>NC_083326.1:18200806-19531639 GCF_963455315.2 Globicephala melas
TGTTAAGTATATGTTTTTCTTTGAGGATAAATTTCTAAGGGATGATAGAATCAAAATACCAAAACCTATTTATCTTGATAAAATGTGTTACCTAGGCAACTTAGGAATATGTTCAAGATCCATTTTGTAAAGAAGTTAAAGCATGTATTTTTCAGACTACTTAAAGACTTTCTATCCTATTTAGTGAATTCTTTAATAATTATCTAATATGTTTACCTAGTTATACCGTGCATGGTGTATTTTCATATTTCATCCTTTCTGAGATTTCACAGCAACTTTGTGAGGTAGCTAAGGAGAGCATATTTGAAGTGGCCAAAGACCCAGCCTTGATGTCTAGATAGCCAAAACACGCTGGAATTACACTGCAGAACCACTCCATGATTATTACTTCTGGGTACAGGCATCACCTCTCCGGCTGTGACACTGGGCAGGAGACAACTCTCCTGGAGCCATGATCAATGTTGCCTTGGGGAGCTGAGTGTCTTCAGCACCTTCCTGACCTAAACAGATTCTGTACCTGCATGGACTAAATGTTCACTTCTCCCCCCCCACCCCCGCCCCCAATTAACAAGCTGCAATCTTAATCCCTAAGGTGATGGTATTAGGAAATGGAGACTTTGAGAGGTGATTAGGTCACAAGGGTGGAGCCCTTGTGAATTGGATTAGTCCCCTTGTAAAAGCGACCCCAGAGAGCTCCCTCTCCCCTTCCACCATGTGTGAACACAGGGAGAGGACAGCATCTATGAACCAGGAAGCCAGCCTTCACTAGACACTGAATCAGCAGTGCTGTGATCTTGGATTTCCCAGCCTCCATAACTGTGAGAAATAAATTTCCGTTGTTTATAAGCCACTGAGTCTATGGTGTTCTGTTACAGCAGCCCAAACCGACTAAGACAGTGCCTCACCTGCTTCTGCAAATCAAGGCTTTCTGCATCAGTGTCCTATGAGTATGACTGAGTGGTAGAAGCAAGTACCTGCTACTAAGGTGATCAACCATCCTGGTTTTCCCAGGGCTGTACTGATGTTAGGACTGAAAGTCCCACATCTCAGGAAGCCTCTCAATATCTGGCAAACTAGGCTGGTTGGTCACCTTACTTTACTGTGGCTGCACAGGAGGCTAAGAAAGCAAGTGTCACTACCCCTAAGGTAGATAATTTCTTAAAACACAGCAGAGGTACTCAACCATAACATACTACCAAGAAACAACGACAAATGCCATTACACAGCAATGATGAATAATCGGCTTCTCACTAAATTACTAGCAGGAGCTTAAAGCATTAGAAAAAAATCATTACATATTTAGTAAACATCTTTATTTTCACTTTTGGTCAATGCAGATACCATCCACCTGATCTCATTGGTTTGTCATGATACTCAAGCCAGGATGATCACAGGGTATCTGCGTTCTCCATACTGGACTGGATACCCAGTTGGATTCAGCTGCATCTGGGTCTCTCACTTTGCCTCCCAACAAGGAGGAAACCCGAAACTTCTTAACAGGGAAACTGAATGAGTTCATTCTATGGGGAGGAACAGAGTCATGGACAGAGAGAAAGCAAGAGACAGTGAGAACAAGAGAGAGAGAGACACACAGCAAGAGACGGAGGGAAAACTGACAGCATCCTGTGAGTCCCCGAGAGGACCCCGCCTCCCAGCATCATCAAGCTAAGAGCTCTGATGAAGTTCTTTTTGCTTAAGCAAGTGTGGGCTGCCTTTCCTGCCTTACTTGAATCCTTACTTGAAGGATTTTTATTCTTCCAAGGTTTCATGCTTGTATCTGGGAAGGCTGCTTGCAAACGCTAAGGCTGGTTGCAGACCCATGCTGCCCAAGTGTGTAACTCAGGGAAAATGATCAGAAATACTATAGTTTTGGGTGTCTGCACGGCAGGCTCACTGCACACAAAATTATCACTTGCTTTAAAATATGCATGTGTATTGGTTTATTACTTCTAGATTTAATTTATCCCCAATTAAGTTGCCTTTTCACCAGCCTGTTATGTATTCCATTTTAAAAACACCTGTATTTGCTTGTTTCTCTATATCTCTTATAAAAGTATCAAGTCCTATACATAATTCTTAGGATCATTTATACCAGTACAACTTCCATTAATATTTGCTGAACAGGGATAATGTCTATAATTAAGGTTTTTTCTTACTTTGAGTCCAAAACGCCAATAATTTAACATCTCTCTTTTGCTGTGTAAGTCCTCAAGCCTCTATCTTTGGGGGCCTCTCTTTTTTGGACTTGCTTTTAAAATAAAAGAATATGCTTTTCCTGGGCTGATATAAATGCTTAGTTTTTAAGCACTGGAAAGAAAAAAAAAACAAGGAAACATAGTAAAGTTCGTAACAAAAACCTGCAACATTTATACTGCTTAATTATTTAAAAAATCCTTACAACAAGACTTCCATGTACCGTCTGCAGGGTACACAGTGCACCAGTGTATAGTCAAGCATAGATTCTGTGAGGAGTAAACAAGACCAATCGGGGTTCTGGTCCAAGGAAAGAAGCTTACCATCACTGTTAAAGGGCACACCCCAGACCCCCAGATGAGCAAGTGTGAGCCGTGGTACACGCAACTGCTCCAGGTCAGTGAGCCCAGAGTTTTGGTGCATCTCCTTCCTGACCTAGGTCTCAAGCCCCCTAACGTTGGCTAGTCTTGATTCGAGCCACTGATTATCAGACAAAAGGGGAGTAGGGAAGTGATACGGAACTTAAGACCTGGTTGCCTACCCTGGATCTCAAAAAAGCCCCCTTTTCAGCTTGTGCTCCGTTCCTAGGATTTGAAGATAAAGTCTGAGGTAAATATACAGCCGTCGTGATCGCAAAGCACTTAGAGTATATTAAACCTCCAGTGTCAGTAGCACATTTTTTTCCTTCTTAAGAATTTGAATATGAATTTGATAAATATGAATTTGATAAATACTGTATGTATATCAGTGCTCTATCAACAATTCTTTTTATATAATGTTAAGTAGACTTTATTTTTAGAGCAGTTTTAGGTTTACAGCAAAAATGAAGGGAAAGGACAGAGATTTCCCTGATACCCCCTGCCCCCAAACATGTACAGTCTGCCCCATTATCAACATCCTACACCAGAGTGGGATACTTGTCACATTTGACGAATCTGCACTGATGCGTCATTATCACCCACAGTCTATAGTTCATATTAGAGTTCAAACCTGGTGTTGTACATTCTGTGAGTTTGAACAAATGGACCCACCGTTATAGTCTCAAACAGAGCAGTTTCACTGCCCTAAAAATTCTGTGTTCCATCTTGTCATCCTTCCCTCCCCACCAGTGCCTCACAACCACTGACCTTTTTACTGTCTCCATGGTTTTGCCTTTTCCAGAATGTAATATAGCTGGTATACAGCATGCAGTCTTTTCAAATTGGCTTCTTTCACTTGGCGATATGCATTTAAGTTTCCTTCATGGCTTGATAGGTTATTTCTTTATAGCACTGAATAATATTCCATTGTCTAGAGGTAGCATAGTTTATTTACTCATTCACCTACTAACAGACATCTCGGTTGCTGTGAAGTTTGGGCGTTTGCAAATAAAGCTGCTGTAAACATTCCCGCGCAAGTCTTTTGTGTGGACGTAAGTTTCAACTCCTTTGGGTAAATGCCAAAGACATGATTGCTGGATTGTATGGTAAGAGTATGTTTAGTTTTGTAAGAAACCATCAGACTATTTTCTAAAGTGGCTGTACATTTTTGCATTTCTACCAGCAATGAATGATTTATATTTTTTTATATCTTTAATTGGTTCGTCCCATTGGGCCTTCCTTAAGTCTAAAAACTTGACGATGTCTCATCCTGCTAACATCCAATATTAAGTGAAAATCAAACCCTTCTGCATGTCATTTCTTCCTATCACTGCCAAACTGCTTTAAAGAAATTTCTGTATATGCTTTCTCCCTTCCTGCTTATTACCTTAAAAACCATACCTTTATCTGGGAATTTCTTTCTCTCTCAAAGAAGAAAATAACATAAAGGAATGATATTGAAGCTTCCAATTATAATGGATTATTAGTTCTCACTCTGTTAAATTTCCCTTCTACCTTGGACATTATTGAGCTCCTGTTCAAGGAAACCCTCTTTTGCCTTGAGGACACTCTATTTTCCTGATTCTCCTTTAACTTTACCTTCTCCCTTTTAACAGCCTGTAAAATATAATTCCCTGTAATATTTTTTCTTTACATTGTCAACATTGTTTGTATTGGTTATCATATGTTTCAACTATTGCAACTCTGTGAACCACCCCAAACATATCTACCTCCAGGCCTAGCCATCCACCAAATTCCAGTTTCACTTCTCTGATTAAACACTCCAATGGACCCCCAGATGTAAGACTTAGTGCCCTCAAATGAACTAACACTTTTTTCTCCTAAATCGCTCCTACTCTGGGTCTTTTATTTCCACTGAGGCTACCATCACCACCACTTTGCCATATCCCAGCCCTCCAGACACCTGGGCATGCAACTTCAACATTAAAAAAACATTTCCCTTTGATCCCACACATTGAATCAATTACCAAGTGAAGTCAGGTATGCTGCCATACACTCTCTTTTTTTACTCTCCTCCCTTTTAAATGCTTCTAGTTCTTTCTTTCTCACCTGGACTTCTGCAGGCACCCTGCCATTCAGTGATTCCCAAGTGTGAGTCTTGACATAATGTGGGGTGAGAGACCAAGCACGTCCTGTTAGGAGGTGCTGTCAAGATATTGGCTGGGAAAGGAATGCATTTGTAGTGGGCAAATAAGATGCTTTATGAGGCTTGACCATGAAAATGACTCATGTGGTGTTCTCCTACATCTAGATCTAATGCATACACCCCAGGGGGAAGACAAAATGATCCACACGGAGGAAGAAAATTTCAGATTTTCTATTTTCTGTTTATACTTATTGTTTTCAAAAACAAGATAGGAAAAAATATAAGCGTTACTAGTATCTAATGTATGTCTCTCCACTGGCCCTCTGCCTTCCCATATGGGGTAGGCTCACCTGATACCCGGCAAAGTGAACAGCGGTGCCCTCCCTTTTTCCTTTTCAGCAACGCAGTGCTTTATATTTCAGTTTAGGTTTACCCTGATAATGGATTCACAGAATACTTTACCTCGCTTTAACTAAACAAGCCCTCACAAAATGAAATGCTTAAAAATGCCACTAAGTATCGGAAGATAATATGAGTAATTAAGCAAACAAAAAACATGGCAGAACTGATACTTCTATTCCTAGTATACGCTCTTTGTCACTCACATTGTAACACCACATAATGATAATCTAACCAGATCGAACAAGAAATAGGTCTCAGATAATCTAAATTAACAAGAGGACTATTTGAAATTTGGCTATATTTCCACTTTCGTTGAGGACAAAACTTGCCTTAAGTGTATATTGTGCCTTGAGATACTAGCTAAAGATAGCATGTTGCTGTCATGATTAGTAAGATACAAAAAAACCAAGCCTAAATAGCACGATTAGATATATAAATATATACATGTGTGCATGTGTGTGTATGTGTATAGTGAGAGTGAAAGGATTTATTGTACTATCAAAATGTAAATACATATCTATTGTTCATTTCATCTTTTAGATTACTATTTTTGAATAAGTAGTACAGCATAAATGAAATAAAGATATTAAACTTTACACTTTTTATTGAAAGTATACATGAAGCAAGATGTCTGGGGACAAATGTACTTCATAGACTGAGACATGAAAATTTGCCCCAAGTAAGCAAATTCATCACTTAGACTAGTACCCATGATTAAAATTTATATTGTGTTACATTTAGAAGGAAATAATATTTTCTTAAATAATATCTTATGTTTGTTTTGTGGTCGAAACAAATAATTCATTTTAAAAGTTTTAATGTAATAAAAGAAAAATAGGAAAATATTATCCTTCTCAAACTGGGGCATGAAATAAACAATCATGTGAGAAACATTTAATGAACAGTATTCTTTTTATTTTTCGGCTGCACCACACGGCTTGTGGGATCTTGTTCCCAGACCAGGGATCGAACCCGGGCCCCTTGCAGTGAAAGCACAGAGTCCTAATCACTGGACCACCAGGGAATTCCCAGTGAACAGTATTCTTAATGGATCCTGTTAAGAATACATTAACACTTCCACTATTCACTGTTATGTATATTTGTGTGTGCTTTTATTTTATAAAATTTCAAGCATCTATAAGTCACGAAGCATTTTAGCATTACAGAAAGTAGAATACAAAAAATCAATGAAGTAAAAATCCTGGAATTCTAAATATGACTTAAAAATATCAGTTCGAACTGATAATACATTTTCTCTTCAAAAATGTTTATATTTCCTAGCTTTGCTCTCTGAAAGGACCTAGAAACAATGACATGTCGAGGAGCAATGAGTATGCCTATTGTCTAGATTGTAGTTATTAATATTATTAAACCACTACTTGTTAATAAAAAATATCTAAAAATTAATTTAGCTTAGCCTTCAGATTTTTCCACTACATAAGTCCCACATTTGTCTATGACTTTATTTTCTACCCACTTTTTGCATTAGGCAAATTTTGTCTGTTTCTCACAAATGTCCACTTCCATTGCTCAATCTCCTCCACCCACTTGGGATGTCCATTCCTTCATCTCTACCTGCTCCGAGCTTACTGCCTTCAAAGTTATCACCTCTTCTGCAAAACTATCTCCAAATCTCCCAGATGATAATAATGTTTTTCTCTTCAGAACTCTGTCCCCTTTAGGAATTCATTGTGAGCATTTTTTTGCTTTTTGTTTTTTGGTACTACATTTTTATCTGTATTTCATGTAATTTTATATTTCTTATTGCCTAACCTTCTCAATGTTAGGACCTTTTATTCACCTTGGCATTCCCTAAATTACAGACCACAATGACTTTCATGTAGCAGAACTGGGTAATAATTTTTGAAGATCCTAAAAATATGTTACAAAAAAATCCCTATCTATTACTTTAACAGCCTTATCTTTCAACCCAGAAGACACCTGTGAACCGAGATCAATTGTGTTAATATCATGTAGATGAGATTTTAGAACACCGAGATGAACATGACTTTGCTGTTTGCTTCAGGAGACATTTGTCTGGGAAACAGAAGACCACAAACCAGAAAATATCTTCAGTGTTTCCTTCAGGAAATTCCTACAGATCAATTTATGAGACAATACTCTTCACCTGGGCAAAAGAATCACTTATCAAATGGTTTCCTTATGAATACTTGTTTTCTTGGTCTTGTGTCCATCAATTTTAAATAGTATATCAGAAATTCAGTCCTCTCCCAATCACTTCCCTGCTTTGAAATATCTACTTTAAAATGACCTGAGGCCAGAACCGGAAGTCCAGTAACTATCCCACTTCTGAATTCTCTCTTCTGAGATCCTCCTAAGATGGCCATTGGTATTCTTGCTTACTTCTCAGTTAGGGCCATCTGGTGATATTTAGGGAGTTTGATATACCCTATAAATGTTTCAGTCAATCTACATTATAGATTACTGCAAAATCAAATAACAATATATACAAAATTTCTCAAAATCCAGGATGATGTCATTTTTAAGTTGACATTTGTAGCACTGATTTAGGTGCTTGAAAAATAGTTAACAAAATTTTTTCTTGAAAACTATGTTCAATATGATAACATCTTGTATAGGACTGCCATTTGCAAAAGAATCTTTCACATAAAGTTCAGGCTTTTTGTACTGATGGATAATCGCAATCTTTTTCCTCCCTTGCCTCACTTATTGAAGAACGGTTCATTTGAGGGTTGTTTCTAGTTCACAGAGTCACTGTTAATTTAGAATGTTTTTTGTCCGTTTCTAGTCTATTTGCACTGGAAATCTAGTTAAAGCAATTCTGTAATTTTAAACTTCCTTATGAAATATGGAATAATGATCATTGTATTCAAATGATGAAAGAACGTGGTTTATATTAGCTTATGATTCCTGGTTTTCTGAACTATGAAGGGGTTTTTGTGAATTTGTAAAGCACTCTACGAATGTAGTTTTTCTAATTCCAGAATGGAGCACAGTCACTGACACTTAGGAAGAATGCTGTAAGGTCTACTGAATGAATGACAGCTTTTAGTCTACAATTAGAGGGCTTTAAAAATGCCTCTGAATAATTTAACAACAGCTTATATTCCCACTGTAGTAAAATCGCTATTACCAAATCCTTCCTCAAGAACAGGTGTCACTAAAAGCCAAGGAAAGACAGCAGCTCCAGCTGTGCGATGTGTGACACTATTTGTGGAGCCAAAGAGTGAAAAGGGGAGGCTAGGCTGGCAGGACTCCCATAGACTGTGGTGTGCCTTCTAGTCTACGTCAGTGGAGCCCCAGGGTTGTCCAGTGACTGATGTCATGGAAGGCAACTCTGTTGCGTTTCAGGACTGGGCTGGTGCCTGCCCTGTCAGTGTGGAGTGAGTAGCCAAGCTTGGGCTTGCTCAGGGATTTGCAGGGCTCTGGGGTAACTCAGGGTGAGCGAGCCTGCTCACTGCGTTCCTGCCACCTACCCCGCAAGTCCCTGGAGCGCGCGGAGCCCTGAACCGCTGGTGCTCTGGGATCCCCACGCTGAACGGGGCCCAGAGCCAGCAAGAGCCCATCCACACAGATCCTAGTCAGGGATGCACAGGCAATCAAGAGACAATAGTTAGTCCACGAGGAAATCACTAATCAGAGCAGATTAACTGGGAAAGAAAGAAAGAGCTGCTTTTCATGTTAATGACTTCAATTTTGAAAAACAAAAGAAAAAGAATACAAAATGTTGTTTATTGTAAGATTATTTTTCTAAATGGATCATTTTTCTGGGTATCTCTTGCCCTTGTTTCTTAAGCTCTTTGTAAAGAGATAATTACATATGACATTTTGCCACATGTGAATGGGCAAGGAGATTGCACTCACACACACACACACACACACACACACGTTCAACACCATCCTGCAGCACAATCATGTCTTGTCTTGTCTTAAGGAAGGACATTACATCATAGAGATGATGGGGGGAAGGGGAAATAACTTCAATTCTGTGGATCAGAAGAATAAACGGATAATGAAAAAATATATTTCTTTGGTGTGAAGAGGAAAATACAGGCTGCCAAAAGTATGCCTTAAAATTAGGAGATTAATCCATGGAAAGGTACAGAAGGTACGGATGGTGGTGTAATTCTCAGCAGAGGAGTTGGTCCCCTTGGGCGCTCCAGAAAAAAGTCCTCGAGCGCCTTGCTGCTTGCTGTGGAAGCAGGAGGGGAGTCTCTACCGGCAAAAACATTCATCTCCTTTAACACTAGTGCACGCGTATTGTTGTATCTGGGGGACAGACCCATATGATACAGGTGACAAGCAATAGGAGGGCACAGTTAACCCTCACCAACAGGGGTGAACAATGAAGAACGCTATGAAACCATTTATAAAACCGTTTGAGAGATTTATTTTCCTCTAGAACACTTCCTCCTACAGTCCATCTCCAGTGAATGTAATTACAACCGTCTTTGGATTATAATGAATTTGGAGAGACCGCCAGTGGAATATGGTAATCTGCAAACATTTCTATGCTCTGGAGTGCACAGAATTTTATGTGAGTGAAGTTTAAAGCAGTGAGCATTAATTATCCAAACATTCTAAGCTGTATCTCATAGCTTAAATGGAATTTTAAAGTCAAATTAATTTATTGGTCCTTTTTGTTTTCTTCACTCTAGCACATAGGTGAGAAGAAGAAAAGTGTGCAGCTCCTGAGAGAAGTCGTGCTCTGAAGAAGTGGGTTGATTATGGAGGTGGGGGAGGTGAGAGGGGGTGCGAAGCATCAGAAATACAAGCGTTTCATCCTGATCCTTTGGGACACTGGCTTTGTCATGTCCCATGGCAAGAACCAGAATGTCTGTGCTTTGGACTTTGTAGGTCCTCATAACAAAAATTAACACTTGTAGAATCTATCATGTATTGGACAAAGTTCTTATAATAACTCCCCTGATCCCATGGGGGTAGGTGGGCTATTATACCCCTTTACAGATGAGGAAACTGACGCTTAGAGGGTCTAAATGTCTCGTCCAACAACACGCAGCTATGAAGTATGGGAATCAGCATTTGGATACTGGAGTCTGGCTCCAAGGTATGCACTCTTAACCACCACTGTGGGCTACAACTGTGGCAATCAGGACCACGTGGCTCAGGACCGTAGGTTCCTGATCTGAGTTCTAGTTGGGTGAACCCTAGCCTTTAAGAGCACCTGGGGCTTAAATGATGCCAATTGCTGGTCTCAAGTTAGTACACAGAATTTTCATAAGACTTGAATGAACTACTCTACAGACACACAGTGTCTGTGTGTTACTACTGCCAGTGTCCTGTACTCAAATGCAGACCCTCAAAGGTTGGCCTCCATTCCCTCATCTATGGCCCCCAGCACCCAGCAGGACGCCCAGCCTAGTGTGGGTTCTACGCAAATACTGAAGGAAGGAAGGGCATCGGTACCTACTGTTAACTGTTTAACCTCCCCAGTGAAGGGCTTTGTGTTCCAAATGTCTAGAGAAGAGGCTAATTTTGGAACTACACTTTAAACAGACTGTTTTGAAGTTTCTTATTGAAAAGGGTCTCAGTTTCTAGCTCATTTTCGGCAGAGGATACAAAGAGGAAGGCATGGAGACCGAAAGCCCTGGTCCCCACTTGACTGACATCCCTGCTAAAAATGCTAATAAGCCAGCACAGTAACTTCAGTCCTTGGTACATTTTCTGAATTGGTTTGAAAGGAGTGGACTGACCCTTGTAAATGAGTTTAACTTGCTTTCTCACATGGATAGAAACTGTCAGTTTTCTGTCATCTAAGCTGCTCTGCGGAGCTCTTCATGTTCTGTTGTGTCAGGAGACACTTTTTTTTTTTTTTTTTTTTTTAATTTCTGATCTCCTATAACCTCAGAAAGGACCTTTTCCTTTCCTTAGAAACATGCCACTGTGACAGACGCCGAACCAAGCTCCTTCTTCTCCTTTTTACCTTTAGCTCGTTGCCAAGGTCCTTGTCATCTCCTTGCTTCTTTTTAAACGTCTTTAATTTCTTCGAGAAATGGGAAGGCCAAGCCTGCTTCCGCATCAGCATTTGCCATTGTTCGGAGTGTCACTCAAGAGTTAGCTGGGTTAGGGGACAATAACATTCAAATCTGTTGAAAACCTGCATTAGGAAACCTCTGCGAAGGTGAAACATCATGTGAAGTAGATTACAGCTCTAGGGTCAGGGGCTGACACCAGCGGGGAGAGCTCTGACCCTCTGAGCTCCTTCTTTCTTCTGTCCCAGCCTGTAGCAGTGTGATGGGCAGTTTTCTTTCCCTGAGGCTCAGGCCTGACCCTGTGGAAGGTGCCAGAAGCCCAGGCCTAGAGACATTACAGTAAGTCCCTTACATAGGAACCTTCAAGTTGGGAACTTTCAAAGATGCAAACGTGTGTTTGCATGTCCGATTACATAAGTCAGTTCACATGTCTGGTGTATATTGTCACATGTGTGCATCTTCTGCAAGTGGTTGTGCTTTTGTGTACTTCACTGTACAGTACTGTACAGAGTACAGTATCTTTATTTCAAGCCCAGGATGTCCAGAAGCAAGTGTAAAAGCAGTGGTGATGTAGCTGGTACTACTGTACTTTTCAAGGTACTGTACTGTAAGATGAAAAATGTTTTATTTTTTGTGTGTTTGTTTTTTATGTACGTTTGTGTGAAAGTATTATAAATCTATTGCAGTACAGCATCATATAGCCAATTGTGTTAGTTGGATACATAGGCTAACTTTTTGGACTTATGAACAAATTAGACCTACGCATGTGCTCTAGGAACGGAACTCGTTCATATGTAAGGGACTTGCTGTACACTTGTGATGCCCAGAACCAGAGGTAGAAGCTCACGACCTTTTTTCTGTCCAGTTCTCAGTTTTGCAAAGATACCATGAAGGCATGACATTTACAAGGCTGCCAAGAGCAAAGGCTATCTCCTCCTCAGTCTCTCTTTCTCTGCTTTCTCCCCCTGCTTTAAAAGAAATATTATCTGATTACTAACAAAGAGTTCCTCTCTTTAATGCACCCTCCAAATTGCACATGTAAAGAGATCCTACAATTTCAGGCAAGAAAAAGAGAATTGATGTTTTCAGGCATAAGGGCCAAAAATTACACTAATTTTCTCTTCCTTGGATCTCTGATTGCCAGTATCTTCAGATGGCTTCAAATGTCATTTTACAGCTTCAGATATAGCTTCACCGATGCTTTTTAACATTCCAGTAAGTATTGACAACGTGTCTTTGAATGGATGACAGTGTTACAGTTTTATTCAAATGGGAAAAAACAGGAGCCGTTTTACAGAAGGATGAATATTCCAGGCAAACAGCCATGCTTATGGTGCAATGTGTTCTGGAGAGAGGCTGGTATCCACTGTGGGTCAAGAGCAAAGAGCGCTGTTCCCTTGCAAGGACGCCTGTATAAAGGTACAGAAGCAATTATACAGTGCATGTATTTATCCTCTTTAAAAATTTAGTGGCAAATAAGAGAAGACACCACTGTTAAGGAAAGTTGTAGGAAAAAGCAAAGCAACTCCAAAGCTGCCCTCTACCTCCTCAAGGACTTCTCTGTGACCACCAGTGGAGATTGAGGGCAACTGCAGGTTTACAACCCGCAAACCTGCTTGCTTGGTTGACCTTATCCCATTCACCAGCCAGTTGAGCTCCCCAGATGCTTTCCTGTCAAGCTTCTCTGGTTGGTTGATCTGGTTAGCAGAGTGAAGAAACACTTGCCTCCTGTATTTTCACTAGTCGAGGTGCAACTCTAAACCTATATAAACGTACTGCAAGTATTTTATGATGAGTCGTTGCCTGACCTTGGCAGTGACTTTTCCAGATAATATCGTTAAATGACAGTGACAATTTTGATGCTAATGCTAACTGACTTTTTATTTTTTTGGTAAATGATTTCGGGAAACATAACTGCTAACATTCCTTGGTAATAGTCTCAATTTCTTTTCTTTTTTTTCTCAACAACTTGCACTTATATTTAGAGTCCTTGAATCCAAAGAAACTTAATTTTTCCCTATTCGTGGATGTTTTATTTGCACCCCCGATTTGTGATTTTATGGTGAAATGACTTTTCCCTAGCAAATGCTAACAATTTTTCAGTGTAGAAATTCTTAGTAATCATGTTTTAATCTTTCTCAGTTTTCTCTACCTCTCCACCCTGCCCCTCCCAGCCACGACCCATGATAATCCTCTTTCTGTTGCAGAGGTGCATTTACATGACACCAGAATCTATCTTTATTAAGAGTTCACCGGCTCCTGCTGTTATTCTCCACACAAGTTCTAATCCTCTGTTTGTGACAACATAATCATTTCCATAGCAACCAACTGTAATGTTGCAAAGCAAGGATTGGACTTCAGGTGGGGAATAAGCAACAAAGGGTTGATGAACTCTGAAGGAAAAAAAAAAAGTGCCATTTATATGCAAATCTTAAAAGTGGTGAAGGAGAGTGGGGAGAACTGGAGAAAAAGGACTGAATAATAAAGAAATAGCATTGTTTTAAACAGACTTGAAAAGACTGTATTTTTTCTTCTGGGAATTCAGTGGGCCTTTTGCTGCAGCTGCAGGTTGATTTGGTCTTCCTTCCTTCCTTCCTTCCTTCCTTCCTTCCTTCCTTCCTTCCTTCTCTCCCTCCCTCCCTCCCTCCCTCATTGCAAGACCACATATGGCTGTTAAAAGAGGGATGTTTATGACGTTGGTGTCCTTTTGAATGTACCCTATGGGGAGGGATGAAGAGAGGACCTGCTTAGTGAATGTTCCTACTTTTAAAATAAACTTCAAGAGGAATTGTCCAACTTTTATCCTGAAAGTAGGGACAGAACATTACAGTGAGCATCTGGGCCTCCCTGTTTCAACTTAAAGTAGCAAGACACAAGTGGGACCATGAGACTTTCATGCAGAGATTGTGAAAAAAAAAAAACCAACTATGATGGATTAATAGGTTTTTAGGAATTTCAGAGGTAAAAGAGGGGAAGAAAATATTATTGTGATTCTCTGATCACTGTAAAATCTTTTCACTCAATTCTAGTTACTTTTTCTTTTTTTAATAAGCAAAACTAATTTGCAGTCTTTATTTCCAGGTTTTTCTGAATCAAGAACTCAGACCTTTTATTGATTTCTTATGTTTTGTAAAATGTTAGAGCAGCAAAGCTACTTGCAAATAACTTAACCTAGAAACTGTGTCAAAGAAAGATTGCACTGGACAGAGTTACACAGGCAGGAAGACTTTATTCAAGACTATTGCAACAGTGGAGAGATTTTAAATCTTGGTTGAAATGATGAGACTCAAGGACATTCTCATCGTAGGGCTATTTTGAGTTCTACTGTGAGTGCTACACCTTGGGTCATGATGCCAAGAATATCTGCACAGGTAACAATATTATTCCTGGAAGTCTTTCTTACTAACTCAGAGCAGCTAGCAATCATTTAACTATACACTAAAGTGACTACAAACAGCATAAAAATATTTCAAGCTATCCAGAATTCAACATCTCCTTAGAAGATTCCAAAATTCCCATGGCTACTATCAGTTTCCCCAACAGGAGGCGAAGTGTGACAGAAGGATGTTAAAGTGAGAAGAGGTTTTGGTTGGAACTGAAGACTTTTGCAAAATTTATCATGTGAATCTGAAACTTGGGCTCACCTCAGGGGGCCTTGGAAGGGACCCCTGTAGGTGAGGGGCTCTGAAGCTGACACTTTGTTAGCTGCACGGCAAATCCACTCCTACCTTTGTTTGGACTAATGCAATCCATCAATTCTGATCTTGAATGTTTCATCATTATTTTCAGAATACATTTCAAACATTTAAAACTTCACTTTATTCCTCCAACCCCTTGCTATTTATAGATTCTTGCCTTTGCCCCTCCACTGTGGTACCTCTCTTAGATATGGATGTATTCATTGGACCAGGGTAACTAAATTCCTGTCCCCAAACTGTAGCTAACTCTGTGAACATGGACAAGTTACCAATAATTCTTTAAGGACAAAAACTTTTCCTTATCAATTGATGCATCAGGTTCTGATGGCACGTGGTCGGCACTCAGCACATTAAACAAATATGTATTGAGCACCTACTAATATTCTTGGTGATGGGTAATTCAGCACAAAACAAGACAGTGTCCTTATCCTCATGAAGCTTACATTACAATGGAGAGGCAGAAAATAGCCAGGGTGATTTAGTGTGTATTAAAATAATGAGTACCTTTTGGATAATTATAGCTATAAGCACTATAAAGAAAAACAACAGAGAAAAGTGGTGGAGGGTGAAGAAAGCAGGTAGATCGGAGTTTTGGTTTATTGAAAAACTCAACTCTGGGTCTTAGGGACTTGCTTAGAAAATGGGATGTTCAACCTAAATGAATTTGAAGATCCTTTTTTGCTCTATCATTTTCTTATTCCGTGATGTAGCAGAGGAAATAAAGTTTGTGCTTCTGGGAGATTTTCAGTCATTTTTAATCACTACATTCAACCAAAAGGCTGTTACATAAGCCTTGGAAATATTCTTAATTTTCATGAGTCAGAAGGTAGGTAAGAACAAGGCTAGCAAACACAGATGGGTGATTTTATTCTAATCATCTTATTTCTGTCTCTGTCCACTTCTCTTAAAAAAGCAAACAGCAGAAACAGTGAAGAGGAACATGGAAAATAGGACAAAATGTACTATTTTTGTTGACACCCCCAATAGTGGCAGTTTTCCCAAGGGTAAGAGAAAAGCAAAAGAGCCTGAGACCAGAATTGGTAGCAGAACACACCAAGACATCCTAAAAATCAACTTTAAAAAGCCTATAGAAAAATGAACAGAAAATAGGAAAGGAAATTCAAATCAATTAATAATAAAGATGCTGAGCCTCATTAATAATCATATAAATGATAATTGCAAATACAATGAAAGATCTGATCATAAACATAAAATCTTAAAAATCTAACAATCATAATAGTGGTTGAGGAATCGTAGAAATTAAACACTGTTGGGGTCTGGGGGAGATCTACACAACTGCTTTCAAGAATTCTCTAGTTTTTGGAAGCTGTAGTTGTGTACAGTGTACGGTAGCAATTTCCCTTCCAGGAATAACTCAGAGAAATCCTTATATGCTGCACACATGGAGACACGATCCCCAAAGTTCACTGTGGCATTGTTGGCATTAAAATCCCCGGCAACAGGAGAACGGTCATACTAATTTTGGTGTTTTCCTACCATGAAATACCATACAGCATTTAAGTGACCTTTGTGGCTAAATCTAAAATGTACATAATTGTAAGCAAAAAAACAAAACAAAAAAACAAGCCAAAAACATTTAGGTCGCAAAATGATACCTAAAGAATCATACAATTTACGTAAAATTTTAAAACATGCAAAATACTTGTATATATCTGGATTTATATTATACACACATGAAACATGGAAGCTAAAATACCAAGTTCAGGAACCAGACCATAGGATTGGGAGAGTGGGGAGTGGGATCTGGTAAGAGCACACAGAAAGCTTCACCTCTATCTGATATGTGCTATTTCCTTGAAAAACAGAAGCAAATATGGGACAGTGTTAAGATTTAATGAAGTTGGATTGTAAGCACTTGGGTGCTCATTTCATCTGTCTATATTTTCTATATGCTTGAAACATTTCACAGTGAAAAAGAGAAGGAGAAAAGAACACATTTCTCTTTGTTTATTTGGTACCCATTGCTGCTGGGAGAGCCTTCCAGAGACGTCAGTGCTACATTTGTACTGAGTGTGGTATTAGGTACCCCCAGCTCAGAGTAGGAATCTTCCACTGCTGGGGTGGAGCCACACACCTATCCCTACTTGAAATGTATTATTATTTGGGATAAAACAACTGAAAGCATTTTTCTTTTTTTTGGTTTTTTTTTGTCGGTACGCGGGCCTCTCACTGTTGTGGCCTCTCCTGCTGCAGAGCACAGGCTCCAGACGCGCAGGCTCCGCGGCATGTGGGATCCTCCCGGACTGGGGCATGAACCCGTGTCCCCTGCATCGGCAGGCGGACTCTCAACCACTGCGCCACCAGGGAAGCCCTGAAAGCATTTTTCTTAATCCTAGAAATGCTTCTGGACCCTGTATGCTAACGCAGCTGAAGGTGAAACACCTTTAGGCTAAAGACTGGATCCAAGGGCAAGGAAGGGATGGGGAATTACTCTTCTAAGAAACCTGGTGGTGAAATGAAATCAAGAGAGTATTAACCTGAGTCGGCAACAAGAACATTTTGTTTTGAGAAAAGACTTGATATTATGTGTAGGCAAGAACAACACTAATTGCAAGAAAAGCACCATCTGTCAGAAGCATATCATTAATTGATTAACAAGAAAATTGCCTGGAAAATATTCTTGCCAATAAAAATTTAAACTGGAATATTTACAGAGGAATAAGTGAGAGAATTTTTTAATCTTTGAAGGAGACTGAGATACTTCCATAAGAAAAATAACTAATTTGGTCACTCTTCATTCTAATAAATATTGAATTATATAAGCAAATTCCAGTAAAAATAACATAAATCCAAACCTAACGTCATTGAAATTAATTTGAGGCAAGTATCTGCTTGGCCAGCTGGCATATAACAGAATAAACATTTACGTCAAAGTGTTACAAACACATTGGGCTTTATTTAGTTAACTCCTTGATGACTGATTCAGAAATACAGGTCCCTTGTGGGGATCAGAAATGCGATGGCACTATGGGGACTGCTGAGGGCACTCCAGGCAGCAGTTAAGGGAGCGAAGGCAAATCGTGGATGACAAGATGCAGATAGAAAACTCAATCCATATTTTTATTTGAAATTAGTTCCTTAGAAAAAAATAACGTTTTTGCTTTCATTATTTCAGCATCTTACTGAAGAGATGTACGTGTAGGTCAATAATAACCAAATGAGTGTCCCAGCAGTGGTGTACACATAACATACAGATAGCTAGAAAAGAAAAACATGCAGTATGGCTGCTAGACTTTTTCTCTGACAATGCCCTATCACACTGATAACATTTTTAGGATCTTCATTGGGAAAATATTTGTCTAAATGGAACTATCACTTCAGCACAATACAAACAGCTACTGAAAACGGAAGAGCTCAAAAGAAAACTGCTTCAAACCTTGGGGCGTCAGGGAACAAGGCACACCCAGCACCTGTCTGGAAATGAGCAGGTTGCTTTGTTTAACTCTTTATGGTGATTATATAAGTACGATTTTTCCTATTTAAAAGCTGAACAAGCCTGTATGGAGGGTCAATACGTTGCTTAATATCACACAGATGGCAAATGATGGAGCTGAGAGCGGGAGTCAGGTCTAAGCCATGTGCCCTGTTCCTTCTCTTACTGTTTTAATTTTTTGCTTTGTATAATGTTCAGAATGCACCTTTTTTTTCAACCTTTGGCCATAACTTTTGACTATGACCTTTGGCCATAGTACATATTTGAATTGTCATTACTATATTTTTTTAAATGCTGTTTATTTCTTATAGAGACCACTGGCCATACTCTTAACCAACAATGGGTCTTAACCTACTTAACTACAGAAGCATCTAGAAGGGGTGTCAGCAACAGGCTGGGTACAGAGCAGGCTTCTGGAGGAAATGACTTAGTAGAGGCTTGAAGAGGGAGCTTGAGTTAGCTAGGTGAAAAAAAAAAAAAGTGAAAAGATTTTCTAGGCACAAGAAGCAGTGTGAGTAAAGATAAGGACCCTGAGACAACATGTAGCATGGTGGGAATTAAAGACAATTCCTGGTGACTAAAGCGTGAAGCATGGAGTGAAGTAATTCCAGTTTTCTTGTTTCTTCTGTCTTAACGACCATGGAGAGAAAAAGAAAAAAGACTTGAAATGCTTCCATGGATAATTGGGAGTAGAAAATAATAGAATAGATAATAATAACAACCTCACCCTTTCCCCCATCTCTAAGGAGTGTCCTGACATTGCCCACCTGGAATTTCCTCTTCCTCTGGCTTCATTATGTTACAGCATGTAACAGGGGCATCGAAAACTGTTAGAAGAAGAAATAGGCAGATCCAGGAAGATCAAAAAAGGAGCAAAGTGGAGAGCAGCCTGTACAAGTGAGGATTTTGGAAAGTTTGAGAAGTGGGATTTAGGAGTGAGAAGAATAATTCTGGGGAATAACAATCCATGTGAGAAGGATAGTAACAGGGCTGGGGTTTTTAATGAGGCTGTACTGTATATTATTCATGTCTCCCCTGCCCACCCACTTGTCATTTTTCCCATAAGATTACAGAAGAATCATTGTGTTCTCTCCTAGGCTGCTTTTACAAGGGATAGAACTCCTTCACATATTTCCACGTATATATTGTCTTTACATATATGTTAAATTATTAGAAGTGGTTGTTTACAAATATATTTTCTAATTACCCCCCAAGAAATACCAGTATTTTTTTTTTAATTTTTATTGACGTACAGTTGATTTACAATGTTGTGTTAGTTTTGGGTGTACAGCACAGTGATTCAGATATACATATGTGTGTTCTTTTTCAGATTCTTTTCCATTATAGGTTATTATAAGTTGTTGAATATAGTTCCCTGTGCTATACAGTAGGTCCTTGTTGTGTATTTTATATATAGTAATGTGTATCTGCTAATCCCAAACTCCTAGTTTATCCTTTCCACTCCCCTTCCGCTTTGGTAATCATAGGATTGTTTCCTATGTCTGTGAGTCCATTTCTGTTTTTTAAGTAAGTTAATACCAGTATTCTTTATTACTATGTCCGTTAGGGAGTCAAGTTCTTCATCAGAAACGGTTTTAAAAAAAGTTTCCAATAATTTCAGCAAATGTTTTTGATTTAATTTATCTTCAAAGTTGATTAAAAGAAATGTATTTAAGTAATCAAAATACTTTGTACATTAAAACCTAAAAGAGAAGGGAAGACATTCCCCTTTCTATAGATATAAATACCAATCCACATATTTGAGCTCAATTCTGCTTCAATGAACTGAAAATTGCATATACTATGTTGAATAGCATTCAGAGCTTTGAATCACTTTCTCGACATCAATACATCTTCAAAGAAACTAGCCTGGGAAAAAAATCAGACATGTGAAAGTCACTGAATTTCAATCAGCAATTCATTACACAAATTTCAAACGTGGAAGCAATTACCTCTAAGTTTTCTTGGAATTGAGTTTTATCAGACAAATACAAATGATTATAGACAGTCTTAAGCCATCTTATGGCCTTTAAAGAAACCCATCTCCTGTCAAAAATATTCACATTCAGTTATGACTGCTACTCTACCTGTGGATTTTCTGAAGGAAGTGTTCCTCCCTGTTCACAGGCACAATCCTTTCACTACTTGTCCATTTTGCTTCTTTTTATTTTAAAAAGAAAGTGTTATTCATCAGCTACACATAAGTCCATTTCAGTGACATTCCTGTGAAATCCAATAACTACCTTAACTCAATGTGTGCACACAGATTCTGAGAAGAATCACTGTAAAGGATGAAGAATCTGAGCTGGAAATGTATAACGTTACTTTCAAGTGCAAACCTACACATTTTTGACTGTACATAAAAATGTGTTCCTAAATTTTGAGAGCAGCTGCACAGTTTTGAAATTACTTCTGGATAAAAATATGTAGAAGTGGATAAGTTCACTCGTACTCTTTTTTTAGATTCCACATATAAGTGATATCTTATGATATTTGTCTTTCTCTGTCTTACTTCAGTATGACAATATCTAGGTCCATCCATGTTGCTGCAAATGGCATCGTTTCACTCTTTTTATGGCTGAGTACTATTCCATTGTATATATGCACCACATCTTCTTTATCCATTCCTCTGTCGATGGACACCTAGGTTGCTTCCATGTCCTGGCTGTTGTAAATAGAGCTGCTCCGCACTCTGTAATGGTCTATATGGGAAAAGAATCTAAAAAAGAGTGGATATATGTATATGTATATGTATGACTGATTCACTTTGCTGTACACCTGAAAGTAACACAGCATTTTAAATCAACTATACGTCAATAAAAATTTTTTTAAAATACCATACAAAATATGTGGAAGTGTAAAAGGCAAAAAGGATGGGTTGCATGTACTTTAAATGTTACATGGAGGTGAAGGATGCCCAACAATTGTCTAGACAGTTTAACCAGCTGTTTAGTCTTGACAAAAGGCTCCAGGTGTAGTGTAGCTAAATGTTAACTTAAAGTGGAAATACAAATAATTTGTCTCTGATGGAACAGATCAGCACAAAAGTTTATGGCCCTGTGGGACATGTACCAGTTTTGTATCTAATCCAGGAATCTTACCATCCCATAAATTATCCTAGCTTCTGAAATGCTCTTTGAATCAGTCATAACATTTCACTGGCTTTCTATTAATTAATGAGTTAAGCAGAATCTTTTACATGTGGTCATATTATATTTGTGCAAGAGATAGGATTTTATCTTTTGGAAAATTATATTTTCATTCTCTCTGGAACAATCAGAATCAATGATAAAGATAAGATAATGACCCAAATAAGATTTTCTATAAAAAGGGAGGTTTAAGATTGGATGGAAATTAAGGGGAATAAAAGGCCCACTCCATGAGCAGTTGAGATATTAATATGGAAGCAAGAGAATTTGGTCTCATTGGAACTTTGCCACAAATAAAATTTTTGTTTCCATCCATTTAATTATTCTAGAATGTCTCATTTCTTTAAAAGGGAGATATCTAATACATGTAGTTCTACATTTCAAGAAAATGGGAAAATAAAATAATTTTGCTCATAATAGAGCCACATCCATGAAAGGATTAAACAATATAAAAATGGAATTTAATGTGATAAATAAAATGCTAAAACAAAGATAGTATGTTTCAAAGCTAATAATAATTTGTTGGGTGCTGTCTCTAAATGCCAAAAGATGTAAAAATAAAACTATGAGGCTGACAAGGGCTTAATTTACAAAATATACAAACAGCTCATACAGCTCAATATCAAAAAAAACCAAACGGCTCAATCAAAAAATGGGCAGAAGATCTAAACAGACATTTCTCCAAAGAAGACATACAGATGGCAATAGGCACATGAAAAGATGTTCAACATCGCTAATTGTTAGAGAAACGCAAATCAAAACTACCATGAGGTACCATCTCACACCAGTCAGAATGGACATCATTAAAAAGTCTACAAATAACAAATGCTGGAGAGAGTGTGGAGAAAAGGGAACCCTCTTACACTGTTGGTGGGAATGTCAGCTGGTGCAGCCACTACGGAATATAGTATGGAGGTTCCTTAAAAAACTAAAAATAGAGTTACCAGATGATCCAGCAATCCCACTCTTGGGCATATATTTGGAAAAGATGAAAACTCTAATTTGAAAGGATACTTGCATCCCAGTGTTCATAGTAGCACTGTTTACAATAGCTAAGACATGGAAACAACCTAAATGTCCATCAGCAGATGAATGGATAATGATGATGTGGTATATATACACAATGCAATACTACTAAGCCATAAAAACGAAGGAAATAATGCCCTTTGCTGCAACATGGATGGACCTAGAGATTATCATACTAAATGAAGTAAGGCAGAAAGACAAATACCACATGATATCACTTATATGTGGAATCTAAAATATGACAAAAATGAACTTATTTATGAAACAGCAACAGACTCACAGACACAGGCCTATTCATGGAGTGGGCCTTTTATTCCCCTTAATTTCCACCCAATCTTAAGAAGAGACTTGTGGTTGCCAAGGGGAAGGGGCGGGGGGGAAGGGTGGATTGCGAGTTTGGGATTAGCAGTTGCAACGTATTATCTATAGAATGGATAAACAACAAGGGATTACTGTATAGCACAGGGAACTATATTCAATATCCTGTGATAAACCATAATGGAAAAGAATATGAAAAAATATATATATATGTATAACTGAATCACTTTGCTATAGAGCAGAAACACAACATTGTAAATCAACTATACTTCAATAAAAAAAACACATTTAAGAAAGACATAGCAGGATTAAAGATGCAGACATAGAGAATGGTCTTGAGGACACAGGGTGGGAGGGGGAAGCTGGCTCAAGAGGGAGGGGATATGGGGATATATGTGTGCATATGGCTGATTCACTTTGTTGTACAACAGAAACTAACACAGTATTGTGAAGCAATTATACTCCAATAAAGATCTATAAAAAAAAAAAAACCTAAGAATGAATCCAGAAAAAAAAAAGATGTAAAAACAAAACACAGAACGTACTACAACAAAAATAACTTGTGATGATGACCTTTAATTTTTAAAGAATTTTATTTAATTTTCAAACACAAGAAAAATTCTCCCATAAAATAATTTGGCTTTTAATAAAAGTTTGATATTTCAGACAGAAGTCTAAGAAAGAAACTTTTCTATCTGACAGAGAACTAATTTTATCCCCTATGCATTTCTGGCAAGAAGCCAATACCTCATTATTTATGGTCATTATGTGATAGCATTTTATTGCATAGTATAAGAATATGAGTCTAGATTCCCTGGTGAACACGTAGAGTGTTTCACATCCAGAACCACAGTCCATGGGGTGTGTTGTGGATGTCAGGGGTAAAGTATATGAGGCTGACTCAGCTATGTGTAAGCACTGTGTCTCAGTAGAGAATGTGTCTCTCTGTAAAACATGGGGAATTTGAAGAACATTAAGTTTACCTTTTTAAGAACGCTAAGGAAGACCTAGAGTCTGTCATACAGAGTGAAGTAAGTCAGAAAGGGAAAAACAAATACCATATGCTAACACACATATATGGACTCTAAAGGAAAAAAATGGTTCTGAAGACCTAGGGGCAAGACAGGAATAAAGACGCAGATGTAGAGAATGGACTTGAGGACACGGGGAGGGGGAAGGGTGAGCTGAGACAACGTGAGAAGAGTGGCACGTACATATACACACTACCAAATGTAAAATAGATAGCTAGTGGGAAGCAGCCACATAGCACAGGGAGATTAGCTCCTTGCTTTGTGACCACCTAGAGGGGTGGGGTAGGGAGGGTAGGAGGGAGGGAGACGCAAGAGGGAGGAGATATGGGGACATATGTATATGTATAACTGATTCACTCTGTTATAAAGCAGAAACTAACACACCATTGTAAAGCAATTATACTCTAATAAAGATGTAAAAAAAAACGCTAAGGGAAATAAAATAATAAGGGCATAAATAAACAAATAACATTTAAAAAGCAGAGTGGTCATTCATATATTCTTAGATTTACTAATACCTTCATGAATTTTTTTCAAGAAGGTTATGCTTCAAGAAAGATGTTCATTCTATCTTTGAGTGTCTGAAATTGCCTCTCTGTTGTCTTCATACAAGGAAAATCATCTGGCTGAGTATGGGATTCTTACTTCTAACTTGAACATGTGGAATGATAGCCTGCTGGCATTAAATGTTATGCAAGAGAAGTATTAAACTACAAGTATTTTGAAAACAGGTAGACTTTTCCTGTGGCAGCACTACTGATCTAGATGCAAGAGACAATATGCAAAGATGCAATAATTGCCTTGACTTAAAAAAAAAAAAAGTTTGTCTTTTGTTGAATGAAACAACTGAGCTAAATGATCACTATGGGACGTTCCAATTATAAAATTTTATATCTTATGACCAGGTTTGATTCTTTGAAATTATGAAAGAATGTCAAACTGTAGCATCAGAAATGCCTATTGATGCTTAAATAGGGCTCAATCTGTTTCAGTGTATGAGGATTTTGAAAAATTCTTATCAATACACAGGAAACTTTAGTTTTTAGTAAGATATAGATTAGACTAAAACAGATAAAGCAAAATAAAACCAAAATACACTTCTGTTTCCTCAACTCTGTACTTACTGGATCAGCACTTATCAGACTGGCAAGATAAACCCAGATTCCGTCACCTACCAGTAAGACTATTTAATTTCTCTGAATCTCTGTCTCTTCCTCTATGATGTAGAGATAACAAAACTTACTTCTAATTAATGTATATTTGAGTGAATATAAAGAAGCATCTAGTAGATATCAGGAATGTAAATGGTACTTAATAAACTACATTTACAAATTCTGTGAAGAGGTAAGGCAGGAATTATCATCAACATCTAATAGATAAGAAAGTGGAGACCATGAGTGGTTTTGAGATTTTTTTCAAAAGAAATATTAAGATGATATAAAACCCCAACAATAATTGGAACACAGGCTTCTTATCTCTGAGGTTTTTGATGCCTTATTTTTTCATGATGTGTGGGAGGTTACTGTTGGATATACACTCGTATTTTTAACCTTTATTTGTTCAAATGTGTCAGGATGTCAGGAGATGGATTTTGACTATCAAAGTGAAGTGAAAGTTCAATACTTTTATTATTATAATTGCACTTTATTCTGGATAGTGCAAAACATACTTGTAAAAATAGAACAATTACATATTTGTTTGAACTCATAAAGAGCAAGGTCAAAGCAGACCGTTAAGTATTTTCAGTCAAATATTAAAAATATAGCAAAACCTATGACAAAAAGGAGAACTATTTAAAGCAACAGATAATGCACAATTTTTTCATGAGTATTGTTTCTAGGTAGAAAACTAAAGTGGATGGCATAGATTTTACACACAATAAAAAGTAAGTATAAATGGAAATACTTTAAAACGTAAAGATTTCAAAAACAAAAAGGAACTTAGGTTCCAACTAAAAAATAAATAATACATATAACAAAAAGGAAGTGAAAACTGCACAAAACTGGCTCAAGGCACTTTGTCTAATAGTAAAACACTTTCTTTTTAAATATATAAAAGTATACATTTTTTTTTTGCTTTTGGTTCTGGGATTTTTTATGTATACTTTGTTACTAGTTGCAAAGTCTCTCCAAATATCATCATCATCATCATCTTCATCATCATCAAATCGCTTGATGAAAATCAAGTACATACTGCAAACTTTTACAAGTACGCACCCCCAATATATTTCGCTGGAGGTAGATATTAATTTATATCTACTGCATGTCAACACACAGAATAACAATAAGCTGGTTGAAGTGAAAAAACAGAGTTGTCTCCAAGAGCACAAATAAAAAATGAACAGTAGTAGGTCCCAGAGCTATTGAAAGGGCTTCATAAGCTTTGCAAACCGTTCCATGTGGATAATGGTGTTTTGTCTCCCAAACACGCTAAAATTATTTTTTAAATGCTGACAGTTTCAAAAATGTTTTAGCAAGAAAACATATTTTAAAATCTATGTGATTTTGTAGAGCAGCAACAGAAAGATTTTTCTTATAAGTGCCCATAAACAGTTGGAACTCATTGCCAATTAAAGGCAGAAAAAATGTCAGCACTCTATGGAGGAGTCCAGGGTTTCCCGATATTGCTGACTTAGGGGTAGCAGATTCTGCAAGTGATTAACTTCTATCACTTTGGAGAAGCCATATGTAAAGCTATGTGAAATCTGTCACGTGGGCATGGTGTGGAGGGTGCAGGGAATTCTGTGCTAAGAGCTAGGAGATGGAGGTCCAGATTTGCCATGTCTGTGTGCTGCCCGTGTAACCTTCAACAGGTCTGTTAAGTACTTGGATTTCAAGGGGACTGTCTTGCTTACCAGAAAGGCAACACAGGCTTTGCTCTGTGTCTACCTTTTGCTTCAATTTTTCCTAGGCTGAAGGACTAGAAATTTCCTAATTTAGAGACGTGGAACATTTGCTGTGCATTTCCCCGTTTTGTCCTTGAGTTACTTTCAGTATCTGGGAGTAACTGAATCTGTCATATTTTATATGTGGAAGGTAGACAGACATCTAGGCCAATTTTTTGGTTCCCAGAGAATTCCTAAGGACCTAGATCCTGGAACAGAAAAAAATCACATGGAAAGCCATTTTGCAACACAATGGGAATTCTTACTTGCAACATGGGTTTATGATATGCCAGGCTGAAGTCTGCAAACAGGGAAGAAGCAGAAATAAACCTTACAGATGAATTCTACCAAGAAAACTCTGAAGCTGTCATTAGATACTTATTCTATAAGCCAAGTCTAATGGTCTAAGTTAGAGGGAAACCAACTCTTCTTCAACCTTATAAATGTGAAATGCAATGTGAAAGTTCTGACTTATAAATGATCAGGTTTGAAAATAAAATACACGATTTTTGTTTTTCCAGATATAAGTGATTACACGGGTGTAAATCACTGGTAAATGTTTTAGTTAAACTATGTAAATGGGAAATTTTTTAAACTTTTGAAGATAACAAAGATAACTCTAAATTCCTTAAATAATGAGACAACAGACTCTCTGACTAGAAAAGAATTTGTAAATTGAAGCATTATGAAGTACAATTTGAGAAGCTTTAAAGCTTGTCTAGATTATGATACTCATCTTATTTCAGAATTTCTTTCGTACTCTCAGCTCTGCCACTGCTGAAGGAAATTCCAGACTTTTGCCTGATAATAATCTTCCTTAGCAAGGTATTTTTCCTGCTATTCGGCTCAAATTTTATATGACCCAGTGTGATTGTTCCTTGGATCTTCATTTAAGTGCCTTGAAGAAGAGATATTTGACATGTTCTGTGGAAGAAATCTTTATAAATCTGAAGACTATAATGAAAATACCATGCTTCAATGTATTCCTTACACATAAATGCACATATTTTCCCATTACCCAGGAAGCTCTTTTAAAAAATATTTATTTATTTATTTATTGGCTGCGTCTGGTCTTAGTTGTGGCATGCGGGATCTTTCGTTGTCATGTGTGGGCTCCTCGTTGCAGTGCGGGGGCTTCTCTCTAGTTGTGGTACGCAAGCTCAGTAGTTGCGGCGCACAGGCTTAGTTGCCCCACAGCATGTGGGAGGATCTTAGTTCCCTGACCAGGGGTCAAACCGGCGTCCCCTGCATTGCAAGACGGATTCTCAACCACTGGATCACCAGGGAAGTCCCACCCAGGTAGTTCTTAAAGAAGGAAATAGTGCAGGAAAAAAAAAAAAATGATGACTTTGCGAATCAGATTGATTTTTTTTGTTGTGTTATCAGCTGTTTTATTTTATTAACATCTGTATTGGAGTATAATTGCTTTACAGTAGTGTGTTAGTTTCTGCTGTAAAACAAAGTGAATCAGCTATACATATACATATATCCCCATATCTCCTCCCTCTTGCATCTCTCTCCCACCCTCCCTATCCCACCCCTCTAGGTGGTCACAAAGCACCGAGCTGATCTCCCTGTGCTGTGCATAACAGCTGTTATAGATGGAGCCAGGGGTGAGAGAAAAATAGTATTTTTGCAGGTTGACTCATATAAAAATGCAGCTATTATCTTAGAAAAATTTTAAAAAATTGAAGCCACATGTTTCCTGGGTAATATAGAACAGCTGAGTAATAATGACATGCAAGTATGTTAACACTAAGGGGAGCTAGCTGAGCCTCCACACAGTCTATTGGTTAAGAATTGAACTCTGATACCAGACTGCTTTGGTTCAAATCCTGGCTCTGCTATTTACTAACTGTGGAAACTTTGGCAAAAGAATACAAATTGTAAGCCTCACTTTCCCTATGTGTATAAAGGAGAGGATAATAATGTTTACCTTATAAATGAGATAATGCATGTAATTGCTTTAACAGAGTGGCACATCGTAAAATCTCAACAGATGCTAACATGGCAAAGAACATTCTAAGTGCTTTACCTCAGGTAAAGAAGAAATCCAGGTAGCTGTTACTATCATTTCTCCTATACCATCAGTGAGGAACCTGGACCAGAGAGAGGTTAAGAACCTGTCCCAGGTCACAAAAATAGCACTTGGATAGGCTGAGATTCTCACTCAGAGTTCTCTAGATGGTTTTCATCACAATGCTGTACACAAAAGCTACAGACTCACATGCCTGCAAGGACCAGTCAGGTAAGACAAATACACACAAAAGTGAGGTAAAAGTCAGTAGAGAGTGGTGTCTTTAATTCAGTTTTTACATTTGTTGACATTGTGCTGGTCCAATAAAACAATTACTTTAAGTCAAATTCCATCTGCAGCCCATTTGCAGCCCCTGCAAGTTGATATCTGAAGATGAATTTGCCCAGCGGCTGGCACACTAATGGGATGGTGCGTTCCTGTTTGTGTTTGTGTGTACTCTAGTCTGCTTCTGTGCCATCTCCCCAACGTATAAGTCCTCCATCTAATGGCTTCCAAGGACCTGTCTTGCCTATATATTTGGAAAATAGTCTGATAAAGAAATCTTAACGCTGAGTTGAGTGATACGTTGTGCTCGCTGAGCACTCACTGTCTCCCCTTTCCCTGTTGGATGGAGTCCTTCTTTATTATCCTCGATTTATTGAATAACCCAGGCAGGCATATTCTAGTCTTCAAAAGTGGAATGGGTGAGAGTTTGAAAAATAAATTAACAAGTAGTAGAATTACTCAATTTTCTTTTGACCAAGGGTTTTTTCCCAGTATTTCAGAAAACATGTCAACTTCTAGTAGGATTTTGGAAAACAAAAAACAGCAGACTGGGAATCAAAGTTCATAGATTCCAGACTTTGCTCTTCTCTTCAAGTCACTTTTTGAAATAGGACACATTTCTTAACATTTTTGGTCTATTTCTTTAGCTGTAGTTACAATGGTGTGGATGGGAGCATCTCCAAATTTTCTTCAATTCTAAAATTCCCATGTGTCTAATGATTTTACCTTAGTCCTTCTTCCTTTATTAACATTTATTCCATGATCCCAAGTAGCCTCTTGGGTACCTTTGTATAAATAAAGTTGTGGCAGTTAAACATTTAGAGGAAATAATTTGCATGGTGACATTTTATCAAGCTCCATTGGATCTTGGACTACATCTGTCCTGAGTGTTATATTTATTGTATTTGTGCTGATTTATTTAGAATATTCTAGTTAAGTAGTATAATGTGTACATATACTGAAAAATTAACCAAAACTGTATTAACAATGTTGTCTGGCTATTTACCCTGTGATTGACAGAATTAGTGATGTTTAAAGACAGGTGATGTGATCTGTTAGGAGTTAAACAACAGACCTGTTGTCCTTGAGTGAATATTGTATAAATATCTGCAAACTCAACAGTCCTTACTCTGTTCCGTTTGTTCAGCCCTTGAGGTCATGAACTTACTGGTGGTGTGTAACTCCCCTGCTGGGAAGACCCATCCAACTACAAATCTTGCTTATCTTACTCAAGAACAAGGCAGTGCCCACTTCTGAGCCAGCCTTTTTACAAGGTGCTAGTTGATGTGTCAGAGAGCAACAAAGACAGCTTCTCTGAACTGCGAACATGTTGCAGGTCTGGGCCTACTTACTAATAAGAGTCTTTATATTTTGCATGAGATTTGCTTTCATTGCCAAACATTATCTGGTAGCAGTGATGTGAGCATGGGTGTATTGCTATGAATTGTCTTCGTCTGAGAAGGCTACTGATATTTACCAAAGTTTCTGACAATCAAATTGGGTTAGGTCAGTTTAGGACAGTGACAAAGTCAAATAAATTATCTGGAGAATTTAGAGTTTCATAATGATCACTTGAGATTAGAAGCAAGGGAAATAGAGGCTAGATATTTCCTTGGTTGGATAAATAAGATAAACTGTTATCAGTGGTATCAGCAATTTAAAAAAGACAAAGAAAAAGAGTTAAGATATATGCATGAATAGCCTTCTCTTCCTGATCTCTATCAGAGTAGTGGGTGAGACTGAATTAAGTTGTTAGAACAGATTTGACTAGGCTGAAATAGAAAGATTTGAGGTTTGTGACCTTTTATGCTATTCTTGATTGATGTAGATGGTATTGCGTTTGTAAGGTTAAGTTCTCAATCTGTTCATTCGTTTAAAAATACCTGTTTACAGCAACTTTTCTAGGGTTCAGGGATACAGCAGAGAATGAAACAGGCAAAAAGTTCTGCCCTCATGAGATTTATATTGTAATATAGCAGTGAAGGCAGAAAATAGATACATGGTATATTAGACGTTTGATAAGTGCTACAGAGGAAATTAAAGCAAAGATGGTAGTGAAACCGTGCACCTCAGATTGGGATTTGAACCCACGCGGCCGGGGCTCGAACCCGGCCAAAACCCACAGTCTTCCAACTGGGATCACACACCTGGTTTCAGGACTTAATGAAGCTCAGGTTCTTGATATCTCATCGCAGAAAGAATTCAGTGAGAGACAAAGTGATAGGTAAGAAGTGGATTTATTTAGAGAGAAACATACTCCATAGACAATAGTGTGGGCCATCTCAGAAGACGGAGAGTGGCCCCAGGGTATGGGGTTGTCAGTTTTTATAAGAGTGGGTAATTTCATAGGCTAATTCCAGCTATTTCAGGAAGGGACGGGGATTTCCAGGAATTGGGCCACCGCCCACTTTTTGATCCTTATCGTGAGTCTTGGAACTGTCTTGGTGCCTGTGGGTGTGTCGTTTAGCTTGCTGATGTGTTACAGTGAGCGTCTACTGAGGCTCAAGGTCTAGTGGAAGTCCACCATCTTGGACCCATTTGGTTCTAACCAGTTTATGTCATGTCCTCGGGCTACGTCATTCTTTCAAAGGTTGTGCCTGTCCCCCCTTCCCTCCTGTTTCAGTAGGAAGCATTAGAAAGGAGTAGACCCATGAAGTTTTAAATAGAACAGTCAGGGAAGACCAGTTGGCTACACTGACCTTGAGCAAAGATCTCCAAGGAGGTGAGAGAGCAAGTCTTATGAATGCAAGAGCCTCAGAGGAGATGAATGGTCAATGTGAAGTGAAGTCACTGAGGAGGAATGTTCAGTGACAAGAAGTGCAGCGTAGGTGGAGATCAGAGAACGAGGGGAAGGGCAGTAGGAGATTAAGTTGGACCACGGGACCGAATTGGGGACTTGCAGACTCTTACGACTTTGGGTTTTATTTTGCATGAAAATGGAACCCAGTAGAGTAGTTTGAACAGAAGAGTGAGATACCTCAACTTATATTTAACCAGATCCTTCTGGTTGTTGGATTGAGAATAGATGGACGGCAGAAGCAGGAAGCTCAGTTTAGGTGGTTCTAATAATTCACAGGGGAAATAATGGCAGCTCAGCCCAAGGGAGAAGCAATGTAGGGTGTGATGAGTAGCTGGACTCTGGATATATTGAGAAGGTGGAGTTGTCAGGATTGATTGACAGATGTGTGAGAAAGAAAGAAGCTTTCCTGAGCATCTGGAAGGTTGGACTCACAGTCAACACAAATAGGGGCCTTAAAAGAAGCAAATTTTGGGGGAAGATCAAGAGCTTAGTGTCAACATACTAAGTTTAATGTGACTATTAGACTATAATTGGATGTTCCAAGTAGACAATTGAGTCTACATGTCTGGAAATCAGGAGAGAGGTCTGGGCTGAAAAGACATATTTTGATTATCAGCACTTAGATGACATTTAAGAACTCATAAAACTACACGTGATCATCTTAATTGTGAAAGTAAGCAGGAAAAGGAAGAGACTCCGAAACTGAGCCTTGGAGCACTCCCGAAGTAAGGGATCAGGAGAAATAAGAAGGAAAACCAGGGAAGTGTGGAGTGAGGGGTATGTTTCCAGGAAGAAGGAGTTATAAATTCCACAATGGTATCACACATCATTTCTTTCTTCTTTTACCTTTTAAAGTTAGGATGCTGAATTAAAAGCATCCTTTGGGGACTAAGGTTATTACATGGAAATTTTTGAATATTTGTAACACAGGATTCCTTGGTATACAAACTGGATGGGGGAGAGGAGGTCTAGATTTATAAAAATGTATTGCATTTGTGGGAGCCATGAAACATGACCACCTGAACAGCTAAAATATCAGTCTTTTTAGATCCGTTTAGTTTTTTCTGTCTTTTTATGGAAGGCAGGTTTCTGTAATATTTCTGTGAGGTGAGCTGTATGCTTCACTATGCCCTCAGTCAGAGAGCTCTGGAAATTACAGTTTTCTGAGCACCTGGGATGTGGAGTTGACAGGCTGACAACTATTGAGAAGTGACAAGAAGCCCTGCAATATTAAATGTTTCTTCACATGCACTTCCTAAGGGCTGAACATATGTTTCTCTATTGACGAAAATGCATTTGTTTCAACCTTAGATGTAGCCATTTCCAAAATGTTCATCAGTAAGGACTGTAAAGAAAGAATTTCAACATTTTGCTAAAAAATGGGATATAAACAAGGAAAGTACGTGAGAGAATATTTTATTTTATTTTTTGCTAATTTATTATGAAAATGTTCAAGTATACAAAAAAGTTGAAAGAATTTTACAGTGGAAACTTTTATGTCCACCTCCTGGATTTTACCAATAAATTTGTACTATAATTATCTTATCATATATCTATACATTCTTCTATCCATTCATCAATCCATCTTTTTTTTTTTTTTTGATGCCTTTCAAGGTAAGTTGTCAATGTTAGTTTCCTCCTAAATACTTCAGCACGTATATCACTAAATACAGTTAGGTATTTGTTTTTGTATGTATGCTTGTGGATAAAATCATCTTAGAACACGAATATGCATTGCTTAAGAAGAGCAGATGAATAAGTGGGCTGATATTTACAGACCACCTAATGTGCACCAGATATCTGACTTATGTCATTTTGCTTAAACGTCTTACTCCGAGAGGTATTATCTCCATTTTACAAATGAGCTATGTGCTCTCTAGTATGCTTTGCTGTTTCCCAGAGCTTTCTTCTACCCTGTAGGCAGTGGGGGCAATCAGGGCTCCCTAGAGTAAGCTTCCATACCTAGCTAGCCTTTCCTTTGCCTTCTTCTTCTTGCTTTTCCAGTTACTTGATTTTTTTGAGCCTTGTTTGAGACTAGGTGACAGCTAGCCAATCTGTTAAATTATCATGATAATGTCCTATGAATGTTAGTGTCCTAATATATGCTTCCTGTGATAGATAATACATTTACTCTGTAGCAAGTCTTCTGGAGACAGAGGATCTTTATCTGAAGGAGAAACCCAATGGTGAGAATTTTAGGTGTTCCTTTAGATAGGTTGAAAATATATTTCAAGAGGCAGGCATTTGCACATTTCTAATATGCAAGTTTACTGAACTTATAACAGCTTTTAGACTGTTGCTCATAGTTTCTAGACATATTATTTTTCCATATCCATCACTAGAAACTCAGATATTGCAAACCTGGCTCAAGACAGTACCTGAGAGTTCCAGAACCTTCAGACCTACTCAGGATGCCCCATTAAGGCATATTTAGTATCCACATGAACAATATATCTGGGATTCTGTTCTCTTTACTCCTTGGCCTCCTTACTTTCAGTGAATTATTTTTCCACATGCTGCCTCCCTCAACTGTGGTCACATCCTTCCTTTTTCATCGCAATAAATTCATGAGTTCTAGACCTTGATTTTAAGAATCCCGCTCATCGACTATCACCTTCTATCCATTTTGCTCTCTCTAATTTCCACATTCTCAAAGACCTTCAACTTATTGCTCCTAAAACTTTTACTTTCCTGACCATTTGTTACACCTGTGGTCCATCCCCTTTTTCCTCATCCACTGCAGGGTACATGGTCCATACTTCCAATTACCCTTTACCTTCTCTCCTGTACTTGTCTGGAAGAAGCTCAATCCTGGTAAAAATGCAGCTATCTACTTCCTTCCTACTACTTTATCTCTGGCATGCGGAAAATATTCAGGCAACGTCTAGAAGCTCTGTAAATATCTGATGATTGAAGAATGATGGATGGTTGATGGGTGGAATTATGCAGTTATGTAAGATTTACCTTGAATCTTTCATTTCCTCCAGGATGTTCAGAATTACTTGGGATGATATGGGAGAGACCAGATAATACCAGTTGGTACCCTCTTGGTCTGATGTTTTCTGTGCACCTTCCAACTGCAGCTCCACTCTACAAGGGTTCCTGCCAATGGCAGAAGCACAACATACTGGAAACTTCGAAAGGACCCCCCTCCCTTGGCAGTTGCTCAGTGTGGCCCAGGGGGATCCTCTCAGCAGCTCATCTCACTTTTATGGGCAGCAGCTTCCTGGAAAATCTTGGGCTAATAATGTAGACAGTTCCAAGATCTTCCTGGTAAAAACATATGGCGATTCTGGTGTCCATCCAGGAGCGCTCCCCTCCTCACAAAGCTTGTGGCTACATTAAATCAGCACAGTCCATTGTTCCTTGAGGGCAGCTCTGGCTTTTTCAAAGGTAATTAAAAAAATTTTTTTTCTCAAAAAAATTCTTTAAGATTCCCAAAGTGCTACAGGGGAAGGAATGAGTGTAACAGCACAATGCACAGCTACATTCCAATCTGTCTCTTCTTTTCAATTTTGGTGGAGGGTGACCTCTCATGCTCCTCCAGGGAGCTCTTTGCAGATCATAATATGTGCAGTCCACCACTCCTTTCTGGAACTCTCTAAACTCAGGTATCAAGAGAAGCTCCCACCGTTTTTCCCCATGTATCCTCTGCCCATAAGACTCAGGACCTTGAGGTTCAGCAATAGTCCTGGATTTATCATTTCTCTTCCTCCAATCTTTCACCCCATAAAGTCAGAAATACAACTAGAACTGTATTTTCTGGCTCTAGGTTAAAAGTCTGTGTACAATACATTCAAAATTGTCTAACACAGGTAAAACGTTTGAGCATCCCTTTCTTCCTTTAGACTAGTTTCCCAAATTTGCCTAATTAAAGAATCACCTAGGGTACTTGTTAAAAATCTAAACACACAAGTAGTTCAGGCTCATCCCCTGGAGGTTAGGATACTAGGTTATTTTGGGGAAGGGAGAAAGGGCTGGGAGTCAGCTGTTTTAATGATCACAGATGATTCAAATAATCAGGCACGTTTAAGACGCTCAGATCAGAAAATAGGAATGCTGTTATTTTGATCATTCATTTATTTTCTCATTCACCCCTTCTATCTGGGGAATGGAAAAGGTGTCCTTTCTTTCCTCCTTTGTTTTTCATCTTGGTTACTGAATGGGATGAAAATATGTAAAAAGTGAATGACTGGAGTAAAAAAATGAGAGTCAAATAGTTAAAATATTTCAGAAGCTCAGTTTCAACCCTAGATAAATGTGAACTGATTTCTGCCTCAGAACTTTGAGCTGTTACAACAAAAGTACCGTAGACTGGGTGGCTTATAAATAACGTTTATTTCTCACAGTTTTGGAGGCTGGGAAGTGCAGATCTGGCAGATTCTATGTCTTGTGAGAACCTGCTTCCTCGTTCATAGAAGGCCCTTTCTTTGCTGTATCTTCACGTGGTGGAGGGAGCAAGGGAGCTGTCCAAGGGTTTTTTATTTAATTTAATTTATAAGAGCGCTAATCCCACTCATGAGAGCTCCATTCTCCTGACTTAATCACCTTCAAAGCCCCTACCTCGTAATATCATCACATTGGGCCTTAGGATTTCAAAATATGAATTTGGGGGGACACTAACATTCAGTCTATAGCACTCATTTTTTATTCATTAGACGTATTAACACTTGCATAAATGATTCCAAACATCGTGAATGAAAAAAATTAAAGTGCAGTCATCATAGAATAGGATCAATGCTTTCCAAATTATGCAAACAGCTCAACCACCAAAGAAACAGCAACCCAATCTGCCCAAAAATGGGCAGGAGACCTAAATAGACAATTCTCCAAAGAAGACATACAGATGGCCAACAACCGCATGAAAAGATGCTCAACATCACTAATTATCAGAGAAATTCAACTCAAAACTACAATGAGGTACCACCTCACATTGGTCAGAATAGCCATCATTTAAAAACTCTGCAAATAACAAATGCTGGAGAGGGTATGGGGAAAAGGGAACCCTCTTGCACTGTTGGTGGGAATGTCAGTTGGTGCAGCCACTATGGAGAACAGTAAGGAGGTTCCTCGTAAAACTAAAAATAGAGCTGCCATATGATCCAGCAATCCCAATCAAGGCATATATCTGGACAAAACTATAATTCAAAAAGATACATACACCCCAATGTTCACAGCAGCACTATCCACAACAGCCAAGACATGGAAACAACCTAAATGTCCATCAACAGATGGAATACGACTTAGCCACAAAAAAGAATGAAATAATGCCATTGGCAACAACATGGATGGACCTGGAGATGATCATACTAAGTGAAGTAAGTCAGAAAGAGAAAGACAAATAGTATATGATATCACTTACACGTGGAATCTAAAATACAACACAAATGAACTTATCTATAAAACAGAAACAGACTCACAGACATAGAGAACAGACTTGTGGTTGCCAAGGGGGAGCAGAAGTGGGGGAGGGATGGATTGAGTGTTTGGGATTAGCAGATGCAAACTAATATATAGAATGGCTAAACAACAAGACCCTGCTGTATAGCACAGGGAACTATATTCAATACCCTGTGATAAGCCATAATGGAAAAGAATATGAAAAAGAATGTATATACATGTTGAACTGAAATGAACACAACATTGTAAATCAACCACACTTCAACAAAATAAATTTTAAAAAAGAATAGTATCAACTATTGACAGTACACACAGTGTTTCAGGAGTATGAGAGATAACGTTAACTTGATGTGGGAAAGAATGGGAAGCCTCCATAGAATCTCCTTTCTACTAGTCTGAGTGCTAACTGAACATTTCAACAGAATCCAAAATGAGACTGACTTAAACGGTTGTGCTTTGCTCAACAGAGTTTCTGGAGAGGAATAGATTTTAGATTGTATCAAAGTAGGAAAATGTGCAAACAATTAGGAGATGGTGAGGTTAATGCAAGCCTTGGAAACAACCTGCTCTTCCTTTGGACTGGAGTGCTAATGAGTGGTGAAAAGAGCAATGGCCAAGCACAGTGGGGAATCAGCAGGGGGCCGGGCAAAACCCAAACCTCTGCTGACTCCAATGTCTTTTCATTTTCTTCACTTACTGCTTCCTAATAAATAACGGATAGTCCATAATTGGGGCAGTCACTCTCCAGGTTGCGATTGTTCTGTGCGAGCGGGTTTGGTTTTGTTGTATACGGTTTGTAATGTGTGATAAGGATGTAAGTAATATATACACACATATATTCAATAAATAGTTATAGAATATTTGTGGGTACATGTATATACATATACATATCACAGATAGCAAAATAGTAATTACTTGTGTATACTATTCATTCAAAGAGCTTTCTACATATATTACTTCACTTATTTAACCTTTGTAAGACCCTTCTGAGGTAGGGATTATAATTATGTTCATTTTCAGAGGTGGAGACCAAGGTTTAGAGAGGCCAATGGTCTTTGCAAACGTGGCACAATCTGAGTGGTTGAGCCGGGATCCAAATTCTCTTGTTTTGAGCTTAAGGTTTCTGCTCATTCCTCGGTAATCTCTCACTCATCTTCTATTGTCTAATACTGTCTCAGGGTCAGTTACAAAGAGACTCTACAGGAATAAAGTTTCCTACTACTCCTTATACTTTTGAGTCTGTTCTTTTTACATGAAACTCTTCAAGTATCTGATAGCCTTCAGTCTATCTTATTCTATTCTCATTTTTACAAGAAAGGATGTGAATATATTTATACTGGAAGGAGAGGGTACAATATTGAGGCTGAACATTTTCTCTTGTAGTGTTTTCATTTTAATTAGAGACAACATCTTCGCCAAAAGGGGTGTACGTGTGTGTGCGTGTGCGTGTGTGTCTGTGAGTGTTTAGAGTGATGAAGGGACCCACAGAAACTTCCAAATACATTTTTATCTACTTATTTTATTTTTAGGATCAACTCCGAGCTGCTGTGTTAGTTTCACCATTGAAACCACTGTTGAAAGATAAGGACAGGAAGAGGTTCTAAGCCTGATAGAAATAAGGAAAGTTACTTAAAACTAATGAAGTCTGTTTTATACAAGGCAGCACAGAAACCAGTAACAACATGGTAAAATTCTCCACTTCACAACATGTTGGAGGTGTCAGTGTTTTTAGACCACAATTTAAGGGCGTGTGTGATTAACACAGATTTATTATCTTTGCTTTTCTTTGTGAAGGGAGTTACATAAACTCGTGTTAGTATCAGCTTTCTGCATGTTAACGAGTAAATTGAAAGATTAAATTAAACAAACTAATTTAGAGTCTTCTCTTAACCCTTATGCATATGTACATATGTTAGTGTTTATGGATTAACAGACTCAAGTTAGTTTAAATCAAGAAAATTGCTCACGTATTCATTTAATTTTAAATCCTTAACTACCTCCCTATTTTTAAGGCCGTGATGTAAAGAATACGGCATAGAATAAATAAAATGAGGACTAGAAGAAGAGTTAAAGAAAAAAGGAGATGATTTAAAGAATAGAGAAATTCTTTGAAACACGTTTTTTTCCAAAAAGATGTGTGTGTGTATATATATGTATATATATATCTTCGATGTTTGTTAGATCTGACTTCCCTAAACAATTATTTTTTAACAAATATTTAATTGTATTACATTTGCATTTCCGTTACCAACTAAAATAGCTCATTGGGTTGAATTAATTCAGCCTTAATATCACCTGGCTGACCTCTCAGTGGAAATGACACACGTGCGATAACACTGAGCACACACTCCGGCATTTGTGAGCTCTGGGCACTTCTACCTCTGTAAGTGCCTGCCTCCAAAAAATAGTGAAAATCGTATTTTATGACTATTATTATAAGGACAAATGTATTAAAATTATACATGAAAACATTTTCATTGACTATTTTCCTCCTGGAAAAAGGTGGGCCTCTCTGTACAAGATGCTACAAATAAATACCACCAGGACACTGCATGAATTTTCTGGGTCCCTTCTGTAATTAAAAATAATAGTAATAAAAAATCAAAATATTTTACTACTACACTGTTATGAAGTCAATTATGTTAAAAATGTATATTAAAACATTTTCATTGATCTAAAAGTTCTTTTGTTTTCTTCTGATTTTTAAGGAAATTGAGATTTTGGGGGGATCCCTGAGAGTATTATGGGCCCTTGACTCTTGATTCTGGGCCTAATGGGTAAGTTGGTCCTGGACATCCTAACTCAGCCAATATTATTTCTTCTGGGCCTCAAACATGCAATGTTTTTTCACTGATCTGTGTGTGTGTGTGTGTGTGCCTTTAAGGCCTTGCAGCCTCCTCAGGGGTTGCAAATTCCTACCCAGCCATGGAGACGCACCTCAAATTTTATCTCTTCTGTAAAGTTTTTCCTGAATCCCCAGGTAGAATTAGTCATACCAAGAAGTTCTCTTGGTACTTTCTATACAACTTTACAGAATTGAAGAGAAACCTAGCAACCACCGTTGTAAATATCTTGTACTATCACTTACCATATTTGTTTTTGGATGAACTTTAAATTTTGGAATAATTTTTGATTTACTGCAAAACTGCAAAGATACAGAGAGTTCCCACATATGCCTCACTGTTTCAGCTATCCCTGACATCGTTATCTTGCATTATTGTGGTGCCCTTGTCAAATCTAAGAAACCAACCTTAGTACTTTACTATTAACTAAATTTCAGATTTTATTCTGATTTCATCAGGTGTATGATCAGGCCATTCAAGATGGCTGTTCTCTTGATCTCCGTACATCCCCTGCTCCACCAGTCCCTGTTTCAGTCACATGACTATCCAATCCTCTGAATTATAGGGCTTAATCAGTAACTGCCTGCTAATTGCCCTCTGCCCCAACCTCTGGTTTCCCTGGTAACTGATGAGCCAACCTGATGTCAATCCCCCTTATAAATGGTAGCCTCCTCCCCTGAGTAACGAAGATTGCTACCTTGTCCTGCCGCGTTTTCTGTACTGGGTGGGGAGCTGCTCCAGGACTTTTGTTTCGGATGTGTAAGATCCTCTATCCAATAAACCACTGATATCACTGTCCCTGTCTCTAGATTCTTTCTTACGTAGTGAGGCTGGGCAATTACTGGACTTTTAGGCCTGTGGGGTGCAGCCTAACATCAAGTTTTCCAAAAACGTTTTTTTTTTCTTTCTTTTCTAGGATCCTATCCAGGGTCCCCTATTGTATTTACTTATCATGTTTCCTCAATCTCTCCTGGACTGTGACAGTTTCTCTGGATTTTTCTAGTTTCACGTGATCTTGATACTTATGAAGAGGAATGAGCAGGTAATTTGTAGATTGTCCCTCAGTTTGGGTTTGTTTGTTTTTTGGCTGTTGGTTATTTTCATGATTAGACTGAGGTTATGGAATTTTGGAAAAAATACCATCACGGTAAAGGATCCTCTCATGTCATATCAGGGGTACCACATTAATTGTGAGCTGTGTATCTACATGTTTACTTCTTTATTAAGGATAGGGTCCTGGGTTAAACTGAAAGTGCTTGTATTTCCCATATTCACTTAATATATTTTTAAATAGCACGTTGATTTGTTGTCTCCCTTGCTAGATAAGGAGCCTCTTAAACTACAGACTTGTCTGGTGCATTTGCTTCTCTATACCCTCTGCACTAAGCCCAGTACTTGGTGTAAAGAAATGCCAAATAAAGGTTTTGAAATTCATGTTAAATTAATTGTTCACTCTTTTTTGTAGCTATTTTCAAGGGCCTGCCATGTTTAATGTGTTCACACAAAGAAAGTAGTTGGCAAGTCACAGGCTCTTTTACTTAAGCTGATAAATGGTTATTCTTTGTGGTAAGTGCAAATAAGACTCAAATTAATGCTCTTCCCTGTTTATGAACATTAGTCCAACTTGATCTTTACAGAACAGAGACTTACTGAAGCTGTACTGAAGCACTGCCTCTTAATGCTGCCCCCAGGGTCTGTACTAGGATTTCTTATTCATTAGAAGTTAATTCCTTCACTAGCAGACACTCTGAGTGCTCCTGGCTTATGCTGAACCTGGCCTAGCAATTTATGACACAGGGGAACTAATATGGTAGATAAAAGAGAAAGTGATACAAAAAGGCTCCAAATTAGAGAACTGATAGAGGTTAGTAGGGCGGCCAAGAAGAACAAGGCATAATCTAAAGACCTTTAACAGGACAATATTTACATAAATTATGAAACTAAATATAATGGGCTATTAAATAATCATTACAATTTTTGTTTAAAAAGAAATTTTAAGGGCTTAAGTTTTGTTCTTTGAGACATAAATAGTATTTACTGGAAGAAACGTTAACAAAGACACCCAAAAGTAGAATATCCCCAATCCCACCCACTCCTTTTTCCTATTTGTATGGGTGATGTCGAAGAGAGGAAGACAGACTGACGGTGTCAGAACAGAGGGACAGACAAAATGTGTATATGCTGGTCTTTCAACAAAATTGGGCTTTTCCATACACATTATTTTGTAGGATTTCATGTTTTGTGTAAGCAATCCACACATTTTTTGGATATTAAGCTTGCTTCAAATAATTGTTTTATTGAAAGTTTAGATGTTTCAAATTTTCTGTCTTATAAATAGTGTACAACAGAGTAATGGTGAAAATCAGTTTGAGTTAAGAAAACATAGTAAGATATTTTTTAAAGTGACAAATACATTTAAACATTTTGGTCAATTCAATAGTCTACTTAGTACCACAGACTACAAATATTAAGAATCAGTGTTTGTTGTTTAATATTTTGATTTTAATATTGAAGATATTAAAAATATCTTATGGGGTACCAAAATTAACACTAGTTAAAAGAACAACAGCCAGATACATTTATTTTCAATTCATCATGTTTCATCAAATTCTTTTTGTTTCTCCTTTTGCAATTGATCTCTTAAGCTCTTCTTTTTATCATGTGTTTTATAGTATAGTCACTAATTTATGACTACCATAAGATTCTCTAAACAAATAACAATATAATAACAACAACAATAACAACCTTTTAGTATTTATGTTTACTGAATGTGAAGGACTGGGCTAAGGGTTTTACAAATAATAGCTTATGTAATCAGTACAGTAACCCTCTGGTCTAGGTATCATCTATCCCATTTTGCTGATGAGAAAATTGATAGGCTAGGCAACTTTCTAAAGGTCACAGGGACAGTTAAATGACACAGTAATTAGAACTGAGGACTTTAGATCTACATACCCCCAGGCTTTTCCACGAAGTTGTCTATCCCGCCTCTCCAAACTCTACTGCCTGTCTTCCCATCCTCACTGAAAATGTATTTTCTACCTATAGCGCCATCTGTTAGGAAATGTACGTGGTTCAATTTAATGTGCTATAGGTGTTGAGTCTAGCTTATGGTTATTTTACCTCTTATGTCATATCTCATCCATTTCCATTCTCTCTACTCTTTTTAGAGCTATGGCATCATGGTACAGCATATGAGCATAGGCTCCAAGGACAAATTTAGATCAGGTGAGGTCCTACTATTTAATAGCAATTTAATCAATAATTTCAGCCTCATTTTCCTAATCTGTGAAATGGAAATAATATTGTCTCTTCCACCGTTCACCTTTGTGAAGACTAAAGCAGAGGACTCATGCAAAGCACCAGACACAAGCCTGATGCATTTCCTCCTGAGTACCTGTATTAGTTTCCTTTTGCTGCTGTAACACATTATCACAAACTTCCTAGCTTAAAACAACACACATTTATTAGTGTAAAGCCCTGAAGATCAGAAATACAAAGTGGGTCTCATGCGGGCTAAAATAAAGGTAACCACTAGGCTGTGTTCCTTCTGGATGTTCTGGGGACAATCCATTCCTTGCCTTTTCCCGTTTCCTTGGCTTGTAGCCCCTTCTAGCAATGGTATCACTCTGACCCTTGCTTCTATTGTAACATCTTCTCCTCTGACACACTTGTGACTAAACTGGATTCACCCACATAAACAAAGATAATCTCCCTATGTCAAGATCCTTAATCGCTTTTGAAAACAATTTTTTTTTTTTTTTTTGCCATGTAGGGTAACATATTCACAGGTTCCAGCAATTAGTGGATGGACACCTTTCAGGGCAACCACAGGACTCCTTTCCCCTTCCTCCTAAAATACAAGTCAGATGTCATTATTTTCCATCTTAAAAATTACACACATACACACACACTCATACACACACACATACACACATTTGGTGGATTTCTAATATCTCAGACTAAAACTCAAACTTAGCAGTAATACTTGAGACCTTCCATGATTCAGCCCATTCACAATCTTTTCTAACTCAACTTCTCTCACTTTTCCCACTCACCACTGCCAGCATTCTTCTACCTGCATGTTGTTTTCGCAAAAAAACTTCAAAGCCTTTGCCCACATTTTTTTCCTGAGCCCGGAATCTCTCCCTCTCCTCCCACCCCAACCCTCCATATGTGGTCTCCAAGTATGAGCTCAAATTTTCCCTTTTTTATGAAGCTTCTTCTGTTTACTTCAACTGAAAGAGTCATTCACTTTCCTGCACAGACACAGTTTTTGTGCACACTGTCACACCTATTTCATTCTCCTTTGCGTACACCTGTTTCTCAGGCCACTACTACATCAAGAACAAAGCCTGCCTTTACTTTTTTGTAATAGAGCCACAAAATAGTCTGTATGTGATATGCAGCATCTCCAGACCTTTGAAATTTTGTCCCCTCAACTATTTCTGGAAGACCCGGAGGCTGTCTAGTATCTGCCTGGTTTGTGTAAATAGTTTCTTGCCATCCATATGGCATCCGCCGTTTTATTTCTTACCATTAACTGCAGAGATCTGGAGCTGAGGGTTCTAAAGATGGTGCAAAGGAGCAATGGATGTGACAAAGCAATATACCAAACTCCCTGCCAGTACTGTTCTAGGAGCTGTCTCCTGACATCTCTGCTACCACAGTGAAGTTGTCCCAATGCTGCTCATTGCTGAAGACTATCCACCTTTGCTTTACACTCTCTCTGAAAGCAATAGTACTTGAACATCTCATTTCTGCCCCCCGAAGATGTAGGTGCTGTAACTCTTTCAGTTTTTAGTAATAGTTCCTCTGACCCTGAGACTAAGCACAAGTTCATAGGGAATGGGCTGTGTGATGATCTAATCCACTTTCCTTGGAGCTTTGTTCAAAATAACTTGATTCTCAGGTTTTATTCTTAGATCAAGGTGTTATGGTTTGACCCTTTCCTCTGAGATTTGAGTTGTTTTGCTAAATGCTTCTCAAGCATGCATGCAACTAGATTCCTGGCAGAACTACTCTCTAGTCTTCAAGTTATGCCCAGATATCCATGAATACTGGGATGCCCTCTAAAATTACTTTATGATTCATGTTAACATTCTATTATGATTTATTGTTTATGTGTCTTTCTGTTTGAATATTATATAAAGTCCTTGAGAGCAGGGAATAATTTCTGCATCTATCCCAGTGTTTGTGTCATGCTTTGTACGAAGTAAGGGTTGAATAAGTAATTTTTGAATGAATTTAACTGGGCCATTTGTAACATGGAAATTTTTCTCCCTATGCAGTTAGTGAAAGGGTTAACTTCACTGTTCAAAGAAGAGCTAGATCAAGCACAAATAAGTACACAATAAATGTGGGTAGCCAGCAGATTCTGGAACTCTGCCAAAATGTTTCAGGATATTTATTCAAATCTGCCATTTTCTCCATGCATACACAGGCACAGTTAGGGTTGATGTGCCCTGGGAGAACTGGCATTCATCAAGGTTTTCAAGACATTACTTCTTCTATGTGCCCTAGCTGATGCTCCCTTCAAAAAATGTGAAAGGCCTGCTAATTTCTTCCAATGAAAGAGCAACAGAGGCACAAAAGTTGAAACCTGCAAGGTCATTCTGTGAAATACACAAGGTGGGGGGCAATGCCCAGAAATAAGAAAATGAAAATGAATTCATTAGATCATCAGGGTTCTATTAATAATCCTTAATAAATATGGACATTTGGTTCCCATTGAAAAGGAACTTAAAAAAGAGCATTTGTCTATTTTGAATTATTAAAATATCTATCCTTTTTCAAAATGTTTTTGAAAATAATAAATAATGACAATATAGTTTATGGCAAATTCTCTTTACATTATTATTGAACCTCCTGAGGATGACTAGGAACTGAGCAACTTCTGGAGGCCAGTTCAAAATCAAGGGTTCATCAAGGCCATGTTCTCTCTGAAGGCTCTGAAGAAGAATCCCCCTTGCCTGTGCCAGCACCTGCTGACTCTCAGCAATCTCTGCCATTCCTTGGCTTGTAGGTGCATCACTGCAATCTCCGCCTCCATCTTCACATGGTCATCTTCCTTCTGTGTATCCTCTCCTCTTCTTATAAGAATACAAGTCATTGGACTTAGGGCTCTGAGTTTTTGGTTAGATATGAATTTGGGGGAGACACTAGTGAAACGACTTCAGGGTATTATGGCCAGAACTAGGCAAACAAGCATTTCAATCAACCCAGAGTCCACATCGTAATGGGTTGCAAACATCCCACTAGTAGCCCAAAGGGCTTCTTGGTGAGAAAAAGCCTTTCCTCCATCACAACACTTTACTGCTATTTGCAGGAAAGTATATAAATCTAGGATGACTACCCATGGGAATGGTTTCCTAGAGGTGAGTGGTCCACATTCTCTGCAATGTATGTAGCATGTGTCCTCAAGACATTCAGTTACTTCTCTGGACCCCTCCCTGGGAATCCATAGGAACATTTGGGAACAGAAAATGTGCAGAAGACTGAACTTCAAGTGAGTAAGGCACGTGGGAATGCAGACCATCGAGACGGGGGGAACTGTAGAAATTGTGACCAAATTTATACTCATCAACTCTTTAAGATATGAAATCAGAATCTTGGAGTATAGTTTTTCTGAAAAATCTCCCTTTTGTCTAAACAATTCCAAGGGAAGTTCAAAGCAATCACATTTTGTAAGTAATTTACATGAGAAATTTAGGTGGAGGTAGGGGGTACCTGAATTGTTGAGGAAATGGCCTTATTTCTCTTTCCAGCCTTTGTGGCAGGAACTTTTTTTTAACCTGTTTGATCCTAGAAGTCTCTCAATTTCTCAGTGTTTCTTTTATCCAAGGGCCCAAGGAAGAATTAGGGAGGCTCAGGAAGCAGGTGGTTTGGAGGTAAAAATGTTCTCTGTTTTGTTTTTTCTAATTATTTGCTTGCGGCATGTGGCGAGAGAGAGTCAGTTAGGCGGCTAGGGTACGGACCACCAACATCCTTATAGATTCAGATCTGCACTTGCATCCTGATGGGACACAAGCAGGAAGCTATTTGTTTCAGGGATCCTAACATTTTAACTGCTACCAAATCTAGCCCCTTCTAGAATGGAAAGCAAGAGCTCTTTAATTGCCCTCAGTACCTCCCTCTAACAATTAAGAACAGGAAGTGAAAAGCATGGAGTCCAATTCCAACTGCAAAGGCAATAACTAATGAGAAATAAGAGGTCTTGTTGTTGTAGTTTCTTTTGGTTCTGATAAATAACATTGGTTGGGTATTCACGGTGAATTTCACAATTTATTTCAACGCAGAGCTGTGGCACATGGAATGTGTAGTATGAGCATTGTCTGTAAAATTTCATGCAGTGGAAAATACTATGAAATGGCTGGTTTATAACAGCAAGTTATGGTGTCCTATGAAATATATTACAAGATTAAACAGAAATGGTTTGAGAAAAAAGAAAATAATTGTTGAGCAAGGGGATGCTAGCTGAGAATTTTGGGGGACTCTTCATCACTGTATTTGAAGAGTTCATTTCCATAGGAAGGTTGTACTTGAATTTGCACATGTTGGGTCAAACACATCTGGGTCCAGGAGTGGACAAGAACTGTCCACATGGATACTTGTATATGAGTCCAGACTCAGATCCAAGCAGAAACCAAGAGGTCCTGGTCCAGCTGTGACAACTTGTTTGCTTTTGTAGACTTGGCCAGGGTCCTGCTATGAGAAGATGTATCTGTGGTAGCCAGTATGAATACCACTAAAGACACTGCAGGCATACATTAAACAACTGCCACCAATCTCATGCATCTAGGGGCAGGAGTCGGCGTTGTGGATTATCTCGGAGAGATATTTTATATCACACACAACTTTCTCCTGCCACTCAGTGGACTTCTGGGCTGTGGATCTAGCTACCACTCAGAGCGTTCAGAGGAGACAAACCAGTACAGACTTTAATCCAAGGGGCTGGGGACAATTGGGAGGCTAGATGGTTCTCTTTTAATTAATTAATTTTAAAATATATATATATTTATTTATTTTTGGCTGTATTGGGTCTTCATTGCTGTGCACGGGCTTTCTCTAGTTGCGGCGAGCAGGGGCTACTCTTTGTTGTAGTGCGCGGGCTTCTCATTGCGGTGGCTTCTCTTGTTGCGGAGCATGGGTTCTAGGCCCGCGGGCTTCAGTAGTTGTGGCGCGTAGGCTCAGTACTTGTGGCTCATGGGCCCTAGAGCACAGGCTCAGTCGTTGTGGCACACGGGCTTAGTTGCTCCGTGGCACGTGGGATCTTCCTGGACCCGGGCTTGAACTTGTGTCCCCTGCATTGGCAGGCAGATTCTTAACCACTGCACCACCAGGGGAGCCCGGATTATAGTTGTTTCTTAAATGCAGGTATAAATTGGTTTTGTAGTTGAAGCAGATGCTGTGGATATCTGCCTGTATCTCCTTGGGTCACCAACTCCCAGTACCTGTAACTCTTTGCCTGAAGTCTTGCTCTACTGACAGAGCCCGGACTGCCCGAGCATGTGGCAGATCAACACGCAATGAGATAGATCCTCACCTCCACCCCCAGGCAGCCCCTCACCAGTGGCTGAAGGAGCTGGGGGATTAACATCCTGCAATCTTGCCCTTGGGCATAACTTTGAGGTGCATGTCCTCACCAGTTTTCTAAGCGCTTTGGTGGGAGTAAACTTCAGTTCCCACAGTGGCAATTTGGTCAATGATAGAAACTTTGCTTTTGACCTTCCCTCTCCTGTCTCCCTTCCTTGCTTCTCTCCCAGGGTTTCTTGGGATTACCTCCCCAAATACAAGACCTGAACTTGAGTGCTGCCTTAGGCTGTGCTTCTGCAGAGCCCAATGTAAGACAGCAGTCACCTTCCACTTTTTATTATCTTGCCAGATTCAGAAAGCCAATTAAGCATGCATTGAAACAGTGCTTGCTATGTGTCCTGGGAGCCTGTTATGTGCTCAGACTGTGTTGGGAGCTGTACATTTAGCGTTTCTGATCCTCATATATCCATCGTGATGGGACTCAGTCACTGAATAAGTCATGTGCTCAGCCCGAAATCCTAACCCAATCCCTCTGCATCTCACTCTCCCAAGTTAAATAGTTATGAGGTGCATTTTGAGAAACAAACATGAATGCACCACTTAGCAGGACTTTCTCCTCTGTCATAAAGTGTCTGTGCCCAGGCAGAAGGGAGGCAGCCAGCGTGAGGCTCTCTTGAGGCCCCGAGTCATTCACTAAAGAGGCAGTTAGGAATCAGAGAGTGCAGGAAACTTCGGGCAAAGCTGGTTCATTAGTGCCTCTGCCGATTAATCAAGACTGGGCTGCCACTTTGTTAAATGCCTCGAGGTGAGGCTGGAGGCAATCAGCTCCGTGGAAATTGCTTGATTGCGTCTCAAAGTGGCAGTTTGCTTTTGGACACTGTACTCATTGCCGTCAGATCTGCATTGTGACCTTCAGTAAGGACGATGACCCTGCCTCCAAGTGCACAGTGTATGATCACACTATCTTGGAGCCGGCTGTACGAAGATAGTTATACATGAAGAACCAGCCGCAAAATCCCCGAATGCAATTATGTTTTGGTTTCATAAACGCAGCTCAATTATTGCATTTGTCTTGCTTTTGTATTTAGCTTGGAACAGGCACTCCCACTAAATGTGCCAAACGCTTTATTTTTGTCTCCTTTTTAGACCGTACATCAGGAAAATGAAGTGCGCTCTTTCTCCCTCCCACAGTAAACAGCCACATAACTGTAATAAGAAGCTTTCTGAATAATTTATAATTTGCAAACAAAAATTCATCTGATTATGCTGAAATGACAGACACTCTGCATAACAATGGGTATTACCAAAGAGAGCTTTTTTCTTGTTTCCATTCTGGTTACTATTTACGCAAATGGAAGAGAAATTACTATGTACACTATTACCTTTAAATTATTTCTTAATCTACCTTTTAATCTCTCAAAACTATACAGGAAGAATATAATTACGCTCTGCCAATCACTGATGATGATGCATTCAGAAGTGTTTTCCTGTGAGGATGAACGAAACACACGTTCAAGATAATATGCTGTTCGGTGCTTCTTTTTCCGAGGTAATGGGTGTTTTAGGGTTACATGTCATCAGCAGCTCATGACTATTTTACGCTCAATTTTCTTTTCTTACTGGCAAAAAGCAGATAATACATACATTTTGCTCCGTAGTTACACCATCCCTTCTTTTCTCCTCTTGGCTTAGTGTCAAATGTGAAAATGATGGAGCTCTTATTTTGTTTCAAGGCAAAAGTCTTTGATTAAAACTGATGGTTTGGTTGGAGCCACACTGAGAACTAATCAGAAGATATGGAGAGCAGAAGACGTAAGCCCTCTCCAGAATGCTGGGGGAAGATTATACAATCTGGAAGGAGTATGAAGTTTGGCTGAAAATCATGACGGTATGGATGAATCCTCTGCGGGGCTCTCCACATATGTTTAAATGATAGAATCTCATATCGTGTGATTGCTCTGGAGCTACAAGTCACAGCTGGGTTATAACATATAACCTCTTACGTTTTCAGAAGAATGATGATTTTTCTTGATTGAGTTAATTGTTTCCTCAAACAATCCACAATACCAACATGTTTTCCCAAAATTATTTATTATTACCTAATTTTACCCCATGTGGGTTTTTGTATTGCTGAGAAAGGAAACTATTTTTTTCCTACCCTTCTAGGTCCTTCTGGCTGGTTTAAGAACTAAACTGACATGAGGCAGATGAACAGGAGAAAATCCAGCTTAAATATGTACATACGGGGCCCCATAAGAAAAATGAGACTCACGGACAAATGAGGCAGTTGAGGCTTATACGGCATCTGAGAGAAGGAGAAGCAGGTAGGGGGTTGAGACTTCACAGGGGAGGGAAAGACTCACAGGACGGTGGGGGAAAACAAATGTTTGGTAAACACATGTTTGCCATGATATTGAGAGACAATGGGATTTTGATCAAACAGGCCTTGCTAAGTGTCCCCCTCACCTCCCACCCGCGTCTACCACATCTAGCTCACATTCACTGTAGCTGGTTCTGGTGATAGCTCTCTTCTTGGGATAGGCCCCCTTTTAGGCAGTTAAGGGGGCAGAGGTAAAGCTCTTCCTGAACCTTTCGTTTCTCAAAAACAACCAACCTAAAATAATCCTCATGCCAAAGAGACATATTTTGGGGTGGCAAATTTTGCTCCCCTACTGTATATTTCACCAGAATATACAAAAACTGGGTTATTGGGTTAAATAAGTATGCATGGAATGATTCATGTATCAGACACCTCTTTTCCCACAACACCGTAGCTAATTCTGGGAGACTTTAAGAATATTTAAAAATTTACAATATAATACTTCTGCCTTCTAGGACTTGAGAATTCATTTGCAAACAACACAAAATTACTGTCCGTTAGAGCCACAGATTCCTAGTATTTGCAAAGAGAGAATTTATTTTTAATAGCTTCAGTTGGGCATTTTCCCATAGAAATGGGTATTCAGGTGGCAACTACACTGCTCATCAGGTTAGAACCCAAGAACACAATGGGAAATTGGCCATAGAGATCCGCAAGGTTTATGGTCACCTGGAACCAGATTTCCTTTTGAGGTGCAAACTAAAGAATGTCACTCGCCATCTGGCTCTATAAGGATTAAGTCACTAGACACTGCAGTTGCTGACCTTTAATACACCCTGAAAGGGGTTCGGGGTGGAGATCAGGAATGAGGCGCTCCGTGCTCTCGGAAAATCTGGCAGAACAGGCCTTCAGATAGATAATTTCGGGAGAGAATTTTACTAACCCAAATTTTTCCATCTTGTCATACTTAGACAAGTATGACACTAACAAAGACATCTGCTCCTTGTGACCAGCAGCAATCTCCTACCAAGGTGTGTGCTTGCCTGCACGTACCCCATTCACCAGAATCATATATATACTGACCTCCTCCCTTCCCCCTCCACCTCTTCGGAGCAGGTCCTCAGAACTATCTGAGAGGCTGTCTCCTGGGCTATCATCCCCAGTAAGGTCCAAATAAAACTGAACTCACAGCTCTCACGTTGTGAATCCTTTTTTTCTTTTTTCTTTTTTCTTAGTAGACAGAGGAATCTGGCCAAACCTTTAGAATCAAGCGAAGATCTAGAAATCATTTGTGGACCCAGAAATTCTGAAGTGTGTGCATTCTGCTTTCTCTTGGAAGTACATGTGAGTAACGCCAGAGGCCAACTGGAAAAGCTGCCACCACCGTGGTAGGCAGCTCTGCTTCTTTCTCGTCCCAAGTCAGTAACAAGTGTGGTGACAGGAGGAGCATGGGCTGTCTGCAAGGTCAGTACCTCTTCCTTACAACCTGGCAGCGTGCTGCAAGGGGAGAACACTGATGTTTACAAGTGCGTCCAGTGTGTCGGATCTGGGATTAAATGGGTGGTCTCACGGCAGCACTGTGGGTAGAACTGGGGTCTGGTTTGATTGACAGCACTTGTAGGCTCCCATTATTTCACCACCAGGGTGAAACCTGCACTCTTGGCCTAAAACCATTTTGCACCAACATTGTCTTTAGAAATTCCATTTGGCTAACATTTCTCTGTGTATATTTTCACCAATATTTTACTTGGAAAGCAGCCACTAGTTCTTTTTAAACTCCTTAACAGTCATCAGATGATGAAACTTTCCATTCCATAATAACCTGGGGTGGATTAAACTATGTCATATTTCCCAGTTTCCAAATCATCCCATCTCCCCTGTATTAGCACATTTCTTAATGGTTAGGAGAAGGCAGACAGTCCACTTAGAACACTCCAAATAAGAATATCAAGAAAGAAGACACCTCTACGCTGAGCAGTGGCTAGTGCCAGCTCTCTTAGTTTGAGGAATCTGACTGCATAATAAGGCAGGAACTTTCTTGCATTGGTGAAAATGATTTAAATAATACATTTAAGGATTTTATTTGCCTTTATCTGTCGGGGGTTTCAATTTCTATGGGGAGGAATATTTTTCCGGTCCTATAGTAATGTGATGAAACATGTCTAGAAATTCAGAAGTATCCCATCTATAAGGAAAGTACTACAGAAACCCAGATATGGGCCAAGGAAACTGTTCTTTGCCCCTTTGTGTTGATCTTGCCTGAGCATCCTAAAAGCAGCCCCCAGAGGGGATTGATGTTGGCCTGATGTCAATTCTCCAGGGCAAGAGATGCTCCTCCAAAGAATCGTATGTTTATGGTTTCGATCCCTGTACTACGGTTTAGTTGCATTTTTGGTAGGAACACAAGTGACCTTGTGAAGGACAACAGTAAACAGGATGGGAATGGACCAGACACTACCATAATAAGGCCTCTGGAAACAGACATTTCATTCCAAAAATTGAGTCTCGAATATAAAACTCTATTTTTTATTATCTCGGCAATGACTCCATATACACAGGAGTTGGCTAATCAAATGTTTCCTTGATGATTTTCATTCACTCAAAGTTAGGGTGATGCTAAAGGATTTAATGAAGATATGGGTCCTGAATTTTTATTAATTTTTAAAATTCTCATTTGTATTGACCACCAACAAAAAACAGTAACAAGCCAAACAGAGCCAGAGTTAACAGGAATCCAAATTTCTAACATTTGTCTCTTCAAAAATTTATTTGGATTAAACTTTAAATGAAATGGAACCTAAAATATGTATTCTGTGAAGGGAGAGTTGAATGGGAATGGAAAATGTTCTTACAGGGATAAAAATGGAAATTTACAAATCATTTCATATTTAGGTTTCTCTTTTCATATTTGAAGTTTATGAATCTTTCCTCCCAGCAGAAAGGAAAAACCCCATAGTTACATTCCTTGGCCACATAAAGGGGTTGACGATACATCTGAGGATGTTTCCTACCTAGAAAATAAGCCTGGAAGGACTAAGAGACTGAGAGGGCAGAACATTTTTTTTTTTTTTTTTTCCCGGTACGCAGGCCTCTCACTGTTGTGGCCTCTCCCGTTGCAGAGCACAGGCTCCGGAAGCGCAGGCTCAGCGGCCACGGCTCACGGGCCCAGCTGCTCTGCGGCATGTGGGATCTTCCCGGACCAGGGCGCGAACCCATGTCCCCTGCCTCAGCAGGCGGACTCTCAACCACTGTGCCACCAGGGAAGCCCAGGCAAAACATTTTTGTGAGAGCAAAATAAGATCTCATGTGAATGGTCCCCTTGCAAACACCTGGCACATCACAGAAATTAAGGAGCATTGTGACCTTCCCTACAAGAAGAGAGAAGAGAGTAGCCTTCTGGGTCAGAAAAGCTCTCTTTTTACCTTTGGAGGTTAGTGAAAAAGAGCTATTTCTCCAATAATTTAATCTTTGTCTTTCTGAGCAAGGGCAAAGTTCTTTCTGATCAGAGAAGTCTTCTTTGATAGCGTCTTTTGTTATCCCAAAGCATAAATGAATTGGGACTGAGTTTTGTGGGTGACCTTTTTCCATTTTCTTCAGACAATGGTAGTGTTGGACAGGAGAACAGGAAGGACAGAGGACAAGGTGAGAGCAAGTGGAATTATATTTATGAAATATGATAGCAGCCACCATTGACTGAGCTTCTATAATACACAAAAAGTGTCACACGTAGTATTTTACTTCTTACAACGCTACCACAAAGCTAGTGTTACTGCCCTTATTTTACAGATGAATGGAACTGAAAGCCAGAAAAATTCAGAAATATTATCAAAATAATACAACGTGCAAGAAGCAGCTATGATTTGAAGTGGAGTCTTTTGGATCCCAAGTTAGTATGATTTCCATGGTGCTTTACTGCTTCTCACTGGTTTATCTCTGCTACATAAGAAAACATCCCTAGCCGTTGAAGTGGGACCAGGTCCTCGCACTCTCTTGGTGCGCCCTGACCTCCTACACCTACTAGGGGCAAGTCTCCAAGACAGTGGCTCTCACGACTGGGCAGTGACTTGTTGAGATCAAGGCAAGAACAAAGAGGAAGAGGTAAAGACAGGCACCAGAAAAGAAGACCTGGGTAGGGGCCAGAGGAGTGAGGAGTTTAGGGAGACGTGACCAACAATCAATCGTAAATTTTCTGTGATGCTTCCTAGACGAAGCTCACTCCAAACTGGCTCCTTCACTGTTACTGAGGGATCACAAGGATCTGTCTGCCGCATTCCAATCTTTTTTATGCACTACCTGTTGCTACTTAACAGATCTTCTATACTTTGCCCATGTAGAAAGAACAGAATCTAACAGCTGCATTACTGATCCCATTCTTCAGAGGCATGTGCACACCCAGTCTCTTGGATTTTCCCAAGTCCTGGTCCCCCACTCCAGCAGCACTGGGAAATGAAATAGTGCATGGGAAGGAGGACTTGAGCAGTGCATTGAAAGGTAAGGACATCAGTCTTCCTGTCAAGAAAGACAAAGACACCCACAAGTGGGCTTGTTTCACAGAAGACTAAAGTCTCATTTATCTACTACTGCTTAGATCCACCCATTCAGTTTTACTGTGGTTCAGAATGAGGTCTCTGTGGGCACGTCTGTGCCCTAAGGAGTCTCCTTGGGGTGTTGAGGGTGCTTCCAAAGAGCTGGTTTTTTTTTTTTTTTTTTTTTTGCGGTACGCGGGCCTCTCACTGCTGTGGCCTCTCCCGCTGCGGAGCACAGGCTCCGGACGCGCAGGCTCAGCGGCCATGGCTCACAGGCCCAGCCGCTCCGCGGCATGTGGGATCTTCCCGGACCGGGACACAAACCCGTGTCCCCTGCATCGGCAGGCGGACTCTCAACCACTGCGCCACCAGGGAAGGCCAGAGCTGGTTTCTTGAGGCCAAAGTATTGAAAATGAGCAGGAGGCTGGGAAAGACGCGCAGAAAATTACGGTCGGGGGCGTTACCTCCTCCACCTTTGTTAGCACTGTCAGTCTTCGTGCTGGAGAGTAATGGGAAGAAGAATTTGATCAATCGTCCAGAAAAGCTTGTGGAGGAGAAAAGAAGGGGAGTGGATTCTAAAGTACAGCTGCTGAAGGGATGTTCGTTCCACCTTGATCAGTGGTACGTCACCAAGGGACCATGGTGCCAAGGGCAGCACTGCTCAGACACATTTCCCATCATTGTCTACACTGGATACCTACTGGCTACTCCAATGAAACATACAGTCTAAGTACAAAGTGTGTTTGCTAAACTCGTACAGCTCTAGGCCAAGTATCCAAGCTCATCATTCCAACTAGAAGGAGCCCCACCATAAAGAGATTCTGAGGTGGTCACAGATGTCAACATAAAGCACAGATTAAGTCTGACATACACACTGAGTGACTGGGAGTTAATCTGTCTACAAATGTGTATGTGTATAAATTATATATATATATATATACACATTTATATGTAGATAGACAATGCACAATTCACAAATGTATACTCGCCTCCCCCGTCAATCTATCTTAGAACCCAAAGGTTCCTAAACTCCATTTATGAAAATATAATCATATTTAATTTAACACCATATTTAAGCCAAATAAACAATTTTAAATTACACTATTGTGAATCACTCTTTGCCTCATCTTATTTTGAGCTTAGAAGTACAATTACAATATCCAACATGAGGACTAAGTTTCAGAACACAGGAATCACAGGTGTAGGGAACTCAATTATTTGATTTCAGACGTAAAAAGATACATTCTTACAGGGATCATGGAAAGAGGAGTGCATTTACAGATGCTCGGCTGCAATTTGTAAGAGAAGCATAAGAACAAAGGAGCTGCCCCAAGGATTATCCTTGCCCTGGTCTCCCAACAGTGGGCTGACCCTGAAGAACGCCTACTGCTAGTACCAGAGGAAATATGGCATAAGGGAGAAAGTACTAGACTTTAGAAAGTATGTGTATTGGGAAGTAGAAAATAAGACAGTTGTAAAGGCAGCATTTTATTAAGGGAGCTGCCTGGGAGGACTCTGAATGCCAGAGGGACAGGAGCTGGGGTGGGGATGGAAGGAGATTTTGGTTCACACCCTCAGTGCTCTCGTTGATTGGATTTCAAATAGACGCATTTTGTCTTTTGAAAAAACAGTATTCTCTCTGTGACAAATAGGAATTATTCTCTCCATAACTACACACTGTTAGTTTAAAGAGGTCTCTTTCATTCTGACATGAAATTAGCACCTTTCTGTCATCACAAGAGAGTGAAAGTATTTCCCAGATAAGTTGGAAGCAATCTTGAACTTTAGGCAGATATGTAAGTACAAAACTCTGATGCCTTTAATAGAAAATTAATATTTCATTATACTTTGTTCTACTATAAAGTAAAGGAAAAAAATAATCCTAAATCTTAGACATAACTTGGATGGGGGCATCTCAGCTTCCCAGTGCCCTATGTTCCAGAGGAAAAAGGAAGACGTATCTGTAGAAAAAGTGTTAAACTGGGTTTCCCTGGTGGCGCAGTGGTTGAGGGTCCACCTGCCGATGGAGGGGACACGGGTTCGTGCCCCGGTCCGGGAGGATCCCACATGCCGCGGAGCGGCTGGGCCCGTGAGCCATGGCCGCTGAGCCTGCGCGTCCGGAGCCTGTGCTCCGCAGCGGGAGAGGCCACAGCAGTGAGAGGCCCGTGTACACCCCCTCCCCACAAAAAAAGAAAAAAAAGACTGCCAACAACTTGTAACCTAAGAACCTAGAAGTAGTCACGAAAAATACTTACCTCTCTTATTTTATGTTTTCTCTTGCACATTGACCCTTAAAAGGAAAATCATATTGTACCCCAACTGCTTTTCTCTACATACAATTTTTGAGAAAGATACAAGGGAAAGCTACACTGCATTCGTTCTGAAACTAAACAAAGGTGTAAATGTAAGGTTATTCTCCTTCAGAGAAAGGTTATTTTTGTTTGTTTGTTTTTGGCACTATCTGGTCACTAAACTGGAAGATTGTAATACAGTATCTTTTGCTGTGGTTCCCATTTCTACTCCTTATACTCTGGCACCTACTCTATTCCAGTGTTTAAGAAATTGTTTCTAAATCTAGAAACAATTTTAGCATAGTCACTGCATCAATACCTGAGCACACCTTTTGAAAAATGTAAGTACCTTTAAAATATGTGCAGGAGGCACATATATGAAGGAGGCAGAGGAAATAAAGAATATATAGGAATATAAAGTCTAGGCAACGATTTGCATTGAGCAGCAAAAATTTTTTTAATCCAACCACACTTCATATTTAAAGTATCTACCTTAAACACCTTAATGCATTCAGATGATTAATCAATGCTGACACTTTTTCATTTTGAGAGGAAAAAAAGGGAAAAAATAATGAGATAATCTCTATTAAAAATAACAAATTTAAAAGTCCACGTTTAATTCCGTTTATTTTAATGCATTTCAACACATGTTTATTGAGCACCTACTATCTTCCAGGAATTCCCCTGAGGACGGGAAGCATAGGGATTGACAAGACAGAACAAGGCGCTTCACTGCATGAAGTTTACAGTAGAGTAGGGAATAGAGACATAGAACAAGTCATTCTGGTGTGATGACTGTTAAATAGCAGTGAAGTGTAAGGAGCTATGAGAACACAGAACAGAGGAATTTAACCTATTCCAGGGGTTAGGGAAGCCATGCTCACTCCATACCTGGGATGCTCCCGACTGAGATATGAGTTGATATGCTGTTGCAATCATACACTGGGGGATGGAACTGAGCTTCCTATGTGCTCTTAAATCATGCATATTTGGCAAAGTATTTGTAAACATCTTTGTGGTTTGTTCAATTCATTTTGAAAATCCAACTGAAGAATGCCAGAAAATCTATTCCCCTATTTAGGTGATCCTTCCTCTCTTCCACATAAGATAGTGGGGTAGGTTAAAAATCCACTTCCGAATGCTTGAGTGGAATGATGTCTAGGACTTCCCACCCTCCCTCTACACCTGAGATACTTCCAGGCCAAATAGATAGTGTTTGGGGTGAACCCCTTGCAGTGCCTTATCCCAGGGAAAGTTCACTCAGGAAAAGTACTGACTGTCCATACTGGTACCAAGGTCTCTATGTGTTTTCTGACGCTCTACTAGTTCCCAAGAATAGCTGTTAATGGGCCTCTTCCTGGTTGTCTTCTTCCTGTCTCTTGATCTCCAGACTGTCAAGTTCTTCTCATACTTTTAGGATGAAACACACAGAGAGAAAGGGTCTAATTGCCTTAGATGATTTTCCTATCAGACAGTATTATTGTTGGTTGCCAACCATCTTTGGGTGAGATGTCCATTTCTGACTCAATTATTGGCCACCTCTGAGTAAAGAAAGCCTTGTAATATTTTCCCAAATGAGGATTGCTTAATTCTAAATGGGGAATCTGAGAAGGGCAAATGTGATTATCTCTGTTACAAGAGAAGTACAGTACTACTCTCTCCTTACTTCATATTCCTTCATTGTATTCATCACTCTTTGATGTCACAGTATTACATATTTACTCATTTCTGTCTGTCTTCTTTGCTAGAATTAACTTCCAGGAGGTCGGGAAATTAGTTTTGTTCACTGCTGTGCTCAGGACGAGAACAGCTTCCCAAATTCAATTGTCAACAAATATTTCTTTAATGATGCATGAACAGTTAGAACATTCAGGCTGTGTGCATTTTTTCCTCCAACATGCACAGGTTTCCAACATTTTATATAAAATCTAACCCCTAGGATTTAAAGTTAAAATTTAAGGCAAATTTTAGATTTAATAGTAATTGGTCCTTTCTTTTCCCAAAGTTTCACTGTTTAGACATGTTATGATTGTTACTAAGGAATATTTTATGAGAGCTATGAAGACTGCTTCCACCAGATGAAATGAGTTCGAGGAAGAATTCGAGGTTCTAAGATATAAAATCACCTCTTAGAAATTTTACTCCATGGGCCTTGACTGAAGCCAGCACATTCTCTTGGCTCTATTACAACACTGAAGAGACTCCTGGGGTGGATTAAACTCCCTACACGAAAGTCATTTCTGGACCCCTCTACAGGGTGAAATTCTTAGTAAGGGCATTTCAAAGGGAAACACTTATTTTCTCACCTGGCTCACTGTTTCACTAACTACTGGAAGAAATAGTGTATAATTGTGGTGAACACTAACATAAAAGGATGTATTCAATTTAATTCCAAATGTGTATCTTTTTTTCACTCTCCTTATAGAAGACAATGTCTCTAAAATTTATTCCTACTTGCAAACATTGAACAAGTTCCTAAACCCACCCTAGCCCCTTTAGGGCAACAGCATGTGAACAACTCTCCTGCTAGAGGACGCCTTTTTGAATTTTCCCAGTGGTACACTTAAGGGGGCTAAGGATCATGGTAGTTTTCCCTAGAGCTGAGTGAGCAGATTTGCTAAGACCAGTACAAAGTATTTTCACAAAGGCGGTGGGTCTGTGATTTGAGCTAGTTTGTAATCGTAATTGCCTGGAGGGCTTGTTAAACAGACTGCCAGGCCTCACTTCTAGCACTGAAAATCAATAGGTGTAGGGCCTGCAGCCAGTTCCCAGGTGATGCTAATGTTGCTGATTGAAGACCCCACTTAGAGAGCCCCCTTGATGGCCAAATTTGCATTGTAACTTTTACACCTGGCAATTAATTCTCTTTAAATTTCCCTGTGAATTCTCAGGGTTCCTCGGAAGAAAGCTCACAGAGCACTTTGCCAACACAAGATCTAGAATAGTGAGTAAAATCTGACCAAAGGAAGGGTGTCCTTTCCTGCTCTGATGACCTTAGCTGTGATTCTGAAATGTAAGCCCTTGATGAGTAACCTCAGACAAATGTTGACTATCCTAAACTCTTAAAATAGTGGCCTAAAAACTCTAAAGAACGCCACTTTTCCCCATTGTGCCTGTTTCATGAGGTGGGGAACAGTAGGAAAACCTAGAATTTCAACAGCACAGAAGAGTTACTAATTACTTTTGATTGCTCTGGGAATGTGGGAAGTCACCCACCATGACATCCCTCTTGTGAGGAGGTAGGGAAGGAAGGGGATGTGGGGCCAACGTATGATATAACGGATCTTGGAAGCTCACTTGGGTATGCTAACGCTTCGAGTCATAAAGAAGTGATTGAAAAGTGGGTCAGATTTCCACCTCTCTAACTGGGATGTCATCCTGGTGTGTAATGCCTGTGAAGGAGCGTGTATAAGTGTGGACATAATCAGCCTTTTGTGTAAGCTCCCTCTGAGCTTACTGAGGAAGGAATTTAGGCCAGGCCTACCTTGCGGGAAATCAAGATTCCAATAAAACAGCCCTTATTCCAGGTAGGTGAGTTAAACGCATTCCCCTTATGAGGCAAGAGTGAAGTGAAGGTAGAAAGTGGATTCAGGCACAGCAGAGTTTTAAGTATAGAGGCGCCCGTTTTTTTGCCAGTGAAAGATTCAGAACGAACACCTATGGCATTGTTTAAAAGTGGAGTGAGTGCAGAGTTCAGAGCCTTATTTTTGTTTGGGTAAGGTACATTCAAGCAAGTTAGGCAATTCTGAATTAGAACTCTAGACCTAGAGAATATCATTTAATCAAGTGCATAACCATCAGCGAACTAAATGATTCATGAGGAGGATGAGGTGGGCAGCAGGGCTTAAAGTTAATGTAGTTTCTAAACTTGTTCATCTAGATTCTTTCTGTGTAGCAAATCAATCAATCAATCAATCAATCAAATTGGTGGTTACTTGCCTCTATGGCACAGACTCTAGACTTTTGTTTACTAATTGCAGTACCTATACCTGGTCATTCCCTAACTGTAAAGACATCACACATGCTGAATTCATTTTGAGGCAAATACACTCCTTTTGAACTGCCTCGTTTTTAAGGTAAAAATGTGTTCACATTACAAAACCACTGCATCAAAGCACTTCTATTAAAATAGCCCGCTGCTTGTATTTAATGCTTTCTGGACTGCCATGTGGCTCAGAGGGGCTGTGTGAAGCACATGGAGGCGTTAGAGTAATCATTAAAGATCAAGGGCTTTCCAATTACCAAGTCATACTTAGTAGACAATAGGCTGAGATAAATGAAGCATGGCCTGGCAGTTGCATATTCTGAAGCAAAGATTTTCAGAACAAGGGAAAGATGCCTGCCCCTTACAAAAGACACAGGCATTTGTCAATACATTTGAGGAAGACGCTCATCAAAACTCTCCAGCAATTCCCTGTTTCCAAGGTTTTAACAGAAAATGTTTATATGAAATTTCTCCCTGTGATAAAAAACCCAGGGGTACATTTGCAAGACCACTGCCCACATTCCCATTCCAAAGCTATTATTCCAAAATAAGGTACAGTACACTGTCCATCGATGAAATCTACTAAAGCTTCAATTAACTAGCAGTTTTGTTTCTTCTGTGCTTAATTTTAGTAAAGAGAAAGTTCACAAGAAACTGAGCTGTAAGGAAGGATTTTTTTCAAAAGACTGACTTCCAAGGTATGTCCTGAGGTCAAAGAGACACAGACCGATCTTCTTTTTTCTTTATATTTACAACTACAGCACTGTACTGTGATTCTCAAGACTCCAAATGATCCCCCCAAGGCAGTGCAAGATGCTCACTCATCTTAGAAAGATTCAATTATATTTGCTGGACAGCATCTGCTAAGGCAGAAAAGGGGACTAATGTGTTTTAGGAAGATTTCCAGCAGCAGGAGAGGAAGAAAAAAGACATGGCTGGGTAGTCTCATTTTCATAAAGTGCTAAGCACAGTTCATTGCAAGCACAGGGAGATCAGCTCCGTGCTTTGTGACCACCTAGAGGGGTGGGATAGGGAGGGTGGGAGAGAGATGCAAGAGGAAGGGGATATGGGGATATATGTATACATATAGCTGATTCACTTTGTTATACAGCAGAAACTAACACAACACTGTAAAGCAATTATACTCCAATAAAGATGTTAAAAAATGTTTCTTTAATTATATTATATTTAAAATAGAAGATTGGTTAGCATCAGGTAATTGGAGGCCAGATCATGTTCACGACTGCTCCCAGTTCGGGCTTGCTTTCTATGGCAGTGTAACCTAACTTTGGAAGACATGACCACTCTCGGTATATACATGGGAGAAGCTTGTTTCAAGGTCTCTGTAGGCATTTAACTCCTATTTAGGTTTCTGTTTCTTCCATTCAACAAGGTCTCCAGATAATAATATTTTTAAAAATTCTCCTCCTTGCCAACTTACTCAGATCCAACCAACATTTATTGCATTATTACTATGTGTGTGCACCAGGAACATTCATGCAAACTTAATTACTTTAATCCTCACAAAAATCATGTAAGAACACCAATAACATTTCTAAGTGAGAAAAATGAGTCTTTGAGAGGTAGTCTATCCAAACCATTTATAAAATAAATGACAAAAGGAGGATTTGATACAGGTGTGTGAGTGTGTGTGTGTGTTTATTTCTACAATTTTGGTGTTTGGTGCTCTATACCGTTCACTCAAATATAGTGCACTGGGATTTGGGGCCAAAGCTCCTCTCTTCAACCAGAGACCGTATCCTCTTGGGTCTCCCCGGCTATTTCTTACTTCCAAAGGCTAAGAGTTTCTCTCCCACTCAGCCCAGAGAGTCAGTGTTGAATAGCTCTTCCCTGTCTTCATAATAACATCCATCATATACTGAGGTTTCCTATGGTTCTTACTTCTGTGGGCACATCAGGGGTGAGACAGCCTTATTTTAGCCCTTGAATGCCTGTTAAAGAGTGTGTCACCATCAGGGCTCTGCTCATTCCTCTGATGAGAACGCAATGCTACTCAGCTATTGTAAGGAGAACCCTCGGGAAAGAAACTTGAATTGCCTTAGTTATGCTCCCCTGGTCCAGGATGCATTCTCGTAACTTGATTCAATATTACTGAGAATCTTTTGTATGCTGAAATAGTTCTGGAAGATGGTGATATGGAAATAAATAAGACACTGTTGTTAACTTCCATGAACTCAGAGGGAACACAATAACCAATAATTGTGGCCTGTTAAGGGGTTTAATAAAGGCATGTATGGGATATTATAAGGAGGCATATTATGATGTGATTAATTCTGATTAAGGAAATTTCAGAGAGGGCTTCAGAGAAAAAGTGACAATTGATTTGAGCCTTGAAGGATTAGTCTTCTTTGCCAAGCAGAAAACTAGGGACAGAGCTATGTAGGAAGAAGAAATAATATTGAAAAATTGGGGAGCCTGAGAAGATGACTAGGGATTGATTTGCAGTACTGACCATTTTCCTTCATTTGGGTAACAGTTTAAGTCATTAAGAGACTTATCAAGAAGCTCCAAAGTCCTGTCTTGGTGTATCCCCTGTACTTGGGACTCCAGGGCACTTGTAAAAATGATGTCCTTGGAACAGCCAGACATTCTGCATCTTCCTGTACTAAGTGACCATGTGTGTCTTGTTGACTGTTTTATATGCAGTGCCACACGCAGTGCCTGTCACGGGATAGTGCCACATGAACATTTATTAAAATAATTAATATGCAAATAAAACTAAATTGAAAATATGATCTTAGGAAAAACACCCGGGTTTTTTTTCTCATCATTTCATGTATATTTCAGTTGATGACAAATTCTAGTTGGCCTCTAGTTCTGCTGATCAAGGTCCCAATAAACATTTAAAAAAATTTTTGGATAGTCTATGTGTTATTTATTTTTTCTATTTTGCATTGGAACTTACCATTCATATACTCTAGTTTGTTAAAGCACAACTTAACCTTGTAATTTATCCCCCTCTTTGCATCAGATAGCTCCAGCTTTATTTGCTAAATGTGGTCACAATGAAGAAACATTTTTTTCCCCCATACACGCAACTACCAGAATTGTGCTTCATTAGGAACAGATGATGAAATATTGCTTAAAGTGTTTGATTTATAAATGCTGTGGGACCTATTGTCATCAGGGTTCTTATTAAAGGGAGTTTCTTTAAAAATACTATTCCCCACTTCTATTAGCATTACCTTCTAGATAAACACAATAGGACTTCATTTATCTAGCATATTCAGAGAATGAACTGTCACACATAAATAAAATTTCCAAAGAGCTAAAGCATGCCTTTCAGAAAATGAACCTTTTTTTTTTTCAACTGTTGTATATTTTTTAAAAAACGACAATAAAAGAACTTTAAAAATCTCTATCGTGCACCCTTGCCTTTTAGAATTTTGGTCATAATTGTGCCTTTTCATGGTGATTCAGAATTATGACTATGGATGTGAATTATTGTACAGTCCTATAATATAGTAGGTATTGTCCATGAATATCTATTTCCTCCAATGTTAAAAGGCTTTGGACTGAATACCTCCTGCTAATTAGTTTCCGCTTCTTCTATCCTTTTCTAAGTTTACTTGTAATTTGCCAGTTTCTAACAGTTTAGTTTCAATTCATTTCAATTAAAATCAAAACAACAGACATTTAATAAATACTTAGTATATTCCAATTGCTGTGTTGAAGGCTTCAGGATTCCTAGATGAATACACGTCACTCTATGTATGTCACTGTCTTCTATAAACTTGAAAAAAATTATGAGACAAGGATATATCATGAGTAACTTAAAATCCCCTTGTCTGGGGGCTTCTATTTGTCTTGAGCAAAATGCGTAGGCTCTGCAATAGCTTTTTTTTTTCACCCCACATATAGATATCTTTCTATTTTATCTAGGTTCAAAATGTGACCTTTAGGTGAGTCAAGTGTCACCATTTTAACCTACTCCTCTAATTTTTTTTTTTTTTCTCTTCCTGTGTGGAACTTAAAGACCTGGCTCTCCCTATTTGAGTTCTCACAGAAGTGAGGGGTAGACAGTGGGCCAGTCCTTCCTCACTATGTGATACTGGGAGTTGATGGCATCCTCAGTGAGTCTCTGTAGATTATCCTGACAACTTCCATGCTGGGAAGGATGTGGATGAAAGTAATAAGAGTAATAATAATAATAGCAGCAGCAATGATAGGTAATATTTGTATTGATAATATTATAGAATATATCATAATTTTAGGTTAAACTATGAGGTATTTAAGTTCGTATCCATTACTCTTCTCCCATTATTTGGCATCACTGAGAGCCCCTATATGTTCTACTCTTTCTGATAAGATGGAAATAATCAAAAACTAAGTCAAGTGATTTCAATGGCGATCTCTGGGATGAGATAATTTTTCAAAAATCTCTGCCAACCTGTGACAACTGTAGCTGAACAGAAAAGACAGCATACCATATCAGGTAGAGAGAGCTCGGCATAGCACTGCTCATCATCGTAAGTTTCTTAGTTTCAGCAGAGGGGAGAGATATACAAAAATTTCCTGTGGTATCTGGATCCCTTGCTCTCCCACTCCACCGCAGATACACACACAACAAAAGAAACAGAATATAGCAATAGATGCGAATTTTGATGCTGGTGTGCTTCTGTAGGCTGTCATGGTAGTGTAGGGGAAGGAGCAAGGGAGTCCCATGGTGGAGGTCGTGGACTGGGCAGCACATACGTGGGACAAGTTGTAGCACATAGCTGATTCCCAGAGGACATACCAGGCAAAGCCAAGAAAGTTTGAACAGGTTAGTGTTGGTGCTGGTGATGGTTAGGAGTGGAGATGGACACAGGAGCCACTAGACTCCCAAGAGCAACAGCAACAAATTGCTTCTGGTAAGAGAACCAACCATGAGATAGATAACTTTAGAAATCAGCGGCTGAGGCAAAGGCCCTTAGATGCTCAGGACCAGGCGGGAAAAGTGACATCTCCTTAGAGACCAGTGAGGACTCACGGATGGAACTCAAACCAGAAAACCCTCACTCAATGCCCTGATAGTAAGTAAGACCTCTAACCAACCAGTTTGGAAATTAGCACTGTGGACAAGAGGCAGGGATGTTGATACAACTGGGTTGAAATCCACACTTGACCAAATTTAAACCTAGTCATGGCAAAGTTAGATGAATGGGTAGGCAAGTTTAAGCTGATGCTGTTGTTTTTATCCTGCCAACATTGAAATACAGGTCTGGATGCTTAAGTGGAGTTGATACAGGAAAAAAAAGAAGCTGTAATTTTGTACACTTGTAGAGAGAGCAGCGTGAAATCTCCTGCTTGTCTTCTTAGGTCAGCAGGGATGACCTGGTCCTTGCTCTTGTTTCCTCACCCAGCCTGTGCATAGTGAGGAGACTGGGGGCAGTTTTATGCTTTGTGCTCATCAGCATTGAAAACTGGCAAAATCAATCCTGTAGCATCTTTAGGTATCATTGGTGGAATTCATTTTTAGCAAAACGACATTGGGCAAAACTGTTTAACTGTGTAAAATTTATCGCAGCATGATAGTTAATGATACATGAGAACTGTACAGATGGTGCTTCATCTGCTAAACAAGTGTGGATTATGATACATTTTAAGGGTGGTCAGGTCCAGCTATATTCTGCCATACATTACCAATATTTTCTGAAATGGCTGATAGGTCCTTGTCAGATTTCCGGCAGTTTGATGTTGAAAACATTGTGGATGGTCCATTTGATACTGGAAAATATTACATGTTTTCCTTTTTATATTTATTAAGCAGAACGTTTTCATTTTAGTTTTTACTCACTGTTCATATCCAACATTCTATGTCTTCTTTTGTCTCAAAGGATGAAATACAAGAGGTACGATGTTAATGGAAATGAGTTTTCCTTACAGATGATGCGAGAGTTTTTCCTGCTTTTTTTTTAGTTGAGGGAATTAGAAATCTGTTTAATTCATTTTTTTTTACATCGCTGACACTTTATAAAATAACAGATTATTAAGATATAATTCTAACATTCTTTTAAAATGTACAATTCAGTGGTTCTTAGTATATTCACAGAGTTGTACAATCACCAATGATATTTAAGAAAGAATGTTTTCATCTCTCCACAGAGAAACTTTATACTCATTAGCAGTCAGTCTCCATTCCATTCTGCTTCTAGCTGTAGGAAATGATTAATTTTTATTCCACATCTAAAGATTTTTCCTAATCTCAACATTTCTCATCAATGGAATGATACAATATGTAGTGTTTTATAAAAGGTTTCTTTTATGTATTATAACGTTTTCAAGCTTCATCTGTGTTGAAGCATGTATCAGTACTTCATTTTTAAATTGTCAAATAGGATAGCTTGCTGTATGCTGTTGTATGGATATATCACAATTTGTTATCCATTCATCAATTGATGGACATTTGCATTGCTTCCACTTTTTGGCTATTATGAGCATTGTTGCTATGAACATTTGTGTACAAGTTTTTGTTTGAAAATACATATTCGGATCTCTTGGCTATATACCTGGGAGTAGGATTTCTGGGTCATATGGTAATTGTGTTTAATTTTTTGAGGAACTGACAAGCTGTTTTCCACCATGTCTGTACCATTTAATATTCCTTTCTGCAGCGTAATGAGAGTTCCAATTTATCTACATCCTTACCAACGCGTGTTTTTTTTTTTTTTAATTATATTGTACTGGATGTGAAGTGGTATGTCAGTGTGGTTTTGCTTTGCATTTTCCTAATGACTAGCGGTATTCAGCAACTTTTCATGTGCTTGTTGGCTGTTTGTATATCTTCTTTAGGGACATGTTTAGTCAAGTTTTTTATCCATTTCTTAACTGGGCTGTTTTTTTCTTATTGTTGAGTTCTAAGAATTATTCATGCATTCCGAATACTAGACCCTTATCAAGTAAATAATTCACAAATATTTTCTACCATTCTGTGGGTTGTGTTTTTCGCTTTCTTGATAGCGTCCTTTAATGGACCAAAGCTATTAATTTTGAAATACATTTCATCTTTTTCTTTTGTCGTTTGTGCTTTTAGTATCATATCTGAGAATCTATTGCCTTATCCAAAGTCACAAAGATTTACAACTATATTTTCTTCTAAGAGTTTATAGATGTAGCTCTTATATTAGGGTTCTGATCCATTTTGAGTTAATTATTGTATATAATGTAAGGTAAGAGTCCAACTTCATTTTTTTGCATATGGCTTTCCAGCATCATTTGTTGCAAAGAAAATTCTTTCCTACATTGAAATTTCTTAGTATCCTTGTCAGAAACTATGTATCCCAACCTGGGAGGATGTGAGGAGGAATTTTATAGCAATAGTTCAAGGGTGGTTTACTGACAAGATTAGGGTGTGTGCAGGGTCTCAGGTGGTTGTTCTCCTAATCTTGATGAGTTTCTTTGGTCCCTTTAATCTTGTCTCAGGTGGTTTCTTGGCTGTTCTTCCCTTGATTAGCAACTGTTCTGTTCGACTCTGCCCTTTGGAACTCAGGGAAGGTCATGGAGGCTGGAGTCTTACCTACAAGAAACAGGGGACAAAAAAAAGCTTCTGTGCCCAGGACTTCCACAGGGTCCTACTCGGTTTCACTACCACGCAGTCTGATTACTGTTTTTCAAAACAAATAGGAGAAAAAATAGTTACAAATAGAAATGCACTTATTTTCTCTTTTATATTTACCTATGTATTTTCCTTTATTGGTAGTCTTTATTGTGTATGGATTTATTTTACTCTTTGGTTTTCTTTTATTTCAGCTTAAGTACTCTCTTTAGTATTTCTTGTAGGCCAGGCCTACTAGTGACTCATTTTGTCAGTTTTTAATGATCTAGGTATGTCTTATTTTCTCCTTTCATTTTGCTGGATATAGAATTCTTGGATGGTGGTATTTTTCTTTCAGTACTTTCTTTTAATTTCTATGGAGAAGTCAGCTCTTAATCTTAAGGATCCTTGAAATGTGTAGCCGCAGGGTACCCAGTTATTTAGTTAAACATTACCTCTGTAAGGTTGTTTCCTGAAGAGATTAGCATCTGAATGGTACACTGTGTAAGCAGATTGCCCTCCCTACTGTGGTGGGCATTATCCAATCCCTTGAGGGCATCAATAGAACAAAAAAGTGGAGGAAGGGAGAATTCACTCTCTCTGTTTGACTGAGTTGAAACACTGGTGTTCTCCTGCCTTTGGACTGACCCACCATCGGCACTCCTGGTTCTCCAGCCTTCGGACGTGGACTACAAGTAACACATCAGGTTCTCCAGGTCCTCAGGCCTTTGGATTGGGTCTGGAAGTACAACATCAGCTTGCCTGGGTCTCCAGTTTGCAGATGGCAGATTATGGGAGTTCTCAACATCCATCATCATGTGAGCCAATTTCCTAAAATAAATTTCCTATACTATTTCTCTATCTATCTACTAACCAATCTATCTATATCTGTATCTCGGACCTCCAGTGGTGCAATCGGTTAGCGGTACTTATGTATCTGTATCTATCTACATGCTATTGATTCTGTTTCTCTGGAGAACCCTGACTAATACTGATTTTGGTACTAAGGGTAACTCTAGAAGAATTTTTCTTTTCAATAGACTTTATTTTTTACAGCAGTTTTAGGTTCATATCAAAACTGAGTGGGAGGTACAGAGATTTCACATATAAGCCCTGCCCCCAGGCATGCATAGGTTCTCCCATTATCAACATACCTCACCAGAGTGGTACATTTGTTACAAATGATAAACCAACATTGACATATCATTATCATTAGCACCCTAAGTCTACAGTTTACTTTAGGTTCATTCTTGGTGTTATGTATTCTATGGGTTCAGACAAATTCGTCATGACATGTGTAACTATAATAGTATCATACAGAGTAGTTTCACTGCTCTAAGTAACCTCTGTGCTCTATCTATTCATTCCTCCATCTCCCTGGCAACCACTGATCATTTTGGTCTCCCCATAGATCTGCCTTTTCTAGAAAGTCCTGTAGTTGTCCTTACAGTATGATGCCTTTTCAATTGGCTTTTTTTGCTTAGTAATATGCATATGTTTCCTCCATGTCATTTCACGGCTTGATAGTTCATTTTTTAGCACTGAATAATATCTAACTTTCTGCATGTACTATAGTTTATTTATTCATTCATCTAAAAAAAAGGACATCTTGGATGCTACTAAGTTTTGGATTATGAATAAAGCTGCTATAAACATCCATGTGCAAGTTTTTGTTGGACAGATGTTTTCAACTCCCCTTGGTAAATACCAGGGAGCTTGATTGCTGGATCATATGGTAAGAGTATGTTTAATTTTGTAAGAAACCACCATATTGTCTTGCAAAGTGGATATACTACTTTTCATTCCTGCTAGCAATGAGTTAGGATGTCTGTTGTTCCACATCGTAACTGGCATTCGGTGTTGTCAGTGTTCTGGATTTTGGTCATTCTAATAGGTGTGTAGTGGTATCTCACTGTTGTTTTAATTCAAATTTCCCTGATGACATATGATGTGCAACATCCTTTTTCATATACTCATTTGCCATCTGCATATCATCTTTGGTGAGGTGTCTGTTAAGGTATTTGGCACACTTTTAATTGGGTTGTTTTCCTTTTTACTGTTGAGTTTTATAAGTTCCTTGTATATTTTGGGTAACAGTTTTTTATCAGATATGTCTTTTGTAAACGTATTCTCCTAGTCTGTGGCTTTTCTTTTTATGTGAATTTTCTTTTTTAGTCTGTTCATGCGATAGATTACATTATTTGATTTTTGAATGTTTGAAGCAGGCTTGCATACCTGGAATAAATTCCACTTGGTCATGGTGTATAATTCTTTTTATACCTTGTTGGATTCGATTTGCTAATATTTGATTGAGGATTTCTGCATCTATATTCATGAGAGATATTGGTCTGTAGCTTTCTTTTCCTGTTCTATCTTGTCTGGTTTTCATATTAGGGTAATGCTAGCCTCATAGATTGAGTTAGGAAGAATTACCCCTGCTTCTATCGTCTGAAAGTGATTATAGAATATTGGTATAATTTCTTCCTTAAATGTTTGGTAGAATTCACTAGTGAACCTAACTGGGACTGGTGTTTTCTAGTTTTGAAGGTTATTAATCATTGAATTCAATTTCTTTAATAAACACAAGTTCTATTATATTATCTATTTCTTCTTTGAGAGTTTGGAAAATGGCTTCTTTCAAGAAATTGATCCATTTAATCTAGGTTATCAAAGTTGTGGGGCATAGAGTTGTTCATAGCGTTCCCTTATTATCCCTTTAATGTCTCTGATACAGTCTCCTTTTTCATCTTTAACAGTAGCAATTTGCATCCTTTCTTTTTTTATTGGCCTGGCTAGGAGCCTCTCAATTTTATTAGGCTTTTCAAAGAAACAGATTTTGTTTTTTTAATTTTCTCTACTGGTTTCCTCTTTTCAATTTCATTGATTTCTGCTCTAATTCTTATTATTTCTTTTCTTCCTCTTACTTTGGATTTAATTTCTCTTCTTTTCTCTAGTTTTCCAAAGCGGAAGGTTAGATTACTGATTTTATATCTTTCTTTTTTTTCCTAATATATACACTCAATGCTATAAAATTTCCCTTCTAAGCATTGCTTTTACTGCATCACACAAGTTTTGATGAGTTTTTATTTCCATTTCGTTCAAAAAAGTTTTTAATTTCTTCTGAGATTTTGTCTTTGATCCATGTGTTATTTTGAACTGAGTTGTTTAATATCCAAGTACTTTGGAATTTTCCAGCTATCTTTCTATTACCGATTTCTAGTTTAAGTCAATGTGGTGAGAGTAGAGAGTGTATGTTTCCTATTCTTTTAAATTTGTTAAGGTGCATCTTATGGCCCATAATGTGGTCTAGCTTAGTGAATGCCAGGTGAACTTAAGAAGAATGTGTAATACGCTGTTGTCGGATGAATTTTTCTATAGATGTCAATTATATTCAGTTGATTGATGCTGCTGTTGAGTTCAGCCATGTCCTTACTGATTTTTCTCCCTGCTAGATTTGTCCACTTCTGATGGACAATTGCTGAAGTGTCCAACTATAACAGCAGATTCATCTATTTCTCCTTGGCACATACACATTAAGGATTGTTATATCTTCTTGAAGAATTGACACCTTTATCATTATGTAATGTTCCAATTTATCCCTGATAAATTTCCTCGCTTTGAAGTCCACTCTGTCTGAAATTAATATAGCTACTCCTACTTTTAATTAGTATTAACATGGTTTATTTTCCTCCATTCATTTACTTTTAATATGTGCGTCTTTATATTTAAAGTTTCTTATAGGCAACATATAGTTGAGTCTCACTTTTTGATCCACTCTGACAATCTCTGTCTTTTAACTGGAGCATTTAGACCACTGGCATTCAAAGTGGTTACTGATATAGTTGGATTAATATCCAATGTATTTGTAAATGTTTTATAATTTTTCCCTTGTTCTTTTTTTTTCTGGCTGCACTGCAGCATCTTACTTCCAGGGCCCTGGCAGTCCTAACCACTGGACGGCCAGGGAATTCTCCTTCGCTCTTTTTAAAATACTCCTTCCACTTGTAGTGAGATGGATGGACCTAGAGATTGTCATACTGAGTCAAGTAAGTCATACTGAGTCAAGTAAGTCAGTCCACATTGCTTATATGTGGACTCTAAAATAATGGTACAAATGAACCTATTTACAAAACAGAAATAGAGTCACAGGTACAGAAAACAAACTTATGGTTACCAAGTGGGGAAGGGAGAGGAGGGATAAATTGGAAGATTGGGATTGACATATACACACTACTATATGTAAAATACATAACTAATAAGAATTTACTGTATAGCACAGGGAACTCTACTCCATACTTTGTAATGACCTATATGGGAATATAATCTAAAAAAGAGTGGATATATGTGTATATATATATATATGCGTAACTGAGAGGAGAAATTAACACAACATTGTAAATCAACTATACTCCAATAAAATAAATTAAAAAAAAAAGTCAAACTCAAAGGAGAGAGTAAAATGGTGGTTGCTGGAGCCTGGGGAGAGGGGAAAATGGGGAGGTATTAGTTAAAGGGTACAAATTTTCAGTTATACATGATGAATAAATTCTAGAGATTTACCATACAGCATGGTACCTACAGTTAACAATACTGTATTGTATACTTAAAAATTTGCTAAGAAGGCAGATCTTTTGTTAAGTATTCTTATCTCACATTACATATAGATAATAATAATAAATAGAATGGGAAGAAACTTCTGGAGATGATGAATATGTTTATGGCTTAGATTGTGGTGATGGTTTTCATAGGTGTATATTTATCTCCAAACTCATCCAGTTGTATACATTAAATACATACAGCTTTTTATTTGTCAGTTATACCTCAATGAGGTGGTTTAAAAAAAGAAAATATTCTTTTTCTGCTTTTTGTATAATTGAGCACTTTATGTGATTCTATTTTCTCTACTTTCTTATCATATCAGCTCCTTCTTTTTTCACTTTTTTTTAGTGGTTACCCTACTTTGCAATATTTATTTACAGCTAATCCAAGTCCATTTTCAGATAAAACTGTACCACTTTATGTGTAGTGTGAGTGCCTTATAATAACAAAATAACCCTAATTCTTCCCTCTGTGATTCTTATCTTTGTTCCTCCGTAGGTAAGGTGTTTTTCCCTCTGGCTTCTCTCAAGACTTTTTTTTTAAGCTTTAATTTTCTGTAGTTTGAAAATGATATGCTTATGTATAGGTTTTTTTTGTCATTTATCTGCTTGGTTTCTTCTGAGTTTCCTGAGTCTGTGGTTTGGTGTCTGATATTAGTTTGGGAAAATGATCAACCATTATTTTTTCAAATATTTCTTTTGTTCCTTTCTCTCTTCTACTATTCTTATTACATGTATGTTACAGCTTTGTAGTATCACTCAGTCCTTGGATATCCTGTTCTGTTTTTTTCAGTCTTTGTTCTCTTTGCTTTTCAGTTTTTGAGGCTTCTCTTGAGATATTCTCAAACCCAGAGATTTTTATTTTCCTCAGCTATATCCAGTCTACGAATAAGCCCATCAAAGGCAGTTTTCATTTCTGTTAGAGTTTTTGATCTCTAGCACATCTTTTTGTTTCTTGGAATTTCCATCTCTTGGCTTATATTACCCATTTTTTCCTGGCATACTGTCAACTTTATCCATTAGAACCCTTAGCATAATAATCATAGTTTTAAATTCCTGGTCTGATAATTCCAACATCTCTGCCATGTTTCAGTCTGATTCTGATGATTTCTCTCACTCTTCACATTGTGTTTTTTGTGTTTAGAATGCTTCATAATTTTCTTTTGATATCCAGAGATGATATACTAGGAAACTGTACTGTAAATAGGCCTTTAGAAATGTGGTGGTAAGGTGTCTAGTAGGGGAAGCATTCTATAGTCCCATAATTAGGTCTCCATCTTTTGGTGAGCCTGTGTCTCTGTACGTGAACTTTACATGTGCTTCCCAGTACCCCAGCCGGTAGGTGGAACAGGATGGCTAGAGTGGGCTACGGACAGTAGAGGGAAGAAAACCAACCTGCACACCATATCCAGCCCAAAGTTTGCCAGTGTTCAACTTAATAAGTTTTTAGTTCAGGTATATGAGTTAATGGTGTGCTATTTATAGGGAAGAGGATATATTACTATCTTTTCTCCCTTCACTCAGCTTCAATCCATAAGGGAAGAAACATGAAAACAGACTTCTTGTCCTTTGGCTCTCCCCAACTTTTATTTTTCAATCTCTTTCTACAGAAGAAGAGATGCATTTCTTTTTTTTTTTTTTAACATGTTTATTGGAGTATAATTGCTTTACAGTGTTGTGTTAGTTTCTGCTGTATAGCAAAGTGAATCAGCTATATGTATACATATATCCCCATATGCCCTCCCTCTTGCGTCTCCCTCCCACCCTCCCTATCCCACCCCTCTAGGTGGTCACAAAGCACAGAGCTGATCTTGAGGACACAGGGAGGGGGAAGGGTAAGCTGGGATGAAGTGAGAGAGTAGCACTGACATACACACACTATCAAATGTAAAATAGCTAGTGGGAAGCAGCTGCATGGCAAAGAGATGCATTTCTGATTGGTCAGAACCGCACTGCCCAGGAGCAGCGTGACTTTCATTTTGTGTACCTATGTTGTAAGAATATGGAGACTGGCCCCATATGGCTGGTTGTTGTGTGGGCATCTAGATTAAGAGGAGAGGATGTAGGGAATTCCCTGGTGGTCCAGTGGTTAGGACTCCAAGAGTCACTGCCGAGGGCCTGGGTTTAGTCTCTGGTGGGGGAACTAAGATCACACAAGTCACGAGGCATGGCCAAAAATAAATAAATTAAAAAAAAAAAAAAAAAGGAGAGGATGTAGGAAGAAGCTTTACCTTGTTGCTTAAGCAGCATTCTCCAATCCCACTTCTTCTCAGACAAAGAAGTTCTGCATTGGAGAATCAGATATTTGTTTCACAATTAATTAACAAGCTCCTTTTCCACTTCCTTTGGTGTACCTCACTCCCATGACTTAGAATCCTGGGAGGGGAAGGAGATTAGGAAGCTCACCTTGCATTGTTAGCAGTTTTAATTGAGCTAGATAAAGGAAGAAAAAAATTAGCGTTTTAGGTCAAGGGCAACCAATTCAGATTTGGGTATGTTAAATTTCACTTTGACTTTTGAGACAAATGTCATATTATGTCAATAACATAAATTTGAATTCAGAAAGATTTGAGCTTTATTATTCACTTTTCCAAATATAATTTGTATGACTTTGGGCCTCATTAGTCAAATGAGGATAGTAATGATTTCTTCACATAATTGTTTAGTATTAAGAGAATAAAAGTATTCATGTCCTAGCATGATTATTGGTACAAAAAAGCAGACAGCCAATGGTAGTCTTTTCCTAATCCTGAACTACCTTGGAGATATTAAAAATTTGAGCTTAGAGCTTACTTAAGATATTAGACCGAAATATACTGATTTCTGAATAATCAATAATAATGGTAACTAAGGCAATAGGAAAAGAAGTCATGGAAGTAGGATATATAAAGTTAAGGGGGAAAAAAAAGGTCAATGACTGAAACCACTGACGTGACAAAATACACAGGTAAGTAGAAATAGAAGTCCTAGGAAAACAATCATGTAGAATTGTTATGAGAATAAGAATATATCTTGATGGGAGGAAGGCAATGTTATGCATTGGTAAAAGCATGAATATTGGGGCCAATAAGCATGGATTTGAATCTTTGTTCTGCAACATGCAGTTGGTACTCTGGAAAAATTATTTAAGCTTTCTATTTCTTGATATCTGCCTCCTTCATGAGATAACCTTAACCACTTCAGTGGTATAACAATAAATGTGACAAAAACACTTAGAGAAAGGTTTGGCCATGGTTCACAGCAAACAGGGGTTAGTATTACCATGGAAGTGAAGAAGATGATTACATCATGTGTGCGTACATACTTCAAAAGATACAACAAAAATCATGAGTCGTTATTTACCTAAAAAGGAGGAGTTTTCGTTCAGTAGAAACTGTGGATTCAGTGGACACATACTGCTTTAGATTGAGGGAAGGGAAATTTACCTTACTTACTTTGAGAAAAGAAGGTCTAGAAAGAACAAAATATTTTAGGAAAGAGACTGAGAATCTTATATCAGGACAAGACTCACATCTCAGGCCAAGACGCAGTATCCAGATCTATTCATTAAATCGGGGGGTTTTGGACTATCTTTTCCTAGCTTATCTCTTTCTGTAGGTGATTTCATCTTGCTGCTATCTTCCAATACCATTACATACTCGTAACACTAACATATGTATCTCCAGCTCCACATTTCTTCTAAATTCCAGAATCATCTACAAGTGTCTACTCAACCTGACAATTTGAATGTCTCAGTGATAACCTCAATCGCCACACGTCACGATCTTTCTCCACGTTCCCTTCAAAGGTTTGTTTATTCCAGTGAGTGGTTCTGCCATCTATCCATTCAGTTACAGACACTAGAATCCTGAGAGTTATTCTACAGAATTCCTGTTCATCCACCTTCATATATAGCCAATCTTTTACTAGGTGCTGTCAAATTTACCAATTTCTCATCTCCACCCAGTCCCAGCCATCATCACCTGGACTCGAGAGAAATCATTTGTTGGTACTTCCTGAATCTGTTCTTTCCTCCTCACCTGCCCCCAGCATCCTACGTGTCCTTGACAAAGCATCAGCATATGAACATACCTCTGCTTTCCCACTTTTCTAACAACATTTTTTTATGGTTTTACGTGGCTTTCAGGATAAAGATCAAAACTTATAACATGTCCTACCAGAGGTCTTAATGATATGGTTCCTGCTTTTTCTATAACTTTACTATCATACCCTGCTATGCATAGCACTTGACATACAATAGATGTGAAACAAATGTACTAAATAAATAAAGAAGTCAATATCCACAGTGAGGCTCATTTTATTTTCATATATAAGGGAGGGGAGAAATAAGCCGTAACACCCTGGAAAGAGTCGCTGCGGAAAAGAGGAAATAAATTCTCTACTTTCTCTCGCCAAATCACTTCCTTCCACGTAGAAAACTGCTGCTGCTGAGGGTAGCACGGTCACCTTGATCAGACCTCTGCCTAATTCCTGAACTCATCCTAAAACTGTTGGATGAAATCTGTTTTAAAGGCTCTGCTGTTTCTTTGTCTTCCGATACTTGAAAACCAGAATTCACTTTTCTGTAGATATTCTGACTTGGAGAAAATACAAAAAATGTTGTTCGGAGAGACTGAATATAATAAAAAAGAGTTACACTACAAGGCCTGGAGGAAAGGTGACAGCAAAGGGACTTTCTGAGATACTAGAGAAATGATGACCTTTGGGAACAGTGATGGCTGACATCCTATCCTGATGCTAAACATAGTCTCCTTTGTTACTTCTTCCTTCCTCTTCATCACCTCTTCAGTCTCAGTCTTCAGTAAAGCTCTTTTTTACCATTAAAAATTAGGGCAGGGCTTGTCTTACCTCTGTCTAGAATAAAGACAGGAGGGCCAAGATCATGGTTTGGAGCAAAGTAAGATCTGAGAGAACAAGAGGAGCTTGTGTGATATACTCGGAGGTGATGGAGGTAAAACCTGAAGTTGAAGATTGACGGGTGATGATCAGATTATAAAACACACAGTATCCCCAACACCCAAATCCAAAGAAAAATTAGAGACAAGATAGTTTTTGAAATTAAATGTGGTTTAATGTGGTTTTGAAGTTACTCTATTTGGAAATTAAAGCTAAAAGTGAGTCTTGAATTTCACCCCTCTGCTAAAATGATTTTTGCTGAATTTGCAGAATGACCTAAAAAGGAAGATGGTTATACAATACTTTTTGACAACATATATAAGTCATAGAGCATGGAACTATGTCTCAAGGTTGTAATACCAAATACGGAAAACAAAAACAAGTGCTACTCATTCTTAGGTGCTGTCATGGTACACAGGGCAGTCAGCCTGCTGACTCGATGCCTCTGCTCTCTCTGTTCTCTTGGGAATCTGTTTGAGGATTCTTATAGGGACTCACTCTAGCCGAAGTTCTAGCACAGAGTTTCAGCAGCAACTGTGTTCTAGCCTGGCAGCTTTGATCTGTGCCGTGTTTTTTTCCAGCCATCCTAAGCTCATGGCATTTTTCAGGATGCCCCACTGAGATGATGACTGATGGTCAGTCACTTTGGTAATGGAGACTGGGTCCCCTGTACACCAGGTTACCACCATTAACATTTTTCAACTCCCCATGGGTGGATTACTGATGCTTTTCATGAGCTTCCTTGACCTTTCCTTAAGCTTTACAATCCATGGTGATGAATTTATAGTGATTGTGACTGTGCATAAATCGTGTAACAGAAATGAATGGGCATTAGATGTTGACAAAGCAGAGAGAAAAATATTGTTCTTGACACCTTTTGTTAGCAAACGCATGATTTGTTATAACTCTTCTTTAGTGACTTACCTATAAATCTTCTTTTTTTATTTAATAAAATGCCCCCCACAGCTCCTCCGGGGCTGACACCATGTTTTTGTAATACATTATTAAAGCCACGTCAAGCTCAAGGTGCAATGTGCTTGGGGGCTCAGAGTAGTATTCTTTACCTTCCAGCTCTGAAAAATACTCAGTTCCAAGGATGTACGAGCTTGCTTCTGCATTGTTCTTTACAACTTAACCATGGCTACCTAAAGCTTTGTCGGTGGATATGTTTCTTTCACAAAGTTTTCTCATAGGTGTTCCATGAAGTTTTGGGGAAATTATTTTTAAAAATGGATTGTAGGACTTGAGAAAATGAGAGTTGTTCTTCTCAAAATTAAGTTCAGAAGAATCATTTACACAAGGGTCCTAGATCTAAAAAAGGTCAAATGTTACTATCATTCTGTAACTCTTTTGCTGACTGGCTTTAAGGAGCCATTCTCTGTTTCATTTTCTTGTTTATGCTCCAAAAAAGGTATGTTATTCTCATGTTTTCAATCTTTCTTTCTTTCTTTTCAGGCCAAGGCAAGAAAGTTGGTTGACAAATAATTTCCAGCGAATTTGTCTGCTGTATGTGGACTCTCCTGGCTACAGTCAAGAAAGCACTGTCAGCCACTCTTCTTCAGGTTTATGGCCTAATTAACTCTGTATCTGCTTCCTGTGGTCCATGACCACTCCCAGGTCTTCTAGGATGAAGTTCAGAACCAATTCACCAAAGTCAGCATGTAGCCAAGTATGACAGGCCCAAGCTTAGGACTTTACCATACATGGCAGTGGGTCAAGGTGCCAATACTTTTTTGGTTAGGATTTATCATGATGTGATTTCTTTTGTGTTATGATTCCCACTCATCTTGTGTGAGACTTATAAGCTATGTTAAGTCATGTTAAGTAGTTCAAAATGGAGTCACAGTGGCCAAGGTGAACTTCCACATTAGTTGTTTTGGAAGGTCTGCTGCAGAACTGTGAGGGTCTTAGAGTGACAAATGAAGAATACTACTTTACACAAGTGGTTTGATGGCTCACGTGCATCACTGGAACAGAAGGAGCAACTGATGGAGTCAAGACTCCCTCCCCTGGGGTAACTGCTGCTTCTTAAAAAGAGACCACGAAGCTGAGTGACTTGAATGATCTTCTCTGGAGGACCTGAATCCATGCTGCTGAGAGCTGCTGCAGAAAGATGCTGCCACAGGTCCCGTTAGAGCAGAAGGGGACTTCCTCTCACACTTGTTGCCAGACCCATTGCTGGCCAGAGGCTGCTGGTACTGAGATGCCTGCTCCCCGGACTTGCCCTGGGGGTGGTTCCTCACCTGCTCTTCCCTATCTTTACTAACCGGTGTTGTGTGCTGATTGTATGCCATAAACCAAGTGATTCATGAATTGCTTATTGGCTACTGTTCCGTATATCTCCAATCCCTGCCCTTATTGCTGGGCCCTGCGGCAAACAAGATCCCCAAAGGTTTCTTATATGCAGCTATTTTGGAACATTGAACAAGACCTGGAGAGATGCATGGAGTTTTGGCTTTTGAAGATGTGGAGAAATACCAGTGCAAAAAAGGGTGGCAGCAACCGTTTGCATTAGATTTTAAAATAGAGATTCAGTCAACTTGGCCTGTGTTGTGTTAAGATGATCAGTTGAAAAGAGAGTTTGAAGCTGGGTAAGATTGACCTGAAGGTCATAGTAATAACTGTGGTTTTTATTTACAAGTAGAAGATACTCTGTATGTTTTTACATCGGCAGGTGACTTAACTGGACTGTTCCTCAGGAAGACAAATTTAATGGTAATGAGCTGGATGAATCAGGGAGAAAATAGATTGGAAGGAGGGCTATTAGCTGGGAGATTTTAAAAGGTCAGGCAAGTGGTCAAAAGGACCTGATCCTGGGAAATAAGGGGTTTTTTATTAGATAGAAGGAGACAGAAACTCGAGACCTTCTGGTAAACTGGGTAGAATGATTCCAGGTAAGTTCAAAAAATGCCATGCAGAAAATAGTGAAGGAAATCAAACAGTTCTGTCATGCATGTAAACATGTCACTCCTCTCAAAGCCTGTCATCCTATTATTACATGACAGTCTCCTCTGGGTTTTTTTTTCCATCACAAGAAGTTACAGGAGCTGGTAAGCCTGTGACTAATTTAAAATGTAATTGTTGTCCTGTCTTCCTCAGACATAGTTTGTGTCTCATTTCCTTTAAGTAAACAGTATAAAGAATTACAGTCAAGTTCAATATTAGGAGCCTGATTCTTAGAAATGGAAATGGGCTTAAGAAAGATCCCTAGCTGTAAGCCCAAAGCGATCTTCAAGTTCCCATACCCCATCGATGGTGTGTCATGCTGTCGTGGGTGAGACCTTGTCCCCAGTTCTGTGCTTCCAGATTGAGTGAGGTTTGCTGGTACTGATACCAGTGAAGGACACAAAGTAAACATGTACCACTGAAAGGGTCTGCTGGGTTAACAGGTCATGGAAAATTCATTTGGAGGAGAGATTTCATAAGTCATAGAATGTTAGCCCTGTAAGGGATTATAGAGATCACCTAGTTAAATGTAAGAGTTTCAGAGCCAGGTCAAACTGGCAATGAATTCTCAGATCCCCATATAGGTACTACACATATGGCTTTTATTTTACTAGTAACCATTTTTCTGAAACAGTTTCTCCATCTTACAGATGGAGACATAACCAATCACAGAGTCACTGCAAGGATTAAACAAGTTAAAAAATGGACAGCACTCAGCCCAGTACATGGCAAACACTTAGCCCGTAACAGCTGTTACCAGCAATAAAACCCAGACCACGACTCAGGTCTCCTGAATGCAGACTGGGGCTCCCACCCAGAGCTATACCATCCTCTTGTATATTCCCACTTGAAATCAACTATTCCAGAAAACTTCCTCCAATTATATTAACAACACCTCCAATTATATTAACAACACCTTCCATATCAGACTGTTTCCATCATTACTAAGAAGCTATTAAAGTCAACTCTACCTAATCAATCGTTTAAAAAATAAATTGAGTATCTGAAAAGAACATGCATTTTATGATAAGTAACACGCCATCATTAAAAACTTAATTATTACCTATTGCCCTGCAAAATATTGATCAACATTATTATTTTTAACCAGAAATAAGAGGCACTGGTCTGGAATGAAGGGGTTTGGGATTGGATGTGTGAGTAAAAACCAGCCCCTTGGATGAGGGTTATGAGTCACTGCTGTCAGGATTCAGCTGCAGTTTGGAAGGACATATTCTGGTTATTTGGAATAGGCCTTCAGAAGCATGCAGTATAGTCCAATATTTAAAATTATTATCTGATTAAACGAAAGTATCAGCAACACTTGGTCGAGAAAATACGTCAAAGCAAAATAAGAAGTAGATGGGAAGAGAAGGAAAGGACATCATATCAGCAGAGCTGCCCACTCTGGCCAGACTCTTGGTATAAATCATTGCCTCTCATTCTCAGGACAGCTCTAAAGGGTGAGTGTACTTATTTTTATTCACATTTTATTGAGAAGGAAACTAAGGCTCAGAGGTGAACTTGCCAGTCTCACAGATGATATGTGATAGGTCAGGATTTGAACTCAGATTTTATTTCACTCAAAAACTTTCATTCTTTGTTTCTTTTATAAATCTTTTTGCTATAACATAAAACACAGTTACAGAAAACCACACATAACAAATTCATAGCTGAGTGAATTTTTAGAAGGGGAACAATTTTGTAACCACCATCCAGGTCAAAAAATAGAAGCTTGCCCCTTGCTCCAGACGCCACGCTCCCTCTCTCCAAAAGCAAGCACTACCCCAACTTTCATAGTAATCACTTCTGTGCATTTATTTATGATTTTATTAGCCAAATGCACATCCCTCTAGCATAGTTCAGGTGTTCATACATTTTTAAGCTTAATATGTCTGTGATATCTCATTTAATATAGAAATCCCTTTTGTTTTCCTTATTTTACCTGCTGAAAAACCCAGGCCATTTTACCTGTAGCATTTCCAGCTGTCTGGATTCTGGAGGTTGAAAACTCATGGTGCAATTCAAACTACTGCTCTGTCCTGTATTCCTTGTTAATTGACCTCTGGATCCAGAGTTTTGATGAGACTCAGGTTTGATCCCTTGGGCAAAATCTTAGGGGAGGGTGAGTTTTTTCACCAGGGGGCAGGCACATGAATCTGAGTTTTGTTTTGTTTTATTTTAGCATCTATTGAGGCTCAATACCTCATCATGAACCCTCTGGAGGCTGCAAATGGTGATAATTGTCACTTACATTTCACTATTCACTGGAATAATTTTAAAGGAAGAAGCTTACTCACTGAGTATTTGGTTCCTTTTCATACAGAAAAAGAATAATGCTGATTCTTTCCTTTCATTTACCCAGTTTTTAAATATATGTGGTGTGCTCCACTCCATTCTCATTTTCATCCTTATTGAAACTCAAATATCTCAGTCTTTGACCTTAGTTCTTTTGATATGGCATTAGAAGTTTTTGATAACTTCCTAGCTGTTTGATATGACACAATGTTCCAAACTCTTCTTGTGTATTTCTTTCTAAATACCTAGATAGCCATTTCTACAAGAAGCTTCATTTATTTGAATAGGAAATGGTATTTCAAGATCAGAATCTGGGCATAGAGATGATAATTGCTACTGGGTTGATAATTGTTTCTATCTTTTTAGATAGGATATGGTTAAAATACCTTGTGATTTAATAGCAGTATTTCTAATTCAAACTTCAAGAGTTTTACTTAATTTCTTTGATATTACATTTGTATTTCTTTTTTTCCACACTGAGAGTCCTACTTTTCCAGGGCATAAGGGATGACAGAATTAAAATGTGCCGTAAATATTCATTTGTTTTTCCCCATACTATATACAGTAGCCCCACTCCCGTTCTTACTTAGCAACTTCATTTTACAATTTTTCTCCTTCCTTATTAAGTTGAGAACTCTCACCTTCTCACTTAAAGGTAGCACTTTATGGCTTCTCTTTGACACATCTGAATTGCCAGAACCACTGTTCTTGCCCTTATGGCCATTATTAAGTAAAATAAGGCTCACCTGAACACTGTAAAGCACTGCAGTACTGAGACAGTCAGTCTGATAACCAAGAGGGCTACTGACTAACAGGCAGGGTACACTGGACAAGGAGATGACTCATGCCCCAGGGGACAGGGCAGGACAACAGGAGATTTCATCAGCTACTAGCAGCAGCGCTTGATGTAAAATTTATGAATTGTTTTGTTCTGGAACTTTTCATTTAATGTTTTTGGACCGTGGTTGACCACAAGTAACTGAAACTGCAGAAAGCAAAACCACAGATGAGGGCAGACTACTAAGGATTTTTTTCAACAACAACAACAATAAAATTCAGACAGCTTTCTCGAATTATCATTGTTTTTTCCCAGAACCTTCTATTATCTGTAGGTTGAATCTTCTTTGCCTATGTTCAATAGTTATCTATCTAGTCTCAGGTTCATCTCTTTTATTTTTAAAAATTTCTTCCTTTTAAAAAAAATAAATTTATTGTATTTATATTATTTACTTTGGGCTGTGTTGGGTCTTTGTTGTTGCGTGCAGGCTTTCTCTAGTTGCAGAGAGCAGGGGCTACTCTTCGTTGTGGTGCGTGGGCTTCTCATTGCAGTGGCTTCTCTTGTTGCGGAGCACAGGCTCTAGGCACGTGGACTTCAGTAGCTGTGGAACGCAGGCTCAGTAGTTGTGGCCCATGGGCTCTAGAGCGCAGGCTCAGTAGTTATGGTGCACAGACTTAGTTGCTCCGTGGCATGTGGGATCTTCCCGGACCAGGGCTTGAACCCGTGTTGAGAATAGAAAACAAATAGCGGAATATCTTCCTTATAGATAATAAAAATATGCCAAGTGGACTTATTTAAAAACAGATCAAAACAGTAATGTATTGAATTAAAAGTAAGCTAAAAATACTTAAGAAAATAATACATGATATAAAAGAACAATGCATATCAGAATCAGAAACAATAATTAGAAAAATCATTTTAGAAATAAAGACTAAACTTAGAAGGAGCACAAGAGTGAAAAACACATCAGAAACTTTCTAGGATAAAAAGATTAAAAAGGAAGAAAATTGTATGGACTTCCCTGGTGGTGCAGTCATTAAGAATCCGCCTGCCAATGCAGGGGACATGAGTTCGAGCCCTGGCCCGGGAAGATCCCACATGCCACAGAGCAGCTAAGCATGCGCGCCACAGCTACTGAGCCTGTGCTCTAGGGCCCGCAAGCCACAACACCTCTGACCCCGCGTGCCTAGAGCCTGTGCATCGCCGTGAAGAGTAGCCCCTGCTCGCCGCAACTAGAGAAAGCCCCCGTGCAGCAATGAAGACCCAACGCAGCCAAAAAAAAAAAAAAAAAAACCATCAGCAACCCAGGGATCCTTCTGCTTTCTGGTGCCTGCTACTCGTCTGTTCCCCCTAATTCAGATGTTGCTAACGTAAAGGCCATTGATGGTCTGCCCCTAATCGCTTGCATTTTGTGGCTCCTCTGGACATCTCTGCACCTAGTTTTAATGCAAATGCTGGTCATGGATGTGTGACTTTGCTACCTAGTCACTCTTTCTAGTTTTTATGTAGGTGTTTAGAAAGACCCAGAATCTATGCTTCTACTGCTGTCACAATATCCCTAGATTTTAATTTTCTGAAATCTAGGCATTTCATTTACCGCCCCCATGTTACCTTCATATATGAATACAATGACAATCACAGCTCAAATACTCAATGTGTTTGTAACTGAATTGGAACGTGGGGAATCCATTTAGGAAGCAACATCTCTGAGTATATTCTAATCAGATTCTAGATACACCCTGATCTTTCCTGCAGGAAACGTTGATGCCCCAGATGATCCACACAAGTTTTTACTGGGTGAGGCAAAAACGTATTTATTGGGGCAATACGGTGTAATGGAAAGAGTGTGGATTTTGAAACCGAAGGAGCTGAAGTTCATATCCTTATTCTACCATTAAATAGCTGTAAAATGTAGGCAAAGTGTTTATGCCTTATAAGTACAAATTTCCTTATTTGTGAAATGAACATAACTGTATCTGTCTCTTAGTACACAGCACATTTTGAATACATTTTAGCTTCCTTCTACAGATCTGAGAATCTCCAGCACTGTGTAAAAATCAAAACTTTTAGGTCCTTTCTTATTTAGTCGTGTACTCAATTGGATGAAACGTACACAGGTACCCTATTCAGATATGTAAAAAATTATACACTTTCTCCTAAAGAATTATTTGCTTTTTATAAACTAGAGTTATTTTTCCCTTTGTTCCCCCAGTATCTGTTTTGATTTGCTCCAACCCACACAATTTAGGAAAATATGGGGAAGGAAGGCAAAGTAATGTAGAATTTGGAAAGCAATTATATAGATTTAAGCACACTTTAGAACTATCTCTTTCTACTGTCCAGGGCAAACCTACAGGGAGAGTTTTCTTTTTTTTTTTCTCCCTCATGCAGACTGTCACGTAATGAATTATAAGCAGAATTCAACTTCTGTGAAATGTTGGAACTGGGGATTTGGGGTGTGCTCAGAAGATAGGCAACCATGATTAAAAAGCTTTGTCAAATGCGAACTTAGAACATGCTGTGGTTTGGTTTCTTTTAATGTAACTATGAGCAGAAAATAGCATTTTCTCACTCCATGAAGTCACACCTCTCTTTGTCAATGGAACAGTTGATAAAGCAGTGAAAACAAAATTAAATGTAAATTGAGCTTTCCATCTGGCCACTGTGATACCCTTTAATTCAAGCCAAACAACTTGTCTTTGAGGAAGTCTTTTCTGAAGTACACTGGCTTGACATGATAAAGGGATCCTTTTATGGTGCAGGAAAATATATAGGTATCTGAGCAGAACAAAAGAAGAATATAAAAAGGGAATGTCTGGTTAGTTACCTTTACTCTGAGACAGAAGGTATGTTTGCGTTTAAAGAACATAAATAATTCTGTTAGTTACCCACCACTTTTTTGCAGTGTGCTGATTTTCCTTCTGTCCGGGCTCTTTTTGTTTTCCTTTATTTCCTTCTTGTTGTTATTTCATTGATTTTAAGGACCCCAAGGGAGAGGGGAGGGAGGAGCAGAAGGAAAAGGAAACCAATAACAAATTCAGGAACTTGAGAGAGAAATGGTTAAGGGATTCAACTTTGGAGTCTGCCAGACCAGAATACTAAGTCCAGCTGGGTCATTTATTAGCTGAATAAGCAAGTTTCTTAACTTCTGTAGGCTTCAGAAATAGATGTCACAATATAGGTATATGTCATATAGTAAGCACTCATTAAAGTATTAGTTATTTTTATCAGCACATGGTTTGAGGACTAGGTTAGAATATCTACTTCTTTGACACTATACCTTAAGTTATATTTTTTATATGGTGGCCCATTAACATATAGTGAGCTTATTTTATATTTAGTGGTGTATCTGATGATATAGAATTAAATGAAATATGACAGCTACTTCTCTTCAGAGTTGAACATAACTAGTCATTTGGAGCACACCTATTGTGTTCAGGAGAGTCACTTGAATTTCTTATCTTAGATATGGCTGGTAGGTTTCCAGAGGGATGACAAAAATACAGTCCTTTGTGAGTTAAGGAGGGAGTCCCCAGACAATGATCATTTCTATGTACAATTCTACAGAAGGGATGGACCAATTTCCATAAGATGTCCTTTTTGGGGATGAAAGAATGCAAAACTGGCACAGGTTGGAGTCTCTAAAATCAGAGATGGAGTTGGAGTTGGGATGCAAGGCATTTATTAGGGATGAGTATGTGTAACAGAAAGAGGAAGGAAGAAGGATTGGGAAGAAGAAGGTGAACGTCTATGCCAGCCTGACAAAGTCTCCACCAACCCAGCAAGGGTTCTGGACCAAATATTATCTATTTGTTCATCTGAAATGGCCTGATCTGTTTACTTCTGCTTTGCACAGCCACCAAATATGGGCAGCTGTAGGAAAGTGTAGCCTCTGGGCAAGGTGGCTCTCAGCAGTTCGGACAGGTCCTGAAGGAGTCAATGCTGGAGGCTGTCTGTTGACTGTACTCCGGCAGCTGGGAGCAAGTCCTTTCTCAAAAGGGGATCTGATCTGGCATCTCCATGTTCGCCACAGGCACTGAAACAGTACCACCTGAAATTTGAGAACTGTAAATCCTGATCTAGTGGAACTGGCTGAGTAGCCCCTAAACGTTATTATCATGGTAATTAATGTCTTTGGGAAGGAAAGGACACCAAGGACCCCAGGGAAAAACTGATGAAGGAAGAAGGGAGAGTCTGGGCTAAGGGAGCAAGATTAATACAAATACCTAAGGGTTTTGTTTTTGGTGGAGGGGAGCTATTTCTGGTTATGCTGAACAGCACACAAAGTCTCTAAACACAATAAATTGTCAGCTTTTCTTTATAACATTACTGTTGTGTTGAATTTAATTTACTTTATGTCTCATATTTAAAATAAACATATGTTAGTGTTAGCTTTTCCTAATATTGAAATAAATATTTAGCAGTATTTTGGAGCCACCACTGTTATATACCCACACTAAAATATTCGTACTCATTCTTTCCCTTTCTGCAAAAGAGCTGTTGTAAAAGTGCAAATCCTTCCAAACATTGTATGAGGAGGAAAATGTAGTGTCCCTTGTTTAGTACTGTACTTCTGTATTCTTAAAAGATATATTAATTCTAGTTAATAATACTATTGGTATCATCAAACTCATCACAGCAAAATAAATGAAAGTATATTGTCTCACTTGGGAAGCAATGGCTGAGTGTGTTATGAATGAACTAAAGGAGATGCAACCTTGGAAAAGTGCGCCATGGCTGCATGTAAAGGAACCTGGATCAGTGCTCGGCAGGGGGCGAGTATCCATGGCAGAGGACTAGGCTTCAGTAGCAATGTTGCTTGGCTGAAAGTAGCAAGGGCACTAGTACGTAACTCATGCTTTCTGTTCCAGTAATTGGAAAGAAGGACGGGGCTCTTTTGGACTGACCAAACCTCAAAGATTTTTTTTGCCAATTAAAGTATATGTGTATGTGGGAGGGGCAATCAGGGGAGAAAACAGACCTTTTGCTAGTAACGGAGCTGGGTACTTGAATCAATTTGAAAAATTAAAAATATATATCGATATTTATATTATGAGGTTGTGAAGCAGATCATATTAATTACATATATAAGAGGGGAAGCAAAATGCTTCCTCTTCCTTTAGAGGTGATAACAGTATTTTGGTTTTTTTTTATATTTAAAGACCTTTTTTAATATCAGTTTTTGGTACAGAGATTTCTCATAAATCCCACTTTCCCCACACATGCCTAGCATCCCCTACCAGAGTGACACACTTGCTACAATTGATGAGCCTGCACTGACACATCATCATCACCCGAAGTCCATAGTTTACACTACATTTCACTTTTGGTGTTGTACATTCTAAGTTTGGACAAATGTATAATGACATGTATCAATCATTAGGGTATTCTACAGGGTGTTTCCGCTGCCCTAAAAACCCTCTGTGCTCTGCTTAATCATTGGACCTCCATCACTCCACCTTCTGGCAGCCACTGATCTTTTTATGGTCTCCATAGTTTTGCCATTTCCAAAATGTCATATAGTTGGAATCATAAGTATTTAGCCTTTTTAGGTTGGCTTCTTTCACTTAGTAGTATGCATTTAAGATTCCTTCTTGTCTTTTTGTGGCTTGATGACTCATTTCTCTGTAATACTGAATAATATTCCACTGTCTTGATGTATCAAAGTTTATTTCTGCATTCACCTACTGAAGGGCATCTTGGGCGTCTCCAAGTTTGGGCAATTATGAATAAAGCTGCTATAAACATCTGTGTGCAGGTTTTTGTGTGAACATACGTTCTCAACTATTTTGAGTGAATACCAAGGAGCGTGATTGCTAGATCATATGATAAGAGTATAATTAGTTTTGTAAGAAACTGCTAAATTATCTTCCAAAGTGGATGTACCATTTTGCACTTCCACTAGCAATGTATGAGAGGTCCTGTTTCTCTACAAACTTGCCAGCATTTGGTGTTGTCAGTGTTTTGGATTTTGGTCATCCTGATAGGTGTGTAATGATATCTCGTTTTAATATGTATTTTTCTGGTGACATATGCTGGGGAGCTTTTTGTTTCTTTTTGAATATATGTACTATACCAGGTAAGTTCCTTCATCATTCTGGAATTACATTTTCTAAGCTAAAAAAAAAAAAGCAGTTGAACTAGATCTCGTGAATTCTTTTAATTTTCTATGATGCTTAAATACATTCTACCAGTGCTATCCACGTATGATTTTAGCCTCTTGCACATAGAGAAAAATTGGCATTTTACTTTTCTGTAAAAATTAGGAACAAGCAAATAGATCCTCCCCAACTCTGCCTTCAGTTTCCTAGAATACTGAGCTGTGGTGTTTATAAGGATGATTATCCTTTAAATCCTGGTTTTCAATTTTTTGCTGTCATGAGGACAAAACTCTAGCAAGAATTAGATAATGAAGTTGAAATACAAAACGACAACAAAATAGGACATCAAATAAAGCTCACAGGTGTCCATCGTGGAAATTAGGCAGATCAGTTTCTGAATTTAGACAATCTTCAGTTGTTTCTAACTGAATATTGAATAAAAGAAACCCCAAAGAATTTATGGTTACCATCTCTTACTCAACAAATCATATTGGACTGAGTATGTTAAGGTTCAGCAGTGCAGTACTTTTCTCTTAAAATCTATAGCAGCACCTTTAGTATCAAGTTCCCCTTATTCTCTTCCCTTCACAAGTGGTAAGTATTTTCCTGAATTTCCCAAATTCCTTATGACCTTTACCCCATATTTCAGTGTCATTCCTTTCCCAGCTGTGACTAGGGTATTCTCTTCTAGCACATTGTGATGGACAGAGCAATCCATTTTGTTGTCTAACCTCTATATCAAAGTGACAGAAGATTCAGAGGTTTAACAGCTGGAGAAATTTTCATGACATGAATGAGATTTAGATAACACTTCCATTAACAGTACTTAAGATCAATGTCCGTAAACATAACATTCCCAAATCCCGAGTTTATTGTGTGTTTTAACACTTTAGAGCCACAGAGTTTTTCTGATTCAAAATGCCTGTCACACAATTTGGAGGGAAAATTATTTAAATAAATGTTCAGATAATTTATTCGAAACCCTCAGTGAGTAGCTGAAGATGGCCCTCCCACACACCAAAAGAGAAAAAGTAAAATAAAATAATAAAAAGAAACAAAATAAAATAAAATACAGATCTCTTAAGAGGCCAGTACGCCGCTTCTTTACCTCCTAGCGGTGCTTACAGAATTCACTGCTAACTTGGAGAAATGAAGTGTACAGAGGAACAACTTTCAGTCACTTTAGTCTACCAGTCTAAATTTCCTTCCAACTGGTGGGGTTCAGGGCAGCCCACCCCAAAATGTGCCCCTGTGGCCTGTGGACTATTTCGAGCCGAAAACAAGAAAGGCCTCCAAAGACCCAGGAAGAACCTCTGCCCTTCCATCTAAAAGAAATTAGCATAGGAGGCTTAGGACTGGAAGGAGCTAGGGAGCTATCACCACAGATAATCATAGTCAAGTAAGAACTAGCTGTGGCAGACAGGGAAGAATCTAGCAAGGCTCAGTTTGATCAAAGTCCTCTTTGTGTCCCATTGTCTTTGGATGGCCCAGCAATCCTTTGTTTACCAAACATTAACTCTTTTTACCTTCCTGTGAATGCCTTTACTTCAGTTTGAAGTCCCAGACCCCTACCTCCTTCTCCTTAGTCCAGAATAATATACACCTCACCTTGCCTTGCTGTCTGTGGGATTCTTCATGGTTATGTGGATTCCCCATGTGTACATAATAAATTTGATTTTTCTCCTGTTAACATGCCTTATTCAGTTGAATTGCCAGCCAAAAGAATTAAGAGGGGAAAGAGAGGAGCAACTGCCTCACCCACATTACCTACAACTCTTTCAAATAACGCAAAAGTCAGTCAGAACTATGACCTTGTTTTAAAATTCTATCTTCTGGCATAGCACAGGGAATTATACTGAATATCTTGTAATAACCCATAATGGAAAAAAAATCTAAAGAAGAATATATATATATACTGAATCACTTTGCTGTATACCTGAAACTAACTCAACATCGTAAATCAACTACATTTCAATAAAAATTTTTAAAAAATCGTTAAAAAAACCCACATTCACTGAATAAAAGGAACTCCTGTGATTTGGCCATTCGTATTTCTGCAAATGTATTGTAAATCAGTAGTAATCCTCAAACAAATCTTACTCCTCTGTACGTGCCTAGATTTTTGCACACATCAGCAGTCCCATCTCGGGCATTTATAAAATTATTAAAGTGAAATGCAACTGCTTTTGTATTAACAAACACAATTTTCAATTTAGTGATATCGTGACATTACTTCCTGAATTAAATGTCTCAAAATTTGTTTTGTTTTTCATAGAATTTAAGATATACTAGTTTAACTTTTATCTAAAGTAATTGCTTGATATTCTGTGTGCCAAGACAATTTTTGGTCTCAAGGATTCATTTTTTTAAAAAATTGATATAAAACAAAAACAAACTGACAGTTCTCAAGAATTATTAAAATCAGTCGTTGCTAATGTTATAGAAAGACTGTTCATCTTGTAGTATCCAACACAAACGCTCCCCTAAAAATCTATGGAGTACTCTCTTGATATCAGGGAAAACAACATTTCCTAAATTTCCAACACCCTCCTGTCTTCCCCACAAAGAACGCAGCACAATAGCAGTGAAAGATGGACTTGAAGACTCCACTGGTCAGATGAACAAGATAAGGCACTGGAATGAAGAATGAGTGAGTTTAAAATATCATGAAAAAAATCAGGGATTTGATAGCTAGAGCATCGCACGGGTCTCAAAAAGAGAAGCAGAGGGAAGCAGTGGAGGAACATGCTCTCATGTGTTCTGATAAGGGGGGTTGGTTTCAGGGGGTGCTAGGGAAAAGGATGTATCTCTAATTTTATTGGCTTGATTCACAAAATAGCCAATATAATCTTCATGACATAAATGTTGACTGCAACCTCAAGCCAAGTTACAAGGAAAGAAGAAAAATAGTTATGTTCCCACACACTCCTACTGCATTATACAAAAACCGTCCTGTTAGTTATAGTATCTGGTCAAGTGTACGTTCTCACGCATAGAGTTTGATGGAGGGAAGGAAAAATTGATCTTTCCTGTGTTAGTACATGTGGTTTGTCCCTGGTAATTCCCTGATAAATATATGAAGTTATTTCTTAATCAGACCACTGTCAGCATTCTGTACATACTTGTTATGCTCTCTCAGGTTGGATAATTAAACTATGGTTGATTTATTTGATGGAGACAGTCCAAGAAAATCAAACCCGATAATTGAATTTTGCCTATGATTTCATCACTTTTTTAAAGTGAGACAACTTAGCCAGATGATTTCGATTATAACTGATACTCGAGCACACATTTCCTGTTCTATTGTTGCACCCGGATAAAAATATTGGACTGTGGCTATTTCAATGTTTTCTCCTTGTGTTGTGGAGGTTTATTTGGTTAATTTCGGTTTTAACCTTCCCTTACCCTGAAAAATGAAGCTTCAGATAGTCATGCACAGAAGTGAATCTGATCAACTATATTCATTCATGCCACTGAAGTCACTTGAAAAATACTGATTCCCATGTCCCTAGACTTTTCAGTTTTTTAATTATCTAAAATATTGAGCTCATATCAAATACTATCTTTTATTTCTGACTAATGTGTTTCAAAGACCGTAGTGTTTGCTCATGTCAAAGAAGCTAATAAAGAAACTCATTTCTTCATGTTACATGAAATTGATTCTTGAAGTTCCAGCTTTCCTACCTGGGTGAGATATTTTACCCAAGGAAAGACTTTACCTCTTTCCTGCATTCCTTTATTAGGAACTGAAAATAGCAACATAAGATTATGCCACTAATAGCAATAATTCAGAAAGCTGATTTTAACCCTGAAAACTGCATTTAAAAAAAAAAAAAAGAAGGAAAGAAAACTGGGTGGAAAACGTTTCTAATTTGCCTTGGTAGTAGGCAAATAGACTGATGATTTTTCCCTAATTGTCCTTAGAAATGGCAAAATCCTGTATCATTACCAGTGATGTAGATCTCTGAGCAGGCAACAGTCTGACAGGAGCTAATTTCTCTACTTTTTAAAAAAAAATAAAAAGCAAAACAATAAGGGGCAAGCATATGTTTTGCATTTTTGGCACAGAGAAGTGATGCTGGAAAGCTCTGGTTTTCAGACGTTTTCTAAGCGATTTCTGTGCTGTTCCCAATTTGTATGTTTCCACCACGTGCATCTCCCTGGTGTGAAACTGATTAGTAGCAGCGTGAATCTGTAACCCAGAGTTACAGTGACTAGGATTTAGGGAGATTTCAGCTTATTTTTGTTGATGCTGTACTGTGCCCACACATCCCTTCAAATGTGACCTGGGTCTGGAAATGATGTGGTTTGATGTATCAAGGTCCTTAGGGACAGGGATTTCTTTTTGAGGAAAAATAAAAACAATTTCCACCCCCTAGGTGTCCTCAAACAAAGAATGAACAGGTCAGGGAGATTAAAATGTCTCTCAATAAGACAGTGAATATCTACAGAGTTACATCTGAGGAAAAGAACAGAAAATGTGAGAAAACTACCCAGCAGCAGCTTAAAAGATCATAGTTGTCTTTTATGTGCATAACAATAACCCTTTTCATAATACATACTACTTCAAATTCCTTGAATTTAGGGGCCTTCAAAATGTTTCTTCTATCATATATTATCATTTATATGTAAAAGTACACGTCAGTGCTCTGTGCTGAGGATGAGTTAGCTTGGATTGCAATGGCACTGACGTCTATAGTTGAAAAGTGGTAGACGGTTAAGTTCTAACAATGTCTTCTTGCAGTTAAACAGAAATATTCAATATCTGAATTTAATTTTGTAGCAAATGTGCATAAAATCCATTAGATTTGGTCAAATAAATCACAAGATGTATATTTTTAAACATACACTTGAATTTACTGAAATTTTAATACTTATGGTTGGTTGTTTACTTAAATTAATATAGTTGCTTTGCTTTATTATTGGGTTCTATATTTCTAAAAAACATAAAAAAGGGAAAGCGGCTGTATTTCTTACCAAATAAACACTTTCTTTAACTCTTGAAAATGTTTTTATAAAAACTCAGTATAGCTACTGTGAAGCTATTGTATCAATTACATTAGGTTATCATAAAACAATCATATTGTTGCTTTTTCGTTATCCATGCATTAATCATTATACCTGTAAATACATATGAATTTTTTCACATTATCTTTTCATTTTTGATGGCTTGTATTGGTAATACATATAACATCTATAGTGTTTTGTTTTGTATAAGACCATATTGACGAAGGTACTGACAGACGATTCATCTTATAAACAGATGATGTAAACTTTCAGTATCTATATAGACAGTACAGTACTGTAAATACATTTTCTCTTCTTTATGATTTTCTTAACATTTTTCTCTAGTTTACTTTATTCTAAGAATAAAGTATATAATACATATAACATACAAAATATGTATTAATTGACAGTTTATGTTATTGGTAAGGCTTCCATGGGCTATTAGTAGTTAAGCTTTTTGGGGAGTCAAAAGTTATACACAGATTTTCGACTGTTCAAGAATCAACTGTACTCTCATTTTTTTTTTTTTTTAATTTGCCCACTGTAGACTATGGTAGTATTTCAGCTAGTGGTTCAAGGAATAAAACAGATACTTTTCATTTGGAGTAGCCCAAAATACTGAAATGCCATATTTTGTTTTGAGAAGAAATATTTCATCTTATTTGAAAATGAATAATTATAATAGTTACAATTGTACCTGTTGTATGCTAGTGACTTTCTGTGTATTGAACCTCATTGAATTAGAGTCTGGGGTCTAGGCACTGGATCTTTTAACAGCTTCTCAACCAGGATTGAGAACCATTAACCTAGCACAAATGTTACTTTCTTCTTTCTGTGCCCTCTTTTTTGCATACTCCCTCTAAGCTGACATAACTTTCAGCAGCCTCTCTGTTAGAAAAGCATTTTACAGATAAATCTTATCTATGGTACTTATCATATTCCACACTGTATTAGAATTGTTTATGATCATGTAGGATTTCCCTTACTAGATTGTTAGACCATTCAGGTCATGCTCAGTGTTCTTATCTGAGATGATATGTTTGCAAATATAAAGATTTAGGCAGACAAAGGAATAACCACACATATGAAAATTTAAGAAAATCTAAGTATGTGCTTTTAAAAACTTAGATGACTTCAACTGACTGAACCCAAATACATGGTTGTGGACTTTGAAGAAAATAAAGATGAAGCTGGGGTCCAAAGAAGGAAACCACATGGTCTGTGTATAGCAATAAACACAGCACATTGGGGAGACTGTGGAGACCATGTGGGTTTCTGAGACATGGTGACTGTGAAGAGGATGCCAGGACTTGGGCTTACCTCTGCTATCTCATGTCAGTTTTGTCCCAAAGATTATGGTCCTCAAGATCATGTGACACTCAGCATGCCAGGTAAACAGGGTGATGCCATTTGGATATTCAGGTGTCCTATGCGAGAATGTAGAGCAAGGAACTACCATCTAATTTCCCTCTTACTTTCACAGAAAGTGGGAGATTCGGAAGGAGTCAAGTTAAGGAAGGAGGCTGTTCCCAGAAAAGCCATATTGGAAGTGGGACAGGAAAATGAAGATATCAAGTCTTGCCAGGTCAGATCCGGTTAGAAAACGTGCAGCACAGTGTGTTGCTCAGTTATTTCTTATACATATTTTCTCTTTATCTGGCTTTTTAGTGAGATGCTCCCTCAAGTTATTTTCAGGTGCCTCTTTCCCTCATGCTTTAATTTCTGGGTTCTTATCCTGCTATGAAATCCTCTGCCTCCAGCAAAGCACAATACTGATCTTGCCAATGTCACAGAGACCTCGAAATCATATGTGCTTTGGTGTGAAAGGGGAGTACAGAGCTCATAAAACTCTTATCTTTATTAGGGAAAGAAAAGAACATGATGCAGCATCTTTTTTTTTCTTACCCTGGTTATATTCCACAGTCTGCTAATAATGACACTTATAATATGAGAGCATTTGCAAGCATGACTCTTTTCCCCCTTAATGCCTGGTTGTTATTTACTATTTACGTATAGTGTTGGGGATGTAGAGAGTGGTAATTCAAACACTGAATCCTAAAATTAGTTAAAATAACTTAATGCTTTAACCAGCACTCCACAGGAGAAGGCTGGTACAGAAGGACTATAGAATATTGCCCCTGGTTTTATTAAGAAATATAGAATAAGAACATTAGCAGAAGTGGTTTTATGTTAGGCAAAATTTTCTCCAATTTACCATTTACTCTACAAAATGATATGTTTTATGAGGGTGAAATCTTTAAAATGCAATTCTAAGCGCTTTTTATTCTTGTCATTAAAAAAAACAGATATCATACAGGTTAGGAGCAAAAGTGAGTTCTCACAGTAAGATAAATATGAATGTTTTAGTATATATGAGACTAGTACATGGCTAATAATTTACAGTAACTACATGGCTTTTGATTTTTTGAATCCTGTCTCTCTTCCATCATTTCAGTGAAAAGCAGAATTCACCACAGGGGAAAAGTATGTTATTTTCCTATAATCTCTTCTGTTATATAAAACCTAGCTTTCATGGCCCAGAGCAATAATTTTTATCTACTAAGGAAGTTTTAACTATGGATTATTATGGGAATTTTTTTCCTTTGCTCAACTTCTATAGACCCAGAAAAGTTTAAAATATCAGGGATCGTATTCCTCTATTCTACTTTTAGAATTCCTGAATATTATATTTATATGAGTCAGCGGAGGTAATAATTTATATAATATATACATTATAAGTCAGACAGTTATATTACCATGAGCCCATGACAAATTCATATCAATTAAATGTTCCACTTTTTCAGATTAAAATTCTATAAATTCTTTTCCACTTTACCAATAATTTGGAGCTCACATTTTAAATTATTACATTTCTGTGACTTTTTTTTCCTTCTTTACCCTCTCAATTGTCTGAAAGTCCAGCTGTGTCAAGAATGTATCAAAGTATTGAATGCCTGACCAGTCTTCTCCTTTGCCTTTTTTCTTTTTTTTCTTTTTTTTTTGCGGTACGCGGGCCTCTCACTGTTGTGGCCTCTCCCGTTGCGGAGCACAGGCTCCGGACGCGCAGGCTCAGCGGCCATGGCTCACGGGCCCAGCCGCTCCGCGGCATGTGGGATCTTCCCGGACCGGGGCACGAACCCGTGTCCCCTGCATCGGCAGGTGGACTCTCAACCACTGTGCCACCAGGGAAGCCCTCTTTGCCTTTTAATTTGATAAAATTGACTTTGTTGAGTGCTTTCCTTGTGAAATAAGCTGTGTATTTTCCCTGCTCTTTCACTTGCTCTCACTCTCACTCCGACACTCTCTCTCATTCTCTTCTCCCCACAGCGTATTTAGTAGCCACTTTTTCAGGCTCAAGATGTTCAATTAGCTTCAGAAAATATGCAAAATGGAGCATGATCTCCATGGTCAGTATATTTTGTTTGTTTCCTTTCTCATTTCAGCTAGTTTTGTCTCTGTCTTTTCCTTAGCTGTTAAATGCTCTAAGGGTATAAAATTAGGAGTATGATGTTGAAGAACTCCAGATAAAGAAATAAAAAATGTGTTTCTTCTTTTTATTTTAAAAACTAGTATGTCCTTGCCACTTATTTATCTTGAATCAGTTTTCTAGGGGTTATAAGGAAGGACTGAGCCATAAACCACAAGGGTTTTTTTATGGAATATTTGAGCTCTGGAGGATACAGAAATCTGCCCTCTGAGGAGGACGGCGCCATCTCAGGTCCTCTGGCGCTGCTCCTCCAGCCAGGCGCACGGGAAGGGCGGGTGAACAGCCAGTGTTGCTTCTTCCAGCTGCTGTTCACCTGCCACTGGAGAGGAAGGATGATCTGAAAATAAGAGGATGCTATACCTTGAAAAAGACCATCTAAATAGCACAATAAACAAGGCCACTACTCCCATCATGTCTTTACTCCCATTAGCACCTTTCCAAGGTGATGCTTTCAGCTTACCATTCTCCTTGACTGTTCTGTCTTCTCCATTCTCTTCCGCATCTACATTCTACTCCTCTGCTTCAAATCAGTTAATGAGCCACCTTATTACTGCCTGTGCTTTGCCTTACCTGTGGAGGTTTTGCTCATTTTCCATTTCTATTTTCTGACCATTCTGACCATTCCTTAATGCCTCTGACATCACTTTGACTATCACACACACACACAAACACACACACACACGACACATGTCAGCATACATGCTTCTCATTTATTTACAGTTTAGAAATATAGACATGAATTTGCTTTACCCACATAACTTTCCATTTCCCTTTTTCATTTGCTTATGTACTATAAATATTGTGGTTTTAGGGAAGTTATGTTTTATTACTTTTCTTCTTGAGGTAGAATGAGAGTTTCAGAAATTGGGCTCAGAAAATCAAGGTTTACAAAGCAGATTAAAGTGTGCCCTGAGGGCTTCCCTTGTGGCACAGCGGTTGAGGATCCACCTGCCGGTGCGGGTGACGCGGGTTCATGCCCCATGTGCTGTGGGGCGGCTGGGTCCGTGAGCCATGACCGCTGGGCCTGCACGTCCAGAGCCTGTGCTCCGCAACGGGAGAGGCCACAACAGTGAGAGGCCCATGTACGGCAAAAAAAAAAAAAAAAAAGAAGTGTGCCCTGAGGGGAGGGCAGAACTGCACATCTATAAAGGGAACGCAGGGCTGTTGCTAATATTCGTGAGAATTCTTCCTGAATGGCCAGATCACAAAGATGTTTCTCGCCCTCTTTACATGGTCCTCTCCTCTGCACTTCTGATTCCAAACTGTTCCATGGACAGTGGCTCAGACCCTGGACCTGCCCAGATTTCAGGATCTCTTCACAATGGTGTGAAACCCTGGCTCTGCTCTGACATCATCAATTGGGTTCTGGTATCCCATGTGTACTTTTCCAGCATTTTGACCCTTGACATTTTCTTACATTGTACTTTGAATCATTCATGAATAGGTTCAACTGCCCAAAGAGAAAAATGAAAATAACAGTCATTTCATAAATGAATTCTGGAAATAGGCAATCCAGGGTTGGCATAGGAGCTTTATGAATTGTCATAGACATGGTCCTTTTAGCTTCTGCTCTGTTATTTTCAACACATCCTCAAGGTTGCTTCATGTACCAAACGGCTGCTTGAACACCCTGCATCACATCAGAATTCCAGGATGCAGGGAAGAGGTAGTAAGGGAGGGAAGGGGAACTCCTGTCAGTTCAGTCACTTCCTTTTGAGTAACCTGCCTGAATTTTTGTCACATATCCATGTACTTCTTGTTTGGAAAGGCAGGGGAAAACCTCCTGGCTAAATGCATTGTGGCTGTTTCTTTTCTAGGCAAATAAAAGGGGGATTAAATAATAGATTGAAACAAGAATTCTCTGACATATTATATTTTTATTTCTGGGCTGACTATTCCACAAAGAAGAAAAGGAATGGGACTTGCGCTCACTTCCCTACTAATGTGAGAAGCAGAGTATGTTTTTTTATTCCTTTTTGAGACCAAAGTTAGTCCTCACAAAGCATATTTTCAGAGACTAAATCCTTTTTGAAATACAGTTTAGTTTCCTTCAAAAATCTTTCATTTATTTTGCAGCTGTTTATTATTTCTTCTCCTTTTCCTTCTTTTCTTTTCTCTTCTTTTTTTTTTTTTAGGAGAGTCCCTGAATTTCATTTCATTTCAACAACTTGCAAACTCACTCCTAAGTCTCTTACATGAATGCGGCTGACACAAGTTCAGATCAGTCTGAGGGTGTGGATTCTACAGTCTTCAAGCCTGTGTCCTACCTTGAGAACTCCCCTACTGAAGTGTTTACCATGAAGAAAGCGACTCCGGTGTGCAGGGCAGATGCCCAGGGGTGGCCCTTTCCTCACTCTCCAAAGCCTGAAATAAGACTTCCTATAAGCCGCTCATGGGGCTGAGATAGAGGGAGGGATGGATCGCTCCTATTTGGTCTGGAGAAACTCTGTCCCCAGGGGACAGGCTCCCTGAAAGCCTTGCTGCATTTAGTCTGAGCAGTCCCCATTAAGGTCACATGATGCTTATGACAGACTTTAACCACTTCCTGTCCCCACTGGGGGACTGCTGCCCTGAAGTCAGCTCTGTTACTGAAAATCACTCAAGAAAAGTTCACTAGGTGCCACTAATACATATTCTTAGCCTTGTCTTCACCACTGTATGAATTCTTCCCTCCCTCCTTCTTGGAGGGCTCCTTCTAAGGTAACCCCTGGTCCTTAGACCAGAGCGAGAAAGGCACTTACGATATTTTTCTCTCTGGGAGAGGTTCTATTGCTCAAGATAGTCTGAAAGTATACTCTCTCTGTATTAGTGTTTTTTCACTTTGCCTGAATATCTGATTTGTTTGGGGCTAAGTCCTAGAGTTGCCAACTTCCACACCCCTCACCAGAGTTCATATTCTGTATCTTCTCCAACTTCATTGGAATTTACCAGGAACACCTTGTGAATCTGACTACAAGGGATCAAAGTCTACAGAGGGTGAGAAAGGCTGGAAAACATCAGATGTATTCAGGGGAATTCCTCCCCAAAACCTTCCTTAGGTGATAAGGTGATCACCCTCACCCTTCAGGATTCTCAGTCCTCCAACAAATTCCTGCCCGTTCTTTCAAAATTCTGTTCTCAGTCTTAGAATGCTAATGCCCATATGAAAATCTACTTGTATTGAGACACTCCTGACCTCTCTGTTTTCTCCCAGGAGGATATATTTAGTTCAATACATGCTTTATGTTCCTTTGGCATGTGGTATCACAGCACAATGATGGGTCATGGTTCATGGTGAAGGACATGTTACAAATAGCAAAAATACCAAAGCTTATAATTTTCTTAGAATAAATCAATGAAATAAAATCAAATTTAAAAAGTATGGGTCTCAGGTTTCTCGCTCTGGTCAAGGTAGAGTAAGAAGGACCAGATTTATTCTATTACTCAAAACAATAAACAGGAAAAAAATATATGAAGCAATGGCTTTCAAGAAATTGGACATATGCAAAAAATGACAGTGGTCCTTGAGAGAAACAGATGAGGTGAGCCCTCTGATTGCCCGACATACTGCCTGGGAAGTTTCTAGGCTGCAGGGTAAGGAGGGGGCACCCAGCCAGGATCTGTTCTCACCTGCCAGACTGAAAACCTCATAATTGAAGGGATATTATGTAAACTACTGAAGAGTGTCTTGTCTCAGTAATGGGTAATTTAACCCTAGGTCAAATGCTGCTCGGATTCCCACCCACCAAATCTTAAAAGCAAGACCTGAAAAGATCAAATTATTTCCAAGTAACTTAATCATGTCACAAAGAAAGTACAGAAAAGATTTCAAGAATACGAAAATATTTAGCTCCCCAACATGGTAAAATTTACAAAGTCTTGCAAGTTACAGAGATGCAAAGGGAAGAAAAACACTCTCAATGAAAAACACTACAATGAAGAGAAAAACCATCAATCAAAACTGGCCCAGAGCTTCCCTGGTGGCGCAGTGGTTGAGAATCTGCCTGCCAAAGCAGGGGACACGGGTTCGAGCCCTGGTCTGGGAGGATCCCACATGCCGCGGAGCAACTAGGCCTGTGAGCCACAACTGCTGAGCCTGCGCGTCTGGAGCCTGTGTGCCGCAGCAAGACAGGCCATGATAGTGAGAGGCCCGCGCACCGCGATTAAGAGTACCTCCCGCTTGCTGCAACTAGAGAAAGCCCTCGCACAGAAACGAAGACCCAACACAGCCAAAAAAAAAAAAAAAAAATCTAATTAATTAAAAAAAAAAACTGGCCCAAAAATTACCCATGATAGAATTAGTGGACAAAAACATTTAAACAGTAATTACAAATGTATTCCATATGTTCCAGAAGCTAGAGGAAGGACTAAGCATGCTAATAAGAGATGTGTATAATTTTTAAAAGGCCCAAGTAGAATTTCTAGAGATGAAAACTGCAATGTCAAAGATAAAAAACACACTGACAGCATTAATGGTGACGATATTAGAATATTAGAAAAAAATAAGTGAACTTTTAAGACATAACAGACATTATCTAAAATGAAAATACACAAAGACGACTAAAAATAATTAACAAGCATCAATGAACAGAGAGGAAATTTAAGAGACCAAATGTATGTGTAATTGGACTCCCCAAAAGAGGAGGGAAAGGAAAATAAAGTAAATAGCATCTGAAATTTTCCAAATCTGAGTAAAACTAGAAACCCACTAATCAGTGCCCAATTATAATCAAATTGGTTAAAACCAGTGAAAAAGAGAAAATTTTAAAAGCAGCTGGAGGGCAGGGAGAGCACATTCAACAGAGAGGAACAGAGACAAGGAAGACAGCAGATTTCTCATTGGAAACAATGCAGGTGAGGAGAGCATGTAGCAACATCTTTAAGTAATGAAAGAGGGAAAAAAAAAACCCTGCTAATCCGGAATTGATTATCCAGTGAAAATATTTTTTAAAAATGAAGGTAAAATAAAAATTTTTTTCAGATGCCCAGAAGTTGAAAGGATTAATCATACTATGAGTTTTTAGAAAAAGTCATTCAAACAAAAGTAAAACGATACAAGATAGAAATCTGGATCTACATGAAGGTATGGAGGCTCATGAAACTGTAACTATAAGGACAAATATTAAAATGTTCTCTTATAGCTTTTAAAAACTATTTCTATTAAATTTTTATTTATCATATGTAAAAGGGAAATGTATGACCACAAGAGCACAAAGGCCAGGAGGGGAGAAATGGGATCACACTGCTGTATATTATACTATACACGAAGCACAATCAAGAGTTAAACATCTGTGGAGTCAATCACCATGGATCAAAAATATTAGGAAAAATAATTCCAGGAAGTTCCAAAAAGCAAACCTGAATTTCCCACGTGCCTACAACTATTCACATAGCACTTACATTGTATTAGGTATTGTAATTAATCTAGAGATGCTTTAAAGTATACGGGATATATGTGTAGGTTATTTGCAAATACTATGCCATTTTTTATAATGAACTTGAGCATCCTCAGGTTTTAGTATTTGTGGAGGGTCCTGGAACCAATCCTCTGTGGATACTAAGGGACAACTGTAGTACAATGCCACCTGAAGGTGGGCTGTGATTAAGTTAAAAATGTATAGTATAAACCCTAAAGTAACCACTAAAATAAAAAAAAAATTATGCTGATAGCTGAACTAAAAAGGAGAAATATTTAAAAAGTATACCATTAAATCAAAAAAGGATTGAATGAAAAGGGAATAAAGAACCAATAGAACAATTGAAAAACAAATAGCAAGATGTTAAAGAGGGTACATGTAAAATCAACCATATCCATAATTATGTTAAATGTAAATGGTTTAAATACCCCCTTGAGTTGCAGAATTTCTCAGATTACATAAAAACAAAGCAAGTTCTAGCTACATGCTGCTGCAAATTAACAGGGAGTTATACAAAACATACATCTTGGAGATTTCCTTAAGCTGTAAGTACTCTCTGAACAAGTTTTTTGACAGATCCTCAGACAACTGTTTATGTTCTTGTGATCAGGGATATTTTCCCTTATGTTTAGGATTGGTAATATCTTCAGATATTACATATCTTGAAATTCAGATACTAAGGTCACATGGTGTTTTTTCAGAAATGGGAAGGTTAATATATATCTTTGTAGAAGTAAGAACAGTTTCAGGAGGAAGAGATGTATTGTGTAAATCCCAATGGCAGCTATCAGGTACATATTATGAAACTGCCTGAAAGAAGAAGAAGAAAGAGATCGTTTCTAGCCAATATACATTAAAAAGAAAGAGATGGCAGATATGAAAATAAATTAAAATTATCAGTGTTTAAGTGCATAAAATATCACCAAGATTCATCAGACACTAATTAGGTTGGCTCGGTAGAAGATGGATGTGATGGTTCATTCTGTCTCTGCAGGAATGGAGGATGCCAGGGTACCTGGGGAAGAGCAGAGCTACACTTATCAATAGCTGCAGGCAGCAACATTTTGTGGTCTCTGATAACTAAGAAACATTGCTTTATTGACCATTCAGGGAGGGGCAGAAGTACAAATAGGACAGGAGAACATTTAGTTTGCAATCATCTCTTCTAGTGTAGAAATGTCTAAACTGTGGGTGATGTCAATATGTGGTCGAGATAAGTCCCTTGCTTCCTGTGTTAATCTGGGAAAAGTCTTTTAAAATCATTTCTCTTATCCACAAAATGGGTGTGTGTGTGTGTGTGTGTGTGTGTGTGTTTGTGGAGGGCGGTGTGTGGGTGTGTGTCTTTCAATCATATTATAACCTCTATAGACTGAAAACTACTTGAACTTTTGGTAGAAATGGGGAAGGTCAACAGAGCTTTTAGCAGCCTAGCTTCACCTCTCTATCCTTTGAAACTTTGTCAGTGAAGTCATTTATATATTCAAAAATATTTCTTGAGTTGCCTACAATGTGTCTGGCATAGAGAACATGGCTGTAAACATCACTGCCTTTATGGATTTCACATGCTCTGTCTTTGTTGTCATTGTTACTGAAGGACATGGACTTGCAGATATGAAGAGCTTCTGGAACTCGCATACTCATTTCTGACATCCTCTTTTTCTAGCAGGATACACTAAAAGTATTCACGAAGTGAGTGAACTAATAAATGAACAGGTGAGAGCAACAGAGTATTCCCATCTCCTCCATTTGACCTGACTCCTGAAGACCTTGAATCAATATGGGTTTCTCTTTTCCCGTAACTACTTCTTCCCTTGAATTTTCTGTTATGCTCCCTGAACACAGGCATACATATATATGTTGCAGGGGCGTCTGTTGCTTTAAAAATCAAGAACAAAGGTTTTCTCCCCCGTAGTTGTTATGTAGCCCCTTAACTCTCAGTGACTCTTATTTCCCTAGCCACCAATACTAATTTGGTCTTTTCATGGTTTTTAATATATTTTTCCATCTCCCTGGAGCACTATGAGAATTACCTTCTTTTATGTCAGATTCTGTAAAAGGCACCTTCACGGTCCAAGGAGGAAAGGTGCTGTACATAATATATGTAATCTCATAACGATGCATCATAGGAATATTGCAAGGAATAATTGGAAGCTGTCTGTAAAATATGGTGAACTCCTCAGAAGACAGGTGCGACTGCAATTTTCTTCTGTGTAACTAAGCTTTCTGGCTCATAAAAAAAGTGTGTGTCTCTTTTTAAATGCCCATTTTTTTCATTTGCAAGTATTATGTCTCTGGATCTTGAAAGATGTTTGAAATAAAGGATGAAAGTAGAAAAAACTTTAAATGGTAGTTGAATACATTTTATTGTCAGTTGCATAGCAGAAAGGGCACCAATGTGAAAATTAAGAGGAATGGGCTCTAATCTCCTTTTGGTTCCTGGATTACTGTACACCTTTAGGAGAGCGGCAGATCTCTTTAAACTTGAAGAACTCCCTCTTGTGTGAAGCCAAAGATGGAGATGGTGAGCTTCAGGGTCCTTTTCCACATTTTTCAATTCTGATTCCACTTGTTCCTTGCAGGCAGAGACTATGAATTTTTTTTCATTTCCTGCTTCTTAGTCATGAGCATGGCGCTAGGCAAGTGTTAGACCCTCCGTAAACATTCATTGAATGGATGCCTTTCAACATATAATTGGTGATAGATATTTGTGAAAGAGATGCAGCAATTCCAAGGTTTCATATCCTCTGATATGAAACAACACTTATCTGTTCAAAACACGACCGTAGAGTTGATATCATTAAGACATCCTCTTGGGAAAGCAATAAAAACTGTCAGACTGTGTCATATGGACCAGCTCTGAACAGATGCTGTGCTGAGGGATCTGGGAAAGAACCCCATGAATTACATTCTAAAATTAACTGTGCGAAATTGTATGTGTTTCTGGCTGTCAAGTGGAAATGGGTTTGTGCGGTTAGCTCTGCTTCTGTGTTTGAGTGAACCAGTTGGAAGGTTTCTGAGTCACCAGCATGCAGAAGGTTGAAGGCTATGGTGAGCTTGCTTCAACCCTGTTCAGCAGTGAGTTAGTCTAGGGTACCAGTTAAAAATCTTCTAAAAAAGAACACTGAAATTTGGAGGCTGAGTGAAGCATACACCATTACCTCTAGAGATACCTGGAGAAGAAGAAAATGTCTGCATTCATTATAGCTAAATTTTAGGGTCTAGATTATGAAATATGTTTTAGTCTTCTGGGTACAAAATATAAATTAAAAGACAAAACAGCAGCAAGCAAGAGGATGGGTACATTTCACAGCTGAGAGTCTATATGCTTTTGCTTCTTATTATTTTCCTTATTTCTCAACTTGCTTTATCTCTAAGGGTCTGAGGAAAATCATCACTAGGAAATTGAGACTGGAAGAAAGATTAATCTTAAGAATATAGAAAAACCAAAAAGACCTGGATTTTAGGAAATCTAAAATAGACTATTCTAGACATAGAGCAGAGCATTGATGACAAGAACATATCAAGAAAAGGATAAAGAATAAAAATCTATTTGACAAGCTTGCTTTGAGGGATTTTTTGGTTTTTCTGTTTCTTTGTTTTTAAAGGAGGAATAAGCTCAGATTTTAAGATTGACTTAAAACCACCTGGGCAATGTGTTCTGAAGGAGATATTCCTGAAATCCATCATGAGAAATTCTGAATTAGAAAATCTGGCTTTTGTTTGCTTGCTTTTTTACAGTTTTCCAATATAAACAGCTGCCATGTCCATGTAATGTTTGCTAATATCCTAGGAGGAGCTTCTCAGGTGTAGACCGACCATACTTGGCTTAAACACTACAAACAGCTTGATCTGTCCCTACTCCTGCCTGGAATGTGGCCTTGATTGAAGGTGTGAATAAACAGAATGTATGCTGGTCACAGCTAATTTGTGTGCTTCACTTCATCCTATTATTTCTGGTCCATTTCATAAATCCTAGCCTCTGTTGTAACTAATTTCTCTCCCTCTCTCTAAAATTTCCCAATCGTGAAGGTAGATCACTCTGATCTACCTTGAAGAAATAGCCATCCTAGGACTTCCCTGGTGGCGCAGTGGTTAAGAATCCTCCTGCCAATGCAGGGGACACGGGTTCGAGCTCTGGTCTGTGAAGATCCCACATGACACGGAGCAACTAAGCCCGTGTGCCACAACTACTGAGTCTGCACTCTAGAGCCCACGAGCCACAACTACTGAGCCTGCATGCCACAGCTACTGAAGCCCGCATGCCTAGAGCCCATGCTCGGCAAGAAAGAGAAGCCACCGCAATGAGAAGCCCACGCACCTCAACGAAGAGTAGCCTTCACTAGCTGCAGCTAGAGAAAACCCACAAGCAGCAACGAAGACCCAACACAGCCAAAAGCAGATAAATAAATTTATAAAAAAATAAAAATAAATAAAATTTAAAAAGGTAAAAATAGCCATCCTCACATGATGATTTTAGAGTAAATCTTAATAGAGCCTGAGAGATTATTTTTTCCTTTATTAGAGTGCATGCTGGACCTTCATTTATTAAGTAAGAGTGAACAAAAACATAAAAAAAATTAGGAATCATAGGTATATGGAATGCTAAGTACTTTAAAATAGTGATAGATTAAACTTAATGAGATAAACAATTAATAGAGATGCATCAGAATATCAGCTATTGATGCTGGGCAAATGAGAATTTGCGGTAGATGATATTTGATGACTCTAGTTGATCTTTAGTATTGCAAGAGAATGATAACTTCTGCCACTGGTTTGCTTTTAAAACACTTCAGAAGAGTCCCTATGTATCAATGGAAGCTGCAGATTAATACAGCTGCATAAAACCTCCACTCATGCCAAGATGCTAAAGAGAATCATTTGCTTTCCTAATAGCTCTATTTCAAGAAAAGCCGTGTTACCAACGTTGTCATTCCACAATAATCTCTGGATGAAAGAACAATGATATAGAGCACAGATTACTGCATTTATTGAAGAATAGCATTTTCCTTTATTTTTGAAAGAATTCATAATTTGTGTTCCATTTTCCTTTGGCTATAATGGACTGAGGTTTGATTCAAGGTAAAAACTCACCTGAGTAGGGAATTATACACAGGAGAAATATTTACAAGATGCACTGTAATCTTTCCAGCTAGAGTACGTTAGATTTTCTTCTCACATCCAGGCACTTGAAACTGATACACTGAATATTTCCTTTTCCCCAGGTCACAGTATAAGAATAATATCATGTAGTTTACAAACTATACCTTGGAGGTCAAACTTTATGTGGCATAAAACTAAAGATGGGTTGATACTGTTTGGGCAATTTACAGACAAACATCTTCAGTGCCCGTGGGCCTGTAGGAATAACGAAGGAGATATGATTAAATGGCAGTCCCCTGCTTGATATTATTCCACAGCTTCTGATCACCTTGGATTTAATTCAAATCCTCTCCATGGCCTACGAGGCCTTACTGGATCTCAGTCTAGACTCTCTCTTGGACTTCATCTTGTATCAGGCATCTTTTTTTTTTTTTACTTTCCAGGTACACTTGCCTTCTTAATGTCCTTCACACATCAACCTCATTCCTCACACATGGAATTTGCCCTAGTTCTTTCCCCTGCTGAAATGCTCTTTGCATAGAGTATTAACTTGGTGTAATCCTTTTTATTAGATAGGTTTAAATGTCTTCTCCTTTGAGAGGCCTTATGACCACCCATTCCAAACTAGTCTCTCAGACACTCAATTATCTTGCCATGCTTAAAAAAATAATAATAATGGTTTTAACTATTTTTACAAGTGTTCATTTTTTCTTCCCTCCTCACTAGAATGTAAGCTCTGTGAGGCCAGGTTCCCTGTCTGTTTCATTGCTGTGCCTGAGGCAGTACCTGGTGATAACTGGCACTTACTTTTTGTTGAATGAAGCACTGAATGAATAAATTAAGTGGCCTTTCAATCTAAGGACAAAATAAAGCAAGTAAAATCCTATTTTCTCTCTTTCTTTCTCTCTTAATGCACTCATGCTTTAATTTCACATTTAAATTCCATGAAAGGCAATATCAAAGGGTAGTTTCAATTAGCTTCAAACAAAAATTTAAGATAGAGAACACAGAATGTAGAGTTTTTCTTTTTTTTCTACATCCCTAGAGCCAGCACTCAGGGACTTTGGCCTATTTGCAGCAACGGCTGATTAAGATTCTAAAAGTCTGGCATTTAACATGAGCTTCCACATTGGCTCTATAAATCTCTCTCATTTTTTAACATCTTTATTGGAGTATAATTGCTTTACAGTGGTGTGTTAGTTTCTGCTGTATAACAAAGTGAGTCAGCTATACATATACATACATCCCCACATCTCCTCCCTCTTGCGTCTCCCTCCCAGTAACAAAAATCAGTAGGACCAAAACACAGTAAACTTGGATTTTGGAATTACTGGCTATGGACCATAGAATATGAAATAAATTAATGTATAAAGAATAAAAGTATGGGATAAATAATATAAGAGCAAGATATGATATATTAAAAAAGCACCAGGTAGATTTGAAACAAATAAATTAACAATAACAACAACAAAAATGATGACAAAAACTCATCTGATGAGTTAAATAGTAGGTCAGGAATAGCAGAACAGAGCATTAGTGAATTAGAAGACATAAAAAACTATAATATGAAGCACAGGCAGACAAACAGATGGGAAATACAACAGAAAATAAAAGACAGGGAGGATTGTGTGGAAACACCTGACATTCATCTAGTCAGGTTTATACAGAGAAGATAGAATTGAAGATTAGAATTAGTTGAAGAAAAAGTTGCTGGTGAATGCTTCCTGGCCTCAATTTTAGGATTCACAATGAGTCCCAAGTATCATAAATAAAAAGGTTTGTTCACCTAGCTACATCGGCTTCATACTCATGACCAAGAAAATAGCTTGACATCCTTCAGAGAGAGACAGCAACCTTCCGCAAAGTGAGGGCAACAAACCAATACTTAACTTCCCAACGGCAACAGTAGAAGTCAGAAAACAGCATAAAGATATCTTCCAAATACTAAGATAAAATAGCTACTGATATAAAATTACACACCACATAATACTATGCTTCTAGTTGGGAGTGAAATAAACACATTTTAAATAAGCTAAGAAGTAAACAAGTTTACCTCTGTCCACCCTTACTAATGCTATTTCTAAATGATGTACTTCAGAAATATGATACCCAATGGATAGTGTTAGCTGAATGACATTATTATAATTTTAATTTTTTATAAACATATTGGTAATTAGTTGATGGTATAAAATAACTGTGTCTAATATGTGAGGTTTCAAATAATGACTGAATTAAAATACAGCACAATAATAAAGTAATCTAAGAGGGTGTACATTGGATTTAAATTGTTTTAAGACCTTGATATTTTTCTGGAGGAGGATGAAGTTATTTATTATCATTAGCATTTATTTATATTTAGAACATGGGCTCATACTAAATACAATATGTAGTGCTTAATATCCAATAGAGAACCAGAAATCTAGTGGTTACCTTCTAAATTACTGAAGAGAAACAAAAAAAGGTGGGGAAAAAAATTAAGCTATTCATAAAAAGGCAAAAATAAAAATAAAATAAATTTAAAAAGTGAAACAGGTGAAATAAAATGGCAGGAATAAATCCAAATACATAAGTAATCAAAACAAATGTAAATAGACTAAACATCCTAGTTGAAAGACAAAGTTTTTACTGACTGAGTTAAAACATCATACTGTTTATTAAAAGTTAGAGTTACTGGCTATATTATACTATAGCCATTTCCAAAATATGAGGATACAGAAAATCTGAAAGTAAAAGCACATAAAGACTTAATGGTTAAATATTATATTACCCAAGAAAATGTTACTGTAAGAAAATTAATATCAGACCAAAAGGACAAAAGTGAAAATCATCCCTAGATGATTTTCAAGGCAGTCACTTTATAAAGTTGAATTCACCATGCAGATACAGTAATCACAAATATATCAATAATGATATTGCTTCAAAATATATAAAGCAGCAATAGATGGAATTACAAGGAGAAATGTTTAAATCCATATTATAGTGGGAGATTTTTACACCTTTTTTGGTAGTAAATAGGTTGAACTATTAGAAAAATCAGTCTGCATAAGAAGTATTTTTTTTTTTTTTTGCGGTACGCGGGCCTCTCACTGTTGTGGCCTCTCCTGTTGCGGAGCACAGGCTCCGGACGCGCAGGCTCAGCGGCCATGGTTCACGGGCCTAGCTGCTCCGTGGCATGTGGGATCTTCCCGGACCGGGGCACGAACCCGTGTCCCCTGCATCAGCAGGCGGACTCTCAACCACTGCGCCACCAGGGAAGCCCAAGAAGTATTTTAAAAATGTGATTTAATAGACATGTACAGAAGCTAAACTTAACAATTAGAAAATGCCCACATTGATCATTTTTAGGCTATATATCAAGTCCAACAAATTTTAAATATTTAGTAAAATATACAGTATGTTCTTTGAATTAAATGCCATTAAGTTGGAAATAAATACTGAAAAAAAAATCACTCACTTTAAAATTATCAATAAAACATGGATGCTTCCAAATTACTTGTGGTTTAAAGAAAACCATAATAAGAAATTTGAATACTCATACTTGTATATCAAAATTATGGAATGCAGCTAAAGAAGAACCTAGAGGAAAAGGTATAGCTTAGAATGCTGATATTAGAAAATAAGAGAGCTTGAAATGAAGGAGATGGATTCAAGGTAAGAGTTAGAAACTAAATAATAGAATAGATCCAAAGGAAATGAAAGAAATTAAATATTCAGGTTAGAAAATAATTAGTAAAATTGAAAACAAACATTATGTAAAAGTTGGTTCTTTGGAGCAATATTAATACAATTGAGAAAGCTCTGGTAAATTTTATTTAAAATTAAATAGAAAGGCTCAAGTAGAAAATATTGCAAATGAAAAAAGGGACACAACTGCAGATACATTAGAGAGCAAGAAAATAGTAAGAAAACAAAATATTTATGACAATAGCTTGAAAACTTAGGCAAAATAGAAAATTCTAAGAAAAACAAAAATGCTTTACTGTGTTTACTTAAAATGCATCTGAAATCTTCTGTGGTAATAAAGTGTTTTATTTGATTAGATAGGACCATGCCATCTAAAGTCCATTCTTAGGAGAAACTGTGGTCTTTATTCATACCATCCTGTTCCCCTTCAAGAGGGGATGCAGGAAGTGGCCAGGAGCATTATGGTACACGGTTTGTTTGGGGTGACTCACCAAATGACTGTTTTGCCAAAGACATCTATGTTATATGCCTGTCATGGGAACTGAATTGTCATTACAAAAGTCAATTTGTTGGGGTTAATAAATGTATTAAAATGTAAACATCCAGTGAAAATGTCTTTGGCATGGAGATTTTTTGTTAATGATGCGTTGTAAATTAGTTAATAACTAAAAAAGAACCCAAGATGACACAGCAATCCCACTCCTAGGCATATATCTGGAAAAAACCATAATTCGAAAGGATGCATGCACCCCAACGTTCATTGCAGCACTATTTACAATAGCCAGGACATGGAAGCAACCTAAATGTCCATCGACAGAGGAATGGCTAAAGAAGATGTGGTACATATATACAATAGAATATTACTCAGCCATGAAAAGGAATGAAATAGTGCCATCTGCAGAGACGTGGATGGACCTAGAGACTGTCATACAGAGTAAAGTAAGTCAGAAAGAGAAAAATAAATATCATATAATATTGCTTATATGTGGAATCTAGAAAAATGGTACAGATGAACTTATTGGCAAAGCACAAACAGAATCACAGATGTAGAGAACAAACTTACAGTTACCAAGGGGGAAAGTGGGGGGACAAATTGGGAGATTGGGATTGACATATACACTATGATGTATAAAATAGATAACTAATGAGAACCTACTTTTAGCACAGGGAACTCTATTCAATGATGACCTAAATGGGAAGGAAATCTAAAAAAGAGGAGATATATGTGTATGTATAACTGATTCACTTTTCTGTACAGCAGAAGCTAACACAACATTGTAAAGCAACAATACTCCAATAAAAATTAAAAAAATAAAAAGAACCCAAGGGTGGCAGAAGAAAATGTTAAGGGGTGGGAAAATGTATCTGTAGTGTAAAGAGACCTAAAAATGAGAAGAGCAGAGATGAAAGAAGAGATGAACAGAAGGTGCCCAACTCAGCATCTCAACACATCTGGTGCCTGGGAGTTTTGGCGGAAGAGGGCAGAAGAAAGTGAGAAAAAAAAAAAAGCAACACAAAAGTATTGAAAAAATAGTAAAGAAAAACATGTGCCCTCTATATCAGGTCTAAGGACAGATATGATGCAACATGTTTTACTGGAAGAAGAACCAGACTAGAAGTCAAAAGAACTGAATGTTTTTCACTCGCCGTGAGATCTGCTTAAGACATCTCATTTCTCTGACAAATAAAGATATTTGTTTATATGGGAATCCCCAAGATCCCTTCCTGCTCTAACATTCTATTTCTATACATTTTAAAGTCACTCACCTAATACAAATACTTTGTTTTCTAATACAAATCCTTCTAATTTCCTAGTATCATTTCATGTTTAGCATTTTATTGTGTTTGAAGTTACACAATCTTCTGTCCTTAAACCATGGAGCTAAAGAATGTCAACTTGTCATTATTTTTACTGCTATGCTATCTTTCTGAGTTACTAGTTAGCATTTCTATGTTATCGTATATGCTTTAAAGTCAACAATTAATCCTCAAAACAGCTCTCCCATGGAGGCTCTCAAAAGGTTTTATAAATACTAATGAAATTCACTGCACAGTTCCTTAAGAAAGTATGCCAATGATTTCCCTATTGGATGACTATGATTCTATATCAAGTTTCAACTTCATAAACAGAGAACCGTCAATAGCACATGTACTAATTAAGCTTCTGTTCCTTAGTTTTACTGTCATGTTTAATTGTTTATTAGCCCTAATAAGATGCTTTGCCAGGATGAGAACTGTCAATTTTGTAAAATTTATTGAGCGAGGCTTAGACCTGACTGGGAAAAGAGTGGAATAGAATTGACAGATATTTGTGAAATGCAAACATATTATCTCTTACTTTCAGGCGCTGATAGAGGTAATAAATCAAGTAGAATTTAGTACAACAAAGAGGAGCTCTCACCTGATGATGATAGTTAACACATGAGCCAAATGGATGACTAGGTGAATCCTTAGCTGAAATTCCATCTTTTAGATGAATGGATGTTACCTGAACATAGATCCCAGCAAATGTTTGAACGCTGGCTCGCTTCCTAAAGAGAACTGTAAAGGCACCAACACCACACTGTTTTTATAGGCCTCCCACGAAGACATTGCAAAATTACAAAATATTTCTTATTGAAGATATTTCTGTGAATGGGTTTTGAAAATCTGATTCTACAGTGTCCCTCACATGTCCATTTTTTTTGTGAGGACCTTTTAGAACAGGAGAAATCACTGGGCAGTGCTCTGTGAAGAAGTCAAGGGGATAGAAAATGAAAAGAAGGAAACAAAGGCAAGTTGCATCCACTTCCTAGTTTTGTGCGCCTTTTCCTGCTCTGTGAGCGTTACTGTGGTCTAGACTAGGGTGCTTGGCTGTGCACGGACTTTATCTCACATCTGTTTCTCAGCCTGCGCCACTAACAGGAAAAACAGCTCTCTCGTTGGGTGCTGTAGTCTGTTCCAGCTGCTACAACAGAATATCATAGACTGAGTAGCTTATAAACAACGGAAGTTTATTCCTCACGGTTCTGGAGGCTGCAAGTCCAAGATCTAGGGGCTGACAGTTCCAGTGTCTGGTAGGATTCCCCTTCCCTATAGGTGCTGTGTTCTCGCTGCAGCTTCACCAGGCAGAAGGGGAGAGGGAGCTCTGTGAGGTCTCTATTATAAGAGCACTAATCTTACTCATGAGGGCTCCACCTTTAAGACTTACCTCCCCAAGGCCTCCTTCCTAATATTACCACATTGGGGATTAGGTTTCAACCTATGAACTTTTGTGGAGCTAATGACATTCAATCTATAGCACTGGAGTAGTGTGAGAATCCCAGATAATGAATGGGAAGGTACGTAATCAAAATGGAAGGTGCTACATACAAAGTGTTTGTTATACCTTGTTGAAATGACCACATCTCATGAAGCTGGTATTGACATTTCTTGGAACTTCACATATTGCTGAATTTGAAATATAATAGTCAAACTGCTAAGGGAATTTCTGAGTAATTAAATCGTTGATATTTGGTACACATGTATGGCCATATCTACACACACACACACACACACACACACCCCTAACTCTCAGTAATATATTACAAGAGATTTCATAGTATACTATAAATGAAGTGGCCCATTATAGATGACAGAAGAAAAAGGTTTCTGAGACCGGCCAGCTGACACTGGCTGTCATGAGGCCAAGCTGACTCAGTGCTGTGAATCAGCATGGTTCTGTCTGTGAAACACCATGTTATATCTCAGCCACTGCTGCATCCCTAAAGCTAGTGCACACTGAGAAGCTAGCATTTTGCTTTCTGTCCTGAGATCAGGTCATACAATATTTCAGTGCAGGCAAAGGAAACCAGTTTGACTCAGTGCTAAATGCATCTTTGTATAGGTCCTTAACTGGTGCTTTCTGGACCAAAAACTTCCCTTCCCTCACCTCACACAAGGCTGACTGACCAGCACTGAGACAACAGACAGGGTGAAAATTTTATAAACAAAGATTATTAAAAAGAATGGTTTGTGCTTCATATCTTGGGGCCTTTGGATGATGAAATCTCTCTCTTTTACCTACTTCAATTCACCTCCTTTAGCTGAAAGATTTTTTCCAAATGAGCTCATATAAAAATATGTCATCAAGATTAGGATTTAATTCAAATCAAAACAGAAACGATTGAAAGCAAAATATAATTTCAAGCCTGAAAACATTAAGTATCACAGAATTCTGTGTAAGTGGAATGCATAATATCCTAAATATTAAGAGAAACCCACAATGCATTGTGGAAATAAGTTTGGATAGGGCAAGTCTCACTTCTTCAGAGAAATGTAATACAAGTCATATACTTCAATAGATGTCTGGAAGATTGTGTAACTATGTCCATATAACTGTCTGCGACTCAAATTTAAGGAAGAGAACCCATGTTCATATGAATCTGTAGATGCTGCAAGATTTCATTCTGGGTAGTGAAAGTTCCTTTATGTCTTATATTGCCAACAAAAGTTCCCGTGGTTTATTATAAATCGTAGCAGAAAGGCATCTTTTTCTAGATTGTTTTGTGTTCAAATAGCAATATTTCTGGCCCTCTAGGAATGACATATTGTTTGGATTACTGAGCTCCAGAGGAGCCTCTGGACTTGGATAGAAGACTGAGATTTAGTAGGCAATATATTTGCCAGCCTTTTTGAAAATTGGAATGCTGTTTCCAAACTTTATCAGAGAGCATGTTGGATCCTTGAGATGGACATCATAAAATTAATGAACATATGGTTATACCTCATTTGTTTGCCTTCTACTAAATTAGAAAACCAGTGATTCAACTTTAAGAAAATGTTATTGATCACAGATGAGTTTTTTTAATGGTATCATTTACTTAAGTAATAATAAATATTTAATCTGCTGAATATTCACATTCAATTATATTCACACACACACATTGATTAAACTATTGTTTTTGTCCAAGAATGAAAAATACCACGAATGCAAATACAGAGTTTGAAATGCTCCTGTTACCACAGAAATGCTTATTTGTGTTAAGATACTTTACACCTCGATTAAAGTGATTAGTGGCTCTAGAAAGTGAAAAGGGGACTGAATTTGTTTTGGATTTGTTTTGTATATCACAAGTCTTACATTTTGCAGCGGCATCTATCTCTGTGTGCACACAGAATCTGAACCTGTTGTATAGAGACATTTGCTTCGAGTGCTGGGTTAACAAAATCATTGATTTATTTTCATGCAGGGCAATTAGCTCCATTCTGCTCAGAGGCCACACAGATTGCACCCATGATCAGGATCACTTATCTTGTAAATGTTTGTCGTGTGTCACAGAAAGAATCTGCAGACAGAAGGGGACTGGGTCAGCACAATTTCCTGATAGGAAAACTAACTCAGACACACCTGCTGATAGTAGGTTGGAGGACTTGAGTGTGAAAGCCCGAAGGGATATGAGACCGTCTCTTCTAGCCCCCCCAGAAACATAATTTTTGAGTGAAGAATTACTTAATGTGCAGCACATAATATGCAAAAGCAATCCTATGATAACCCCATAATAGATCTCATGTCTTTAAATCCAAGGCACTGCAGACACCAAGGTTTACTGGAGGGTGACAACCTCAGGCTAGCTTAACCATAGGAAAACTGGGGATTCAGCTCAAGGGTCCCATTTTTAAGGAAGTATTAAGACTTAAATATATTACTCTAAATATATTACTCTGTCTATGCATGATTTGACGGGTCTATGAGAATAAATCTATTCCTTGTAAAGCCATAATAATACATAATATGTGTGATTATTATGGATCACAATAGTAATATAATGTAAATTTTTTGCAATGTCAGTGTTAAAATATAGATTTGTAAAGCATTTGCACTTCATATTTTCAGTAAAGAGATCATTAGTACAAAGTAGAGTAAATAAAATAAACCATATTTTAGAAAATATATACATGCTAAATGCTGCAAAATCTTGTGATTTTATTTTTTCATAGTAGGCATGTCTGTATTATGACAATTTTTTTTTTACCATTTCTCTCACTGTTCCCAAAAGCTGTGATCATGTGTGTAGTAGTAGAATTAAATAAAATCGAAAGGTTGAATTACTCTGACATATTGTACACAGCAAGACCTACTCGAGAGTAGGACCATATATTGCGCATTTCCAATGTTCTACGCCTAATAGGCGCCTAATAGGCGTAGTATTGTGTAAGGTACTGAAACAGACGTAAATTTGGTGAGTTCATGACATCTAGGAAGAAGCAAAATCTGTACATCTCATCCAGTGTTTGGCAGAGTAATGAGAAGAGAGTGAAACGATTTAAGATGTATCCTCTACAGTGTATTGAATGGTGGACCCTCAAGAGATAGACCATATCACTGGTACCTGTGCCCGTGAAAGAATTTGTAAAAAGTGCCTTTGTAGAAGTGATTAAGATGACAATCTTGAGATAAGATAATTCTGGAACCCCCACCCCAGGTGAGGTCTAAACCCAATGACAAGTGTCCTCAAAAGAGAGAGGAGAGGAGAAGACAGACAGAGGAGAAGGATGAAGACAGAGACGGAGATTGGAGTTAGGCACCAACAAGCCAAGGGACATCTGGAGCCACTGGTGGCTGGAAGAGGCAAGAAAGGATTACTCCCTGGAGCCTCTGGAGGAGGAACAGCTCTGCTGACACCTTGATTTAGAACTCCTGGCTTCCAGAACAGTGAGAAAAATAAATTTCCGTGTTTTAAGCCTTCAAGTGTGTAGTATTTTTTACAGGACTCCTAGGGAAGTAGCAAATCCCCTCTCACATTTTCATTCTAATTGAGCTCTTTTGGCAACTGAAAGCCTTTGAGGTTCAAAGGTGATGGAATCTCTTGTGGTAGTATTTGAGTTTACACTGTGGTTCTATTTATGGTCCTCAGGCATGGAGGGAACAAATGTTTTCACTGACTTGTAAAACCTTCCCTGCTGATCTGTTTGTGTTGGATTATGGGAAACTCTCCTTTAGAGCCTTGATCATGTTGATCATAACAGTAATAGTGGTGATAAAAGTAATGTGCTATTATTTAGGGAGCTCCTTGTCCATGACAGGTATTAATCTCGACCTTGTGAGGTAGTTGCTATTATTTTGAAAGATAAGGAAACTGGAGGATAGAAAAGTTAAGTTCCTCGGTGTCCATAGCTAGAGTGTGAGAAAGCCTGTGCTCATGAAAATTATTCTATGCTTCCTCAAATTACTTTTTGTAAAATAAAAAATCCTCTTGTGCAACTTTATGCTTTTTCTTTGCACTTCCTCATTATTTTTAAAATGAGCTCAAACCTCTCTCTCCTTAAAAAAAAATAAAAACCAACTTTTCAGCCTTGAAAGCTCCCACTAATTACTATAAGCCTATCTCAAGACTTAAAAAAAAATAATGTCCATCTAATATCTCCACAACGAATTAACTGCCTGTTAAGGTGAATGCTATGACATTGCTGAGCACTGGGTGGTTCTGATACACAAAATGGCAGTCATATCTGGTCCAATTTAGTGTTTTTCAACCCACTAGAATCAGACTTCTACCTTTACCACTCTGAATCGACTCTTGAAGATACACGGGTAACATATTAATTACAAAATGCAAGAGTGACTTTTCAGTTCTCTTTATATAAATAGTAGTTAAAATTAATTATAGCAAGTACGTCTGTTGAGCGCTTCTTATGTAATCAGCAGAGGGTTAAGCATTTAACTCTTTGAGAAGAGATAATGTGCTTTCCCCCAAATAAAAAAGGATGGAACTGAAGCTTGGAGAGGTTGTGTAAATTGCCCTCCACACCCAGCAAAGCTGGGATTCAAAGTCTGGCTCATTTCAATATGAAGCTCTTGATGGCTATGATATAAATCTTCCTAGCTTTTGACACAATTGAGCACTACCCTCGTGAATATATTTTCTCTCCTGATGTCTGTGGGACCACCCTCGTTCTCCTTCGACCTCTGATCACTATTCACTTTCTTTCTAACTCTTCTTTCACTGCCTAAATTTTAAGTGTCACTTTTCCCCCAAGGTTTTGTCTTGGGCTCTCTTCTCATCTCACTTGTCTCTTCCCACCTTTTTAATTTTAGGCACTCATCCTATGGATTCAGTTATCACTTATAATGTGACGACTTTCAAACCTCCACCTAGAATTTTCTCCTGAGCTTCAGATGTAATTCACCACTGGGCACTGCTCCTGGATCTTAGGCTACTCAACTCAAATATACACATCTATTCATACCCCAAACTCCTCCACAGCTTTGTTTCTTTACTTCCTAACCTGACTGAAACACTCCCACTGAAAAATCTTGCAAGGAGAGATTAATTCACAGAATTATTTGAGTTTTTCACCCACCTTTCATTTTTTCCTCTCCTTCATCAAAAACAATAATCACTAAGTTGTATAACTGTTGCCTACATATAATGCTCAGATCTCTCTCTCTTTTTCTCCATCCTCAATTCAACTGCTGTTGTATGAGCTCCCAGAAGCTGCTTTGTGGACTTTTTTTTTTTTTTTTTTTTGAGGTACGCGGCCGCTCACTGTTGTGGCCTCTCCCGTTGCGGAGCACAAGCTCCGGACGCGCAGGCTCAGCGGCCATGGCTCAGGGGCCCAGCCGCTCCGCGGCATGTGGGATCCTCCCAGACAAGGGCACGAACCCGTGTCCCCTGCATCGGCAGGCAGACGGCAGGCAGACTCTCAACCACTGCGCCACCAGGGAAGCCCACAAGACAACTTTTGAGGTCCCTTTCAAATCTAATGTTATTTGATTATAAAATTGAGATCCTCACTACCTAGGATAGCATTTAAGTCTATTAGTCATTACTTCATAGTGTGACTGAATTTGACAGCCTCTTAGAGTCATAACAAAGAACAGGTTTGATCAGGAGTTGATGGAGAGCTCATTGGAGCTGAGAGAATTATCCAGGACAGTAACAAGGATGAAGGGCATTGACCAGAAGGAGTTCCTTTGTTCCTTAGAGAAATGGTTAAAATTGCTGAAAAGTAATTTTGCCTATTTTAATTTGCTTGAGTGAAACTTTGCTTTGTCTTATACTTAATTTGAATATCTAATTAGTAATGGTCCTTGAGAAATCTCAGTTTCTGAAATATAACTGGAAGGTAAACATTGTTGCTATATCGTGTTTCCCAGCTCCCAGTAGCCCTTTATAATTTTTCTCTGCTCAGGAAGTATTTGCGGCATTAGCAGTTTGGTGATGTCAGCACATTGGAGAATGTTCTGGAACATCTGGAATCTGTCATTTAGATTTAGAGGGTGCAAGGGGAATAGAAGATTGAGTTCTCTTACATCTAGGTTCAGTTCCCTTTATGGTGTTTCTAAAATAAGACTTATTTTGAAGCAGCCACTAGGGCTTTCTGTGGAGCCCTGATTAGACCTGGTTCAATAAAGCCACCTAAGTCCATCAGGATTCTTAGGGAGTCTCTTATTTAAGACTTTGTGAAACTGTGATTCATCCAGAATATTCCCCATATCATGAGAAGCAGCGTGTGGTCCAGGTAATGTAATCTGAGATATCCCCAGATCACTGTAAACATACACACCTCTAAAATGCTTTACATTGTCATAATGCCTTAAATCCTACATATTGTAAATTTTTCCCTGGCTAATCCATTTTATGCAAATTAAAACTGTATATAAAACCCTAGGAAACAGTGTGTAGTTATCAGGCATGCCATACGTGACATAAATTTACTAAATCAAATTACTTTCTCAACTAGCTTGACCCATGGACATAGAGGACTGTTTCTTTCATTGGGAGTAGTTAGAAGGAAGGTAGAAGGAATATTTGTGCAATAGGAGGGAATCATTGGTTCATTATATAGCCAGGGAAGAAAGGAACGGAAAAGGCAGGTGTTGGGAGACACATCATTCCCTTATGCCATGACTTTTCATGTGATGGTGTATGGCCAGGCCAATAACAATCATCCAGATCTTTTAAATTTCCCCAACAGCTGCCAAACTATCCTGGAATCAGAGTATCTGTACAAATTCACTAGCAACAAAAGTCTACGGACAGTTAGCTGTGGACTAACTTCAAACATCTGAAGCTAGAAAGTGAGTACAGGGCAAATTAATTGAGCACCTACTACACTATTATGTGTTAATCAAACAGGACATTTTGGTGTGGGCTTTTTTGTGACAATTTCCTTTTTAAACGTTTTATTTTATTTTTAATTGTGGTAAAATATATATGACATTAAATTTTCAATCTTAATCATTGTTAAGTGTACAGTTCAGTAGCATTAAGTGCATTCACATTGTTGTACAACCAATCCACAACTCTTTTCATCTTCAAAAATGAATATTCTACATGCATTAAACAATAACTCCTCATTCTCTGCCCTCCCCTCCAGTCTCTGGTCACTGCCATTACACTTTCTGTCTCTATAAATTTGACCGTTCTAGGAACTTTATGTAAGTGGAATCACACAATATTTGTCCTTTGTGTCTGGCTTATTTCACTTATCATATTTTCGAGGTTCATCTATGTTGTAGCATGTGTCAGAATTTCCTTCCGTTTTAAGGCTGAATAATATTCTATTATATGCATATATTACCTTTTTTTAATCCATTCATTTTTTTATCCAATTGTTGATGGACCTTTTAGTTATTTCTATCTTTGGCTGTTGTGAATAATGCTGTTATAAACATGGTGTGCAAATGTCTCTTTGAGATTCTGTTTTCAATTCTTTGGGGTATATACCCAGAAGTGAAATTGCTGCAGAAAGTTCTGTTCTGTAACAAGATCTAAGATGAGTGTGGGAAGACATGTCAGTGCTTCCAAATAAGGTTGCAAAGTTGAGGGAGGAATGGGATAAGACTCAGCACTGGTCTCATGCTCCAGGTAGAATGAAAATGCCTATTCTGCACTTTCATCAAAAGAACTTAACACTAAAAACACCACTGGCAAACAATATCCTTAAGATGTCTCATTTAATTCAATCCCCACCACAGTCTTCAGAGGTAGTATATCGTAGTCTTACGAGAGGGAGCATTGTATGTGGCTGAGGGGAGTTGATTAACAGTATCTTAAGTCATTGCTTGGATTTCTATCCCATCTCTTCTACTTACCCTCTGTGTAACCTTAGGAAAATTACTTACTTCACTTCTGTGTCTCACTTTTCTCATGAAGATGATAAGTGTTTCGAGTATTAAATCAGCTAATGCGTGTAAAGATATCAGAACAGTGCTTGTACTAAACACTCAATGTTCCTTATTATTATGAGGTTTCTTCCTTCTTTTCTTTCTCTCTTTCTGTCCTTTCTAATATAAAGAACCTAAAGCTTAAATGATTCAGTTTGATGAAGATCATCTAGTTATTGATGGACAGAACCAGGATTTGAATTAAGCTGTTTATGACTCTAATGAAAAAGGTCTTTCCAGAATTTCATTGTTCCTCCCCTTTGTTAATAAATAATGAATCTCACTTTGCAATCCAGATTATTGTGTGTGGACTGACTTAATTGATATTTTATTTAGTAAATGTTTATTGAGTATCTACTATGTGTCGAACACTAATTTAGCAATAGGGAATATTATTGCAGCCTAAGGAAGACAAGGTAAAATACATTAAATAATAAGATATAGGAAAGAAATGTAAATCAAATAAGGATCAATTACAGAAATATGAAATTTAAAAGAGTGAAAATCATTCTATTACTGGGGAAGCCTGACTTGGAGTTTTAGAACTGATTTTTTTTTTTTGCATCACAGAAACACACCTGTGTATTTTGATCTTGTTTCTTTTCCTACCACCCTGCCCCTCAACTCAACCACCACTTCAATGTTTGAAAGAACATAATTTGCACAATCATTGCTTCCGGTTGCTCAGAGCATTGTCTTATGGTGAGAGGTGATAAGTGGAGATCAGTGAGAAGGAAAACAGCTCTTTACTAAACTCTGCTGCTTCCCTTAACCCTTTCAAGGCATAACACTGCTTAATTAACCAACTGGCACTTACCATACTAACTCAAATGTCCCAGGGCCTGTTGCCTAAGCCATGCTTTGCTTGTATTATTTTACTAAGCAACAAGCTTGCCAGCTTGAGATGTCTATGCAATATGTAAATGATGCAGTGAATCGCTTTTATATTCTGCTTGGCACTGGGAGAGCAGTTTCAGGGCTGTCATCTCTGCTGAACAATATCACACCTCAGATGTCAAGGAAGATTCTCAATTTAATTCAGAAAAGCTAGGTATTTGCTTCCTGGCTCTACAGATTTATATCAGTTTGTTTGATGTATCTTTGATGAGGTAATGGCTGTTGCTGCTATTTTCACCTTATAGAACCTAAGGTTAATCAGCCTCAAAGGACGTAAGCATTTGAAAATGTTGCGTGTACAGTTGGAGCTGTGTTTGCTCAGGTGCACAGAATGCTAAGATCGCAAAAGTGTGTAAAGGGGGTTTTGGTGGGGGGGGGGCATGGCTAGAAAGAGAAGGAGGAAGTTACAGCTTCATCTCTCTTTTTACTGAAGTCTAGAGGGAGAGCTCTGCTATAAAGAATCCTAAGTCAAAAGAGGTTCTCCCTTGTGAAGAAGATACCCCTCATCTGGGGTCGGGCTCCTAGAAATCCCCTTGCATATGTAATTCCTGGGCTACCTTAGGCTGGTTCCCATGCCCACGTCCCAAACATGCTGGTCCTCCTTTTGTGACTATGGAGTCCCACACTCTTTAGGAAGATGGGCTTGGGAGAGGTGGAGTCCCCAAATTGGATCTCCTTCAGGAAGGCTGTAACTACTCATCTCTCTCTCACAAGACTCCTTTAGTGTTCAGAGATAGCACATGCAATACAGTAACTTTAGTTATTGTTTTACCATCATTTGCTTAGGCTAATCTCTCCAACCAGATATAAAAGTTCATGAGAAGAGAGACTGTGTTTTAGACTTCCCTTTCCCAAAGTGTGGGCACATGGCAGGTACCCAATGAACTCTCAATTCTTGATAAACCAGGCCTCTAATATTGCAACTTCTACCTTCTCTCAATAAGTTTGCATTTTGCATTTGCACCCATCACTGAGGACTTGTGTAAATATAACTCAGAGGTAACCAGAGCAATCACAATGTTCTTCAGAGGCTTTCTGAAAAGTTTCTCTGAGGCAGGTGTGACAGGCCCTTCTAGCAACACACAATGATCTGTCTTCACCTGGTGCAAACACATGGGGAATGCAGCGCTCTCTGACAGTCGTCTGGCAGTGTCGAGGCCTAACAGTGGAAAGACTCTACATCTGCTAAAATTAGTAGAGGTGGCCTTTTCCTGTGATGCACAGAGAATCTTGGATGGAGGAGAGAACATTTGAGACATCCCATGAAGAAGACAAGGTGTGTGTGTTTCTCACGGGAAGGTCTCTAATTCCCGAAAGGCTGTACCTGGGTTCCTGGTGTAGTCCTTGCTTACCTCCAACTGTATGAAGGCTCATGGTGAAATCTTTTCTCAGAGCCGTTTGTAATGCTGCAAGACTGCTTGGAAATATTATTACCAAGGCTTTCACCGTGGCAACTGTTTCCAGTGGTGGCTTTGTATATGGACAGAAAGGGACAAGAGATCTTAGAATAAATAAGCTCAACTATTTATCTCTAACAAGTATGAAGGATTATTTTCATATGTATTATATAATCACATGAGGACTCCAGGCACATGACTGCACAATGGTTAATATACTTTCTCTTTGGAACCTCAGAAGATCCTTGAAATAAAAATTAGCAGAACTAGCATTAATTTTTTAAACCAACATCATTCAAAAACTTTGGTAATTGAATAGCTCTGACCAATTATTCACTATGTTCTTCAGAACTGTGAGTGATGCTCCCAGTAGCACTGTTGAGGGATGTTGTTGAAGGAAACATATTATTTTCCTTCTGGAGAACCAGAAGATACTACTTAGATTTCCACTTGTGGTGTTCTGGGTGGGCTGTTTTGAAGTCAGGATCAAATGGTAGGCGGGAGTATAGTTTAACTAAATGGTAATACATGTAGACATGCTGTAGAGTTTATGGTGCTCTGCTATGTACTCCGATCTCCTTGCTTGAGTATATCTGAATGTACAAAAATGCAGTGCTTATCTTCAACCTGTAAAAAAGGATGGGTGGAGCTATAGTTGTATTCAGAGGGTCTGCTGCTATATTTGAGGTGTCAGCTGCAGATTAAAAGTTGATATGAAGCCATCTGACAGAAAGAACTATTATGTTGTGGTCTGCTACACTTCCAGCTGGACTCCTCTGGTTGTTGTTTCTGAAAACTCAGCAGCAATGCTGCTTGGAGTGTGCTTCAGGAAATCATGTTATTTCTTCTCTTTCTTTTTCCTTCTGGTCGTCTAGCAGGTCCTCTGTCTGGACAGTGGATGCTGGTTGCACTGAGAACAGCTACTAGACTCACAAACATTGCTGGGCTGAGTTTGGTCAACAGAAATCACTGTTCAGTGTTTAGTGCCATTTGTAGGCAACACCAGGAATTCAAAAAGTCATGGACTTTCCTCATATGAGTTTACCTTCTGTCGTTTAACTAAATCATATATTTACCATTTTCATGCAGATATGCTTCAGCCTGACCGTGCCCACTGAAAATTATATAGACCAAAACTGGACTGGTAGTTTTATGAGGTTTCTGGTCAACAACCAACACTTTCTTTCATAGCAATACTTCTGCTATTGCAGCTGAGGTCCCATATTTGTCTTAAAAATAACTAAATCATATTACTGATTCATGTTAACCTAGGATTCTTTATGATTCCTAGGTCTTATAAAATATATTAATAATTTTACTTCATACCTGGGAATCTCTGATAGAGACAGCTGTTATTTGTTTGACAAACACTTTAATAGGTTTAGCTATTCCTAGTCTGGATGGGAAAGGTTAAGATAAAGTTTGCATAATAAGAGTGTGCCATTTTGCAGTGAGTGTTTTTATTCTTTCAAAATTATGAAATATATGCACATATAAAGAAGTACAAAAATACAATATAACCTACAGATAGATAGATTGAGGGAACAGAATATTATCAGATTGTACTCCAGAATCATCCTTTGTTTCTTTCATATAACAATCTCCCCTTACCTCAGAGTTTACAATTATCCTTAATTTTTATTACTATATAGTATTCCATCATATGGATATAACAATATTTATCATTCTACTGAAAACAAATATTTGGGTAGTGTTGTGGGGTTTTTTTTCTTTTATTCACAATATAGATACAAGCATACTAGTATATGCATCTTCATACGTATGTAAAGAAGTTTCTCTCAGGTGTATGTATTGGATAGGGATATATGTTGGGCCACAGGGTTAACTGATCTTCACTTTTGGCAGATAGTGCCAAATTTTGTTTCTAAAGTGGATGTATCAGTGCATATCCCGTACCAGTAGGCTAAGGGGGTCTAGTTACTACACACTTTATCTTGTTATCATCAGACATTTCAATTTTTACCATTCTGATGGGTGTGAAATTAATCAGGGTTGACATAAAATATAGGATGCATGGTTAAATTTGAATTTTTGGTAGAAAAATAATTATGCATATGTCCCAAGTATTATATTGGACATATGCATGCTAAAATTATTCATTGTTCATCTGAAATTAATAGAACATCCTGTACTTTTATTTGCTAACGTGGTACCCTATATGTAATTGTGTCTTATTGTGGTGGAAATTTATATTTTCCTAATTTCCTTTTTTTTCTTTCCATTTTATTGAGATGTAATTGATACACAGCACTGTTTAAGTTAAAGGTGTACAGCATAGTGATCTGACTTACATACATCATGAAATGATTACTACAATGTGTTTAGTGAACACCCATCAACTCATATAGATACAAGCTAAAAGAAAATATACATTTTTCCTTATGATGACATAACATTTACTCTCTCAACAGCTTTCCTATATAGCATGCAGCAGTGTTAGTTATATTAATCATGTTGTACATTATATCCCTAGTACTCATTTATCTTATAACTGGAAGTTTGTACCTTTTGACCACCTTCATCACCATTCAAAGATATTACATTATTATTGACTATATTTCCCACACTGCATTTCATCCCCGTGTCTCATTTATTTTGTAGCTGGAAGTTTGTACCTCTTAATATATTTCCCTAATTTCTATGAAGGTTGAGAGACTTCAAATACTTAATGGCTATTTAGATTTATTTTCTGTTAAATATTTGTAGAAAAATTCTTTACCCATTTTACATTGTTTTTGCAGTTTTCTATCATGTATATTCTGAAGAACCCCTACAATAAAACCTATGTGTGTACATATATATATATATATACACACACACACACATATGTATATATATGTGTTGTGTCTGTTATATGTATTTCATGTATCCATTTATACTCTCCCATTCTTTTTTTTTTTTTGTGGTACGCAGGCCTCTCACTGTTGTGGCCTCTCCGGTTGCGGAGCACAGGCTCCAGACGCACAGGCTCAGCGGCCATGGCTCACGGGCCCAGCTGCTCCGTGGCATGTGGGATCCTCCCGGACCGGGGCACGAACCCTTGTCCCCTGCATCGGCAGGTGGACTCTCAACCACTGCGCCACCAGGGAAGCCCCAAGAATCTAGATTTTTATGTGAACTACCTCAGTGATCAACTGTCGGTAACTGATTCAATGTTTTTTTAAGGTAAGAAAAAAGAAAAGAACTATAGGAAACATCCTATGTGGCAAAGGAACACTTCTATCAGCTGGACTCCCCCCCAGTGCTCTGGTTTGTGCGCTTTGGACCACAGCAAGCATGCTTCTTAATCCGACAGGCCCAGGTGAGGTTGAGTGAGAGTGCTAGAAAGCCAGAAAATGGCTAGAAGTGACTGGGGATCTGGAGGAGAATGAATGGACACTGAAACTGAACATCGCTCCTATACAATTCTGCTTTAGACTCGTTGTTTCAATCTAGCCAGCATGGCTAGAGATTATTATGGAAATTAAATAAATCAAGAAAGTAAATCAATTCTAACCATCTACAGTGCCTCTTAGACAAATACTCAAGGAGAAAACAAATACTGGCCTGAAAGTAGAGTTACTGATCACTTACTAAATCTGAACACCTTCATAGAATTCACTTTATCAGAGCATTTGTCCAGCAATAAACAGAATGCTTTTCTTGCAGGGGTTCAACATGGTGTCATTTCTGCTGTCCATTATCAATAAAATTATTTCTCCCTAAAGAGCATCCAGAGACACCTTTTGGTTTAACTTGTCTCCCTTGTATCCTGTTTTTCCCTCCAATTCTGGCTGCCCTCACATCAAGCAGAAAATTTGAACTGGATCAGCCAAGCACTTTACCAGAAGAAAGAACACTCTTTCATTAGAGGCTAAGATTCATTCTGCACAGGAACACATATGCACACACTCACACTTAGCCACAGATCCCTCCAAATAAGCCTGCCTTATATAATTAATGTGTATCGAGCGTTAATTACAAAATCACTGTGCGCTTCTGAGTGATGCACAGTTATCAGGCAAGCAGCACAAATATCATCATGCCACAAGGCTGCCCTTCCTACACCATGAGCTTTAACAATTTATTTTCAGGCATTTGGCTATTAATTATGCATGCATCTCTATATGTTCATTTGCCTGAATGATTGGATATGTGCCATGTCATGAAGGTTATGAATGTGAGGGCATGAAATTCATAGATACCGGTCCCCAAATTTCCCTTACCATATGCACCTATATCAGTAAGCATCATATTGCAGCAAAGGGTTTGGGCTCCAGTCATTCAGAATAGCCACAGTGCTCGGGAATATATCTTTACTTATTAGTGTTTTTATCATGGGACATAAGTACCTATCCAGGACGTAAATCAGGAGCTTATAATTCCAGAATCATTTGACATAAACCAGACTGCCAGGAAGAAAGAAATATAATTAAAATTAGAAACAGAAAAATTGTACGTTCTTTGAGCCCTACATTTTTACTATCAGATGCTTTGGTACTGTTTGTCCCAGGTGTTAGAATGACTGACACTCGGACAGCCTAAAAAAATTATTGGTGAGCTGATAGATATTCGAAGTACTTCTCCACTGCTGAAGGATCCTGAATCTGCAAATTTCAATACAAACCAGATATATCTTCCTGGCCTATATCTAACCTTTCAGGGCTGTTTAACAATGAACTACAGATCCTCCTCGACTTAAGATGGGGTTACAAACCGATAAACCCACTGTAAGTTGAAAATATCCATAAAATGCATTAATACACCTAACCTACCAAACATCATAGCGTAGCCTACCCTACCTTTAATGTGCTCAGAACACTTCCCTGAGCCTACAGTTGGGCAAAATCATTTAACACATTTCCGTTGGGAGAAAGAGAATGACTATCTGACTGAGTACAGAATGGTTGTAGTGTAACAGTTCACGCTTGTGATCCCGTGGCTGATCCACAGCTGTGCTCACTGCTACTGCCCAGCATCATGAGAGAGCATTGTACCTCGTATCCCTAGCCCAGGAGATCAGAACGCAAAATTTAAGTACAGTCTCTACTGAATGCATACCACTTCTGAACCATTGTAAAGGCAAAAAACCCTATCATAAATGGGACCATTTGTATTACTAAATAAGAATGTTTGGCATATTGGATTGAGCGACATCAAAGGAAACTATTAGTATCTAGGAAATAATATACAAGAGTAAAAATGCAAGACAAATAATATAATTTAAAAGAAGAGGAATATTTCAGTTTTTAAATGGCTCATGGATATTTGTCATATAATCTAAAGCTGATAAATGATTATTGTTACTTAGGGATTTTTTGAACCCATTTGTCTAACAGGTTTCACATGTGCAAAACATCTTTGTAAGTTACTACGAGGAGGTGAAGTTCCAGGCTCTTTTACTGATAAACCACATCAAGGGTTCTTAAACTTTAGTGTCCATCAGAATCACCCAGAAGCCTTGTTAAACACCCCAGATTCTCAGGGCTCAATCCAGATATCTGATTCAGTAGGTATTGGGTGAAACCAGAGCTCAGGAATTTACATTTCCAACAAGGTCGCTGGTGTTGCAGCTACCGCTGCTGGTCCAGAGACCACACTTGGAGAGTCAAATGCTGTAAACATAAGCTCCACTTTATCAGGGCTATAATCTCTGTTGTTTATGCTGGAAAACAGTTGGCGCTCAACAAGCAGATAATAAGTGACTAGTACTGCTGAAAGCCTTCAAAATGCCTACACACTTTTATTACAAATAAATTTTAATATGACATCTCAGAGTAGAAAATCATCAGTATTTGGGGTAAAAAATAGCTCACAACAGGCTCAGATGCTTCCATTAAAGCGAAACACTGGTTCTGCCTTATTAACAAAATTTATTGCTACCAGATCTTTTTTTTTTTTTTTTTTTTTTTTTTTGTGGTACGCGGGCCTCTCACTGTTGCAGCCTGTCCCGTTGCGGAGCACAGGCTCCGGACGCGCAGGCTTAGCAGCCATGGCTCACAGGCCCAGCCGCTCCGCGGCATGTGGGATCTTCCCGGACCAGGGCACGAACCCGTGTCCCCCACATCGGCAGGCGGACTCTCAACCACTGTGCCACCAGGGAAGCCCCAGATCTTTTCATTATGTTTTCGGCATTTTTTTTTGAATTTTAAAGCACTTTTATTTTATTTTATTTTTTAACATCTTTATTGGTGTATAATTGCTTTAAAATGGTGTGTTAGTTTCTGCTGTATAACAAAGTGAATCAGCTATACATATACATATATCCCCATATCCCCTCCCTCCTGTGTCTCCCTCCCACCCTCCCTATCCCACCCCTCTAGGTGGTCACAAAGCACTGAGCTGATCTCCCTGTGCTATGAGGCTGTTTCCCACTAGCTATCTATTTTACATTTGGTAGTGTATATATGTCCATGCCACTCTCTCACTTTGCCCCAGCTTACCCTTCCCCTTCCCCGTGTCCTCAAGTCCATTCTCTAGTAGGTCTGTGTCTTTATTCCCATCCTGCCCCTAGTTCTTCATGACAATTTTTTTTTTTTTGAGATTCCATATCATTACTCTGAATTCTTTTTCAGGTAGACTGCCTATTTACTCTTCATTTCTTTGGTCTGGTGGCTTTTATCTTGCTCCTTCATCTGCTGTGTATTTCTCTGTCTTTTCATTTTGCTTAACTTACTGTGTTTGGGGTCTGCCCCCAGTGGGTAAGGTTGTTTCAGTGGTTTGTCTATGCTTCCTGGTGGGTGGGGCTGGATCTTGTTTTTCTGGTGGGCAGGACTGCATCCAGTGGTAAAACACTTTTATTTTATTTTTATTTATTTATATATTTATTTTGCGGTATGCGGGCCTCTCATTGTTGTGGCCTCTCCCGTTGCGAAGCACAGGCTCCGGACGCGCAGGCTCAGCGGCCATGGCTCGTGGGCCCAGCTGCTCCATGGCATGTGGGATCTTCCTGGACTGGGGCACGAACCCGTGTCCCCTGAATCGGCAGGCGGACTCTCAACCACTGCGCCACCAGGAAAACCCAAAACACTTTTATTTTTAAAATGCTGAATCTACTGCTACTGTTGGAGGGTCTCCTACAGAGGCGGGGGTGGCTGTGGCTCACCACAGAGACAAGGACACTGGCAGCAGAAGTTCTGGGAAGTACTTCTTGGCATGAGTCCTCCCGGAGTCCGCCATTAGCCCCCATGTTTTCAGCATTTTTACGGATTTTGCCACATTTGATTTTTGTTCTCCATTTAACTTACATTTCAAGGATCTGCTTTTCCCACTCCAATTGGGGGAGGCGCATTGAGATTCCCTGCAGTAACATTTAATGCCAGTGTTATTTTTTTTATTTCCTCTTTTTTTCTTCCCATTAGAACGATTTACTTCCGCCTGCAACTACAAACGACTTATTCCAAGTATCATGCAAAATACAATTTTCCATCCCTGGAATAAGTTTCATCTGTGGTTGGCAGAGGTTGCTGTTCTTCTGTGCCAGGCAGTGTGTGAAGTCCTTTTTGTGTATGTGTATTGCTTATAAATAAATTTTTATTTTAGAAAAATTTTTATGTAAGTATAGTTGATTTACAATAAACTTTTAAATGCAACTATTATTTTGAAACTGCTTTATGTGTAATAAGAAAGTTTTCCACCGTCCATCATTTACAGACATAGAAGGGTGAAGTAGGCATATGCATGCTAGATTTGCTGTGCCCTCGCTGAATCCAGTTGTTTTACAAATGAGAAAGCTGAAGTGATTTTTCTATAATCACAAAACTGGATGCATGGGATACTGAAGAAAGCAAAATATGACTAATAAATATTAGGAAAAAATGGTAAAAAAAATTCAGTGAGTTGAGTTGGATTTAGAATCTATGTATTCTGCTTCCTAAAACAGTACCTTAGGGCTTACCTGGTGGCGCAGTGGTTGAGAGTCCGCCTGCCGATGCAGGGGACATGGGTTCGTGCCCTGGTCTGGGAGGATCCCACATGCTGCGGAGCGGCTGGGCCCGTGAGCCATGGCCACTGAGCCTGCGCGTCCAGAGCCTGTGCTCCGCAACGGGAGAGGCCACAACAGTGAGAGGCCCGTGTACCGCAAAAACAAACAAACAAACAAAAAACAGTACCTTATTTTCCCCCTAACTGCTTCATCTAGTATGTTCAGAGATGTGTTTTTTACTCATTACCTACAAATGTAAATCATACTACTCATATGAACTTTAGGTAATTCTTTAAGAGTCCTGGTGGAAGCAGAGAAATGACAGGTGAGACAAGCCCACTGTGGTAGTTTGAAGTGCAGCAGAGGCTGGAGCTCTCTAAGCAAGAAACGGAACCAGGCACATTAACTCAAGACATGATCTCCAGGCAAACTACTGTGGATACTTGTTTCTACCTTTCCTCCTCCACTTCCTCGGTCCTCATGCCATTTGACTTTGTTGCACAGGCTATGACAAGCTGCTGGTTACACATGGGAGTGAGAAAGATTACCAAAAAAAATGAAAAAATGGACAGCCCGGGAGGTTTATGTGAGGAAAGGTGACGTTTTTTCGAACTATGGGAGATGAGGTAGGCAAAGTACTAAAGATGACCCCCTAAGACTGCCATCTCCTAATTATTCAACCACATGCTAATCTTGGCACTGTTGTGAAGTGACTTTGCAGATGGAATGAAGGTTGTGGGCTTTAAATGGGCAGGTTCTCAATGGGAAGATTCATATGACCCTGAAAAGAGGAGAACTGTGTCCGGCAGAAGGAGGATGAATAGACAGAGAGATGCAGCAGAAGGAGAAGAGACTGCAAGTCCTCGATGCAGGAAGAGGGCCACAGACCAAGGGACGTAGTGGCCTCTAGAAGCTGAGGACGACTCCTAGCCAACAGCCAGCACAGAAACAGAGACACCAGTCCTATACCTGCAAGGAACTGAATTCAGGCGAAAACATGAATGAGTTTTGAAGCAGATTCTTCACAGAATTTCCCGATCAGAACCCAGCCAGTTGACATCTCGATTTTGGTCTTGTGAACCTGGGAGTGGAGAAACCAGCTAAGCCAACCTGAACTTTTTACCGATAGAAATGTGTCGTTCCAATAAATATGAGTTGCTGTACGTTGCTAAGGTTGTGATAATTGGTTCCAGCAGCATAAAAAGCTAATATAGCAGGAATGGAGTATGTGCTAGGACTGTACTAGGACTGTACCAGGCCCATATTCTCCCTCAGTTCTCATCACATTCTGGAAATCCCTCACATTTTACCATAGTCTCTTAGTGTTAGAATCTCCTTGTGTTCATCTTTGTATCTCCTATGTCTAGTTCATCCTTTGGCACCTGAAAGTGATATAACATAAGCACTAAGATAGCACTTAATTTTTGCTACTTAACATGTATTAACACTAATGTTACTTAACATATATTAAACAATCCAAATCTCATGGGATCCCCTTTGCCGTAGGTATTATTACCATCCTCATTTTACACAGGAGAGGACTAGGGCATGGTGAGTTAATCCAGGCAGGCTAGCTGCACATCCCACGCTCAACACTACATTATGTTGCTATTTGCTAAGTGGATATACTGACACCCACAATCATCAAGGAATGTTGGCATTTGCCACTGTTGAAACTTCCCCTACCCGTTTTGCTGTCACTCATTAATTTCCAGCAATGCAATGCCTCCAAAATATAGCTCAAGAATCTGCCATAAATGATAAGTGAGCATCATATACCATCAGTGGAAAGATGTGTTTTTGAAATGTTAACTACTGAATTATTTTAAGTCTCTCCAAAGTGCTCCAAAGCAATCCTTTGACTTTGCCCCTGTTTTCCCTGTGATTCCTCCCAAGTATTAAAGGATTCAGAAGTGTCAATCAGCATGAGAGGGAGTTTGGGAACCTGTTCTGTCTTCTGGGAGGAGGTATCTTACCTTTCTAGTGTGCCCTGATAATAGGGCATATGATGTATTCAGAGATGGAAATGAGTCAATTCACAGATGGGGAATGTTGATGCTGCTTGCACCTGGATAAACTGTTTGAGGTATATTTTCTTGTCCCAATTTGCTTTTCTTTCTGCCATCATAGCAGCTTCTCTGTCATCCCTGCCTAGGAAGATGTATTTGTAAGGGCAGAAAACGAAAGCAAAAAAATTTCCTGGGGAGAATTACTGATTTGTATTATTCTAAGGGCTTACACAATATCTGAAAGGATTTAAGACAGGGTAAAGAAAAATAATTTTGTGGGAAGAACAGATGTGGATGAAAATAGCAGAAGGTTAACAGGGTTTTCTCTCTGATTCACCTCGGGAGGCATTAGAATTATGGAGAAAAAGCGATCTCTGGGTCTGAGCATCAGGTACTGCAACCAAGAAGGTAATGCACCTGGAGGGGAGGGGCTATGGGGGAATCACTGGGAGACGCATCTTAGCCAGCCCTTGTGTGGATGCTTATACTCTAGGTGTGGCATAGGTACAATGGAGGGTTACTCCTCTGAATGCACATTGTAGATGGTGACACACTAGCAATTCTATGTTTAAATTTTTGAGGAACTGCTATGATATTTTCCACAGTGGTTATCCTATTTAACGTTTATTTTCTTTTTTAACTTGATGTTTGCTTCCTCACTGGGCTGCAAGTTAAGACTTATATGGGCTGGCCATTCGAGCCCATGTCTCTAAGACTAGTTCACAATGACGGGTATACAGAAGCCACAGGAACATTTGTTGACTAAATAAGTAAATAAATTCCACATGTATAAACTATGACCTGTTTGACAAAACTGGAGACAAGAGACGTCACAATTTTAAACTATATTATAAAGCTGTAGTAATCAAAATGGTATAGTACTGCCATAAAAACAGACACATAGATCAATGGAACAGAATCCAGAGTCTAGAAATAAACCCAGGCATATATCATCAGCTATTATTTGACAGGGGAATCAAGAATACTCAGTGAGGAAAGGATGATCTCTCCAATAAATGATGTTGGGAAAACTGGATATTCACATGCAAAAGAATTAAACTGGACTGCTATCTTATACCACTCACAAAAATTAACTCAGATTAAAAACTTAAATGTAATGCCTGAGACTGTAAAACTCCTAGAAGACAACATAGGGAGAAAGCTTCTTGGCATTGGCCTTGGAAATGATTTTTTGAATATGACACCAAAAGCACGCACAACAAAAGCAAAAATCAAGTGAGACTTTATCAAACTAAAAAGCTTCTGCATGACAAGAGATAATCAACAAATGAAAAGGCAACCTCAAAACAGTAGAACATATTTGTAAACCATATATCTTATAAGGAGTTAAGATCCAAAATTTATTAGGAACTTACACAACTCAATAGTAAAAAAACAAACAATCTGATTAAAAATGGGCAAAGGACCAGAATAGACATTTTTCTAAAGAAGACATGTAAATGGCCAACAGGTGCATTTTAAGGATGCTCAACAACACTAGTCATCAGGGAAACGCAAATCAAAATCATAACGAGCTATCACCTGACACCTGTTAGAATGGCTCTGATACAAGAAACAAGAGATACCTCTGAAAACAGGCATCTGGTTTCTCTTATTTTCCAACATTCCTCTTCCCATTCCGTTCACTTAATGCCTCAAAAATGAAATTAAGCCTCGATTCCTGTCTTTCCTTCACGTCCCACATCCAAACCTTCAGCAGATTCTTGTTTTAATAGAAAAATATAATCCAGAATGTACTCACTTACCCTGACTTGGCCAAAGGTGCTTCCCACTGCAGGACACACACAGTGGACCAGAAGAAACAGGAAAGAAGAAATGCAGCGACTTCTGTATTGGCATCACTACGTTGCCAAAACTTTCGTCCGGACCTTGAAAACAAACAAATATTACAGGCCTAACCTGAGGGAGTGCAGCCCACTGTTCACTCACAGACCATAATGGAAGAAACTGCCTCTCTTGCCTGTGTGGCCTCCTTTGTTCCATTCTCCCTTCTTTCCTCTCTCCTACTTTCCCATTTTCTCTATTCACTCTTAATTTACTCTGCCTTTATGTTATCTTTCAGTTTATTACTTCAACTTTTATAAAACAGATATTATCTAAATCACATAATTTTGCATTTTTCTGACTATTTAGATTCAACGTTCAGAAGTTTAAATAATTACGTTATTCTGCGTATTGTCCAAGAAGCTTATATTTGGTAGCTAAACTGTTTCCTTTATATTTATTGCTTCCAAAAAAATTTCCCTAAATTTAGGTAAAATAAATGAAGAAGGACCCCTCAGTGAGCAGAAGACTGTCAAATATAAACTCCCTTACTGACATTTTCTTTTCCTTTTATTGGGGTAGGATATGACACAGGTATGAAAAGTAACAGTTGCCAAAGTGAACTAATGAGTGTATTAATATTTATAAGGTGATCATTAAAGCATTAACTTTAATTTGAATGATAATGCTATGGGCAGACTTGCCACTGTATTCATTTCCATACTCAGACTTAATCCCTGTAAAAAAAAATTGTCCAAACCCAAGCCCCTCTTCAACTGAATATGATGACCAAAGAACTTTGCTAATCACTGTTGGAACATGATCTTGAACTGACTGCACTGTGGGAAGACAGTCTTGCTTTTATATACTACTGTCATTGTTTGTTTAATACCCAAGATTAAAAAAAAGAGAGAGAGAGAGAGAATTAGAGAAATATACACTGCACTTTCACTATAACACACTTGTTAGAAATCCTAGTCTCAGAAAATGTTTCAAATAATGAAGAAAAGTGAGTCTTTGATGATATAAGGCAATTCATTTTAGAAATACATGACGGAAGTTTTGAAATAACTTGAAGTGTTATTTAATTATCAGTTCATTGAAATTATGTATTACTGTAATAGCTGTTGCATGTAGCATTGTTATTTTAAATTACTGGTGGTATAAACACATTTTTACGAGTCCATAAAAAAGTAAATTTCTTGTACCAGGGGTTACTAAAACTAGTACTATCCTGTACTTATATATTTGTGAATTGCATTGGAAGAACAATTGCAAATGTGTATATTTATTCAAAGTAATTTTTCCAACTTTTATGGTATTTGATTATAAACTCTTTCTTGGCCTGTTATTTTGATAAGAATACTGTGCATCTGAGATACAAGTATACAGACTTTAGTGCACATTACTCATCATTAAAATCAAAATGATGATTTCTAACTTGTTTGTAGTTGTGAAAAGTAGATGCTTACAAATATATAAAGTGTCTAACAGCACTTGGAACATAGACGTTGCAAACAAATATTGCCTACCATCATCATCATTATCATCATCAACATCATTATTACTATTAGTAGTATTATATTCTATATTAATATTTGTTTATTTCATACTCTTACTTTAACTTTTTTTTTTCTGTGTTTAGTATGAACTACATTTCATTCAAGCTACTTTAAGGCAGAGATCACCTATTTTGCATTTTACCTGGAACCTAGGACTGTGCTGAACACACTGAAAGTGTTCAGCTTAATTCAGTTCATCAGACATTCATAAAATGTTAGATTTGCCCATCGTGTGTTTAAAAATAAGCCTAAGCTTCATTAGGCAGCTCTAAGCTACACAGTGTCCTCTCTTCTGTTTTGTCAATGTGATCTGCTGATTAAAGTGGGCAGAGTAAGGAGCGATGGATAAAGCCATGTCTGTCGTGACCTTTCTAATATCTTTGGTCCCCCTTCCAACTTAACCTTTTGCTTTATTTGACTGTCTCAGAGCCCAGTGCTGTGTTACCGACCCTTGCTTTTCTCTGATCCTCTTCCCAGGCTACAATAAAGTTCTGGAAATGTGCTGATATTTATAATTTCTAAATTAAATTGAGCTTCACGGTAATTCAGCAATTGTAATGATAAGAAAATGGCAGAGAGTTTCTCCTCCATCACCCTTTTCCTTCAGGGTCTAGGAAAGTACCACATATAATAGAAGACTAGCGATAGATATCCACAAGAATATTAATTTAGGCAGTGTGAATGTTATATAGTGTGGGTGTTATAATAATGATAATATTGTCTATTAATTACTGATCATTTGCCAGGAATTTTGAGGTGTATTATGCATATTATCTAGTTAATTCTCATAACACCTTGTAAGATGGATATTATTACTCAGTTCAGAGAGGTTGAATAACTTGTCCAAAGTCATATGACTAATTAAGAGGGAGAGTTGGGACTTAGAGTACAAGTCATTATGATTTCAAAGTTCATTTTCCTTCTACTCTGCTGTGTTGCACGTCTATTTCAGGTTGTTATCTGTTTTCATACTTTTATACATTTATATGTCTCTAATTTTATAACTAATTGTACTTCCAATCACATCCTTGATTGCTGATTTTAACTTTATTTTTTTAATTAAGACTTTAGATTTTAGAGGAGTTTAAGGTTCATAGCAAAACTGAGGGAAAGGTACAGAAATTTCCCATATACCCCCTTCTGCAACACATATAGTCTTCTCCATTATCAACTTTTTCTACCAGAGGGGTATATCTGTTACAACTGATGAATATATGTTGACACATCATAATCACCCAGAGTCCATATTACTATGTTTTATTTTGAAATTCAGAAGAATCAGCTGTGATCTTCTTCCCCCTTATCCATCTATGTATCTATCTATGTATCTATCTCACATCCATCCATCATCTATTTACCTATTTATCTATCATCATCTCTTTATAATTTCCTTTATGTTGTCTTGTAAAAATGACACCCCTCTTCACTTCTAAAAATAACACTTCAGTTTCTACTTTTTTTTTTTAAAGGGACTTAAAAAAAATTAATTAATTAATTTTTGGCTGCATTGGGTTTTCATTGTTGCATGTGAGCTTTCTCTAGTTGCGGCAAGCAGGGGCTACTCTTTGTTATGGTGGGTGGGCTTCTCATTGCGTTCGCTTCTCTTGTTGAGGAACACAGGCTCTAGGTGCACAGGCTTCAGTAGTTGTGGCACGTGGGCTCAGCAGTTGTGGCTCGCGGGCTCTGGAGAGCAGGCTCAGTAGTTGTGGCACACGGGCTTAGTTGCTCTGCGGCATGTACGATCTTCCTGGACCAGGGCTCAAACCCATGTCCCCTGAATTGGCAGCTGGATTCCCAATCACTGCACCACCAGGGAAGTCCTCAGTTTCTACTTTTGTCTACACATGGCCTTACCAGTTTTTGGATTTTATTCTCTGAAAACAAAAGGCATTCTAGTTTCCGTCATGAATGCACATCTCCTCTATATTAATGAATGACACATCTGACTCTTCCATCCTGAGTAAGAGGATGTGAATGACACCACTCAAGAGTTGCCCTTGATTTTAACTTACCATTTATTGTTCTTTTAGAATTCAAATGTGTGTCTCAAAAATTCTCAGTCCATGTCTTATGCTCCATACTCCATTTCAGACCTTCTACCAGGCACCTCAACTAAATGTCCCAAATTTAATGTATGTTCTTCAACTTATGCTAATTCCCCCACTTCCCAAATCAGGTAATGTCACTCTTCCCAGTAAGTTTTGCGTCATCTTGCCCTTTCCTTCCTTTTAGAGGTGCTATTTCATCTAATACCAAACCCAAATAATTTTGCTTTTAAAATGTCTCCATCTCCTCCTCTTCCATGATTATTTACCTAACTCAGGATTTTATCATAATTTGGAAAAATCCTATAAACGACCTTCATACTGGTCTCTTTGCCCCCTTCCTCATATTTCACAGATAGGATCTACTCATTCTGCTGCTAACGTCTAGCTCCAATTTCTTGTTCCTGTTTCATCTACTGACCTTCTCTTGATTTCCTTCTACCTTACTCTTTCTACACTAAACTTCATACTTCACTCAGAAAATACCTTGCCCTGTTAGGTTCTTTTTTTTTTATTTTCCTATTGTGATGTTCATCTTCTTTCTATATCTGTTGAGATTGCCAGTCATTTTTCAAAGTTTATGTCAAATAACGCCTCAGTAAATTACTTCCTGATCTGCCAAGTAGAATTCAAATTCCTCTCCACCATAATTCTGTAGCAATTTTCACATAGACTCTAATATTATAGCAATGCTCTGTTACCATTTTATTTAGAAACTTAGAATATAACCTCTATAAAGTATAAAAATAATAACAGTCTTCTCATTTTCTTTCCCAAGAACACAAGCACAGGTTAAAGTACATATTTGATACTCAATAACTGCCAGTAACTTATCTAAAAGTCCTGATCCTGGGAATCAATCACCTTGTAGGTAACTTCTTACTATAAAAGCTCTTTACAGTGATATTTACTCACTATCTTCTCTAGCTCTTTTCCTACTCTGATGCACACACAGGAGAAATCACAGGCTTTACATACGTTTAAATTCTATCTGTATAATTTATAGCTAGTGATGTTGGGCCAAATTATCTAACTTTTTCTGACTGGTGATTTCTTCATCCAAAAGCTGAAAATCTCATTATTCTCAAGATTAAATGAGATGACATATGTGACCTGTCTTACAGGACCTGATACATATGCCATGCTTTGTAATCATAGCTTTCCTTCCTCTCTGCCTCTCCTTATTCATTCAAAAATCCAGTTCCGGGGCTTCCCTGGTGGCGCAGTGGTTGAGAGTCCGCCTGTTGATGCAGGGGACACAGGTTCGTGCCCCAGTCCGGGAAGATCCCACATGCTGCGGAGCTGCTGGGCCCGTGAGCCATGGCTGCTGAGCCTGCGCGTCCGGAGCCTGTGCTCCGCAATGGAAGAGGCCGCAACAGTGAGAGGCCCGTGTACCGCAAAAAAAAAAAAAAAAAAAATCCAGTTCCCTATCACTTTTATACGTTGACGTTTCCCTAACATTCTCCCACTCAGAAATTCTGATTTTCTGTCTTGATTTTCCAGTGTTTTGTAGAAGGCATATCCCATGAATTACTCTTATATTTTCAAAGCAATCTAACACTCCATGCATACTAGTACTCAATAGCATTTTCATGACTGAGCAGCATTATTGGAAGATGACATCATGTGCTGGCTCCCCTGGGCAGAGCAGAAGCAACAACAGTGCATGAGGCCTGAGTCTCCATTTTCCCTGAAACCCCTACACACCCTAATGCCCAAAGTTCATTCACCTGGCCTGGCCACTTTAGAGAAAGAGAGAGGAAGCAGTAGACTGAAGAGAACTACATTTATTTTAAAATATTATCCAATTAACAACATGCATTGCACACTTGTTTTTAGAAAATGTATTGAAAACTGATTAGATTTACTCTATTTGTAACAAGATATCTATTGGGTTGGCCAAAAAGTGCCTTCAGTTTTGAAGTAGAAAGAAAAGACACATTTTTCATTTTCACCAATAACTTTATGGAACAACGTATTCACCCTTTTGTTCCACTACCTTCTGCCATTTTTCAGGCAACTTCATAATTCCATCTTCCCAAAACTTTTTATCTTTTTGAGCAAAGAACTGGTCCAGGTACCTTTTACAGTCTTTCAGGGAATCAAAATTTTTTCCATTAAGAGACTTTTGGAAAGACCAAAATAAACGGAAATCTGAAGGTGCAATGTCTGGTGAATAAGGCAGATGAATCAGAACTTCCCAGCCAAGCTGTGACAGTGTTTGCCTGGGCATCAAAGAGACATGCGATCTTGATTATCCTGATGGAAGATTATGCGTTTTCTGTTGACTAATTCTGGACGCTTTTCATTGAGTGTTGCTTTCAGTTGGTCTAAATGGGAGAAGTACTTGTTGGAATTAATTGTTTGGTTTTCCAGAAGGAGCTCATAATAGAGGACTCCCTTCCAATCCCGCCATATACACAACATCACCCTCTTTGGATGAAGAGCGGCCTTTGGTGTGGTTGGTGGTGGTTCATTTCACTTACCCCATGATCTCTTCTGTTCCACATTATTGTACAGTATCCACTTTTCATCGTCTGTCACAATTTGTTTTAAAAACGGAACATTTTCATTACATTTAAGTAGAGAATCATTTGGGGAAATACGGTCAAGAAGGTTTTTCCCCTTAACTTATGTGGAACCCAAACATCGAAGCGATGAACATAACCAAGTTGGTGCAAATGATTTTGAACGCTTGATTTGGATATTTTGAGTATGTCAGCTATCTCCCACGTGGTATAATGTTGACTGTTTCTCAATTATTGTTTCGATTTGATCACTATCACCTTCAACTGGTCTACCCGACCATGGAGCATCGTCCAGCAAGAAATCTCCAGCACGAAACTTCGCCAACTACTTTTGACACGTTTGATCAGTCACAGCACCTTCTCCATATACTGCACAAATCTTTTTTTGCATTTCACTTGCATTTTTACTTCTCTTGAAATAAAAAAGCATAATATGTTGAAAACGTTGCTTTTTTTCTTCCACCTTCAATATTAAAATGGCTACACGAAAATTCACCAATTTGGTAAGTCTTTTTTTAAATGTACGCTGATATGATAGCTGTCACATACAATCTAACAAAATTGTTTCAAATGAAGTTAAAGACAACTAAATGCTACTAGAGCCATCTTATGGAAAAAAAATGAAAAAATTTTTGGCCAATCCAATATTTATTTCATTTTGAAACATTTATTTCAATCCAAAATTCAAACAGTAAATCAGGCTTGTATACATGACGTATACTTAGTAAAAATAAATGAATATGTACTTAATAGTAGTAGTGTAAACAATTTTTGTTTATCCACTTACTCTTATTAAAGAAATAAACTTTCCTCTTATCAGAGGAATACATTCTGGGGGTCTAATGCATAGAATAGTGACTGTAGTTAACAATGCCATATTGTATACTTGAAAGTTGCTATGAGAGTAGATCTTAAACATTCTCAACAAAACAAAACAGCGTGGTAACTATATGAAGTGATGGAGGTGTTAACTAACCTTTGTGGTAATCATTTTTCAATACATGCATGTATCAGATCATCTTATTGTATACTTTAAACATACACAATGTTATACATCAATTATATCTCAATAAAGCTGGAAAAACTTTAGGAAAAAAAATGCATGTAAGAAATAAAAATAAATTTAAATCTAAGACAAGCATCAGAGTAGGCTGTATTAAAAATAATGGATTAGAATACAGTGGACCAGTGTTCTTTCTGACTTAACCAGAAGATTAATTCCTAAGTATTACCTTTCATGACAATGATGGCTATAGTTTATTAATTATTCACCAGGTATTTGAATTCACTTCCTCATTTAATCTTAATAAAAACCCTATAAGGTAAGCGCTGTCATTATTGTCTTTTCATAGGGTAAGCATAGTCAGTCTAAATAACTTGCCCAAAGTCACAGAGATAGTAAAGGGTGATGCAGGACCTTGAACTCGGGTTGACCTCAAAAGCCATGCTTACAGCAGCACTGTGCTCTTCTTACTCTGACTTAAATTTGAGTCGACCTGAGAGTGTTTTGCCTTCTGACCTTCCTATCTATACCTCACCTTCTCTAGTTTTACATAATAAAAGGCAACTTAAAAGCAAAAAACAGATTGTAGTAAGTGCCAAGTTTGCCAACTGGCTCCTTTATCAAAGTGAAGCCAATTAGAGTTTCAAAGAAAGAAACTTGAAACAATGTTGGATATTATGGTTAGGCTGACAGTTCATTCCACCTAATTCACAATGCAGGAGAAATGTCACCACAGATGGTTGAGGCTGAAAGGGAGACAGATGTCACAGAGTCCAGCCCCCTAATTTTATAGAAGAGGAAATTGAGGCCCACAGAGGTTAAATGACTTGCCTAAATGACTTTCAATGAACAATAGCAAGAAAAATTACCACTGCAAATATGTAGTATTTCAGGTTTATTATGGAGTTTTGTGGGCTTGCTTGGGAATATAACTATTGTTTATATCATTGTGTTTGCAGGAAAGTATGTGGTAAAAAGTTAAAAATAACAACAACAACAAAAACAAACAAAAAACAAACCCACTACTACCTCATCCACTAAAGGAATAAAATAAGAACTGAGTAGGTGAGGCAGGATTAGAACAGTAGGTAGAAAAGAAACAGAGAGGCTGAGAAATGTGAGAGAGAAAGGAAATGTATGATTACAATGAACGACTAATGTGCCATAGTTAGTGCTACACACATTGTTTTTTTCAATAACTGTAAAAGTACATTTTTATTAAATGGCCTGAGCTTGATACAGAAGAACTTATTCTTGGAAGACCAATAGACCATTGCAAAAAATGTATTTTTCAGACATGGAGTTCCTGTGAACATTCAGACTTTTTGCAGCAACAGAGAATTTAAGTCCAAATTAATGCATTAACTCATTTTCAAATTTAATTTATAGCAAGTGCTTACTATGTGCAAGGTATTAACGCATTTGGCTGTGTATCATACACTCCTTTTTTGGTCTTTACATTTTTATATATTGCCCTACTAATTTAAAACATCATTTACCATTTCATATGCATTTTCCCTTGAACACGCTTACTTTTAGCTAAGGAACAAGGAAATTAATTGTTCAGGCACTTGCTACTCTTAGCACTTACAGCATTAACGGGAGGAAGGAGAGAACCACAGGAGAACAAAACCACCAGAGTACATCCAGGAGCGTACATTGATTCTGTGAGTGTTCATAATCCAAAGAAGGATGTGAATGGCTCAGAGGAGCCTGCCTGCACTTAGACCTCTTCTCCCGCAAAGCCATAAGCAGGAAATGCTGTTACTGCCTTTGCAGGATTGGTAATGACTCCTTCGCCTGCCTCCCATGCTGCAGGTAATGGCTCACCCGTGCAATTACCTTCTTTTGTCTTCTCAGAATTCAAGATAAATTATTTCAACCTCTTTGCAGGGGGCATTTGAAACCAAAGTTACTTTTAGGGAGAAATTCATTTGTTCATGTAAGATGCAGAAGTTGTTGCTCCTCAGGCAGCTGAGGGAAAGTGAAAGGTACTTCCAGTCCTTTTAAAAGGCAGATTCTGATGTTTAGCTTGAGATCAAAGAGAAATTCAGGAAAGGAGGGGAAGTAGAGGATAGACCAGAAATGTACAGCACTAGACCCTTTGAAGGCACTGCCATTACATTTCTGATCTTTGAACTCAGCAACTTATTACATGAAGATAAGCTGAATCCCTTGCAACTGTGAAACCAACAACCAGATAGATAACTTCAACAGTGTGTACCAACATTTAAAAGAAAAAAGAAGGCTACATTCTTAAACATGATTAATGCAGACAGACTTTTTCTTATACCTGTAAACACAATGAAAGAGATTAAAACAGTTTCTGGTATTTATGGGGTCAAAATCACGGCTTTTGGGGGAACGTCTTGCAATTCGTCCAGCCCACATGGAGTCTTTTTGGTATAGCATTATATTTAAACACTCAACTCTGGACTCCATCTACCTGGATTTGACTTCCAGTATCTCTACTTATCAGCTGTGAAAGCTTGAACAATTTGTTTAACTTCTCTGTGCTGAAATTAACTCATGGATATTAAAAAAAAAAAAGGTTAATAGGATTAGGGCTGATTTTGAAAGGTTGCTATGATTAAATGTCATATCATAAGTTCTCAATAAATATTAGGTATTATTATTATTCATCACATTCTGCGGCAAGATGGTTTTCTTTTTGAATGACTTCATTTTTCAACAATGTTACAGACAAAGCTGCACAAACATACTCAGCTGAATGTACAGTTTAAACTATAATTCTGCACTAAATGACTTTCAAGCGTACATCTAACAGAAATCCTGGTATCTAAGTCTTGACAGACCACGGATGGCTCTTGTACTGAGAGGAAACTGATTCTTCCCCTTTCTGCTTGCTCAAATTCTAAGAGGGGAGACAAAAACAAAACAAAACAAAAAACAAACAAAAAACAGAGACGTTTTGGCAAAAAGGCAAGTTACTTGGGGCTTGTACACATTCCCCCTCAGTCAGCGAGACTGCTGTAAAGTTTCTCAGCACCTGGTATTGATCTCAATTACACCCCGATTGTTTCCTAAATTTATCCTACCTGAAGCGACAGAGGCTGGAAATCCATCACATTTTATTGCCTTGACTATGGGGACACCCACAAGATACAATTTCAAAGCAATGTGCACAATGTCAGGTGTTTCAAGTGAAATTTAATCCATGGGGAAAGAAATGGCTGTGAGAGCAAGCACTTATTTTATTCCTTCCCATCTCTATCTTCACCTTTGCCTTGGTTGATACATATTTATCATCTGCTTGTATGTTAATGTATGTTTTTTCCTCTTCATTTTCTCTTTAAGTGGTTCTGCTGACACAGTAGACACTGATGAGATTCTTAAACATTGTGGTAAGTATTTAAAGGAGAAGGAAGGATTCAGGGCTCTGATATTAAGCACGTATTCAGAGGAAAGAATGATATTTTCACTGTGGTTTTAAGTATTTGAACCAATTTTGATTGAAACCTATAATTCTGGGGCAATGGTATGTTTTATCCAATTTGTTTGCCATCTGTTAAACACGTATGCTAGGACTTTGGTTTGGATGCAAGTTTAAACTTGATATATCATTATAGTAATAGTGCTTTAAAAAGTCTCAAAATACATAAATTTAAATAATATGGCCTGCAAAATAATTCTCTTAGATATTGTATGATAAGTTTTGATCCATGCCCTTTAAGTTTTATACTAGATGAATGTTTTTATGAACCACGTTAAAATTATTTCCGTTTTCAAGAGAACCTTAATTTGACTAAAATTTGTTTTATCCATTTAGATTCTCTAACTAATCTTTAGTTTACATTTGACCTTTAGTTATGTTCATAAGTCACATTCAGAGGATGAAGATTTTCTACCACTGTAGGTACACAAAATAATGTGTTACAGAGTCTGAAAGCAATTCCAAGAGAGACAGTCCTTAAATTTTTGGGTCAATGGTGACATTGCTGAAATATCAGAATAGCTTCTGAAGGTGACTACTGTGCTAAAGGGGGCAAAAACACTTGAGCACATATATTTTGGAAGAGTTGTTAAAAATATCAGTGTCAGTATACCTAGACCTCTCAAGCTCCCTTTAAAACATAATAACCTGTTTGTAAAATGGGACAGACCTCTGAGTTCTAACAAAAAGTAAAATTATTATTGTTCAGACACTAAATTGCTAGTGAAAATGGTACTTCCATTAACAGTCCAAGATGTAAAATATATTTTTTTAGTGTATTAGTGCCAAAGAGACAAAATGTTTGCTAAGTGCTAAAATATCAAAAACACTATATTAGGCACTATTTTTGGGAAGGAGAGACATTAATTCTTTTGGGAAAGCAAGTCCGATTTTACAAACTTATTTTCTCCCTCCTTAAACTCGAATTGTACCCTGTATAAACCTCTGTTTTGCCACTTATCTCGAAGTATTTAAATTATGTGTTTAGGTTTTTGCCCCTCCCACTAGACCCTGGAGTCTTTTAGAACAGGGGTCCTACCGTATTCACTGTGGTATCTGCAAGATCTTATGCAATGCTCAGCCCATAGTATATCTTTCCTAAATACTTGATAAATGAGTGAATGAATGATTCAGTGAAAGCAAGCTATTTGAGCCAATTTATTTGTACCTTCAAAGAGTGAAATGTAACAAAAATAGATCACAGATGGAATATGGAAAACAGAACTCTAGTGTCTTCTTTGCCATCGACTTACACGTCACTAAGTTCTTCGAAATGAAAAAATCCACATCTGTGATAAGAAGTGACCTGTCTTTGAGACGAAGCAGTTCACTGTAGAGCTTACAGGAACTTTGAGAGGGAAAATGAAATATTGTATATAAAAACTTTGGGGACTTCTGATCTCAGTTTTGACACATAAAAAGCTTCGAAGTCATCACTTCTATCCTTAAAACAAGTAAAAGATAAACTAACTGAAAAATCAATGGCTGTTCTTGTTCTTTCAGAGAACTATGGTGAACAGCATAAGACACCACCTCAAAATCTGGAGGGACAGGTCAATGCAGAAAGTCAAAGTCAAGATCTTCTGGGGGGAGAGTGTCCACTAGCTCGAGGCAAGAAACTTCAAGGAGGGAGCTGGAGGCTTGGGGAACCCTCACAGTTTCATAGGTTTTGCTTCCAGGAACTCCACCAGGTTCTAACAGCAAAAACCCTAGTAATAGTGCTTCCTGGGTGGGAGGACTGGGAGGGAAATCACTGTACAATACACCTGAAGTGTTCTCTGTAACACAGGGCTGCTCTCTGGGGGAAAAGACTTAACCAGGGCGTCGGAGGAAGCGCATTCTCCCCACTTTAGACACTTCCTGCTTTCCTATCTAAGAGAGAAAGAGCTCCCCCACTAGAGAAACACTTGTGAAAGTCACAAGTCTGAGACATAGGCACACTGAAAACTGAAATGTAATCATTATAGAAAACTTCCCCTCTCTCACACATTACTGCCAAACAAACAGGGTTCAAGTATGACAGGTATGCATTACAGCAAGACACAGGCTCCATCTGAGGAGTACACAGAGAAACCCAACACGGAGAGGAGAGAAGGAAACTTACATTGCAGGAATTGGAACCTTCTGACGTTTACAGCTCCAGCAAACATTAAACACAACCCAGTTCCTAGCCAGATTGACATAGAGCCTCACACTGAAGGTCCATTTACCTCACTTCGCATTATTCAACACGAAATAATCAGCTTTCAGCAAAAAAATTACAAAGAATGTCGAAAGGCAAGGAAAAAGATACTCTGAAGAGATAAAACAAATATCAGAACCAGACTCAGATACGACATAGAATTGGAATTATCAGACAGATACTTTAAAATAACTATGATCAGTATGTTAAGAGCTATATTGGAAAAAGCATACAGCATCAAGAGATGTGTAATATAAGAAATTGAAACCCTAAAAATCAAAAAGAAATGCTAGGAATAAAAATGCAACTGCAACAAACACTGCAACAAAAATGAAGAAAATCTCCAATGGGTGCATCAGTAGAGTCAACCAAAGGAAAAATCAGTGAGCTTAAAACATATATAAATAGAAATGTTTCACCTGAAATACAAGGGAAAAAATAAAATAAACTATTTAAAAACTTCAGGGCTATTTCAAAAGGTATAACATATGGTTAATTGGAATACCAGAAGGAGAAGAAAAATAGAACAGTGAAGAAAAAATTATATGAAGTAATAACAGCTGACATTATTCCAGAATTAATGACAGACACCAAACAAGAGATCCAGGACGCTCAGAGAACACCCAGCAGGTCATCTAAAAAAAACAAAAAAACAAAAAAACAAAAAAAAAACAGAGGGAGCGGATATGGAGATATATGTATACACATAGCTGATTCACTTTGTTATACAGCAGAAACTAACACAACACTGTAAAGCAATTATACTCCAATAAAGATGTTATAAAAACAAAACAAAACAAAACAAAACTACATTGAGGCATACCATGTTCAAACTACAGAAAACCAGAGACAAAGAGAATATGTTAAAAGAAACCAGAGTGGGGAAAAACAAAAAACACCTTACTTTAGAGGAACAAGTATAAGAATTACAGAGGTCTTTTCAGTAGAAACCATTCAAGCAAATAAAACTATGGAGTGAAATATTTAAATGGTTGAAACAACAACAACAAAAAACACATCAAAATTATTTATACAGTGAGATTATCTGTCAAAAGTTAAAGAGAAATAAAAACTTCTTAGAATAAAGAAAATCTGGGGGAATTCATCACCAGCAGACCTGCCCAAGTTATTTAAAAAAAAAAATTTCTTCAGGAGAGAGAGCAGGAAGATGGCGGAAGAGTAAGACGCGGAGATCACCTTCCTCCCCACAGATACACCAGAAATACATCTACACGTGGAACAACTCCTACAGAACACCTACTGAAGGCTGGCAGAAGACCTCAGGCCTCCCAAAAGCTCTATTTACAATAGCCCGGAGATGGAAACAACCTAAGTGCCCATCATCGGATGAATGGATAAAGAAGATGTGGCACATATATACAATGGAATATTACTCAGCCATAAAAAGAAACGAAATTGAGCTATTTGTAATGAGGTGGATAGACCTAGAGTCTGTCATACACAGTGAAGTAAGTCAGAAAGAAAAAGACAAATACCGTATGCTAACACATATATATGGAATTTAAGAAAAAAAATGTCATGAAGAACCTAGGGGTAAGGCAGGAATAAAGACGCAGACCTCCTAGAGAACGGACTTGAGGTTATGGGGAGGGGGAGGGGTGAGCTGTGACGGGGCGAGAGAGAGTCATGGACATATACACACTAACAAACGTAGTAAGGTAGATAGCTAGTGGGAAGCAGCCGCATGGCACAGGGATATTGGCTCGGTGCTTTGTGACAGCCTGGAGGGGTGGGATAGGGAGGGTGGGAGGGAGGGAGACGCAAGAGGGAAGAGATATGGGAACATATGTATATGTATAACTGATTCACTTTGTTATAAAGCAGAAACTAACACACCATTGTAAAGCAATTATACCCCAATAAAGATGTTAAAAAAAAAAAAATTTCTTCAGGAAGAAGAAAATGATATAGGCAGTAACTCAAATCTCCAAAAAAAAAAAAGTGTATATAAAGGGATAAATGGTGGCATAAATAAAAATATCTTATATTTAATTCTTAATTGAGGTAAACAATAACTGTTTAAAGTAATAATAGTAGGAAATTCCTTGGGGTCCAGTGGTTAGGACTTGGTGCTTTCACTGCTGGGGCCCAGGTTCCATCCCTGGTTGGGGAACTAAAACCCTGAAAGCCATGGGGTGTGGCCAAAAAAAAAATTAATAATGGTAACAATATATTGGGTGATAAAAACATGGATAAGTGAAATGAGAGCAATGTATACACAGGGAATAGGCGGGAAAAATCAAGAATACTCTGGTATAGGGTATCTGTGCTACCCTAGAAGTGGTATAGTGTTATTTTTTTTTTTTTTTTTTTTTGCGGTACGCGGGCCTCTCACTGCTGTGGCCTCTCCCGTTGCGGAGCACAGGCTCCGGACGCACAGGCCCAGCGGCCATGGCCCACGGGCCCAGCCGCTCCGCGGCACGCAGGATCCTTCCGGACCGGGGCACGAACCCGTGTCCCCTGCATCGGCAGGCGTACTCTCAACCGCTGCGCCACCAGGGAAGCCCGGTATAGTGTTATTTTAAAGTAGAGATACATTAGTTAAAAAATGGGTATTGGAGAGCTTCCCTGATGGCGCAGTGGTTGGGAGTCTGCCTGCCGATGCAGGGGACACGGGTTCGAGCCTCAGTCCGGGAATATCCCACGTGCTGCAGAGCAGCTGGGCCTGTGAACCATGGCCGCTGAGCCTGCACGTCCGGAGCCTGTGCTCCGCAACGGGAGGGGCCACAACAGGGAGAGGCCCGCGTACCACAAAAAAAAAAAAAAATGTGTATTGGAAATTATAGGTCAACAAACAGAAACACTTTTTAGAAGTATAATGTACAGTGCGGGAATAGAGTCAATAATAATATAATATCTATGTATGGTGATAGATGGTAACTAGACTTACTGTGGTGATCATTTTGTAATGTATAGAAGTATCGAATCACTATGCTGTGCACTAGCAACTAACATAGTGCTGTAGGTCAATTATACTTCAACAAACAAACTTATAGAAAAAAGACCAGATTTATGGTTACCAGAGACAGGGGGTAGAGGGGGGTAATTGGATGAAAGTGATCCAAAGGTACAAACTTCCGGTTAGAAGATAAATAAGTACTAGGGATGTAATATACAACATGATTAATATAATTAACACTGTTGTATGTTATATATGAAAGTTATTAAAAGAATAACACTAAGAGTTCTCATCACAAGGAAAATATTTTTCTTTTTTTATTTTGTATTTATATGAGATGATGGATGTTCATTAATTTTATTGTCGTAATCATTTCATGAGGTATGTAAGTCAAATCATTATGCTGTACACCTTAAATTTATACAGTGCTGTATGTCAATTATATCTCAATAAAACTTGAAGAAAAAAGTATAATTGGGGCTTCCCTGGTGGCGCAGTGGTTGAGAGTCCACCTGCCGATGCAGGGGACACAGGTTTGTGCCCCGGTCCGGGAAGATCCCACATGCCGTGGAGCGGCTGGGCCCGTGAGCCATGGCCGCTGAGCCTGCGCATCCGGAGCCTGTGCTCCGCAACGGGAGAGGCCACAACAGTGAGAGGCCTGCGTACCGCAAAAAAAAAAAAGTATAAGTGATATGCCAAAAAGCAGTTAAAATGGAAACATACAATGCTCAACTAAAACCACAGAAAGATAAAAAAGAGGGGAGCAAAAAAAGAGAATGAATGCAACAAATAGACAACTGCTACAAATATAGTTGATATTAATCCAACTATATTAATCATCACTTTAAATGTGAATGGAATACATACATCAATTAAAAGAGAGACTATCAAAGTTGATAAAAACAAAACAAAAACAAGACCCAAGCATATGTTGTCTATAAGAAACCTACTTGAAGTATAAAACTCAGATAAAAGTAAAGTACGGAGAAATATATACAATGCTTACACTAATCAAAAGAAAGCTGGAATAACTGTATTAAGATAAAGTAGACCTCAGAACAAGGAAAGTTATCAGGGATAAAAGAGACATTACCTAATGATGAAGGAGTTGAATTTCTGAGAAGACATAACAATCCTGAAATATATGCACCTAATAACAAAGTGTCAAAATACATGAGGAAAAAACCCAGTAAAACGGAAAGGATAAATCAAAAATATCCTGTTATAGTCAGAAACTTCAACACACCTCTCTCAGCAATCAATAAATCAAGCAGGTAGAAAATCAGAAAGAATAAAGTTGACTTGAGCAGGACCATCAATCATCTTCATCTAGTTAACATTTACAAAATATTCCACCAAAAAAAAAAAAAAAAGGCAGGATACATATTATTTTCAAGATCACAAGGAACAGTTACCAAAATAAACAGACTAAAGGGATAAGTATTTGCCTACATAGAGCTTAAATTTTACTAGGAGAATAGAGACATTAGGCAAATAAACTAAAAAGTATATAAATATTGCTATAAGGGAAAATTAAGCAGGATGATGAAGTAGAAAATAACTGCATAGGAGGAGAGACAGATTTTTAAATAGGATTGTCAGAAAGGCATTTTGTCAAGTGTTCTCCACTTGAGTGGAGACCAGAATGAAGTGAAGGAAGTAGCCACCTTGGAGGAGCAGGATTTCAGGGAGCTGGAACAGAAAGTACGAAGGACCTCAGGACGTGTGAGTTTGTTGTGTCTGAGGAACAGCAAGAAGGCCAGTGAGACTTGAGTGGAGTGAGCAAGAGTAGATGTATAAAGTGAACTAAATGGAGTTTCAAGGGACAGGATCACAGGATCTTTTAAATCATAGCATAGGGACAAGATCACGGGATCTTTTAAATCATAGCAAGTATTTAGTCCTATTAAGATGGGAAACTACCGGGGATGGGATCCGATGAGTGATGTGACCTGACATAATTCTGGCTGCTGTGTGGAGACAAGGCTCTGGGGAGGAGAACTAGCAAGAGTGGAAGAAGGGACACTCATTAGAAAGTTATTGCAACTTGGGCAGGAGTTAATGGCTATTTGGGTTACAATGCATAGTGCTGGAGGAAGTAGAAAATGGTTATGTCAGGGTATATTTTGAAGGTAAAGATGGCAATGCTTGCTGATGGATAAGATATGAAATATGAAAAAAAGTCAAGGATGACTCAAGGATCTTGGGTATGTATTGATGTATATTTGAATACACACAACTTTTATACGTATCAGTCAATCTAAACATTTAATCTCTAATACAGCAGTGAGCGTAGATCATTTAACTCTGTGAGAACTGGAAATACATCTGTAGTGTCTACCACTGCAACCCTGCATCTTAGCACAGTGTCCAGTACATAGCAAACATTATAGAAACTGGTTAAAAAAATTAATGGAAATCAGTGATAAGAGAAGAATTTCCTTAATGTCTGGGTTGAATAACACATAGCTTTTTCAAATTAAAAGGGCTTGATTTGAAGTTTGGAGGCATTCTGTGAAAAATAATTTACTAATGAGTAGTCTCCAAAATCTCTGGCTAATTACCGTGGATTTATAAAGGCAATGGAAAAGTGCAGCTTACTCACTGCTTCCACCCACTAGTGACTTTAATAAATGTCATATCAGAACACGCTGTATGTGTGAAATATGCATGAATTAATTTTAGTTTAACTTTTTGGTTTAGAAGTCTTTGCTTTCTTCAGAGGATTCAAATTAGCATAGTTAACACAACATTAACTTTTCATCAGGAGAGATTTCAGTTTTATATTACTCTGACCCTAGCCTTCAAATCCCATACAGGTTCCAAATGCCTTTTTAAATATTATTATTATTAATTATGACCTTCAGGGCTCTCTGTCATCTCCCTGTCTACCCATTTCTCTCAATCCATTTCCATTTATTCTGCTTTCCATTTGCCTTTTCTGTTTTTCACTCCCCTTAATGTACATATCTACACACCTAGTATTTTTTTTTTAAGATTTCCTTTTTGTTCCTCAGGTTTTTATTCAGTCTTCCCAATATGTAGTTTTACCCACATTAAGTCATCAAATCCCTACCTAACTCAGTTTTAGAACCTGCTGATATAATCCCATAAATAACTTAAGATGAAGATAGATGAAATGTATGTACATTTGCAAACCTTTTTCTTCTCCCTTAACACATGCCAATTATTGCTTTTATGTTTATGTTTCATATGCATATTAAGCATTAATTCTAGGAACATAAAGAGAAGGATTCTCTCTGTCCTTATAGCCCAGGGTTGTGGAAGTGAGAGGCCCATGAGGATGAGCTGCTCAGATCTTTGAGTACAGTGACTATAAATGACAGAGGGCTGGAGTATCAGTAATTCCAGTGGTGGCTTTCTTGTGCAGATGAGGGTCCACAGTGAGAGACAGTCACAGAGCTGGGCTTGATGCCCTCCTCCACAAAGTAACTGAGACCAGGTAGAAGCACTTAACCACAAAAAAGCCAGGAAAACATAGTTACCTGGCAAAATAGGAGGGGTAGCCAGGGTGTTTGACCTGCATGGAGGTGTGTAGATGCTTAACAGATCATGGTGTCCTCTGGAATAAAATAGACAGGCAGGAAATTATCGCAGGTGCTACTTAATATTTACAAAACAAATAAAAATCAAGAGTGGAGGAGGAGGCTGAGCTTGGTCACCCCAATTAAAAAATTAAAAAGCTCCCTTCTTAACTCACAGGCCTGAATCAACAGTCAGATTCAGAATCCATTGCCAGAAGTGGCAGCTGGCAGAAGAATCCTCAAGACCATGGTAAGTGATAATTCTTCCAGTTTTGCTGCAAAGGCACTAAACACATTTACTCAGTGGAGAAAGGGGACTAACCAGGTATTAGGGGAATTTTGATGACTATTGGTTACAAAATCTGGTTAACAAGGTTTGGGACCTGGAGTCCTAAAGCATCACCATGAACCCCCTTCTATTTAACAATGGGTATATTGTTAAGGTCCACTGACTTTGGGTCAGGTATACCCATGAACCCATCAGTGGTCATTTCTCTGTCCTTGAAAGTGTAACTGGAACTGAGGTACTTGGCATTTGGCATGGCCACCATGTCGGTTCTCTATTCTGTCAGATAAGAGTTATTAGGGTGGAAAGGCCAAGTGAAATGTTCTGAACCTGCACAATCCTCCTTGCCTTCCAGTTCCCACCCAGTCAAGGCAGTAAATTAAAAACACACAACAACAATATTGTACCCATGGAGGATTGCTGTTATTAAAAACATAATTGATGCAGAGGTGTTAGTTCCTATGATATCTTCATTTAACTTGTTGCTCTGACCCACACAGACATTGAATGGATCTTGGAGAATAACTGCAGGCTACTACAAACTTAAGCAAGCAGAAGGCCTGGTCATCTTTGCTTTGCCAGATGCAGTATCATTGCTGGAGAAGATTAAAGAGGTCTCAGGTATGGTACATGGCCATTGAAATGGTGAACATCTGAAGGTATCCAGTCTCAAAGAATGCTGAAATGGCCTTATAATGGCTCAGCTGAAACACTAACTCAGAGGTAATACTTTGAAAAAATGGGTGTCATCCTTCAGGATGCAGCGTATATATCAAATCCAAGATTTCTACATGGTGTGGTGTTCTCTGTAGGATCTGGTGACCTTGGGGTAGAAGCAGTTCCTACAACTTGGAACTATGCGGGTTGGCATTTCTGGCTCCCAAAAGGGATAGCCTCCTTCTGTATTAGTCTTCTTGGACTGCTATAACAAAATACCACAGGCCAGGTGGCTTAAACTCCAGAAGTTTATTGTCTCACAGTTCTGGAGGCTAGAAGTCTGAGATCAAGGTGTCAGGGTTGGTTTTTATTGAAGCCTCTCTTCTCACCTTATTGTATTCTCACATAGCCTCTTCTTTTTGTGTGTGGGGAGAAACAGAGCTATCTCTCTGGTGTCTCCTCCTTTCTCATAAGGACACCAGTCCTATCAGATTAAGGCCCCACTCTTATGACCTCATTTAACCTTAATTACCCCCTTAAAGGCACTATCTCCATATACAGCACAATAGGAGGTTAAAGCTTCAACCTATTAATTTTGGGGGACCACAATTCCATCCATAATACCTGTCACAGGACATATTAAATTCCTATTGCATTACAAGTTATGGTTTCCTGCAGGGCTCTTTAGACTCATTGTGTCCAAGAAGAGGAGTCACCCAACTTGACAGAAGTAATTTATCCCAATCAACAAGAGGAGGAATGCGAGAGGCTGGAATACAAGTTGAACCCAGGTGTTCCACCTGGGCTCCTATCAATATACCTTTGCCCCATCGTGACTATGAATAGACCCCAGACAAAAAGGGCTGTGTTCACCAGCACCCTCACTTCAGATGCAAAATACCAGATGCCCAAACCTTAGTGCAAAAGTTAGAATCCTCACATATACAAGGATGTTCACTGCAGCATCATTTTTGATGGCAAGGAGTTGAAAGCAATATGGGATTACATCCTTGCTAAGAGCAGAGACAGGTAAAATGTGTTGGGTGTACACCATGGAGCACCACACAACTAGAAGGAGCAGAGAATTAGTTGAACACACAGATATACCTTAAAAATGTAGTGTTTATTGAAAAAAGCAAAGAAAATAAGATATTCAAAATAACAGCAATAATGAAAACTAAAAGACAATGAACATTTTAGAAGACATAAAAATACACACACACATAACACATTAGAATGGTGTCCTGTTGTTTGGGATGTTGAGAGGGGGACAAGTGTGTCTTTAGGGATAAAAGGAAGAAAACAAGTGAGACAGAAAAACTGAAACAATATTCATGCCTACCAACTATCTAGCGATAACATCTTTAGGTATCCAACACTCCTAGTAAATGCTGCTTCTAAAGCAACCTTTATTCCAACACTTGCAACATTTGAGTTCATGGTGGATTGAGCTGCCTGGCAGTCCTAGACATCTCAACACATTTTCCAGACGAATAACTGGATTTAGGCAATGACTCTCAACATCCTGTTTCACCAACTGCTTATCATCCACTTTCACTGTTTTCGTACAGATTGTTGACCTGTCGCTTGGCTTTGGTTTCCTGCTCACAACTCTTCCATTCCCTTTCCTATTAACTTTTCCAATTCTTGTCTAGTTGCAAAGAATGTATAATTTATATGTAAAGCCGAAATAAAAATGCCATTTTTTTAAAAAAAAGAGCTTTCTGAGAGTTATCTCCAGTCACTAGTTACCATGTAGTTTATATAAGGAGTTAAGCTGTAAGCGTTTATAAGAAAAACTCATTAAAAGAAAGTAATATTGCTGCTCTGCAAAAAAAATCATATAAACATTACCCCTAAATCATTAATTTTACCAAAATATGAATCTCCTAGTCCCCATTTTAAACACCACATTGGACCCAACAATTCTGCACTCGGATTCCATCATTAGGGTATGAGGAGCTATTGTTAACCAAGTGTGACCTGGGAACACTTTGGATTCGAGATGCTCCCTGTTTATATATTGTTCAGTTACAAAACAAAAAATGACCTCTATGAGAATGTGTCGTTTAGGATTAAATATCAAGTTTAATACTCAACCTTTAGTTAATTTATTAATGCCGAGAGGCTTAACTAGGCTGCTGTCTTTTTTTCTTGCATGAACATAAGAATTCACATTCTGCTCTGAATCAAAAATTTTCACTTAATACATTTAACAATAAAGGACATTCAAGGAATCACATAACTATTGGACCAGGTTAGCTGGAGAAATAAAGAGAGTGAAAGAGAATAAAGCAGAAGGGTGCATTAGTAGGAAAAATAAAAACAGAAAAAAAATAATCTGATAAGAAATATTACCTCAAAATTTAACATGTTAATTAGGAGAGTTCAGTAGTTGTTTTCCCAAAGCTCAAGCAACTTTTCATCAAGGTGAATTTAGCTGTACTCAGTGTTTTCAAATTAAAACAAAAGTTAATTTGAACTTGGTGAGATGAAAATTCAGGGTTATAAGAAAACCTCAAAAAAACTGACCGATTTTCTCCTGAGGTGATCTTTTTTTTTTTAAACTAAGTTTTTACTGCTGAAGTTGTCCATTTTTACAAGTCCTTTAGTAATATTCCATTCAGAATAAAGTTCATATTTAGAAAATAATGAAAAGAAATATTTCTTTATCTTCATTTGAAATGGCTTTACAGCAGACAGAACAGCATGAGACAATGAACAATGGATTAGCAATCAGGGGTTTTAGTTCTGAATTCAACTTTGCCTGAAATTAAAATGTATGAACTTGGGCAAGCTCTAACTCTCCGAGCCTCAATTTCCACATCTGTTAAGGCCATGGTGGCCTAGGTCAGAGGCCCTTAACCTGAGATCCAAGGTAACTGACCATGGTCCAATGTACCCCTTGTGGGTGAGGTGAGGAGAATGTGATCTCAGACAGAAAATTACACCTACTTGACGTTAATGAATTTCCATCTAGAAGTTAGCATTTATTTCAATTTTGAGCATAGATAATAAACCACAGAGGTATTAGCAGTATTTGTGATTTTATCAATAATAGAAATCACAGATATTGTCATATCACATTAAGATATTATACATCTTTCAAAACATCTTTTAAGCTCATCACTGCTTCAAAATTATAATAGTTATTAGACCTACTGGTATATCTTGTCATTTATGTATTAGTAAAGATAAATTATAATCTCTTTACACATATTTTTAATAATTCCACGTATTTTACATTACACATTTAAAAACGTTAATTTGTAAACACGTCCATACACTTCATACTGCAAAAGAGGTCCATGGTTCTGAAGATAGGAAACTCCTAGGCTAGCTGATGACAACAGTGCCTTTCACCTCTAACATACCCTTTTAAATCCCATAAAATGACACTTTGTTTCTTCAAGATTGAGGAAAAATAACTGGAAAAAATTAATATTCTGTATTTTACAGATTGCTTATGTGACCTCCTCTGGTCAGGTGACGAATTCTTCCCCTAATCCAATCCTCTTTTTCTGTTCTGGCTTTTTACCGAGGACAGAATACATACAAGAATCAGAAGTTAAAAGAAAATCAAATTGTAGGCATAATGTGAATGGCCCAATTAGGAAACATTTACATCCAAAACAAGTCTCCCTTATAAACACTTGATTGAAAAGAGTGTCTCAACTGGGCCTCCTTCTGTTCTTTTCCCACCACAGCAATCAAAGAATAGAGACAATGGTGAGCATCTTTGTGCTTGCCACACCATAATCAGAACTTCTTTCCTTGACCTCAGAATGTAAAAGGTAAGATCAGGTACCATGTTGCACCTCAGCAGAGTCAGAAAGGTGGGTTTTGGCCTGACTATTGATTTTAAAGCACAATAGCAATGCCCACTAGTAATACTGACTCATGAAATTCTCACAACAAACCTACAAGGTGGTACAATGTTGAACCTTACTTTGCTATAAAGAAAAATGAGATATAGAGATGTCAATTGAAGTATGCAAGTTCACGAAAGAGTAAGCAACAGAACTGGAGACTGAGCTCAGATCTTCTGGCCTGTGATTCTAACACACCTTGCCCATGCTCTCATCAGTCAGACTAGCTGCTTCCCTCAAGTGGGGAAAGAGAGGCAAGGACCATACAAATTCACACCACCAAATTCCTCCAAGTTGTTTTAATTGCTTCCACCACTGTTTTTGGTGGAAATATGCAAAGTGGGCTGAGGGCTTCTCCTTCCAACCTTAGTAAAAAGATAACCCTCCTGGATCATAGACCTTAATGTAAAACACAAAAGTATAAAACTCTTAGAAGATAACATAGGAGAAAACCTAGATGATCTTGGGTATGGTGACGCCTTTTTAGATACAGTACCAAAGACACAGCCCATAAAAGAAATATTTGATAAGCTGGACTTCATTAAAATGAAAACTTTTGTTCTGTGAAAAAACAATATCAGGAGAATTAGAAGACAAGCCAAAGGACTGGAAGAAAATATGTGCAAAAGACTTCTGATAAAGGGTGTTATCCAAAATATTCAAAAAAACTCAAAAACTCAACAGTAAGAAAGCAAATAACCCAGTTAAAAAAATGGGTCGAAGACCTTAACAGATACCTCCCCAAAGAAGATATACAGATGGCAAATAAGCATATGAAAAGATACTCCACATTATATGTTATCAGGTAAATGTAAATTAAAACAATAACGAGATACCACTACACACTTATTGGAATGGTCAAAATCTAGAACACCAGCAGCACCAAATGCTGGTGAGGATATGGAGCAACAGGAACGCTCACTTATTGCTGGTGGGAGTGCAAAGTGGTATTCCTACTCTGGAAGACAATTTGGCAGTTTTTTAAGAAAATAAACCTAGCTTTACCATATGATGCAGCAATGGTGCTGCTTGGTAGGTATTTACCTAAAGGAGTTGAAAACTTGTGTCCACACAAAAACCTGCACATAGATGTCCACAGCAGCTTATTCATAACTGCCAAAATTTGGAAGCCAACAAGATGTCCTTCGGTAAGAGGATAGATAAACTATGGTACATTCAGACAATAGAATATTATTGTCTGTGCTTAAAAATGCGCTATCAGGGACTTCCCTGCTGGTCCAGTGGTTAAGACTTCACCTTCCGACACAGGAGGTGCAGGTTCAATCCCTGGTTGGGGAGCTAAGATCCCACATGCCTTGTGGCCAAAAAACCAAAAAACATAAAACAGAAGCAACACTGTGACAAATTCAATAAAGACTTTAAAAGTAGTCCACATCAAAAAAAAAAATCTTAAAAAAAAATAATGTGCTATCAAGCCACAAAAGTCATGCAGGAAACTTATATGCATATTACTAATTGAAAGAAGCCAATCTGAAATGGCTACTTACTGTATGATTTCAACTGCATACATTTTGGAAAAGGCCAGACTGTAGAGACAGTGAAAAGATCAGTGGCTGTTAGATGTGTGTGTATGGGGGGGTCGGGCAGAGGGCAAGAGATGACTAGGTGGAGCCCAGAGGATTTTTAGGGTAAAGAAAATACTTTGCATAATATTATAATGATAGATATGTGTCATCATACATTTGTCCAAACCCATAGACTGTACAACACCATGAGTGAAATCTAAGGTAAACCATGGACTTTGGGTAATGATGTGTCAATGTAGGTTCATCCCTGTTAAAAAATGTGCCATTCTGGTGAGTGATGTTGATAATGGAGAAGGCTATGCATACATGTAGTCTGGGGTTTGGGAGGAAATGATCTTGGGTATGGTGATGCCTTCCTCACCTCAGGAAGGTGGTACCTTCCTCTCTCAGTTTTTGTTGTAAACCTAAAACCTGCTCTAAAAAAAAAACGAAGTCTTAAAAACAAACAAACAAAAGATAAAAATGATAACCCTCTCTTCTCACTGGACACAATTAGGAGAGTTTTCTATAGCAGGATACCTAAGGAATCCTATTACACAGTAGATCCAGCAGAAAACAGGCATCTGAAATCATTATAATATTCTGGACCATGGTCCTTATTTTTCCAATATTGACATTATCTGTATTATTAGTGTAAAAAATAAATACAGAGTTGTCACTTGTGTGTACTGGTTGGGGTCAGATGAATAAGGAAAAGAGAACTGGGTACTATTCACTATTTATGCAACGTTTTTAAGACTCAGTTTATTTGTTAAATGGGTATATTAATGCCTAATTCAGGGGATTTTTATAAGGATTAAGCCAAATAATGCATGTTTTGTGATTAGCAGAATGTTTGGATGTTAACAAAAATGTGTTATTAACATTATTATCAATTTTAGATTAAATAATAATCCTTCTGTAAGAATTAGTCAGGGCTTTATTTTTGTTTGTTTTTGCTTTTACTTTTCCTCTTTTGATGATATGAGAAGCATTCTATTTTAAGTCACTTCTGCTTATTCATACTAGCCAACTAACCAAGAAATGGACTTTGCCACATCAACCTGATCCTTGGAATCCTAATTTAACTCAAGTAACAGTTGGAGTGAATACTGTAATTTTTATGAAATGGTGCTGTGTCTTGAGGAGGGTGGAAGACAAAATATCCAATATCTATCGGGGACAGTTAGAATAGTAACATACATTTCTATAATATGACTGTCTGGTAGAGGAGATGGATAGCAAATTGTTAGCTCCTTTTTTAACACCTAAGCCCGTTCCTTCTTCAGCACGAATCCATCATCAATGAATAGTCTCATCATTTTCAACTAATGGGGTAAGAATGAAAGGGAACATATTTTCAACGTTTTCTAACTGTTAAAATACAAACATTGAGATCACAGGGATTAAAATGGCTACATTTGCAAGAACGGTTTATCTGATGGATTAACAAAATGGGAGATGTTTATCTAGAAAACAAGCTCTACTGATTCTTTCAAGAGCAGGCTCTTGGCAATTTGCCTTCACTCTGTTTTGCTCTGAGTCACCAACGCTTTCTGCTTGCTCTCTACTCTCTGCTGACTGAGAAAAGCCTAGCTTTTCCTTTAAACCCAAAGCACAGTTCCGATGTTCAAAGAGGAAGACACTTTTTAAGAAGCAACAAATAACACGTAACAACCCACGTCCACCTTTGGACCAGTTAAAGTAGTTTTTAAATTCTGTAGTCATTCTCACCATAAGCCAGAGCAGATTTTTAAAACAGATATAAATTAAACAATATATTTCAGAGTCATAAGAGTCAGAAAGTTCAGTGGTTGCAAGACCTCTGGAAAACAAAATTTTATGTAAGACATGTGACTATTGCTTCAGAGTATAAAACAAAAACATGTCCCCAAACAATATCATTTCACATTTCTAGGATCAATATTAGGTATACTGTCCTCTCTGCCATAAATGTAATTTTGAATAAATCCATCTGAAATTTTCAAAGTAGAGATTGTTCTAAGAAAATAATCTAAGCATCTGAGGAGACCTGCAAGTGGCTTTCACACTGTGCCTGCCATGGGGCTGGTGTGTCCTCAGAGCATGTGGCTCTGTGTTCACTGCAGACAGATTGTGACAGTCTGACTCTGGGGGCGCTTACATCAGGGCCATCATTTTTGATGTAGATTGGTAATTGCCCAGCATGCTGTCTTTTTTTTCTCTTTTTCAGCATGCTGTCTTGAATTCTGTCTCAAGCTGTTTATATTCCTTTTAACTAATTCCACCCAATGTCTTCATATATACAATCACATGAACAGTGGAGAGGCAGTTAGAATGCCAAAGTATATTTTGAGTTATTAAATTGATTTATATCTTCATTATTTCCTAACAATTATTAAGGCAAGAGAGAAGAAAAATCCATAAATTTGGGATTAGTACATGTTCTTGTGTCCAAAAGAAAAGGCTCACAGTTGATCTCATCCTCAGATGAGTTTTGTAGGCCATCTTGATACTATTACAGGTTACCTCATTTCTTCATTTCCTCAATCATTCAATCAACAAACATTTATTGCTTTCTGTGAACCAAACATTGGAGACATAGGACCACAAAAATGCAATAAGCACAATCTCTGTTCTCAAGGAACTTTCAATATTCTGGAGAAATGCCCCAGCAAAACAGCAAATAGAATTCGGTGTGACAAGTTCTAGAGAGAGATATATTAGACTGACTCTGGAATAAAGCATTTTGTCGTATATAGGCATACCTAGAAGATATTATGGGTTTGGTTCCAGACCACAGCAATAAAAGGAGTCACATGAATTTTTTGGTTTCCTGGGGCATACAAAAGCTATGTTTATACTGTACTGTAGTCCTTAAGTGTACAATAGCACTATGTCTAAAAACCAATGTATATACCTTAATTAAAAATGCTTCATTGTTAAAAATGCCAAAACAATTACAATAGTAACATCAAAGATCACTGATCACAGATAACCATAACAAATATAAGAGCTTGAAATATTGCAAGAATTACCAAAAGGTGACACAGAGACATGAAGTGAGAAAATACTGTTGGATAAATGGTGCTGATAAATTTGCTAGATGCAAAGTTGCCACCAACCTTCAATCTGTAAAAAACTCAGTATCTTCGAAGCACGATAAAGTGAACCACGATAAAATAAGGTATGCCTGTAGAGCGCTAATCAATCACTGACTACCTTGTAATCTCTGGGCGAAGCTAAATGAACTTGATGTGTTATTAACAGTATAACTCGAGCTATTTATCACTGCAGCTCTAGAAAGGGTGTGTGAAATCCTTCTACCTGTAATGCCTTCCTCATCCCCCCTCACCCATCCCCCCTTCTTCACTTGGTCAACTCCAGACCCGTCAAGTCTCTGTATAAATGTTTCCTTCTTTGTTAATCTTCTGATTTCACCCAAAAGACTTGGTAGCTCTCCTTTGTCATCCATTTCAATGTGCAAATGCCCCTAATAACAATTATCTTAGGGTAGTGCTTCTCATAGATGAGAATACAGTGCAACACATGGGAATTTGTTAGAAATAAAAATAATTGGACCCCTCCCTATATCTGCTGAATCAGAATCTCTGCGTTCAGCAATCTGTGTCTTTATAAACCCTAACTAAGGTGATTCTGATGCAAACTGGAGTTTGAAAAATACTGCCCTAGTGTATTGCAATTTCAAGTTTGTGAGTTTTCCCATTAAATTGTAGAGTATCTTTTCACCTTCAAAAAACGTAGTACTGAACACAATGCCTATCACCTATCAGGTGATAAATGAATAATCTTTCCCTTTCCTTCTACATCATCAATTTCAGCATCAACAATACTAATAAAAGAGGATATGTAGGGTTCCTTGGTTGACTGCATATTTTAGAACATGTTGACTTCTCTGCATTATAATTAAGTTCTGATTCTAATGGGAAGTGTAGCCTTATGGGGTTGTTCATTGCCCATGCTTACTCAGTTGTGAATGTAATACACTTCCCTTGTACTCACTTTGAGTCTTGCTGGACACCCATACACCATAATTCCCCCAGAATTCTTTGCTCATGGGGCATCAAAAATGCTACTGTGAATGGGCTGGCAAGGAAAAGCACACACAAGCATTGTGTATGTTTTCTCTACTCACATGGATTCTCCATCGCCCCACTGGACTTCATTACAAAACACAAGTTCAAAGATAAAATTTTTAAGAATTTTAATATGGCAACAACATATCATTAAATGAAGTTTGGGGCTCTTTGGAGAATGGGGCCCTGAGCAGGTCCCATGCCGATGAAGGGGTCCCTGTCTCATGTTATCATGAGATTGTAAAGCTATGCCAGCCTGTGAGGTAAGTACAGCTAATATTTCCATTTTATAGATTAGGACACTAAGGCACAGCTGGCAAGTCAGGAGTGGGAATTCAATTTCAGAATTGCACATTTTTGAGCATTTACTATATTATATACCAGGTATTTTCCCAAGTAATTTATGAATATTAACACATTGAATCCTCACAACAATCCTCTTATTAGGCTTATACCCAATTTACAAGTAAATAGCCTGAACTTCAAATAGCATAAATGTATTGTTAAAAGTTACCCAGCTCATACGTAGTGGAACTAGATTCAGGCCCAAGCAGTCAGATCCAGATTCCCTTCTTATCACCAAGCTAATACTGCAAGATTGTTTGATGCAAGTGGAAATGCAGGTATTCAATAAAATTATTATTTTATTCAATAAAGCAGGTGTTCAAATAAAATTATTTTTTCTCTACTCATTAAATTTATTTGTAGAAAATATGTACTTTTTATGTAAGCTTGCTAAGTAAAGTAAAAGTTAAGGCTGAAAAATGACAGGACATATCTTACGTATAAGATATTGCTAGGGGTTGGCTGGATCATTGAAGTATGTCTATGATTAGCTCTTACCTAGAATTGTAGAGTAGTTAGGGGGTCCTGGTAGAAAAATGGCAAACATGAACTTTCACTACTTTCCTATCTCGTGCAGAACAAGTCCTGCTTCTGTACTTAATCTAAGCCCTATCCTCTTGAGTGGTACATCACATTACAGAGGTAGAAGCCTCTATTAGTCAGCTTGCGGTGTTATAACAAATTGCCATAGACTAGGTGGTTTAAACAACAGAAATCTATTTCTGACATTTCTGGAGTCTGGAAGGTCCAAGATCAGGTTCTGATGATGGCCTTCTTTCTGTTTGCAGTTGGCTGCCTCCTTGTTTTTGTGTCCTCACATAGCAAGAGAGAAAGAGAGAGAGAAGTAAGCATAAGTTCTCTACTTATAAGGGCACTTACTCATCATGAGGGCTCCAACCATATGACCTAGTTACCTCCCAGAGACCCCATGCCCAAACCATCACTTTAAGGATTAGGGTTCCAACGTATGAATTAGGGGGGAACATAAATATTCAATTTATAGCAGAGTCCTTTTATAAGAAAAAACTGTGCAACTTGATTTCCCTGTAGTATAACCTGGCAAAATCGATCAGACATAGGGGTTTGTTAGAAATCCTTTTGTACACAGTCATTCTCAGAAGAACTACTGGTAAATTACAGTTTTCACTTGCAAACACTAATAAACATGATTGTATCTAATTGCAGACTAGCAGACGCATCCAGTAATTTTCTTTCAATATTGTGTTAGATAGTCAACCTGGAAATAATCGATTGCATTACTCTAAGTTACATTTATAAGAATTTACTTCCACTGCACGCCTACAAATGTTACATTTTTCCTTCTGACTTTCCACTTTAAACTACACAGCTAAAGTCTAAATTTTGTTAACCTAAATACTGTATATTTTAAATAACAGTAATTTCATTTGGGAGGTAAAATCTTAATATTCCAGGAATCTTAGTATTTTTATGATTTGGACATGTTTTTATCTTAATAAAATGGTAATTAGGAATGAATATATTGGCTCTGATATTTGCTGATGAGCTCAGTTCTACACTACCTAGACCCAAAGATCTGATTTGTTCTATATAACAGATGATGTGGGTTGCACAATTAAGCTAAAATAAAGGGATATATAATCAGTGCTTTGGTTAAAATGTATAAATGAATCAACTCAATGGCTAATATGTTTTGTAATTATACAATGCTTTTACACAATATTTATCTTAAGAAAAGATTATGTTACAATGCCATGGTTTGAATGTTTTTGTTTCCCCCTAATTAATGTGTTGAAATTCTAACCCCCAAAGATGATGGTATTAGGAGATGGGGCCTTTAGAAGATGCGTATGTCATGAAGATGGAGCCCTCATGAGTGGAACTAGTTCTTATGAAAGAGGATCCAGAGATCCCTAGTTCCTTCCACCATACGAGGATTCAGTGAGAAGGTACTAGGCACTGGCTATGAACCGGAGAGAGGGCTTTTACCAGAACTGGACCATTCTGGTGCCTTGATCTTGGAATTCCCAGTCTCCAAAATTGTGAGAAATAAATTATTTTTGTATATAATTTCTGTTGTTGCCTAGTCTGTGGTATTTTGATATAGTAGCCCAAATGAACTGAGATACATGTAAAATTAGCCCAACTTTTATCCATTAATTTTCAACAGCAAGACAGTTAGAAACAAAGAATCAGATCAAAGTGTATAATATCAGTTTTCCTTTCCACATTGTAACTATTGACCACAAACTTAGCTTTATCAAGATATTATTTAAATTTACAATTTTCATTTAATATATACTATTTTAATTTAAACATCTCATGACCTCAAATTCATAGTAATGAAAAAGACACAAAACTAATTTGTTCTTTTTTTAAACTTTCTCATCTTTCCAAGCTACCAACATCCATAATTTCTAAGTGTAGCATTTTATTGAGACACTGTTTATGTTCTATGTTTGTGTACACATGCATATGTAGATACAATTTCAAAATGTGTTCTTATATTTCTACTTCACAATGATGTGAGTTTTTTGAAGTGTTCTCCACTCTTTCCTCAGCCCACATAAGAGCAAAAAGAATAGGTCAGTGATAGAGAAGACACCAGTGCACAGAAGACATCAACATTTATCTAAACCATAGGAAACGGATAGATACCTGCCAAAGGATAACACAAAGTAGAGGCAACAACTCAGAAAGAACAGAAAGCGCTTCAGTGAAGGATTTAGTTGAACAGCCAGCAGAACCTTTCAGAGTCGCTAAGACCAGAGTCAACTGACTCCCAAGGACAGAAGTAAGAACAAGGATTCAGCAAGAGTGATAGCTGAAACAGTCTTTACAGAACAACTGTGTTGGTTGGCTTTCCACACCTTTCTCCATTTTTTCCCCTCTCCTTGATCCTCATACACATTAAACTCAGATAGCATTGTAAAAAAACTGCTACCTGGAGAGCCTTGTTTCTAAATAATATTCTGCTTCAAAGAAAACTAGGGCTTATTGGTGATATGACTGATACCAGAGACAGGGAAGGAAATGATGAGTTGTGCCAGAAAATAAGTGCTAAAAAATAAAAAAAGAAGAAAAAGGAGATGAAGGTATTTCAGAACATACAGAAACCAGCCAGCATGAAAACCTTCCAACTGACCAAATCTGTGGAAAAAATCAACATACAGTGAATACTAATAGTAATGGATTATAATTCATTTAATACAATTCCATAATTCCAGAGTGATAACAAAACAAGCAAGCAAACGAATAGATGCAGAAGACATGATAGATTTAGACACAGCATTTTACAACCATTATGAAAATAATTATTTCAAGCAAGGATGATTGATGGATGCTAAAATTACTGAATACAAGTTAATGAGGAACAAGATACTTATATAGAGTTCCATAGTATATCGCCTCATGCTATTTAATACTTGCAAGTCAAAGACACTTTTTTTGAAAAAAGCCTTTGCCAAAGAATCGAAGGTAACATGATCTATAATGGGTCAAAGCAGTGCCTTCCGATGGGATGCACTAAGAAAGAAAAGATGTCACCTGTATGTATTCCTAAAAAATACGCATGACCTGAATGTAATCATGAGGATGCATCAAATTCAATTTAAGAGACGTTCTAAAGAACAACTGCCTGTGTCATCTTCAAAACTGTCAGGAAAGGCAAAGAAAGGTTAAGAGGTCTGTCCAAATTAAAGGAGAATTAGATCTTGAAGCATGCAGGTGGTGGGCACAGCTTACGAGACATTATTGGGAAAACTCTCAGAACTTAAATATAGACTCTATATTAGAAAATAGCATATCGATGTTAAATTTCCCTAATTTGATTATTTTATAGCAAGAATATTCTTTTAGAAACATTGGAAAATACACTGGAACACTGAATTATGTAGGGGGTAAAGAGTCATGATATCTGCAACTTACTTTTAAATGGTTATATCTATATACTTATGTAGGTATATAGATATACTAACATATGTACATATATATGTATATATGAATATATAAGAATAAGATCATGAGCACAAGAGAGAAAGCAAATGTGTCAGTGTTATTAATTGGTGAATTAAAGAGTATCTAGAATTTTTTGTGTAGTATCCTTGTAGCTTTTCCATAAATTTGAAATTGTTTCAAAAGAAAAAAAACAAACAAACGTAGGCTTAATTAATTTACTTAAAAGTCTGAAAACACCAGAAAGTAATTGCATTAAACAAGACAAAAAATGGAAATAAAGAGAAAGTTAGCAGCAGGTAGGGTAACTCAACTAAATTATCTTCTGTGATGGGGTGTTGCTGATTAATTACCCAACAGAGAGGTATAAGCAGAAACTAGTGGAATAATTACACATAAAAGGCTCTGAGATATGGGACTATATGTGGGGAAGTAAAGAACAGAGACTGTGGCTTTTCTTTTAAATTCCTCTGTACTATATTTAGTTCAATAGTTCATTTATATTTAGCTCATTAAAAACATGGGCATGTACTCCATTAATAAAAACAAAATAGCAAAAAAATTACCAGTGTTGGCACTCTTGTAAGATAATAAAAACTTTTATTTTATCTATATATTTGGATTTTGAATATTTTGATAGAACTTTTTTTGAATTTTATTTTATTTTTTTATATGGCAGGTTTTTACAGTTATCCATTTTACACGTTACTGTATATATGTCAATCCCAATCTCCCAATTCATCCCACCAGTACCCCACCACCCCCACTTTCCCCACTTCGTGTCCATATGTTTGTTCTCTACATCTGTGTCTGTTTCTGCCCTGCAAACCAGTTCATCTGTACCATTTTTCTAGGTTCCACATATATGCATTAATATATTTGTTTTTCTCTTTCTGACTTACTTCACTCTGTATGACAGTCTGTAGATCCATCCACTTCTCTACAAATGACCCAATTTCATTTATTTTTATGGCTGAGTAATATTCCACTGTATATATGTGCCACATCTTCTCATCCATTCATCTGTGGACGGGCATTTAGGTTGCTTCCATGACCTGGCAATTGTAAATAGTGCTGCAATGAACATTGGGGTACGTGTGTGTGTTGTTTTTTTTTGCGGTACGCGGGCCTTTCACTGGTGTGGCCTCTCCCGTTGCGGAGCACAGGCTCCGGACATGCAGGCTCAGTGGCCATGGCTCACGGGCCCAGCCGCTCCGCAGCATGTGGGATCTTCCCGGACCGGAGCACGAACCCATGTCCCCTGCATCAGCAGGCGGATTCTCAACCACTGCGCCACCAGGGAAGCCCTGCATGTGTCTTTTTGAATTATGGTTTTCTCTAGGTATATGCACAGTAGTGGGATTGCTGGGTCATAGGGTAATTCTATTTTTAGCTTTTTAAGGAAACTCCATTCTGTTCTCCATAATGGCTGTATCAATTTACATTCCCACCAACAGTGCAAGAGGGTTCCCTTTTCTCCACACCCTCTCCAGCATTTGTTGTTTGTAGATTTTCTGATGATGCCCATTCTAACTGGTGTGAGGTGATAACTCATTGTAGTTTTGATTTGCATTTCTCTAATGATTAGTGATGCTGAGCATCTTTTCATGTGTTTGTTGACAATCTGTATGTCTTCTTTGGAGAAATGTCTATTTAGGTCTTCTGCTCATTTTTTGATTGGGTTGTTTGTTTTTTTTTAATATTGAGCTGCATGAGCTGTTTATATATTTTGGAGATTAATCCTGTGTCAGCTGATTCATTTGCAAATATGTTCTCCCATTCTGAGGGTTGTCTTTTCATCTTGTTTATGGTTTCCTTTGCTGTGCAAAAGCTTTTAAGTTTCATTAGGTGCCATTTGGTTATTTTTGTTTTTATTTCCATTCTAGGAGGTGGATCAAAAAAGATCTTGATGGGCTTCCCTGGTGGCGCAGTGGTTGAGAGTCCACCTGCCAATGCAGGGGACACGGGTTCGTGCCCCAGTCCGGGAAGATCCCACATGCCGCGGAGCGGCTGGGTCTGTGAGCCATGGCCACTGAGCCTGCGCGTCCAGAGCCTGTGCTGTGAAGCGGGAGAGGCCACAGCAGTGAGAGGCCTGCGTACTGCAAAAAAAAAAAAAAAAAAAAAAATCTTGCTGTAATTTATTTCAAAGAGTGTTCTTCCTATGTTTTCCTCTAAGAGTTTTATAGTGTCCAGTCTTACATTTAGGTCTCTAATCAATTTTGAGTTTATTTTTGTGTATGGTGTTAGGGAGTGTTCTAATTCATTTTTTTACATGTAGCTCTCCAGTTTTCTCAGCACCACATATTGAAGAAGCTGTCTTTTCTCCAATGTATATTCTTGCCTCCTTTATCAAAAATAAGGTAACCATATGTGTGAGGGTTTATCTCTGGGCTTTCTATCCTGTTCCATTGATCTATATTTCAGTTTTTGTGCCAGTACCATACTGTCTTGATTCCTGTAGCTTTGTAGTATAGTCTGAAGTCCAGGAGTCTGATTCCTCCAGCTCCGTTTTTTTCCCCTCAAGCCTACTCTGGCTATTTGGGGTCTTTTGTGTCTCCATACAAATTTTAAGATTTTTTGTTCTAGTTCTGTAAAAAAATGTCATTGGTAATTTGATAGGGATTGCATTGAATCTGTATATTGCTTTGGGTAGTACAGTCATTTTCACAATATTGATTCTTCCAATCCAAGAACATGGTATATCTCTCCATCTGCTTGTATCATCTTTAATTTCTTTCATCAGTGTCTTACAATTTTCTGCATACAAGTCTTCTGTCTCCCTAGGTAGGTTTATTCATCTATACTCATCAGTGATATTAGTCTAGGTATTTTATTCTTTTTGTTGAAATGGTAAATGGGAATGCTTCGTAATTTCTCTTTCAGATTCTTCATCATTAGTGTATAGGAATGCAAGAGATTTCTGTGCATTAGTTTTGAATCCTGAAACTTTACCAAATTCATTGATTAGCTCTAGTAATTTTCTGGTGGCATCTTTAGGATTCTCTATGTATAGTATCATGTCATCTGCAAACAGTGACAGTTTAACTTCTTTTCCAATTTGAATTCCTTTTCTTTCTTTTTGTTCTCTGATTGCCATGGCTAGGACTTCCAAAACAATATTGAATAATAGTGGTGAGAGTGAACATCCTTGTCTTTTTCCTGATTTTAGAGGAAATGCTTTCAGTTTTTCACCACTGAGAATGATGCTTGCTATGGATTTGTCGTATATGGCCTTTATTATGTTGAGGTAGGTTCCTTCTATGCCCACTTTCTGTAGAGTTTTTATCATAAATGGGTGTTGAACTTTGTCAAAAGCTTTTCCTGCATCTAATGAGATGACCATATGGTTTCTATTCTTCAATTTGTTAATATGGTGGATCACATTGATTGATTTGTGTATAATGAAGAATCTTTGCATCTCTGGGATAAATCCCACTTGATCATCGTGTACAATCCTTTTAATGTGCTGTTGGATTCTGATTGCTAGTATTTTGTTGAGGATTTTTACATCTATATTCTTCAGTGATTTTGGTCTGTAATTTTCTTTTTTTGTAGTATCTTTGTCTGGTTTTGGTATCAGGGTGATGGTGGCCTCAGAGAATGAGTTTGGGAGTGTTCCATTCTCTGCAATTACTTGGAAGACTTTGAGAAGGATGGGTATTAGCTCTTCTCTAAATGTTCGATAGAATTCACCTGTGAAGCCATCTGATCCTGGACTTTTGTTTGTTGGAACATTTTCAATCACAGTTTCAATTTCATTACTTGTGATTGGTCTGTTCATATTTTCTATTTCTTCCTGGTTCAGTCTTGGAAGGTTATACCTTTCTAAGAATTTTTCCATTTCTTCCAGGCTGTCCATTTTATTGGCATAGAGTTGCTTGTAGTGGTCTCTTAGGATGCTTTGCATTTCTGTGGTGTGTGTTGTAACTTCTCCTTTTTCATTTCTAATTTTATTGATTTGAGTCCTCTTCCTTTTTTTTCTTGATGAGTCTGGCTAATGGTTTATCAATTTTGTTTAGCTTCTCAAAGAATCAGCTTTTAGTTTTACTGATCTTTGCTACTGTTTTCTTTGTTTCTATTTCATTTATTTCTGCTCTGATCTTTATGAGTTCTTTCCTTCTACTAACTTTGGGTTTTGTTTGTTCTTCTTTCTCTAATTCCTTTAGTTGTAAGGTTAGATTGTTCATTTGAGATTTTTCTTCTTTCTTGAGGACGGCTTGTATTGCTATAAACTTCCCTCTTAGAAGTGCTTTTGCTGCATCCCATAGGTTTTGGATCGTCGTGTTTTCATTGTCATTTGTCTCTACGTATTTTTTCATTTCCTCTGTGATTTCTTCAGTGATCTCTTGGTTATTTAGTAATGCACGGTTTAGCCTCCAGGTGTTTGTGTTTTTTATGTTTTTTTCCCTATAATTGATTTCTAATCTCATAGCATTGTGGTCAGAAAAGATGCTTGATATGATTTCAATTTTCTTAAATTTAATGAGGCTTGATTTGTGACCCAAGATGTGATCTATCCTAGAGAATCTTCCATGTGCACTTGAAAAGAAAGTGTAATCTGCTGTTTTTGGATAGAACTCCTGTAAGTATCAATTAAATCTATCTGGTCTATTGTGTCATTTAAAGCTTGTGTTTCCTTATTTATTTTCTGTTTGGATGATCTGTCCATTGGTGTAAGTGAGGTGTTAAAGTCCACCACTATTATTGTGTAACTGTTGATTTCCTCTTTATAGCTGTTAGCAGTTGCCTTATGTATTGAGGTGCTCCTATGTTGGGTACATATATATTTCTTTTTTTTTTTAACATCTTTATTGGGGTATAATTGCTTTACAATGGTGTGTTAGTTTCTGCTTTATACATATATATTTCTAATTGTTATATCTTCCTGTTGGATTGATCCCTTGATCATTATGCAGTGTCCTTGTTTCTTGTAACATTCTTTATTTTAAAGTCTGTTTTATCTGATATGAGTATTGCTACTCCAGCTTTCTTTTGATTTCCATTTGCATGGAATCTCTTTTTCCATCCCCTCACTTTCAGTCTGTATGTGTCCCTAGGTCTGACGTGGGTCTCTTGTAGACAGCATATAGATGGGTCTTGTTTTTGTATTCATTCAGCAAGCCTGTGTCTATTGGTTGGAGCATTTAATCCATTCATGTTTAAGGTAATTATTGATATGTATGTTCCTATTACCATTTTCTTAATTGTCATGGGTTTGTTTCTGTAGGTCCTTTTCTTCTCTTGTGTTTCCTACTTAGAGAAGTTCCTTTAGCATTTGTTGTAGAGCTGGTTTGGTGGTGCTGAATTCTCTTAGCTTTTGCTTGTCTGTAAAGCTTGTGATTTCTCCCTCGAATCTGAATGAGATCCTTGCTGGGTAGAGTAATCTTGGTTGCAGGTTCTTCCCTTTCATCACTTTAAATATGTCATGCCACTCCCTTCTGGATTGTAGAGTTTCTGCTGAGAAATCAGCTGTTAACCTTATGGGAGTTCCCTTGTATGTTATTTGTCATTTTTCCCTTGCTGCTTTCAATAATTTTTGTCTTTAACTTTTGCCAATTTGATTACTATGTGTCTCAGCGTGTTTCTCCTTGGGTTTATCCTGCCCGGGACTCTCTGCACTTCCTGGACTTGGGAGGCTATTTCCTTTCCCATGTTAGGGAAGTTTTCGACTATAACCTCTTAAGATATTTCCTCTGGTCCTTTCTCTCTCTCTTCTCCTTCTGGGACCCCTATAATGCGAACGCTGTTGCATTTAATGTTGTCCCAGAGGTCTCTTAGGCTGTCTTCATTTATTTTCATTCTTTTTCTTTATTCTGTTCCACGGCAGTGATTTCTACTATTCTGTCTTCGAGGTTATTTATCCTTTCTTTTGCCTCAGTTATTCTGCTATTGATTCCTTCTACTGTATTTTTCATTTCAGTTATTGTATTGCTCATCTCTGTTTGTTTGTTCTTTAATTCTTCTAGGTGTTTGTTCTTTAATTCTTCTAGATCTTTGTTAAATATTTCATGCATCTGCTCGATCTTTGCCTCCATTCTTTTTCTGAGGTGCTCAATCATCTTCACTATCATTATTCTGATTTCTTTTTCTGGACAGTATCCTATCTCCACTTCATTTAGTTGTTTTTCTGGGGTTTTATCTTGTTCCTTCACCTGGTGTACAGCCCTCTGCCTTTTCATATTGTCTATCTTTCTGTGAATGTGGTTTTTGTTCCACAGGCTGCAGGATTGTAGTTATTTTCTGCTGTCTGCCTTCTGGTGGATGAGGGTATCTATGAAGCTTGTGCAAGTTTCCTGATGGGAGGGACTGGTGGTGGGTAGAGCTGGCTGCTGCTCTGGTGGGCAGAGCTCAGTAAAACTTTAATCTGCTTGTCTGCTGATGGGTGGGGCTGGGTTCCCTCCCTGTTGGTTGTTTGGACTGAGGTGACACAACATTGGAGCTTACCCGGCTCTTTGGTGGGGCTAATGACAGACTCTGGCAGGGTTCACGCCAAGGAGCACTTCCCAGAACTTCTGCTGCCAGTGTCTTTGTCCTCACGGTGAGCCACAGCCACCCACCGCCTCTACAGGAGACCCTCCAACACTAGCAGGTAGGTCTGGTTCAGTCTCCTATGGGGTCACTGCTCCTTCCCCTGGGTCCCGATGCACGCACACTACTTTGTGTGTGTCCTCCAAGAGTACAGTCTCTGTTTCCCCCAGTCCTGTCGAAGTCCTGCAATCAAATTTCGCTAGCCTTCAAAGTTTGATTCTCTAGGAATTCCTCCTCTTCCCGTTGCCAGAGCCCCAGGTTGGGAAGCCTGATGTGGGCTTCAGAACCTTCACTCCAGTGGGTGGACTTCTGTGGTATAAGTGTTCTCCAGTTTGTGAGTCACCCACCCATCAGTTATGGGATTTGAGTTTATTGTGATTGTGCCCCTCCTCCCGTCTCACTGTGGCTTCTTGTCTTTGTATTTGGGGTATCATTTTTGGTGAGTTCCAGTGTCTTCCTGTCAATGATTGTTCAGCATTTAGTTGTGATTCCGGTGCTCTCGCAAGAGGGAGTGAGCGCACGTCCTTCTACTCCACCATCTTGAACTAATCTCTTGATAGAGCTTTAAGGACTTTTTTGTTTTTCCTCTGTATCCAGTTATCAAGTGTTGAGAATGAAATCATCTAATTCTAAGGTAAACAATTATTGAGAAAGGGGATGAAATAATCTCTTATATTCAGATCAATAATTTGGGTGCCTTGAGATTTCCTCAAGTTATAAAAATGGATGTGTGAGGTGGAATTCAGAAATTCTTGGGGGATATGTGACGGGTAGGTAATGTCTTGGTACCAGAAGAGTACCATTGAGGCTGTTCTTATTTTTCTAAATAAAGTTAATTATTGTAATAATAATTAAGAATTACATTTCTTCAATCCTGCCTATAAAAGGTTCTGTTTTCATGGAGTTGTAAGAACCCTTCTATTATACAGTAATATAGTGGCGGGACAGGGATCTCTCAGCAATCTCCTCAGCGCTGCATCATTGAAAAGTGAGTAATAAATTTTAAGGCCAAGACGACTAGTTGGTTCCATCCAAACATTAGTTTCCAGTGGGGGAAATTCAGTCAGACAGTCAATTAGATGTCATTGGGTTTTACTGTTTTGGAGATTTTGCTACTCGATCAGTCAGAGATAATCCTAGGAAGAACTGTGAAGTCAGTAAAATTAATTTCTCTACCTTTTAATGATCTTTCTCCTTCCCTTCTAAAGCATCTTTTTTTTTTTTTCTACCCCAGGTTTGAAGCACAGCCTATCCAACTCCCTCTCTCACTTCCTCTTCCTTTGTCCAAGTTATTCATCACTGCTCAACTATATTATTCTTGTTTGTTTGTTTAACACAACCACCATTTATTTGCTTGCAATTCTGCAGTTTGGGCTGGAATCAGCTGCGTGGTCCTCCTGTTGGTCTTGCCTGGGGTCACTCATGTGACTACAGACATCTGGAGGCTTGATAGCTGGATAGTCTCACTCAGGTGTCTGTTGGTTAGCTGGGGCTCTTGGCTGGGGAGCCTTAGTTTTCCTCCATGTGACCCATCAAGCAGGATAGACTGAATTACTAACATGGGTGTGGGAACACTCCAGGGGGCTGGGTGTAATGGGAAAGCACTTATCAAGCCTCTGCTTGTGTAATATTTAGTGACTTCTCATTTGCCAAAGAAAGTGACATGCTCAGCCCAGAGTTAGTGTGGAAGGGACTACAAAATGCAGAAGGCATTGAGGGACATCAACTTAATCTTCCATGCTCCCCCAGTACAAACAGAATCACAGCCTATGTTTTGCATTTTTGCTGTTGGTCTCACATATTTTTGACAGCTCGTGTAAGTTACCTATTATTAAAAGAAAAAAATTCCTGGGAAGTTGAACGTTGAGAGAATGTATGTGTCCATGTCTGCCCCTAACGCAATACAAATTCTTCACCTATTATTCTCGTACTAAATAAAACATGTCCTCTCCATCCTGCTTTTTCCTACTTCTGCCACCAAATACTTTGATTTATGTAACAAATGCTTTATGTGACAGGCCCTGGAGCAATGTGTCTGAACAAGAAAGGCAGAGTTCTGCCTTCATGGACTGAGTGCCTTGTGGAGGAGATCAGCATCCAACAACCAACCCAAACACAGTGTTTCGTAGGAAAGGGGAAGTACAGGTCCTAAGAGAGTCATAGCAGGGGTATCCACCCAACCTGCAGAAAAAGAGAATGAAAGCCTGGAGCAAGAGTGAAAGTAGGTCAAGCCAAGAAGAGTTATGGGTGGGAGGGAGATCACATTTTAGGTACAAAGAAAGGTATCTATGTTTGTGGTATACAAGGTAAGCATATTTGAAGAGAGGCAAGCGTCAGCAAAGCTGTGTACCATGTAAAGACCTTGTGTACCATGTAGAGAAACCAATGCTTATCCTGAGGGAAGAATCCATTGCTACCACACTCTCACCCTTCCATCCAGCCAGAGCTCTTTACTCAGGTATGTTTCTTCTCCTGCCCTCCTCCAAATGTTTAAAGAGTGTGCTTACATCTCATGTTTCCTTCCGATGTAGATATGCAGGGTTTTTATTTAAATAATATATTACTCACTCGTTATCTTTTTCCCAGACACACACACAAAAACACACACAGAAAAGCAAGAAAATAGGAAGCAGCTGTATTTGTTCATCATGGGTGATAAGGGAGAGACAGATGGGATGGATGTTAGAGAACAGGAAACCTCAAAAGGTCTTCATTCAACCCCAGGTTCGAAGCACAGCTTATCCAACTCCCTCTCTCTGTAGGTCTCTCCCACAGACCTACAGCCAGGTCTGTAGGTCTCTCCCACAGACCTACAGCCTGGAGGGGTCCTGGTCTGGGTTATTTTAAGTGTGTGCACACAGTGTGAGGAGAGTGAGCCCAATCTAGATGGTGGTAAGGAAAATTATCTATTGTAAAGTCTGATTAGAGATAAAAAATATGATGAAAACGTTTAGTAAACGTGTACAAACATAATTATAAGCATACATGGAAATGTTATTTTATCCTTAATTTTTTGCATAATAAAATACAAAACATGGAAATAGGCTGCATTTTTAGAGTTAAACTAGTAAAATTCACTCCTACGTGAAGAGTTTAGCTATGATAGAAATAATGATATTGTGAATATATGACTGGACTATGATATCAGCAAAGTACAACAGGCAATTTGGGTTTCATTCCAAGGATTTATGACTAAAGATTTTTATAACAAAAAAATCTCAAACAGATATTGCATTCTCTGGAAAAAGGACTACACTATAAGAGGAGGTTGCTAAGCACAGGAAAGCGGTGGAGAAAGTAAGTTTGTCAATATACGTACATAATAGTTAATTGAAAAAACCCTGAACTTGGTAAATGTGAATATTTTGGTCTCCAAGAGGAGCTAGTTATTTTTTTAAATGGATGAAATATTTTGTTCCTTCCATCCCTCTGTCTCTCTCTCATTTTACTGAAAGATGATTTGTGTTGAAAGATGATTTGGTTATTATGAATGATACATATTACTTCTCAAGTATGTTTTACTTTCTTCTCTGAAATTCAAAAATTAAGAAGACTCATTAGTTTTGAAGTAATCTTCAGACAGTTAAAGTACCATCACTGGCAATAATAAAGCAAAATCCATATTGACATAAAGAATAACTCATAAGTAGATATGCACGAAAAGAGGGCGATATGACAAAATACTGATATATATGCATATACATATATATAGAATTTACTATTTTTAGAAAAATAAGTTACCTTCATTTATCATTAACTAAACAGTATGATTATGATTATTATTATTGTTTAACTTCTTAGGATTTTATTTTATTTTACATTTTGGCCGCACTGCACGGCATGTGGTATCTTAGCTCCCCAACCAGGGATCGAACCCACATCCCCTGCACTGGAAGCACAAAGTCTTTTTTTTTTTTTTTTAAAACATCTTTATTGGAGTACAATTGCTTTACAATGGTGTGTTAGTTTCTGTTTCATGACAAAGTGAATCAGCTACACATATACATATATCTCCATATCTCCTCCCTCTTGCATCTCTCTCGCACACCCCCAACCCACCCCTCTAGGTGGTCAGAAAGCACCCAGCTAATCTCCCTGTACTATGCAGCTGCTTCCCACTAGCTATCTAGTTTACATTCGGTAGTGTATATATGTCCATGCCATTCTCTCACTTCGTCCCTAGGTTCTTCAGAACCATTTTTTAAGATTCCATACATATGTGTTAGCATACGGTATTTGTTTTCCTTTTTTCTGACTTACTTCACTCTGTATGACAGTCTCTATGGGATTGCTGGGTCATATGGTAATTCTATTTTTAGTTTTTTAAGGAACCTCCATACTGTTCTCCGGAGTGGCTGTACCAATTCACATTCCCACCAACAGAGCAAGAGGGTTCCCTTTTCTCCACACGCTCTCCAGCATTTATTGTTGGTAGATTTTTTGATGGTGGCCATTCTGACTGGTGTGAGGTGATATCTCATTGTAGTTTTGATTTGCATTTCTCTAATGATTAGTGATGTTGAGCATCCTTTAATGTGTTTGTTGGCAATCTGTATATCTTCTTTGGAGAAATGTCTGTTTAGGTCTTCTGCCCATTTTTGGATTGGTTGTTTGTCCTTTTGATATTGAGCTGCATGAGCTGCTTGTATATTTTGATGATTAATCCTCTGTCAGTTGCTTCGTTTGCAAATATTTTTTCCCATGCTAAGTGTTGTCTTTTCATCTTGTTTATGGTTTCCTTTGCTGTGCAAAAGCTTTTAAGTTTCATTAGGTCCCATTTGTTTCTTTTTTTTTTAATTTCCATTTCTCTAGGGGGTGGGTCAAAAAGGATCTTGCTATGTTTTATGTCATAGAGTGTTCTGCCTATGTTTTCCTCTAAGAGTATGATAGTGTCTGGCCTACATTTAGGTCTTTAATCCATTTTGAGTTTATTTTTGTGTATGGTGTTAGGGAGTGTTCTAATTTCATTCTTTTACATGTAGCTGTCCAGTTTTCCCAGCACCACTTATTGAAGAGGTTGCCTTTTCTCCATCATATATTCTTGCCTCCTTTATCAAAAATAAGGTGACCATATGTGCGTGGGTTTATCTCTGGGCTTTCTATCCTGTTCCATTGATCTATATTTCTGTTTTTGTGCCAGTACCATACTGTCTGGATTATTGTAGCTTTGTAGTATAGTCTGAAGTCCGGGCGCCTGATTCCTCCAGCTCCGTTTTTCTTTCTCAAGATTTTTTTGGCTATTCTGCAAGCACAAAATCTTAACCACTGGACCACCAGGGAAGTCTTCAGGATGATTATTTTTTTCAAAAATAACAACAACATAGAAAAGCTTAAATTGGTCTTATTTTAGAAGTCATTATTCAAATATAACATATTTTAAAATATCTTTTTATCATCCTCAAATTGGTTTTGGTACATTTTAGAAGAAAATCCTGAGAAAAAATGAAAATTTTATAAATATGTCATTTTCTATAAATGTGTTAAATATTTTATTCTATTTTGTGTCTGATGGCAATAGATACAAGTAATATTAACAAAATAAGACTTTAATAAATCTTCCTGTCTTTATGCTGAGCTCCAAAAAGCTCTGAAATAAAATATCTACATATTCTTTCATTTTTTTTAATGATCCTTGTGGTGCAATAAGATGCTTTGTTTCTAAGCAGCAGTGTTAAACAGAGTAAGAGTAATTATTATTAACACATAATGTAGTTACCAATAATGTATTGGGTTCAAATGAAGAGAAGCATTTTAATTTTCACATGAAGCAACTGATGTGTTTAGCTCCCATTTATGTTAATGGCAAGTATTCCCATGAATCTCAGTGTCAGCAGAAAAGAAATATACTCTAAAAAACCCTCATCAGAAATTCATGTTGTTTTATTTAGCAGAAAGAACAGAGCTCCCTGAGAAAGATAAACTTTTTTAATGAAAAGCAATTTCTCCTCTATGAAGCACAGCCAAAGACTCCCTACCCTTCCCTTCCAAAATGTCCCATGTACTCTTTTCACCTTAAGAGGACCTTATTCCTTTTGGGTTTCTTGTTATACAAAGTGAAACTTTTCTCTGACGAAATAAATCATTTGAGCAGAATTGTTGCCAAAAATGTGCTTGTTGAAGATTCTGCAAAAATGGAATCTTCTACATTTAAACCAGAGATGTAGATAGAAAATTATCTCTAGATTCTAGTTTCTTTTTTTCCTCCATGTTTGTTTTCTGGTGGAAATGAAAGAATAATTATTTTTCCAATATTCATATCAGGATATGCAAGAGCATAGACATTAGAATAAAACCATAGTTTTCCAGATGTCCCCCTTGGTATAATTTTCATGAAATCCAGATTTTACTCGAGTTATTTTCTATTTTAAAAGCAAATCATTAATTTTCTAAGTCATATCCAAACTGACTTAATGACTAATTCAAGCAAATATCTAAAATAAAAAAGCTTGATTCCTTTTAATTATTTAAGACATTTTGAATAATATTCAAATATAAAAACAACACCAAAAATTCTTTTTTTGATATCCTTTAGGGAGCCGTTTTATGACTAGATTAAAATTATTTGTAATGAACATGTTGTTTGCCTATAAGTAAAACAATACTTCTAAAGTATACCCAGAGATCAGTGAAATAAATTGTGGCACATTTAAGCAACAAAATACTGAAGAACACATTGTAAAAGAAGTTTTGATATCTTGGGAAAACATTTATGCCCTTTATTAAAGAAGATTAGCAGAGTACAAATTAATATGTAAAGTAGTTTTTAAATATGTAGCATCAAGTATACATATTTATATTGATATGATTATCTCTATCTTTGGGAAAGAGTGGCAAGTTTGAAGTACAATGAACAACTAAAGGTGTCTATGGTGGCATGGTAGGATCACAGGCTATTTCTATTTTTGCCTGCATGCATGTCTGTATTGTACAAACCTTATATAATTAACAGAAATTGCTATAGTAATTATCAAAAGAATGTCTTAAAATAATTTTGTGTAGGTAAAGCATACCCTTTGCAATACTTTTTACATATGTAATATAGTGGATTAGTATATTTTTGACAGATACAGTACAAAAATGAACTTTTATGTATACTATTCCCTATCAAAATGATCACATTTTAATGAACAATATTAAAATATTGTTGGTTCCCTCTTGAATTAAAAACTCTCCAGTTAATACAACATAATTATCTTCTATAAAACTGAATATAATAATTCCCAAATATTTTGAGGGAAATATAAATATAATCCTTTAAACTCTTTGAAATAAACCATACTGATCACCTGCTTATTAAGTAGTACAAATGGAAGGACAGAGATTAACTTATTTCCTCTGAGATTAGATAGTGAATTTTACTTGCAAGCATATCTTGTTTTCCTTCCTTTTGAGAGATGTTTCAAGCTGATTAGTGAAACTACAGTATCAATGTAACAGCTTCTGTCAGAAAGCTTGCTGAATCCTGTTTTTAAAGACTTAAACGATGAATCTTTATTAACTTTGTAAGTCTATTCTGACAGCATGATACTAGAGTAGACAGAAAAAAATAATAATTAGAAGACACTTTTTGACCTTGGGTTGGGCAGAAAATTTCCTTATCTAAAATATGGAATATTATACTTTTCCAAGAATTTGTTAAACATTTCTTTGGAACACATGGAAAAGCAAAAACATACACTTATGCTTATAATGTCTCCCAGCCAAGGGCAAAGCTTCTCACCTAAGGAAAAAGAAAGATTGAAGAGTAGGAGGGTAAAATTATATCTCAATGTAATTACACGGCAACAAAAAGAAATGGGGGGCCATTTTTTAAATGGCTCTAATAATGCGATCTGAACAATAACATGTAAATTAATTCTATAATTTTTCCAAAGGAAAGACTGTGATCTGGATCATGTGAGGGTGTAACGAGAAGGAAAACTCTACGCAAAGCCAAATTCATTAGTCACAATGTTGGGAAAAAGGCAAAGTTGTGATAGGAAACGTTTTCATAGAAGTACAGAACAAGATATCTAAAAGACCTTCATGAATTTTAGACGTAAGATGATTATTGTGGGAAAAATACTAGATAAGAAGTTGGAAGATGGAATCTTTCAGCTACTAATTAGATAGATATATCTGCAATATTTTTGGACCTGATTTTTTTCTTACCTGTGAAATAGGCCTTAGAACTATTTCCCATTCAAAAATCACGTATTGTACGAAATAATTAGCCCTTTGTTTCTCTACATATAACTGGGAAGTGTTTTTGCCCATACTGATTACTCTATTGGGGATATATTCCAGATTTTCTTCCCTTAAAAATCCATTGTGACATGTAATATAAGATAAAATCGATCTTCAGTTCAATGTAAAAACATAGAATAAAACTGTTTCCCACTCTTAGTGCTATATGGCATAGGTGAAGACCAATGCAGTGAACCACTGAATTTCCTGTAAGACAGACAATGTCATATCACTTAATGAAAATAAAATATTGTTTTGTGCCACAATTTCAGAAGACCAGGAAATTATTGAATTAAAACAGGAAGAAGCAACAGTTGTAACATGCATAGCAATGGGGGAAAATATTTTTTCATAAAAGAAAATATCCATTGATTTTATCAAAACCATCATGATTTCATTTCTGATTATATATTGGTTGCTTTTTTTAAACCACACAATATGCTAGTCTTTGGTAACACAACAGGGATTTTACAGTGAAGACAGGGACAAACTCCAAGAATGGAAATAGGAAGAGTCAGAGAAAGCCCACATACTAGCTAGTCAATCCCCAATCCTGAGATAAATACCGCACGCATGTACAAAATACCACAGAGCATGAAGTATTATCCTTTGACTCCCCAAAGAAATGACTTTCTTGGACTGGCAGCATACCTCTGATCACCCTAAGGTGAAAGTGACCAGTCTACAAGGCTGCTCCCCACACAGAGTGATTAGTTCCTTTGGGAGTCAGAGGAAACTATACAGGCCTTGGAATCACCATAGAGGAGAATGCACCAAATGCCTGAAGCAGTCATGTGTTTCAGAAGCATTTCTTAAAGATATATTCTTCAAACTGTTTGCAGGATCTTCTACAATGTTTCCCCTCAAACTAACATTCCATGTTATTAAAATCACTTATAATTTACTGAAAGTAGTTGTAATAAAACAAGAAGTCATACAATTAGACATCTAACATATATTGGGTTTTGATGAAGATAATGATAGAATGTAGAATAGCAATTCCTGAAATGTTAAAATATATTTCTCATTTAGCTCATGACCCTATATGTAGAAGGAAATTAGCTTTCAAGAGTAAATCTTGTCATTCCTGAATTTTTTTTTAAGGTGGGAGACTCTCTCTCTCTGCAAAGCAGAAATTCAGTGTTCCCAGGATGAACTGCCGGAGTATCTCATTTTCATGGAGACTTCTCAGTCTCTGAAGAAGAAAGATTTCTGACATAGTCCAATCAGTATACTCTCAACTAGTTCTACTCGTCTGAAATTAAAATACAGCAGGACAGAAGAACAAAAGTTCTTGGGAATCCTGTCACTTTCACTGACTATCTTCTCTTGCATATAATCTACTACCCAAGAACTGAGAAGCAGAATTCATAGTAGTCGCAGGATGAAAAGACAGCTCAAAGCAGGGGAGAAAAAAATCAATGGGGAAAAAAAAATCAATGTGAAAGCTGTAAAAGCTATACCAATTAGCTCTCTAATACATTGCCTTTTGAAGTGCCAAAGAGGATTTTTAAGTGCTACTTTTTATTTTTATTCGAATAGACTCACTGCTAATGGTATGGAAGCAATCATATGAAACCAAAAAGACTAAACTCAAAAAAGAGCCTTTAGAAGCTAAAGGAGTATTTATAGTCTATAGGATGGATCCTTTATATTCATACCAAGTTTTTCTTGCTTCTTGTGGGCCAGCTTTCTATATATGTGAACACAACGACTCTCCGAGTGTGTTTTACTCTCTTGAATAGGGCAAAAGATCAGAATAGATACCATAATTTGTACCATTCTCTGATATTTCAGAATACGTTCACATCCTTTTACTCAAACACAGTATCATTAAGGAGTTTAATTTTTCAGAAAGAGTACTTCAGGTCATAGACATCATAAGAATGAAATTATTATTATTCTTTAAATCCCATTTGGGTTCTCTCATGTCTGATGAAGAGTATAGTAAAAATACTGAAAAAGACAGTTTCTTATTCACTGTTAACCATTTACTCCCCTAATTAAACCCTACTTACAAAGATGAGAAAGATGAAAAAAATTGTACTTGGGATAACAAATCATGCTCAGTGTCCAAGGAGTAACATTTACTTATACACTCCTTACCATAGGCTAACACTATTCTCAGTGTTTGTTACCCTGTCAATTCCTCTAATCCTTACAACTACGCTTTGAGGCAGGAGCCATCATTATCATCCCCATTTACAGATGAGGAAACAGAGTCACACAGAAGGAGTAAGTAACTGGCACAGAGTCACAGGAGTAAAGTGATACTACAATCTTTCATCCAGGTTGTTTGGCTCTATGCCTTAAACACTCAGCTGCTTTTCAATGAAATGTCCTTTGATTGCTAAAAATCATAGGAATTTATTTTATTTAGGGTAGAATCATTAAAGTGGCACACTAATGACAACCTGCCTCAGAAGTCTGTGGATTCTGAATCACTAAATTGGAAATAATATAAATGATCAAAATTAAAAATAAAATCCTCTTTGTGCTTTTTATCCCTGTTTCACAAAAGTGACAGGAATTAAATAACCATCTGTTGAAGAATTAATTAAATACGGCAGCCCTGCTGCTGCATGTCATAAATACAATAAAGGGATATCTTCTCCCTCTCTGACTTTCTACCATTTTCTCTGAGCCTGAGAAGTAGTGCAGCTTACCTGGAGAGAAACATCTGTAAAACTACAGCAGACTTCTCATGCGAAACCATGCAAGGAAGAAGACAGTGTTGTCAACTATCTGAAGTGCCTAAAGAAAAAACCTGCCAACTCAGAATTCTATATCCAGCAAAATTTTCCTTCAAAAGTGAAAGAGAAATATTTTCTCAGGCAAACAGAAATTGAGGGAGTTCATCACCAGCACATCTGCCTTGCAAGAAATGTTTTTAAAGTTTGGTAGGCAGATGATATATGTCCAACTTTAGTCCACATTAAAAAAATAGGACCTACCAGAGGAGTAAATGAAAATAAAAATATTTTACTTTTGTTATTCTAAATTGATATAAAAGGTGGCTATTTGTCTACAGTAATAATAATAGTATATGGATGATTACATTGTATGGATAATTGAAGTGAATGGCAGCAATATAAAAAGTGATGGGAAGGAAGATGGGAGAATTGGGGATTCTCTTTTATAAGGTACATGCACTACTTGTGAAGTGATACAGTATTTTTAAAGGTAGACTTAGATTAGTTAAAAATGTATAATGTCAACTATAGGGAAACAACTAATTTTTTTTTAAAGTATACTTTATATACTAGGTATTGATAAAATGAAAACAAATAAATGCTCAGTTGAAACCAAAGAATTAAGAAAAAGAGTAGGGCTGGGATGGAGAAGCAAATACAAATGCAATAAATAGAAAAAGTTACAAACATGGTAGGTATTAATCCAATTATATCAATAATTACTTTATGTATTTCATGATATACATATAAAAAGACAGATTGTAAAAGTGAATAAATAAACAATACCCAATTCTGTTGTATACAAGAACTCATTTTAAGTATAAAGAAATAGGTTAAAAATAAAGGAATGGAGAAAGTTATATCATGATAAACTTAATAAAAAGAAAGTTGAAGTAGCTACATTATTTTCTTTTTTTTTTTCCTGGGGTAAAATTGCTTTACAATGTTGGGTTAGTTTCTGCTGTACAGTGAAGTGAGTCAGCTATATGTATATAGATATATATCCCCTCCCTCTCTGACCTCCCTCCCACTCACTCCCCCATCCCACCCATCTAGGTCATCACAGAACACTGAGCTGAGCTTCCTGTGCTTTATTTTTTTAAATTAATTAATAAATTAATTTATTTTTGGCTGCATTGGGTCTTTGTTGCTGCGTGCAGGCTTTCTCTAGCTGCGCCAAGTAGGGGCTACTCTTCATTGAGGTATGCGGGCTTCTCATTGTGGTGGCTTCTCTTGTTGCGGAGCAAGGACTTTTGGCACATGGACTTCAGCAGTTGTGGCATGCGGGCTCAGTAGTTGTGGCTCTTGGGCTCTAGAGCGCAGGCTCAGTAGTTGCAGCACACAACTTAGTTGCTCCGCGGCATGTGGGATCTTCCCGGACCAGGGGTCGAATCCGTGTTCCCTGCATTGGCAGGCAGATTCTTAACCACTGTACCACCAGGGAAGTCCCTTCCTGTGCTTTATAGCAGGTTCCCACTAGCTATCTATTTTACACATGGTAGTGTATACATGTCAAACCTAATCTCCCAGTTTGTCCCACCCTCCCCTTCCCACACTGTGTCCACATGTCCGTTCTCTATGTCTGTGTCTCTATTCCTGCCCTGGATATAGGTTCATCTGTACCATTTTTCTAGATTCCACATATATGTGTTAATATACGATATTTGTTTTTCTCTTTCTGACTTACTTCACTCTGTATGACAGACTCTAGGTCTATCCACATCTCTACATTTTCAGACAATGAAGACTTCAGAACAAGAATGTTATCATTTATGTACCGAACAAGGGAGTGTCAAAATACATGGGATCAAAACTTGTAGAACTCAAAAGAGAAGCAGACATAAGTGCTATTATAGTTGAACTTCAACATCCCTTTCTTAACAATATATGAATAGTGGAGGCAGAAAATCAGTAAGATATAGATGGCTTGAATACTACAAATTAAATTTATTTAATTGGAAGTTATATAATATTCTAATTAACAACAAAAGAATATATTTTTCTCTAGCCCACATGGAACATTCACTAAGACACACCACAGTAGAATTAGACTAGAAATCAATAACAAAAAGATAGTTGGAAAGTCTCCAAATATTAGGAAATTAAACAAAACATCTTTAAGTGACACATGAGTCAATGAGGACGTTTCAAGAGAAATTAAAAAACACTATGAACTAAATGAAAATAGAAATAAAACACAAAAATCTGTGGAATGCAGTGAAAGCAATGCTTGGGGGAAAATTTATAGCATTAAATGCATACACTAGAAAAGAGAAGATCTAAAATCAATAACTAAGCAAGCAACCACCTAAGGAAACTAGAGAAAGAAGAACAATTTAAGCATAAATCAAGCAGAAGTAAAGAAATAATAAAATTAGAATGAAAAATCAATAAAATGGAAGCCAGGAAAATAAAAGAGAATTTTTTTAGGCTGGTTCTTTGAGAAGACCAATAAAATTGATAAACCTATAGTCAGAGTAACCCCTCCCAAAAAAGAGAAAATTCAGAATATCATCTGAATGTCATCTTTCTCCACTTGTCTTTAACATTACTCTGAAGCCATACCTAGAGTAATAAGACAAGAAAAATGTAAAAAAGCTGCATAGATTTGAAAGGAAGACATCCTAGTGTTTTACTTGCAGATGAAATGATTATCTGCATAGAAAATCCCAGATAATCTACAAAACAAAATTCCTGTAACTAATAAGTGATTATAGCAAGGTTTTAGAATAAAAGGTCAATATATATAAGCCAGTTGTTTTTCTGTATACCAGCCATGAACAGTTGAAATTTGAAATTAAAAAATACAATTTACAGGGCTTCCCTGGTGGCGCAGTGGTTGAGAGTCCGCCTGCCAATGCAGGGGACACGGGTTCATGCCCTGGTCCAGGAGGATCCCACATGCCGCGGAGCGGCTGGGCCCGTGAGCCATGGCCGCTGGGCCTGCACGTCCGGAGCCTGTGCTCCGCAACAGTAGAGGCCTCAGCAGTGAGAGGCTCGGGTACCACAAAAAAATTAAAAAATACAATTTACAGTCACACCAAAAAGAGAAAAATACTTAGGTAAAATCGAGCACAATATACATAGGATCTCTTTGTAAAAACCTACAAAACGCTGATGAAAGAAATCAAATAGGATCTAAATAAATGCAGAGTTATTCCATTCTCATGCATTGGAATATACTGTTATTGTGTCAATATTTACCTATTTGATGCATAAACTCAATATACTAACAGTGAAGGTACTGATAAACTATTTGCACTGATTCTAAAGTTTATATGAAAATATAAGCAATTTAGAGTATCCAACACAATATTGAATAAGAACAACAAAGTTGAAAGACTCATCCTCGTGAATGGGAGACTTACAGATACAGTTATCAAGTGTCATATTGGTGAAAGAAATGACCAATGCAAAGGAAAAGATCTGTGTGGTAATGGATTCAAGTTGGAGACATCAGTTTGAACTCATGCTTAGCTTATATAGAAACAAATGTCACATGTAGAAATATTTATAGATATGTGTATATACACAGTTTGTATACACATCTGTATTTCCTTTGATCTGCCTGCTTAGCGGGCCTAAAATAAATGATCATCAATAGTAATGAGCATAGCTAGTGCTCCAATCTTGGTTTCTATTACCATCTTTAAATGAAAGGAATATAGGCTTCTTGGAGAAATGAGCCTAGAGTATCTCACAGTAGCTAGTAGTGCCAGAAAGTAAGAAACTGCTAACAAACAAACACGATGATGGGGATATTTCACAGGGACACAGGAGCCAAGTGAAAAAGTTCCCCAAATGGTCAAACTGGAACAATTTGAGCAAAAAACAAATAAAGCAGTATTGGATTATAAGCCAAAGTATATTAAAATAATCCATGAGTACACAGTGATAAAAATAAATGATTAAATAAATAAATGGGGAAGAATACACAAATATTTTGTGCATATTAATTGCAAACAAATTAAGTAGATACTTCACTCTCAAGGAGGGGGGAGCATAATTCTGCATTCCTTACGTGTGGGCTGTGAGTAGTGACTTCATTCCGCAGAGTACCATATAAATATATGAATACTGAGCTGAGTTCCCTGTGCTGTAAAGTAGGTCCCCCTGGTTACTCCAATATAAAATAAAAAGTTAAAAAATATGAATAAAAAGAATAACTTTACAGTGGATAAACCTGACAAATTCTACCTCAGATCATTAGCATTAACAGTGATAAGACAGGTTGATAATATGTACCTTTGATATGATGTAATGAGAATGACATGTTAATTCTGTGGTTTTCCTCCTCAAATACATAACTCCAAGCTAATCATGAGAAAAACATCAGGCTGATATTAATTAAGAGATTCTACAGTATTTGTTAAAATTGTCTAGGGCATCAAAATCAAGAAATTTCTGAGAAATCATCACAGCTAAGAGGAGGCTGAGGGAACATAATGAATAAATGTAATGTGTTGTCTTCGTTGGGACCCTATCAAAAACCAAATAACTGAAGTAAAGTATGGACCTTAGTTAATAATAGTGTATCAGTACTGGTTCATTAGTTGTGACAAATGTACCATTCTAAAATAAGCTTTTAACAATAAGGGAAACAGGGTGTGGGGTATATGGGAACTCTCTATACTATTTTTCACAATTTTTCTCTAACTCTGAAGTTATCCGCAAATATTTAAATTATTATTATTATTTAAGCAAACACTGAAGGGAAAGTGTATTACATTTCAGTAGAGGCTATATCTTAAAAAATGAACATGTATGAATGTTACAATTAGAAAAGGCTACTTAAGAAAACATAATTACCTAGAAAGAGCGTATATTATGTGTAGGCATACAACTACAGCCATGTCACCTTTGGCTTCTAACTACTATACTTGCTTAAATAGGACCATTCAACAATATGTTAGTTGAGATTATTAAAAATTAATACTATTTTAAAAGAAAGAAAACTAGTGATTATGTAAGTATTCCTCAGACCATTTAAACGAGATTCTCAGATTTCTATTGACCCCCAAGCTGGGTCTTAGCACTTGTTCCCTCCTGAATTCTCTGCATAGGAATAGAATAAAAATAACCACCTTAATTAAGATCACATCACATCACTCTTTCTTGACTTAATATTTTATTGTCAGTCCCTTTAATAAGGCTATCCTAGAGTCACAGTTTCATTTTAATGGGCATAGGAAAAGATGAGAAGGATTATGGCTTATACAGCAATTAGATTTAATAAGAGAATAATTAGTAGCAGCCAGATCCCTGTGTCTATTCTTTACATAATTTCATACCCCTGGGAAATCAAGCCTTTCCAGATCTATGGCACACTTACTGTTCCTTACATTTAGTCTTTTACAATCTACATATCATTAGCCAGGTAGCTCGTTCTGAAAGGGACAAAAACACAGTAACAACGAAAAGCATAAAGTAGCAGGAAATAAGGCCCATCTAAAGTGTCCCACGCAGTGGTTATTCCAGATCTTCCTCTTTGTGACTATTTGACAAGTCACCTTATCCTACTGAGCCTGTTTACACGAGTAAAATGAACACAGTCATTGAGCCTAACTCATACTGCTATGTGTGAATTAAATTACAAAATGTATGTAAAGCACTCAGTATACACTATGCTTTCCATAAATGTCAAACCCTAGCATTTCTTTAGATTTATCAGGACTAACTACTAGCAGAGTATTGAGAAAAAACACAAATCGGGGGCCAAAATAAGGAGTACCAACTCAAAGTACAAAAAAAAAAAAAAACATGAGAAGCTGACAGTTTTGAGAAGGGTTTCACACATAGTCATTGCTTAGTGCTAGGTTGCAATCTCTTCTCTTTCTCTTTGTTTTCTTTTTAAAGTAAGTTTATTAATGAGTAAAAAGTAATACCCTTAGGCTATTTTAGAAATTTCACAAAATGTGAAAATAATACGGAGCCAACAAAATGAGCATCACCCATACTCATATCACTCTGAGATATCTGTCTATAAAAGTCTGTCAGCCAGAATGCTGAGGTATAAAACCGATCTCCAAATCACAGTGACTCAATGGAATTTAGAGTCATTACCCACTCAGGCTACATGTTCTTGGGGAGTAGGGGGCTCACCTTTGATCAGCTAGATCAAGTGGCTCGGGATCCCTACCTTTGAGGGGATAAGTCATGTAATCCCACCATATGTTGGGAAAAATTATTTGGTAAATATTTCTAGTGATATTATCTGGTGTAACTCTTTCAACTGATTTTCTATTGCATGTGTATTTGCATATATGTTTATTCTGATCTCTATTTAAACAAAGTTGGGAACATGCATTATTACTATTTTTTAATTTTACTTTTTAATTAGCAATCTTGGGGGAAAGAAGTCACGTTTGAACTTAAAGGCAAAGGCAGAGATGCAAAACTAGCTGGTTTTTCCTTGGAGAATATACATTACAAACCCATTTTTGCTTTCCATTTTTCATTTAACAATTTATTGGTTTCAATTTCCTATGTCAATAAATTTTACATGATAATATGATTTTCATCAAATTCTGTCCTATGGATATCATATAATATGGTTGGATCTTGCAGTATTATTAGACACCTAGTTTTCTTTCAATGACTTCTGTCTTAAATAACTCATGATGAAAATTCTCATAAATAGCCTTGCAAATTCTTCTACTTCCTGGACAAATAATTACTAGGTCAAAGTTAAGAACATTTTAAAGAATCTGGAAACATTTTTTTAAACTGTTTTCTAGAATGGTTATTTCGGCTCTAAGTGAGAATACCTATCAATGCAATCTCATCAGTATTAACAATAAGAGATTAAAAATCTTTGCATATTTGGTTGATAGACAATGTTGAATCATTAATTTAATTCAAATCATGTTTATTGAAATATGCTAATTGCCAGATGCTCTTTTAGTCATGGAAAATATAGCAATGAACAAAATAAGTAGCCTTCATGAGCCTGCAGTCTACTTGGGATAACAAACAACAAACAAGAAAAAAAAATACATAGTATTTTTATATCATATGATTATAATATAAATATACCATATATATAGTATTTTTTATATACACACACACACACACACACACACACACACACATACACTCAGTGGGTTAAGAGTTATTGTGCAGAAAACCAAGTTTATTTTATAAAGACAGATCAGAGAAAACCTCTCTGATAAGGTGACATGTAGAGAATGACCCAATGACTGGCAGGTGGCGAGAAGGGAGGCATGCACGTAGCTTCCGGGATCTGAGTTCTCCAAGCAAAATAAACAGCAAGTGCAAAGACTCTGAGATGTAAAATACTTGGAAAGCAGGAAGAAGAGCAAGGAAGCTCCTATAGTGAGAATAAGGAAGTGGACAGCGTCATACAGGGCCCACAAGGTGGTGGAGGGAAGTGGGTGCTCCTTAAAGATAACATAAAGCCCTGTAGGGTTTGACAGGGACTTCAAATTTTATCGAGGGGGGAACCAGCAGAAGGATTTGAGCAAAGGTATGAAAAGGTTTGAGTTGCATCTTTTGACTTTTAGTGACAACGATGAATTCTTCATAAGCATATTGTATACATTAATTTAAAATATTTTTTAAGTATTTTTACATTTGGAGCTATTAACTATTTGCATCATTCTTACGATTTTTTCCATTTTTATACTTGCCTTTTAATTTTCCATTTTGTATGAATCGAAGTCTATAAACTTTTTCCATTTTGATTATTTCTAATTCGTTTCAATATAATTTAGCTATGTGCTTTTTAAAGATTTTTATAAAATGGAAAAGATTTTATCCTCACATAACTCTAAAAAATAGATGTCCTTTCTTTGTAATTCAGAATCAGACCTTTGTAAATAAGATAAAAATCGCTCAGAATCTTACCACTTCAAAAGGATAACCAAGAAGATTTTAATAGATAGCTTTTTTTTTTTTTCCGGTACGCGGGCCTCTCACTGTTGTGGCCTCTCCCGTCGCGGAGCACAGGTTCCGGACGCGCAGGCTCAGCGGCCATGGCTCACGGGCCCAGCCGCTCTGCGGCATGTGGGATCTTCCCGGACCGGGGCACGAACCCGTGTCCCCTGCTTCGGCAGGCGGACTCTCAACCACTGCTCCACTAGGGAAGCCCTAGATAGCTTTTGATACATATTGTTTCTGAATTTTTTTTTTAGCTGATTTTTCCCTCCATTCTATCATTGGGACCACATGTTAGTTTGCAACTGGGAGCTAACTAGTAGTGCAAGTCTTTCCTCTGCAAAGAAGCCATCAGGTGATCTGTGGGAAGAGTTCACACAGCTAGATTTTTGTTTTGTTATTAAGAGAAATTATTTGCTTTAGATTGCTGCAGAACAATTGGAAATATCACAGGTCATATGTCTGTTTAAATGTATTTTTGACAGTTCTGCTATTTTTGTGCTGATGATTCATCCTAATATGTATGGCAAGCATGATCTACCTTGCTTTTCTTTTCTTGATAACCTAGCAATTATTACTGTTATTTTCAACATTGTTTCCTTATTTTGATTTCTAAGAACCTACTAGGTTGAAAGAAAATTCAATTAATTTGGAGTAAACTGAATCTTTCTTCCCAGGATCATGCTGTATCTCTCGACTCACTCAAGCCTCCTTTTCTGTTCCCCAGGAAGACTGTGTGCTTTTGTTCACATCCATTTTTCATAGTGCATTTGACATTTATTTGTAAGTAGCATATATACATGTATTAGCGAATGCGTGTTTTATTTTTTCATTGTGTTTAACTGCTAAATACTTTCATTTGAGAATGTTTTTAATTTTATATTTTGGGGTATCATCACCAATTTTTATCATTATCCACAAGCAGTTCATATACTTCATTTTCTTTCTATAGTTAAGAGGCTGAAAAAAATATATAAAATACCTTGATGATATTATTTAGATACTTTATACCAATTAACACTTTCTGAATCTCAGAATACTTTAAGTGATGGATACTCTTCTGTAGAAGACACATAACATATTTATATGTAAAATATTACATATAAATTTAAGGAGTTCCTGACTCCTCTGAAAGAAAATCATGGATTCCTTTATGTCCATTGGCCACTGTTAAGAACCGCTGCCCCAAATCTCATTTATATGGTACTTGCTTAAGCAGTCAAATCCAGAAAAAAAAAAATTAAAATTTCCCGTTATGATTAAGAGTTATCAGACTTTTTGTACTTCTAATAATTTTGGAATATATAAGTAGATACCACATTGCGTATTGCATAAAAATTTAAGACTAGTATACTGTGCCTTCTCTACCACTAGCACCTGTCAATACATACTACCCCTTTGTTCTGTTTAGAATTGTCTTATATCTATTTATGTTTGCTAATTTTGTTCCTCGTTTTCTCTAATTTTTAATGAACAGTGTTTTACTTGATTTTGTAGCATGTTTTATGTATAACCACAGAATATGCAAATAATTTAATCCGTTCATTTCTAGCATGTAAGTCTTTGATTTCTGCATTTTTATCTCATTGCATTGAACTATATTTACATATTATTAAATGATGATAAAACTAGATATCTATTTAACCATTCTAATTTTAATGGATTTGCCTTATTGTTTACCATAGGTTTAATGGTAACTGTCACTTTGAAATAGACATTCTCTATTCTGCTACAATTATTATACATTTATATGATTATATGATTTTTAAAATCAGGAGTAGTCAATTAGCCTCTTCTATCAATTGTTTAGTTTGCTTTTCTCTTTTCTTTTTTTAAATCCTCAACTCTGAGTGATTGGCTGTGGTTTATAGAAATTTATAGAAACATTTATAGAAAAAGGAGCTCTATTCTTTCTCTTCCTCTGCCTCTTTTCCACAAATACACAAACACTGCTACCAACTAGAAACAAAACCAACTGAGTGCACTTCCATTATCAGCAATTTCTGCTTCCCTCAATTCGGTATTAATCATGTTACATTGATATGTTACTTAGAAACAACACTGCAGTTGACATTATTTAGATATTACGTATGAATGAAGGAGTGATTTGATTGAGAGCACTGACAACCCACAAAACTCTTTCTGATGCAGCATAGATGAAAACAAGAGTCTCTGGATATTTCCCAAAGATGCTGAACAATATTCCCTGGCTGGCAAAATAGCCTTTAGTTTAGCCTACTCTTAATAAACTCTTCCGTATGAAAGGCACATCTAGTTGGGGGAATGAACAAAGCAGATAATGAACTCTCCAGGTGTTTGGGTTTGAAGGCTGTTCTTTATCTTATTGCTTGTTTTGAATGTGGTATTCTTATGTTTTAAACATTTGTGATAAAATTATCAGGTAGAAAATTTTTTTTAAAAAAGCTAATTTCATCAGGCATATAATGAAGTTGTTCCTACATAATTTTAACAATGTAGAATGTGACCAGTGTCACTTTTAAGAATATGGTTTACATCCTTTCCAATAAAGGAATAACACCCAATATGATATTTGTTATAAAAGGGTAATTACTAGATTATAAGCTTTTTTTTCTGGTAAAGACTTAAGGAGTATATTCTTTCCCTCATATCTAACATAATGTTTTCATTTTGTAAAAACACTCAATTTATAATTATTGACTTATTTCTCCTCCTTTTGCTTAATACTAATGTGTATTTCAGAACCATTAATCTTTAACCACTCACTTGGCTTATCTTTTGGTGTCCTTTACAGGTGAGCAACAAAATAAAAAAGGATATTGCTTTGTAAACTAAAATGTTTACAGATTCAATGTTAATTATTCACTGTTATTTAGTTACTTGGAAGTGTCTGGTATATATAATAACACTTTTTTTTTGGAATGACTGATGCATATGTCTCAGAGAACAAACTATCCTAAGAAGATCCCTGCCCCATCATTGATACCTTCTGAGATAAAAAGCCAAGGCTGCTTACAGCCCATCAAGATAACACCTCCTTGATTCAGCTCAAGCAGGTGAGAGAGCAGACAAGCCACTGAGCACTGAGGGTTTTAAAAGCAGGATGCAGACAGATATTTGAGCTGCATTACCCTGAAGTTTATAAGCTATGGGAAAGAATCAGTCACAATTTAGGGTTTTATGTCAAAATTTCGTCCAGCTTAGATTGTTTGTAATGAACTCTGAACAGGTCCTGAAATAGCTTGTCTTGCCGTTCCACAAAGTGTTTGGGCATTGGTGTTATGAAGCAAAGTAATCCTTACAGTGATATCACAGCATGTGAGGACACTTTATCCAGCGAGTACAAGTTTTAAGATTTAATATTTGAGGAAACATTGCCCGATTGCCCATCATTCTCATAAACTCTGGCCCCTTCTGTATTTGGCAGATTAGTCCTTTGCAATATAATTGTTCAAATAAAGAAAGGGAAGTAAGAATTACAGGGCTGAAATTTAAATCCAGGCCTGTTTGATGCTAACCCTGTGAGTTTTCTTATACTTCATCCTATACAGAGAAACCACAACTCCATTCTATTTGTTAATCCAAACAACTTTTTTTTTTTCCAGGAATTTTTCTTTTTAACTAGAGTGTTTTTTTTTTTTAAACTGGGATTGATAAAAATACTTTCCCTTCTCATTTCTTTCTGCCATTGTCTAGGCTCTGATGAATGCAGGAATCAACATAAAGTTGTCCAGAGAGTGGCAGAAAAGTGTGTACGTAACAGAAAGCTCTGAGTACCCGCCACTGAACTCCCAAGAGATAGATTTTCACTTGGCCATATTCCAGGTTATTCCTGGTGACTGTTCCTTCTCCATCCTACAGTGATGAATGAAACAGTTTAGACCAGTACTCTCTAAGCAAGTATTGAAATTACAAAAATTAAAGTACTCATCGATATTGTTTTTCTTAGAAATTAACCCTTACAATTATTATTGTAACTCCAATGCACTGAATGCCCACTGGATGCTGACACTTTATACACTCATAAAAATACAATCAGAAGTGAGTTTTATCATCCCCAGTGTACAGACGAGGGGACTGAAGTGCAGACAGGTCAAATCCCTTTGCCAATCATACATTACTAGTTGGTGTTTTGACACATATTCAAATCCAGATCTGCCTATTGTCACAGTCTACACTCTTCCCACTTTACCTGGCTGCCTATTAAACCAAATGATAAAATTCAGGCAACAGAAGAGAAGCTAATCATTTAGGCAGCCATCTAAAACATAAATACCTTTCATTTGCACTTTCTCCTGTCTCATATGTATAATCTCATTTAATTCTCTAATCTACAGTAGCTAAAGCTAAGACTCTAAGGAGGCAAAGTGCAGAAAGATGGAGTAAAAAGAAAGTGCCTGCTTTGTATGGAATCACTAAGGGAAAGAAAGGTCACATTGCCAGCTGGTGCTGTGCTGTCTGTCATCAGGTTTTATAATATGGTGTAAACACTAGGGTCTGTGACACTGAACAAGGAGGGAATAGCTTATTACCTCCAAAAATAGCACAAATGCCAAGCAACTTTAACTGGCTTAGCCTCAGGAAATTTCTCCATTCTCTACGAATGTAAGGTCACATTAAATTGTTTAGAAACTTACGGCTTGAGTGTATCAAAAAACTAAGCCTCTGTGTGTTATTTTGATGATGGTTGAGTAAAGATTTGCTGTGTTCTTGGGTTCAAATTTTCTAAAAAGTTTTAATATTAAATCAGTTGCTGAATTATGAAAAAATAAACATAATGTTCTATTAAATGAAAAGATGAACTATACATGTATTAGTGAAAAAAGTACTTGGCATATTCCTCTGAATTCAAACTAAAGAAGCTATCTCTCAGGCAAGGTTGTCTATGAAGCATCATTTCATAGGGAAGACTTGAAATGAAATTATAAATCCCCAAACAGATTTTATTAGAGTGGAAAACTTGACAAAAGCTTAACACAGAAGCAGAATGCAGCAAAGGCTAGGATAAACCTAGCTCTTTAAGACTTTTATACCATTCGTACAACAGAGGAAAGAAAATACTAATTAAGGATAATGTTATGTGTATTTGTATTGCTTTCTCACTAAAATGATTATATTTTTCTATTGTAAAATTAATTTCGATAATTCTCCTTGAGATCCTGTATATTTGAAAACAACTCTGAAGAAAGTCTGTGACTTGGGAAAACTTTTCTATTTAAAATAAAGGCTGTTTGCTTTTTCTAAAAAAAGAAAAAACTTAGACTTGACGAATTTTGTGGCATTTTCTTCAAAAAAAGGAGGAAGAGGGGTTTATGAAATATCCATTTCTTTACTTCCATTATCCAGATGTTTCCTATCTAAGCTCACGAAAACTCATTTGGCAAGGCAATTGTTTATCAAACTTCAGCAGTGGGAGTCTATGTACAAATAAAGTTGTGCATAGGGACCTGATATGTAAAATGAGTGGGAGGTCAGCCAGATAGTTGAAGACCAGAAGTTGGCAGCAGGAACAAAGCCCAACTCTGATGGTTTCCACCTCTCCCTCCTCAGGAGTCCCTGGGAGTCTCTAAGAAAATCATTAGCATAAAGCCTCCAAACATACTGTTAACTGCATTTGATTTATTTATGTTCCATTCCGTTTCTTATTTTTGTTCAATGGTTTTCATGTTTCCAAACTCCTGACGCTTATTAATCTTCAGGACTAACACACACAAAGAAACAGAATAATAAACAGTAAGTCACTTTTTTCTGTTCTAGGGTTAACTAAAAGTTTCAAAGTTTTCTTTTGGTAAAAAAATATAATAGTAATAGTATGTGTTATTATTAAGTACAAATACGCTAGTAAGATGATATGTCAATACTGTATCAGTCAGGGTTCTCTAGAGAAACAAAATCAAGATGAATGTGTGTGTGTGTGTGTGTGTGTGTGTGTGTGTGTGTGTGTGTGTAAGAGGTTTATTTTAAGGAATTAACTGATGTGATTGTTGCGGCTGGCAAGTCTGAAATCTGTAAAGCAGGCTTCCGGACTGGAGAAACTGAGGTTGCAGTCTTTAGGCAGAATTTCTTCTTTTTTGGGAAATTTCAGTTCTTTTCTCTTAAAAAACTAATTAGATGAGGTTCACCCATATCATGGAGGCCAATGCTGTTTACTTAAAGTCAGTTTATTGTAAATTTTAACCACATCTACAAAATATCTCCACAGCAATATTGAGATCAGTGTTTGATTAAATAATGGGGTATGATAGCCTAGCTAACTTGACATGTGAAAATAACCACCACAAATAAAATGTAAAATAATTTCTACTTGATATATACATTTGGTAATAGGAAGCTTTAAAGAAAATATTAACACAAAATAAATGCTAAATAAAATTATCTAATAAAGAAAATATGACAAAGATTTAATATGTATAAGCTACCATACTTAATTTGAAATATTAAAATACAGAAAAAGTTAGAATTGCCCTATCTGATTTTTGTTTCATGACAAATATTACAGATGAAGAAAACTTTACCAACAAGTAAAACCACTTTGGTCGGGTACTATCTCAGGATCTAATACACTTGAATGACTGACAAGTAGATTCTGTGGCTTCTTTAATATTCAATTTTTCCCTTCTATTAATGCTACTGCTTGTGGGCTATAGAGGAGATGGAAACTCCACTCAACGTCATGTTCTTTTCCAGTCTTGCACATCATGACCTTTGAAATGTGACCCCCATCACTGTCTATTTGATGAAAGTATCCGTACATGATTCTCAGCTTCTCTAACTCCCTAACGGTGGCAACCTGGTTTCCACAATGAAAGGAGAAAGCTTGGGTTAGGCCAGATTCGGAGTCCACCCAAAGCAAGGCGTATTTAGAGCCCTCAGTCAGAAAGGGGAGGCCAAGGTAATCAATGTGCCGATCCCTCACTGGTTGGGAACTCCGATGAATGGCCCTGGACTCCTTTGGCAGCTGCCTTGGGTGGTTTAGAACACACAGGACACGCTGTTACTGCATTAACCGAGTCACTGTATTTCAAGGCAGTCGGGCATCCTTGACAATACACCATCGCGCATGAGCACTGTGGTGGCTGCTTTTCCTTTGCAGCCCATCAGTTGTATCTCCTGAAGGCTCAGTTGCTCAGTCACACCTGGGCTAGGGCATCAGCTTTCTGATTGCCATGGAGTGTCAATGCCTCATGAGCCAGGACTTGGAAAAATGAAGACTGTCTCAGGCTCTTGCAGGTGAACCTAAATGTCTTTCCACACGTCCTGACCCCACAAGCTTATTCATGATCATCCACCCCTTGGCTTCCATTGTCCAAGCCATAGGGTCAATCCCTTTAGAACAGCCCATCAGTCAGTGTAACAGGTTAATGGCCAGGGCTCATGAGTGATCACTAGCCAAACCCTCTGAGTCCAGCCCACTGGCGGCTGAGGTTCATTCTTGCTCCGATGCAGATGGTGTCAGTGTTGGGCTGAATAGTGAATGCACTCTATGTGGAGAGATGGCCTGTATACCAGGCATCGGTGGGCATTTCCCCCACTCCCTCTCTACAAGATGCAGGGGCCATCACAGGGAGAGGGGTGGGCGATCTGGAGGGTCTACACACTCTACAGGACCTACAGGAACTGCAATTCTAGAGACAGTGGGCTGGTAGTGTGTTCCTCTGCTGAAAACTGACCTGCCACTAATTAAAATGGGAGTTTGAGTCATGGTAGAGTTAGATCAATAGAACATATTCTCAACCCACCTCTTGATAGAAAGGAAAGTTCTTATCACAATATGCCATTCCTTTGTGAGAGGTTCTACCTGGGGAGGAGCTGTGTTCACTGCTGGCAGCTGCTGCTCTAGAGGGTATAATGGGTTTCTACTTCCTTCCAGAGCAAGGGCCAAAATTTCAGGGGTACCTTCAAGCTCCTTACATGTGGTTTGTCAAATCTTTTTTGTTCATGTACTAGTTATCCATTGCTGTGTAACAAAGTACCCCAAGACAACAAATATTTTTTCACAGTTTCTGTGGGTCAGGAATTTGGAAACAGCCTAACTGGCTGGTTCTATCTCAAGTTCTCTCCCAAAATTTACAGTTAAAATGTGAGTCAGGGCTAAAGCCACCTGAGTCTTGACTGGAGAAAAATCTACTTCCAAGTTTGCTCATGTGATTGCTGTCAGTCACCTTGTAACCAGAGAAGAAGGGAGAAGGATGCTATGACAGGTAATGATTTCGGGAAAGGTGAATGCAAAGCGGACCCAAATGGAAAAGTACCTGTGTGCCTTGCTAAGCAGTTTGGCCACTGTTCTCTAGTGGAGAACATTTGGAGGTTTTGAAGCAGTGACTTGATGCACTTAGTAAAAATTGTTCATAGAGGTGGAAAATTAGTAGCTTAATAGTGCAAGATCAAAAAGTGGTAAATGGCAGGTACAGCAAAAGGACCCATGGGTCAGAGATTATGTCAAAAGTTACAGAAGGCTCAACAGAACCCACCTGTCCATCTGCCTGCAGACCTCAGGAAGCTTTGAGCCTCTGCAAGTTCTGTGACATGCCCTGGTCTGAATCAGCCTCTGAGCTAGGTTCAGAAGCTACAGAATGTGTCCCTGGGTTGGGCTTTGCTATACATCAAACATCCAAGCACACTTGCTGTTCTGGATTTTTCTGCAGCTCAGGCAATAAGAGGAGCCAGTAGGTATCAGACACTTATTAATGCCACGCCTGCCTTAAATGCTTTACATGTATTAACTCTTTCAATCTTCATAACAGCCCTTTGAATAAGTTACTATTATTACCCCAATTTTACTGAGGCATAGAATGGTTTAGTGGTCCATATTTACATAGACAATAAGTGGTGGAGTGGAAAATGCAACCTTAGTTACGTTAAGCTAAAGACCTGATCTTAATCCTTGTCAGGGAAATTGCATGAATATCCAAGGTTGGAACTGTGCTTAGATAAATTAAATCTCTCCCACAGATAGCTCAAGGGAAGTATACATTAAAAAATCTAATCTAGAAGTGTAGTTAAGACACACCATGACATACTTTTTAATGTTTCTAAAGAACATTTTTCCTTGAATTCCGTTGATGCCAAGAGGATAAGAAATGGATTGTCAAAAGTTGCATTTATAGGCAGAGCATCATTGGGTAAACATCTTAGTGTAATTCTTATAAAGATGTTAAGCAGCCTGTTCTGTTCTTTCCAACTTTAGAATCACTGAACTCCCAAATATCTTTAATTTCTGATTTATAGTAAGATTACATGCTTCTTTCTTCTCAAATTAAAACTAAATGATAACCCATGTGATTATTTCATTACTCATTGAGATATAATCTGTATGTCACAGTAAATTAATTATATTGCTACATGGGTTTGGTCTAAATATAAAATCGACCAATATAAGGGACAGACTGATACTGACAATCAGGTTATTTTTTTCTGTTATACATATATTCTAGACCAAGTGGCTATTATTTATTAATCTGAATTTTGAGTTTATCCTTCTCAAAATAGGAAATTACATAACTCATTTTACATACATATCCTCAACTCATTAATTTCTAAATTTGTAGTTATTATTGTGGTTATTTCTGACCTACATGTATTTCTACTTAATGAGGATCTTAGGTGATAATTTTGATAATTCTCAGCTTGTTGTATGAAGAACAAACTTCGTCTTTAATTAGACTCATACAGAGTTTGCATCATAGAAAGGAAAAACTAAATCTCTTTTGGTTTAATAGATTAGGCATAAGAACCCTTTCAAATATATTATCTTGTTTTTATAAAAGCTTTAGTAAGTTTGGAAGATTAAGGGAATTACTTCTTGAGCAAAGTTGGGAAGAATCAGATTCTTTTTTAGAGTGTGTTACAAACTGTTCTCCATAGCTGGTAAGTTATGTCACAAATTACATTCTTCCACACTTTTTATTTTTAAATGAGAGGATGATATAAAATTGCCAATCCACTGTAATCCTACTAACTTGCACTTTAACAAATTGCAAAATACAATGAGAAAAGGCCTCTAAAGATCATCTAGATACGCGTAATGGGCAGTCACGTCTTACAGCATGCATGCAGCCATCAGGGAAGTGTCCAAGGAAAGGACTCTGCTGTGGCACTGATCCACCTTAGGGTTAATGGTCATTCCTGCAGCTGTGGTGCAGAGGCCCTGGGAGTACCTTACATAATGTAGAAATTCCTCCTACCACATTCCTAACAGGTGTTCATCCAGTCTTTCTTCCCCACTCAGGGCCTCTGCTGGTGTGTCCTTCTGCTCAGAATAATTGTGACCTGAGACCTTTGCAGAGCTGCAGCCTTAACTATCTTTAGGTCTTTGCTCAAATATGACTTTCTCACAGCCCTTCCCTGATAAGTAAAAGACTGAAAGAAAATTCAAGCAGCTCCGGTGACAATGGCATACTTTGCTGTGTGTAAGGCATTCCATTGTTAGACAAACACACGTTGAAGAGAAGACCACGTACTAATTTGCTAGGGCTGCCATAACAAAATACTGCAGCCTTAAACAGAAGAAATTTTCTCACAATTCTGGAGGCTAAAGGTCTGAGATCAAGGTATCGGCAGATCTGGTTTCTCTAGAGGCCTGTTTGATTTGCAGTTGGCTGCTTTCTGCTATGTCCTCACAAGGTCTTTCCTCTGTGTACATGCATCCCTGGTGCCTCCCTCTGAGTCCAAATTTCCACTCCGTATAAGGACATCAGTCAGATTGGATTAGGGCCCACCCTAAAAGTCTCATTTTAACTTCATCACCCCTTCAAAGGCCCTATAAAAATATAGTCACATTCTGTGACTTAATGTGAGTTAAGCCTTTAACATATGAATTTTGAGGGGACACAATCAACTGATAACACCATTCTTTGCCCGAAGGATGCTTTCTGGATTCCCACAACTCAACACCTTCTTCTGTCTCAACACTTGTATTTGCAGCCTTATCTCAAGCCCTTCACTGCATGATATTTAACTGAACTTATTTGAAAATGCATGTTAATTTACTGTAGTAGATGAGAGACTGTGCCTCTCAGATTTCCTACTGCAGTGAGTGTGACTAATGGTCTCAGCTGTGGTGCTTTGAATCCTCCACTGTATCTGCACCAAGGTGACACTCCCCTTGGCTGCTCCTAGCCAGTGACTGAGTGCAGCAAGGACGCTAAGGTAGGTGCTCTCCTATGGGATACAGTACTCTTCTGGCTGGTGATGTTGGCCTGATGATCTCCCATTAGTCTCATTAAACTGTCTGAACTGCACTGCAGTCTAAGACCTTCCTTCTTTCCCTGTCCTTCACAGGGTGAGAGCTACACTGTAGGCTGATGGCTTCCCATTCTCATTTTCCCTCTCAGGCATTTCCCCCAAAACCTCTTGCATGTCTAATCATCTTGACATCTTCAAGCTTGGAGGACCTGGACAAATTACTTCCACATGTGTGAATGATAGACCTTTTCTCTCTTCTGAGAACATGACTTAAACAGAAAGAATAAATTCCAGAGTGGAAACTCTAGCAGGCAAGGGGAACTACATATTTCAGAGAGTCTAAATATCATTGAAATAATGCAAGACTTATAACAAGTAGAACATGAATTTAGTAAAAGTGTATTTCAAATTTCTGGATAAACCATTAAGTATTTTATAATACAATGTTAAGTTCCACAAAATTGTATTCTGAACACAAGGATATTTTATTCATCTTTATACTTAAGCTAAATGTATATTTTTTCTATCAAAATCATCATGAACAGGGGTCCAGAGGGATAAGACCACATATTAAGGATAAGACCCTCCCACTCAGGCCTCAATAACTCTTATCAGCAGGCAAAAAGTGGGACCTAGTCCCAAACAATCACAGCCTACCTACCACTGTCTACTGTGAGACCAGCCAGAACTAATATCATTAAGTCTATTACCTGTTTATGTCAATCATACAAGGAGTTCCAGGTTTCCAGCATATCCTTTTTTTATGTCCTTGTCTTGCACCTTCCCTAACTCCTAAGGCCTCTCCAGTGAGCCCTCTGGAATTTATGGTCCATCATAAATAAAACTCCCATGTTCTGTTCTCTAAAAATTACCTTTAACTCACTCTAAATGAAACTTAAATCTCCCTTAAGGATGCTGCTGCCTTGCAGGCACTCAGGTGGAAGCTGTTTTAACATCTCCTTCAGCCTTCATCCTACTGGGCCTGCATTTGGGTAAGTGTTCTCCTTGTTCCTCACTGCCAATTTCAGACTGTAATCTCTCTACGGTCCTAAAACTCTACAACATTGATTATATGTCATTGCCTCTTTGGACACATACTTCCTGTCACTCACTAAATCTGCTCCAACCACAGTAGTGTCCTTAACTTTCCTCAAACCCACTGGAAAACCCCATTCTCAGCGTCATGGTATACTTTCTATTCCCTCTGTATAACATGCCCTTAAATATCTGCATTGCCTAATTTGGTCTGCTCCCTTCTTGTATTTAAAAACTTTTTATCAAATTTCAAAGAAACCTACGCTATCTACAATATTTAAAATTGCAACCACCCTCCACTACATTGTTTTTATAATCCATTGCTTTTTATTTTTTCTCCATGTCACCTGTTTTTATCTGTACCTTCCATCAAGAATTTAAACTTCAAAGACACAGATTATATTCTTTACTGTTGTATAATCAGGATCTGCTATATAGCAGGTACTAAATAAATATTTATTGAATGAGTACAATAAATTGAGTTTATTGAAATTATAATCTTTCTCCTGTCCAAAGAAGGATAATTTAAATATTCCTTTAGGAAAAATAATATTGCTTTCCGTCTTATTCAACATATTTCTAGTTTTTTCCCATGTGCCCAATGTACTGCTAATTATATACACATGAAAAAAAACCCAATTTCTTACCTTGAAGAATTCTCTTCCTAGCTGTACAGACAGAAATATATACAGATTGCCATAATCATAGGGATAAATATTTATGCATATTTAGGTTTTAATTTCCTCCAGCAACTCTGTGGAGAATAGATTTGAGAGGGCAAAACCAGAAACAGGGAAACCAATTAGAAAAGTACACAGTTACCCAAATGAGAGATGACGGTGCCCCATGTGAAGCTTATCAGAAGAGATGGAGAGGAGCAGACAAATAGAAAATATTTAAGAGGTAAATTAGGAAAGAAGATTTTTTTATTATATTTTAAGTGTAAGAAACAAAAGACAAAAAAAGAGACAGAGAAGTCAGTTGAGAGGGAAAAATGAGAAATTATCATTTTATCTGATTAATTTTGATGCTTATGTGAAAATTAAAAGAACATATCCAAGGATATTGCTCTGAATATAAAGGTTAGTAGAGAGGCCTGCTATGGGAAAATAAAGTTGGGAGTTCTCAATAGGTCTGTGGTAGTTTAAATCATGGAAAAAAGTGAGATAGCTAGGGTAATATATAAAGTCAGAATAATAGTGAAACAAAAAATAACGCTGTGAGAACAAGAACTTGGAACCCTTATAGAAAGGGGAATCCTCTGAGAGCATAAAATATCAGGCCAGTTCCTAAAAAAGACAACACAGTGCATAATGTGGTGTGATGTAAACCAAGAGATGACAGCATATCAAGAATGAAAAAATAAGCAGCATTCCCAGATATTAAACATCATCACTGAAACTCCCATTTGCATATATAGAAATACACTATCTAATCATTTCTTCCCTGCCTTCTTTGAGCCTGTGTTTCCAGCTGAATCTAATATTACTCCTGCCCCCTCAGTAAGTCAGTCTATTAATTGCTCCAGTAACCTCACTCTGGGTTACCATGATTGCCCCTGCCAAGCACACACTTATCTTCACAGGGATGACTTTTTCCCTTTATCTCCACTTGTCAAACCCTACTGAGGTCGAGCTCCAGGAAAATGCTACTCTTTATATGAAGTTCTAATTAACCAGAAAGAATTAAGTCTTTCCTTTTCTTCCACAGATATGTGTAACCTTTTATTCCAATACTAGAACTGGTATCTTCTTTCTTAAATTAATATATACCACACAAACCTCCTACACAAGCTGTTAAGTTATTAAAAGAGGTCAAGTCCTGGCCACCATTGTGTCCCCCAACATAGGCATAATGTATTTAAGGCATCAGACTTGTCCAAACTGGCCACTGATATATTCTGTTTTACACTAAAACACCATGAACATGTTTATCTGTTACTCTGACATAGTTACCCAGTTGATTCCCTCCTCTATTCCTTTACCCTTGACTACTCTGTTACTCTTTATGGGCAGGAATCATAACTTCAAGTCCTTTAGTCTCCACCCCAGGCACTGATTATGTGAGTTAGAAGACAGTAAGTGTTTAATAAATATCTGTTGAATGAATGAAAGAGTAAAGTATGTGAAGGAGGCAGTGAACAGATGATAAAGACTTAGAAGAGACATGCATTGATCGCCATTGTCCTGGTAAGTACACTCAGAGTATAGGCCACTCCTCATAAATTTTTTCCCACTACACAGTTTTCTCTCTGATCAGAGGGTATGTTATTGGTAAGGAATGGATCCCAGAGTAAATCCTGCCCTCTCTAAGTAATAAAGGGGAAAAGGGGAGAATCTTTCTATGAATGAACTACTTAGTATTCAATAATGTTACTAATTACAGATATAAGTATGGCAATATAACCTATTTAAAGCAGTAAGGGAACGTCAGGATTATTTACAATTCATCCTTTATTCAGAAGAGGCACCTGAGAATGAAAAAGATCAAGCTACTCACCTAAGTTTCAAAGCAAATTATAGCAGCTTTATATATATATATATACACACACACACACACACACATATACACACACACACACACTCACTTATTTATTTATTTATTTATTATACCATGACAAAAATCATGGTTTCCTAACTCTCTATCCTGGGCTCTTTCCATTATAAGTACATTTACTTTATGGCATTAGTGATGAAGTAAGCTAATACCACTTAATTTTTATATTTCCTGAATAAGTGATTAAATTTTAGTATGTTATTACTGTACCATACAATTACCAAGAATCTTTACAAGGACCTATTGTTTAAGCTTGTGATTTTATGATACATTTTTCTTGATACAACTGGGCTTAATGTAACATTTTTGCAACAAACTTTCTGATCTGTCCAGCAACGTTTAAAAGGCAGTCAAAGGAAGGTAAAATTTCAAAGTAAATACTCCCTCAATTCTCAAGGCAACAACTTAAAAAAGGAAAACAACATAAGCCACAGAAGGAGCCTCTAAGAGGCCTGTGTTTTGTGGCCCTGGTAGAACTTTGCGCTCTCTGAAATCCCTGGAGGGAGGAAAGCCATCTGTGTTAGTGCCACTGGGCTGAAACAGTCGCTGAGAGTAAGTTGGTGCACTGCTTTGGATGTTGCTCTTTGCTCTTTCCAGCCCCAAGGAGACTTCTTAGCACACTTGAAGCAATAACGGAAGGAAACAATACAAGTTTTGTGCTTGTGGAACAGATTCAGAGGTAAGGACTTGTGTAAAAACATTTTGGTTTCACATTGCTAGAATTTGTTATTATACAGAACAGAGTTGTATTAGTTTTCCAGGGTCGTCATAACAAAGTACCACAGACTGGGTGGCAACAGACAGCAGCACGTGGACTGGGTCTGATGGCAGCAAAGGGTCATGGGAATTTGTGACTTTGGAGTTCTCAGCCTCATATGTGTCTACTCAGACTCAAAGCTATCCACTCAAAGGCTCAGGGAACCAACCCTTCCTGCCCGTGTCCTGACCTTCTCAGAGGAAGGGAGCTGGCAACGGCGACCATGCAGATTGCTAGGTAATTAAAACATGTTAGGTTGGATCTGATGGACCTGTTGTCTTGGCCAAATCCTGGCCCTAAAAACAGCCCTCTTCCAAAATCTCAGCATCCCATTAATCCCAGGACTAGAAGAATTTCCTTCTCCTTTCCCCAAAAGTCATCCATTTTCCTACTTCAAGGATGAGTGGCAATTCTTTTCAGGAAATAACTTCTTGTACTTTGATATACTCTCCACCCAGGAAAATCCATTTTCCTCTGCAAAGTTGGCACAATCCTATGAGAATCCTTTACTGGAGAATAAAAAGCAGAGCTGGCAAAGCTAGGTGACCTGAACACTCCTGGACAAAATCAAGAGGGAAGATGACAGCTACCTATAAAACAACACCTGGCTGTGTGAGAAGTCACCTCAGGCACCCCAAGACGTGGGTGAAAAAGTGTGTATCCAGAAAAATCCATCCTGTTATTAATTTTTGAGAATAACATATACAATGTTCATGCAATGGGACAAAATCATTCTGATTTTCCATCAGAGCTACCCAAATCTGAACCTATTTAAAAATAGATGAGTCAACCCTGCCAGCGAATCCTGGGAGCTCAGGCCATGACAGGATTTGTGCTTGGATTGTTCTTTCCGTGGACTTGATCAAATGGCATTAATGTGATTTGAACTGTGAAATTCCAGCCAGAGCCTAAAAAGTCTTTTTTGCTCAATTCCCCTGCTACCTGAAATCACTGAGTTTAAAATGCCTCCAGTTCTAATCCATTAAAGTTAACAACTTTCAGAGCCATTAGCGATAACAGCTTCCTCTGTCACAGTTTCTCAAAGTAACCTCTCCGTGAAGAATTTATGCAAAAAGTGGATCAAGGGAAAACAAATTCAAACCTTGTAGCACACTGACACAGGCGACGAGGACGCAGGGCGCGGTCAAGGCTTGTGAGCACGCGCATCGTGCTGAGAGGAGCCCTACAGTCTCCCCCATTAGAGGCGTTCCGACCATGCCTTCTCTACTTCAGATGGAAATCTGTGCCTTACAGTGGCAAGCCAGGCTTTACAATGTGAACACTTCTCCTCTCTGGTGTCAACAAACAGCTGTAAGATGGACGGAGGGCCATTTGTTGGGGAGGCTGCAGTCCTCTGCTGTAAACTCAGTTCCTTCAGTGGGACACCCTCACCTTGACGCCTACTAGCCACAGACTTTCTGGGGTATGGATATTCCGTGGGACCAGCGCTGCTAAAGCTCCTCCTTCAGATATTCTTCAGGGTGGCATGGGATGGGGGTGGGGCTGTCTCTTCCTGGGATTTGCTTGTGGGGCTTAATTTTATTATTTGTATTCCTTTCTATCCTTCAGTGGTCAGAGATCTGTCCTCGGAACATGTACTCTCATCTCCCACCACATCCACTGCTTTCTTACCTTTGACCTAATTTACATCTTTCAACAAGAAACCAAAATCCATAGTATTGTGAAATGGATGATCTTCTTTAGGTGCTCCCCCAATCCTGCAAACATTCAACATGTTTTTCTTTATACTGTGTTAGAATATCTGAGCAATTCAGCAGGAAAATGGCAGTCATTTTTACAGTAAGGGAGTATATATTGCAGTTCTACTTTAGAAACAGTATAAAATATTGGACTATAGAAACAGAATGGCTCATGGACTCTGAAGACTGCCCAAGTTCAAATCTGTGACTTAGCAGCTGTGTGACTTTGGACATCTCTGTGCCCCAGTGTCCCTGTCTCTGGAATGTGGTTGGGAATACTACCTACCTCAAACGTAGCAAGTATGCTCTTAGCCTGTCACAATGTGAAAACTTTACTATTTTTTATTATTTAGTACTATTTTATTTTTATTGACTCTTTAAGTTTTAATTAATCCATAGATGCCAAGCCAAATTCTATTCATGTTGACAAAACAAAGAAATGAAAGAATCTTTGCATCTCTCAGCTGGCTTGTAGAGTGGCTATAAGTTTGTTAATTATAGAAGCAGATCAGCTAGTAATTATACTTACAGCCTCTTTCAGATAATCTTAAAGTCACTTTGGAATGGCAGAATCCAGAGAAAATGGAATAGTGGCCAAAAGAGGAGAGTTGAACACCTGAGATATAGGAGGGTTAGTAGGAAAGGAGGCGCCCGATATTTTTGAGAATCTAAATAGAAACTGGAGTAGTAAATAAGGGAACCAGATTTGGGATAGTCTTATTGAATACAAAGCAAGGTATAAATAAGAGGTGAGAAAAGGTGTTTCTCTGGCAGAAATTCAGGTTAGTTAGCTTGCCTGCCAAAGCCATACCTCCCTGAGTTCTAATGTGGTAGCTTTCTGGTGCAAGCACATAGAATAGCACCTATTCGGCATTAGATATGCCATTCTCACCTTTTTCCTACAGATCGCACATGGGCTATCCTCTTTTCACAGTTTTAGAATGTAAGTCATTACATAAGTAATCTCTTTGTGTGTAACATTCATTTTAACATTTTGTTTTGAAATAATTTAGGCTTACTGGAGAGGTGTAATTTTTATAGATCATTCATTCAGCTTCCCCTAATGCTGACACCTTACGTGACTACAGTGCAATTACTGAAACCAGGAAATTAATAATAATGCAATATTTTTAAGTAATCTACAGGACTGACTTGAATTTTGCCAGTTTTCCCATGATCAGTATAGCAAACTGAAGAAAACCTACCATACTTTTGTTTGTTTGTTTTGGTGGCAGGGAGAGGGATAGTGAGTCCTCTGATTTTATGGTTCCGTGTTGTCTTTCAGGACCCTGACTCTTCTTTACCCAATTTTTAAAAAGGGGCTTCCTCCTTCCTGCTTTTGTCTCCTCTAGAACTAAATGTTTTGAAGATACCCTTTCAAACTATGTGTCCTTTTTTTAAAAAAATTTTTTTTGGCTGTGCTGCACGGCTTAGGGGATCTTACAGTTCCCTGACCAGGGATCGAACTCATGCCCCCTGCAATGGAAGCACAGAGTTCTACCCATTGGACCACCAGGGAATTCCCAAACCATGTGTACTTTTAAACACCTTCCCTTTGACTATATTTTATTTCACTTGGTCACTTGGTTTTGTATGTTCAGACTTGGGGCAGATTTAGCATTTCTGGCAGTGGTTTTAGATCACTCCTTGCCCTGTCAATATCTTCCTTCTCTCTTCCATGCAGTTTTTCTCCATTTGTCTTTCTTCACAGCAAAGACTGGCAATGAGGTGGGGATGGCAGTGCACAAGAGAGAGCAAATGCTAGGATTAAGGAATTTTTCTTTTTTTATGTACAGTTATTTAAAGACTGAGCATTCTGTCTTAAGTTATGCTGAGGGCCTGATTGCGTGTAAATTTTTCCCTTCCTGTTGTCCTGTATTGTTTTCCAGTTACTCTGAAGTTCTCAGTAATTTTTTTTGATCATAAAAACACAGATGGTAACTGGAAAGTATCCTGAGTGGTCCTGTGGTCTAGGCTCCTATCTTCAGGCAAAGTTTTCCCTCATCAAGTGCTATAGGATGTGGACTTAATGAAAGAAGAGTCCCATTAAAAGTAAGGCTTACATAAACTCCTATCACCTTCTCAAAAATTCCATACCACATGGAATCTTATTATTTTATCATGTAGATTCTAGTAATTTCAGGACTATATTAAAAAATGCAAGCCAACATAATACATAGTATGTCATAGTTAAGAGTTAACTGCTAATGAAAATGCAAGGAATAACTTTGTTTTTATTAAAGTATAGGGAAAGGAAGAGAATGTTATTCATTGTTAGAATTGAAAAGACATAATAATTTTAATAAATGAAATTTTCTTTTGAAGTCTTCATTACTTACTAGATAAATACATTTTCATTTGAGTATTTCTTAACATAGAGGATACCTAGTGTTATGGACTGAATGTGTCTCTTCAAAATGCATATATTGTAATCCTAACCCACAACGTGATGGTGGGACCTTTGGGAGTTGATTAGGTCATGAGGCTGGAACCTTCACAAATGGGATTAATGCCCTTATAAAAAAGACTCCAGAGAGCTCTCTTTCCCCTTCCTCCATGAGTGGATATAAGAAGTGGGCAGTCTGCAACCCAGATAAAGGCCTGACCAGAAACAAAACATGCTGGCACGCTGATCTCAGACTTCCAGCCTCCAGGAGTGTGAGAAATAAAAGTTCTGTTGTTTATAAGCCACCCAGGCTATTGTAATTGGTTACAGCAGTCTGACCTAAGACACCTAGTTTGTTGCAAATGGTAATTGGAGCTAAAGGTCAAAGTTCTAAGGTCTTTGTTCATATACATCACATACCTACAATTTTTTTGTCGTATTATTTTTAGTGTTATCCATAGTGACCAACAAGAGTTATGACCTCACCCTTTTTGCTGATAGTTCAAATAAGTGTTAGGAAAACTCTTTCATGAGTGGATCGTGTACATCCCTCAACTGTGGATGAGTCTGATCATCAGCTCAACTGGTGGTATGGCTCATCCGTCCTTTGGCACCATTAATTTTCAAATCATCTCTACTGCACCATGAATATGAGGAAAGCCGAAAAGCTTGAAGCCAGACTGCACATGACTTTAGAGCCTTAAACATGTCACGTTAAAGACTCTACAGTCTGTCAAGCATTCTGATGGCAGCAAAGATCTTAATATTCTCATTGCCAACTATTTAACATGAAATAGGATGAAAAGGATCACAAGATCTTACACTAAGTCCATTATTAAAATCTTGATCTTAACCACTTTGGAGATTTCTTTTTTGTTCCTAATGTTACTAACTTTGTCTTTTCAAATAAAAGCTTCTCCCATTTATGTTCTCCATAGGACTTTTCCTCCAACTCTCTCCTTTTAAACCACTGGAAAGAGGTTCTCAATACATCCCTACTCCTCTTTCAACTTACAGCAATATTTAAAGCAGCACATTTCTTTTAGTTCTTTAAACTGAAAGTGAAATTATATCAATTGTTGGCCTATGAACCATTCCCTTGTGTACTTAGAGAGTTTTGATGTAAGAAGGAATTGAAAAGTTCAGAATTTCAAAAGTTCTCCTTGTGAATTAGTGTCTATCTTCCAGATCCTTGATTTTCAGTGTTCCATACACTAACTTTTTTGGTGGTTTGTTTTAGATTACTCATCACTGTGGTCCCCTTCTTAGTCTTGTCTCAAACTCACATTTTCTGTCTTATTTTTTTGATCTTATGCCCTATTGCCTCTTTAACTTATTTCTTGTTATTGGTTATGCCAGAATCTGTACTCTTGTTCTGAGATTAAGTATAAGCTAAGAGTACTGTATGGTTTAGAAAACTATATCAACTCTGCATTTGTTTATTCATTCATTAACACAACTTTATTAATCAAATGATGTAGCATGCACTCTGATAGAAACTGAGGATGCAGTCATAATTGCTACTTTAAAGAAAATCAATCTAGCGGAGTAGAGAAAAAAATATTAGAATACTACAGAGAGCGGTACCATTGAGGTGTGGACGAGGTAGTATGTACTGGCAGAGAAGGCACAGCAAAAAAAGATAAATAAATAACCTAAATTAGCCAGGTGTGGAGTCAGGTGAGCAATCAGAAAGCTTACAAGGGAGATGGCTTTTGAATTGAGCCATGAAAAATTAGCAGGAGTTCAATAACAAGGTCCTTTATCCCTCTTTACGTTCAGCAAAGATCTCTCATTTTAAAACATTATTTTTTTTATCCTTTATATTTTTCTTCTGTTACCACCCTATTTCCCTTTTTCTCATCGCGACTCACTTTCTTGGGAAAATAGTTTATATCTGCTCTTTCTATTTTCTTAACAACCACTCATCCATCACAGTTATCCAGACTGCACAAATAACTATCTGTCAATTCTCATAGATGACATCCTAATTGCCAAATTCAATAGCAACATTTCTCTCCCCTTTCATTTGACCTTTCTGTATAATCTGGCACAGGTTATCACTTCCTTTCTTGAAACTGTCATCTGTTAACTTCCTTGCTATCATTTTCTCTAATTTTCCCCATTTCTGGAGGATCATGTGAAAAGTTTTCTTTAGGTAATTTCTCTTCCTCCTCATACTACTAAAGCTAGCTAAACCTTAGCTTTAGAATACAGAACTAGGGTTTCATTGATTAGTTAATTTGATACTTTAATAGCAGCTAAGAATATGATACAAATCTGTAGACCTGAGGACTGGACCTGTTTCTCTGGTCTAGAGAGCCAGTCTGCAGAGGCATCATCATTATGACATCAGTTTATCCATATGTATTGTCTGTAAAGGATCTACTCTATGTAAGAGTCTAAGAATAAAGAAAACGTGTACATTACTATTTAACAGATTATATGTCAATATCAATTAGGGGTTATATTTGCTTTTCTTCTTTTTCCATTAATATTCTTGGCTGCCTAACTGGTTTGGCAAAGATAATTTTATTTTGGCTTATATATCTATCAGTATATTTGCATTTATTAAATGCATTGGCTCTATGGTTCTTTTCTATTTGCAATATTTCCAGCAGTAACTGCAAACTCAATTCCTGTACAATGTTCAATCATGTATTATTCACTTCTTCTGCGTCATTAAGAATGATGAATTGGAACAGGATGATGATTCATCCTAATAGTACCTCATTAGACACTCTTCCCAAATATTAGTGAGCCACTTATTCAATCCCCATACCCAGCATCCTCTCACCTACATTTCATCAATAACTACTTTAACCAGACTGTCATGATTTCCCAATTTCCCAGATTTCTTTTCTTCACTTTTCTCTTTAAAAAACAGCCACATATAACCCATTGTCAAAGGCTCATTGATTTTTATGTCCCTGCCTATTTGTCAGCAGGCCTTTATTTTCTCTGCCTTCTTTTTTTCTTTCAATATTTAAAAACTCTACTCACTAACTCAGTCTGTGTGTTTCCCTCTGCCGGTCTTCCTCACTGGAAGTTTCCTTTCTCAGACTCTGTTTCTCATTTTTTAACAGACTTTTGTTTGTTCATATATCTAATAAATTCTGTGGCAGACATTAATCTGTTGGAAGGTAAGGAAAGTATATTTTGTGTGCTTTTAAAGTGAGTGCTTTATAAATTATGCCTTTTTGAGGTGATAATCACAAACATCTTTCATGAAATTATTCCCCTATGTTGTTCAGCCTTTGGCAGCTCTTATTTTCAGAAATATTTGCAAACTACTGTGATGTGGAAGGGGTTGGAAGAGCTGAAAATCTTCAGCTGTGGGAGCCCCATTTTTAGAACTTTGCTTTTTCTTTTCATTTTGCTGTTGTAACAAAGATTGTAGCCATTGGTAGTCACATACCTAAGTGCTGCAGAAAATGTTCGCCACAAAACCAACTCCAACTGCTGATTTCAAATACTATACAATTTTCATTTTTGTCTATTGAAGTATTTAAAATGCTAATATCTTTTATGTTTCATGTGCTTAGAAATTTTTTAAGTGAAGGGCACTACTGCACACATTAAATAATACAATATTTACAGGGAATACCCTGAAACGATGTTGTAGAAATATGTGGATTCTTCAATAAATTATTGCATGCCTCTAACCTTGTATAAGAAAAAGTTAATGAAGCTCTTCTTACAATATAAAGATATGAAGAGAGGAACCAAATCATATAGCTCTATAAAGATTATCCTCAGAAATTTGACTTTCAATTAAATGACAGCATAAATACATTTTATTTGCATCTACTAAATCAGAGACATTTTTCAATTTATCTTTTTTCCTATACTCCTAAACATTGCATAGGCCTTATTTATTATAAATACTATAGTTCCGGTTTCTGTTTTAAAATTCTGAAAATAATTGTGAGCTAATGTTATTAACTGCTGTCTCTTTTTTTCCTCTTTGAGTATTCTCTTTATGGTTCCCAGTATTTGCTGATTATACTTATTTTGTTACTCTTCAGCGGTGTTGGAGAACTTCCCATATTATAGTCTCATTAAGGAAAGTTTTCCTAAGAAGGAAATACAAGTATATACATAGAAATTTGGAAAATTAAGTCAAGTCCAGCCTTAATAAAATTATTCCCACATACTTTATCTCTACTATCTCAATTTTGAATTTTCATATACTGTTTTTTTTCATTTTGGGAATAGATTTTTTCTGGAATTATCATTCCATTCTTTTGATTCTTATCACCTTCAAAACTTAACAAGGGAGTAACTGATACTGGAATTCCTATCCCACAGTAAGTTGAAAATTGAAGGAAATATATTAAATAACTGTTTTCAGATACTGAACGACAGGCAGAACAGGACTGTGGCTCTGAGAGGAGGTACCAAACAAAGTGAGTCCTCTGATGGCCCTGGCTTTTGGTCTGAATCTGCTTTCTGGACTCTAGCACAGGGAGGGGTACTCAAGTAGATCACAGAAATGATGCTGATTTGAAGAGACAGAGATCAGACACTGGGGAGACTGAAAACTGTGGGGCACAGTGACATAGGAAATGGAGCTTAACAAATATTTTTTTGGGATCATCTGGAGTCTTTGCTGAATACTAAGCTGTGCAAACAATGGTTCTAGAAGAACCTATGCAACTTGGCTCTATTCTAGACGCATGCTAGTTCTAGGAAAACTGGCATGGAACAATCATTAGGAAACTTAATATAAATCATTTCCAGATCTCAAAAGGGCTTAATGACATCCATGTGCCAATAAATCTATAATGGAGAGACCTTGTTAAACACTGGCATTAAGTAGAGAGACAAGAAGGGTCACACTTCAGTGGCAGGGATCAACCAGCCCTGGAATAAAGACTACTGTAGACAAGCTCTGGCAAAGTCTAAAATAAATAAGCCTATCAATAAGTAAACTCAACTGCCTGATAAAAGACAATTCTATTCCACCTTTTTAAAGGAAGAATACAAAACCCATACTCTTGATTATGTAATTATTATGGTGTTCAACATCCTATAAAATATTATATACACACAGAAACAATTAAATCTTAGAATAATTTAAGGAAAAATTATGCTTCAGAAATGACAAAGTGATGGAATTAGCAAATTAGCAAAATAACCACCTTTTTAAAGGAAGAATACAAAACCCATACTCTTGATTATGTAATTATTATGGTGTCCAACATCCTATAAAATATTATATACACACAGAAACAATTAAATCTTAGAATAATTTAAGGAAAAATTATGCTTCAGAAATGACAAAGTGATGGAATTAGCAAAAACTAAACTTTAGAATGGTACAAAAGATCAATGAACAGGAAGGCACTGAAAAAGAAATTATTCACAATGAACTATCCAACTGAGAGAAAAAAAGGTTGAAATATCTAAACAGAAGCTTTGAGACGTGTGATACTATCGAGGCAGATAGAATTGTAGTTCCAGAAAGCAGGGGATGCAGAAGCAAAATTGAGTAAATAAGGGTCAATTTTTTCAAAATCTGATGAAAAAATTTAACTTAGAGATCTAAGATATTCAGTCAATCATATGCAGAATGTCAATGTTACACTGTAAGAAGAAAAAGTAGTTTGGAATATATACTGCTTTAGCCATTCTTGGAAAATATCATCTGCAAACACAAGGTAAATGTACAAAAATCAACTGTATTTCTATATACTGGCAGTGAAAATTTGGAAACTGATTAAAAAATACCATATACACTAGCTTAAAATAACATGAAAAGGCAAGATATAAGTTAAAACTACAGGTGCAAGACCTGTACAGTAAAACTACACAATGTTGTTGAGATAAATAAAAGAGGACCTAAGTAAATGGAAAGATATACCATGTTGTTAAGATGTTAGTTTCCTCCAAAAAGATGAGCTGACTCATGGCAATTCCATTCAAAATACCAGTAGGCTTTTAAAATTGTAATTAATTAATTAATTAATTTTGTGTGTATGGAGGAAGGGAGTAGAAAACGAGCAGCTGATTCTAAAAGTTATATAGTCAAAAAATAGGTCACAGAAACAAAAGTTGTCCACTGTAAGAACGGATGGGGGAAAGGTCAGATTACGATAGGTATATTAATATATTTTATATTTCTAGAAGCCTGCAGAAACAATGGTAATAACTAACCTTCTAAATACCTGCAGATAATTAAAAAATATCCATTTACTACTGGACTACATCCATAACTCCCTTTGTATATTTTTAAGTATAAGCCAGAAATATGATATGTAAGTGGGAATATAAACCCTGAATATTCCTAACTTTCCCATTTTAAATAGTATATATGGTGCTATATATAAAGCTATTTACCTTATGCCTAACAAATGTGAAATTAATATTTCTATTTTAATAAAAATCATTTGTATCTAGGCAAATCATTCTCTTGGTTCCTATAAAAACTAAAATCTCAGGACCAAATATTATTTACAAAGAACTCTAAGCTAAGATACCACCAATTAACACTTGGATATTGTTCTAGAAGTGTCTTTTGCTGGCTTACTTTTGATTCACCTGAGACACTTGGATTTACAGTGTTAGATGCTTGAAGGAGACAGAAACATAAATATTCATCTACAAAAGTAACAAGATAGTGACCAGAAATTTTTCTAAAATGTTTCCAGTAAATTATGGATATGCGATGAAAAATAATACATAGACACCACTTCACAGCTTCAAAACCAGTAGACTAGAAATATGAGTCCCCAGATACCACCTGCCCACCTACCCTTGGCCAGTAAAATTGTTTTATTTATACTTGAATTTACAAAACCATTCTGGGTTTCTGTGATTCTCTCCTTTATTTGACCTGTATGATTTAATATTTTTCCCAGTAGAAAAATATTTCCTTTGATTGGAATTTATTTCCTTTGATTGGAAACAAAATGAATTAATCATTTTGGATGACCTGCTATAAAATTCTGTATTTATTTCTGATTACTAGGAATAGAGAAAATATCATAGTTTCAAGTCTGTATTTCTTTGAACTGGTAATTAATAATTAGCCAGTCCCTGAATTAGCTCAGAAATATTTTTCACTGTTATAATGTACTATATCATTTAGTACACTTAGACATATTTTAAGAGTACATCAACCTTTAAAATTATGCATATTATTTTACTGCACGTACAAAACTGGCCTTGTTTCTTAGATTTTAGCTTTTGAGTTATCAGATTTGTGAGTTTAATTGTAACTCCAATTATTCATAATTATACAAATTCCTATTGAATTTATTAAGAGGTTTTACTGAATGTTTATAATTGAAGAAACAAAACTTCTTTGAAAATTATCTTCTTTTAAGTTAGTGCTTTCAAAAACCGTTCATCAGCATATTATAAATGACACCAGAAAATAGAGACTGCAAATAAGAACAATAATTTGTTTTCCCTTGGATATTTTATGTTGTGATGAAATAGAATAAGCACTCCACCAAATTACATTATAGGAATCAAACAGGGTCTATTAGATGCTAGTCTACATTTTGCGAAATTATTTTGCTAATATTGTTAAATTTACTACCAATTGTTTTAAGAACTAAGAAAAAGCATAACAGCTGAGAAGGAAATGTTATAGGTTGATTTTTAGAAAAGAGGGTGTGTGGATATAGGGGGCCCTTCTAAATATTCATTCATTAGTGGCTATTAAGCATCTGCAAAGCATCAGTGGTTCTATAAAGAGCTTATGTAGATAAGCATCCTTCCCACGAAAACCTTATAAAGTGTATGTTAGTTATTGTCATTTTTACATAAGAAATAATTTCAAATAAAGAGAAATTAAATTATTTGTACAGGATTGCATAAAGAGTAAATGTCAGGAACAGAATTTGACACTGGACTTGTTTGCCATGTCAAACTGAGCTCAAAATCCTAAGTTATACTGTTCGGGCACATCAAATTTTATCCCAAGTTTTCCTCTCTTAATAGTGCTGAATAAAATTTTACCAGATTCAATTTGACCTAGTAACTCTAAGAGGAGCCAGGTCAGACAATCATCAACTATTAGTAACATATATAGAGGGTATACATGTTATAAACATTGCATTTTAAAATTCATTTAATAAATATTTGCCGAATATCTGCTATGTACCAGACATATATGAAAGATAATAAATATTTTAAAGTATTTATAATTAGTATATGAATCATATTTTAATTACTTATAATTTTCAAAAAGTTAAAATGATGTAAAATATTTTAGAATCCTTTCTCTTTCCTTGTCTCTTAAAGCCACTCTCCACACTGGAGGAAACCAGCCATAAAAATTTGGTGTATATTATTCCAACCTCTTTCTGTGGTTTGACTATCACACAAACAATATCTGCATTCACTTACATTTACACTGAATTTTATAGACATACACACACACATGAATATATAAATGAAATCATTAAATAAAATCATTTTATTTTCTTTGATTTTCTGAGAATTGCTTTTTTTTCCTACTTAAAATATGCCCTTCTGTATTTCCATGTCAGTACATAGAGTTTATCATTATTTTAAACTTACTATTTTTAATGGCTTCATTATAACCTTCTATGTGAGTATATCAGAAGGTTTCCAATTTTTCACTATTAGGTATGGTCCTGAAATGTACATGCTCATAACCTGATTTCTGGGGTTTGACCAATGTGACTGGCAGGACACACAAACACCTCTGGAAGAAGGCTCTCAGAAAACACTACAAATTTCCCACAGATGAAGTCTGAGCACTGCAAGTCCACACAAGAACCAAGCTAGTTCTAAAAACATCATTCACCAAAATGCAGCTAGCCGTGAGTACCGCTTTCTCTCTCTTTTTTTAATTTACTCAGTAAACTTGACCTGACCCATCATCTAAAGTAAGTTAGTTTCTGCATCATGGCTCCTCTGCATTTTATATGTGATTTTAATGTACTGATCACAATACTTGTTCTTCTTCTTTTTTAGACAACTCTTTTCTGTTCCTTCTCCTAAACTACTGCATAGGTAAGGGCCAGCCCTTTGTCTTACTTATCTTAGTTTCCCAAACACTTAGAATGGTGCCTGTGCATAGTGGTTCTTACAAAAGGTTGTTGAATGAATGTATATTACATACATCAATTTTTAAAATTATTTTTGTGAAAAGGAATGTAGTACAACTTTAATGTCATGCAAAGCCATAATAATTTGGTTCATCAACATTTGAGCTATCCTATCACACATTTAGAAATTTGGTAACAACCTGAATCAAATTTATTGCTTTCCTCTTCCCAGGAATAAATATATTGCTTACTCTCATGAAACAAATATTGCTTATTCTTGTGTATTATGAATGGAAAGGAGACATTTTGTAGTTTTCCGATGCTAGTGCATTGGTATTTAGATATCTTTGATCTACTGAACGTCTGGCATACTGCATTCAAGCTTCAGCTCCACTCTTTCTAAGCTGCCACCTTAGCCTCCCTGAGCCTCAGTTTTCTCCTCTTGAAAATGAATATAACTGTGCTTACCTAGTATGAATAATCTGTGTTTTATATGAAATATAACTGAGTTGTGTGTCATGTACCAGTTTCTGACAAAGAATGCATTATTATTAATAATGTTATTAATTAAAAACTGTACAGCATTATGGACAATAGCAATAGGTTAGTAAAATTAATAATAATAATACATATTAAGCATTTAGTACATACCAGGAGGTGTTCTAAGTTCTTTGCACATGTTAACTCATTCTCCCTTTATTATAACACTTTAAGGTGAGCACTATTATGCCCCTATTGTATAGATGAAAGAACTAGGTCTCAGAGAAGTAAGTAAGTTGACCAAGATTATACAGTAAGTACAAAAACCACACTTCAAATTCAGGAATCAGATGCTGGAGATGATACAGAAATAAGGATTGTCATCGCTATGTGAATATTTCCAACTATTGCCCTTCAAGTTTAAAGGTTATTCAGTTAGAATGATTCTGTTACCTACTCTTTATCAGGAAAAAATAAAAAAACACTAAAGAGAGTCCCTAAACTTTATCTCAACGTATCTACAAAGTACATGCACAATGATTTCCATATTCTCCTTCTAGGAAGGGCTTGATTTTAATGTGCTGTGTGTGCTGTTGCCAGTTTGCAGCTGAAAATCCCTCCAGAGGCAGCCTCAGCTGCAGAGAGCATCCTCACCAAGGTTCCACCTTTACCAGGGCAACAAATCCAGGGATTGATCATTGTAGGATTGTTGTTCTAGCTCCAAAGCTCCCTATGCAATCAGCCAAGGATGTCATTAGGCTACATTATAGCTCTCCTTCTCTTTCCACCCAATAATGTTCCTTTCCTTTCTTTTCCAAAGTTGGAGGATCCTATAAGCACTCCTAATAAACACCCTGCACACTGAACGTTCAACACTGTCAGCCATGCCTTTTGAAACAGTCTGTGCCCTTGTCTTTGAAGTCAATACATTCTCCTGATTTTCTTCACAGTCTCATCTTCCTCCACCTAACTCTCAAATGTTGCTCTGTATTAGGATTTATCCAAGACCCTCATCTACACATGATCTCCCTAGGCATGAATAAGTGAATCTCATTCATTTTTATGGTTTCAATAACCATGCACGTGCTGCTGCTAAGTCACAAAACTACATCTTCAAGCCAACATTTTCCCTCCCATTATCAATATCCACAGATCGAACTCTCTACTGGCTTTACAACCAGGGATTAGCGAACGTTTCCTGTAAAGGGCCAGATAGTAAATATGTTAGGTTTTGTGAGTCATACAGTCACTGCTGCAACTACTCAAGTCTGCCATGGTAGCATCAAAGCAGCCACAGACAAAAGGAAAATGAATGGTCATAAATGTATCTCAATAAAAAGTTATTTAAAAAAAAACAGGGTGTAGGCTAGATTCTGTTTGCCAATGCCTGAGCTAAATTACTATTGTTCCTATTTAACCACACAGGTATTTAACCACACAGGTTTATGTGAGAATTGGATAAATTAAAGTCTTTTGAAATTTTTCTGGAAAATAACTCAATACAGATTAGCTATGTAAAACAATAATAATGATTATTAATATTAATCACATTAATGGTTATTGAATTATTAATAAACAAATGAGCTATTATTAATTATTTATTATTTATATCCCTCACTAGACTATAGGATCTGTTAGACAAGGGCCATATATGATTTTGCTCAAAACTATATACCTACTGACTGGCCCTTCAGTGACTGTTGAATGAATAAGGCAATCCTAGTAGGTTTCTCTCCCCTGCCTGTGGTGAAAATCCTTGAGCTAGCCAGTGTCCAGGGCTAGACCAGAAAGCAGTGGCCTACAGAGGAATATGTCTTGCTCAGTCAGCAGGTATGGAGTAGGGAATTGAACTTGAGACATTTATCCTGTCCAGGCCTGCCCTGTGCTAGTTTTTATTTTACCAATTGCTAAATATTTAGGAGGTCTTGGCTGCCACACAAGACTTCCCATTTCTTTCCCATTTTCCATTGGGAAAGCAACTGTGTATGGAAAGTCTTCATTACACAGATTGGTTCCACTCCAAAGTCTGCTCCTATGTCTGGGTTTATAAGTGCAGCTTTCAGGACCTCCCCCTGCCCACCCCTCCACAGATATCAAAATCCTCTGATGTGTAAGTCCCTCAAATAAAATGTACGGATTACAGTCAGCCCTCCATATTCGTGGGTTTCACATCCAGAGATTCAACAAACCATTGATCCACTTGGGTTGATTGTATAAGAGGATGTGGAACCGGCAGATACAGAGGGCCAACTGTACAAAGTGGCTTTGATAACCCACTGCTAGTGGCCTCTATCAGAGGTCGGTTTCCACTAGTTTCTTCTGGTGTGCACATTTGTATATCTATAAAAATTCACAAATAGTACTTAAAAGTGAGGAAGGGGGCTTTCCTGGTGGCGCAGTGGTTGGGGGTCCGCCTGCCGATGCGGGGGACGCGGGTTCGTGCCCCGGTCTGGGAGAATCCCGCATGCCGCGGAGCGGCTGGGCCCGTGGGCCATGGCCGCTGGGCCTGCTCGTCCAGAGCCTGTGCTCTGCGGCGGGGGAGGCCACGGCAGTGAGAGGCCCGCGTACCGCAAAAAAAAAAAAAAAAAAAAAAGTGAGGAAGAAAACAGTGATACCCAGTCATGGAAAGTGGGAACTGTGTAGTTCATATAAAACCAATAAAAACATTTCTAGTACTAGAGGATGAATAATCCCAACTACATAGTTTACATTTGAATGATAAATATAAATTTGAAATATTCTACTTATGATAAAATAGGTACTTAATTCCTAAGAAAATTATTTTGAAAATATTACAAAGATAGAGGAAAAGCAGCTTATCTGTTTTGGAAAACAAGGCTGTTACATTTACTTTAAAGTATCCTGGTAAACAAACATTCAACCTTACAACTTACAATGTATTTCTACAGTAACAATATTTCCCATTAAGCACAACACAATAAATCTTTTTAAGGCTTTTTTGGATGTATTTACTTCTGAGCTGTATTTAGCGTTGAACAAGGCATGCTGATGAAAAAAAAATTTTTTTTAGAAACCAATGTTGAAAAACAAGAGCTTATGAAACCCCATTTTATCTACAAAGAGACAGCAATGAAAAGCAGAAAAAAAAACCTTATTACAACCAATGAAAAACTGTAACTCCTTTGCTACTAAAAATTACTTTTATTGTATTAACACACTGTCAGAACACATAAACCTATTTCATATAGCAATCAATTCTAAAACAATTACAAAGCTTTCAACACAGCTCTGGAAAAGATCTTTGAGTTCTCCTGGATGAAAAATTCTCTGAAAATAACAGAACTATATTTCGAAGGGAGGAGCCTAAGAATGGTTTTTCCTATGGAAAATTATTAAAAATAAATATTTGGGGTTTTTAAATAGCAAGGTACAAAACTGATACAGATAAAAATAGAATTCATCTTTAATATTTAATAACCAGAGGTAATTTCTGTGTGCATGTGGGCATATAATTATTTGTCTTTCTTTATGCATATGTGGTTTTTTCCACCCAAAAGGGAATGCTACTAACTCTAATAGGATAATATTTTTAAAAAGTTTGAGAATGTTTTCCTTCCCTGTCTTAGAGCTAGGAGCATATTATCCTCATAGAGAAACTGCTTTGCCAATATCGTGCCTGAAGAGTAGAGTGGCAATAGGGGAAAAACAGGTGAGTAAAACCCCTCATAATTTAGGTATGATTAACATCTAAAATAAAATGATGTTAATTAGAAAAGTGTGGGTGGGCATCATCTAATCAGTTAAGAGCTTTAAGAGCAAAACATGAGATTTCCGGCTTCCCTGGTGGCGCAGTGGTTGAGTCTGCCTGCCGATGCAGGGGACATGGGTTCCCACATGCCGCGGAGCGGCTGGGCCCATGAGCCATGGCCGCTGAGCCTGCGCGTCCGGAGCCTGTGCTCCGCAACGGGAGAGGCCACAACAGTGACAGGCCCGCGCAAAAAAACCCAAAAAAACCTGAGATTTCCTAGAAAAGAAGGAATTTGACCTTAGGGCTGCAGAATCAAATCCTGCCTTCCAACTTGCCCTACAAATTTCAGGTTGCCATTCCCAACAATTACATGAGCCAATTCCTTAAAATAAATCTATCTATCTATTATCTATCTGTCTATCAACCTACCTACCTACTGTTGTTACTATTTCTCTGGAGAATCCTGACTGATACAACTTCTCACTGCATGATACCCGGAGGTACATAATATCAACGTGACTTATGACTGGTGATGTTAACCTTGATCACTTGGTTTAGCTGGTGTCTTCTAGGCTCCTCTGGTGTAAAGTTTTTATTTTTCCCTCATGACACTCAACATTTTGCAAAGCAGTTGTTAATTCCAGTCCATACCCAAGAAGACTGGAACTAAGTTCTACCTCCTGGAGAGGAACTGTAAACACGTATTACTTGGAATTCTTCAGAAAGAAGTATTTGTTCCTTCTTCCCATTTATTTATTCAGTTAACCATTTATTTATTCAGTTAACCATTTATTTATATCAATATGAATGCATGTATACTTATTTTATATTTGGGGTTGTAATAAGATATTCTCATTTATTTATTGCTCAAATTTTTCCAGCTGTGGCTATTGGGAGTTGTTTTAATTGGTTCCTGTTTCCACCCCTCCCCTCCCCTTCCCTTCCTTTGCAACTTCCTTTCTGGCACTACAAGAGCTCCCTAATCTTCTTGTATTTTTCCAGCCTTAGGCTAGAATCAGTCATTTTCCTAAAGGACCTTGGCTACACATAATGGATAATTGTGTCTGGAAACCAAGAGCTGAGTGCTGGGTGTGCTCATCCCTACTGAGGTGCCATTGTTTGTAGCCTCTCTCAGTGGACAGAACTAAGAAATACATGTGTGTACACAAAGCCATACACATGTACACGTCTAAAGTGTACCCCATGCTAATCCAGCACCACAGGGCTCATTGTAGACCTCCTCTCTCAATTATTTTTAACTTTTTTATCTGACAGTAAGAAACCTGGCTACTATCATCTGTAATCTATTTACTTATTTGGTTTTCCCTAGAATACATGTAAAGTAGTTTCAGAATTGCTAACCCATACTTGTGGGAAATCAATTTAATAATTAATGTACACTGTTTATATATGGTTCCCTTGCCAGTAGCCTTACAATATTCATTAAAAACAGTTTCCAAAGTTACTTAGGTTAGTTGCTTTTTTCCCCCTCACCCCCTTCACTGAAGTCATATCATATAGTTGTAATATGTTTATATTTACATGTCACCACCATCTGTATTCCATGCTAGGATCCCTTGACAAATTGGTTGATACTTTAAATTTGCATACAGTAAAGTCCACTCTCTATGGGTTTTGACAAATGCATATAGTCATATACCCAGTAATCCAGTTTCATACAGGATGGTTCCATAACCCTAAAAATTCTCCTTTGTAATCAACCTATTATCAACCCATTCTTTCTCCACCAACCCCTCTGATGGTTTAGAAGAAGTTATTAATTTCAGTTTCTTCGATTAAGGGTGAGAACAACACTCTGTAATTCTGACCCTCTTCAAATTGATTCCAGAAGTCTGGCCAGTTGATTGCTGATAAAGGTTTTAAGGCAATTCAATAGGAAATTATATTATTTTCAACAAATTATGCTGGAACAACTGGATATCATATATTCTTTAAAAGTGACCATTATTTCACACCATTCTCAAATGTTAACTCAAAACGGATTATAGATCTAAATGTTTAATGAGAAACTGTAAAATTCTTAGAATAAAATCATTAAAAATTTGATGTAGGCAAAGTTTTCACAGAACACAAATAATATAAACCATAATATATATCTATGGATCTATATAGATAGAAAATTATACATATCTGTAAATTTGACTTCATGAACATGAGATCCATTGCTTTCTTAAAGACATTACCATGAAAATGAAAAAGCAAGCCGGAGATTAGGAGAAAGTATTTATAAGACATGTATCAGATCAAGAATGTGCATACAGCACATATAAAGATCTCTTATAATTCAATAATAAGACCACAAACCATGGTATTAAACGATTGGCAATACCTCAGATACTTCACAAAATAAGATATGTAATAAACACATGAAAAAATGCACAGTATTATTACTTATGAGACAAATTACGGATTAAAATCTCAATGAGATAGCACCACAAACAGATTAGAGTTGCTAAAATTAATTTTAAAAACTCCTACCATGCTTTTTGTTGTCAAGGATGTGGACTACCTTGAACTCTCATATATCGCTGGTGGAAATATAAGCGGTACAGCCACATTGGAAAATACTTGGTAGCTACTGCACTTATAAAGTTAGACATACACATACTATCACTCTATGGTACTAACCCAAAATAAGTGGAATTTATGTGTACAAAGATGTGTACATCAAAGTTCCTAACACCTTTATTTCCAGTAGTCCAAAACTGGAAACAGGATGTCTATCATCAGATGAATAAATGAACTAACTGTGGTATATTTATACCAAATTAAAAAATGGGTGCCACAAACTATTGACAAATATGAATGCATCTCAAAATTGTTATTCTAATTGAAAGAAGTCAGAAAAAAATATATATATAAGTAGAAAGAAGCTTTTGAGGGTGATAGAAATGTTTGCTATCTTGATTGTGGTGATTTTATATAGTATACACACACATACCAACACAACTGTACAATTTTCTATAGTTCTAATATAGTTTATTAAAACTTACCAAGTGGAATGCGGACTGAAGGATGTAGCTGGACCCTCCTCCAAATCCCAGCATTCTCTTCGGGCCTGCACCAAGATGGCGGCGCCCACGTTGCAGTCCTTTATCTCAGGCAGGTAGTTCGGTGCCCCAGGCCCTTCAGGAGTCTTTCCCCTGCGGCTGCGTGAGGCCCACTCTGGTGCTCAGGGGTGGCTGGCGGTGTAGGAGGCTCGGGGTCTGTTTTAGAAGTTCCTCCCCTAGAGGAGGGCAAAGCTAGAGCTCCCTGCGCTCTTCCACCGTGGAAGGCGGGCCACCCGAGCAGCCGGAAGCTAGGCGCGCGCCAGGCGCCGGCTGCCGAGCGCGTGGGAAGCAACGAGCGCCCCGCATCGAAGGCTCCAAGCCTGTCTGCTCCTCACCAGCAGCTCTTCGCTGACGGGCGGGCCTGCAGCAGCTTCCCAGAGCGGCTCAGCTCAGCCCCGGGGCAGCCCCGAGCAACTGGGTGTGGGGGCGGGGTGCGGAGGCTGACGCTTGCGCAGGAGCGTCCGGGTCCGGATGCGGGTCGAGAACCGCGAGACCAGGAGCTTGGACGAGGTTTTACACCGGGCGCTGTAGGCCTAAGACCTCTGCTGCCTGTTCGAGCCCAGCTGGGTGCATCTGGTCAGCTGGGCAATATCATGTCCTGGTACGACTTCATCAACAAGTTGACTGGAGAAGACGGATCTGGAATCACTGTTCCCCTAATTACAAGTACACCCGGATCCAAACTGGGAAGTCTGCTGGCAGTGCTCTTGGGCTGAACAGTTAAGACACCTTGTTTTGAATTGTATCAGTTCTTGGTCAGGAAGCAAGATGATTGCGTAGAAAGGTAAAAGCTCCTCACTTTTCTGCCCCTTGCACAGATTGACCACATAGTGCAGCTTCGGGTCAAAGAGCCAGGAAATTGGCGTCCTCAGAAACGACTTGCTGCGGAAGTAGCAAAGCTTGTTCATGGACAAGAGGGGCTGGGTTCTGCTAAAAAATGTACACAAGCCCTTTGTTATAGTAGCACAAATGCACTGGAGGTCACGTCTGATCAAGAGTTGTTTAAAGAAACTTCATTTTCCGGATTAGTTCTTAACCTTGGGACAAGTGTCCTGGATACATGCTGCAAAGCAAATGCCATTCCAGGTGGTCCCCGAGGGTATTGGATTGCAGAAGGTGGAGTCGGTATTAATCACAGACAAGTAACAAATCCTGAGAGTGTTTTAGTTGTTGGACCACATGTTCTTAAGAATGGGCTTTCATTCTTAATGATGGAAAAGGGATCTTTACACCGTAAATGGCTTCAGCTCTGATGAAAAATCCTGTGGTTCAAACAGCCAATCATTCATTCTCGAGATGTAAGAAAGAACTTATGCCTCTGCTTATGCAAATCAAGACAACAGAGACTGGAGTATACTCTCGGCTTCACACTGTAAGTAATTTCATTATTTACGTAGGTTGGTTAATAATAAGTTGTTTATGTGATGATGGAGTATTTTATTTCCTGATCTGTAAACATCGACTACCATAGAAAACCATAATTTCCTGGGTTAATCTTTTTTCTTTTAAGTTATACTTCATGAAAATATTAAATGCTGTGTTTCCTCTCCTACCCTTCTTGCTCTATTTTTTGAAGTTGAGGAGAAACAATGAAAAAGAGGTAGTTTAAGGGATTGTGGATACTTTTTATCAGGTTTGTATCTCACTGGTCTTAGGGGTGTTTTATTGTTGTTCTAAAATTAGCAGTGCCTGTAGTGTCCACATTAGGAATGCAAAATCTAGTATTTGGAAACATAAATTTCTGATTTTTTCATTATTTAGGAAGTAAGTATAGTTCTTAAAAAGAAGAAAAGTATCAGATGAAACCATAGTTGTCATTAGAAATTACAATAGAAATCATTTCTTTTCAGAGAAAAGAACAAAAATCAGTACTTGACTTTTCAGAAGTTTGTAATTCAGTTTTGCAGTCCCTAGCCTGTTTCAGTATAGTTAAATTTATTCATCGCCTTAAAAAATGGAAAGTATCCAGTGGAAATTACTGAACTACAAAATCCATCTGATGAAATTAACAGCAACTTGGACACAAGTTAAAGATTCCAAGAATTTGAAGGCAAATTGATATGTTATTCAAACTGAATAACATAAAGAAAAAAAAACAAACAAAAAGACAGTAGTCTCAGTTTCGGGGCAGTATCAAGCTAGTTAATGTATATGTAATTGGAGTTTCAAAAGGAGAGGGAAAAACAAACAATTCAGGAATCAGAGGAAAACAAACAAAATTTACTTGTTTCAGTTGTTAAGTATTACAAAGAGAGAACTTTAGTATCAAAGTTAGTAAGTCTAAGTAGTAAGTGTAATAAGTATTAGAACTAATGTATTGCCTGCCTAGAGTGCTTTACCACCGCACCTAATTCATCTTCATATGCATCTCCAGTGTAACAACCCCCAATGGTTTTCTGACCTGCACTCCTCTCATAGACATTAATGCCTAGTCATTCCTTTGCAATGCTTAATTTTACAGTATTATACTTGTATCATTGCACACTTAACAATTTAGTGAAAGTTTTATTTACATTTTGTCTCAGCCACTATAAAACTAACTGGGACAATGTCTTATTTAAGTTTATTTATCTAGTATCTAGTACTATGAGCACATGGTCACTCTTCAGTGATTATTCATCAAGTAAAAGAAAGAATATAAGAAGATTCAAAATGATAAAACACAAAGAAGGAAAATACCTAGAACTTATTACTATAAACCCTAAAGGGATATGAGAAATTACTCTGTAAAGGAAAAACAGGGCAAATTATTATGTACATTTTATAAATTTTTCCTGTGTTCCCTTAAAATTGATTTAGGGTATCATGGAAAACAGTCCACATCTTGAGCTGGTAGAGAGCATGGCTTGAGAATCAGAACAAATGAGTTGCTTAGTGTTTGTGTCTAAACACGTCTTTCATTGCAGTTTATCTTCCTTTTCTTGTCTGTTAAGAAGTTAAATTGGTTAGCATTGGTCTTTCATCTGTTCTAGTAACTTTAATCTATTTTGGGGTTAAACTGTTTTGTCTTCTTATTTTAAAATAATTTAAAAGCAATTGTCTCTAGCATGCAATGGGAGAGCTGCCTCACACAGGTGTCTGGCTGACCTGCGGAGGATGTAGTAGGTCTCCTCAGAGGCGTCTCCATCTAGGACAGGGACGTCTCATGAATGTGAAGTGATCTTCTGAGAGTTTCATTTTGAGGGAGAGGGACATGGTTTAAATGCCCTTTTTTGTTTTTTAGGGAATTTCCATATCACGTGCTTATAAAAGTTTCATTACAAAATGTGAGACTGGGATTTTTTGGGTAGCATCCCGTCTCTTGCTTCCTGTTTTAGGTAAATCACTACCTCATACTTGGACCATAGATGAGTATCATGCATGACCCATACAGTTAAAAAAAGAGGGGGCATAAAATGGCCTGTTGGTAGGGATGCTAAGTATCAGGTGGAGTGGACTACATGTTGTTTAATGTTCTTCCATTTCTAGGACTGTATGATGCTTAGGAATCAGGAATCTCAATGAAACAATGGACAATGCCATTAAATAATAATGCTGATGCAACGATAATTTTTAGAGAGTACTACTATCTAACACGTAGTGGCTAGAATTTTTAAAATTCTTTTAAATTCTAGCAAAATGTATGCTTATAACACATTTTTTTTCCCCTCAGCATGATGCTTGTGGCATATATGTTTACTCTCCAGAGTTTCTGTGGAGACTTGGCACTATGGTTTATTTTTGCTTTGTCTCTGTACTTATGTTTTCTCTCTTAGTAATTTTAGTTCTCCCAGTGAAAAAATTTATTCATGTTCTTCAAAAGTATAATCCTTGGATTTGGAGCAGTTGTCTCCTTTCTTGCCGTTATCTATCTGTCTAAGGACACTAAATACATGTCATCTTTCTTATTACGTGGACATTGCACAGGAGGATATAATTTATTAAATATTAAAGATCTTCAGGTATTTCTTCACGTTGTATTGCTTAGAATCGTAAAATCTAAAAGCTGGAATGATTTATCTAATGGTCTCATTTTATGTATTAGGGAACTGAGAGGGAGAGAATTGAAATAACTCATGCTAGATCTTAACGCCAGTTTGCAGCAGCTGCAGGAGTAGCTCATTCCCTCTTCACGTCTCTTTTGCCATCTCAGATAAGTTTGGTTTTTCCTCGTAGCCTTTTGGATCAGAGAAGACACTGTCTCTGTTCCCCCATTCACAGAATTGTTTGGATGAATAGGAAACTTTCTTGGCCATGGGTGAACTCAGGCTTCTCTCTTTGTCGCTGAGAAATCTGCCTTTGCAAACTGTGAATCACTGTGCAGCAGCTGCTTCCACAAAGAACACCTGGCTGGGATGTCTGTGCTTTGGTACCTTCTCCCCTCCTCCTACAGTTGTAGTTAAAGTAACAGGTTTTGACTTTTAAAGGTCACCCGTGGTTCTATACAGTAGCATCTTCCTCTTGGAGAGAAGTCCCTTTTTGGATTACCTGTGTTTTAACAACATGTAAACACCTATTTTTATGCTCTCTTTTGTCAAGTTGTGGCTAGAATTTAAAACATTACTTACTCTTTCCTATAGTAAGACCATCACTGTGGGGAAGACGTACACAATTCCCTTTTATCTCCCATTGGAGGTATACACACTAGCCAACCGGCAACTGTTACAATCTCACAACTGTGAGTTTCCAAACAACCTTACTCTGACATATGTTGTTTTGCTGTTGGACACTGTGCATTATCATCATCATAATTCTTGTGAAAGAAAAATGCATTAAGTGTAATACGGCCCAAATAGAATACAAAGTTTCTGCCTCCTGGGAACTTGTGTTTTAATGAATGCTGTTGTTTAACAAAACCTATTATGCCACAAGGTGTTCCAACTTTGCTGTGAAATAGGTTGATGAAAATGTTTTTTTTATAATAAATTGAGGAAAATAGAACAAGCAGAGGGACTGAGCAAGTTTCACTGAAAAGTAGAGTGTGTCTCAGTCAGAGTTTAGTGTATGGGTTCCTTTCATGTTTCCTTAAGGCAGAGATTAATAAAATGTTATAATTTCTCTAAATGATATTGACAAATATAACAATTTCTTTTTTTTATCATTTATTGCTCTAAATCTATCCATACTCATCATTACTTTTACTAGCACAATGGTGGATACTCAGTAAAGCAATTCATATGTACATTTAGAGGTTTTTGAAGCAAGGTTGGGGTTTGAATATGTTATTATATGCTTAAAGATATTGCTTAAAGATTGAATGGGTTCTCAAGTCCTGTCCTGCCAATTGGCCTCTCTTCCCATGAAATCGTCAAGGGAACTTTATAAAAGGAGCAAGAGGGAGTGAGAATCAACATGTATTTTATTGTCAACTAGGTAGGTACCAAATTCTAGTGAGCAGCTTGAGGCACATGCTTTTAGGTTGGAGGCCTGCATGGGCCACTATTTCCCTTAAGGTTTAAATCTCAGTTTTGAAAAAGTACAGTCCTCTGGTTGCCTGCACCATCTTGGAACCTGAAGGAATTGCCAGTATACTTAAATGTTCAAATGGAGAAAAACATAGCCAAAAATATCTTCCTTAGCTTGGTAGACTTGGGTCAGCTTATCTCTCCATTTTCTTCGGGAGCGGAGAGGGAAGAGAACACGGTTTCTGTAGTAAAGCCTTCTTGGGCCTTCTCATCACATAAAGGTAGACAGTACGTAGGTCATGTCTTTGTAGGAGGCCAGTAAATTCAGATGGTTTCTACACTTGGGTATATATGCCCTCAAATAATATTCCACATTCTGAAAAATGAGCTTAATGTGTTCTCCATTTTAAGAAAATACAGGAAAGGAATGTCAAGTGGCAGAAACTGAAGGAGAGATATTTTTCTAGAGTAGAGAGCCTCCCCTTTCCTTCTTCAGAACCAGACTCTACTGTATTAGACTGATGTTCAAAGAAATACTTTGTTATTACTTCCTTAGAATCATGGTGGTATAGTCAAGTCTTAAATTTTGTGTAGTGTACTTTCCTCATTAATGGGAGGTAGCTTCTGGGGATTTCTAAAATTGCATAAATACTTGAATGTTTCCAACAGTTTCTTTCCACATCTTTCCTTTGCGATTTACTTTCATTTCTTTCAATTCTCCATAACTTCTCTACATCACTAACAAATATCTGGAAGAAGTCAAAATAGAAGTCTTCAAGTCAATACTGCTAACTCTCATGAAAAATACAACTCTCTTCCATTTTACTAATAGAAGAGCCTCTCAGATCTTTACACATATATTGTTTTATCTCAGTTTATACACAAGTCTAACAGTCAAGATTATACAAGATCTCAGACTGTAGGCAATTAGGAGGAGCAAAGAAGAGGGGGAGACATACAGGATACTCACTGAGAATAGCAATGAATAGCTTACTAGCCAGAAGATAACCCTATGAAAAGCATATATAGGTACCCTAGAAATCATGGGGTTCAAGTCAGCTCCTATAGGAGTAAACCAACCTGAGGAGCAGTTGACTCCAGATTATCAGAGAGTTTGATACGCTCAATACTGTCTTCAAAAAAATCTGTAAAATATGAAATACAAATAAGTAATTATTTAATTTTACCTCTGTCTTAGAAATCACCTGAATGTAGAACCATATACCAATATTAAAAATAAAAATTATTAGTATATTGCAACAAGTGTTTATTTCATGATACAAGGTTTAGTTATTTGTAACAAGTATGACTAACTCTTTATTCATCATCCTAGATATATGAGAAATTGTGTATGAGAATAGAAAAAGGGGCTTCAGAAGAATAATAATGAAAATAGGGGCCTAAAGTCTAACAAGCCTGTGTTCAAATCCTGGCTTTGTTACTAAACTCTCATGCATTTCAGTTGCTTTACCTAATATCATTTTTGCAGGCATTTAATGCTTATTCCCATCATTTAGAGTTACTTTGATCATTAAGTGATAATTACTAGAGGCTATTTGGGCTGCCCACTGAGTAATCTAGAGTAGGGGAATAATGGATAATGGATATAGCTTTTTCAGTTTATCTCTAACTCAGTAATACAGGCCTTCAGAAGTAAGCACTTAGAGCCAGTCTCCTAAAAATAAACTTACTTATTAGAGTGGTGTGAATAAATGTGGGACATTGAGAAACTAACTGTTCTTCCTCTAGTGCCCTCTACTTTTGAACCTATAGCAGGCAGCATAATCTCATGGTACTGGCACTGTCCACGATAGAGTTGGCTGAGGATAGGTGCAAACTGGGTGATTTCTCTTTGATAAGTGGCTTGAAAAATGCTTATTTCCCAAATTCAGTCACTTATCTCAGGAAAGAGTCAGGATGCACCACAAGCCATCATCCAAGCAGACAGTATGTGCACCAGGGCAGTCCCACATCATGACTAAGATCCAGTTCTCTTAGCTCTTTTCCACTAAGTGTGTAGGCTATACTTCGAAACAAACCACGGTTGTTCCATCACAAATGATGTCTCTGAGGAGGTGTCATTGAAAACCAAAGCATTTTCTCCATTCAGCTGCTTTACTTTGCTTAATGCAACAATATTAGAAACACCAGGAATTAAAACATTACTGCTATTAGTTGATTTTTAACAGTGCAAGGTTGTCAGTGTTCATTTCGTCTGTTTGTTTTTGTAACTCAGAGTTCTTGCCTTCTATAAACACTTTGTACTTGTTCTTGCTTTTTTTCATATATGTTAAAGTGTTAAAATAACAGATACTTTTCCAAATTTGCCAAAGTTCAGTTACAAATATTAGATCATTTCTGTTTGACTATTAATTAATACTGTCCTGGTTTCTTGCTGCATCCTCAAGATGGGCTACAGAATTTATTGTGAGTACAATTGGACCCATTACATAATTTTGCTTTTTGTCTTAAAGGCCCAGTTTTAAAAATAGAATCAGAGAATTTCAGTCCCATATTAATGTATTGTTTTAAATCCTGGATGTGTTTACAGAATAGTTAACACTCACAAATAACTGTGTCAATAACTTTTGGTCAAACACTGCTGTCAAAGTGACAGTTTTTCATTTGCAAAGTTAAGATGTCCCATTCTTAAACAAACACCTTTATCTCAATACTGGGACAATGAGAACTGATAAATTCAATCATGCAGTATCCTGGTTGCTGAATATCAAAGTCAAAAAGCTAATTAAGTCATCTGAGGACACGTGTGTGAAAGCAAGGGGAAAACAGTCTCTAGGATAAGCACATAGCAAATTGCAGAAAACTTCCAGCTTCAGAGAAGTGCCAACATGCGCATTAAGATAAGTGCTGGGGCTTCCCTGGTGGCGCAGTGGTTGAGAGTCCGCCTGACATGCAGGGGACACGGGTTCGTGCCCCGGTCCGGGAAGATCCCACATGCCGCGGAGCGGCTGGGCTCGTGAGCCATGGCCGCTGAGCCTGCGCGTCCGGAGCCTGTGCTCCGCAACGGGAGAGGCCACAACAGTGAGAGGCCCGCGTACCACAAAAAAAAAAAAAAAAAGATAAGTGCTGTTAAAATATTAAGCATCAATTTGTACCAGCCTTGCGTTTCTTAAATCTATAGGGACACCACAGTGAAGGAAGGGCATGTATGGACCTCAGGAACAAGAGATTCTCAGTATTACTCTTTTCACTGTCAATTTTGATAATGCATATCATTGTAGAAAAGTCAGAATTAAAAAAAGAAAAAAGAAAGAAAAGACTATCTCTATACTTCTACAATCCAGAGATAGATATCCTTTGTTAACATTTTGGCACACAGTGCCACTTAAGTGCTTATTTTTCATATATCCATTTATATTTTAAAATTTGACATCTTTAGGAATATTTAAATACATCATAATCTTTTACTGTATATTACTCTGTCTTTGCAAACATCATTAAATCTTTTTTTAATTTCTTGAACACTGTAATTTTACTATATTTGGGTATTTAATTTGGCCCACTGGTTTGCTATTACAAACTTGAGAATCCCTGTGCACACATTTATACACATAGTATTTCTAGAATTAGAATTAATGGGTCAGAGAGTATTTCAGGTTTTTAGCACATATTGACTTTTTCTCTGGAGAGCTTGTGTGCATTTATGTTTCTGCTGGACAGAAATGCTTTACCACTTACTTACCTTCACTGGGTCTTATTAACATTTCTCTCAGACTTTTTTTTAAATCTTAGAGTTGCATTTTATGATTCTTATTTTTTTAAAACTTGTTAAGATGTGGTTTTGGCCCAGTATGTGGTCTATCTTAGTGAATGTTCCAAAATACGAATACCGGTCGCACTCGCATCAGCATTGTACAAGAGTGTTGTTTCATATCCTCACCAACTGTAGGTTTTAGTTTAACTTGTTCTGGTGTATGCATAAAGGAATATTACTGTGGTCTTAATTTGTATGCCTGCCTTAGGTTGAGTTTCTTTTTGAAAGCAGAACCTAAAAAAATAACTTATGTGCAGGATGCAATTCAAGGAAGTAAGAATGAAGGATCTTTGGGAGTGATTGAAAAATGAAAACCCAGTGTAAGTGTGTGTTACAAAATCACCTTTGTGGGAAGCTAGGGCTTGTCCAGGACCTTCTGAAGAGTGTACAGAATGCCACTCAGTATTGTCTGCTCAAGGATCAACTAGGAGGACAATTATTTATTGACTCTAGTCCTCCTTTGGTAGAGGGTTACCCCAGCCTCTTTGTACTTCTGTACTTGCTCAGCAGGCTTTTATTAGCATTCTTGATATCGGAGAAGCCCTGGAGCAGATAGAAATACATGACACACTCTTAAGGCAAGATGCTGTCTGAGCAAGGCTGAAAGACATGGATGAAATTAGTGTTAAATTAGAAGAGATATAGGCAGGAGCACAATGGCCTCTGTTGCAATTTCAGTGATAACTAATGGAGTAAAGCAAGTGTTGTGTTTATTGACCATTTGGACTTGCCTTCTAAAAAATGATACATGAAGCTTCTTGCATGTTGTTTTATGATATTTCTGTGTAGTTTACTTTTAATTTGTAGAAATGTTTTATAAATTGCAGTTATAAGTGCTTTATCACTTACATGTATTGCAAATATTTCAGCTTGCCTTTCTACTTTCTTAACATGAGTTTTCTGAACAGAAGATCCTGTTTTAATGTAGTCCAATCTATCAAGCTTTGTATTTGTAGTTAGTTATTTTCATGTCCCACTTAAGGAATCTTTTCCTGTCAAAAATTTATGGAAATATATTATTAATAGAAGGCTTTTTCTTGTCTTTCATGATTAGCTCTACAATCCTCCTGTATTGAGTTTTGTGTATGATATATTACATCATAGAATAATACATATAATACATATATTACATATGTAATACATATATATATATATTCTGCTCAAACTCCTCTTTTCTCCTTCTACAGGGATCTCTTCTCTATCCCTATCCCCATATAAGTGGAAACCTTGAAATTAGTAACTTTCTTACAAGACCCAGATTTCCTTGCCACAATTGTTTGGATCAGTTACAGAGGCTTTTTCTAAATTATCCATTGTTTTTCTGGTAGTGGATGCTGTAAAATGAAAAGATTGGGTTCTACCAGTGGCTGTGTTTTCCTTTGTGTTTAAGAGGTAATGAGTAGACGGGCTTCCCTGGTGGTGCAGATGGTTAAGAATCTACCTGCCAAGGCAGGGTACATGGGTTCAAGCACTGGTCTGGGAAGATCCCACATGCCGCGGAGCAACTAAGCCTGTGTGCCACAACTACTGAGCCTGCGCCCTAGAGCCCATGAGACACAACTACTGAGCCCGCGTGCTGCTGCCACTGAAGCCCACGCGCCTAGAGCCCGTGCTCTGCAGCAAGAGAAGCCACCGCATTGAGAAGCCCACGCACCACAATGAAGGGTAGCCCCCGCTGGGCGCAACTAGAGAAAGCCCACGCGCAGCAATGAAGACCCAATGCGACCAAAAATAAATAAATAAATATTTAAAAAATCTATCCTTAAAAAAAAAAAAGAGATAATGAGGAGAGAATTGAGGGGGTGGTGGAAGAAGGGAGAGAAAGAGAGAACTGAAAATCTTCTAGTCCTTAGTTTCTCATACTTCCAAGGCAACCATCCTGCCTTTCTTCACATTTCATTTCTCAGTTTGGTTAATCAGGGAATCCCCCTTTGCACCTAAGCTGCAGTTAGATTTCTGTCACTTAGAAGACCAAAATTTCTGTGTTTATTTTTTACAGACTAGATTACTAGAAGTACTAGAAGTAAACACACTGCTCATAGCACATTCACATTTAAACTTTATAAGCCAATGTCCTTCCAGAGTGGCTTTCATAATCTGATTTCAATCGTGTTGAGTAAACTTTTTTCCTCATACTACTTACTTTTTTTTTTTTGAATTTTAGAATTGTATTTATTTTTTATACAGCAGGTTCTAATTAGTTATCCATTTTATACATATTAATGTATACATGTCAATCCCAATTTCCCAATTCATCACACCACCACCACCCCCGCTGCCACTTGACCCCCTTGGTGTCCGTACATTTGTTCTCTACAGCTGTATCTCTATTTCTGCCCTGCAAACCAGTTCATCTGTACCATTTTTCTAGGTTTCACATATATGTGTTAATATACAATATTAGTTTTCCTCTTTCTGACTTACTTGGCTCTGTATGACAGTCTCTAGATCCATCCATGTCTCTACAAATGACCCAATTTCGTTCCTTTTTATGACTGAGTAATATTCCATTGTATATATATGTACCACATCTTCTTTATCCATTCATCTGTCGATGGGCATTTAGGTTGCTTCCATGACCTGGCTATTGTAAATAGTGCTACAATGAACATTGGCGTGCATGTGTATTTTTGAATTATGGTTTTCTCTGGGTACATGCCCAATAGTGGGATTGCTTGGTCATATGGTAATTCTATTTTTGGTTTTTTAAGGAATCTCCATACTGTTCTCCATGGTAGCTGTATCAATTTACATTCCCACCAACAGTGCAAGAGGGTTCACTTTTCTCCACACCCTCTCCAGCATTTTGTTGTTTCTAGATTTTCTGATGATGCCCATTATAACTGGTGTGAGGTGATACCTCACTGTAGTTTTGATTTGTATTTCTCTAATAATTAGTGATGTTGAGCAGCTTTTCATGTGTTTCTTGGCCATCTGTAAGTCTTCTTTGGAGAAATGTCTATTTAGGTCTTCTGCCCATTTCTGGATTGGGTTGTTTGTTTTTTTAATATTGAGCTGCATGAGCTGTTTATACATTTTGGAGATTAATCCTTTGTCCGTGATTCATTTGCAAATATTTTCTCCTATTCTGAGGGTTGTCTTTTTGTCTTGTTTATGGTTTCCTTTGCTGTGCAAAAGCTTTTAAGTTTCATTAGGTCCCATTTGTTTATTTTTGTTTTTATTTCCATTACTCTAGGAGGTGGATCAAAAAAGATCTTGCTGTGATTTATGTCAAAGAGTGTTCTCCCTATGATTTCCTCTAAGAGTTTTATAGTGTCTGGTCTTACATTTAGGTCTCTAATCCATTTTGAGTTTATTTTTGTGCATGGTGTTAGGGAGTGTTCTAATTTCATTCTTTTACATGTAGCTGTCCAGTTTTCCCAGCACCACTTATTGAAAAGACTGTCTTTTCTCCACTGTATATCCTTGCCTCCTTTGTTATACATTAGTTGACCATATGTGTGTGTGTTTATCTCTGGGCTTTCTATCCTCTTCCATTGATCTATATTTCTGTTTTTCTGCCAGTACCATATTGCCTTGATTACTGTAGCTTTGTAGTATAGTCTGAAGTCAGGGAGTCTGATTCCTCCAGCTCTGTTTTTTTCCCTCACGACTGCGTTGGCTATTCAGGGTTGTTGCCTTGTATGTTATTTGTCATTTTTCCCTTGTTGCTTTCAGTAATTTTTCTTTATCTTTAATTTTTGTCAATTTGATTACTATGTGTCTCAGTGTGTTTCTCCTTGGGTTTATCCTGCCTGGGACTCTCTGCACTTCCTGGACTTGGGTGGCTATTTCCTTTCCCATGTTAGGGAAGTTTTCGACTCTAATCTCTTCAGATATTTTCTCGGGTCGTTGCCCTCTCTCTTCTCCTTCTGGGACCCCTATAATGTGTATGTTTTTGCATTTAATGTTGTCCCAGAGGTCTCTTAGGCTGTCTTCATTTCTTTTCATTCTTTTTTCTTTATTCTCTTCCACGGCAGTGAATTCCACCTTTCTGTCTTCCAGGTCACTTTTCCATTCTTCTGCCTCGGTTATTATGCTATTGATTCCTTCTAGTGTATTTTTCATTTCAGTTATTGTATTGTTCATCTCTGTTTGTTTGTTCTTTAATTCTTCTAGGTGTTTGTTCTTTAATTCTTCTAGGTCTTTGTTAAATATTTCATGCATCTTCTCGATCTTTGCCTCCATTCTTTTTCTGAGGTCCTCGATCATCTTCACTATCATTATTCTGAATTCTTTTTCTGGAAAGTTTCCTATCTCCACTTCATTTAGTTGTTTTTCTGGGGTTTTATCTTGTTCCTTCATCTGGTACATTGCCCTCTGCCTTTTCATCTTGTCTATCTTTCTGTGAATGTGTTTTCTTGTTCCACAGGCTGCAGGTTGTAGTTCTTCTTTCTGCTGTCTGCCCTCTGGTGGATGAAGCTGTCTAAGAGGCTTGTGCAAGTTTCCTCATGGAAGGGACTGGTGGTGGGTAGAGCTGGGTGTTGCTTTGGTGGGCAGAGCTCAGTAAAACTTTAATCCACTTGTCTGCTGATGGGTGGGGCTGGGTTCCCTCCCTGTTGGTTGTTTGGCCTGAGGCGACCCAACCCCTGAAAATTCCTGGCTCTTTGGTGGGGGCTAATGGAGGACTCTGGGAGGGCTCAGGCCAAGGAGTACTTCCCAGAACTTCTGCTGCCAGTGTCCTTGTCCTCACATTGAACGACAGCCACCCCCTGCCTCTGCAGCAGACCCTCCAACGCTAGCAGGTAGGTCTGGTTCAGTGTCCTGTGGGGTCACTGCTCCTTCCCCTGGGTCCTGATGTACAGACTACTTTGTGTGTGCCCTCCAACAGTGGAGTCTCTGTTTCCTCCAGTCCTGTCGGAGTCCTGCAGTCAAATCCCACTAGCCTTCAAAGTCTTATTCTCTGGGAATTCCTCCTCCTGTTGCTGGACCCCCAGGTTGGGAAGCCTGGCTTGGGGCTCAGAACCTTTACTCCAGTGGGTGGGCTTCTGTGGTATAAGTGTTCTACAGTTTGTGAGTCACCCACCCAGCCGTTATGGGATTTGATTTTATTGTGATTGGGCCCCTTCTACCATCTCATTGTGGCTTCTCCTTTGTCTTTGGGTGTGGGGTATCTTTTTTGGTGACTTCCAGTGTCTTCCTGTCAATGATTGTTCAGCAGTTTGTTGTGATTCCGGTGCTCGCACAAAAGGGAGTGCCTCATACCATTTTCAAGCACACATATTATTAGCTTTTTTCTCTTATTTTTTCTAAAACTATTAGTCCCCCTAATCTCTGTGATTATTGCAACTTTAGCCATTGGTTCAATAAAGGTAGGAAGAAGCAGATGAGTCTTAGAGAAAAAGACAAACCAGTGCCCAGAATTCAAGAATTGCAAGATTAAGGAAGGTCTTTTTGTTCCACAATTGTTTTAATTTTCTTTTCTTACTTAAACACTGGAGTTTGAACGTCTTGGGCCTAAAAATGAATAGAGGAGAATGATTAGAACTGGCTGGGGTTGACTAATATAACTGTGTTGGTATTTAGTGCCCCTGGCAGCATAACTGGAGAAGTACAGGGGCCATTGTACTCCCTTATGGTTACTAAAGCACAGCTACTTTTTAAAAGTTTAAGTACTACTTAATAGATTTTGAAATTTTATGATATTTATTTCATATAGAGATTTTAAAATAACTCCTGTCTCCCAGCTGATATATCTTCTCTCTGCTCAAGACCATAATTTTGGGAGAACCTAATGTATGTTTTACATGTCTAATTTAATAAACAAACAGATTTCAGAGGAATGGTTGGCCTCATGATAGGCCCTGCTAACAAAAACTTCTACAACAACAGCAAGCATTAATTGAATACCTACGTGTTTAAATGGACCACACAATTTACATTTGATAATTATAGTACTTTTTACAATAGCACTAGGAAGTAAGTACTGTTAATTTATTCCCCTTTTACAAAATTCTTTTTTTTTTTTTTTTCAGAATTCTAGACTAACTCCATAGAGATAGGTATTAACTTTTGAACAACAGATAAGGAATCAGAGGAAGTTGTATTCTTGTTTGAGGATGGAAGAATGAAGTTGTAAGTGCCCGAATGAGATATAAGGATGCCAACTCTCTTATGACCCTGGAAATGTCATAGGAGGTAGGAACACTAAGGATAAAATATCTTAGGATAGAGAATGGGTCTGGGTAAGTGTCTTAGTGCAGAGGAGAGACATCTGATTAATGAGGTAGAAAAGGAAAATTATTTCTCAAGAGTGTGATATTCAGTGGTAGGTAATCCTGAGTTGAGAACTGTAGGTCTTCTAATTAGTTGAGAATTTTTGCACAAGTTGGTTTTCTTTGCTCCTAAATTGACTCATCTTTAAAATGAAGAAGGTAAAACATACTGATTTAACTTAATGGGAGAAAACATAAAAATATACACATATAAGTTAGTCATTTATAAATACAAAGCAATGTGGAGCTAACAAAATTATGTTCAGTCGTTAATTAGAAGATGTTTCCTGATTTGGTATTCTGGAGCTATGGATAATTAACAATTTCTGACAAGTGGTTCATCTAAACAGTATGATTCAATGGCTGTTAATTGAAGTATGTCTACATATTTGTTACTTCCTTTTGTTTGTCTGTATCAATTTAAGTTCACAATAATAGATACTTTACATTAAAACTGCTTACCACCCTATGTCTGCTGGTTAAAAGTTTAAGTCAGGTTGAATGCAATTCAATTAATGTTTTTTATCTGGCTGCTGTTTGTTTGCTTGTAGACATTTTTGCTAATGTTTATAATGAAATTGGATACTGCCCATAGGTTTTAGGTATGGTGATAGCAGTCAGAACGCCTGCGCCCCCAGGTTCATTTCTCTCAATTAATGATATCTCACCGAGGCATACACTTGGGGGTATGGCAAAAAATTAGAGTGATACAAAAACAAAAACAAAACAAAAAAGGATGCAGCTTCTGGCTTCCGACAAACAGTATTTCATACATACCCTGCCTTTGTTTTGGAAATCTGAGAGGGAGTGCAGAAGTATGAGAGTTTGTCTTTGAGATCTGAAGACTCAGGATGGTTTGTTATGGAGTGGGAGATGTTCTACACAGTTTTTAAGATTCTCCAAAATTCTGGAATCAGGTGGGGGGGCAGTTTATCAGCTTTTAATCATTTATCAAGAGTGAAACAATCACTATGTACATTTTTTATCCCACTTGAAATATTGAGTCAGTGTCAGTAGAGGAAAGAACCCAGAAATGACTTGGTCTTTTTATTTCTTCAGAATGAATCTTTGGGTATGCACAATAAATTGTTTCATAGCATAATTCACTGGGGGCCCTTGACTTTCAGTTTGTATTAATATTCATAGCTTTTTGTGGCAGCCATAGGCCATGAGTCTTAGGCTTGACATGATGAGTCTACAGGGAGAAGGATGCAGTTTGTGTTACAGATGCCCTTAAGAGAGTTCCCAGCTGTGTACTCTGCTTTGAAAATGGATGCAAAATTAAACTTACCATAATGACTTCTGGTGGAGTTAGTGAGAATGTCTTCAGCTGTACAGGTGCTACAGATAAAATGACTTATTTAAACACTCAGATTTCTGCAAAGATGGAGAATTACGAAAATGAATATGAAAGTTTGTCTACTCTATCATTTTTAATCCTTTCAATGAGTATATAAACTTCTGAAAAAGAAAAAGAAATCCTCACCTGAAGCCAGAATAAATGAGGGGAATGAATGCTTTTCCAAAATTCTTAAATTCTCAAAGGAAGTTTTAGAGTCTTCCAAAGAGATTAGTTGCTACTTAGAGAAATCTAACTTAGGAGCCTCTTTACACAAAAGGTATTATTTTAGGTTTAGAGAAAGACAACTCCATTGTTCCACCCAACAGTGGGATTGATAGATGTTGTGGCATGGATAGAGTCTACAGATACTGCTTCAGAAGGCTCCTCTATTGGAGGTGCATGCAGCTGTAATAGGGTTGAAAATGACATTGCTCCTGTCAAGATCTTGGTCTTATCATAGTAGGGCCTCTTCCATAATAGGCACTCTAGCAGTGATAGAAACAATCCTAGGGAGTATTCTTCTGAAGAATTTCGATGGAATAAGGAATAGAAAATCAAAAGCACTGCTTAGTGTTACCTTGATCTTTGCTTCAGAGTCCTGGAAATTACTCCAGTAATGGTGGAAACATCAGCTTGGGAAGGGAGGAAGAGTGCAACATTGAAGAACCATATTCATTACAAATGTTTTTACAGTTTCAAACCTAAGGTGCCACATTACTCTCAATTCATGTGAGATTATGAAACCACTATAGCACCCTACCGTCTAACCATGTAATTAACAGTTTCTCTATTTTTAAGCCCATACAACTTTTCTCCTGGGCTGCGAAGGTTGTTTGGTTCCATTACCAATACCATTGTTTGGTTCCATTCCAATTGCAATACCAATACCGAATCCAGCATCAACATGTGGATATCTGGAGGTAGGACCCAGAGCAGCCTTCCTAAAAGCTGATTCTCCAAGGCTCTGCACAACAGACGAAAACTAGAGCAATATCCTGTGTGCTTAAATTCAAATAAACGATAGGGTTCCTGATCTCAATCCTTAGAAAGGATTCTGGCCAGGAATTCCTAGCTTGAGTATAAGCTGTGTCTGTATCGTGGGCTGACATATCTGGAACTTATAAGAGGTACTGGTAGTGTTTGGGGCTCAGCAGAAGCCTGTTTTTATGAGAAGCCGCTCAGGCTGGATTTATTTGCCCTCCTGAATATCCTTAACCGTAGATGCCACTTTAGTCTTAGTTACTTCCCCTGCTTCCTGGATGAATGCCTTGGGCCATTCCAGGGTCATGAAGTCTTACCCCACATTGTGACCTTATCTCTTGTCATGATCTGTGACTCAGTCTTTCCGGTGGCAATGTTTGGGTTTTGGTGGGAATCACAGCAGTTCCTGAGTCCAGATTCAATGTGATAGGACGTACAGAACCTTTGAATATCTCTGGTAAATATGAGAGTTGGAGAAATACAGTCTGGAACAGGGGTTCTCTCTCTGGGGAAAATTTGGATCAATGAAAGAAAAATGATATAAAGGAACTGGAAGATAAGGTTTTTCACTTTTCCTCCCTACTTACAGATTGTTTTAAGGCACAGCAGTTCCATAATCTCTGTAGAGATACCTTGAAAAACTGAGATAGTGTGGCCGGTTTCACTATGTAGAAGTTTGTATTTATGCATCTTTTCTGTTCATACCCCACTTTCCTTTCCCCCGTATTCTTGTTTTTTTGTTGTTGTGGGCTTTTTTGTTTTTTTTTTCAGTTGAACTCTACCCTCAGTAAAGCACTACCATCTGAGTTTGGCCTCAGGATCTGTTTTCTGGGGAATGAGGTGTAAACTAGAGCTTTCCCAAAGAAAGAGACAATCAAATGGACAAGATTAACCTGGTAATTAAAGCTTAGTTTTAAAAGAAAAAATATGGTTTTAGAATGGCATCAGTTGCTTGCCAGTTCTGACTACTGTACATGTTTGCATTACCTGAAGAAAGAATGCAGTGGTGGGACAGGTGTCCAGATGAAAAATGAAACAAAAAACCCTTATTTCTTTAAAAACTGTAGGGCACTGGAGCATAAGCAACACTATTTTGAACCCACATGCACATTGTAACTTTTTTTTTTTTTTTTTTTTTGCGGTACGCGGGCCTCTCACTGTTGTGGCCTCTCCTGTTGTGGAGCACAGGCTCCGGACGCGCAGGCTCAGCAGCCATGGCTCACGGGCCCAGCCACTCTGCGGCATCTTCCCGGACCGGGGCACGAACCCGTGTCCCCTGCGTCGGCAGGCAGACTCTCAACCACTGCGCCACAAGGGAAGCCCCACATTGTATCTTTTAACTGTAGAGTTGCACTAAAATAGTTGGATTTGTAGTTAAGAACGTTTCAGTGAAGCAAACTCCAGATCAGTTGGCTTCAGTGGAGAATTCTACCAAACACTTTTGGAAGACAATATTTCTGCAGAAACAACAAGGTGTACTTCTTTGTGGACGGAGCCCCTGTGCCCGTGGCAGTCCTCCAGCCTGTACAGCAGCTGCACTCAGGGTCTTGTCTTTTCCTGTAGAAGGTTAAAATTCTATGCAAAGTATTTTAGCTTCAAATTGCATATGGATCAACCCAACTCTCAATTTAAACTGACAAAATTATCCCCATTTAACAATCACCTAAGAGTTAATTTGTGTCATAGAAACATGTGTTTTATCAGAACAGACTACAGCTCCAAATATAACTTATTCAATTTATATTTCTTGTGGATTCAGTGTTAAATATGGGCCTGAGTGACCTTGACCACAAATTTACAAGCTTTGTGAGGCAGATTCTGCATGTGCTATATTTATTTACAGACATAGCATAGAAACATGTTTTGTACTTAAGCAGATGCTTAAAAATGCTTTGTTGGATGATTGCTTTGGTAGAAAAAATTTTTATAGTTCAAAAAAACCTAGTATCTCATATTTGCATAGTCACTAATTTCTTTCAATTACATTAACCCAGTGAATTAGGACATGTTTATTGTATGATTTTTACATATGTTAGTATCAAATTTCAGAGAATTCAATGACTAAAACTAGCATGAAGCATTGAAGTAGAGAATAAAAACTCCCACATTATATCCTTCTTCTATACCATCTTGCCCTTTTATGATGTAAATTCTAGGTCTTTTAAGGATTAAATGCATTTAAGTAAAAGGGGACAGGATACTAGGGAAATAAATTACAGAAGATGCACTCTGTCTGAAACATTAAAAGAGGATAAAGTGACTGAAGTACATAAAACTGATGTGAAACTGAAAAATAATAAATATGGGAAAATCGCTAGATTTAACGGCTTCCTGAACCTGAATTGTTCTTTAAATATCTGCTGCCCAAAATGGTCCTTTATCAGTTGTCTTCTTAATTATGGCCTATTTTAAATGTCTGAAAAAGACTTTGGAAAATAATTCATTTATAAAAGTGTTTATATACAATGAAAACATCTTCCTCACACACACACAAACACACACACACCCCAACACCATATATTACAGTAAAACACTGTAACATGTAACACATAATTAATGTCTGAAATAATTCAATTGCTTAAAATACAGGATGGTATTATTGTGACTTTAATTAAATGATTCAGGCATGGCTGCACAGCTAACTTGCCTGTAGTTCTCTGGATTTGGGAGCCAACTGTCAATTATTTTAAATCTGAAGTCATAGTATTTACTATAATGAGTGTTATCACAAGATTTTACTGTATTTATATACAATTTGATTCTTAACATGATTTTTAATACTGAATACAGTATAATACTCATCTTTTTTCATATAATGTGTATTTAGATAAAGAATTAGATTAAGTGTCTTTCCAATTTATAGAAAATATTTTTAATTCTTGTGCATCCTTGTAGACATGGTACATATTTATAAAAGATTTGGTTACATATTCAGATGGAAAGCATTCATATAAAATTTATTAAAGAACATTCATAGCTGACAACAGTTGTCTTATATCTTGGGACTGAATTGGGGAAATGCATATTTTTTGTTGGATTAATTTTTCATACTATCTTAGAATACCAAATACTAGTGATAGGTAAATAAGAAAAATATTGAAGATGGCTAAGTAGACTAACTTGTTTTACATAAAAATAGCAAAGGAGAGGAAGTGTGAGGAAAGAGAGTGCTCTTTCTGGATGAATTTTAAAGAACATGAAGGGAAGATTTGGGGATACTTTTGGGTGTGTAAGATTACACACCTACACACACAGAAATGGAAATGGAGAGAGGGAAAAAAAAGAGAAGGAAAAAATGAAAAAAATAAAAAAAAAAATGAAAAAAGTTCTATCTGCTGGACTATTATGGAGTTCCATTCCCCACTGTCATTCTTTAAAGGATTTTGGGAAAGATATAAGCCTCTGTCTTTAATTATGTAAATTGTCAGAGTAATGCTTAATTGATTGTTACTCTGTATCTGGATTAGTCCTCAAGATGCTTCAGCTTTATTCAGGTAACTTTTATTTTGTGGGTTCTCACCTCCAAGTCTGGACCAAGTATTTATTTGCACCTGAAATTTAGCAGATTAATCCTGAGCCAAGAGTACCTCGTTGCCATTATCATCCAGGTGCACTAGCTATTATACCAGGAGATTAAAGCTGTTCAGACATGAAATGTGCGATTTTGTTAAGACTAGTACAACAAAAATCGAGGAAAATAAACGTCTCTGAGATAAAAATGTCAGGGTGTGGGAGAGAGTAGAGTGAATTACTGGGTGATTATTGAGTTAGCAAGAGGGAAGCATCAAGTGCCCGAATAGGGATTTGATCTTGGATGGAAAGTGGGCGTTTCATCTCTGGTAACAAGAGTGATGATAGAGCATATGAGTACAGCTGCTAGTGAACAGAGTGATGGGAGTTTATGAAAGTCCACTTCTGATTATTTAATTTTATAGAAAAGTAGCAAGTATGCCATCATATAACTATGAGATTATGGGGTGGAATGGGTATTTGAAGAGCAAAAAGAAAGTATGAAATGTTTATCTAGGAGAGTGGGAGAATGAATAGGCTAGGAGACATGGTATAATTCTTCGTCATTAAGATTCAACCTTCTAGATTTAAATGACATCAGTCAGAATGGATTTGTTTTTCTTTAGCCATGTTTAGCTACACAAACATTTGTGCGTACTAACGGTAAAGGTAAAAAATACTAGGGTTGGGCTTCCCTGGTGGCGCAGTGGTTGAGAGTCTGCCTGCCGATTCAGAGGACCCGGGTTCGTGCCCCAGTCCAGGAAGATCCCACATGCCGTGGAGCGGCTGGGCCCATGAGCCATGGCCACTGAGCCTGTGCGTCCGGAGCCTGTGCTCCGCAACAGGAGAGGCCACAACAGTGAGAGGCCCGTGTACCACCAAAAAAAAAAAAAAAAATACTAGGGTTATGGATTTTTCAAGGATGGTCTTTTCTAGAAGTTCAGTAAAGCCAACAAAGAACAAAGGAGATAGGAATTTGTGCAAAGGACCGACTTTAATGTTTGTCCATAGAATTTATTCTTCATGAAGTGGGAAAATACACATCAGGTATGTAAGGTACAAAGGCAAGGCAAGCTGACTCTAAATGTTTGGTGAAGATGAAGAAATATTAGAGCTGGAGTATGTGAGGAAATGAGCTAGAAAGTCAGCAGGAGATGGTCAGAGTTTAGGATGATTTAAATTGACATTACAGAGAATTTATACCTACTGGTAATGGCACATTTTAGTGTAGGGTCTTTCAACCTCAACCTTATTGTAATTTTAGACTGGATAATTGTGTGTGTGTGTGTGTGTGTGTGTGTACATATATGAAGGCTACCATGTGCAGTGTATAAGATATTCAGCAGGATGTCTGGACTCTCTTCATTAGATGCCACTAGCTACCCTCTCTTCCTGACCCAGTTTGTGACTACCAACAGTGTATCCAGATATGTCTAGATATTTCCTGGAGGGGCAAATTCAAGAGAGTAGGGACCATGCTTGACTCTTGCAAGAGGATAGATTCCCGTTTGACCCCTCTGCATGGACAGTAGAAAAAATAAGGAGGGTAGATCCTACTCTGAGTGCTATTTATCTTGATTCCTATTCCAGAGGTAAGAGGGTCTAGGGAGACTGAATCTTACGCCAAAGTTGCCCACTCATTGGGAGGAGTGATCTTGAGCTGGCCCCACTCAATGCAGGAATCCAAGAGAAAACCAACTCAGTGTGGTAGAAAAGAAATACAGAGATGGGATTTGACTGGACTGTTAATGGTAGTGGAATGGAATCTATATGTACGTTGGAGAGAGTCACAAATATTTGATTAAGGGAAGTGTTTAATGGATAAAAGAAAGGAAATTAAGTTCTTCCTTCATCTTTACAACTCTCATCCTCCAAATTAGAAAGAGTTGCTGTTAATGAGTAAATTAGGAAAACAGTTAAAGAAGCATGGTAGTTTAAATTTAAATCTACCTAATAAAGAGACAGTTCAGGAACTAAGAGAAAGAAAAGGTAATGAGCAGGTTAGATGAGCATTTTTGGGCTGAGGTAACTGCTGAGTACATGACATGTGTATGAATGTGTGTGGGTATATATGTGTGTCTTTATGTGTGAATGTGTGTATATATATTTATATAGAAAGCTAGATAAATAGATCATAAATATATCAGACATACATTTGGAGTTTATGTATATATGTACACACATATACATACTCACATGTATTTAGAAAAGGAGAATAGAGAATATAAATTTCAAGAAGTTTGAGTTACTTTATAAATAGATTAACCTTACGAATTTTTCTGGTAAACTTTATTAAAAATATTGCATTATTTAATTGCTTTTTAATTATTTTCAGTATTGGATTGGCATTTCTAGTATTTCTTTGTCTGCGACTCCATACCAGGCCTGTAACATGAGGTTACAATTGCTCGCATACTTAGTGGTATTTAGAATACAACAAAACTACGGGATAAGAAGAATGTGAGGCCAAGTGACTGCCTTACTATGATTTAGTGTTTTATTTTATGTGTGTTTGTTTTAATCCCACACTTTTGGGGACATGAATTCAGCAGTGTATCTAAGGAGTCATTCCCAGGTTAATTTGCATCACATCTGATATAAACCAAAGTTAGTTCTTCTGGAGCTTATTTCACAACCAGTGTCTTCATTATTGCTCAAATCTTTTTTAAAACAACTCTTGTGGCGATTTTGATTAAGAAGCATGTTGTGGGATTTAGGTAAAGGCAGACTGAGGTTACATCATATTTGAAGAGATACTGTAACATTTAATGATACTACATAGACTGGTATTGTCCAAGGTTTTAATCTTAAACCTATATATTTTTACTTAATAGATGACAATGGATGCCTTTGTCTGGGGTTTAGCCTCATGTTCTGAAAATTTGATTTCTCACAGGCATGTCAGCTGTGTCAAAGATCAGGGTATTTATTATACTTACTGATGTTTTTGCTATCAATAGCTAAATACTGTATCAAAACAAACAAAAAAGAAATTGACTATAATTAGCATAATATCATCTTTAAAACTAGGTTACATTCTATAGCATACAGATATCACATCCAGATAATTATTTTCCTCACATCATCATAGCACTTACCCTTTTTTTCCAATTAATAGATCATCATTTGAAAGATCCTGGGAATATATATCACCCTCATGTGCTTGTAGATACATTTCCAATGAGTATGTTTTTTGCTTAGCTAGGATAAAGCCTAGGTTTCTTTCTTTTTTTTTTTTTTTCCTTTTCTCTCTCTCTCTCTAATTAGCTGATTTTTGAATTATTAAACTGTCTTCTAATTATGATGGCTTATTGAATTACTGCTTCTGTTTTTTTTTTTAATGTGTCTTTTTTGAGTGACAGGACAGGGGCCCTAATAATCAGATTTATACTGTCATGTTTCTTCAATGATCAGAATCAAGAGGAAGAACACACCTAATGTGTTATATTTTCCAAGTGAGATCCAGGCACTGTTGTCTCCCAATTAGGACAAGACTTTTTCTTCTATATGACCATCCCTTTCCCTTTTTTTTTATCATTTGAAGCCTGGAGCTCTTGGGAATATTTTGCTGAATGGCTATCCTCAAACTACCATGAGACTACTAGATCCTAAGCTGTTTCTAAAGTTTTAAGATTTAGAAAGATCCTACTTTTATCAGGAGGTAACTTAAAGAAAACAGGAATCATTGTGTTATTTCTTCAAAGACATAAAGATCCCTAGGAAACATAGTACTTTCCCAGAGTCTCTCATCACCCTGGAGAGCTCCATATTATTCACTATTTGGGATTGCGGTAGGTTAGCTGCTTATGGAAATGCAAAGATTAATTGGAGGAGGTGTCTATAAATTCTTTAAAAGTTTAACTCAAATTTTGTTAATTAATGACCTTATGGAATGAAATGTGATGTGTGAATGGGAAAAACTAAGAAAGGCCTTGTTGATAGAGTACTCACAGCCTGCAGAGTTCACTTCTCAGAGTGACTTGAAGCAAGGTCAGCTTTACTGGCCTGGACCAATTGTGGGTTAAAGGAGGAACGTGCACAGAAGAAAGGAAGAGGAATAACTGAAAGGGAATGGAGAAAGGCTGAAATCAAAACACTTAACGAATTTAGATTCTCAACCAATAAAGAATACAGACTACATGCAGTAGTGTGGGTGGCTTGGTTCCTCTGACTGATAATGCTTGAGGGAGTCTGAGGGCCACTGGGGATCTAGAGGTACGAGGCCATCAGTTTGCTAAGCAAAATGTTTCACTTTCTACTTCCTAACACATGCCAGAACTCAGGGCCACTTTGCTGTGTACCCCTGGGGAGAACAACACAGATTATTCAGATTTTTTTTCTCTCTCTTCTTCCTAAAAGAAAATAAAATGAATAAATAGATAAATAAATGCATAGATAGTAAACTGGAGGTGCTGCTGGTTTCAGTCTTAATGAGTTCTTTCTGTGTGTGATGTCTCCTGTCCCCTCTCCCAAAACAACGTTGTGCTTCAAGTAGTTAGATTTTCCTTGATGAGCTGTCTCCTTCCCCAAATCTTCTGAGTAGCAATGCAGAGGGTGTTGCCAGGTGCTTAGCAGTCAGCCTTGGACCATTTACGGGGGCTTGTTTGTCAAAGTTCACAGCTTAGCAACATTTACTGCTACTCTAACCTTCTCTGCAATGTTATGGTTGTAATTATTTGGTGTTATTCTGGGAGTTAATTGCCAGAAAACAAAATAACGGGAGCATGTCTGATCCTTTTGCTCCTCTGAGACTACTGAAAAAGAATTGAAAAGAGGTGAGCCTTAATATCAATCCAGCATGGACCATTTCTCTCGTCACTGGTCTCTCATTGAAGGAGCTCACTTCAGGAAAGTCACAAAGAGGTCAGAGATGTTAAACTGCCAACTTAGATCTGCATTAGAACTTGCAAGGACTTTCGGTAATTTGGTATGGATATGCTGGAAATCTAGCTCATTTCTCTATCTATCATGAGATTGCAGAATGAAGCCCTGGTTTTCATTGTGCTGATAGAGCAGCTCTTGGAGAAAGATTTAAATGAGGCATTTTAGTAGTGATTATCTTTTAAAACCATTATATATTAAATTATTAGAAAAAAGACTTTAATGATTTGAGATAACTGAATGGCATCATTGATAAAATTTAATCGAATGGTGAGTCAGACTGAGAATGTGTGAAATACATTTTAAGCCTGAGAGAGGATCACCTCAAACAGGACATTAAATTCAGAAGGGTTTATGTCATCACTAGTATATCCATCATCTTGGGGTTACTCGGAGTTTACTGAGAAACAGGGAAAAGTGCTACATCAGCTCATTTTCCCCTTCAAAGAGAGAAAATTGCTTCCTTACTGTCTGAAGTAGCAGTCCCTTGGTACTGCTTGTAAGCGTTTGGCTGCCACCCTCACCGTCAACGACACAAGGTACCTTCTGAGCAGCTCATAGCTGCCGTGTGCTCTTGCCCAATGCTCAGCTGCTCGGCTTCTTCTTCCTCCTTCAGCTTGGTGTCTGTCATGGCATGAGCTTCTCCTAGTAACCCAATGTTCACTTCACATTCAGACAACGAGAGAGGAACGTATTTGTCTTAATTGCTGAACCTCCAAGAGATGTTTTGTTAATAGTGTTAAGACATCCTCATCTAAACTGTTGCTTTAAGATGGGAAAACACTGCCTGGTGCTAACATTTAAATTGTTATAACTTTAAAAATGTTCACATTCTACTTTGCAGGGCAAATACACTTAAAATTAAGCCATCATTGCTTAATATAATAATATCTCATGAACTCGCATGCTTTTTTAAATGTTTTGCACATTGATAGAATTTATCACATGTCAAACTAGTACTACTGGAAGAAATTCTGTTAAGACATGATTTTAAATGTTGACATTTGGGAGCGGAATAGAATCATTGCTCATAAAATAAATAAGACTTTAGGACAGTCTTAAACTTCTTCAGCTAGTAAAGGCTTTTCTTCAGGCTATAATGTAAATTTTAGAGGGTACAATATTTTCATGGAATTCACTAACTTTTATAAACGAAATATTCAGCAACACACTGAGTTTTTTTTTTGTTTTTTTTTTGTTTTTTTTTTTTTTTGCGGTACGCGGGCCTCTCCCGTTGCAGAGGGCAGGCTCAGCGGCCATGGCTCACGGGCCCAGCCGCTCTGCGGCATGTGGGATCTTCCCGGACCAGGGCACGAACCCGTGTCCCCTGCATCGGCAGGCGGACTCTCAACCACTGCGCCACCAGGGAAGCCCAACACACTGAGTTTTGTTTTGTTTTGTTTTGAAAGCTAAACAGTATAACTTCCACGTGTGGTCCTCCTCTCAAAAAAACATTTTATGGGGTGATCTGGGTTGGCTTATCAGATGGACCAGCAACACCGTAACCTGCAAAGGTGTCAACTGGGGCGAGACACTGCTGATAATACTGAGAGGGGTTCTAAAGTGTGGTGTAGTAAATCTGCTAGGGTCAGACAGGAGCCGTATATCACTCGATGTGGCCTCCCTTACTGTGAGACAAAGGGGTCAGTGCTTTCCAGAAATCATGAGTCTGGCATGGAGCAGTATCTCTGCATCAGAAACAGTCTATGATGGAGGATTTGTTGCTATGCTCAGGCAGAAATGGTCATTCTTTGTGTGTGATGCAGCTCAAACAGCAACTTAATTTCAGTTGGTCTCATCAGAAAAAGGGCACTTAACTTGGGCATTTGCATGAAGAATCCAGATGGTTTGATCAGTAGCTGTGATTAGTTTCTGCAGTTCATGGCCCCAAAGAGGAGAGTATTATCTGCCAGTCTGTAGTTTTCCAAGTAGCAGATGAAACATGACGTCACTGGCAATCACCCAGGCTTCAGTGAAATTGTAACACATTTTACCAAGGTGAGTGTTGGCCAGATATATAAAAATGGCCATGAGTTCTGTCCACTGAGAAGAGTGATCACACCATTTTCTATTCTTCACTGCGAGCGTTGAGGTTGAACAGATGCAGAGAAGCCCAGTGGATGCCATCAGTTTTCAGCTCAGCCAAACCATCAGTGAACTAGGCCCAGACATTTAGGGGAAACTCTGTGAATCGATGGACCCAACAGCTTTCCCATAAGGCATTGCCCTGGGGAATGAAATTGGTCTCAACGTTGTTTCCACTTTTCAAGTAAAGTAGAGAGATGGGGACCAAGGCCAGGCTAGCTGCATTGTTGAATGTAACATTTCCAATTATCACGTGAGGCTTATTGGGTCCTTCACACCTTGTTAGTTGTTTAGTCCAAGTTAACCCACACCAAAGTCAGGCATTCAGCTTCAACAAGAACTCAGTGGAAAGCTAATAACCACTTTTCAAAAGGAATAATCCTGGCAATCGATTCATGGATGCCGTGAGGCCAAAATCCAGGGGTTGCCTCTGCATTGAGGCTGCATTCTTCTGACAGAGGGCCAATTGGCAGTCATCAGTCATAGAGACTCATAGCTCAAAGAGGCCATTAGTGTTGTGGAGGCACAAAGACAGAGACTGTGCCCTAGTTTCCTGGATCACTTCTGATGCAGACTCTTGGTTTGGGTCCACACAAAGGATGCTGACTTATCCATTGTTCAATATGAAAGACCAAGGACAATGTCAATGTTAAGCACATATTGTCTCTAGTACTGAGACTCTAAGAAGATGCTGGGCTGCCCATGTGGTGGTAGGGGGCTGATGAGACAGCAGTTTGTCCTTAAGGGATTAAGTGTTTTTAATTTATTCACGTAGTCCCAAGACATTTAAGTTGTCAGGCAGGTACCTGCAATATGTCAGGGTTTATTAGCTGCTCTTGCAGGTGGTAGTGTGATAACACAGTCAAGGCTTTTGAGACCAAATTCTGACCTGCCAACCAACGAGATATCATGTGCATGGTGAAAGCTTTGAACATCAAGGGAAAAGGCTCTCATGCTAAATCCTTAACAACCACTGGTTGCAAATGAAAGGGGGATTTAGGGAAGTGATTTTCATGTTGCATTTTTCCTATACTTTTCCTAATCTGGAGAATCTCCTGTCATGTATGTGCTGGGGAAGTACACACACATAACATTCATTCCTACTCTACTTTTAGATGAGAAACAACAACCCACCACAACCCACCGTGAGGTCATGTTAGCTCTTCTTCACCACTGTGCTCAAATCCTAGTAGTTGAGTCTGGATGCCTTTTCCATCTGTGGTCTGGACAACACTGTGGTTTGGGCACACGTAGCCATCAAAGCCATAACAGTTTGATTCTCTCTCCTCCCCTAAATCCCCCAGCATACTTAGAAGGGTGCATATGTCTTTGATCTCTCTCTAGGGGTAATGGAGATACCGGCCTCTCCTCTAGTCATCTTTATTCTTAGAACAGCTGAGGTCAGGGTAGAGGGCATGGGAGGGATTGGTGACACATGGAAAGAAAGTGTTACCATGCCCAAGGATTTGCATTTACTTTTTGTTTTGAGCAGCAAGCTGACAGCGCATGACTCAACCAAACTTCTAGTATTTGAGCCTGCTCAGTGCTCTGCATTGTAGAGCAAGATCTTCCTGGCTGACACCATCTAGTTCAGCCTTTAAAGCCCTTGGCTCAACATTTCACATCCACTTTCTATTTTTGGTTGAGATTATGGAGTTTCTGGCTGACAGGCTTGGTTCACATGAGGTGACTTTCTTTGAGGAGTTCACCTACATCTAAAGCATCTCCTGCCCCATTGTGAAGGTAACATTGTTTGAGTTCTGTCCCCAAGCTAGAGATGTTTTACAGATGCTGAGGCTGACTTAAAGAATGTATCTAGATTTATTTGGGTCAGTTTCTCATTCTATAGAGGCCACCTTCATCAGTATTGAAAACTCAGGCAGTAAGGGCCCCTGAATATTAGTCAGTGCCTCATCTGTGGTTTCCTACAGGAGTCAGTCTGTCCCATGGAAATCTCCCACATAGGAGCAAAGCTCCCTTACAGCAAGACCTGCTGCAGAAAATGTTGAGGCTTTTTACTGTCTTCTCTGAACGGATGTAAGATTGCCATAATAGACATGATGGATACAAGAGCTGTAGGACAACCCGGCTGCTTCCAGTCTTCCTGAACAGTATTATGTGCCCTGCCTCCTCATCTCACCAGCGACCGAGGCAAAATTCAGATGTTTCACTTGGTTTCTATTCATAGTTATCCCATGTTTCCCCTATTTTATGTTCAGTGTGGAAGCACGTTTTTGTAACTATTGTCCAAAAGCAAGAAGGAACCTGCTGTTCATCTAGGACACATTTTAACCCTAATTGTTGCAACTGATGGTAAGAAGGCAGTTTTTCCTTAACTGCCAGAGGGATCAAGTACTTTGCATCCACTCCCGAAGAAATCTCAGGAAATTTAAATTGGATAGCAGGTCCCTGAATTTTGTCTGGGTTCATTAGCTAACAGGACACATTGACGAAGAAGTCCCCTACCCAAAGGACTGTTGGCCGTCACTGGGGCACAGTTTGGGCAGCTCTCTGGTACTCTGCCTGTAACCACCTCCCCAACTCCCCCTTTCTTTAACTGGCAATAAGGTAGAGAACCATTTACTTCCCACTGGACTACACAATATTGTCCAAAGGTTTGCTACCGATTCCCAAGGACTTCCCTTAAATCTCATTAATTGGTCCACAAGGTCCTAATACTTCCTTTTTCAGAAAGTCATGTCACTCTCATAATTCCATCTTCATCATTAAATCTATCAAGAAAATGGAAAGGTTTGTGATTTTATTCTACTTTCAAGCACACAGTTTGTATACTCTACTTTCGTTGATGGCAATAGAAGACACAAACCCCAGGTCAGGGAAGAAAGATGGGTTATTACTCACAGCCATAATAATAGCAAGAGTATCAGCCTGTTTGTATCAGTTCCTCAGCCTCAGTTCCCTCAGGGTATTAAGATAAGGACCAGAGGATGCCTGTACTAAACTGCATTACAGGAGAGGAACCCTGAGGTTTGGGATTTCAAATCTTCTCTAAATAGCATAAGCATGACTTTCCTTTGCTGGAGGAAGAGATTATCTCTATTATACTAGAGAGTAAGAATATGTACCCTTTGCCACAAAAGGATGGGCTATCTCTGTTTTTGAAGGCTGTTGCTATACCAGCTATCTTGTAAAGATAGTCTGGAACAAAGAAGAGTCAGTGCTTGACTTGTAAGACTTGCAGAGTGTGAGAGACCCATGGAGAATTGCCTTCCAACATTGAATAATTCAATTAAAAATCCACTCAAGATTAAATAATGCTTCTGGTAGAGGTAAGAGTAATCAGCAAGTTTTAAGTTCTCATTGTAACAAAATATATTAGTTTGATTGCCTTACATTGTCTCCTTCCAGCTTCTAGGCTTCGGTAGTAGCTCAAAACCTATTGGTTTCACAGATGCATTTTGTCTCAGGTTAACTGGCCTCCACTTGGGGTCCTCAAGCTCTCCGAGAAGGGCATTTTGGGAGCCTGGTGTTTTCATAATTTGAGTTCACATGGCCCCAATATTAGGAGAACTTTTTAAAAGTAAAATGCCAATTTTAGAGATTTACATAGCAAGGACATATTAATAACAACTCAAAAGTCAAGGAAATGGAACATTGGTTCATATGCAAACAGTACTAAAAGAAGGAACATTTTTAAAAAACTCTGTCTGACCCATATTGTGGCATATACATAAAGAAACTCTATTCTTACAGGCTAATCAGATTGTATTTTCTGTGAAAATCTGTTCCACAAAAATGATGATATGTGACAGGAAATGTCTCTTTAAAATGCTTATGCTTAACATGACTCAAAACCTTAAATCCTCAATTTGGAAGATAACAGTATAGTTGGGCCTCATGCCCCATTTCCTCCTTCATTAATTTTTGCTAAGGGGGGTTTCTGACATGAAGGAGAGAAGTCCTAGGGCTGTGCACAATGCTTTGCGCATATTTTAATACAAAGCTGCCAGATGCTTCCCCTCCAAAGGAGGGATGAAGGTCAATGGGTAAGTGTGCTTGTTGTGTAGCATTTTTACTGACTGCATTACACCTGCCATGTCAGCAGTACCCACGCTCACCTCTGAGGTTCAGCAGAGGGAGGATAAAGGAAAGGTGAATTTCAGGTGGTAATTTAGTGCAAAAGAATAGCACTCAGGGAATAAAGGTGGTGCTGAGAACTCTTTATGCCCTTATAAAAAGGTCATCGCATAAGGGGTATCTGTCTCTCTCTCTCTTTTTTGATATCCCTCCAAAAGGAACAAAAGGTGTGTTTTAGATGCAAGATACATTTTTCTCCTAGTTATTATTCTACTTGACACCTCTGAATATCCTGTTTTCCCTCCAGCTAATCCAGGAAACTTGTTTCCTTGATGTTAAAGAAATACTGTATAAAATGATCGTATCTATGTGTGCTTGTCTGTGTGTATGCACGTGGGCTTGTGTGGATGTATTTGTGTGTGCAGTTGTGATCAGAAAGCTTGGAAGCACTTGGGGAGTTTGATTTCTCTTTTTTTTTGTTGTTGTTCTTGCTGTTTGTTTACAGTGACTGGAATTCTGATAATTGTCTTATATTCCTTCTTTTGTCTCTTGGGCTCTGGAATCTTCTCTCTTCTTCACTGCCCTGCTCTCTGTGGTTTATGGCCTGGATTTAGCTGAGATCAAGAGACTGGACGGTAATTATGAAGCAGAGGATGTGCTTGGAGCTAGAGAACCAATTAAAGTGAGTTTAGTAAGATTAAATAATGTTCAAGGTAGAAGAACATTTATTTAATGTAAATGCAGATACTATGGTAATCGACTAAGTTCTTTCAAATCTGTCTTTCTGCATATCAGTGTGACTGCAAGTGGCATAATGAGACTATAATTTTCATTAATATAAATGCTCACTGCCATTTCATGTGCATGACATAACTGTCAAATTATGGTAGGCCACTGGGCGAGGCACACAGCGGGGGTCTCAACTAGGATTGATCCCAGGAAATGAGCCAAGGGATTAAAGAGAAAAGGGTGAAGCAAAATCCTGAGATGGAAGTTAGGCAAGAGAAGCTTTGAAAATGAAGATGGGGCCGCCAAACAGAGAAACCGGGGTCTGAGCATTGGCTTTGGGCAGGGTTCAAGCTTGAGCTTTGTCAAAAAATAAAGCGAAGAACCATACAGCTTTTCTTTGTTTTGTTTTGTTATAGTTAATGCGTAAATTTATTTACTTGCCTGAGTAGGGAACTCATGCCAATGAAGGAATTCTCTGAGTAGAACTCCAAAGAAAAAAAAAAAATCAGGGTTTTCAAACTGTTACAAACAAGCTATGCCAGTGTTTAAGCCATTTAAGTTTTGAAAACTAGAACTTTTAATAAAGCAGAATTCACAGCTGGTTAAATTTTTTTTTAAATTATTTATGGGTAAAGAACATATTTTCACTTAAGGTCTGACATACCAAGGTTACCCAGTGTTCTTGGTGGTTTATGATTTTCTACTGTTGGAACCAATTATGAAAAAGCACAACACTTAGTTTTATTTATCACTCATGCAGCTATAAATGAAAAATTTTAAAGAATCACAAGAAAAATGAAATGAAACAGGAGGAGCATTTAGGTCATGTTGTAGGTTGGGTTTTCTAGAAGCAGATGCTAAAATGGGGGTTGGAATGCTTATCAGGGATCAGTTCCTTTGAAAAGGAAGAAAGGAAAACAAGATTTGCAAAGGACAAGTCAAATTGCAATAGAGATCTAGCCAAACTTCAGCTAACCTGGGTAGGTTCTCAGATTTATATCGCCATTGAAGTGTTCCACATCAGACTAACACGGCCACGCCCTTACCCTTGCCTTGTTCAGTCATTGCATCATGGAATTCTACAGGAATGGGGTGGCCTCCAGCCAGTCGGCTCTCTGAAACTAAGGCAGACCCTAAAGTTGCTGGTATTTGGACTCTGTCTGCTGACCAGATAACCCATAGCTGGGTAGCAAGTCCTAACCTACTAAATGTAAGATACGACCCAATAAAAACATGTGAAACGATACTTTACAAATGAACATATAGAATGTCCCGAAATGATCATTGCATACATCATTACGAGGGAGTATACTTGCCTATGTCATTATTAATTGGGAAAAATCAAATCACTACACAGCTACCTAGATGACTGCTATTACAAATCAGCTTCCAAGAGCTGGAGAAGGTGTGGATCAAAGAAATACTGGTAAATGGCTGATGAGATTTGTAATGGTACAACCAGTACTGGAAAATAGTTTGACAGTTTCATCAGAAGCTAAAAAACAAAAGCAGACTACCATGTAGCCCACCAGTTTCACTTTTTGTATTTACCCAAGAGTAATAAAAGTAGCCACACATATGTGTGTACGAATGCTTATAGTAGCTTTGTTCACAGTAGCCAAATATTAGAAATCTGCAAACATCCACAAAATTCATCAAGAGATGAATGGGATATGAATCATCAATGCAAGAAGGAAAAACCTGATAAATCAATCTTAAAAAGATGATATGCTGAGCCATAAAAAAGAGTATTGTATAGTTCTATTTACATGAAACTCTAGAAAATGATCTAATCTATAGTGACAAATCTGGTCAATATTTTCCTGAAGCTGAGGGTTGAGAAGGGGTTAACTAGAAATAAAGGAGAACAAAATAATAATTTGAGCTAAGGGAAATCTATACCCTGATTTTGGTAATATAAACATTTGTTACAATTTATCAAACTGTATACCTAAAATAGGTATTTTATGTAAATTATACTTTAATAAAATTATTTAAAATGTTATCTGACATTTTAAACATATTTATTGTGATACAATTTACATACTATAATATCCGTATATTTAAAGCATACTGATGTGTTTAAAGTATATTACAGAGTTGCACAACCATAGTCACAATCTGAGTATAGAATATTTTCATCACCCTAAATGAAACCTCGTACCCATTAGTAGTCTTTTCTCTCTTACCTCTTTTTCATTTTCTCTATATATAGAATAAAAGTATGCAGTAGTACAATGTAGTTCATATTTATACTATTTTGTAAGAATTTACTTATGCCATTAAAATTGTCGGTAAATCTAAAGGCTGTATAATATTGAACTTTTTGAATGTATCATAATTTATTTAAACATTTCTCCATTATGGGATATGTAGATTATTTTATTGAAGGCTTTTGAGAAAAGCATACAATGAGATATAGAACATATTAATATAATAGCTTTAGTTTAAGTGAAGACAATTATATTATTTTTTGCTCCCTTATTAATCTAGAAAAATGATCCCAAAGAATGATAATAAATAATAAAGAAGAGTGGATATGAGTACAGACTGTTGAGAACTATTCACATTTTACATCAATACTTCTTTTAGTACTAAATTTGTGATTAGTGAGGTTTGCATGGACTAGGTCTTAGGGAGAGCTTTTTAAATTAAGGAGTCAGAGAAAACTATGAATTTTTTGAATCATTTGTTCATAGATAAATTTTGAAGTAGAAAAAATACAGCAAAACAGTCAGTAGAAAGTTATCCATTTGCCTTCTACGGAATCATTGCATTCCGTCAGCATATTTCATGATTTGAAGATGTGAGAGTCATAAAGGACCAACACACAAAACAAGATTTCTTCTTTTCTTTACTTGTCTGGTTCACAGTGTTTCAAGAGGAATAGTGGATGAACTTAGGGGAGGTATGTCATCCACAGGACCTCATCCTAATCACAAAGAAGGGAAGTTCTGAGATGCTGGCCTTTTGTCTCTACATGCTATTGATCTTCAGTAGCATGGCGGTTTTCTGCTTGAATGATCTCAGTTTACTAGATTTTTTCACATGAAACTTTTTTGAATTGTCAAGGAACTCTATGCCTGCTGCTACTGGCACAATACTGTTTTGAAGTATTTGAAGTATGTTTTGAAGTATTTGAAGTATGAACGGTAATGAGCAATTGGTATTCTCCCAGGATACGTGGATAAAAAATAACTTCTGTAATCAAAAGTTTGAAGGCCTGGGAAAATCTTTTTACTTAGAGGGGTACTCTTTAAGAAAACAAATCAATTATTTTCAAATAAATGGAAGATAAACTTGACATTGCTATCTTATTCGTAGAGACAGTTAGGATTTGTCTGTTAATGTATACAGGTCAGCCATCTCTTTTAGAATTGTCCCACTGAAGGGATAAACATTCTTCAATTTATAATATTATTTGAAATGTCAATCGGATCAACCTTTTAATTCATGTGTTAATTTTGTTTGCAGTTTTAGTATGCTTTGTTGTCATTGTTAGAGGTAGGGTGGTAGATAATTTAACCTATAAAAAGAACTATATATAGGTTGTAAAAACCTGGATAAAGAGATTTGTTGATTAGTACTCATCTCCTTGAAAAATTAACACTTCCATCTAAAGGACCAATCCAATCCTGTTCAGTTCTCTGTGACTGGCTATGAATATTAAAATAAACATATATCTAAGAATGTATTTGTAGTCTCAAATACTGTTTCTGGATTAGTTGATTCACGACACCTTTCTCTGTACAGTTTTTTGTTTTTTTCCTAGTCTAGGTTGCAGGGACATTTGAACATACATAAGGATTCCTTAAAATATTTCTCTATGCCACAAATAGATTCTAAAATGAATTTATAAAATTTAAAAATTTGATCTTTTTCCAAAACCCAAGGGCCCTATGGGGAAAATGATGGTATTCTGGGAGTAGGAATGCCTTTTTGAAAAAGGATTAGTAAAACCCATGGTATGGCTATTACCTTTAGCAATAAGATCAGTTTGGAGATTTGATAGATATATAGTCAGAAAAAATGTCTTCAGCCTCCTTGAAAGAAGATCTCTGGAACCCCCAAAATTCGTAGACTGTGGGAAGATTTTTATTAATGAGAATTAACAATCTTTGGTTTCTTTAGGAAAACTGAATTCTGAGTGTATGAAATAAATAACCTTTTAGTATCTTAAGTTCAGGGAGATCTAGTGATAATATCTTGCCTTAGAACTTTCCTTAATTTGAAATGCTGTTATTGAAACTAATTGTTGTGGTGCTATTAGGGGACTCGATGTAACTCCTGCAGATTTAGGGAATTCGGTGGTGCTTCTTTGCTGGAGTCATTTGTCTTCTTTGATCTCGGAGGCATTTTTCCTGTACTTCTCTCAGATTACTCCGTATGTTCTTCCTGAGGACTTCTCAGAGTTTGATGTGCATCACCTATGACAGCTGGGGGACATAAGTAAGGTGCATATTAGCAGTGGAATTTAAGGGGAGTTCAGATTAGAATTCAGTAGATCTGGAGTAGGCACTGAGGACATGATCTATACTTTAAGTAAGCAACCCTCCTGATTAGGTGGTTCACAGACCACTCTGGAGAAGCACTGTTTTTGCCTTATGTTAGGTCTATATTTTACCTTTCCAATTAGGACTACCAGGTTCTTGTGAGTGCTTTGTGAAGAACTCAAGGCACAGTCCATGGTTGGCATTGAGAATGCATTTCTTAAATGAATTAATGCTAGATCCAACTTCACCAATAGCCTCACTTGCTGCCTATTCATGCACTGTGGGTTCTTAGTTAAATACCTTCCTTCCTTCCTTTCTCCCTTCCTTCCTTCCTTCCTTCCTGTCTGCCTGTCTGCTTTTGTGAAGATAACACGAGTAGCTTTTGAAAACCATGAGACTGTATAGAAATAGTAATTCCTTCCATAGTCAGTTTGTACATGGTTATTGGAAATTTACCATCCAGGGGTCACTATCTTATCTGTCATATTCCACTTCAGAGCAATAATTTAGGGAGAAGATGGTTTCTGTCTTGGTAGATAAGATGCAAATACCATAACATCTACTGAAAATTAAACGGGAAGACAGAGGTAAATTGAATAACTTAGAGGTGTGATTAGTTTGTTTGATTAGAAGTTCACAGATCAGCTCTGCAGTCTTGGGTGTTGAATGCAGGTTTTAAAGAATTAGAATGAGTTACAATACACTTGATGCAAGTTAAATATGAAGAATGGCATGTCATGATAAACTTAAAAAGCACTGCATATGAACCGTATTTTAAAAATATGGCAGTACAGTTAATTTAATAGATTGAATTTCTCCCGTATCCTAAGAAAAAGGCAAAATCCAATAGGATATTATTTTTAACCTACAAAGAAAGAAAGCAGCAAAACTTAATTCAAATTTAACCGAGCCCATGTGAAATGTGTAGTTATGAAAAACTGGAGCCCCATTCTAAAACCTTTTTAAAAATAAAGATGGATGCTTATTTGTATTATAAATTGTAGCTACCTTTCTTGAATTCACACAAAACTTTATACAAAATATTCTTTTTGAGTTCTGTAAATGTCAATGTTATTTGTAGTTAGATACATTGAGAAATGATAATTACTGAATGTTCAGTAATTTAGAACTCTGAAAGCTAGAAAATTTTGTGAGGGATATTCTAAAATATCCAAAGAATATAATAAGTCAACAGCATTTAAACCAGTCCTTATACAGATTTGGGTGAACATGTAAAGTGTGAAAAAGTTAACACCTTTTGGTCGAAAACTTTTTGATGACTTCTCATTGCTTTTAAGATAATGTGCAAAACTTTTAACAAGGCTTTCGAGAAATTTTGCCAGTTGGCCTCAGCCTCACTGCTCACAGCTCATTCTTTCCCTTCTTGACATCTTCCCTCCCCCCCAACTGTTCTGACTTTCCCTCATTTCACCAAAAGAACTATTCTCTTTGCCTCAGCACTTTGCCCATCCCTGCTCAGCTCCTGTACTTGCCCTCTTTCCTGTCTGCCCTTCCCTGACCCCTCTGTTGTGACCTCCGATCTACTTTGACTAATGAGTTTTATCACAATCCTTCTAATTATCTGCTCAGTTGCTTGTCTCCTTGGCTATGGAAGAGCAGATTTCCTACCCCTCTTCTTCATTGATGTAGATGTAACAGTGTTTCACATGTAGAAGGTGCTCAAAAGGTATTTATTGGGTGAATAAAAATTTAGATGCTTTAGTTACCGAAAACTGTATATCTGAAAAGATATATACAGCCTGCCTTAACTCAGAAGTCCCCATACTACCCCAACAGAAGGTCATCCTGCCTCTACTCAAATCATTCCAGCAATAGTTAATTATTTTCAACCAGCAGATTCCTTTTTCTCCCATAGAAACTTCCTTTTTTATACCCTCTGAGTTATGAGACACAATCTTTTTCACCTCCTAAACTATCTTGAGTATATACATTTTCAGGTTTCCTTCAAGACTTATGGCATTATCTCCTCACCTGTATTCACTGCTTCTACAGCCATGGATACTTCACTCTACATTCAAGGCAATTTTTCTAAAATGGCAGTTAATTCTATTATTTCTTTGCTTAATTAAAAGAAATTTCCCATTATATAGATGTTACTTTCTAAAACTCATTCTCATACCAATTTACAGTGTTTGCCAGACTGCATACCCTACCATCTCTACTACTGTTTTACTTATTATTTTTCTTTAGAACAACACTCCTTTTAACTTAGATTCATGTAAAAAAAAAACCTTTCTGTAAATACTACAGGTGGAAAACATTTTCACTTATGCTAACAAAATGCAGCAGTTAAAAGAAAAGCAATGAAAACTTGACAATATTATTAAATTCTAGCTTGGAAATGCTGTTTGTTGATGACACATAAAGTGGAGATTACTCCTTATTAAAAAAATATAAAGCAAATCCTAGTGAGGTGTTAATAGACATGTTACTAATAAACCAGAATATTTACTCTAAGATAATTGAGAATCAAAGGAGAATTGAAGGGAGAATAATTTTAGCTTAGAGATTTCATATTATTTGATGTTTTGACCTAATACTATGAATTAATATAGCCTCTATCTCCAGTAGTGGTTTTCTCACAATTTAGGTCTTGGCCTTTTCCTCCACCCCTTCACTGTATGCCATGAAAGACCCTTGATGATCTAAATCTAAATCTCACCTTGTATCGGAGCTTTGTGTCTCTACGTTATCTCCCATTTACCTGGTATGTCTGCCATGCTGAACTACTGCTAATCTTCTAAACCAGTGTTTCCCAGTCTGGACACTATTGACATCTTGATTCAGATACTTCTTTGTTTGAGAAGGTTGTTGTGTGCATTGTAATTGTCATATTTCCAATCATATACAAAACTTAGAGTGGATCATAGAGCTAAATGTAAAAGCTGAAACTATAAAACTTGTAGGAAAAAACACAGGAAAAAATCCTCTGACCTTGGAGCAAAGATTTCTTAGACACCACACCAAATAAGAATCCATAAAAGAAAAGCAGTAAGTTAAACTTCCGCAAACTTAAAAAATCCTCATCGTAAACACTGTTAAGATAATAAGAAAACAAGCCACAGACTGGGAGAAAATATTTGCAAAGCATATACTTGATAAAGGACTTATATACAGAGTATATAAAGAAGCTTCAAAGCCTAATAAGAATCAAACAAGCTGATTTTTTTAAAAAAAGGGTAAGATATTTGGGAAAAAAACCACTTCACCAAAGAAGACATACAGATGGCAGATAAGCTAATAAAAAATGCTAAACCTGGTTAATGTTAGGGAAATGCAAATTAAAACCATATTCTGACACAACTGAATGCCTATTAAAATGTCTAAAATTAAAGACAGGGCTTCCCTGGTGGCGCAGTGGTTGAGAGTCCGCCTGCCGATGCAGGAGACATGGGTTCGTGCCCCAGTCCGGGAAGATCCCAAATGCCGCGAGCAGCTGGACCCGTGAGCCATGACCACTGAGCCTGCGCGTCCGGAGCCTGTGCTCCGCAGCGGGAGAGGCCACAACAGTGAGAGGCCCGCATACTGCAAAAAAAAAAAAAAAGAAAAAGACAGATCATGCCAAGTGGTGAGGATGTAGAGGAACTGGAACTCCCGTGCACTGTTAGTGGAAATGCAAAAAGTTAAAATTATTTTGGAAAACAGTTTGTCAGTTTCTGAAAATTTAACCATTTACTAATCTTTGATCCAGGTATTCCACTCCTAGATATTTAACAAAGAGTAATGAAATCATATGTCCATACAAAGATGTACAAAAATGTTCATAACTGCTTTATTTGTTACAGCCCCACTCAAATGAGAAACAATCCAAATGTCTATCAGCAGGTGAAAAGATAAAACAAAGGTGATTATGAAAACATATAGATGTGTCTAAAAATAATTATTTTGAGCAAAAGAAAAAGTCCAGAAAGAGTGTCCACTGAATGATTCCAAATATGTAAAACACTATGGTGTCAGTGAACAGGTCAGTGAATGTCTTGAGACAGGTCGGTGAAACATTTGGGGAGAAGTAAGAGGAAGGGAATACAAAGGGACACAGGGAATCCTTTGGGTGTAATGGATATGTTTATTAACATGATTGATATGATGGCTTATAGGGTGTTATACATTGATAAAACTTATCAAATTATACATGTCAAATGCATGTGGTTCAAGGTATATCAATTATACCTCAATAAGCTATTAGAAAAAAACAATTTACTCTTTATCAGATCTCTATTAGACAGTCTGGTGCATAGTCTTTAATTCTTCTGAATATTACTGAAGGGTATACATTAGCATATTCCTTTTGAAAGTGAAGAAATAAAAGTTCAGAGAGATTATATGAACTGCGGGTTATACAAGAAACGAGTTGCACATTTGGAGTCAAACTCATGCTTTCTGGCTTCAAGCCCAAATTCTACCATGCAGTTTTCTCTTTCTCAGCCTGAGCAACTCCTTCTCCCCCTTGTTTGCTGGCCACTCCTCCAGTCTTTTAAGTCTCCCTAGCTTGGGCCTCATAGGGTCCCCCCTGTATTACCATTGCCTGAACACTAGGATTCAGGAAAGATTTCAAGACATCAACTTGAAAGACACATAGCTCCTGGTGGGACTAAGAATAGGCTTTACTGGAGAGAGGACGAATTAACAAAGTGAAGTCCCTAATGGAAGGGACAAATCCCATAATTTTCCATCCTCCCTGGTGGCACATGCCAGGGCTAGTGTGCTCTGCTGAACAAAGGGTGTATGTCTGTGTTCCTGTGGGCTCACTCCTCTGCTATCCTACTGTAGTAGTTTGCTAGAACTGCAGCAACTAAGAACCACAAACAAGTGTATTAAACGACAGGAATTTATCTTCTCATAGTTCTGAAAGCTAGAAGTGGAAGATCAAAGTGTCATCAGACTTGGTTCCTTCTGAAGACTGTGAGGGAAGGTTCCTGGCCTCTTTCCTTGGCTTGTAGTTGATCATCTTCCCCCTCTGTCTTCATATCATCTTCCATTTGTATGTTTGTGTGTCCAAATTTCCTTTTATAAGGACACCAGTCATACTGGATTAGGGCCTACCCTTAATGATCACATTTTAATTTAATTATCTCTGTCAAGACTTCATCTCCAATTATGGCCATGGTCATATTCTAGGGTACTAGGTGTTAGGACTTCAGCATGTGAATTTGGAAGGGAGGACACAATTCAGCCCATGACATCTACTTTTTTTAATAGTGCAAGCATTGCAAAGTATACTTTGTTACAAGGCAGACTGCGTTTGAGGGACCTTTTTTTTTGTTGTTGTTGTTAACAAAAGTTCTTAGGGAATGCCAGGTGTACTCACCAAATTAAAGCCTCCCGAAATTTAGTATTAAATAAGATTAGGAATGTATAGATTTTCTAGTATCAGTGACAAAAAATGTATCTGTTCTCCTACCTTGAGATGGAGGACAGAGCCCCAGACTTGGATTCCCTCTGGCCCTAACCAAGTTTGAATAGCTCTTACACCCTTGGACCCAAGTAAACAGAGATATGCCACACAAGCTGCAAACAAATTTACTGTAGAATATAGGGATCTCTCTCTCACTTAATCTATCAATAAACTCCTGCTTTCATTACTGATACTGTACAGGCTCCATGTTGCCCTTTATCCTTACAAAGGACCACCTAAAAGGTGAGTGGTGTGTGCAACTGCCATCTTTTGAAAGAGTCACTGACTCAGAGTAAGGGAAGAGTTCGTATGGTGGATATATTTAAGTAAGAGGAAGAAAAACTGACTTCAAATCATTTCTCTTCAGTAGCAGGGATGCAATAGATTTTTATGTAATCAGGGACTGTTTTCCAGTGCATTTACTTGCTTTTCTTTGTTCTCTCATTTGTTTTGGAGGTACAAATGATTAGAACAGAATTCACATTAATTGAACAATTGAATGTGGCTGCTGAGGTTGGTTGGAAGTAGGAAACATTACGTATTGCTCGTCTGTAGATCCAGACATGATGTGATGGAAACATGTTTCTGATTATTTACCTTGGCAACTAAATGTATATTAAATACTTGACTTGTATTTAGTAAAAGTAGTTTTATTTTAATGGAAATATTTAATATAGTTTTTTTAAAAAAATCTTTATTGGAGTATAGTTGATTTACAATGTTGTGTTAGTCTCAGGTGTACAGCACAGTGAGTCCATTATTCATATAATCATATCCGCTCTTTTTTAGTTGCTTTTCTCATATAGGCCATTAGAGAGTACTGAGTAGAGTTCCCTGTGCTATATAGTAGGTTCTTATTAGTTATCTATTTTAATTTTTTTTTTTTTTGGCCACGCTGCACAGCATGGGGGATCTTAGTCCCCTGTCCAGGGATCCAACCTGCGCCCCCTGCAGTGGAAGCGTGGAGTCTTAACCACTGGACAACCAGGGAAGTCCCCTATTTTATATATAGTATGTATATGTCCCAATCTACCAGTTTATCCCTCCCCCCATTTCCCTTCTGGTAACCATAAATTTGTTTTCTACATTTGTGACTCTATTTCTGTTTTGTAAATAAGTTCATTTGTACCATTTTTTTAGATTCCATATATGGAAATATTTAATATAGTTTAATTATATTTTAAACACATGATGTTCAGCCAGATTAAGAGTCTTGATTTGATTTTGATACAGATTAATATAACTTGTATTATACCATTTAATTTTAATAGATAATTTAAGGAAATATTTAGAAGATGTAAAATAAATATGCAATTTTTTATAGTTTTGTTCATTTATAGTTTTCCAAAAATTAAATAAACATTTTTATATTTGCATACGGTTATTTTTTTTTGGTCCTTTAGATCAGGGGTTAGCTAACTTTCCTGTAAAATTTCAGAGAGTAACTTGTTTAGAGTTGTGGGCCATACTGTTTTCAGTCACACTAGTCAACTCTGTTTTAGTAGGAAAACAGCCATAGATAATACACAAATGAGTGAGCTTGGCTGGTTCCAATAAAACATTAACTTATAGACACTGAAATTTGAATATCATTCAATTTTCATGTATCATGAAATATAATTCTTTTAATTATTTTCAACCATTTAAAATATTTTTAAAAATTCTTAGCTTGAAGGCTTTGCTAAAACAAGTGTCACTGATAAGAGCTGATCGAACCCTATCCTGGATCATTATTCTCAGTATAACAAAAATTTTGTGGAAACTTTGATTATAACAACAAAATGAGTAATTTTGCAGAATTGAAATCAATAAAAATAAATTTTATAGAATAAATACATAATTATTTATGAATTTTCTTTGCCTGTCTTTTCATCCAAACATAGCCAGCCCATCAACAAAACCAAGAAAGATGCAAAATAGATGTATTCCACTTTGATATTTTTCCAAATGTTAGTCAAATAGAAAACATTGCTTTGTACATTTTGTCCAAATGAATGCGTATTTGACAAGGTTGGAAGATGTAACATATTTTATTCAACAGTTCGTCTCTTGTTTTATAATTTTTGAAGCTAACATACTGTTGAATAAAATATGTTCTGGATGTTTTCTCTCCTTAAGTGCTGTTTTAGCATGTTCCCTGCTTTCCTGTTTGCCCTGACCTAGTGATTCTCTTTCTGGAATTTCATTCTTGGTTAACCCTGGCTTTTGTATCAGCCCGTATAATTTTTTGTACCTCTTAGCTTCTCTGACAAATTTCTCAGGAATGTGTTCCAGAGCCAGACCTCTTTATTTCCTTGGTAACAGTCTGTTGTGAAGGGTGGAGAATAAGTGATGGGAAGAGGCCAGGATTGTCCTCCAAAATTTCCAGTTAATGAAATGAGCATACATGTCCACCTCCAGAGATATATATATTCAGTGCTTTAAACAATAAAAGCTTTTCTTTCACTCACACACAGGCCCACTGCTGGTCAGGAAGGGTGAATCTGCTCCATGCAGACCCTCGTGGATCCAGGATCAAAGAGCGGTGATCATGACAGTCACAATTCCAAAGGGAAATATCTACAGGTTCTTGCATTCTTGCACAGGCAGTTAAGTGTGTTGTCCTTAAAAGGCACTTTCACATGGCTAACACCCATTGGACAGAAGGAGCCACATGGCTCACCCATCTCCAATGGGGCCAGGAAGATGGAGAGACAGGAATATTTGGAAAACAGCAGTAATAAGTACCACAGATATAAACAAACCTTTAAGTGCCTTAACAATTTTTCTGTTTAGGTTGCCTTAGTTCCTGGGGAACCTCGTTGCTTGACTAGGTACAATCATAGCATGTCTCTACTATTTTTTGTTCCCCAAAGCCCTAGGTTGTCCCCAAAGTCAGGGTACCTCAGGTGAATTAACCTGGACTGTGAAATTTAAAAAGTGTTAAGATATTTATTTGAGGCATGTTGCTTTGTTCATTTTGTCTCCTTTTTTGGGAGGAGGAGATGACAGGCATTACCCATAAACATGGTTTTTAAAAGTATGCTTGCTCTTTAGTTTGATTATTTCTTATATATATTTCAGTTTTTATGTTACATAATTGAAAATTGTAGCAAAATGTATTTCTGGCTCTACTGAGGGCAGTGAAATTCCATCTGAGTATTTGCAGTATATCCTCTGATGTCTTAATTTAAACATTATGATTTAAAAACATTTTTAGTTTACATTTCACTCCAGCTAATGCAGTTTTAAAGGATGCAATTTGGGACTGATAATGCTTAACATAATTCATTTTCAATTTATTTACATTTAAGTATTAATTTATTTCTGCTAGTGAGACCTAGATATGAACAAAATAGAGCTAATTTTCTTTAAATGAGCATTGAGTTCTTCGGCAGCATTTGATAGCATTGCCATATAGCTAAGCATAGTAAGTCAAAAGGTGTTTTTGGTAAAATAAAAAGTAAACAAACAAAAAATGCTCATACCTTTAATTTTTTGTAGGAAGGTGAGGAATATAAAGGTAAAGCAATATGGAGTGCTGATAAAAGATGCCAACATCTATTACCAACATTAATCAACATCCATTATAGGCTTAGGCACTAATTAGGCACCCTATGTTTGTTCCTTACCTCATTTAACCTTCACAGCTGCTCAGTGAAGTAGGCATCTGTTATCTCCACTTCACAATGAAGTATGTAGTCACCTGCACTAGCAGATTACAAGAGTAGACTCAAACCAAGATGCACTGGACCCTGGAGCTTTTTTTTTTTTTGTCACATTATTCCCAATTTCAGTATTATTCCCAGTGACATTTAACTGGGAAATCTATTCCCTCCTTGCCTGAACCACAGAGGGAAATAACAAGCTCTAGACCATCCCACACTGTGTAGGTATCTCAGAGGGTCTGCTCACACAGTAGTGATGATGGGGGTTCCCCTCTTAGCAAATACTACAAATCTGCAGACCCTAAAAGGACATTTATCTTGAGATATTTGGTCGAAACAGTGATTGGAGAAGATAAAACCTCTCCTTAGTTCCTGAGGAGAGTCTGTTTCTTCTGAAAATTGAAGTGGCTGGGTAGGGGGATAGATAGGAAGTGAAGGATAGATATGGATTTGCTACGAAGTGGTGCTTATTTTACTGAGGAGAACATTTCTTTCTTTTGTCACAAAATATGATGCGATAAGAATTTTAGCTTTTCCTAGAGATCATCTGATACAGTGCCTAAGCCACATTTTTCTTACTCTATGCCTATTTGCTTTCTGTGCAGAAATAGCCATGGAGAATTGCTGTCACAGAATATCTAATTTCTGAGGTGCTCTAATGGGGAAGATCGAGGAGACCAAGTTGGATTATTCAGGGATGAAGATTCAATCTTTTCTTAAACCTTTTCTTGCCTTTTGTCCATTTCAATATTCATTAACACCTACATTAAAGGATAAGGAGGCAAAAGGAGATAAAAGGAAATTCTTTGCTTTCAGATGTTATTAATCTTTCATTAATGATACCTCTGATCAAAACCATGTTTAACCCCCCCCTTTGCTGGGAAGCTGATGGTTTCTCAGTTTGTCAGGTATATTTCTATTCTACAACAACTGGCTGTTGGTTACTGTACTGCAAAATTAAAGTCATTTTACAGGTTCCTATATCTAATGTTGTTTATTTCTTAATATGCTGCATGCCACACTGATTATTTGTGATCTGCTATTATTTATGCTAATGATTTGTTATCATCACATTGTTTCTATGTATGTTTCAGTTGGTGACTGTATGAGATGTCTGTATTTAAAAAAAAGTGTTCTTTGGATTACATACATGGAATTCCTTTTAATAGTTGCTAGAAGTAGAACACTGTCAGTTATTTGGAACTAAAACAAAAGAAAGGCTATAACATTTAATAAAAAGATACAGTGAGCCACAAACAGGTATATTTAATCTTATTCAGAAATTTCTGGACTTGTAAGGAAGAAGTTCTTTTGGCTGAGTTTTATGTTTCTATGGATTAAGGGCTGACTTTCACAGACACTTGTGCCTTTCACCCATTGTCCTTTCTACAATGTACTATTCTCACTCTTACAATCAAGTAACATGTGGTAGGAGCGGAATAAAATATGTTGCTGATGATGATTTGGCAAAATAATAATTATAATGAATATTTTACTGCCAGTGCCAAACTGTGTTATTTGCAATTAATGCATTATTTAGTCTTCACACATGATGTATGAGATTCGTATCATTACTGTTTGCATTTTATAGATGAGACAACTGAAGGTTAAGAGAATTTAATTAGTCAAGCTGGTGAGTGGTGGGATCAGAATTTAAACCTAGGCAATCAGGTTTCTGAGCACATGCTGTTAGCCACTGTGCCAAAGAGCCTGAAATGCATGCTAAAGATCGCCGAGGCATCCTGTGTGAGGGTAAGGAACCTCTAACTTTAATAAGATTGTCTGACCACTTTTGGTATAATCACTGCAGCAGTCAGCACAGAGTCTAGAAAGAGGAAAGACACAGAGCAAGGATTTATCAGTATTTAAGCAACACTTTAAAGAGATGATTGTCTGATGCTCCATGACTGGAGGATACTCATGGCCCTTGTACAGCGAACATCTTCCCAGTTGCCTTCTTGTCAAGCCACCTTTCATATGTAAGTTGGTCTCCAAATTGGATATGCCTTAAAATAGAGTAACCTATGCAGATGAGTACTTTTGGATGAAAATAAGTTGACATGCTGGCTTATGGATGATTCTGTTGTATTTTTGATCACGCCGTTCACCCCAATGGAAAGCGTGAACTCAAGTTTCTGGATCTGAGCAGAGGAGTTTGGCTTCTGATGCCTGGTAACTCGGTTACAGTCCTTCCCAATTGTGAAATCTTTAATACTTGGAGGGCCACATCTCCTGGTTTTTGATGTTTCTGCAGGCTGCAGGTACAATCAAGTGTGTTTCTAATCTTGCAAAAACAAACAAACAAAACCAGCACTTGGAAAATACAATTTTGGTTTAGGTACTTGTTCCACTCTTGAGTGGGGCTCCAAGGATCATCCAGTGTATCCCCAAGTCTGCTTTTCTACCCACACATTTCAATTTAAACCTCTTATCAAAATGCCCTTTGCCAGCTCTTTTGAACAAGCTTAATAATTTTCATAAAGGAAGCTGGCTACCAGATGATATTTTGGCCTGGAACATTGGTTCTTAAACTTGACTGCAAATTAAAGTAACTCCAAGGAGTTTTTAACAATACTGATGCCAGGCCACATCTCATAGCAGTTCGGTCAGTATCCCTGGGGTAGAACCCAGGACTCCCAGGTAATCCCAGTAAACAGCCAAGTGTGAGAAGTACAGATCAGATTGAACAGATAGGAATATATCTTAAGTTAAATAGTTATTAGTAACAGCTTTCCCCTCTTATATAGTAAAAAATTGAAACCAACTAATCTTCATTATTTTTTATTTACTCTTTTAAGGAAGTTAAAATGTGAAATAAACGTAATCAAAATAGAGCTTTGGTTAGATTTTTCCAATTCTAATATTTGTGTTTGTTTGTTTAGCTCTTTATTCATTATATTCATTTGCAAATTTGGTTTTGGGAAACAAATCTGAATGGATTTATAGTAAACTAAGGGACGTATATTCCTATTGTAGCTCTGGCATAGCCTTTCTTTATGATTTGGAAAAAGCCATAATAATAACACTCAAATCCCTGATACTAGTTTGTGACTACATTTTAATAACAATTTAGTGAAATGATAAAAGGGTTCATACATTCATGTTTATATACATGCATTACTGTTTTTATTATTCTGATATATTTTTAATATTAATTTTATGGAAATAAAGGGCAGCCACTTTGCAGAATTCCAGGTAACATTGTTTACATCATTGCCTATGCAAATGGTGTCTTTTAGAATTATGCAAAGGGGAGTGAGGATAAGTAATTACTTTGGTTTTGTTTGTGTTTTGTTAGTGTTCAAGATCTTTCTTGAAAAACAATTTCCATGTGCCCTTTTGTAGATTTCCTTCTTCCTCTCTATTTAAAATCACACACACATACACACACACACCCCTCCAGGACTCAGTTACGAAGTTGAAGTCTAAGAATAATTGATAGTCAGTGACTGCTCCCAGTTGACCCGCAAGGTATCTCACCTTGGCTTCTGAGACCTCAGCTTTATGGAATACCTCCCCTCAAGGTCCACATGAACTCTTCATCAGCTGAGATATTGACTTTTACATTCTCATATTTCGTAACTTCTTTGAAAGGCTCGCCAGTGTCGGCCATCTCTTTCCTCAATGTCCACAGCACTGCCCTTTCCTCATTCTCCTCTGGAAATACTGCCTTCTTAACTCACTCCTCTTTCTCCTTCTTTTCTTGCTCTACACATATAATGATCCCTAGTTTACCCTTCTTTCATGAAGCTTTTATTCATCTGATTGGATGCAGAAAATTGCCATGTAGAAGACCTAAAATCTCTTTTTCTAACTCCTCTAAAAATTCATACCTACGTTTACAACTTCTTTCTGAAAGCCAGCATCTACAAAGCTCTTCTGTTCTCTCTGCACCTAAACGTAGTTGAGAATCATTTATTAAGTTGAGCATAAAGTACATCATATGCATTGCCTAATTCTGTCTGTTCTGATGCACGGATGTTAAGTTAACATTTACTGGCGTATGGCTGTATTAAGATCCAGTGGAAAGAAGCATAAACCAAGAATTGAAGAGCCCAGCCCTATCTCCGTCTCCTGTATTGTATAACTTTACACATATCTAACTTCTTGAAGTTTTATTTTTCTGATACGAAAACAGTGGTTGATTGGCAAAAGGAACTCTAAATGGGTAACTCTCATCTTGAACCTACTAGAGAATTAATATTTATTTCCCCCCTTTGAATTTATCTTGTATTATCTTTTCTATCCCATGTAGGCATCTCTCATTTGTTTCAGTAAACTGGTGGGCTCATGACAATCCTCAGGTTAGTTTAGCTTCTCCACAAACTTCCTTTCATGGGGGTGGAATTGACTGGACCTTGTGCAAAAAGACATAGACTTCAAAAGTTCTTGAAAGTATTTTGTTCATTTCCTTACTTGAAAAGTACTCACAGAATTGCCTTTTTTACTGGCTTCCCCAGGAAATGCCCCTCATTATGACTAGGCTGAGTTGGACCCCTGAGGTTTTAGTTAGTCCGCACTTCTTCCAGACTGTCCGCTGCCCTCTCACGCCTCTTTAATTTGCTAAAGTGTTAGCAATTAGCACTGATTTGCTTAACGAGGTGCCAAGCCAGCCACATCAGCTTTTATAAAAAGAGAAGCTCAAACATTGGGAGGTCTTTATTTTTCAACTTTTTTGCCTTCTTTTGCCAAAATTTGCCACGGGGATTTCTGGCTTGCCTCTTAGATTGCATGTGACCTTATGTAAGAAATCAGATAACCAGATAACAAATGGGAATTACATGAGCATCTGGAAGAAATAATTAATCTGAAAACTTTAACACTTATACAATATCAGTGTTCCTCAAGTGTTTGAAAGAACAAAAAGTATTTTATTACTCTGAAAGGAATACATTGTAACATGCTTTTTATCCTCAAATAATTAAATGATCTCTGTTGATCCCCTTAGGCAGGTGGTTACTGACTTCCTAATTGTAAATATATTTCTCCCTGGCCAATAGCCAACCTACCACATGATATTCTCCTTTATTTAATATTTATTTAGTGAGCCACAGTTATGTGCAAAGCGTTATATTTCCAGGAAATTCTCTGGGGTTTTCCCTTTTCTTAGCCAGAGTCCTCTTGCTTCCTTTGTAGATCTGCACAGACACATTGTCTTTAAATTAGCTGACATGGAGGGCTTTGGACTCTCTGTATTGAAGAAAGACTATTTTCTGTTTATTAATTGGTGGTTTGGAGAGGAAGAAGAGGCTACCTTATATCAAGAGTGAGGGAGCTCAGCTGGTAACCAGTCATGCCTCACGTGTTCACCAGACAGCACTCATGGCCCCGCAGACTATATTATTTTAATGATTTCATAAACAGTATTAATGAGGAATTACTAAGCAAACAAACAAAAAGAAAAAAGAAATATTCCCTGCCTTTCAGTGGACTGATGCTGTGGTGTTTACAGCAGAGAGGAGGTCATTGAACAATAGGCTCCTTGTTTCCAAACTCAACACCCAGAAATCTCTCTTCCAGTTTGTTGTTTGTTTTTCTTATGTAAAAAGATTAGCTCAGGAAGTTTAAGTATTGGAGGAATACAGTAATTAACAATATTATGATTATACTAAGAGAGAATATTGAAGAGAGATAAGATTAGCAAAATTCATAAACAGTGTGCAACAGTAATGTGGAGTTAAAGAAATTTATCAAATAACTTTTCAAGGTACAAGTCTGGATCACTGGATTACACTTTTGTCTCTTTTTTTCTCACCACCTTTTCTACCTACTACACACTCGACTCCCATTGCTTTGCCCAGGCAGATAGATACCCTGTACCAACTACAGAAGGTGGCAGATGCTGGTATACTTGGGTAGGAAAAGGGAGAAAATAATTTTAATTGCCTTGTTATGCAGTTTATCTATATAATAAGCCTTCATCTACAAATATAATCTCAAAATAATGGATATCAAGATCTTATAAAAAGCCAGAGTGAAAAAAATAATACTTATTGAAAATCTTGAAGGCTCTACAGCCAAATCACTGAGCTTGATACTTTATTTATTTATTATTTATTTATTTTTTTGATCTTGATACTTTAAATCATAGCCTTAAATCATGATACTTAAATCAAGCTGGGCTTCAGTACCTGAGTTGATCACAGAGTTGCCTTCACTAGATTATGTTTTAACGTTATCCACCAAGCTTTTATTGAAGAACACTACACCTCAAGAACCGTATCAAAATAGGAGTATACTTGCCATCAAAGTGTTAAGGGCTCTGTCCTCTGTGTCCTTCCTCATCTTCTTTGTAACGTCAGGAATGTCTAATAGGAAAGTGCTAAGAGCACCCATGCTTCCTACAGGAACTGGCTTTCTGTCTCCTGTCTGATTATGCAAGTAATCATCTTTCTTTTCACTCTGGGCACCAAAAAGATCAGAGTAAAATTTGAAACTGCAGTATAACAATTAGGTTTGACCTTTTTATCTGCATTTTAAAGTCTTCTATTCCCCGGTTTTGATTTTTCTTTTTCTACTTCGTCATTATTTTCTTGAAAGCACTTGAATAATCTGTGAAATAGGCAGTGTAGTTATCTCCATTTTCCTGAGGTAAATTTTTACTATATGTTGATTAAGTGACTTTTCCAAGATTTCATTGTTAAGACTGAAACCTAGATATTTGCGTACAAAGTCACGTTCTCTTCACATGAAGCCACATGAAGCTGGGGATGCTCAGTGGGAAGGGATGAGGAGGGTGATGTTGCTCTCCTTGAGACATTCGACAATGTTTGGAAATAATTTCAGTTGTCACAAACATGGGGAGGATCGGTACTGGCATCTAATGGGTAATTCTACAATTTACAGGTCACATCTCCTCTTCCCCTAACTGTAAGGAATTATCCAACTCAAAAATGTCAGTAGTGCTAAGGTTGAGAGACCCTGCATTAAAAGAGAAAAATAAATACCGTATACTAACACATATATATGGAATCTAAAGAAAAAAAATGAAGAAACTAGGGGCAGGTCGGGAATAAAGACGCAGACCTACTAGAGAATGGACTTGAGGATATGGGGAGGGGGAAGGGTAAGCTGTGACAAAGTGAGAGAGTGGCATGGACATATATACACTACCAAACGTAAAACAGATAGCTAGTGGGAAGCAGCCGCCTAGCACAGGGAGATCAGCTCTGGCTTTGTGACCACCTAGAGGGGTGGGATAGGGAGGGTGGGAGGGAGACGCAAGAGAGACGAGATATGGGGATGTATGTATATGTATAGCTGATTCACTTTGTTATAAAGTAGAAACTAACACACCATTGTAAAGCAATGATACTCCAATAAAGACGTTAAAAAAAAAAGAAAACCGTAAAAATAAATAAAACCAGTAGAATAAATAAATAAATAAATGATTAACTCTCTTCAATAGTACTTTTAAAACAGCTTTTGTGTAAGTTGTTATGCCTTCTTTCTCTTTTGTTATTTTACTTTCAACACCTTTGTTGGTTGTCTACATTTTATTAATATTTTACAATATACTAACTCTTTTATTACTTAATTTGATAGTGTTTTTCACTTTTTATTTAATTCAACTTCATGGTTTACTTTATACATTATTTAACAAGAAAATGAATTTATAAAAGAGGAATATAAAGTCTTTTGACTCCTGAAATTGAGAATAATATCTCTGGTGATGGGAAGTGCACAAGGTCCTTCTTGTTCCGTAATTCTCTAGACTAGGATAATACTTCTCCAGCAGGACTCCCAACTACTTGATTGTGATCTTCCAATTAAGCTCATCCCCTTCAGTGTTCGATCTCCAAAAGAATTGCTTTTACCTTGTTACCTTATAAAGAACACTGATTATTGAAAATGACTTCCAATCGAATTTTCTTTTTTTCTCACAAGAATTTATCCTCTTGAAAAGACAGTATAAATCTTTTGGGAAAAATGCCTTCCTCTCTGTGCTCTACACAAAAGCAGAGAAGGATATTGTGTTGAAACTACAATAAGCTAAAGCATAGATAGGTTCTAGGCAGAAAGATGAGGTAGATGGATAAGAAAAATATATTTTTAAAGATGCTGGTTCAGTGAGAACACAGAATAAGCAGATCCACCCTTGGAATGGTTATCTGGAAAGTTCTCTTTACAAAGTGATTTTTAAGCTGGGAGCTGAGAGTAGAGTAGGAGTTGTAGATCTTCTACTGAAGGATGCTGGGAAATCATTTCAGGCACTTGTGCACAAGAATATGAGAGTGACGACGTTGAGATGAGAAAGCATTTGGTGAAATTAAGGAATGGGAAGATTGTTATTGTGACTGGAGCTTGGTGAGGATGCAACAGGATTTGATTTGACAGAACTTGGTGATGGACCATTGTGGTGGCAAAGGAAAGAGAGATGTCAGCAGTAACTTCCAACGTCCAAGTGCAGTGACTGGCTGGATAATAGTGCCACTAACTGAGTTGGCAAAGACTAGAGAGAGATTTACCCAAGAAGATGAAGTGGTCAGTTTGGGCTATGTTTTGTTATGTTTGTTCGCCCATTGTTTGGTTGGCTGTTTGCCATTTTCTTTCTCTTTCTCTTTTCCGTGCTTTTTTTCTTTCTTTTTTTCTTCTCCTTTTAGATATCAACATGGATATTTTAAATAGAAAATTAAATATATGAGTCTGAAGTTCTGTAAGGCAGCTGGACTACAGTTTAATTTTGGAGTCCTTGACATATAGATTCCATTATAGCCGTGGGAATGGATAAGATCACCTAGAAAAAAGTTTCCAAAAGAATACTGACAGCTCAGAATGGAACCTTGGGGAATTCTAACATTTAAAGCTCAAATACAGGATGAGAAGGAGAAGGAGAATTAGGAGGATAACCAGAAAAGTGCATTATCTGGTGATCTTGCTACTGAAGCCAATAGAAAGGAGTGAGTGATTAAATGTAATATATTTGAATAACATAGAACTTTATAGTGTAAATCTAGTCCTAAAAGTGAAGACTCAAACTCTCTGTCTTGGTTGACCGATTATTTTCCAGTTTTTAAAATAATAGTATTTATTCATCTTACTGGTAATAAATTGATAGGGAGTATAAAGATGGAAATATAAAGCTGGACTGAGAGAAAAAAGAAAAGTAGATTACTGCTTAAATAGTAACCTGATAAAATATATTAATGAAAACTTACAAACCAAAAGGAAATTATAGAAATATATTAATCATGGGTTATCACACTATTTATTCACATTTCTTGGTGGATGGAAAGGTTATACATTGAAAAATGCATATCCATGTTATTTACGTATATATGCGTTACCTAAAATATCATAGAATTAAACCCACACATTCTGTTATCTGCAACTTTTAATCCATAATAGCTCTTTGATATCAAACTAGCCATCCCATATCAATCTTGATTGATGCCTTGATGTGTTTTGTTTTTTTTTTAATATACATGGTTTGACTGGGGCCGTACTTCAAAGAGAAATCAGTCTTTTAATGGAAAAGAGCTTTTTCCTTGTTTAGAAGTAAGTATGTGAAAGTCCTAGACTAGTATAGATTAAAAAACAGCTCTCAAAGTGCCCGAAGATCAGACAGAGGGGCAAACTACGTAAAATTCAGAGGTCTAAATCCTAGTCAGCTTCCAAGAGACTGATATTTCTTTGCCCACATCATTTGAAAATTTTGAATCTTGGTTTGAGAAGAAAGTAGTAAGGCAGGATTTCCTGAGTTTGCTATTACATCAGGATTTCTGATTATCCTGAAAAATCTGAGTACAGAAGCTCAAGCATTTGAAAATCCCTTCAGTTTCGCACTCAACAAGGTGAAATTCCCATTTTCCCAAATTTGTATATTGGTAAGTTCTGAGCTTGGAATAATTTTTTCTGATTCTTACTTACAAGGATCATTATTTCAGTCCCTCAACAAAAACCAAAAATGCTTTCATATTATTTCCTGAACATCAAAGCAAATCAAAGTGTCTTACTATTTACAAAAGAATACTTAGGCATAATAGAGGGTAAAGTATCAGTTTTGCTTTTGAAGCAAGAACTATAGGTAAAATTTTTTAAACTAACATTTTGGGAGTGAGTGAAATAGTGTATTTTTTTTCTGTCAGGTGGGTAGAATGCTTAGATAAATTATTTATTGTCATCTTAATATATTCTCTTATATCAGTAATTATTTACATTTTAAAAAATTCTTATCATGTGAATAGTTGAAATAATTTAAAATATGGCCATAAATTCCCTCAATTAAGTATTATGGAGGTTCAATAAGTATATTCTGACTTTTACTTAACAGCTGTATCATCAGAAGACTATACTCTAGAAACTAAAGTTGTTCTTAAAGAACATGGGCTGGACACCTGTTTATTATTGCAGGTCTATTACAGCAGCAATATTTGAAATACAAAGTAAAGCTTAGAATAAAACTTCCCACACAGGCTTGAATTGTCCTTGCCCATTTCATTATTTAAGTCCAGAAAACAATTGCAAAAAGGAGATCATAATTATGGTGAAAATTATGTGGAAAACATGGGGATGTATATACAAATATCATTCTAATAGTAGAAATATGGGTAGGATATGTTGGTTGTCTAATTTGTGTTCCCAGGAGCTGTTTACTGTCTATCAAGGAACCCAAATTAGGACGGCTCTAATGATTAGTGATGTTGAGCATCTTTTCTTGTGTTTGTTGGCAATCTGTATGTCTGCTTTGGAGAAATGTCTGTTTAGGTCTTCTGCCCATTTTTGGATTGGGTTGTTTGTTTTTCTGATATTGAGCTGCATGAGCTGCTTGTATATTTTAGAGATTAATCCTTTGTCAGTTGCTTCGTTTGCAAATAGTTTCTCCCATTCTGAGGGTTGTCTTTTCGTCATCCATAAAAAGGAATGAAATTGAGTTATTTGTAATGAAGTGGATAGACCTAGAGTCTGTCATACAGAGTGAAGTAAGTCAGAAAGAGAAATACAAATATTGTATGCTAATGCACATCTATGGAATCTAAAAAAATGGTACTGATGAACCTAGGGGCAGGGCAGGAATAAAGATACAGACGTAGAGAATGGACTTGAGGACCCAGAGGAGGAAAGGGAAGCTGGGATGAAGTGAGAGACTAACATTGACATATATACACTAACAAATGTAAAACGAATAGCTAGTGGGAAGCTGCTGCATAGCACAGGGAGATCAGCTCGATGCTTTGCCTAGAGGGGTGGGATAGGGAGGGTGGGACGGAGGCTCAAGAGGGAGGGGATATGGGGATATATGTATGCATATGGCTGATTCACTTTGCTGTACAGCAGAAACTAACACAACATTGTAAAGCAATTATGCTCCAATAAAGATATACAAAAAAAAAAAAGAGAAACAAAAAATAAAGTGTACAAAATGATGATTTGAAAAAAACCCAACTAATTAGGACGGCTATCTTCCTTTCATACTGCTCGCTATGGAAACTAGCAAAATTCACTTTGTTGGTTATGCTACTAAGGAGAACAAATCATTGAAACATTGTGGTAATATTAGTTAAGGCTCCAAATTCATTATCTAAATCACACAAGCCTCAGATTTTCCTTTTAATGCAAATGTGGACCTTGACTGTGGATCCTTGAGATTATCCTATAGGTCAGGAGCAAAGTACTCCTATGTCTGTATACATATATATTCACTTTCAAATGCAGACATCAGAGTAAAGCAGCCACACCCAACATCAACAATATCTTTTCTTTTAGTATAGCCATGGCTCTAAAGAAGTTTAAATAATATTTGAAAAAAAAAGTCTTTGTTCTCAGGATTTCTTAGGTACTTTGGAAAAATCCTCTGAATATTTTGGGAATAAAATAAAATACTTTCTTTGGATATATACACATTCATTATCATTTTTTTTTCACTAGAATACCCTGAAGTTCAATACAGAGTTATATTTTAAATCTTAGCCAGAACTAAAACATTGAGAGACAATAAAAAGTGAAGTGAAAATCAACTTCGTTCATTCTATGGTCAAAACTCTATTTTTTCCATAAGAGAACACCTAGGACCTGATCATATGGAAGGAAAAACATTGAATGAAAGGGCCTAACAGTCCATTGCTTTTGAAGAATAGAGTGCAAATATATTTGGGGCCCTGCCAACCTCCCACTTGAAGATAAAATTAGTTATGCCAAACAAATGTCTAACTTTCTCCTGTATAATTTGCTTTATGGGGAAATGACCTGACAGCATGGATGCTTAAAATGGGCTCTCCCACTTGACTGTTTTATTTATGATGCAATAGAGTACACATCTTTAAATTTAATGCTTTCTGAATTGAAACAGCAAAGGCAGATCTATAAAAAGAATGTTTGCACAAGCCAAAGACACGGAGTTAATGAGATATTATTTTACCACTCCTTAAGAAATGTGAACTGTATTGACACCATGGAGAAGAGTGAAAAGTAAAAGAACATTGAAATAAAAATGAACCAAACAGAATGTACCTCTTTCCCAGCCTCAGAGATAGTAACTACAAAATCACATTACTCCTTTCAGACATCTGGCCCTGAAATACTTCCTGGGCACCTGGAGTAGTAAAGATCTGGTGTCGGGTTTTTGTCTTCAGTCAATTCATTAAGCTGCAAGGGGCCTAGTATATTAGATCACATTAGTCTCATAAAGTTGCCACCAGTGTTAAACAATAAGTATGTTTGGAAAGGGAAACACATTTCTTTTTTTCTCCTAGAAAACAGAGCATTTTCCTTTCAGAGTTAGTCTTTGTTTTTTTAGCAGAGCCAAGAAATGGGTTCTATTTATCAAGCTATATTTTAAATAGGATTTAAAAATATAATAAAATGAAATGTTTTACTTTCTAGTTAATAAATTTGCTTTTGTAAGTTAGAAGTAAATGAAGAGGACTTATATTTAGTCCAGACAGAGATAATACGTTGGTGAGAGTGTAGATTAAGAATCATGTTTAGGAAAATGAATTAACAACCTATTCCTGGCTACAGAGACAATGCCTCATTAAATATAGAAAGTGTACATAAAAGTAAAAGGGAGATGCTTTTTCTTCTTTTTTTTTCCATTTTGTAGTACCATATCTTGTTTACGTGGTCAGTACCCTTAGAATCCTTCTGATGTAAGTGGAAAGCATGATGTCAGTATAATGCTTGGTTTGATGTCGACAATTTGAATATGAGCATGTATTCTCCAACTCTGTGAATATGAAGATGTAATTTGCCTGTTAGGAAATAAATGACTAGGCAGCAGGCCTGTAATACATTCTTTCTTATCTGGCCAGTTCTTAAAGCAGATGGTTCCTGGAGGTTAACAGTCTATAGTCCAGGATTAAACTAAATGGTTTCACTGATTGCCTTAGCTGTACCTGATATGACAGAAAGTGCAGTAGGCCAAAGAGGTATTTCAGGCTGTTATAGACCTACAAGCAAACTGATTTTCAATCCCAATTTCTAAATCGAACCGGGACAATTTACATTCTCATGTAATGGGATACAATATACATACAATATACATTTACACATTGCCACAAGGGTATTTTTAATTCACTAGCCTAGTCCCATAATCTAGTGAAATGGGACTGGAACTTAACAACCATTATGAGGAACTTAGTGAAAAATATGATGAGATCATAAGAATTGCCTTCTTAGAGAAAGGAGGGCAAAAGAGTTAAAAGCATAGCTACCTATAAGACAAAGGGGGTCTGACTGATAAATTCATTTAAAATTCAAAGCTAAGACCAGTCTTTGAAATTTCTGAGGATGATGTGGGCTGCTGAAATTGGGAGCATTCCTCAGAAGGTGGACGATAAGTTGCTACATGTCACAGACCCAGCCCGAAACAAAAGATGCTCAGAGCCTAGGGGCTCATTTTCCTCATCTAGAATCCCTTTCCTTTTGCCCAGTTGCCTTGCTCTATTGTTGGCAAATAAGCCCTAAATAACTAGATAGTAAAGAACACACTTCTAGATAATAAAGAACACACTTAAGTGGAACCCTTATTTATATAAATTCCTGTGTGAATGTAAAGTGGGTCATGTAGATGCCCACAAAATACATGTAGCTGAGGGCTCAGGGAAACAGACTTCTAGGGCAGATGCCTCAGTCGGATCCCAGAGCTGGTTACTTGACTTCTTGAAATGAGCAGGCGTGGGGGTGCTCAGCCGTGCACTGGTGAGCAGAGTCACAGTGCATTGTTGCCATCATACCTGATGAAGTGGCCGAAGTGATAAGAAACTGCATCCAATGGCAACAGGAAAGAAATCACTTAGAAATGGCTGGGAGTAAAATTCCCCAAGGACAACAGTCTGCATGCAACTTGCAAGTGGATTATATTGGACCTCTATCAGGGACACCGGGAAGCTACAAATGGGTGTTAACTAGGTTTGACACCTATTACGCTCTCAGATTCACTTATCCTGTAACAGAAGCAACTTTGAAGAACACAGTGAGAGGTTGGAACATCGATTCTCTATTATTGAACCAATCTGGACGTAATATTTCTGATTAAGCTGGGCCTTCTACTCCTACTAACATGCAGAATGGGCAAAGAATACTGCATGGTCATGCCTCGTTCCTTATTCCCCGTTAAGCAAAGTGGGCCATCAAAACAGGCATTAAGTCAAAACATCTGGTAAAAAAGTTTTTTAAGGATTGGCATAGTTGTTTCAATAACATGTATCTCAGATTGATTATGGGAGGACTTGGAAGTTTTCTAGGATTAGGAGATGGCAGGATATACGGGAGAATGCAAATAAATAGCTGCAGGTATTACTGACTTACCAGATTTTACTTTTATTTACCTGATATGATGTTCTCAAAACATGGGGTAAATGATTTTCTTGTGTAAACCACACCATATACAATACCACTATATTTGACACTGAGTTTTGCTCAAAGTATTTTGGATTGTCATAACTTCACTGCACCTTCAGTAGTCAAATTAGTGCTGACTGTGACTGTGGCCCCTCTTGTGAGTATTGTTATTCTTTATCTGTCAAATCCTAGGATATCTGCCTGGAGTTTGAGCTACGAAGAACCATTAACAAGACTGCTATTACTGTTGGATATTAGGTTAAACACAATATCTGAGTGGGTAGCCCTAACTGTGGGGGGAAAGTGTGTGGGTCAAAACAGGTAATAAATAAAACATGGGGGTGGGAATATACCAGATGGGAAGTGCCCTCATTAGTGGACCTCATCATACTGTTTCCGTGAGGGCACTCTAGGGCAAGAGGTTTAGATCTGGAGCTGAGCAATTGGCAGTGTTGGGAGAAACATCCAGAGCTATGTTCTCTGGAGAATGGAAATTGAATTCCTCCTGCTTCATGGGCTCCAAACAAATAGTTAATCTGGATAATCTGCAAAGAAAGAAGTGGCACAGCACCTACTAATGATCCAATTTACAAGGAGCTGACCAACTAAATGAATGCAGTACCTAATAGTGAACGACAATTGGATTTCCAGGTGATTTCTAAAGAACACCAGAAGCTGGATATCAGTGAAATAATACCTGAAAAAGCCTGGGAAAAAAAGTCACTTTAATTTTAAATGCAGAAAAGATGTCTTGAAAGAACAAAGGTGATATATAGACATTTTCAGATAAAAACAGAGAGATTTCACTACCAACTGATCTTTACTAAGTGAAATGTAAATGTATGTGTGTCCTTCAGGTAGAGGGAAAATTGTCCCAGGTCTAAGATGGAATTATGAGCAACGAAATCGGCAAATGTGTGGATAAACCTAAGCAAACATTGACTGTATGCTATAAAAAATAATAAAGATGTCTACTTTGGAGGGCAGAAACATTGTAAAACTATAAACTTGCACAATCATAATATTTGTTATTGGTTATGGGAAAATCCGAACGAACTTTTTGGCCAACCCAATAGACAGGATTGATCACAGTTTATTATTCCAAGACTCTTACATTGTTAAGGGAGAGTATATTTATGAAAATGCTATGTTGGTTATGCAACTTAGAATTTAAAGATAACCTTTAAAACAATCAAAATAGGGATCACAAGTTGCAAAAGAGTAAAGTAAAAATATGTAAAACAAAAATAGTGAAAGTAGATAAAATGATACCAAAATTATTAGAGTGTTTATATCTGGATGGTGTGATTATGAGTAAATATTTTTATACATTTTATCATTTTGACATGTGATTCAAATTTCCTACATAGAATATATTCCTTATATAGTGAAAAATATGTATAAGTTCATCAAAAGTTATTGAGGACTTGGATGGTCTAGGTAGTGAGTGAACCTTACTTCAGGGATTTAAGATTTTAAACCAATTTGTCAGTCATATTTCCACATCACAAAGAAACTACCTAATTTGAAACATAATTAAAACATGTAAAATGTCAATCAACAGTTTTAAGTGAGTCTGTGTTTCAAAATGAGAAGGATTTTTTCCATTTAAAAATTGGACCCTGGGGGCTTCCCTGGTGGCGCAGTGGTTAAGAATCCGCCTGTCAGTGCAGGGCACACGGGTTCGAGCCCTGGTGGGGGAAGATCCCACATGCCGTGGAGCAACTAAGCCCGTGCACCACAACGACTGAGCCTGTGCTCTAGAGCCCACGAGCCACAGCTACTGAGCCCACGTGCCACAACTACTGAAGCCCGTGTGCCTCGAGCCCATGCTCCACAACAAGAGAAGCCACCGCAGTGAGAAGCCTGTGCACTGCAACAAAGACCCAACGCAGCGAAAAATAATAAAATTAATTAATTAATTAATTAAAAAAATTGGACCCTGTAGATAAGAGGGCTTTTTAAATAGTGTTAGAAATAGAATGGATATCCATTCAAAAGTATTATTTCTAATATATTTAAGTTCATATAATATCAGTCTTTTGTTTCTCCTTTATGGACTAAAGGACAAGCTTCATTGCAAGTATTTTTGTTTCTGTTTTTGTTTATTTGTTTGGACTCTGTAGTCATCAAGCTATTATTTATAGAATAAATATTATTTATGTATGTGTATATTATATTACATTATTTATAGCATAGAATTTGGTGAGTTTCTGTTTTTTTCTAACTATATTTTTATATGTTTATTTCTGTTTCTAACTATATATTATTCTCAAATCCTATGCTTAGAAAAGATGTGTTTATTCATGACTGCTAATGAACAACTGATTTACCTGTTAAAATGTGTTTTTTCCCTAAAAGAAAACAGTTTCAGTGACCTTATGTGAAGTGCTGAGGGACCACATTATATTTGTGATTAAAAGAAACAGAGAAATAGAGACAGCAAATGAAAGCTATCAGAAAGATTGTATCTGTGTAATTCTCTAGCTATATTTAACTCACTGGGTGCAGGCACAAAGTAGGTGGAAATTTGGGTTTAACCATAATTAGGATTTTTCCAAGGGAATGACAGAAATAGAGAGGGAAAAGGAATTGAGGGTTGGATAAAAGTGAAAACTTCTCATGAAAGACAATGAACTCTAAGCTGGGCTAGGATGGAAGTAAGAATTCAAGGAGTAGTGGAGAGTAAAAAGCAGATTCAGTGGATAGAGGTCAAGGCGGGATTGAATACTTTTGTAGTGTGGTTACTAAAGTAAGTAAACTTGAAAGAGAATAGATAGTGCTCATATTGGAATGTTTTAAATAAACATTTTAAAGATGATGCAATGATTGCCAATGACAAGTCTGTGTTATTGTGACCACAGTAGTGGATAGCTGATAGAGGGTAGACTAAATAGAAATCAGGGAGTGAAAGAAATGAGAATCCAAATTCTGAGGAAGGTCATCTTCATGGAGTTTGAACTGACCAAAAATAATTTTGATGTTAGTGGAGGGGAAGACAGTGATCCAGGTGGTAAATCTGAAGGAAATTAAGAGTGTATTAGGAGTCCCTGAGAGCTTGATAGACTGCAGCCACGAAGGGTCACAGGAATCTAGTGTGGAGCCACGAGCCTCAGAGGAGCTGATGTTTTTGAGAGAGGAGAAAGTGCAAATGATTCTAGAAGCAGCAAGGCGGGTCAGAGAGGACATCACCTCCTTTTCTGGAGGAATATGGGGAAAAAAACGCCCCTCATTTTAACGTGCTACAGAGGTGGTGCATCCTCAGGACAGTATCTGCATTTCAAGGAAGAACAAGAAAATGAAGAGAATGTTCAAAGCAGAGTTTGAAGATTTAAGGAATTTGCTGATGACAAATGATGCATTCCAGAGGACACCCTGGAAGGGTTTAGGGAGCTCATAGCGATACAGGAGATGCCACCAATTTTGAGGGTATACAAATTGATACAGGGATAGCAATTTGGGTGATGATGGGTAGGATCTTTGAAATTCTGTGAACTGAGGCAAACCAGAATATGAGGAATGATTTAATTGATGCTGAGAGTGTTTTAGGGAAGAGTGAGTAATCAGTTCTGATTATAGTTTTCAAGATGTATATTTGATAGGTGTTCAGTATTGAGGCTGATGAAAGGAGGAGGGGAAAATGGCATGAGGGAAGGATATTTGCTATTAGCAGAGGGCCCTGTTGTTGCTAGGTGACGCGCTTTGACTGGCTGTCACCCAGAGAAAGTCACAGGCTTGCATTACTTCGTGAAATTTTATTAACACCTAGAAAGACAGCCATAACACCTAGAATGTGATCGTTTTTATTCAATTGCCTAGAACAGCAGTCCCCAACATTTTTGACACCAGGAGCCAGTTTCGTGGAAGACAATTTTTCCATGGACCGGGGGAAGGGATGTATGATTTCGGGATGATTCAAGAGCATTACATTTATTGTGCACTTTATTTCTATTATTATTACATTGTAATATATAATGAAATAATTATACAACTCACCATAATGCAGGATCAGTGGGAGCCCTGAGCTTGTTTTCCTGCAACTGTCCCATCTAGGGGTGATGGGAGACAGTGACACCCGAAATGTGTCGCTTATGTCCAGTCTACTCTGTAAGATGCAGCTTAATTGTCACTTGCCACTCACTGATAAGGTTTTGATATGAGTTTGCAAGCAATTGATTTATTATGGTCTCTGTGCAGTCAAACTTGTCTGCTAATGATAATCTGTATTTGCAGCCGCTCCCCAGCGCTAGCATCACTGCCTCAGCTCCACCTCAGATCATCAGGCATTAGATTCTCATAAGGAGCACGCAACCTAGATTCCTTGAATGTGCAGTTCACAGTAGGGTTTGCGCTCCTGTGAGAATCTGATGCCACCACTGATCTGACAGAAGGTGGAGCTCAGGTGGTAATATGAGCGATGGGGAGCGACTGTAAATACAGATGCAGTTTCGTTCGCTTCCTCGCCCGCCGCTCACCTCCTGCTGTGCCAGTTCCTAACAGGCCATGGACCAGTAGTGGTTCGTGGTCCTGGGGTCAGGGACCCCTGGCCTAGAGTAAAATGACAACTTTGATTTTTAATAGAAAATGGTGCCTCTAACTATCACGTAGAATAAAATACTCACAGTAGCCATTCTCGGGGAGATAACTCAAGAAATGCATGCCTGGTCATCTGGAGATCAGAGCAAAGGCAGATGAATTAAGTGTTTGTGACACCAGAGTAAGCATATTGCACATGAGGGGTAAATGATCACGCCGAAGACTCTAGAATGTCTAAGTCTGAGGGTAAAAGTCTTTCTCCTCTGCACAGGGTTCCCATGGTCCTGCCCAAATTGACCTTTTCAATCTCATTTTTGATAATTTTACAGCTGACTACTCCCATTCTGATTGAAACATTCTTTAAATGTGTGATATATTCAAACAGGGTTCAGTCAACTCAGCAGGTTTTGAAATCATGCTCTCACTTTACCATGAAATGCACATTTTTACTTGCAATTAATTCACTGTGTGTTAATTTACTGTTGAAATCTCATAAGACAATTTTTTTCTTGTGACACATACACTTGAATGACTCTTCACTGTTGCTCTATATGATAACAGTACGGTACCAGCCTAGATCTCATTTATTTTGATATCCACAGCACATAGCATGGACCTGATAGAGATATTCAGACAGCGACTTCGGAGTATTTATTAAAGCGGGTACTGGAGGGTGTTTAACACTATTTCTCTCCTTGATCTTCAGCACATGATGTGTATCACACTGTGTCTTGGTACTTAGTGTAGGATTTAGAGACTCCTCAAAGGAATATTTTTGGAATATTTTATAGTACATAAGTGTGTCTACTAATACCTTATTCATATATTCAAATCCATGAGCACATCAAGATCTATATCTGTACACATGTCTGTATTTATATAACTGTAATTTATTTTCCATCCTAAATACCTCACATTCTTCAGAATTCCTAAACAATGACAGAATATATTCCTAGTAATAAACAATTTCCTTTTTCCTTTTTACCCAAATCCAGGCTTGGGATATTAAGTGGCAAGCCTTTTTTTCCCAAGGTTTAACCTTATAATAGGCTGTTACTTCAATTCTCTGTGCTGCAAAGTTTATACAGTAGCATATTTCATTTAAACATTTTCCTGGATGGGCCCACCTTCTCTACTTTTAAATAAGATAGTTATCACCTATCTTTTTTTAAATTGAAGTGTAGTTGATTCATAATATTGTGTTAGTTTTAGGTGTACAGCAAAGTGATTCAGTTATGTATTGATGTATATATATATTTTCATATTATTTTCCATTATAGATTGTTATAAGATACTGAATGTAGTTCCCCCTGCTATAGAGTAAGTCTTTGTAGCTTATCTATTTTATGTATAGTAGTGTGTGTATGTTAATCCCAGCCTCCTAATTTATCCCTCCCCGCGACCTTACCCCTTTGTCTGTCCAAGTGTTTTTACTCAAATGGCATTATTTCAGTCTTTTTTATGGCTGAGTAATGTTCCATCTTCTTTATCCATTCTTCTGTCAATGGACATTTAGGTTGCTTCCATGACTTGGCTATTGTCAATAGTGCTGCTATGAACATTTAAGTGCACATATCTCTTTGAATTAGAGTTTTCATCTTTTCCAGATGTATGCTCAGAAGTGGGATTGCTGGGTCATATGATAGCTCTATATTTAGTTTTTTTAAGGAACCTCCATACTGTTCTCCATAGTGGCTGCACCATTTACATTCCCACCAACAATGTAGGGGGGTTCCCTTTTCTCCACACCCTCTTCAGCATTTATTATCTGTATACTTTTTGATGATGGCCATTCTGACCAGTGTGAGGTGGTACCTCATTGTAGTTTGGGTTTGCATTTCTCTAATAATTAGTGATGTTGAGCATCTTTTCATAGGCCTATTGGCCATCTGTGTGTCTTCTTTGGAGAAATGTCTATTTAGATCTGCCCTTTTTTTTTTTTTTTTTTTTTTTTTTTGCGGTATGCGGGCCTCTCACTGTTGTGGCCTCTCCCGTTGCGGAGCACAGGCTCCGGACGCGCAGGCTCAGCGGCCATGGCTCACGGGCCCAGCCGCTCTGCGGCATGTGGGATCTTCCCGGACCGGGGCACGAACCCGTGTCCCTTGCATCGGCAGGCAGACTCTCAACCACTGCGCCACCAGGGAAGCCCCCTGCCCATTTTTTGATTGAGCTGTTTGTTTTCTTTGATATTGAGCTGTATGAGCTGTTTGTATATTTTGGAAATTAGTCCCTTGTCAGTTGCATCATTTGCAAATATTTTCTCCCATATAGTAAATATTGCTCCCATATTATAAATACTGCTGCTATGAACATTGGGGTGCATGTGTCTTTTCAAATTAGAGTTTTCATCTTTTGCAGATATATGCCCACCTCTGGCAAACCTGACCTAAGATTGAACTTCTTTTAAGATAGGTGATAACTGGTTTAGCAAAAAACAACCCACAAAAAACCAAAAGCAAACAAACAAAAAAACCAGATAACTGGTTATCACCTATCTTAAAGGAGTTCTGTCTTATGTCAGATTTGACAGAGGCAGATATGGGACAAGGATTGATGTGCAAGTGAGTTATTAAGAAGGTATCTATAGTACAAATGAATTGATAAAGAGTTGGGGAAAAAAGACGGGAGGGATAGTAGCCAAGCATGCATGTGACTTTAGGCAGAGTCCCACAGTTGATAGTCCTTGCCTAATTCCTCAAGGAAACTCAGATGTGTAAGGATGCCTAAGAGCTGTTCCTTCCAGATCATGGCTGAGGTCTTTCTTGGTCTTGTACCTGTCTTTCACTTGTTAAGGACCTCCTGGAGTGGGGGTGGTCAAGGGAGAGTCCTAGGCACTCCTGCTCTCCAAGCATGAGCACAGTGGATCCATTAACCCTGAAACAGTCTTCAAAAGTGGTTTCAGATTGAGGAATTTGGAAGCAAAACACATGGAAAATGGAGAAAGTTCACAAAGGAACAAGACATGAGATATGAGCAAAACTGGGCAGAGTGCCTAGAGTGTCCACTGAAACTTCCCTTGAACTTACTGCATCAGAGATCATTTTCTGATTCTACACATATTTATTGACTATTTGCTATGTGTCTGGCATTAGACTGAATGCCGAGAACAGGAGATAGTTAAGGACAAGTTCCTGTCACTGAACAATTTATAATTTGGTGGGGACAGGGAAGGAGAAGAATGTGTGCAGAATGACAATCAATGCTATAACAGGTCATTTTTCAGGAGTTCTAGAAGCACAAGTAAGGGGTACTAGTTGACTATGGGGTAGGGTCTTAGGGAAGATTTCTCTGACGAAGTACCTCTTGTTGAAGTATGAACAGGATTATTCTAGTAGTTACATTCTTTTTCTCATTCTTTTACTGTCAAAATTTTCCCACACTCTAACAATTTAAAGTTCTGCTATGTGGTTTCCTGGAGCACAACTCTCCTAAAGCCTACCACTCATAGGTTAATTGATAAACGACCCAATGATCTTTGCTCAGCTGTTTTTTAAAACATCAGTTGCTCTGTAGCATTATATATATATATTTTTTAACACTCCAGTCATCACGGAACTCTCTAGTTTTGCTGGTGCTGCCCTGCCCTGGCTTTCTTTGTGCCCACCTAATCTGCCTTTTTGCCCAGGTTGTTTGTTCTCTTTTATTTACTTCTTGTGTGTCATTTACTAAGGTTTAATCTCCTGCCCTCTGCTCTGCTTTCTGGTGTTTGGTTTTCCCCCTTGAGCAGTCTTTCCTTGTGCTTCAGGAGTCTTCATAATGATCAGGTCTAATTTTTTTTTAAGCTTAACTCAGTTCTTTCTCTGAAATCTTAGTTTAGTTCTACACACTACACTTTAACGAAAGACACAGTCAAAGGACTAAAAGCACATCAAATGATGTTGAACCTAGAGAAGAGAAAGTTCAATGGGACATGAAAAGTGCCTGCAATTATAGAGGGGCATTTTGTGAAAGAAGGATTACATTAATTTTTGTTTCCACAGGGAACAGCTAGCACCATAGCCTAGCATTTTAAGGAGACACATTTTTGAATCAGTATAAGAAGGACATTTATAAAAATTAGATTTGCAAAAGTACATTGAATTGATAGCAAAATATGGAATTTTCCTGTCATTAAAGGATGTCAAACATGAGTTGAATGACAATTTGTTAGGAGTGATGTTGAAAGGGATTGAAGCCTCAGGTGAGGATAGAGCCTTATAGGTGTTAAAGTCCGTTGCAACTTGGAGATAATATCGTGCTATGCTCCCCTTGGGTTTTCCATTGTTCTTTCAAGCCAAGCATATCTCAAATATAATTCATCACGTTCCTTTTTAAGCTGGCTTTCCAGATGACTTCCCATCTGCCAGTCGAACTGTCTTCCCACAGATCATCTTACGCGCTTGACACTTCAGCACCATCACTGGCTCATTTTTCTCTTTTGTTTCTCGTTTCTAGCCAGTCTTCCAGTCCAGTCAGTTTTCCCTTGGTAAAATTTCTTCAATTCATCCTTTATTCTTCCTGTGGTAACTGTTGTGATTGAGCACCTTACCTAGAACTCTGGCAAGGATAAAATTAATTTTATCTTACAGCATTTTTGGCTCCAGAGTCTCTGTCCCCACAATCTACTGTGTAGAACATCCCTCAAGAACTTTAAAAACTTCATTTTCTGTAATAAATAAGAGGGATATAAATAACAACTGTGCAAATAAAATTAAACTCCTTTAAACTGATTTTAGACCATACTAAGTATCATTTCATCAACTTCCCCTTTAACCAATGTTCCATTATGTTAAGAGCATAAACCTTCCATTAAACAATGTTTGATTATTCCCTAAGATGAGCTGGCCTTTCTATTAAGAATTGCAAGAACACTTTATCTTGAATACATCTTTCTAATTCTTTCATCTGTGCTTTAGTTTCAATCCTTTTTGTACTTTATCTCTTTGTAAAAACAAATTTCGTTTCTATTTTTTTCTAGAAAGTAGCCCTCACTTCTGCTTAATATATGCTAAATAAACTAACCTCTTGAGAGCAATACTCTTGTACTAAGCACAGTGCCCAGTATTTCAAAACCATTTGTTAGAATATATATGTTACAGTTACAGATTTAGCATACTGTTCACATGGTTTTTAATTAATATTAAGTGAATCAGGCACCAGCTTCTCCTTTATCATAGGTACAGCTGAGGCAATCAGGGAATATTGTTCACTGAAATATTCTGACTTGCAATTATTAGTGCTTTGTGGCTCCACATTTATATTAAAAATCCACACATAAATTAAATGAAAAAGTCATAATATCTGACTCTGTCCCCTATTTTCCTATTTGGCATAATATATTTGGTTATCTTTTGACCCTATGAATAATAACATCAAAAATCCTACTGATGCAGGAGGAAAAGATGTTTAGTTTCTGTTTTACTTTGTTTTACTTTGACAGTAGAAGGCTCTCTATCATGATGGATCTTAAGCACATTCTGTAGCTGCAGGTCTTTGGGATGACCCTTACATAACTGGTGTGGGAAGCACACAGGTTGGTGTCATCACAGAGACCCACCAGCTACGTCTCACTTGGCTCTTGCAAAGCACCACTAGCAATGCTCTGGAAGCACAGATCTCTTTTGAAGTCCTGGGCAATTTCCCCCATCATATGCTGGAAGGGATGCTTCCATCTGATATTAAGGAGGTGTCACAGCACTAGGCTGTAAGAGATGCCTTCATGCTTAGCAGAGGGTCACCTTTGCAAGCAGCTTTTTTATCTAGGCCCTTCCTGGTTACTTCAGCCTGTTGTCAATGACATATTTCTTCAGTTTTTTGCTTATTCCTTTCTCTTTCAGTTACACATCAGCTAGTGAGGTACCTCAGACTCTGGGAGGCAAGAACAATACAAAGAGTGAAGTAAATTGGGGACGTGGTGCTGCATGCAGATAAGCACCCTCCTCTCATCTGGCCTCCTGGGCTTCAGCTGCCCAGAGTAAATCTGACCAAAAATAATTACTTAACAGCAGCAGAATCAATACTCCCAATACTTATCTAACTGTTCTTCCTACTCAATTTTTAACTTTTTAATTAAGTGAATATTCTTTAAAAGATGAACACTTGGAAATGAAAAATTTCAAGAAATACTGTTTTTATGTAGACATGCTAAATTGTTCAGAGCTTCAGATTCTCCACCTTTAAATATGCTTGATACGGGACCATGTTTGTTACATTCTGTGGCCAAAAATGTGCATTAAATTGAAGAGAAAATTTAGTACATGCTCAAGCAGATTGGTAACTTTCTTCTTTTTTTTTTTGGCTTAAAAAAATTTTTTTTAATGTTTATAGAAGTTATCAGTTTAATCCTTGATTTTTGAAATAATTTTAAATCCAAGAAAATTATTTTCTTAAAATAGGTTATTGCTCACATAGATCTATAGAAAAAGGATCTTGTTTATTGCAGTTGGATTGTAATATTAAAGCTGAATTAATAGTGTGTTCTTCAGCTCTCAAGACTATCCTGTGAATAATTCATAGTATCTAATATACCTCCTTTTAATTTGGTATCACCAGGACATTTACTTTATGGACTGAATATGAAAGCAGCTTCTTCTTATCTGAGGATTAATTAACTATGAATGGGAAATGATCTTGTAAGTTAACTTTATGCTTTATTTTTTTCCTTTATCATTCATAGGTAAGGAAATGACAAAGGATTATTTTTTCCTTTTGGTCATCATTTTCTTTTTTCAAAAATATAGAAATATATATTCTATGGATGATTGCTATATTGTGGAATTGTAAGGACTCTATATCTGAACTAACCTTTACTTGTCTTTGGTCTTATCTTCTGTTAGTAATTTTACTCTCAAGAAAAACCTATGTCTGCAATCCAGGATATTTTTATTTCCTCATTTTCACCGTGGTTCTTAAATGCCCATGGTGTCCAAAGGGTTCCCCAAGAATGTGTAGTTAAAAAGCTACTTTTCTGGGCTTCCCTGGTGGCACAGTGGCTGGGAGTCCGCCTGCCGATGCAGGGGACACGGGTTCGTGCCCCGGTCCGGGAAGATCCCACATGCCGCGGAGCGGCTGGGCCCGTGAGCCATGGCCGTTGAGCCTGCGCGTCCGGAGCCTGTGCTCCGCAACGGGAGAGGCCACAACAGTGAGAGGCCCACGTACCGCCAAAAAAAAAGCTACTTTTCTTTTCTTCACAAATATTCTTTTAGCAAGTGTGAAGATAAGGAGCCTTAGGGGTTTTTCTTCTCCCTCTAAAAAAATACTCAAAGTTCTTCATTTGATTGTATAATTGTGAAGATGATTAACTTCACAGCAACAGCAGAACTTTAATCCCAGCACATGAATAGTACACTTTGATCTTATTTATGACTATAATACTCCACCCATTCATTTAAATATCATAGGAAAATCAGTCGACTCATGGGAACATGAGTTTCCTTCTTGGCCTGATTATAATAGGTATGGTATGAATTTAATGAGTTTAAAATATTAAACATATTTTCTTTAAGTAAAGATTTATTCTTTTGTTCTCATGATACAAGTAGATTTTATAGTATTTTCTTCTGAAATATTTTCATCCATTAACTTTTTCATTAGGACTTTATCTTAGCATCTTTATAAATTATGAAAATCCTAAGAAAATATGTTTGTCATCAAACATAAATAATATTAAAATCAGTGTTCTCTGAGAAACTACTTTTTATCCAACAGTTTAAATTCCAATACTTCCTATGGGCAAACTAAAAGGATCATTATGAGGTCAATATATTATTTTTTAAAGAAAAAAGAAGAAAGAAAAGACTAAACTGGACAGTAGTTCTTGGGGATCTGGGACCAGTAAATGTTAGAAGAGGCCTACTTGAAAAAAATTTTCTTATGAAAATAAAAATTTTGGTATCTTCTGTCAATTTTAAAAAAGGATATAGCAAAATATTTTTCCAGAATTCTGTTCTTTTAATAGTTGAAGTAAGAGGCAATGTTGATATCTATTGGTTTAACCTGGGAAGAGTAAACAGAATTAAGTACAATCATCAAATGTAACACACAAGAAAAAATGACATTGAGGCAAATACCCCAAGAATAACTGGTGCAGAGAAAGGAGTAGGCATGTAGGAATCAATTGAAATTTGGAACCTGACTCCTGTTTGTCTATAAGAATTTAGTGTCCTTGCTGAGACTCAATTTCACCACATGAAAATTGGAGATAATCATTAAGGATATCCGTGTGTGTGTGTGTGTGTGTGTGTGTATGTTATATGTGTGTATGCATGTAGCAGTGATCTTTTCCAGTATGCTGTAAGGTGTTTCTCCCAAATCATAACCCATCTGCAAGATTTTTTAATAGACTGTTTTTTAGAGCAGTTTTGAAGTCACAGCAAAATCAAGTGGAAAGTGCAGAGTTCCCGTGTACCCCATGTCCCATACTTGCACAATCTCCCCTACTATCAACATCTCATCCATTGAAGCATGTGACTGTGTCCAGTATGCATTTAAGAACTTGTGAACTTTTATCTGTGGATCCTGAATTAGTAGGCCCTTTTGTTGAAACAAAGAATAAGATATAATCTTCTACAGCAGTGACACTTCTGGTTTGTATTATGTATTGGTGACTTCTGTTTTAAAGAGCCTGTTTGGTAATATTTAAATCAAATTAAAAACCAAAATCTTCTCTGTTGCATTCGAGAAGATTTTACATACGAGGTATGTTTTCAGGCAATAAAATGTGTTTCGATTTCTTTAGCGCGGTGAAAATACAAAACTCTTGTTTGTGTAGCTGTTTTATTTCTGTTTTACTTCTGACTTATTGAGGCCATATTTGGCTGTCTAGTCACCTGGCTGTGGAATAGCTTATCACCTCTCGCCACCAGTAGGGGCTTTCTGCATGCTTCCAGGCATAAATAACACATGCAGGGCAACAAAGATGTTCCACAAAATAAAAATAACAACAGTAAAGAAAGATGGGCATGAAACCAAATGGATATTAAATCAAGTACCTGAAGTCCTTATTTATAAACAGAGTTCAGCATGTATTATTAGATTTGTTTTATAAAAACCATTTAAGCATTATAACACTTGGTTATTTAAATTTTCTTTTTCTTTTTGAGGGAGGGTACTTTGAAAAACTCAAACTGGTGTTTTCAAGCAGGAGAAAGAGTGTCTGATAAAATATTCATCCTTAAGCTAATTGAAAATTAAGTCATAAATCACTGTGAATTTACAATGGATTTGTGAATTCTGAAATTAATTCAGGGCACTTATGTGTAGCACTGCTCTTGATACTAAAGTTGAGGTATCTTATTCGTTCATCATTTAACAAATATGTTTTTAATATTTAATATATATGCCAGACACTGTGCTATGCACATGGTATTCATAGTGGACTTTAAAAACAAATTCTGTTCTAATGGAGCTTACATTCCAGGGGCTGAAGGGAAACAGCAACTAAACATATAAACACATCAACAAGATAATTTCAGAGAGAGAGAGATGAATGCAATGAGGAGAATATAACAGAATGCTGTGACTGAGGGGGACAGGGAATGAGTTGGGGCTTGTTTATGTGGAGTGAATTGCATAGAGTGGCCATCAGGGAAGATCTTGGGATGAGAGAGCTCCAGGCAAACAGAACAACTATAGCAAAAACCCTCAAGTGAGAACAAAGCTGCACTGTTTGAGGAGCAGCAAAGTTGTTCCATGCCTGGAACAACTGAGCAGAGGACTATTGTGGTAGGATACACCCTCTGAGAGATTGTCAGGGTCCAGATTAAGGACTATGGACTTTATTCCAAATACAATGAGAAGACAGTGTTGACATTTCACTTAGGCAAGAGGAAACATCTGATTTATATTCTTAAATGGCCACCCTGGCTTCTGCAGATTTAATGGATTGTAAGGGAGAATTCTAAAGAATAGAAGCAAATGCTAAGTAGGAGACAACTGCAGCAATCCTTGGAGGGATAATGGTACCTTGAACCCTGGGTCATAGCAGTAGAAATGGGGAGAAGTGGGCATAATACGTTTTGAAAATAGACTTGACAGAACTTGATGATGATTTGGATTTGAGAAAGAATAAAGAAAAAAGAAAAATCAAGAACAGCTTCCAGGATTTGGAAACTGAGAGAATACTGTTTCCATTTGGTGAGTTGGCAGTGGCCGTTGGAAGAACAGATTTGGGTTTGGTAATCAAAAGTTCTGATGTGGACACAATAAATCGCATCTCTGTGGAGATTTCTAGTTGGAAGTTGGAGAAATGAATCTTGATTTCAATAAACAGGATATAATATTACAGTTTAGATCAGGATTAAGAAGACATTTTGTGAATTTATTTTTATAAATCTTTCTTTTTTAAAGTTTAACATTGTTTCCCTAGTTTGGTATCAAAATATTATAGCCTTTGAAATAAAATGACTTAAGGCAAAGTCTTCTACAACAGGTAAGTCATTAGAGCTTATCCATGTGTCATAAATTCATTGTTCATTGTTAATGTATTATTAGAGCAAGGCAGACAAGAACACATTTACTGATGAAACACAAGACATTTTCTTAAGGAAAATAAATAATTGAAAGGAAATAAAATATATGTAAGGGCAAGAAATTCTTTTGATACTATTTGGATGGATCTTTTTTGAGCTGCCAAAGGGATTATTAAATAGCACCTCCAGTTTACAAGGAAGATAAAATGTAGGTCCCACACATTGTCCAAAAAACTTTTACATTTGGGTGTTAGCGATTCATTGCTACTATCTTGGCCAAACCTGTATTAGGAGAGATGTTTTCTCCCAAATGCATTTACTTTCTTAGAATCTTGTCAATTTTTAAGCTTTGAAGAACTCAGTTTATAATGTATGGATTTAGATTAGAAAGCCTGGGAAGGAAATAAAATTATATTTGTCACAGATTAAATTTCTCTGAAAGAAAGCCCTCCCCAAAACCAAACAAATAAACAATAAAAAAATCAAACAAACATAGATTTTCAGCTTCTTTGAATATATATTATCTCCAGTTTAGAAAGCGTAATCCTTAAGGACAGTGACCTAGTTCCATCAAAGGCTACCCAAGTGTTACTATCAAACAAGTCAGGATGGTTTTCATTTTCAGGTCATAGAAAATTACCAATTCTCTGGAAACAGTAAGTCTTATCTTTATGACTTGCTTAATGTGCATTGGGCTTTCTTCCCACCCTGTGGAAATGTGCTCTGCTAGTCTTCTAAAAGAAGCCAGGTACAGAAAAACCAACCAAGGTTTGCCACCCTCAACTTGAGCCTGTAGGGAGGTGTCATAGATTTTCAGGTTATTAGAAATCAATGCTAATTGGAATTCTTCTCAAAGCAGCAAAAATATTACCTGGAGCAGCCTTCCAGACATATCTAGATTTAAGTTTAACAGTCCCGCCACTGAACTAAATATTGTCTGGAGAGAGAGACTTTTGATCATGCTTATATTTCAAAGGAAGATTCCTACTCCTTGAATTTGTATCATATTTCTAAGAGTCTGTGAACCGAAAGAACTAATCATTCCTGGTTGATGGGACACAGAAAGCAATACAATTTGCTTTGCAGTAACATTCAGTTGATGTTTTCTGAATCAGTGATGCTCAAATAACAATGCCTATTCAAAAGATTACCTGTGCATATTTGAAAGCAAAGTTGACCTGATTTCTACTATCACAAATAGTAGAAATCCTCAAAGTCTTTCCTGAAAGCGCATATACTCCTGCACACATGCAGGCATGCACAGGCACTTCAGGAACCGAAGCTTGCCTGGTAAATCATTCAGTTCCAAATTCATTAGCCCCCCAAAAAGCTGAATTCATTTTGAAGTCCAGGAATGTTAGAAGAAAGCAAAACCAAAAACTGCCTGCCCAACTTTAAAACGGGGTTTTGAAAATTAAGGATACATCAGTCAGTGGCTTATACCTTTAACCTTTCACTTCTGGAATAACTTTCTGGTGCAGGGCATCACTGTGCCTGTTTCTAGCACAATGTATCATTTCTAAACATGTAAATTCCTTGGATTCCAAGAAAGGAGTCCTGGAGGAAATGAATCCTGATTAAATCTGAAGGCATTCTAGAGTTGTGTAATTACTGTTAATTATAAAATTATAGCTGTTTATGTTCCATTCTTTCCGAGTAAGAGAGTAAGTGTGTACTGATTCTTAGGCTTGTTCAGGTACTGCTGGGGTGATATATTTATGTTCCAGAATTACACTAAAAGCCATAAATGGCCAGGGAAGTCACCAGAATGACTTCAAATATCACTTAATTGTGAACATGCTTATAGGAGAAACTTATGTGAGCAAATATATTTTTTATTACCATGTCATTTTTACTTTTCCAGGTGAAGGTATGCTACAAAGGATTTTCTTAAAGTCTTATTTTATACACAGTGCTTACTTTTAAAAATTTAAGTCAATATTAGCCTATAAAATTTTAGAATGTTAATATGAAACATTCTCGGTATAGATATTGTGCTTCCTGACGGTGGTTCCTTAAATGTTATGGAGGTGATGAGCACTGCATTGACCTCACTGCTTATGGTTAGGGGTTTTACAGCCTCTAGCTCTGAGATGACAATATGGGTTATAGGTTCCTGTCCATTAAGTATATCTATCCAAGAATATAAAAGAAACCTGTTTCTCATTTGTGTAATCATTTCCCATGTCTGGAACCATGTACCATGTGGCAGACTGAAACCTGGAACTTCTGGCTCCAACATTTTGGTCTGAGGACAATTAAAGTGACTATACCAATAATCTGTTAGCTACAAAGTTAAAGAAACTGTGAATTGTGAAAAAGATTGTGAAAATCCTTTTAGTGTCATTCCTGCTTCATCTGGCAAAGGCATGAACTTTCTGTAGCTCTTTGTACTCTAACTTCATGGGCTGCTAGGTGGCTGAATTAACAAGATGAAAAAACGTATGCTCTTAAGATCACTCCATTCCCCTTTCTGGGTTCTTATATTCATTCACAAATATTTAAGAAGCCAGTTTTGTGTCATATTCTGAGACTTTCATGGTTATCAAAAGCAGACAATATGACTGATTTCATGGAGCTTACCATCCAGTGGAGAAATCAAATATTAATCAGTTGATCACTGAAATAAATATAAAGTTGAAAAGACACTAGAGAGGACAGTACTATGAAAGCATATAATAGAAATGCTTTCTCATCCCTGAGAAAGTGATGTTTTAAACTGTGATGTGAGAGTAGGTAGGAATTAATATATTCAATGAAAATATAATAACAAAAGGAAAACATGTCTTGTGTGATGCTGATTTGTTTTCTTTTAAAAATTATTTGTATTAGAATAGTTTTAGATTCATAGGAAAGTGGTAAAGATAGTGCAGAGTTCTCAGATGCTCCACACCCCATTTCCTCTATTGTTAAGATATTACATCGGTGTAGTTCATTCCTCACAATTAATAAGCCTATATTGATACATGACTATAAACTAAACCCCATACTTTATTTGGATTTTATTAACATTCTCATAATGGCGATTCCTCTCCCAGATCCCTTCCAGGATATCAAATTGAATTTGGTCCCCATGTCTTCTTAGGCTGCTCTGGGCTCTGACAGTTAATCAGACTTTCCTTGTTTTTGATGACTTTGACAGTTTTGAGGAGTATTGCTCAGGTGTTTTGTAGAAGGTCATTCTACTGGGGTTTATCTAAGGTTTGTATTACGTTTAGACGGGGGTTATGGGTTTTGGGGAGGAAGATCACAGAGGTGAAATGCCATTGTATCCTCATCGCATCATATCAAGGGGCCGTGCTATCAACAATCCACGTGAATGTTCACTGATGATATTCACCTTGATCACCTGGCAAAGGTAGTGTTTGTAAAGTGTCTCCACTGTAAATTTACTTTTCCTTTTTCATACTCTGCTCTTAAGAAGCAAGTTACCAAGTACAACTTACACTCACAGGATTTGGAGATAAACTCCATTTCCTTGACCAGGGAGTAGCTACTTAAATTTTTTGGAACTCTTCTGTGTGGTAGATTTGTTTTAACAAATTTTAAAATTTGTTAAATTTTAAATGGCTCACAATTTAACCATAAAAATATTGACTATACCTTTATCTGCGCAATGTGGTTTAAGGGGATTTTAAATACAGTATATTTGTCTGTACTTTTCTGTATTTCCAAAATGTGTACAATGAATGTGGTTTTATTATAAACAAATGTCATTTGAAATAAAAACCAAGATGTGAAATAGTCTAGCATATTTAAATTTGGAATCTACACATATACTACAATTAGATTTTTCTTTAAATTTTTGTATTTTGAAATATATTCTATGAAGAGTGTGTATAAATAACATTTACAGCTTAAAGAAATGAAATTTATGATAAACATCAGTGTACCCATCATCCAGCTTAAGATATAACAATACCTTAGAAGCGCCACATGCCCCTTTTGTGATTGTAGTTCTCTTTATTATAAATGGATTGTCATTCCTGATATTTGTGTCCCTCGGCCCTTTGTTTTGTTTTATAGTTTTAACAAATATTTATGTATGCTTAGACAGTTTTCATAACAATATAAATGGAAAAGTACTTGTGTCTTTTGCACAATATTATATTTGAAAGATTCAACCATAGTGTTGTATATAATTGTAGTTCATTTTCACTGCTGTATAGTGTTCCAATATATGAATTTATCAATAGTATATTTATTGTCTCTAATATTGATGGCCATTTGAATGATTTTAGGTTTATGAATATCATGAACAATGCTGCTACAAACATTCCTGTGTAATGTGTCTTGGTGCCTGTGTGTAAGAATTTCTATAAGGTATATATCTAACAGTTAAATGGATAGATTACAAAAAGCTACAGTACTAAAATATGCCAGATTATTTTCCAAATTTTTTTGCCCAATTTATATCTCTGCCAACCGTGTATGAGTTATGATTGTGCCATAGTCTTGCCAATTCTCAATATTCTTAGAGTTTTAAAATATTGCCAGTGTTTTGTGTGTGAAATAAAAAGTGGTTTTAATTAAAAGCAGTTTTAATTTTACCTGATTAGTATTCAAAAAGAGCATGTATTTTCTTTTCTAATTGGCCATTTCTTTTCCCACTTTTGTGAAACACTTATTTTCACGCTGCTTATTTTTAATGCAGATTGCCTTATTTTCACACTGCTTATTTCACACTGAAAACACTGCTTATTTTTAATGCAGATTGCCTTTATTCATATTGATTTAGATTTCTGTGTGTATTCTGAAATCTTTTCACTGGTAAGTATTACAAATATCTCCCAATTTTGGGTTTGGCTTTACATATTTGTTATTCTATTTATCATGACTTTTAATAAACAGAGGTTTTTCTGTTTATCAAATATCCCTTTTATGGTTTATATTCTTTGTTTAATCCTTTAAAAAGAGATTATCCCAACCACGTGATCCTAAAAGTGTTCTCTATACTTTCTTCTAAAGTTTATTTTTCTTTTACGTTTATCTTTTTGTTTCATGCAGAATTGATTTTTGTTAATGATATGAAATAAGGATTTTTAAAAATAAATTTGTTTATTTATTTATTTATTTTTGCCTGCATTGGGTCTTCGTTGCTGTGTGCCGACTTCCTCTAGTTGCGGCGAGTGGGGGCTACTCTTCCTTGCGGTGCGTGGGCTTCTCATTGCAGTGGCTTCTCTTGTTGCAGAGCACGGGCTCTACGTGCACAGGCTTCAGTAGTTGTGGCTCGCGGTCTCAGTAGTTGTGGCTAATGGGCTCTAGAGCACAGGCTCAGTAGTTGTGGCGCACAGGCTTAGTTGCTCCACGGCTTGTGGGATCTTCCCGGACCAGGGCTGGAACCCATGTCCCCTGCATTGGCAGGCGGATTCTTAACCACTGCACCACCAGGGAAGCCCAGAAATAAGGATTTTTTTAAACTTGTTTTCTGTATAGTTAGTGCATTGTCCCAGCATTATTAAGTGGTCCGTAATTTATTCCCTATTCTTCAGTGTAAATTCTTTGTATATTATACTTCAAGTTTATTTAGGTCTATTTCTGGGCTTTCCGTGCTGTTCTCTGGTTATTTATCTCTGCCAAGATCAGACAGATTTTCATCAGTTTGGCCTTATAATCAAGAAGAAGTTGTCTTGTATAATTAGAAGTGGTTTCATTATTCTCAGACCTTAGCCTCCTGATATCCACAGTATTGTCAACTTTCTATGTTCACAAAAACATCCCTCTTAATTGAAATTGCATTGATTTTTAAATCAATCTGAGTAGAAGTAACATTTTTAATACATTGTAACTTCCTATTTATAAAATACATATACATGGATATATAATATAATAATATAATATAAATAATATAAACAACAATAGTATATAATCATGTACATATTTGTATAGATCTCCTTTAATGTATTTAAAGTAATTTTATAGTACTTACTTAAAGGTCTTGATAACTTTTGGGAAACTTATTCCTGATAATTAATGTATATATATGTATAAAATTTATAATTAGTAATAATATTATACAACATATAATTATATTAATTATATAGTTTATTAATATATAATAATCAACATATATTATAGATAATATATAATAGAACGCTGACAATATAAATGTTAATTTTTATATATAACAGTATATATATTTATATAGGCTTCTTTTAATATATTTTAAAGTAGTTTTATAGTACTTACATAATAGCCTTGATAGCTTTTAGGAGACTTATTCCTGGTACTTCATATTATGCACTAATATTGTGACTGGTAGGTATTTTTAATAACACTTTCTAACTGTGGGTGGTATATAAAGTGTAATTAAAATTTTATATTGATCTTTTATTTAGCAACAGTGCTAAAACTCTTTGTAATCAAATAATCTTATGGATTATTTTTAATGTAAATAAGCTTATCAGCTGGGAAAAGTGGTGGTATTTTCCTTCCTTTCCAAATTTTGTACCTGATCTTTATTTTAGTTGTCTCATTTCAATTGCTGTGATGTCTAGTACAGTATTGAATAAACATTATTTTAGCTATCATTGTAATCTTGTTCTTGATTTTACATTGTTATTTTATATTATTAATATTTGTTTATAATTATATATCAAATGTATATCAAAATAATATAATTATACCAAAGTACTGGTGGCTGCAGTTTCTTTTATGTTTGATTTGTATATTAGATCAAGAAATGTCCTTTAGTGTAGCCAGAGTGAATCTGATTCAGATGGTAAGATATGTTCACATTAACTGTATTTGTTTTGTGAATATTTTTAAATATACTGTTAGTGCTAAAAATAAATACTAATATATGTATAAAAACTATATTTCCATATATATTGATTTAGTTCAATATTTAATCTAGATTAAACATACTAAGAATCTATGTTACATATATTGATTTCAAACTTTTCCTCTATGTAGAAGCTACACATTTAACTAAAGTCTGTGTTACTCAATTACTCAGTGTGTATTTGGTCCCTTGCAGATTCATGTGTATAGTGGGTAGTAGGACAGAGAAGAAAACTATTTGGGCAATGGATTCTGAAGAACATTAATATAGTGCCTAAGTATCACTAATCTTACCCACATAGGTGTCTAGGAAACTGTTTCTCTCTAACTCACACATGTGGCCATCACCAAGTTCCAAAAGAAATCAGCAATATTTCACTAATATACATGAGGTTGCAGATTCCTTAGGTCCTTCGCTGGGGAAAGGTCACCCATTATTGTTTCCCTTTGAAGGAGAGAATGAAAAGAGATACAGTGCAAACTAGGCTCTTTCAACCCTCCTCCTGACCTTTATCCCTGCATCCTACTTGTTTTAAAAATGTCTTTTTGATCACTCAATGGAAATTGAATTTGGAAGAAAATGTTTCCCTGTAAGTAACCATTGTTGACAGGAGTTCAAAGTGAAACCAGTGAAAGTGTTTTAAAAGGCGACATCCTATCCTATTGTCAGATTTTGCTTGGATTGTAAAATATTTGCAAGTTGAATGCAGAACAATCTTGGAATTGACAATAGTATTCATCCTGCTTTCTTTCCGCTTTATGTACAGAAAGTTATCTTGTTGTGTGTGCATGTACATGCATACATTTGAGTGTGTATGCATGTGTGCTTTCGCCTAGCTTTTCCTTCCCTGGGGAGTGAACAGCCCTGGTAACCGCCACTGTTACTTTGTCTCTCTAGCTCCTCAATTTCTGTTGCATCACTTTCCAATCGTGTCCAGAGAGGATTGTGATATTGAAATAATAGTATTATGTAAGAATTCCCTGGCCACATTACCTACTCATTCTTATGTGAATTAAAATGACATTTTAAATGGCTGAATGTACAGACTGCACAGAATAGCTAAGAGTAGGCAAAGAAACATGTTTTTTTCAAATTCAGCTATTAAGTTGTAAGATAAAGAATTACGTGTATTTAAACAGTTTTTTCAATAAATGACCAGTGTTTATATATGTATGCCCCCCTCCATATTCTTTCCCATTCATTCAAGAAAAAACAAGATAGAACAAAACAAAAAGAGGTTGTTCTAATATTCCGAAAATATATTCTTTGAGATGTTTGTACCTCATCTATTCTGAGGAAGGACAGTGAACAAAATACTTTGTTGATCCATTCTATTCCAGTAGATTGGGACTAAAAGTAGGACAGAGTTTTGTTGAAATTCAGATTTATTTTGAGGCTAAGTCTATTTCTTTGTAAGGATAAAAATAAATCACCATAATTAAATGATTTTAATGATGAATTTTATGTTCTTTTTTGTGTCTGGGACATCCTTCTCTCTCTTTTATGGCTTAAATTCTTTCCCATTCTCATGAACCAACTTCTGCCCCATCACTTGTACAAAACACCTCAATCAATCACCTAATAATGACTTTCTTTTCTTTAAAAATCCAGTGGCTTTCTTTCAGTGTTTGTCTACTATCTTAAAGCTCTTGGAGCCTAGGATTCCTAACTGTTTAAAAACTTAGTAGCCATTTTTAAAACAGTTTTAGTTTTATAGAAAAATCGAGGAGAAAGTACTGAGAATTCTCATATGCCCCCCTCTTCCCTCCCATACATTTCCCCCTATTATTATTATCTTACATTAGAGTGATATGTTTGTTCAATCAATATTTTTTAAAGTTGAAAAGTATTTTTATTGCAGATAGTTTCATACACAATGTTAGTGATATTGATTTCCATCCCCTCCCACGATGGAGCCACATTCCGATCTCATAAAAACATTCAAGTTACACGATAGACGTTTTCATGTTTCTCTCTTTTTTAGTACCTGGGGGTTTGCTTTCGCTAGGTTTTCTATTTTAACCCACACTTCTTCTCATTCTTTCATTTTTAGCTTCTCTCTCAGTTTCTCTGCTTTAAACTGCTGGGTGCAGTCATCAAATAGTTTTTGGTTCATCTCCATGAAGAGTTTCAGCGTGTTGTATTGATATATCAAGCCACGCCTTGTCTTGTTCCAGTGGGTCTTTCAGTTGTGGTACAAGGATGGAAACATGATGGGCAGAATCTTTGCTGCATTGTCACTGATTAGACTCATGATGTACTCGTTATTCCAGCAATATGGCACTTACTCTGCCACCTGGAAGTGGGGGCTAGAGACACACTTGGCTAAACGCTTAATGATCTTCACAAACTCTTGACAGTTCAATGACATCTAGAATCTCTTCTAATTCATTTAAGAACATTACTTCTTTTAGACTGTGAGTCTTTGGCCAGTGCTTGAGAAGTGCCATCACCACTGGTTCAGTGAGGGTGCTGTCCTTTTCTAAAAACTGAACGACACAGTGTGCCAGCTGAGGATGGTAAACGATCAGAGACTTCACTTTTTCCAAAGGTAATAACATCTTCAATAAGAAAATCTTGTGCTCTTCTTTCAGTGGTAAGGCAAATCCTTTTTTTAATATTTTATTGAAATATAGTTGATTTACAATGTTGTGTTAATTTCTGCTGTACAGCAAAGAGATTGTTATACACACACACACACACACACACACACACATATATTCTTTTTCATATTCTTTTCCATCATGGTTTATCACAGGATAATGAATATAGTATCCTGTGCTATACAGTAGGACCTTGTTGTTTGTCCATCCTATTTATACTAGTTTGTATCTGCTAATCTCAAATTCCCAGTCCTTCCTTACCCCACCCTCCATGCCCCTTGGCAACCACAAGTCGTCCTCTATGTCTGCGAGTTGTTTCTGTTTAATAGATATGTTCATTTGTTGTTTATGTTTAATAGGTATGTCATTTGTGTTGTATTTTAGATTCCATGTATAACTGATATTATATGGTATTTGTCTTTCTCTTTCTGACTTACTTTGCTTAGTATGATAATCTCTAGGTCTACCCATGTTGATGCAAATGGCATTATTTCATTCTTTTTCATGGCTGAGTAATATTCCATTGGATATATGTGCCACATCTTTATCCATTCATCTGTTGGTGGACATTTAGGTTGTTCCATGTCTTGGCTGTTGTGAATAGTGCTGCTATGAACATAGAGGTGCATGTAACTTTTTGAATTATAGTTTTGTCTGGGTCTATGCCCAGGATTGGGATTGCTGGATTATATGGTAACTATTTTTAGTTTTACAAGGAGCCTCCATACTGTTCTCCATTGTGGCTGCACCAATTTACATTCTCACCAACAGTGTAAGAGGGTTCCCTTTTCTACACACCTTCTCCAACATTTATTACTTGTAGACTTTTTAATGGTGGCCATTCTGACTGGTATGAGATGGTACCTCATTGTAGTTTGAGTTTGTGTTTCTCTAATAATTAGTGATGATGAGCATCTTTTCATGTGCCTATTGGCCATCTGTTTGTCTTCTTTGGAGGAATATGTATTTAGGTATTCTGCACATTTTTCAATTGGGTTGTTTCTTTTTGTTATTGAGTTGTATGAGCTTTTTGTATATTTTGAAAATTAAGCCTTTGTCAGTTTCATCATTTGCAAATATTTTCTCCCAGTTCATATGTTGTCTTTTTGTTTTGTTTTTTTTTCTTGCTGTGCAAAATCTTATGTTCAATATTGATGAACCAATATTAAAACATTATTATTAACTAAAGTCTGTGGTTTACTCTTTGTGTTCTACAGTTCTATGGGTTTTGATATACATATATATTGTCATGTTTCTACCATTATAGTATTATACAGAATAGTTTGCCTAAAATATCCCTTCTATTCCACCTATTCCTCCCTGCCCACTGTCTCTGATAACCACCATTTACTCTCTGTTGCTATGAGTTTGACTTTTTTATATTCCACACGTAAGTAAGGTCATGCAGTATTTGTCTTTCTGTGCCTGGCTTATTTCACTTAGCATAATGTCCTCAATCTCCATTCATGTTATTGCAAATGGCAGGATTTCCTTCTTTTTAAGACTGAATAATATTCCATTATAGGTATATACGTGTGTGTGTGTGTGTGTGTGTGTGTGTGTGTGTGTGTGTGTGTATACACATACCTCCCATTTTCTTTATCCATTCATCTGTCAAGGGACACTTAGGTTATTTCCACATCTTGGGTACTGTGAATGATGCTGCAATGAATATGTGAATGCACGTATTTCTTTGAGATAGTGATTTTATTTTTCCTTTGAATATACCCTGAGAAGTAGTATTGCTGAATCATATGGTAGTTATAGTTTTAATTTTTTGAGGAACTTCCGTACAGTTTGCCATAATGGCTGTACCAGTTTATAATCCCACCAGCAGTATATAAGGCTTCCCTTTTCTCCTCATCCTCAACATTTGCTATCTTTGACATTTTGATAAATATCCATCCCAAGAGATGTGAGGTGATATCTCGTTGTGGTTATAATTTGCATTTCCCTGATGATTAGTGATACTGAGCATCTTTTTATATACCTGTTGGCTGTCTGTATGCCCTCTTTAGAAAAATGTCTATTCAGGTCCTTTGCTCATTTTGTAATTGGGTTATTTGTTCTTTTGCCATTGAGTGTTATGAGTTCCTTTTATATCTTGGATATTAACCTCTTATTGTACATACAGTTTGTAAATATTTTCTCTCGTTCCTTTGGTTGCCTTTTCATTTTGTTGATTGTTTCCTGTGCAAAAACTTCTAGGTTTGATATAGTCCTACTTGTTTATTTTTGCTTCTGCTGCATGTGCTTTTATTGTCATTGAAAACAATCACTGCCAAGAACAATGTCAAGGAGATCTTGCCTCTTTTTTCTTCTAGGAGTTTTACAGTTTCAAGTCTTAGGCTTATATCGTGAATCCATTTTGAGTTGATTTTTTTTATATGTTATCCTTCTTTTCTTTGCTCGAAATATAAGCATTCTACTCTTTATGTATATTTTGGCAACAACTGTATTCTGTAAATTCCCCACTTGTATTTTGTGGCCCTGCTTTCTATTCATTTAATACAAATTCAGTCATAATTTTTGTATATTTGTAACATTGACAATAAAATTAGGTTTAAATTAACATTGAGCCAGCTATGTTTTCACAAGGCACCACAGTGGCTGAAAGCTAATGTGTTTTCTTTTATTTCTTTTTCTGTATTAGGTAAAATGTTTTTGTGAGAAAGTGCTTTTCAGTTCATGGGTGTTTATACTACTTTCTGTTGCTCAACACACTTGTTTTAATCCTCTAGTCATGGTCTAAATGATATAATATGCTAGCCCACCGGGCACAACTAGACTTGAAAAAAACAGTTTCATGCTAGGTGTGGCTCATATGAGCCTTTACTGCTGGACCTTTACAAAATCATCCCAGAATATCTGCTTAGTCAGTAAAGATAATTTGTCCTAGCATCTCAAAATTTGAAAAGTTATCAGGAAGAAGAACATAGTGCATGAAAGTCATAATAATTTTGCCACCTGAAGGATACAGGTTAGAGGTAAACTTTATGATTTTAATAAGAACATGCAAGTTGTCCCATTTTTTCTTTTCAAAGAGCAATCTCCAGCTTTCTACATTTAATTACACTTGGCTTTGGAAGACCTCATAGAACTTCCGAAATGCTGTGCATCACACCTCTGTGGAACTTGAGGAAATGATTTTATTTTCCCTTTCTAGTTTTATTCCATTGGGGTAATAAAATAAAGACTTTAAATTTGAGATTTATGACTGCCTCTTTAAGCAGTGCTGGGACTTCTGTTAATGGTCTGACTTACTAGATTGAAAACTTTATAAAGGGCTATATTTTTTAAATGCATGATTGTAAGACTGTGTTGTACAATTATGCACACATGAAAGAAAAATACAGAGCTAATAAGGATATCTGTGAAATGCATACTCCTAGAAACACCAATCCTCACAATATGGACAGAATTCTTTATTTTCCTCTAAACAGAGTTGATCACTGTTTTATAATCCTTATGGATAGCTGGCTTGTCCTAATTATCTTCTCAGTCCTGAAACATGTATTTCTCATATAGCAGGTATTCCATTTAATAACTACTGAAATAAATTTTATATAAATAGAATTTTCTCCAAATACCAGAAGACTTAGAAAAAATGGGAGAAATTATGCTGTTCCACAAAATATTTATGTAAAAGGAAACATTTGAAGGAAAGTATACTTAGTGCATTATCATGAAATGTAGAAATACAAAGTTGGAATGTTAAATTATTGCAAGGATTTGGAAGTAAGTCTGACATATTTTGTTTTAATTACGTGCCTCAATACTCACCACATAAGACCTCCCACTGTGTTGATCACATGATGGTCAACATTATTATCAAATATTTTTTATTGCTAGGCAAGATATGGAATAGAATCTTGAAATTATCTAAATAATTTAGTGTACATAGACTCTAAATTCAAATATGTCAGGCCAATCTAAATAATTCAGTGCACATAGACTCTAAATTCAAATATGTCAGGCCAAATAATACACTTTTGACATTTTATTCATTAAAGTATTTCTCAGTCTTAGCTGTACTCAATGATGAAATTAGCATAAATCATCACTTCTGACTTTTGTCTCAAGCCTTTTGAGAAAAGCAATTGAATAAAAAGGGAAATTGTTTTGCTAGATTCAAGTAAGTAATGTAAAATATTATTCTGATTCTCATACATTTTCAGACACTTATGAGAGCATGCAATGAAATAATAGATGTAAGATGCTTAGTCCTACACTGATGCAAGGCAAATATGCAATATTTGTTTGAAAACATTGTTGTCAGTTTTAAGTGGAGCTATCCTTCCTTTAGAATTCTAAATCATTCCATTAAAAATTAGAGACAATACATTGGAACACACATGAACTCCAACCTGTCTTTATAAAAACATCTCTATACTTGCCTTTTGATCTGCTGGAAAGGGTTTTCTGATATACTGTATATTGATTATACATAAAACATATTAAATATATTAATTTTCTCTTTTTAATAAAGAGGTTATTTTCTACAGTTGATTTTAAATTTTAAATTGACCAGTAAATATAAATTTAGTTAGGATTTCATCTTTGCATAGAGAAGACTAGTCTTAAAATCTTCACAACTTAAAGTATTTTACATTTGCATAGGTACCAACCAAGATATGTTGCTTTATTATTAGTAATTCAGCTTGAGATCTCATAAATTCATAATTTCAGTTGGTAGTGCCTAAGAAATATTTGTATTTTTTGTTAGTTTCAACTGATGATAGACTATAACAGAAATTAATAACATCACCAGAACTATTTACAAATATCAAAAATATTATTTAGATATAAGAGAAATCATAGATATAGTCATGCTGCCAAATCATGTCACACAAATGCAAGGTAACGGTCAGCATATATATGTGAGGACATTCTTACAGCACTAATTCCATGTGTCTATGAGTGAAATCACTGCACACAAATATTCACATCAAAGGTAGTGTTTTACTTTTGTAGCTGAGATACGTTAGTGCTGTTTCGTTTGGTGTGCTTTTCTATCTCACCTACCTGTATTATGGTTTTGGGGGAGGGAGGAGGAGATATAAATGTTTACATTTATTGTGTTGTATGATGGCATCTTGTTCTAAGTGTGCAGCTCCTCCTCTCTCTAACCCTTATGTTTGAAATGCATTGTTGAAAACAGCATTTTTCCTTCTCTTGCCTAAGAGGCTTGGGGACTAAAAACATGCAATTCCAAGTAAAGAATTAGGAGAGAAATGAAGTATTTTTGAGCTGAAGGGTATCATTAACTGAGGCACTGCTGAGATTGCAGCAGTTCAACACCACCATGTCAACCAAAAAAAAAAAAAAAGTTTAAGACACTGTAAAGGAATCAGCCATTAAAGGAAAGAGAAGCAATATCAGAAAAAATTCTGAAAAATGATATAACTATTCTGGTTGATAGTACAAATCGTGAATAAATCGTATACTGCAAGGGAAACGTGAAAACAGGTTAGTATCTAGGACATTGTATGCTGAATTCCTAGAGAAAAAAAAGGTGATAAACATATTGTCCCTTGCATTTCCTACAGCAGTAGAAAGACCTAATCTGTTGAAATTGTTGACTTCTATTGGACTCTAATAGGAATATGTTGTTTTCTGAAGGCTAGATTACTTATTTATGTTTTAGAAATGTATTCTCTGTGGGTTTAGTCAATGTCTTCTTTTTTTTTTTAATCCCCAAATGATTGTACAGCAATGTCAAGCATGTCCACAGATTTGTTGGGTGACACTGAAACCAAAACTTGTTCTCAGTTAATGATTGAAGTTATTAATTACTAATTAATTATGAATTTCCAGTATTGATATTTTCAACTTTCTAAATTATCACATAACCAAAGGTATTAATTTCAACTCAGAAAGTTTGGAGAAAGAGTATAGAAAATTGATATTTTCCCTATTCAGGAAGGAGAAGGGGATAAGCAAGAGTCTCACAGGAAAGTGAGATGAAAATGCTGGAATAATTTCTATATCCAGCAATTAGTAAACACGGTTAGAATTCCCTAATTTTATTTGTAGTTGGATTAATTCCTATTATTTCATAAATGTCAGTACTTGTATATACACCCATGTATAAAACTCAAATCCAAATGATGAACTTCCCACAGCATCTGCATAAGCATATTTTGTTGATTTCCCTCTCTTCTCCCCACCCTTAGACTCGAAACTCTTTGATGCTTCCTCTTTACCCCGTTCTTAAGCATTTGACACAGCCACCAAATGTCAATAGCTCATGTGTATATTTTGAATAAAATTAAAACAAGAGCTGAAAATGTTCCCATGACTGCCACAGCTCATTATGACAGAGTTGTGAAGATGTACCTTTTTGACATAAATAGATGAAAGTTGAGTATGTGCCAGGGCTTGGTTTGAAGCCATGCCTTCTTTCATTATTTCTTATTCTGGATAGGAAACTCCAAAAATTAAGCTTCTATAACGTGTCCTAAACTATTATCCTTCTCAAGTTATTCCAAAAATTTGAAGAGGAAGGAACACTTCGGAACTCCTTCTATGAGGCCAGCATCACCCTGATACTAAAACCAGACAAAAATATCACAAAAAGAAAGATTACAGGCCAATATCACTGATGAACATAGATGCAAAAATCCTCAACAAAATATTAGCAAACCAAGTCTAACAATACATCGAAAGAATCATATAACATGATCAAGTGGATTTAACCCAGGGATGCAAGCATGGTTCAATACCTGCAAATCAATCAGTGTAGAACATCACATTAACAAATTGAAGAATAAAAAATGTATGATCATCTCAATAGATGCAGAAAAAGCTTTTAACAAAATTCAACATTCATTTATGGTAGAAACTCTCCAGAAAGTGGGTGTAGAGGGAACATACCTCAACATAATAAAGACCACTTATAACAAACCCACAGGTAATGTCATACTCACTGGTGAAAACCTGAAAGCATCTCCTCTAAGATCAGGAACAAGATAAGGATGCCCACTCTTGCCCATCTTATTCAGTATAGTATTGGAAGTTCTAGCCACAGCAACCAGAGAAGAAAAAGAAATAAAAAGGAATCCAAATTAGAAAGGAAGAAGTAAAACTGTCACTGTTTGCAGATGACATGCTATACATAGAAAATCCTAAGACAGCATCAGGAAAATACTACAGCTCATCAATGAATTCAGTGATTTCAGGATAAAAAATTAATATACAGAAATCTGTTGAATTTCAATACACTAAAAAAAACTATCAGAAAGAGAAATTAAAGAAACAATCTCATTTATAATCACCCCAAAAAGAATAAAATGCCTAGGAATACACCTACCTAAGGAGATAAAATACCTGTACTCTGAAAACCATAAGATGCTAATGAAAGAAACTGAAGATGATATAAACTGATAGAAAGATACACCTTGTTCATGGTTTGAAAGAATTAATATTGTTAAAATGACCATACTACCCAAGGCAATCTACAGATTCAATGCAATCCCTTTCAAAATACCAGTGACGTTTTTCACAGAACTAGAATAAATAATTTTAAAAGTTATACAATTTTAAAAGTTGTATAAACTAACACAACATTGTAAAGCAACTATACTCCAATAAAAATTAATTAAAAAATTTGTATAGAAACACAAAAATACCTGAATAGCCAAAACAATCTTAAGAAAGAACAGAGCTGGAGGTATCACACTTCTTACTTTCAAATGATTTAGCAAGATGATTGATAAATTAATGGCTGGATGGCTGGATGGCTGGATGGATGGAAGGAGAGAGCAAATATGGAAACATTCATTTAATTGTTGAATTTAGTGGTAGGTACTTAGATTATTGTATAATTCTTTCCAATTTTTGGCATGCTGGAAAACTTTCAAAATTGTAAAGCAAATACTAAAGGAAAACGCAAAAAGTGCTTTATATTGGCCTTATTAGTAGCAAATCCAAGACGGATTTTTGAGCAAGTGATATATATAAGGGAGTGCGCTTATGCAAAATCTTTGACAGAGTGAAGGAAAAATATATAGATTGATGCTAACAAACTTAAAGGTTAATGATTTTAAAGTGGCTATTTGTTTTTCCCATAGGTAATGAATTAATAAAATAAAAACTAAAATTTTCTGATGAAACGATGATTTTTATAATTCTAGTTTTTGCTTGTGAGTAATCATTCTATTCAAGAAATTGTAATTCTTCAAACTGACTCCCCCCCCCCTTTTAAAGTGTTATTATATCCAAATAAGATTGGCATTAAATGTTGGCTGGAACACTCAAAGCTCACATATAGATAAAACAGTATGATTTGCCTGTTTGTAAAGCATCATATAGCACACACACATCATACAATTCAGAACTGCATGAAGTATGCCACTGTTTGAGTATAACATGGCATTTTTCGACTTGGGATTATTAGATCATCTAGTAATAGTGGTTCTTGAAAATGGAGGGTCTCAGAGGTTAAATGAATTGCATAAAACCAGTCATTAGTCGTTAAGTCAGAGTTCAAGTTCTGACTTTTGGACTACAGATCTCATCTAAATCTACTCTGCCACCCTTCATTCCCAAGTAGTTTGGATCTGGGTGGACCCTGAATTAATAAAATTCTCATTAGATCCTTCCCCCTCCCGGCTGCGAGAAATTAATTTGAGCTACTGGAATTGGCAGGGACAAATCTCTTTCCTCCCTATAAAAAGAAGATCAAGTTGATATTACATTTCTGGGCTTGAAATAAATCTAATAGTATAATAATAGTCAGATTGAAAACAAATAAATGTTATATTTAAATGATTGAATTTCACTAAGTTAGAAAGCTAAAACATAATCATTACTAAATAAATCCTACAGCTTCCCTAAGAATCTTGGATATTTAGATAAATATTAACTGTTCAGCTGGAGAGAATGTTCTTTTTTCTTCACCCATATGTATGAACTATTCAAGTTATTATCTGATAAGGTTACTTTTAAAAATCACTGTACTTCTGAGGTGGTACACTTAATATTGAAAACCTGGAAAATTATTATTTGCAAAAAAATATAAAAGCTAAGTACATTTGCTGTGATTTAGGAAGTACTGTTAACTATCCCTGAATAAACTGCTTCTATAAATATGTTTTTATTTTTTGTTTGCTTATTTGTTTACAGGTTGATAAAATAAAGTTACACATGACACAAATCTGTTTATTTCGATAGCTGAATCACGACTTAACTACTTCTAAAATTATACTAACCAATGCTTGGCTATTAAGGTTGCTGTCTATTTCACAAAGTGCAGGTTTAATTCACTGTCAACAAGGTTGGTTCATTCATGTACGGCATTACATAAGATTCTAGGTTCTTTGTTAAAAAACATAAACGGGACTTACTGCCTTCTCCATTTTAGAAAATGCAACTATTTTCAACCTCCCTTTTTGAAGACTTGTTATCTTTATATTGTATTTATGTTATCAGTAGGGAAGATGTAGGTAAACATTCGGCTTTGGGGTAGAATGGAAGGGGTAACAGGTGGTTCTAAAGGTTTTCTCTAGACTCAGGGATACCATAAGCTTTCAGTCTTGGTCCATTCACCTTGTAATGTGAATCCAAGAGATTATTGGGAGCACACCTATATACCAGATTCAAGATCAGTGAAACTCCAGTTAAGGAATACACACCTGACATTGCACCTGGTGGCCATGATTGTGTATTAAGTCCTGAGAACCAGCACTGATGAGACCCAGATACTTAAAGGGTGGAGAGTTGTCTGTATTTCACAGACTGTGTTAAGGGCCCATCGTGGACACCTGTTGGGCTACATGACTAAACAGGTTTAAACACTAAAGGGATTCCAGAGTCCTGTGTTGGATTTGTAAACACACACTCAACCCCATTTCTCACGTCCAAGCACATCCCAAATTCCGATTGACTTGAGCATCACGAAATGGGCTCAGGTTTCAGAAGACTCCTGTTGTGACATTTCAGGATGTGCCATGATGTTTTCTGTCTTCCATCCTGTCTTTTCAATAGCTGTCTTTGGTGCTGAGTACAGCCTATTGTGCCTTATCAATGCAATTATAAATCTGAATCCAGACCATCCTACTAAATCAAGCAGAGTTGGTGTTCAGGAGGGCTAAGATTTTTTTTCCCTATACATTAGAATTTCTTTTCCCCTATACTGATATTTTCTTACCTTAATGAACATTCTGTTCATACTATGACTCCATGTTGGATAAGCACCACTTACTCCCTTCCTCAAAACATACACATAAAATCACATACTTTTAAGCCCATGCTCTGGAGATCTGCTGTAACTTGGAGTGACTAAAGAAATAATGTACCTTGAACCACATTCAAATGCGTTTAGTCATCAAGCTATTGGAAAGAACAGTGGCTTTAAAAATTTAACAGTCCTTACAATCAGCGGAAGTGTTTTTTCGGCTACATGGCCGCATCCTACCAATTCTTATTATTTATGGGTGAGGGCAGTGAGGTGCTTTTCTAACAAGCACCTTCTGTGATTCTTATGAAGAACCTCAACATGCATGAAGTTGCTTGCTTATGTTTAGTTTTCTGGTTTACTCTTTTTGTGTGGAACACCTTAAGGATTTAGGGGGGAAAAAAAACAAGAGATGATTTCCATGTACATTCTTAATGTGACATAAGATGGCTTTTATAGATGTGAATTCAATACTCCTCTTTTAATCTTGGGATGAAATGTGGCTATGAACTGTGGTATATAAAGATAATTGCATGTACTAGAAATCTTGGAAAGAAGATCTAAGCTTCCTTTCTCATGGGAGATATTAAGGACTGTATTATCCTGTAAAATGGATAGGAAAGGGATCCCAATAATATGTTATACTTGCTCACAAAAGACGCAGCAAGATCCTCAGCATAACGTAACTGCGCAGAGACCCACAAACAGTACAGAGCAGGCCGCTGCAGTGGGCGTATAGATGCTATCCTAGAAGTAAATAACAGTGGCCATTCTACTCTAGAATCTACTATCATGACTAAAATTATAAACTAGCAATGTTTAATCCAAATACTATTTAAAACTTAGAGGGAATCTTTTTCCTAAATTGTATCTTTACAATGGGCAAAGTAATTCAGAATGGCTGAATATGAAGGACAAATATATTCAAATAGCATAACCAATTAATATTCAGTGTTTTTGAAATAGATTGTGGTTAACTCTTGCCTTTCTTCTTTTATAAGAGTGTTGATTTGATCATTTGCATTTAGAATCTTTTTGCATCATATCTGTATATCTCCATCTGAGAGTAAAGACATTTAGAGTGAAGAGGGTTGTTGGGAGGCAAAAGAACAATTGGTTGCCTAAAGAAAGGAAAAAGAGACTATCTAAATTCTTGGTCAAACATAAAGGGTACTCTATCCCTGACTATAGAAAATATTTGTGTTAAAATAAGTCATTTTTGAAGTTAAAGTATCCCACCTTTTCTGCATACGGTAATATATTATTTTCTATAAAATCTGTTGACTTACAGGAGATTCCCAAATACTCACAGTTGGGAATCACTAGGGAGAAAGATGTGTGGTCAGTGGCTATAATTTATTGAAAAATATATATCAATACACACACACACACTCCATATACATCCAGCCCTCCAAAGCACCCTGAGGAGTAGGCATTATTAATCTTCATTTTATAGATGAGAAATCCGGGGCTCAGCATACTTAAGTAACTTGCTTGTGGTTACACAGCTAATAAATGCTAGTACTGAGTTAACAGAAAAACAGGTCTGCATGGTCCCACACTTATTCTTTTTTTCCCCGTATTTGTCATTTTATTTTACTTTATTTTCATTGAAATATAGTTGTGTTAGTTTGGGTGTACAGCAAAGTGATTCAGTTTTACATATATAAATATATATGTATTCTTTTTTTATATTCTCTTTCATTATAGGCTATTACAAGATATTGAGTAGAGTTCCCATGCTATACAGTAGGTCCTTGGTGGTTATCTATTTTATATATAGTAGTGTGTATATTTTAATCGCAAACTGCTAATTTATCTCCCCCCTCCCCACTACCCACTTGGTAACCATAAGTTTGTTTTCTATGTCTGTGAGTCTATTTCTATTTTGTAAATAAGTTAATTTGTATCATAAGTGATATCATATGATATTTGCCTTTCTCTGTCTGGCTTACTTCATACCTATTCTTCACCATTATATGCTGTTCCCAGAGACAGAAACAGATGCCAAGAGGTAGAAACAAAGGATCTGAGTCTCATTGTTGACCAAGAAATCCAGAAAACAATCCCAGGCAGTCATAGAACCATATTACTGTTGAGGACCCAAATGATACCTTAAAATAAGACCCCTTTAAGTGGGATAACTTTAGTGAGTTTCTCTTCTTTGGAAAAAAAATAAGTAAATAAAATAATTAAAATGAGGCATGCAAGTGGGAAAAACACTTTTTCCATCAATGCCTTTCCATCAAAGATACATGTAAACAAATAATTTCAATGCAATACTTCACATAGCCGAAATCAGTATTTTGGGATACAGAGAAGAGGAAAAATCAAAAGGCTGTATGTGACTGTCAAGGAATATTTTGAAAGGAGGTACCATTTCAGATGGGTTTACAAGTAAAGGTTGGAACTTGTTATTTGTAGGAAGGGGGAAGTCATTTTCTTGCTAATGCAAGAAAAATGATGTGCTCTGTTGATATAATTAAGTACAAACGTTGTGCATAATTTGAGGACTCCTTCACCTTTACAAATCACTTAAGTGACCCTACATTTCTAGGGGCTTCCATAACTTCTGAACCATGAAACCTGAGTGATTAACAGTTTGAAAGAATTAATTTGCATTTCCAAAGCAAGACAGAGGTTTTTATTTTCAGTTGTCAACTTTCTCTATTAAAATGAACCCCAGGCTTTCAGAAATCACTTCATGGTTTTGCCCTTTTTCCTGCTGATCCATGTTGCCTTATACTGAATTTAAGGAGACTCAAGGTGGCTTAATTAAATTTGCTGAAGCTCTTTGCAAAGCCACATTGGGGGCAATTTAATTTTTTTTTCTGTTTAGCTGGTTAAGAAAAGAAATTCAGGCACAACTGTATAAAATACTGTTTTAATTAGATCCAAAGAGAAGTGTGGCCTTGGATTCTTATTAAAGTTCCTTAATTATGAAAATTAATTTTAAAAGACATAGTAACTTTGTTTTACAAAAGTGAACATGTTTGTGAAGTTACTTTGCACTGTCCATGAGAAAAAAGGTAATGAGTCAAATTTTGTTCCTTTCATTATTTTTGTCAGTAAACAAAGTCTCAAATCAAGACAGGGTAATTTTCAGGAACTCCTGAAAAAAAATAAAGTAAAAAAATAAAAAAGAATCAGACATAAATTCACATCTCAAAGTGTTAAAATTTTCCAAAGCAAGAAAGGGGAGCCACCCACTATGTATCCAAATGAATTTCTGAAGAAATACTTGAGCATATTTTTAGGCAATTAATATATATAGTTTGGCCTCTCTTTTCTAAAATATATTTCTTTTTAATAAAGTAAAAATCTCAGTAACAAAAATCAACAATAAATAAATTCAGTGCTAAATATTATAAACATCTCTCACATCTCTTCAGATGTCTAAGTAAATTATCATTGAAATTGTCTTTTCTCAATGAGATTGGTGAATGATTTCTGTGCTTTGGCAACTTGTACTTTCTCATCCCAACACACAGCAAAGAAATATAGATCCACATGCCTGATAAGCTGCAAAACTCTAACTAGTTTTATGGTTTCCATATATAAAATTGACTTCACATTAAAATAATGAATTTAGAACATCTTCACCATATCAGTGCACTGTGATGTAACCAAAATATTGCCTGTGATACTCCTGTGTGCACCATAGCCAGCTTAATTGTTTGAACAAAGTCAGTAACTTGTCATTGGTTTAAACATCCAATGTAATACAGTATACGATCAGTATATAATACAGTATTATATACAGATTGTATACAGTAATATACAGTATACAATCAGTATATTACAGAACTAGAAACACATTCAAATGGAGATAGAGAGAGGGATAGATTTCAGAAAAATGTTTACACACTTACTTATACTAACATATTGTCTCTCTGCTCTCTTTCACAGACATACATACATTACAAGTACATACATACCCTACTCTGTTTTCACTTTGCATACTCCAATTTGCATTATGTGAATAGTGCTACAGTTTGGAGATTAGTTATACTTATTAAATTCACTGGATAGATAGATATATAGATAGAGGTATAGACATAAATATAGATAGAGATGTAGACATAGATGTAGATGTATACATAAATATTGATTTTTTTGATTAGCTACTTGAATTTATCCATATAGATACAGTTTGAGATAATGGATTTCTATATTATTTCTCAGATGTGAATTTTTCATACTTTCCAATAATTTTGTCCACTGTTTACTATTTATGGTTATAATAAAATCTTGTCAAATAAAGCATAAATAAAATATGTTTCATTTCAAATTTCTATTAATTTTTCAAAATCAAGATTTGGCATTTAACAGACTACTTGGTGGAAAGAACATAGGCTTTGGAGCCATACCTAGACTGAATATATGCTTCGTCACTTAGAGCCCATGTAATGTAGAGAAAGTTGCTTAACAACTCTGGGATACAACATCCATATCTATAAAAAAGAGGATAACTCATACTTATCTCACACTCTATAAATATGTTATTGTTTGACTCAGAACCACTTATTCTCATGTTCTTATGTTTAATTCTTATGTTGAATATAAACATTTATTATTGTAGACATTTTATATTTTTCTATCTCTCAAATTCTTTTTCAGTTCATTCAATGCTAAATTTCATTAGTGAATGATGAAACCATCATATTAAAACAGAGAGAAATATAAAAACACTGAACTGTATGAGTTTTAAGTATTATTTTGATGTTTATATTTGTTTTACCGTTGGGGAGTGGGAAATTATCTAATGAATATAGTCTGAGGAGAGATTGATAGCACATCATGGTAACACACATTTAAGTTTCTACCTCATCTTGTTTTCAGTATTAAAAAGGAGCAATGACCAAAACCAATTCCTAAAAGTGGTTTTCTTAATTGTTCACTGTTCATCATATCTATAAAATCTGCTCTAGGATTGAATTTGTTACTTTGCCTTTGTGGATTAAATTTGCTTTGCTATATCTCCAATTTTTCATCTTGTCTTTTAAACAGTTTGCTATCAAATTGTGGCCTAAGCTCACAGGGCATTATCTTCGTGAGGAGAGTTCACCTCTGTAACACTGGAAAGTTGTGGAACTGAATTCAGGCAAGATGAGAAAGAGGCTTCAGGATTGTGTATTAAATTCTAATGTATTTTCATAAAATAACTTGCCAAGTGTTCATAATTAGGACATCCTCTCATTGTTATTGGGTACTTTATAAGAGACTATCCGGTATCAAGCTCAATGAAAACAATCATAACAATTTCTTTTCTGAAGTATATATATAGGTTAAAAATAATTTATTTTTTCTTATACATTAAAGTTGCATAAGTCACTTAATCCAAGAGTTCCTTTCACACATTTTATGTAATTTTCTTATACTCAGACTTTTCCACTCATGTCAAGTTAAAGTTTCAAGGTGAACATATACACTGTTGACCTGAAACAAATAGACTGCCAGTTATTTCTCCAGCAAAGATGAGTTTGTTTGGGATTAGCAGAGAGTCGCAGTTCAGGGTCTGCAACCATGGTGAGCCACTTGTGTGTCCCTGCAGGGGAAGGGAAGGAGGTCATTTTACAGAGGGGAAAAGGAAGTTGGAGGGCTATGGTAAACAGAGTCCATGGCTTTTCATTGGCTGAATCCTTGCCAGGAAAAAAGGGTAGTCTTTCTTCATGTTGGGCTTGGCTGTTGTCACAGGGTAGGAGAGTTCCTCTTTCTGGTCTCCCAACACCATTTAATTGAGGTTTCTGTTTATTAATTTTTACAATACTTTCCATAAGCCAAAAGGACCATGTTTAAGTAATAGTTTTCTAAGAAATAAGAATAAACATCTTAAGCTAAGCTGGAAAAGTAATTAAAATTGAAACCAACACAACCTTTTTTCTCATTCTAAGAAATTTCCACTCAAAACTAGGCATGTCATTTTAAGGCAAAGCTATGTTGATATATATAGAATATTTTGAACAATAGTTTGTAGTCATTTTGCCAGAATGGCAGTAATGCCATTGATCTGGTGAAAGAATTTTGTCTCATTTTTATAAATTTTTATCATTTATTTGCTTAATGTAGTGATAATCTGATGATATGAATGTAGCCAATTAAAAATCATCCATTTTTTTTAGATTTACCTTCATAAAAAATGCAGAATATGTTTTGCCATTTGCAAAAACTTCACTAGTATTTTGTGAGTGAAGTTAGCAAGAGGCAGAATTCTTTTTTGCTGAGTTATAATTGCATATAAAATAAATATAAATATGAAAAAAGTAAGAGAATTCCAGAAATGCTGGAACTCTTGGAATATTCTTGGGTGTAAGCTTGTACAAACAATGCTGCTGTGTTTGAGGGGATAAGGATTGCTTTAAAGCCATTCCTTATTCAATTCCAGAAAGATAATATCTAGGGGAGTATATATGTTTTCACTTAATCTCCTTATGCTAAGTGTGTAAAAGAAGAAATAGTCAGTGTGGGCTGTTACGTGCTCAACACTCACAATGAATTAGTTTAAGATGCATTTTGAACTTTAAGAAATAAAAACGATAGCTACAACTCTATATTAATATACTTTTTAACCATTTAAGTGGCATGCATTTTCAGTGCTAAACAGAAGGCCGTAAAAATCAACACTAGTATATTATTTATGCTTAGGTATTAATTGCTTGGGGATATAAAATGTCATTATTATTTTTATACCAGCTAACTGAAGTGGAAAAATGAGATAATTCTCACAAGCAGAATTCACATTTGCTTCAATTATGTGGATACTTCGGATGAAAAAAACTTTTATGTTATAATTACTACATCTTTCAACTTTATTCCATGTCTTGTCACAACTTTAATATGTCAGTTCCGGTTCTACCAATGCTAGGTTTTTTTTTTTTTCTAAGCACAATATGTTGTACTTTGCCGAGTATGTTCTAAAATTAAGTATGGAAATCTTAGGTATCAAAAGGCATTGGAAGAAATAGGATAACAGTTTCAAAGTTATCACAAGAAGGTGTAAATCTGTGGTGCCATATACAAATAAGCATCTTAAGGATAGTCTTTTTAAAATGGACTCTTTTAAAGGTCCTTGTTTTAAAGTATCTAATGCAACCAGATCGAATTTTGGAAGTAAGCATCATCAGTTACTTGGTAGAACATGTGGTTTAAAGATTTCTTACCCAAGGCACAACATTGCACAGCTTTACAAGGGCATAAATATAATTTAACACACAGTGATCTAAACCTTAACTTGATTTATGACTGCTGACAGCATCTAAGCACAAGTAATAAAGGCAACAAACTTTCCTCAGTCGTTGGAATGCTTAGTGTTAATTTTGTGTGCACGTAATTGGTTTTTTTTACCTTGTACCATAAAGGTTTTCCTCCATTATTTTCAGTTTTCTCTATATCACATTTCAAGGGCATTAGTATTTGAGGCACATTTTTGCTAATCCCCTTTTCCATGCTTGGCCCTATCTAGGACAAAGGACACATTTTCTCCCAAATCTTGGGAGACTAGTTTACATTGAAGTCGAAGTGTTCTTATATAAACTAAGATAAACGAGTTAGCATTAACTGTTCTATTTTTACTTAGAACTTTAAAAATTGAGAGACTGGTTAAAAACAAAATTGTTATAAATGACTGTGATTTGGAGGAGAAAAATATATATATTAGAATGTTCAGTATTCATTCAATAAGTATGCCTCAATTAATGACTGCAGTACACAATAAATGTTAGTATATCAATCAGGTCACCAAAGAGAATTGCATTATTAACATTCATTAACTTTGTAACAGATAACTTAATTGTACAAATAACCCAAAGCTATGTAATTAGGATGTGATTATATTCACATTTCTTTATGACAAAATGAACTTATAGTTCAAGTAACTGGTGCAAGTAAAAAGGAAAATGTGAAATGAGGTTATAAATCAACTATTAAATACTTATTCTCCTTTGCTACTGACTAGGTACAAAAGGATGTTTTAATTCTCTGTGTTTTAATAACAATTTTCTATTAAGTCATTTTGTAGAATTGAGGTCAATAATAGTCCCTCTTTTCACATTATAGTCAAAATGTTCCCTCTTTTCTCATTATTTGGGAAAGGCGGGACTGTTTTCTTGTTGCTTTAATTATGTTTATATTATGTGTATATTCATGGGCTAAAATAAGGAAAATTTAAACATTAGGATGTACTGCCTTTTTTTCAATCTTATTATAAATCTTCATTTCTTGCAGGGAGGGAGAAGTAGTCATTTATGGGTTAATTAGTCCTAACTCCATCCTTGGACAAAGAGATGTTGAGAATGCAAGCATCTGCTAAAGACTGATGAAAGCTTAACTCTTGGTTTCAGGTGAAGTACTCGTGCTCATCTAGTATTTATATCTGTACTTCAGCATTCTGGAACAGGACATCCATATCAAAAAAAAAAATAGTTTACTGGAAATACAATAGTACACTCCTTTTTATTGTGGCAGATAATTTTCTTTCCACTCAAAATTATGCACAATTTAGAATTTTCTATGCTTTAGATTGAATAAAGAACTAGTTTGACAAATAAATTGAAATCAGATGAATATCTTAACCCCGATTTATTAACTATGGTACAATTGGAAGTAATGAATAAAATTCTCTGACTCCTAAATCATTGAATGAGAGAAGCAAAATTTAGTAGTACAGTCTATTCTAACATCATTTATTTTTGTGTTGTCCCCCATTACCTGTCTTTTTGTAATCCACAGCGTTGCTTGACATAGGTGAACTCACTCTCTTTCCGATATTTATTTGAGCATATTTTAAATTTCAAAGCCACCTGGCGAGTCAGCTCAACTTTCATGACTGTCCCCTTCCAGCAAGATCTCCCAGGTTCACCTTATTAAGAAGAGATAACGTGTACCGCAGGTCTCCAATATGCCTGGCCCTAGGCTACCATTCATCAGTTCTGCTTCTTTTTAAACACAGTTTTCCATATTTGTGGTTTTTCCATGTCATGCTTATTAATTTTCAACAAAGAGATGAATGTTTGGAATGGCTACCAAGATACGTTTGTTTTAACACTCCCTGGTAGTTCTAGAGACAAAAATTCCAAAGGTTTGAAATCTAATTTTAGCCCTAATATTAGATTAGCAGTCTTAGGGTACTTTACTATTATAACAGCCCTAAAAACATTTTATTTTAGAATTTTAAATTTTTTAATGAAAAATGATATATGTATACAGAAAAATGCACATACTATAAGTATACAAATTAAATTTTTGCAAAATTAACACACCAATGCAACCAGATAGAAATAAGAATTAAATCATTACCAACACCCAGAAGTCCCCTTCCACTCACTGCTGACTCAAGGAGAGCTATTTTCGTGACTTCCAGCAGCATAAATGTTTTTTACCTACTTTTTTAATATAAATTGTATCATAGATACTTTTCTCAGTGACTTCTTTTACTCCATGCTGTGTGATGCTCATCTAAATTTTTTCATGAAGTTGTAATCTTTCATTCTCTTTGCTAAATAGTATGTCATTTTGTGAGTAAACCATGATTTCTGTAGCACTGTATTTATCCAATTTTCAGATATTATGAATTATACATTTATAAGCATATACATTTCTCTTGGGTACATACCTAGGAATGGAATTGTATCATATGGTATTCATATATTTAGTTGTTTTTTTAAAATAGCTTTACAGTATTCCAAAAAGTGTGAGCATTATATGGAAGTTCTTGTTACTCCAGATGTGTGTCAACACTTAGTATTTTCTGTCCTATGACAAATGAAGTTGAGCACCTTTTCATTTTAGTGTCCCCTGAAATTTGAATAAATCAACATATATACACTACCGAAGGTAAAATAGTTGGCTGCTGGGAAGTGGCAGCATAGCACAGGGAGATCAGCTTGGTGCTTTGCGATGACCTAGAGGTGTCGGATAGGAAGGAGGGAAGGGAGGCTCAAGTGGGAGGGGATATGGGGACACGTACATGCATATGGCTGGTTCGCTTTGTTGTGCAACAGAAAGTAAAACAGTATTGTGAAGCAATTATACTCCAATAAAGATCCAGTTAAAAAAATCTTAAGTTATTTGGGTGCTTCAGAATGGAGAAATGGTATGAGTAGTCCATTAATTTCATAGTGATTATATTTGTTTCATTTTGGGATTTTCTGCTTCTAGTTTGTATTTGTTGAGGACAACAAATAACCCACCAGTTTTTCATTACGTTAAGCTCCTGGGAAAGGAAAACCATTATTGCTTCTTTTTCTTCTATTTCTTAATTTCCAAATTACTTTTTTTGCATTCATGGGAAATAGAGCCCAACTATATTCTGGATGAGTTTTATCATAACATACAATTTCACCTCAACCCATAACAAAAGAAACATGCACTGAGAGCTAAGTTACTGAATATGGCAGGGCTACTTATAGTAGCTTTTAAAAATACCTCTTCCATCATTCATATTTCTACAACCATTATCTGATCTCAGTTCCCATTAATTTTCATATTGTTTTAATAGAACACTTTACTACCTCAAACCTTCTTTCCAGTTTCTCCAGCTGCTAATCTGTTTGTTGCTTTGCTTCCAAATGGTTGTAGTGCTTTGTTGATTTAGTTTGCACCATTTGAGTCTGAGAGATGTGTTATAAGTATGTGCATGAACAAGTTTATGTGCGTGAACAAGTTAATCCTACTTTCCATGCACACTTTGTGGTTGCTTTGTTAGAAGTAGTTTGGGGATGGTGGAATTTGTGGGACTTGCTTTTTTATAGAAAGTATAAAAATCACCAGAATCAACCCCATTGGTTTTGACTAATTTCCCTTTACACAAGCTCCTGCTGTCCAACCCGACTATGAGTTTTGCCACTTCTGCCAGAAGTATGACTTCTTCTCTGTTTAGGAGCAATTCTTTCATACAAGGAGTAGTATTTTTTCAGGAGTAGTAGAAAGGGATTCATTCTAACTTGCTTTTGTTACTGAGAGACCATCTGTGACAATTGAGGACAGGGATAGAGGAAAACAGCACCCTCTCTTTGTCCCCCCATTCCCCACTTGCTTACAAATAGTTGAGACTATCTATATGCACCATCCTGACCCTGTCAGACTTTCATATTGGCTCATATGAGCAGCACAGGTTTGGCTTCCTGAAAAACAGTTCTGAACATGTTAGCGACCTCAGAAAACTTCAAGATTTATCTCGATTTCTCAGACTGCTTTAAAGAATACTCCCTCTTTAAAGTCCATTTCAATCTCACCTGCAGTTATTCCTTCTCTCATGCTAAGCTCCAGCCAGATAAACCCTCTCGCCATCCCTTGAGGATCCTTTCTGTTTCTGCATCTCCAAATCTTTGCCTCTAATCTGATTTTGGCTTTAAGTATCTTTCCCTCACCATCTTCACTTATCCAAATTCTATGTCTCTTTCAACTTCAGAGGAACTGACATCTTCCTGTTCAAGTGTGTGTTGGTCTCCCCTGCTTCAAAGCTTATCTTCTTTCAATTTGTTGAGTATATTTTTTTTCCACCCCACCATACTTTCTGTGTTCTCATAGAAGATTTGGTTATACAAGTCTTGACCACAAGCACATTCCTTCCATAATTTCTAACAGCATAGTTTCTTGCATGTTGTGGAATTCAACAAATATCACAGTATATTGTTTAAGATCTTCTTTTTTCACATTATGCTGTCTCTGAAATATGGATCATTATTTTTCAGTCAATGACATCTTGCAGTCACAGTGGCTAAGGAATAAGTGTGAGCCAGTTGTCCTTGCTTATGCGTGCGAGAACTCCATCAAAGCTGGTCATGTTTTTGTCACTTCAATCAAGTTGTGTGCATTGTTGTCACTTTAAGTGTTGATTTTAATTGCCATTTAAATCTTCCAAAGATTACAAATTGCTTTAGCACTGAAACAAGAAGTTATTGTGTTCAAAGAAAGGGAAAGAAAGAAAGCAGTGGGGCATCACATTGGTAACAGCGAAACAAATAGTCTTCACGGGGGAAAATGACAGCTATTCCATATTGTCCTGCAAAGCTACCTCCAGCTGCTTTATGGCCACTGAGAAAGGAAAATACCCACGAGCAGATAATGTTTAACTATCATACACATGGGAAATGATCACCAGTCCCATGCCAGGGAATGCAAACTGAATACACTTAAAAATTACAAAGTTCCTTTGAATAGATGAAAGAAACCTTAATGTAATGAAAGGATTGTGTAACCAATTAATTTATTACATGGGCTTATTGTTAATGTATGCCAGATTTGAATTCACAAGGTTTTTTTTTCTTAATTAGTGATTCATAAAGTAATGGCATATCTTATAATTGATGGCTTATTAAAATCAAAGGTGAAGGAATGTATGCTAAAAGATTGAATGAAAACATGCAAGGATAAATGGTAAAATCTCATCTTGGTACTATAATTCTGAAATTATGTTCCTAATACTGCAAGTCTTCAGTCCAGGACATAATTTGGGCTATACTTTCTCTGATTAGAAAAAATATAGGAAAATCAACATTTATTCGGACTAAATAACTCTTTTTGAAATGTAGTTTGTTCAGTAACACACACATACCCGCTGTGTGTGTACATATACATGAAATATGATTGTGGGTATATTTTGTCAATAATTGATTGTGCTATTACTTTACAACATGAAATAGAGATGAGCCATTTTTTTTCCTTAATGTGAACATTTAGAAATCAGGAGATGTTCCTCTATAGATGATATACCTATTTTCATAGTGGCCCAATACATATAAAACATACTGCCCGAACTCCCCAATTCAATGCACTCTACCTGATAACTACAAAACATGCTGATAACTCTATCACAACTGAAATACTCTTCATGAAGAGATGAATGATAGAAAATGAAACTTACAAGTACATGCCTAGTTGACATATTTATAATAAAAATATATTTGTCGAGGGGTATCTTTGTTTAAAAACTTGAACTAGACTTAGTTTTCCCCTAAAGCTGCAGCCCTACTGAGAGTTGCTTGAATGTTTTTCCACTCCCACTTGAATTTTAGAAATGTAACATTCTCCTTTCCCCCTGTTTAGTGCTAACATTTATCTGTTTTCCCTCTGAACTTAGTATTAACTCCAAACTTGTGGGGAGGGACGAATCATGTATCACTTTATACATACAACCAAAACCAAAATCACTCTTGAGATAACCTCTTTACAATTTATTAAAGTTATTTTAGTGACTGAGGTAAGAAAGAAAATGCTAAAATGTGAAGAGTTTCAAAAAAGAAAAACACAGTTAAATTCTCTGCATTTGAAATTTAAGAGAAATTTCAGGTAGGAGGCAGAGAGAGGAAAGAGAAAAGAGAGATTGACAGGACACTTGGTTTGTGCCTTAAAGACATTTAACAACAGAGGTGTCTAATAAAAAATTGGTTATGCTTCTGCAGAACATCCCTCTCGCCATCAGTGTTCACTCTTCCTTCCCCAGGCTCCATTCTTCCTCCCCTCCCTTAAGCCACTCTCCATCTCAGCTACCTCAGTGATCCCCAGGAAATGCCATTTTCTACAGAGAAAGCTGAAGGGTTGTGTGTGTTTGGAAATGGAGGAACGTGGCTAGGATTCATATCTGGGTCTAAGGTGAAGAACTTTACATACGAGAGAACAGACAATCCATAAGCTAAACTGATTCCGTAGCAGTAGAAGAAAAGCTCCAGAATTCATCATGAGAATGTAAGCCTGTCTGCAGAAATCTTCGGGTAGGTGCTGAACTTCTGTTTTGTGTAGGATTCGAATGGTTCATGATGGTTGAGGTTAATAGATTGGAACTGAACTTACTTGAGTGTTAAAGGCAAAGAAAGAAAGCTCAAAAGACATCTTGGTTATATTTGCATGACAGGGGCAAGAAATCAGGCTGAACTGGCGTAGCTGTACCACCGATTTGTCTTTGTCTGTATCAGTCACCTTAGACAGAAGATTATCCGTGTAGAGATCAATTAAGCCAATCACATAAACTGACCAAAATTCTCATTACTTCTTTTGATAACTTGCAATACAAGATGGGTATTTTTCAATAACTGAAAATAGCTAAAATTATAACTCTTTGTCTGTTTCTGAAAATTTCGACCCCAACTGTCTCTGCCTTGCTTTTTAGCTGGCTTGGGTGGTACCTGGTTTAGGTTAATAAATATGCAATTTTCACATTAAAATTAGATACCAATTAAATCCAAACCTTCCCCATTTCTAATCATGAATTCTCTGTTTTCAATCCTGTCACTTCCTGCTTTGCTCAAAACTTCACATAATTAAGGAATAAAATTTATTTTATAATTTTTCTGTAGTCTTGAGTTTTAAGTATAGGGAAGAGAAAAAAACTTTACTTGGCCCTAATAAAACATGTGTCAATGTAAATGCATTTTTAGGGCACAGCGAAAAACATCCAATGAGATTGACATATTAAAATGAATGAATTCTCTCCAAGGTGGTAGTTTATTCAAAATATCTTAATTGACTTAAGATTGACTGACAGGATGGAGGAGCATCTGCTTGCTGGTGACTGAGGTTAATTTTAGAGTTCCATTATTCATGTAATCTCTCAGCATCATATAACTTTGTCATAATTCTTGTGTTTGACTTCATATATGAAATTAGTGTCCTTGTTGGTAGTGAAGCACAGATGATAAATTTTCTATTGTCCCCATAGTCCTTTGACTAATTTAGACTTAATATGCAGTAACTTATTTCCTAGTTTTTGAAAAATTGAATTAATTGCATGATTGGCCTTTTTCAGAATTCAGTGCTATTTTAAGTAACTTGTTTCTGATTTTAATACCAAATTCTTATTCAAAATTAAAAAGACCACTATTTAAAGGAAACTATTAATGTTATGTGGAATGAAATTTAGTGCCATAGGTTTCCTTAAGGAGCCAATTTACATATTCTGGTTTCTGTTAATACTACGCAGTCAGACTTAAATATGCTTGCATATTTCTTTCCAAAAATAATTCTGACTCCTGACAAGTGGCCATAAATTAACCTATTATCATTTACTCTTGTGTGTTTATTATACATATATATGTATATATATACTGTGTGTGTTTATGATATGTGTGCATGTATGCGTACTCTGCAGTCATCCCTGTAAGCATGCTGAGGTTCTATGTTTTTCATTTTTTCTGCCGTGTGTAAGTTAGGATAATTATAGCTTTATCAAAGGGAGAATCATATGAGAACTAGCAATACAGTGACCACAATATGTAAATATGGTATGTGTTGGCATTTTATATTAGACCAGACTTTGAACTGAGCTATTCCTCCCAGGGAAACAAAAAAGCATAAAATAGTTTTTCCTTCTTTGGAGGACATAACAGGTAATTACTTAAATTAGCAGCAAATGCAATATTTTAATAGCTCTGATGTGTCTTCTTCATGATACCTTATCAGCATGTTGTTGCAATTTAGCCTTGAAAAATAAGTAGTAATGAAACTCGTGATTGGAAAGAGACAAGGTATTATTAAGAAGATACTGAAATGGGGTATGTAATTATGACCAGGTAATGTTACTGTGATGTGAATATAAGAGTAAAAAAAATAACAGTCTGGAAACTAAATACATACTAAGAAAACCACTCTGTGTTAGCATGTTGATTTAAAAGGTGATAATGTACATGTTTGCATATATAGTGCTAGAAAAAATAAGATAAAAACATAATACTTAGAAATAGTGCATTTAGTTTCACTTTTTAAATTAATTAATTTATTAATTAATTACTTTATTTTTGTTGTGTTGGGTCTTCGTTGCTGCACGCGGGCTTTCTTTCATTGAATCGAGGTGGGGCTACTCTTCGTTGCCGTGTGCTGGCTTCTCACTGCAGTGGCTTCTCTTGTTGCGATGCATGGGCTCTAGGCGCGCGCGGTCTCAGTAATTGTGGCTCGTGGGCTCTAGAGCACAGGCTCTGTAGTTGTGAGCACAGGCTTAGTTGCTGCGCCGCATGTGGGATCCCCCCAGACCGGGGCTCGATCCCATGTCCCCTGCATTGGCAGGCGGACTCCCAACCACTGCGCCACCAGGGAAGCCCCTAGTTTCCCTTTTAAATTTGAAAAATTGTCATCATTTTGATATAATTTGACAGAGAGAGTTTTAACTGCTCTTTAGTTTGTCTTCTTTAAATAATTACTATAATGGAGAAATATTATAAGGTGTATACACAAAAAATAAGATCATAAAGCCAATAAGGTAAAAATCATAATATTCTCATTTCTAATGTGTTTTATGTGTGCAGATTGGGTATACAGAATCTAAGATATATAAAGGAATATTGGCTCTTAGCATAACATGTAAAATATTTTACAGTAGTTTCACTTACACATGTAGACATCTTTAAAAACTAATTATTTAACTTTTGATTGATTTTAACTAAGAAACCAGGATTACCTCTTTTAAATATGTGAATATCCCCCTAAAAATATATGAATAAATTAATTAATTACCTTTAATAAAGATATTTCAGTATGTTTATTACAATTTAGAAACTTAAATGTATGGTACTCTAACTTATTAATAAATTAATCTTTCTGATCATTTTAATATTTCTTGATTAGCAATAATATATATTTTAATGTAATAAATTATAGCTAGGATTTAGATAATATACAAAACAGAAATCAGAAAATTGACATTTTCAGTAATATACATTGATAGAGAATGTTTTCATTGTTATTAAAGAAAAAGGAAAAACGTTTTCATTAACTCAAGCATATTAATGAGAGATTAAATTTATTTCTGTAATGCTGTCAGCAGTTACTAGGTTTTTAACATGTTTTTATTGAAGTAAAATACATACAACATAAAATTTAACATTCTAATATGTACAATTCAATGGCATTTGTTATTTTCACAATACTGTGCAACTACCTCCTCTATCTGATTTCAAAACATTTTATCATCCCCAGAGAAAATCCTACAGCCATTAAGAAGTTTTACCCCATTCCTCCCTCCCCATAGCAGACTGACAACTACCAATCTGTCTTCTGTCTCTGTGGATTTACCAATTATGAATATTTCATATAGCACTTTGGTGGTTCCTCAAAAAGTTAGATATAGAATCACCATATGACTCAGTAATTCCACTCCTAGTATATATTGAAAACAGATAGTCAAGCAAATACTTGCATAGACATGGTTCATAGCAGCACTTTTTACAGCAACTAAAAGGTGGAAACAACCTAAATGTTCATCAGTGATTGAATGTATAAACCAATTGTGGGATGTACATACAATGGAATATTATTCTGCCTTAAAGATGAATGACATATTGATATATGCCACAACATAGATGAAACACTGAAAATATTATGAAAACACCATGCCACTTGAAAGAATCTGCTATAAAAGCTCACATATCACATAGCTTTTAAAAAAAAACTATGGTAAGAACAGTTAACATGAGATCCAACAATACATTTTTAAGTGTACAATACAGTATTATTAATTATAGGCATAGTGTTGTACAGCACATTTCTAGAACTTAATCATATTGTGTAACTGAAGGTGTCAAAATATGTCAAACTGTACATGTTAAATAAGTGTTATTTATTGTATGTCAATTATACAAATATGTGTGTAAGCATATATATATTTGTATGTCATTATTGGCATATAATAATCAACAAATATGTATTACACAAGGGGAAAAATAAAAAGATTCTCATGAAAATATAAACTGAATATGTGTCAAAGATTTTATTCAACTCATTAATTAATGAGGAAATTATTAAAATGTTAAAGTGGCTTCAAAATGCATTTGAGGAGCTGAATATTTATAAACAATAAATGTTGTTTGCTGAGTCAGATTCCAAACTGGTTAATGTTCTGCGCAGTCATAACAGTAAAATGTGGATATTTAGAGACAAAAATACTTGCATTTCCACTAGACAAAAATCTGTAACTTCACATTAGCCTTTACAGAGCTATGAAGTAGCCTAGTCAACAGTAAGTGAATCAGAGGCACAGCCCAGAACAGCACCTAAAGAACCTCCAGTAATCTTTTGTCTATTTCCAAGTTTCTCGTAATTTTTCTACAAATAGATTTCTCTCTGTCTAATGTTTATATTGTAAAATGCTTCAATTCATAATTCGAACTATTTGCTATAAACAAAAAATAGAATTTTGAATAAGTTCAACAGAATTCTCAACAGTTGTTATTGTGTTTTTCTAAAATGTTGTCTAGTTCATATCTCAGGGAATAATACATTTGCCCTAAGGCATAAAACAAGAAAAATATGTTAATAGTCTTGATCAAAAACCCTAAGGTAGGGGCTTCCCTGGTGGCGCAGTGGTTGAGAGTCCGCCTGCCAATGCAGGGGACACGGGTTCGTGCCCCGGTCTGGGAAGATCCCGCATGCCGCGGAGCGGCTGGGCCCGTGAGCCATGGCCACTGAGCCTGCGCGTCCGGAGCCTGTGCTCCGCAACGGGAGAGACCACAACAGTGAGAGGCCCGCGTACTGCAAAAAAAAAAAAACAAACCCATAAGAACCCTAAGATATAATGTAAATACATTGATAGGACCTATTAAATAATACCTTGTTTATTTATATTTAGATGAGAAAATTCTTTGCTTTTATTTTCTTATATTATAAATCTTTATGTTCATTTGCTTTCTGCTAATCACCTAAAGTTTAAAAATTAGCTCATTTCCCATCCGATATATATGTCAGTTACATTTTTCCGTATCAATGTAATACAGTCTATATCCTGCTGAAACTCATTTAGTATAATTGTGTATGCTTCACTTGTCTAGAATTCATCTGTGTATAGCATTTCAAAGAAAATAGTTATGTGGTAAATTAACTTTTTATCCTCAGATGAAATCAGTTTTTATAATAAGTGAAAATTTCATTTCTTCCAATTGTCATATGCTTTATTACTTCAAAAAATACAATTATGCATGAATGAAGAGGGAATTTAAATTAATTTGTGTATTAAAGTTAAGTCAAAGTCCTGACCTCACACTATCTTTGAATACTTCCTGAAGTTCCACAATATGTTAATTCACTTAACAAATATTTACTTATGTAATGTGAGCTATGTGCCAGGCATTGTTCTAGGCTGAGAACATAAAAGACCAAAGCTCCTTAGAAACTACATTCCAGTGCATGGAGACATATATACCAATAAACTAGTAAGTAAACAGTATATCAGATGGTCCTAAGTATAAGAAGAGGAAACAAAAGTGGGGAAATATTAGGGATGCAGATTAGATAGTTGTAATTTTATTTATATATGTATTTATTCATTTTAATCTGAAATGCTTTATTAATTTTTAAATTTGTCTTTTAATTGAAGTAGAGTTGATTTACAATACTATTTTAGTTTCAGGTATATAACATAATGATTAATGTTTTTATAGATTATACCCCATTTAAATTTATTATAAACTAATGGCTATATTTCCCTGTCCTGTACAATATATCCTAGTAGCTTATTTATTTTATGCATAGTCGTTTGTACCTATTAATCCCCTACTTTGCTATTACCCCTTCCACCTTTCCACCTCCCCACTGATGACCACTAGTTTGTTCTCTACATCTGTGAGTCTCTTTCTGTTTTGTTATATTCATTTATGTCTTTAAAAATTGTACATATAAGTGATAACATACAGTATTTGTCCTTCTCTGTCTGACTTATTTCACTAAGCATAATCCCCTCTAGATCCATCCATGTTGTTGCAAATTGCAGAATTTCTTTCTTTTATGGCTGAGTAATATTCTTTATTCATTTATCTGTTGATTAACACTTGGGTTGCTTCCGTATCTTGGCTGTTGTAAATAATGCTGCTGTGAATATTGGAACATTGGGTCCATGAATCTTTTCAAAGTAGTGTTTTCATTTTCTTCAGCTATACACTCAGGAGTGGAATTGCTGGATCATATGGTAGCTCTATTTTTAGGTTGTCAAGGTAGGTATCACTGAGGAAGTATGATATTGTGATTTATAATAAGTATGTAGTTGGTCTTCCTCCCCATTTCTGACACAGAGATCCTAAAATACTTAGCATTTCCTGAGGGCTGAGAGTCATAATATTTTTTATCTCCCTCCTGTCTTTTGTGTTATTTTCATATATTTTACTTCTACATTTATAGCAATCCCAAGCCACTTATTTTTGTGCTTCTATTGTCTTTTGAAAATATAGTAACCAATTGAAAATAATCTAAATTTATCAACATATTTAACTTTACAATATCTTCATTTCTTTCTGAGACCTTTTATATAGTTTTTTTTTAACATCTTTATTGGAGTATAATTGCTTTACAACAGTGTGTTAGTTTCTGCTGTATAACAAAGTGAATCAGCTATACATAAACATATATCCCCATATCTCCTCCCTGTTGCATCTCCCTCCTACCCTCCCTATCCCACCCCTCTAGGTGGACACAAAGCACCGAGCTGATCTCCCTGTGCTATGTGGCTACTTCCCACTAGCTATCTATTTTATATTTGGTAGTGTATCTATGTCCATGCCCCTCTGTCACTTCGTCCCAGCTTACCCTTCCCCCTCCCCGTGTCCTCACGTCCATTCTCTATGTCTGCGTCTTTATTTCTGTCCTGCCCCTAGGTTTTCAGAACCTTTTTTTTTTTTTTTAGATTCCATATATATGTCTTAGCATACAGTATTTGTTTTTCTCTTTCTGACTTACTGCACTCTGTATGACAGCCTCTAGGTCCATCCACCTTACTACAAATAACTCAATTTCATTTCTTTTTATGGCTGAGTTTATATAGTTTTACTTTAGCCTGAATGGCCAATAACTACATTTCTTGATCTCTTGGCAATGAACCTGTTTGGCTATTGCTCTTCTGAATGTGTGCTTATTTCATCTTATTTTCAGTACGTTAAAGCTGTTCCATTTTTTTTCTGGTTTCCATTATTTCTGATAACATGTTAGCTGACACTTTTATTATTAGTCCTTTTCATATAATAGCTCCCACTGCTGAGATGCTTTCTAGATATTTATATTTACTTTAATTAGAATTATAGAATGTGCTGTCCTTAAGCTTATTTTTCTATTTATTTATCTTATATGGTTTTGTTAAACTCTTGGAACTATATGTTGCTTTTAAACAACTTTGAAATAATTTTAGCCAATATTTCTTCAAATATTTGTCTGTCCCTTCCCCACTTTCAGCTCATTTTCTCTAATGCATATGTAAGTTAGACTATCTTATACGCTTACAGATTGTTGAAGTTTTATTTTTTCTCAGTTGTTTTTTTCCTTGGGGAGGGTTGTTTGCTTGCAGAATTGCTCTCTAGTTTTCTGAACTTTTATTCTGCATTGACTAATCAGTTGACTGTTCCATGCAATGTTAGTTTTGATTACAGATATTTTATTTTTATGTCTAATATTTGCAACTACTTCTATTTTTCATAGTTCTCTTGATATCCCCATTTCTTCTTTTATTATGTCCATCATTTTCTATAGTTTTAAGGATATATTTTTGATGGTTATTTAAAATCTTTGTCTTCTGATATAAGAATCATCTCTGGTTCTCTATCTGCATTGTTTGTTTCACATCTGATTATCTTTTTATCACATAATGGAGATTGTAGATGTTACCTGGCAAAGAACCTGGATATTTTTGTCTTCCTCTGAAGAGCGTTGATTTCTCTTCTAGCAGGAATTCCCTTACTGACAGATAACCTTGATAATGTAGAAGCTTAGTTTTATGCTTGGTTCAGCTGGCATATCTCATTTTTTTTTTCAAATTATCAGTGCTGTGAAGTGATCGTTAATCCTAAGGCATGGCTCTTTGATGATTTTGATAGGGATCCCAAGGTATTTATCTAGCCCCTCAATTATTTAGACTTGAACTTCAAATTGTAACTTTTATAGAATGGAGAAGCTGTTGAAATCTCTGCTCAGTCCTTTTAGCCTATTACTTTTCTCAGAACTTCTTGGATTCAGGTCCTTCATGTGTGCAATTTAGGTGTCAGTCAAGACTTTGAGTCAATCTGGTACATAGGATCTTTGGGCCTTCCCACTGTGGCATCTTCTATTTTGGGATTTCTTTCCTAAATTTTAGCCACTCTGCTTCACCTAAATCTTTATTTCTATTTTTCAAGCTAATAATATTCTCACTTTCTGCATAAACGATATTACTTGAGAACCATACTGACCAGTGAGTATTTCCAGGGGGAAATTAGATTAAAATTGACTATTTAAACACTGCGAATTCTGTCCTTCAAGGGCCTTCAGTTTCTACCTGTATGCTCTCTAGTACTTTCAGACAGTTGATTTTTTTTAGACTTTTTAATTGTATTTGTTAGAATAATAGTCTGCTACAAACTACTCAGTCATTACCAGAAGCAAGAATATAATGTACATATTTGAAATAAGGAGATACATTATATGTGTTTAAGCTTGTATCGTTCTCATTGAATTACTAGCAGTTTATTATCCTGTTGGGTAAAGTTTTCACATTTGATCGATCGATGAATTGTTTTAGAAGTGTGAGAACTGGGCAAGGAATTTTATTTTAATCATGTCTTTTCTAAATTTTGGAATGCTGTGTATAGAAAATACAAGATAATGATTTTCTCCTCATCCAATCACAATATCATTTTCACATAATGGCTTATGCAAGTCTTATAAAAAGTCACAAGGGATTTATACAAACATTTAGGGCTATTGCACATAAACTGTTGGGTGAATTCATTTTGCAAGTGTAATTATTATGATGAAAAATATAATTGAAAGGCTTCCCTGGTGGCGCAGTGGTTGAGAGTCCGCCTGCCAATGCAGGGGACGCGGGTTCGTGCCCCGGTCCGGGAAGATCCCACATGCCGCGGAGCGGCTGGGCCCGTGAGCCATGGCCGCTGGGCCTGTGTGTCCGGAGCCTGTGCTCCGCAACGGGAGAGACCACAACAGTGAGAGGCCCGCGTAGCGCAAAAAAAAAAAAAAAATGTATATATATATATAATTGAAGATTTTAGTCACATCCTTGAAAGGAGAGAATTTTATTAAAAATAGATACTTATCTACATTTTAAAAAATCAAGTTCATTTTAAGTTTTTGTTAGCAGAAATTGGAAAAAATGGCATTTTATCTTTTACAACTACCCTTTCACAGTCTAATATCAACAGCAAGTAGTTTGGTAGTTCTCAAAATATAGTCTAATTGTGAGAGCTGGTTAAAAATGCAAATGTGTAGAGTCTAGGATTTTGCATTTATAAGTTCTTCAGGTGATCCTCCTATACAGAATTTGAAAACAACTGGTTTAATAATAGATGATTATCCAGATTAGTGACAAAATTCTGATTAATTTTCAAATTACTTCCTTTCTCAAGGAGCTTCCAAAATTTCTCATATCTTATTTATAAAATATGGAAATAATAGCACATGAGCCAACCTTATAAATAGGAATTAAAAACAGTGGGCTCCTGTGGAGCTAATAAAAATGGCTTAAAAAGCAGGGCAAAAATAAGAGTGTCTTGCTTTACGTTAAATGTTGTTCTTCATGAATACAGCACAATGAAAACCATATAATATAGTATAAACAATATAATAAAAGTATTCAAAATAAACTTAGTTCAGCAAGGAGAACCTGGCATGTGGCACAGATTAAAAGAAAGCTAGGGGGTTTCCCTGGTGGCGCAGTGGTTGAGAGTCTGCCTGCCGATGCAGGGGACACGGGTTCGTGCCCCGGTCCGGGAAGATCCCCCATGCCGCGGAGCGGCTGGACCCGTGAGCCACAGGCTCCACAACGGGAGAGGCCACAGCAGTGGGAGGCCCGCGTACCGCAAAAAAAAAAAAAAAAAAAAAGAATAGGAGCAAATTTTCACAGCTGTCCTACACTCGGTTTTTGTTTTTTTTTTTCCTTGAGGACCCTTTAAATCAATGATTGCCCCCTGGTCCTCTGGATGCTCACGGAATAGGCACCGGATAAATGATTTCTGAATGAATCAGTCCTTTTGATGTATTTAAAGAACCTTTTATTATTGGGATTTGTATTGCCTTGAAAGGTGCTCCTAAAATTTTCTTTTGACTCACTTAAGTTTGAATTGCCCCTGACCTGCCACACTGCGTGCTTTTAGGTTCTCTTCAGGAAAGGTACCCATGATGGTTTAAAAAAAATACGTACTGGGGTGGGATAGGGAGGGTGGGAGGGAGGGAGATGCAAGAGAGAAGACGTATGGGAACATATGTATGTGTATAACTGATTCACTTTGTTATAAAGCAGAAACTAACACACCATTGTAAAGCAATTATACCCCAATGAAGATGTTAAAAAAAAAAAATACGTACTGCACTCACCCGTCTCAGCCTTCAGCTGTCATAATGGATTCTTTGAACTTGACTAGTTATCTGCCCCTACGTGGATTCCATTTTACTATCTCATCTTTGACGAGAAATGATACAAAAAAGTAATCATTCTTTTAAGTTAGTACTTATCAGTACAGATCAAAATAGGATAAATTAGGTCATTGACTAGAGAAAGTAGAAGAGCCTCTTGGATGCAATAAGACTTTAAGTCCTTTTGAAGTGCTCCCTGCATTTTCCCAGAGTTTTTCAATACTTTTTATCATCTAGGTGAATGCTATTTTGCATGCTTGATGTGCAAGTTTATCTGCATACACGTGCTCCTTAGATTAATGAAGTTTCAGTCCTTTTGCTTTCTAACTCCAAGCGTTTCTGTGTGTTCTTGAACCATTCACTCACTTTCCTGATTCCCTTGCTACCTTAAACATTCAATTATTTTCTCTGGTCTCATCTTTTTTAAAAAAATTCTTTTTTCAGTCTTCTCATTCAGCCATTTAAAAGTGCTCAGATCTCACAGATTGTGAGAAAGACACATTGTCCTATCTGTGTTTTCCGCCTCAAATGGAAAAAAAAAATCTCTACAGCAGTTTATATGCACTCTCTTGTACTCTTTAGCAACTACTGAGTCTTTAATTCTCTAGCATTTATATCACCATTATTCTACTGAAGCTACTCTTTAAAAAGTTCCATTTACTTATTAGCAACCAGATTCCTTAGTGTTCCTGTTCATTGATGTCCCTGGACAGTTGGACACTATGGAACCCCAGCTTCCTAGAAACCCTTCTCCACTTACTTCCATAACATTCTAACGTGGGACTATTCTGACTTCCTCAACTGCCCTGTTTATCACCTCTGGTTCCACCCTTTCAACCAACTTTTTAATGGGTTCTGACTTTGACATTCTTATTACTCCTTGCCTATACTCTTTTCCATGTCTTGACAACTATGCACTTTGGCTTTACTAACCACCCATACGTAATGACTCTAAAATCTACCTCCTTCCTTGATTTTGCCCCTGAGCAGCAGTCTTTCCTTACTGAGCTTACTGCCATATAGTTTTACCAGGATCTTCCAAAAATATTTCAAACGCATTTCCAAAATTAAACTCATTCTCTTCATTCCTCAAACTGATCCTCTCCCATGTATTATCAGTGTCAGTGATACCAACATACTTCTTTTTATAGTTTCAGTCCTTCTCTTCAGCTTGCTTTAAACAATTCTATATTTAAGATCTGTCAACTTTACCCATTTTTTGATGCCCTTTATGTTTCCACTTCCACTAACCCTTTCCAACACTCACCTCTTATAGACTCTGGTAGTCACCCATTATTGGTAGGTTCATCTGTTTGTAAGCACGTGGTAAACTTAGGAGAATTTAGCTCTAACCCTAGTTAAGAGCACTTGCTGCCCTTATTCGGATGGTGGCTGGTATTTGCCATCAGAGTTTCAAGGTCTTTATTGAGATGCACAGCATAGGAATTTATGTTATTGCTTTTCGTTGAAAATAAAAGAAACATACAAAAAGCACAGAATGTCTAAGTGTGATGACTCTAAACATGTTGTTCGACTTCAGTCCTATCTCTAACTTGCTTCAGCCTCTGTGCTCATCTTTGCGCCCTGTACACACGCTTCTTAATTTACCACCAATTCTGCGTCAGTGCAACCAGAGAAAACTTGACATGGACTCCAGCCACACCCCCAACTTACTGTGTTGGCTCCGGCCAGGCTGTGTGTGGAATAGCTTTGCACAGACAAGGTCTGAGGGATGAGGACATGGCCTTGTGTGGAGAGAGGCCAAAGTCAGAGACAGAAGAACAGTTTAGGGTCTCAGATTCAAGGAGAAAGTGCGAATCCACAGACACTGGAAGAAGTCAGAACTTGAAGGGATTTGAACGAGCTTGAAAAATAAGTGGGTGTCTGCATAAATGGAAAATATTGAGGAGTTAGGACAAGCAAAAATGCAAAAATGCTCATCTAGATATGGGACTAGGAGATAAGTTGGCTGAGAGGTGATCAGGGGAAGAAAGATAAAAGTTGGTCCTGGGTTTTTCTACCCTTTGTGTTTTTAATTGATGTACTAGATTAATATTATGTTTCCTGGGACCTAAATTGGAGTTATTATCAGTGAACTAGTGAACCCAGTTTAAGCTATCCAGTCTTGAAAACTTTGTCCTTAGATACTAAAGTTGAATTAATATCCTTAGACTCATTCTTATTCCAATATAATTATTTGTTTTTGAGAGCCCCCTTCATTAAATTGTTTCTGTAAGGTCTATTTTCTATGTCCACGAGTCTGACCAATAGCTTTAAAACTTCAAATACCACTTCCCTATAGTGTAAGAAGCTTTAGCATGAAACTCCATGGCTCTGTGAACTCTAAAATTACATGCATTTCTGAATGACTGTGCAAATGTGCATGTTCCTGGGTGTCTGCTTAAATATTTTAGCAGACCCTTAAAGACACAGGAGATCTGAAAAAGCTGTTGTCCCGGAGGTTTATCAATGTGAGCAGGATGCTGGAAACCTCTTAAAATATAAATCTGATCATGCCCTGCTCCTCTGTTTTATAACAGTTTGGGTTTCCCTTGGCACTTGAATGAAGACCAGATCTAAGGAATGTGACCTATAATACTTGAGGGGTATGTCAATTTTGAAATCTCTAGACTAGGTTTGCATTGCTTTTTTTCCTGGACATGTGGCTCGAGAATATATTACTTCATTTCAATTCCTTTAGCAAACTCTGCTCCCTCTCATCTCAGGGTCTTGCATATTTTTTGGGGGAAGGAACTGTCCCCATCATAATTTCCCAACCTGCTTCCACCAGCCCTTTCCCCCAATTACTTTCTATCTCACTTCTCATCTCAGCTTAAACACTGTTTTCTTGTTAAGTCTTTCCTGACCGTTCTGACAAAATTGGGTTTTACTTATTCATATGTTCATAATTGCCCTCTACTTTTATGTCATGATGTTTATCACAGCTTATAATTATAAATTTGAGTCAAAATTTTATTAATATTTATCTTTTGTGTGTGTAAGCTCAGAGTGTAGGGAAATGATGGTTAATTTTCATTGTATTATTTGTAGCACCCAGGATGGAGTTTGGTACTCAGTACATGTGCAGTACAGATTTGTTGAATGAATACATGCTTTGATTTACTATCTTGGAGCTCGTCGTTTGAGTGCGTAGTTACATTCATACACCCCTCAGCATCCTTCACAGAATTTTAGTACATAGTAAATCCTAATTAAATAATTGTTGACTGAATGACAAGATGCTTTCCTAACAGAGAAATGCTGCTTTCCTGCAGTTACCTTAATCATGTGTTCTTCTTTTTATTTCCCATATGTAAAAATGCTAAATGGTGTAATTTCTAGGTCAATTGCTTAAAAAGGTATTTCCAAAGTGATGAACTCTAATGATCATGTTTAAGTCTTCATGAATTTCACACATTTTCCATACCTCCCTACAGCATTTGTATACATGAATACATGGAGAACTTATCATTTGATTTTTCATATTCCGTAGCTAATGTGAGTTGCTATGCAAATTAGACCATATAACTTTCTGCACATTTTAAAGAATTATATGCATGTGCCTCACTGTGTGTTAACTGATATATGGAAGCAGTAAGTACTGACAGAGCACTTAATTGCTTAAACCATCATCCTGGCACAGTGAACCTTTCATAATTCTTGATAATATGTTTCTGATTATTTGTTGCCTGAGTGCCATATCGTAAGAACGTATGTGAACGTAAGGGTCTATGTGTAGTTAGGTCATATGCCATTTTATATAAGTGAGCTATAAACCAATTCTATTACACTGGAGTTAAATTTTGAAAAGGTGATTCATAAATAGAAATGAATGTTTTCACAGTTATGCTTCTCTAACATTGTGAAGGCATAACATTGTTATACTTCTCTATTACTGTTTACAGTAATAGATGCCTTTACTGATAAGGCTAAACTTGTCCAGAATATTCACAACATTGTAATATTTGAACAATATTTTTTGTCTCATAGAAATGACTTTGAGAGGTGTTGTTAGCTAGACAGTGCAATGCATACTGATAAATTAGAGAAAGTATAAGAAATGAAAGCCCACAGGAGACGTTTTATCTGTTTTAAAAATCATTTTGTAGTTTGACAATGCCTAGTAGCTAAACTCAGTGTCCCAGGATCTATTGAACTGATAGAAAGTGGAGCTTAGCAGTTGCACTATCATAATAAGACAGTTGTCAGCATGCTAGAATCTCATTTTGACTGTGGTTTGATGAAAGTTGCCCTCAAAGGTGTGTAGTAGCTCTATTGAAGACACCCACATATGCAATACCACGTAATTGAGCTAAGAATCAAGTAGTATAAAGTAAAGTTCCTGGACTTTCAAAAGTAAATACACTCTCATTGATTACCTCTCACCCAGCGTCCCTGTGGCAATGGAGCTGAAGCACTTGTGCTTCAATTAGGACTTAGTGGCAATTCACAGCAAAGATGAGAGATTGAACGTGAATATTGAAAACTAGAAGCTAATTATGCTTTTTCAGAATAAAATGGTATCTAAATGTATGGAGAGCCTATTATGAGTCATAAATTGTGCTGTAGATTTTACATGGACTATTTGAACTCTTCACAGCAAACCTATGGAATAGGCACTATTATTATCATTTCTGTATTACTATCGAAATTAATAAAATGAGGCTGAACTGGCCTTCTGCCACAGAGTTTACATGACAGAACTTTGGAGCCCAGTCTCAGAATTAAAAGGCCAGGCTTCTAATCACCACACAGGCAAATGAGATAAAACCCAAATGGCTGTTTATGAAGATGGCTGCCGCAGGCTATTTGGGAAAGATATTTTTGGAACCACATTGTCTAAACTACGTAAGGTTTTTAGTTTGTTTGTTTGTTTTCAATAAGTAGTGGACCCAGAGCTATTGAAGTTGAGATTTGGAGAATTAAGATAGTATAGGGGCTGGTAGATATTCTTAGCATTCTTATCCTTCTTTCATTCCCATTCTCTCTCTTACCATTCTATACATACAAAAATGAATGAACCAAACCTATAAATCCCATAAAAGCTATCCTTAATCTGTCCCTTTTTTAGTGTGTTTATAAAAAAAGGCCAATAGCTTTCAAGCAAATATGATATGGACTGAAGCAGAGAGCTCTGCACAATTTTTAGGATGTGGCTTGGCAAAATCTGTTCATTTTTTCTCAGGAGCAGGAAATACATGCAATGAAGCAGATTCATCCAGTGCATAAGCAATTCATAGAGTACATGTTTTTCTGGGAAATTGACTGATATTGCTGTATCATCAATATTCTTTTATATAATATTGTCAGCTATTTTTATCCTATTGTCCAGAATCATAAGTAGAAAAAGTGCCTGCATTTTTGATGCTATAACTTAAAAGTATTCCAAGTGTAACTTTTAAGTTTTATTAAAAATGAAAATAGTACTAAAATTTTCCTTACCTATTTTAAAATTTTCACATTTAGAAGAATCTATTATATTTTAAATTTTACTTACTGCAGCCTAAAAGCTGCAACTCTTTAGCGCCATAAGCAAGAATTGTTACAATACATGCTTCAGGTTTTTAGGTTTTTCCACCAGGGCTTGGGGTATATAAACACTAAGAAGTATGTGAAATAATGAATTATATCTTACATCGAGTATATTTGTGCCACCATCCTATACTCATAAAGAATATTGCAGTGTTTCCTCTTGCTCTTGGACTTAGCCTAGTGAAATTACATTCTGGACAGATACTACATACTTACTGACAATAGCGGGGGATATGAAGCCTGTTGCTTCATATACCCCATGAAGATTCAATCAAAGCCAAAAGGAAACAAAAATAGCTTGAATAAACAAATGGCAATTTACTCCAAAATGTATTATACATTTGCACATGAAATTTTCCCCAAGTCTCCATTAAGTAAAAATATTGGAGAAAGTAATATAGTTCATGGGGTTAATTCAAAAGCGGGTGGGTAATTGAATGAAAGATAGTCAAACAACTGATTTGAAGAGGCCGTTATAAACCACTTAATGCAGATTTGAAGAGAAACAAATAGTAGGGAAATCTTCCATTTAAAATGAATAATCTTAAAAGTATACAATTATATGTTAATTTCAAATATATATATATTGTATTTATAATTCACAAAAATCTTAGACGTTTCTGTGTGTGTATCTTACAGTGAACTTCTGGGAATCTTAAAAATTCAAATCTGGATGATGAAAATTAGATCAAATCAATATTTAGCAATATTCAACCAATTTGTAATAAGCTTAGTAATTTGTAAGTATAGTAAACATATGTATCCCAAGTAAAGACAGGTGAAAAGCACTACTCTTAATATAAATTACATTATATTTGGAATTGTAACTCCATTTCTAGTTCCCTCTTACCTAATATCATGCTAATAAGCTTCTGTGGTGTAGATACTGGTTTTAAGTTTCCTCTTAGGATTTGAACTGTCAGTAAAACTTTAACAGAAACAACTCGAAACTACTTAAACTACTCAAGGCTAATTATTAAAAGGTGTAATGTGCAGCATGTGACTATAGTTAATAATACTCTTCTGTATATTTGAAAGTTGTTTAAAAGTTCTCATCATAAGAAAAAACATCTGTATGTATAGTGACAGATGTTACCTACACTTATTGTGATCATTTCACAATGTATACAAATATTATGTTGAACAACTGAAATTAATATAATTTATATTCAATTATATCTTAATAAAAAATGTATAAAGGAGAGCAATCAATACTTGGAAGTTTGTTTTCAACATCTTAGATATTCCACCTCTTTAACACAAATAGGACATTATGTAAAAAAGCTTTACCTTAATAATATAGTTCCTAGTTTGCCAATATGAATGTTAGCTAGATTTGTCTGAGTCATAGTAATTCTCAAAAGAATATAATTCTCAGAAAACTAATTCCACTGAGGAAAGTAAGTTTAATTTTTCAAACGTGGAGAGAAAACTAAGACGAGAAAAGAAATATCCAGTTTATTATTTCTAAAATGATTGTAGATTAGCCTCATTGATTCCATAAATTTCTGTTGAATGCCCAATAAATACAAATACACACACACATTGATTTATTTAAAGTAATATGCAATGTCTATTTCAGTTGTTTTAAAAAATGATTGAGCAGTGAGCAATCGAAGTCAGATATGAGAAAAGATAATGCTGGTTCTTTAAGTATTTCATGGTTACTGAAAGAAAAAAAAGAGTTTTTCTGGTTCTGAAGGGTAAAAATAAGTATCTGGAATAAGATATACTACAAACAAACCCTCTAATTCCTGTTTCATTGATATATTGGGGCAAAGGTTTCCAAATGACAAACTTGTAATAATACTTCTGTTTTACCACACTGATGAAAAAATATCAGTAACATTAACAATGATTTAAATAGAATAACCATCTGAATAGTTTAAGAACACTGAGTGAAATCTTAGATTTCAAAACAGGTTCCTTTCACAAGCAAAAATTTGCACGCTCACATTCAAATGCACATTTCGAAACCATCTCCTAGATTATTTCTCATTCTCTCTGAGTTCTTCTTTAAAAATAGAATCAAATTTAGCAATATGTGTTAAATTCTGTAAATAGGATTAGCTAAATTCACCCTAGTTTGTCTGAATTGTTTTGAAACACAAAACACCATTTTGAATAGCCACAACCTCTTTTCATCACGTTCCATGTTCAGCTTCCTATTTTTGCTCTTTGCTGTGGCCTTGAGCACAGTGTTCTTTTTTGCTTCACTTTTCTTCACTTATATGATGAACACAATCATGTAGTATTTGAGAATGTAGATCTACCCCTGTGGCTGTGTTGTCTCTGTAACTGTTCTATGTCTTCTTATTACTGTGTCAGTTTTCTTAGATTGTAAAGTTTTGAATTTTACAATTAGAAGATTTTTGTTTTATTATGAAAAAATTTTCTCTGATACCATTTACCCTAACCTGAGTTACCTATCTGTGTATTATATAATCTGTTTATCGGGTCTATATCCCTCTATTTAAAAAGTGTCAGGGGGCAGAAAATGTAGACGCCAATTTTAATTGTTAGCTTAAAACACTTTTTCAAACATCCTCTTTGCCGAATACATGACTTGAATACCTCTTTTATTCCTCTGTGCTTCTGTTCATTTTGGTAGCAGCTGAATGGAGGTAAATGATCTGCATAAGTCACAAACTATATAATAGGATCATGCATATCTTATTTTTTATTTTAGCCAAGTTCTAAGTAATTGCCACCCACAGCCGGTATTTAATAAAAGTTACCAACAGATGGAACCACTGAGGGCCAGGCAAAATTTAACTCCACCTGATAAGTATATCTTCAAGATTAATAACATCTCAAAGCTAAAGGGATCCCCAATCTTTATAATCATTTTCAAATTAAAATTTTACATAATTAGATTTCAAAGGAATTATCAGGCATTGCCTATAAAACAGAACTTGCTAATCATTCCTGTACATTTTGTACTGACTTGCCCACTATTAGCCTGAGCTATATTTACATTTTAAAGAATTAATGAAAAAGTAGACATTGTGTTTGTAGTTTCTTTTTTCATGTTATTATGTTCAAACTAGGAATACATTTTTCTCAATTTTTTGATACTCTCCCCTGCCCCATCGCATGACCTAGACATGAAAAGCTCTATAATCTCCTTCACTAATTTAGAGAAAACCATAATTCAGTTGTTACAAGTATAATTCATGCCAGAGCACTGAGAATCACTAAGCAACTAATTCAAGAATTTAATGATTTAGGGACTTCCCTGGCAGTCCAGTGGTTGAGACTTCGCCTTCCAGTGCAGGAGTGCGGGTTCGATCGCTGGTTGGAGAGATAAGATCCCACATGCCTCATGGCCAAAAAAACAAAACATAAAGCGGAAGCAACGTTGTAACAAATTCAATAAAGATTTTTTTTAATGGTTTACATTAAAAAAATCTTTAAAAAAAGAATTAATGATTTATCTTTTCCTAAAATTTTAAACTTTAGAGGAACAAGATGAATTTTCTGGTCTACTACGGCTTTCTGTGTTTTTCATTTGCATCCATGTTATGATGTAATTTGGGTTCTAGATATTGAGGAACGTGCTTTGGAAACTGTGTTGGGGTGAAAGTATCAACAATAGTTTAAAGTATATGTAAGTGAAATTACTCCACTTTTTTAGTCACTAGAGAGTGAAACAATGTTTCATAAAATGATTTCTTTGCATTTGAGAGAAAGAAAATTTAAGGAGGTAGGATTATGCGTTGATAACTGATGTTAGTGTATGCTAACAATGTTGAATCCATAATTTGATATTGATAATTCTACATATTTCTTCCTGAACTACACCATTAGCATGGTGTGTGTAAATGCTTACTCTAAGTATAATGACTATAGTTTACCATTAAAAAGTAGTGTTCTTTGTGGAGAACAAATGCGCTTAGTCGGTTTCCAGAAGCTATAAATTCTATAAGAAATGTTTAATCTAATCCTTGATCATAATGATTTTATTCTCTAAATGAGGAAATGAGACATATATGAAACAGTCGATAAACAGTTGGATATGCTAAATGCTACAAAGCAATTAAGTAAGAACAGAGTGATATGAGATCAGGTTGTTATTGCACAGGTTTGTATATGTGTCAAAGGAACAAGGCATGTGCCTTTTAAGTCTGACAGCTGGCTATCTCTCTTGGACTCACAGGGTGTAATTACCTTAAAAACCAGAGGCTGCAAGAGAAATAAAGCATCTTCAGTAAGCATAAGTTTGGGAAACAGTGGCTTAAATAATGTTATGTGTCTTTAGCAAGACTTTTCTTTTTCAAAATAGGCTAATGTACATTGGGATATTTGAAAGTAGACATTGTCTATAGTAGTAGGCATAGTACTTTTTAAACCTTTGTTTTCACCTGATATTCCACAGAATTCATTTTAAAAATGCTCTTAGTGAATTTCCCATGGTTCGTGTTGGCACTCAATCTTGATGCTTAGGAACTGAATTTCATCATTAAGCAGAAATTGGAACCATCTTTTAGTAATAGATTTGCATTAACCAATCTCCTAAAACTGAGCTATGAAATCAGAATGTCAGCAATTTAATTAAGAATGAGAAGTATAACTGCCAGAGAAACCAAATACAATCTTCTGAGTAGTGTTTTCTCCCCCATAGGAACACAGCATGGGAAAATAAGTTATAATTAGGAGACTGGTTGGTGAACATGAAAACAAAACACAACAAGGTAAGAAGATGTACGTTTCAAATGTGTAACGTCCTTGCACTAAAGTAACCTAATGTTGTCATCACCCTTAAAAGGATATGCCCGTCATTAACACCATACAAGTTACGTCCTTGGTCCATGGGGTACTTCCCTGCGGACACTGTTCTAATTGCATTGCCAAACTTTTATCAGTCACTAACCTTTCTCCTTTGTGGATAGCAACTTTCCTCCCTTTCAATGGAGCATTCTGTGATTAGCTACTTTAGTTAATCTATTTGATTAGATAACTTTCTAGTCTTGTTGATTTGTGAACTTATTCATTTACTTTGTCCCTTTAAGGTAATTCTGTCTATATATGCTCTGATAAGTGAAGATATAGTAAGTTAGTTTTAGAATACATTGAGTTAGTGGTACTGGAAAGTCTGATTCTGATTTTCCAGGAAGAAAATGGAGAGATGAGACTCAAGAGCCAGACAGAATTTAGAAACATATATTTCGGAGTCTTTTGTGTAGATGTGGATGGGATTGTCTGTTTGTTTAGGATAAACAAAAAAATGCACAAAGAATAGAATATTGGAAAATACTTACATTTAGTAAGTGGGGTATCCAAAAATAGATAGAATATGGAGAGCCATAATCATGTAGCACAGTACTAGTTAAGGATGTATATCTATATCTGTATTTATACATTTATGTCTGTGTATCTATGTCCCTATCTATCTATCTATCTATTTATCATCTATAATATCTATCTATTCCCCCCTCCCTGCCCCCCTCCGCCACCCCCGCTCCTTTCTCACCAACTTCTTTTAGGTCTGGGATAATACAGAATGTCACCTTAGAGCATCAGGTTGGACTAAGGAGAACATAACTAGTTGAGTGGGATGAGGAGACACTTTTTTCTGCTTAGTGATTGGAAGTAGGACTAAATCCAGAAAACCCAAGTAAGCTCTCAGGGTTTGGCTCCTTTTAGTTTAGCAAATCCAAATTCAGCAATCAGTCATGACACTGGATCTTTGCTGGTCTAACAAAGCTTTCCCTTCCTCATACCAACATCCCTTGGGGCAAATAGGTGAAGGAAGGAGAGGCTGAAATCTGCACAGAAGCCAAGGAGCCTCCAGAAGGATATAGGACTGAGGTTGCCCCTTTCCTTTTGTGATTCAATAATTTAGAGCTTGGTATGTTTCTGACAGAGGACAGCTAGAAAAAAAAAGGGATCTTGTGTTTTCCAAGGAAGCCCACCATAAGGGGATCCAGATTTAAATTTGATCTAAGGACCTAGAGTTTGATGGGCTTCCCCCAGACTCAGCTTTGTTTGTACTTTGGGAACGATGGATGAGCAGTGTGGGTGTTCTAAGGAGGCTCAAACTGGCAGTAAAAGGATTAGGATAGAACGAGCACCAAGCCTGCAGCATGATGGCTGACGTTTGAAAGCAAGACTATACCCAAACTCCTAGGGTGCAGGAGAAATCTTTGGGGAGGACAGCAGGACTTCGGAGAGAGACTCTCAATTACACACAAATGAGAATTAAGCAATGACTTGGAGAAATGAGAGAATTTTTTCTATATCTGTTCTGTAAGTTGTGGAAGAGATTCATATATGTTATAGCAGTGCTATGCTGTAAAAGCAAGAGAGGAGAGCACTTAAGGAAGGCATGCTCACCAGACAGTTTTTGTAGAACAGTCAAGAAAATGAGACCTGAAGAAAATATCAGTCATTTGAGCATTTAGAAGTCAGTAGTATTTTAAGAGACATATTAGAACAACAGAGTATGTACCTAGATGGTTAGAGATTAAGCAATTAGGGTTCTGGGAAAAGAAAGAATTTTATCAAGCAGAGACCACTCCTGGGGAGGTTTTTTGGGCTTAATGGGATAATATTTTAAAATCATTATTGCCTTTAAAAAGACAGAGTAGGCAATGAGAAATAATATGAATTTTTCTAATAAATTCTATTAATTATTGAGCTTCTAGTATGCACTTAGCACTGTGCTATTTGCTAAATAGAAATGTTAAAAGAACAAACATGCATGAAAATGGCTGATGAAACCAGCTACTAAAAAGGCAAGATGGAATGAAATCAAGTTGACATTCTAAGAATTTCTAGATAGAAATGAAAGTCCAGTTGAATTTGGAAAGAAGCATTTTTAATTGGAAGCTTTGCAGTACATGGAAATAACATGGGCTTCAAAATCAGGTTTATGTGAATACTGTTCTGGTAGGTTTTTATAATATACTGGGAATTTCACAGGGAACAGTTGGACTCCTAGGACTAAGATAAGAGGAGCGTAATGTAAATTCCATCTAACTGATGGCAGAATATCCTGATTTTTACTTTTCTAGTAGCTATGAGAATGATGGAGCAAAATGACTCTATATTTTAAAAAGTAAGTACATAAATACATACATACATAAGAAATAAATCAAAACGTAAGAAAATACTAAATTTATATTCAAGAACTTCTAAGTAAAATTTTGAATTTTGCATGCTAGGTTTGCTCAAAGTGTAGAAAACCTTTCCATCATCTCATTACTGAATTACTAGACTTTATAACTTAGTAATTTTAATCATTACAAGATTGAAAAGTACTCTAAGTAAGCATTTCACACAACCCCCTATTATAGAACAAAAAGTGAAGTCTTAAAACATTGAGTGGCTTCCTCTAGTTTATTCATTTTCAAAGAATTTTTGGCAAATTCAGAATTGGAATCCAATACCCTGACTTCCAGTGAAGTGTGTTTTACTGAAGCGAGCTTCAGGTGTTTTAATGGGTGTAATTGTTTTTCTTTAGCGCATAATATTAAATTATTATTTTCTATAATTTTTTGGGAGCAACATACATTACACATGAAGGAAAATCATTATGGTCTATTTTTGTGAATTTACTGGTTTATTTGTGCTGATTTTGATATTCCCATATCTGAAACAAAATTTTTTCAGAATGCATAATGACATGCAAAGCATGGTGATTTTTTTTCTCGACTGGTTTTCATACATGATTAGAGTATCTTTTCAAACTTCTGGAACTACATTTGAATCCTGTCAGAAATAAATGAACAACCTCAATGAATACTTTAGTCTCCTTTGAGCTCTTTGAATTAGATTATCCCTCTCTGCAACTTTCAGTTCAGATGGAAAAAACCAGGGAGATGCAGCTAGATTGTTAATAGTAGAAGTGGTCTGATTCAGGTACAGCTGTACAAACATTCCTCTCATTATAGTTTTCAAATGGACTTTGCAAGATATATGGTAATTTTTTTAGCTATATATGTGGGCAAGTTTGCAATTAATACCAATAAAGGGAATAGTCCATTTAAAGTCAGTCTTTCAGAATGCACAATTCTATATTTATGACCTTGATTTCATAATGTAACGTAAAGTGGAGTTATTCTGCAGTAGTTTTATTTATATGTTTCTTTTTGGTATAAATATAAGAAAGAAATTTTTCACTTGAAATGTTGACTGTGGTATATACAGAATATCAAATCATTTTGGTGAATATCTCACTAGAGAATTAAAACAATACTACCCATTTGTTTATTAATCTGAAACATGATTATTGAATCACTTTACAGATTCTGACTATATCAGGAACTTCTGACTGTTTCAACATACAAACTGGTATTGATCACTAAAAAGTTGTCCAAAGCTGTATTTAAACTACTAAAATTGGGGAATTGTGAAACCCAGTTTTTGAGTTCACATAGTTATGTTTATCAGTTTTCATTTTGTACATGTATATTTTCTCCGTTGATTGTTTCTTTGTAGAGTTTACATCAAATAAGGCCATAAATTAAATATCACATTACGATAGCCTCTGAATAAGTGCACATCCATTTCTCTTTATATGTGCATCTCATTTGATTTTAAGGAGTGTGTGTGCATGTGTGTGTGTTTGTGTGTGTGTGTGTGTGTATGTGCATGAGAGAGGGAGAGAGAGAATCTTCATAGGTACCTACCCCAGCTTGTATAAAATAGACTATCCAAGATATAAAAATGATTCTGACACAACATTTACTGTAATTTACAGCTAATTTTACCTATTTAAAATGTTTTTATGATGGTATACTAAAAGTGGGGGGCTGTGGAATAGATTGACTTGGTGTTAAGGAACCAATCAGAACAAAATTTCCTTTGTTCAAACACAGGAGCAATTAAAATCGAAGGAATCACTGAGCACCTACTATGTTCCAATCTCCTTACCAGATATTGTGCATATATTATATCATTTAATCTTTACAACTATATTTAGTTGGCTTTATTTCCACACTTTAAGGAGGAGGAACTGAGAATTAGGCAAATAGACCAACTAAGTTGCTTTGTGATGCCAAAATGAGTGATGAAACCTAGGATCCAAGGCCATGTTTGTTTGACTAATAGATCAACTGTCATTCCACTTTATTTAACTGATTGTATATTCTGACACTTAATGGTTCAGTGGGGAGAAGCTATTTCCTTTACTCTTCTTAAAAAATGTTTCTATGTTGTAATGATTGCTTCGTTTCTGTAAACGCCATAAAACTGCATAAAACCTGAAGCATTAAGATTAGGTATACTGTTTTGGTTTGGTGAGCAAAAGGATTAGATATATAAGTGAATTCCAAAATGGATGAATATGAATAGAAATAGAAAAACAAGGAGAGCAAGGTAATTGAGAATAGGAAAGAAGCAAGTATCAAGGCAAAGAGAAAAGTAAAAGCAACAATGTTTATTTACAGGTGGCTCTTGTAGAAGGGTCTGGAAGCGTGGGGCTGCATGCTACTCTCTTCATCCATGCAGTTGCTTTTTCTGAGAGGACTCTGCAAATCTGAGCGCTTTGTGTCAGGTTACATCAACTGTGCAAACCTCCTTGTTTGAACTGAATAAATGTAAAGAGATCTGACTTTTGAACACAGACAATAAAAGAAGAAAAATCCTATTAAATCCTGTACAGCAGTGCAAAACTCGAGGCTTTATTAAAGCTTCCTTACTCAAGGAACTATGCAGTACTTCCACTGGGAAACAAAATATCGGACGAAATCACAAGGAAGAAAAGCTGTCATTGTCAACAGAGACTTTAATTTCAAGTATATTAATAAGTGCACCATGAGCTCCCAAGAAAGAAAAGGTGCCAGGCAGTCACCTGAAGGCTGTTCTTCTTTTCATACTTGAGGCTCCTGAGCCACTTTTCAAGTGGTTTGGAAATTTGCCTTGTTGATGACAGTTATCGCTCACCTTCCTAAAATTGGTCTTTAAAATGACTTTGTGCTTTAATGCAGACAGAAAAGTCCTTCACTCTGGTGATCAGTTCCAAAACCTCAGAAACAGTGCAATCAATCACATGTAGTGCCTGATGGATGTGTCAGGTGATAAGCGTAGCTATAGCTGTTTCAAGGCCACTGACTCGGAATCTGCAATCTGACTCAATTTCTTTAAAGCCTATGGCTTTGGGGTAAACCAAGGGTCAGCAAAAGTGTCCTCTTGTGCACTGATCATTTGAAACACCAGAATATCAAGTTAAGAAGATCGAATATTGATTTAGAAAGCACTTTCAGGTTATTAATGATTTCGATAATTCTGATTAATGAAAAAATTAAATTTCATTTGATGACAGCATTTTAGCTGTGTTCATTACTTTTCTCAAATACTTTTATAATGATAAATTGGCAACTTCCATAAAATCAACAAATTCCTTGAAAAACATAGCCCAAATTGTCAAGTACTCTAGTAATCTTTTTAAATATATACTTTAAATTAAAAATATATATATATGTTTAAGGCATAAAAGATGATGATATGATATACATAGATAGTGAAGTGATCACTGTCAAGCTGACTAACAGATCATCTTCTGACATGGTTACCATTTCTTTTTGTGATGAATGCATCTGAAATCTACTCTCTTAGCATATTCCCAGTACTCAACACAGTTTTATGAGTGTGTTGATAACTCACACACTTATCATGCCTGTCTATGAGATCTCCAGACTTATTCACCTTACATGACTTCAAGTTTGACCAGCATCACCCATCCCACCCTCCCTGCCCCCACCCCCTGCAACCCCAGCTCCTGATAACCACCATTCTACTCTCTGCATCTATGAGGTGGGTTTTTTTTTTTAAGATCACACATATAAATGAGATCATACAGTATTTATCTTTCTCTGTCTGGCTTATTTCACTTAGCAAAATGTCCTCTGTGTTCATCCATATTGTTGCAAATGGCAGGATTTTCTCATTTCTCAAGGCTGAATAATATTTTAGGATTGCACTCTCTCTATATATATATAAAATCATATCTTCATTCATCTGCGGGAGGACACTTGGGTTGTTTCTGTATCTTTATATCTTGGCTATTGTGAATAATGCTGCAGTGAACATGGGAGTACATATACTGCTTTGAGATAATTTCATGATTGTGGAAAGAGTTTATTACACAGCATTTCTTAGAAGAACATTGTATTTGATCTTGACAGATAGTTTACTACACTGAATTCTGTATTATTTCTATGAACAATGTCAGAAAAAAACTATTTACATTGTCCTAGGCTTGTGTTTAGAGCCAAATGTAGCCAAGACTAAAGAACAACAAAATTCAAAATGAAATGAACAAAAGAAAAAGAAACAACAAAAAATATATATGAAAGCAATGTTTAAGTTTGAAAAATCTGAATAACAGAAATATCAAAGCTATTTATTACTTGAATCATCTGTTAAATTTTTCATTGTTTTTATAGATACCTCTGATATTTTAAATCACATAATATACACAATTACTTATTTTTATTGCTTGATTTTTTCTGTCTTTAACTTAGCTTTTATCATTTTATTGAAAAATGTTTATTTTATGCCTGGTGTGCATCAGACACTCTGAAATATTACATTTTAGCTTCTGAGGCCAAATGACCAAATATTAGATTCTGTGCATATAAAATATTCCTGTAGAGAGATCAGTTAGAACTTAAAATTACAGACATATTTTGACAACAAAAGAATCTAGTCATTAAGCACTGACAACCCCTATTGTTATTCTAAATCCAGGTGAGTCAATAAGAAGTTTTACATCCTGCTTAGAGAAAGAGCAGTAACCTTTAAATCAGTGCTCCACATGAAGGAGTAATTAGGTGCTCACTTTTGGAGAGGTCGAACCATCACCGATTGTAGAAATGCCTGCCTCTGAAGCTGTATTCATTAACGTAGTAATGAGCTGTTGAAATAGCAATGCAGGGCAAATCTAAAATGCAGGGAGACTAATTGGCTTATGGATACTTTCAGCTACCCTGCTGTTAGAGACACAGACACTTCTTTATATGCAGTGGACATTCTGAATTCCATTATTGGTGAAACATGATGCTGTGTTCACAGGTCTCAGACTCATGAATTTCTGAAACCTTGAATTGTGGCTCTCTGGATGTTTTTCAGAAATTTAACCAAAATGCCCCATGAAACTTCCTTAGTGTTAGCCAGGGACGTCTTTTTGCTGAACAAAGCGGGATCTTGGGTCTCACATTTACAGAAGACTCTGCTCACAGAATGATCTCATCTGTTTTGTCCTCAGCTGTGAAGTTGGTTAACAGAGCCTACCTCAGCTCTGTTACACTGCACAACCCCAGGTCATTACAACACTGACAAGCCATCTTGTAAATATAAGTCATCTACTAAGAATTAAAAAAAAAAAAATCGGTAACATTTCTGCATTATTCACGGATAAAAGAAGACACCTTAAAGAACACACAACTCTGATGGTGGCTGAATGCCAAACCCTTTACATTATTATTATGACATGAATTGATAACTAGTGACAGCAGCTTTGTTCCTGCATTCTGTCTTGAAATATCTGGTCACATAGACATAAATTCCATTTGATGCTTAAATTTTAATAATAATTTATTTCCCTGCAGTTGGACAATTAGAAATAAGCTTGCTAGGAGCTAGATCTTTATATGAAAGGCCTGAAGTCTACTTCGCCTTCCTACGTCCTTCCCTTTCGAATCTAGAGCTCTTAGGTGCCAGTTACCTCTCCATCTAAAAATCAGGTAATTGCTCCCTATCATTTATCTCCTATTCTTTCCCCCACTCCAATTTCCTACTTTTGAATCACTTTCTTTCCCTTATTAGTATGTAGATTGATTTCACATTTGCTAATCCATAGCTTATGATACACACTGCGCTGTAGGCTGTAAACCAGTTACATAGATCTTGGTCATAGTGCTTGAGAAGCTCATAGCCTTGTTTCGTATGTGCAAGCATGACATAATCCCGTGGTTATTCTGCAAGAGACTCTAAATTTGCACAGAGGAGGTCATTTATGTACATTCTGGTGTAATGGATTAATGCTCTTCTGCGCTCCCAAGAAGGATGACTTCCTACACAAGTGTTCTCATCTCCAGCTTAACCCTGATAACATGGTCTTCCTGGGTTTTTCAGATATGACTCATTTGGCCACTATGCAACACCTAGATAGGTCATTATGGCCTATGTGTAATGGGAATATTGAATGCGACTAAAAATGATTAAATAACAACATTATGTTGCAGGCCACCATTAAACCTTGATGTAGCCTCATTATTAGCATGTTTCCTGTCACTTTTGCTTTGTATTTTATAGCAATAGCCTGCCAGGGCTTATTTTGCTTATTAATTATGCTATTTGCTGATTTGATGAATGATGAAATAGACTGAAGATTAGAATAGAAAGAAAACTAAATAATTGGAGAACCAACCACAGAATTGTACCTTTTGAATTTCGCTAATTAGCACAACTCTTTGCAGTCATTTGTTTCCTACGGTTCAAAGTCAGGTTTGTCATAGTACTTTTAAGAAGTAGATCTTAGTTACAGATCTAGAAGGGAAGAAAAATTAGGAATAATTTCTATGTAGAATTCATATTCTTGACTTTTTTCATGTCGAATAAGTTAAATTCTTGTTTGTTGAGTTACTTGTTTTAGTGAAAACACTGGCATTTTGGTTAGATGTTTATCATTTCTTTTTTCAATTCTTTTATGTCTATATTTATAATGTTTCTGTCTATTAAGTCTCTGATACTGAGACCCTGTGTTGTTTAAAAATGATTTTCATAAATTGGGAGAGGGTGGTGGTGGTGGGATGAATTGGGAGATTGGGATTGACATAGGTACATGAATATGTATAAAGTAGATAACTAATAAGAACCTGCTGTATAAAAAAGTAATTAAATTAAATTTAAATTTTTTTCATAAATCAGTGGGACTCTTCCTTTATGAAGTAACAATGTATATGCAAGGTACAAGTCAGAGAAAAAGAATCATATTAGCTGAGAAAGAGAAAGGGGAATTATACTTAGTATTTATTGTGCTACTTCAGCCCAAAGTATAAGTTCAAAGAGACCTAGATGATGGTATTCTCTTGCCTAAAACATCTAATTTAAAGAATGCTGACCTTACCTATGACTTTCCTATCTACCCACCCCCATAAAAGAAGAGCCTGGCAAACACTGGCATCAGGCTTGTTGCATACTATGTTTTCTCTGATTAAGAACCATTTTTCTTTGGAGTACAACTTTAGATAGGTCAGTAATAAAACAACAACAAGGGTGTTTTTGATTTACTGTTGTGGCCTAGAGCCCACTAATTACAAAACACATTATTTCCTTCCCTAAATTATCAATAATAAGCTTAGATTCATTTGTAATTTGAGCTACAAAAAGAGTTATATACCGGCCCAAGAAAGTATTTTAAAGATAGGTTTACATAACAGTGGGGTAAAATTAACTTCCCTGCAAAAGAATAACAACGTTCAATTGACATGGAATGCATTAAAAACTCTGCTTCCTGGCTTTCTCATGGTAGCAGTTTGCCAGAAATCCATGTTGAAAAATATTGTCATCTGCCTAGCTTCTGTTCCTAGAAAGGGTGTATGGCTATGATGTAAAGATTTTTATACTATAAGCTTTTAGCAAGAAAAAGGTGTAAGGTGATTAACATCTTCTCTTTACTTCTGGGCTAGAATCTCAAAGCTTAGCTGCACTGCCCTGCATTTGTCTTGAGTTACCCCAAGTCTGTAACTCTATAAATCTATAAAGTCTGTAAATCCGTCATCACTGATGAACTGGATTACCAGCACACGGAGATGATCAATGCATTTATGATTTTAAGGTAGTAGAGATATGGTTTGTAGAGGTTCCATTTTGATTTTTGAAAGCACATTTTCAACAATTTCTGTAGCTCCTTTCAAAGACATACTGTGGCCTAATTGAAGTTGCATCTTTTACAGGAGAGTGCAGCAATTAGTTAGTTCCCAATAAATACCTGTTGAATGGCTAGATAAAGTCTTCCTCATAAACAGCTAAGTTGACAGAACCATTGATACCATTTACACAGGACACAAAGTTCAGCCTTCTCCTTGTTGTTTCATGAAGTATGTTCTTTTACATTAAGTGAGAACCACCATTCCATAACAGTGTTAATTGAATATGACATCATCTTGAAAATTATAATTAATATCTATTTGAGAAGATTCCAAACATCAAATAGAAAACAAAAGACATGTGACAGGCACTATTATATATAACTCTATTAACTATGATTATCAATTTGAATAAGTCAAGTGGAAAACAAATATTTGAATCATGAGACTAGAAAGAACACAGTCTTTTATTTAGGTACCTGTTTGAGCTCTTTCTTAGAAAGGCAGCTCTACTTTCTGATCTCTGACTACTTGATTGAGCTTACTCATGGAAATACAGCAGACTCTCCCTTAAGGGAAGTCAGGGGAATGCTGTTCTCTCATGTATAAATGAATATTGCACCTACATTTATCATGTATTAGTAAAAGCATCTCTCTCAGTAAAATATCAATTCATTTTCTTCCACCGCTTATACTGTGACTCCTGTATTTCATTTCTACTAAAATACACTTCTGTCAGTGATGCGATTAAGTTCATCTGTTTATAATTTTATCTGTTTATATTATTTCAGTTAAAATAATCACTGTGTTGACAATTGAGATGTTGAATCAGAGATTGTGTCTGGGTTTTCTTGATATTCATATCAGCACCCTTAGTACAATTCCGGTTGCTTCCCTTAAAAGGAAAATATTAGTTATGCTTTATAGCTTTCATATTGGACTGTGATGTCTAATCCAGCATACCAAGTGGCATGCTCAGTTAAACCTCCTTAATCCTGCTTTTATCATATCACCCAAAGCAAGATTATTGAGTGGACTTAATAGGTTAGTGCAACATAAGGTCTCTCTTTGCTTTCTAGTTTCTGAATAGAGATGATTTGTACAGAATAATTATAAAACAGAATAGAGTCTGTCATATTAATGGAATACCTGTGTAACACACAAAACAGGAAGTAGTTTTAAACCTTTCCAAGGAGATTGGAAGCTTGGTAGAATTAGTGGTTCTACAAACCAAGAAGATAAATTCTTCTTTGTCTTGAAGAATCTTCTTTGTCTTACCCAATCTCTTCTATAACTTGGGACCTCTGTGTTCTTTGCGAATGGCTTCTGGAGCTCAAGAAGGTGGGCTGTGATCAGAGGAATGGGGAATAAAGAATAAAAGTCCCAGCAGTACATCCTCTCATGAATATTTTCTTTCAGGTTCCACTCTAGAAGTATCAGGATATTTTTAAAAAATCATTATTCATGGCAGGATTTATTTTAATATAATAGCAAGAGTAGTATACATATATAAATAAATCCCACAGCTACTCTTATGACATTTATGAAAACTTCTTACAGAAATTGTCAGTAGTTAAAATATGTAGATCAATACTTAATATGTGCTGGGCAGTGCTCTAAGCCATTTACAAACATCAAACAGGGAGTATATGTGATAATTCATTAAGGATGGTCTATATTAGATAGCGTTTATAATATTATAACAATATTATAATGTAAATAATGGTGAAAATGATGATGGTGATGAAAATGGTGGTAATTATAAAAATACTTATCTTTTTTTAAATAAAAAAATGTTTGTTAAGCCCACTTGCCTTGTTTAAACCTAATTATTTAGATGTAATCTTAATGCAGTGAATCTCAACCCTGTCTGCCTGTTAGAATCACACAGCAGTTTTCTTTTGCTTTGTGTTTTACTTTTAAAAAATTTTTTGTAAATAATTTTATATTTTACAGAAAAGTAGCAAAGATAGTGCAGGAAATTACCAGATTCCCTTCACTGAGATTTTTGTAATGTTAACATATTATATAATCATGGCAAACATCAAAATTAATAATTAAATTTAGCACAATACCATTAACTAAACTACAGACTTTATTTAGATTTTACCAATTGTCCCACTATTGTCTTTTTCTGTTTCAGGATCCAATCTAGGTATTTGATTGGTATTTCTCCTTAGTCTCCTCTAATCAGTGGCAATTTATCAGTATCTCTTCTTTCATAACCTTTATACTTTGAAGAGTATGGTCAGGTATTTTATAGAATGTTCCAAATCATTCTGGAATGGGTTTTCTGTTGTGTCATGATTCACTTAAAAGTATGAATTTTTGAGAAAAACACCACGGGTGAAGTGCCCTTCTCTTGGTATTTTAACAGCAGGTCATGGTACCAACTAGACTTCTTACTAGGGAGGTTAATCCTGATCACGTAGTTAGGGTGGTGTCCCACTGTAAAGTCACTGCTTTTCCCTTTCCATTCTCTGCTTGTGAGAAGGGAGTTCAGCCTACACTCAAAGCAGGGGGTGAGGGAAATTAAATTATTTTGTAAAACTGTGGATATATGTTAAAACTACCACTGTAATTAATATCTCTCATTTTCAGCATTTATTATGTTCCTAGAGTTGTACTGAAAACTTTACCTGTATTTTAGAATTTAAGTTAATTTTCACAACAGACATTATGTCTCCTTAAAATTGCTCTAGTTTGCTTAGAATGTTTTGATATTCCTAAAAGTTATGAACCTTATTTTTTCCAGCAGTTATTTCTGCACATCACATATTTTACCCATACCTGACTGCATGTCCTTACCTGTCCCCAGCTCCATGTCTAGCCAAAACTTAAAAAACCCAGTCTACTTAGATCCATTATAAATCTTGATGCAAATCATGGAAAGATTTCAAAGCCCTACCGTAAACAAAACAAAAACAAATAAAAACCATCTTCACTTCCCTGGACTTTACAGTTCCCTCTGTCTCTGTCTCCTGTCTCACTTTATGGCAAACCTTTTCCTAATAACTGTTCATACTCCCCCTCTCTACTCCCTTACCATTCTGTCTTATACATACTTATACATACTTCACTTCAAGTTCTGTCTCCACTATGTCACAAATTGCCTCTTATTCTTTATTCTCTGTTTGCAAAGCCACAGACCAAGCTTCATCAATTTACCCAACGTCTAGGAGCATTTTATAGCTTATTAATTATTCTCTCCTTAACAATTTCTTTTTTCCTTTTCACTTGGTTTACACAGTCTTTACTTTCTTCATCTTTTTCCACCCATCACACTGCCCACTCTTTAAAACCCTTTGTAACTGGTCATTTTTCTTCTTCCAAGTTCTAAAAATTAGTAAACAATCTTTTTAAAAATAAATTAATTAATTTTATTTGGTTGGGTCTTCGTCGCTGCTCATGGGCTTTCTGTAGTTGTGGCGAGCGGTGACTGCTCTGCGTTGCGGTGCACGGGCTTCTCATTGTGGTGGCTTCTCTTGTTGCGTACCACGGGCTGTAGGCATGCAGGCTTCAGTAGTTGTGCCTCATAGGCTCTAGAGCACAGGCTCAGTGGTTACGGCGCTCGGGCTTAGTTGCTCCCTAGCATATGGAATCTTTCTGGATCAGGGATCGAACCTGTGTGCCCTGCATTGGCAGGCGGATTCTTAACCACTGCGCCACCAGGGAAATCCCAGTAAACAACCTTGACTCCTCTAACAGGTTGTTATTTTCATTCAGGTCAACATCACAAATGTAACATATCTTGGACAAAAACTTTGAATTTCTTCTAATCTGCTCTTCATCTAGGGTCCTGATCTCAATGAACGGCATCATTGTTCACTTGCTTGCTCAGATATAAGATTAACTGGCATACCTGACTCTTCTCTTCTCTAGTAACCAATATCCAATGCATCACAAATCCTGTTGGCTCAACCTTGAAAATATTTTCTGCATATGACTACCTGTCACTTCTACTGCCACCGCACGGGTTGAATCCACAAATATACCCTTACAAGGCAAATAATTTTTTCTTTGCAGTCTCCTAACTAAGCAGTCCCCAACTTTCTGGCGCCAGGGACCGGTTTCGTGGAAGACATGATTCAGGCAGTAATGCAAGCGATGGGGAACAGCCGATGAAGCTTTGCTTACTCACCCGCCACTCCCCTCCTGCTGTGTGGTCCAGTTCCTAACAGGCTGCGGACCAGAACCGGCCCATGGCCTGGGGGTTGGGGACCCCTATCCTAACTGATTTCCCTACTTCCAAACTTATTCCACAGTAGTCTCCTCCCCATAAGGTAGCCAGTGTGATTATGTAAAAATAGAAATAATATTTTTTCACTGCTGTTATCAAAGTTCTCCAAATTTCTCTTAAACAAAAAATAAAATTCAGATTCTTATCATGGTCTGAAAACCTTATGAGATCTGACCTCTGGCTGCTTTGCCAAGTACATTTCTACATTTCATTTCTCCCTTATCTAGTCATTGCCCTCACTGCTCTTATTTGAATATGAGTTCTTGCTCCAGCCCAGGACTTGGCACCTCCTTGATCCACCTGTAGATAACACTCTTTCGTAGATATTATCATGGCTTCCTCTTATACTCCTTTTATTCTATTTTGTTCAAGAATTATAACTTCAGAAGGGGCTTTCTTCACCACTCTATCTAAAAGAGCACACGTCTAACTCTATATTCCCTTAGTCTACTGAATTTTTCTTCATTGCCCTACTATTATCTCACATTAAGTTATTCAGTTTTTGTTGCTGTTGTTTTTTATCCTCATAAGAATGTAAACTCCATCACAGGAGTGATTGTGTCTGTTTTATTCTCTGCTGTATGCTCAGAATCTGGGAGAGGGTCTGGCACACAGTGAGTACTCAATGACTATTTTCTGCATGATTTTTTTTAAATAAAATTTTTAAATGATGTAAATAATAAAATAAAATAAAAATTATCATAAAATAATAAATAAAAGAAGCAAACAAAATTAACTTTGTTGTTAGACCTATAATTACCTTCTACCCCTACTTTACTTCTCAGGTTTTCCCTTTTTCACTTCTATCATATCTGATTTAGTTCCCATCTTCAGTCTTCTTGCTATACTGCCAGCATCTGTGGTGCTCCAGCTAGAAAGATTTGCCTTACTCACAAGGTTCTTTTGGAGACAAAATCTCGCTTCTGAAATCTGGCCTCCACTGGACTCATGAGGCATTGGTTTCTATTCAATAAATAAGCTGTAATATTACCTCTCAAGGCTATTATAATAATTAAATGAAACAAGGCACTTGAAAGTACTCTCTAAACTAAAAAATCCCTAGGAGATATTATTTATTATTTATTAGTTGTATGCTTTATTATTTTCTACCAGCAGCCACAAACCTATGTCCTTAGTGAGATAAATCTGCACAGCAAAAATCTAAATCTCTAATTAATTATGTCCATTAAGATACATGTAAATGAAGCATGTTGCATAGTGTTTTGGATAGCTAGTAGTTCCTTTTCATACCTTTTCCACTTCATACTTGTTGACTTTCTCATCTTTTTCTTGAGAACTATTGTGCAGTAGGAGCTAGAAATAACTCTGAAATTTTTCCCTTTGGAATTTTGTATAGAACTGATGCTCATCAATTCATTTATTTTTAAACTTCCACCATAAGTTTACCTGATTCATCCATCTACATAAACGTAACTATAATTTATTTGATCTTATTTAGAAATGCATCTTCCCCTCAAAAAACATTTTCTGTTTGCAATTTTTAATTTCTCTTAATAAAATAGTAATAATTCTCTAGAATTTGTAATCTCTAATACTATTTGACCATGTCTATAATGGTTTCTATTATAGAAACTGGCTTAGCATAATAAATGCTACATAATTTCTCATATCAAGTTTTACACATTTATTTTACTACTTTAATAAGTCATGCCCACCACCAATGACAGTAGTACTAAATCAAATACAAAGATCTTTTGGTATGCTGTGATATTTTACTTTAACATTTTATAATGGAACATATTCTGTAAGTTAAGTTCATTTTCCATTACTGCCAAAAGCAGACTTTTTTATCCTTTTACCACTATCTCAAGTATTCTGTTTACAAATGTCATTTCAGATAAAGTTATCGGATTAAACTAAAAGCTTTTGAACAGCAAAGGAAACCATTGACAAATTGGAAAGACAACCTACTGAAAGGGAGAAAATATTTGCAAATGATATGACCAATAAGGGATTAATGTCCAAAATATAAAAACAGCTCAAACAACTCAATACCTATAAAACAAACAATCTGGTTAAAAACCAGTCAGAAGACCTGAATAGAAAATTTTCCAAAGAAGACATACAGATGGCTAACAGCTACCTGAAAAGATGCTCAACATTGCTAATCATTAGGAAAATGCAAATCAAAACCAAAATGAGATATCACTTACACTTGACAGAAAAGCTGTCATGAAGAAGTCTAAAAATTACAAATGTTGGTGAGGTGAGGTTGTGAAAAAAAGGGAACCCCTGTACACTGTTGGTGGGAATGTAAATTGGTGCAGTCACTATGGAAAACATTATGAAGTTTCCTCAACAAACTGAAAATAGAATTACCATATGATAAAGCAATTCCACTCCTGGTTATATATCCAAAACATGAAAATACTAATTCAAAAAGATACCTGAACCCGAATGTTCATAGCAGCATTATTTACAATAGCCATGATATGGAAGCAACTTGTGTCCATTGATGTATATATTTACAATGGAATATTAATTGCTCAGCCTTAAAAAGAATGAAATTCTGCTGTTTGCAACAATGTGGATGGACCTAAAGGGTATCATTCTTAGTGAAGTAAGTCAGACAGAGGAAAACAAATAGTGTATGTTATCACATATGTGGAATCAAAAAAATAAAAGAATCGAATGTACATAACAAAACAAAGAGACTCACAGATATAAAAAACAAACTGGTTACCAGTGGGGAGAGGGAATTGAAGAGGGACAAATAGGGGTATGTGATTAAGGGATCCAAACTACTATGTATAAAATAGATAAACAACAAGGCTATATTGTACAGCATAGGGAAATATAGACATTATTTTGTAATAACTTTAAATGGAATATAAACTATAAAAATATTGAATCACTATGTTATACACCTGAAATTAATATAATATTGCAAATCAACTATACTTAAATTTTTAAAAAGTAAAACAAAAGTTGCTTTTAAGTCGGTCATCAATTTTACTACAAGATGAAAGGAATCATTATCCTTTAATGGCATGGTTATGCACAGAATCTTGTTGGAGCTCTTATTCTACAAGGGAAGTTCTCTGGATTTTGCTTCTGTTCTTCAACTGGATGTACTATCTAAGACCTAATAAGGTTCCATCTCTAGATCATCAATATGCAGCTATATTGTCAGTTATTTCAATCCTTCTGGTCTCAGGCAAATTAGAATGTCTCCAAGATTCAAATATTTTAAAGTTTTGTTTTGTTTTGGTATTTTAAAAATTACCAGGCAGTGTTGCATGGTAATGTTTTTCCTATAACATTAACTCACTGCATCTCTGAATCTTTTTCTAAATTATTTTTGACAAAAGGATAAAAGGCAAAGGAAGCCAGATAGCAGAGGTATTTCTTTATGAGAAGTGCATATTTCAGATCATGTTGACCTCTTTGTGTTGCCTATTTGGAGCTGTGCTGACATTGCCATAGTATTTGTGCTGCTAAGTGTGAAGATAGAATCAGCCAAACCCTCAGATGATTTGTCCTTTGGGTGATAATGACATTGAATCTCACAGTGATTCTAAATTTTCCATGGTCACTTCACACCCCCAGGCTTTTCAGCCACAGCAGTTGAAATAAAACCTTTAGAGTCTTAGTTATCCTTTTAGGACTTTGAGATATACTTTATGGAAAATATTCACATTTTCTGACCCAAAAATATATGTTCAGATTTTAATAAAAATGAGAGTCATGTACAGTTGGAACTTGCCTTAATCGACCTCAATGCAGTGGATTCACTGGATCAACAAGTGAACTCCATTTCTTCTGTAAAGCATGTGGAATGATGCTCTTGGTGCTCTGTGTTCTCACTCCTCGTGCTCCACTCTCTAATATGTTGGTGGCCTCCACTGTCATCAGTCGAGCTGTATGTTTGAGAGTTAGTCATATTTGTTCCCAAACTGATTAATGCCTGCTGTCCTTGTTATTGCAGTTACGTAACTTAATTAAATCTTACATGAACCAAATAAAAAGAAAGAGAATAAATGTTTCTATAAAAAATACCAAATCTTTTGGAATTCTTGAAAAGTCATGGCACTGAATTTAAAACCAGTTGTGCCATACAACTATTAAAGGATAAAAATGCGCACACACGATACTCTAAAGAATGCTGAATTGGAAACTGTAGATGTTGAATTATAGATGATTTATGCTAGAAAGATGAGTCAGAACTGTAATCAGCAGTAGTATTACAAAGAAAAATTCTCCCATATTGCATAAAACACTGTTATTTTGTTGAATAAATGCACAGACAAATGTTTTAAGTTAAAATATTTGAGGTCTCTGGATATTTTTCATGATTCTCATCTTTAACTGAATTTTGATAAACTATCGGTTATTAGCAGTCCAAGATATTTTAGGTAATATGTCATTATTGTGAACAAGAGGGTGGAACCATGACAATAAGAAGAGACTGAGACTACACAGTGCAAGTATTGGGTTGGTCAAAGAGTTTGTTCGGGTTTTTCCGTAACATCTTATGGAAGAAGCCAAATGAACTTTAGGGCCAACCCAATACAACTATATTAAATGAAACTATTTCTTTTAAGATAATAAAACTATAGAATTGGGAAAAATTTTTTTGTCAATATTAACTCAATTGAGTGCCTACTTAAAGTGGAAATTGCTCTTTTGAGACTGCACCATCCTTCCAAATTCTTGCAAAGATAAGGTCTGGAGCATTCTGGAAATGGAACCACAAACATCATATCTTTGATAATACCATCCTGTTGCTTTTATTTCTTACCCAGTTTATATATTTATATTTATATTTATATATGTATATATATATGCAAAATATACATATACATGTATGTGTTTTATATATATTTTCTTCATTCTACTAGAGCAGGGGCATTAGTCTGGCATTTTTTAATGAACTCAATATTTAAATAGAAATTAAATGTAATTGAAACTCTGTAAGATACCCAGAGAAGCATTATTTCAATAGGATTCAAGAATACTTACAAAAATCTTAAGTACACTCAATAAAATAACCAGTTTTTTAATTATAGTTTATAAAAACACTCATGAAAATAATAAAACATACATCACATCAAGAAAAAGGAGGTCAGCAAGGTTATGAGTAATTTATTTAAAATAACATACAAATTCACAAAATATTAAAATCAATGCACCATGAAAATGTTTACTAATTAAAATGAGGTCAGTATACTCTCCTGGAATTCAATTGAGTGGAACATGAGAAAAACATATCTCTGCAGTTCAACACACATTTATACAAGAGCAAATAATTTCTGTTTTCTTATTCAGAATCAATGAAACAAAAGATTAAAACAAGTCCTTAATTTCTACCCATTTGATTCAATGTATTGTATCCTATATTAAGTGATAATTTCTCCTGGTCTAAATAATAGTGTTGAGTTAGCATTACTTTTCTTAGTTTTATTCTTTATTTTTTAACAAACCAAGAGTTTCTAAAAGGAAAAAAGACATAGGAGCTTAATTCTTAGATAAATGTAAATTATTTTTCTTAACTTGTAATAAGTTATTTTCTGTATCTTGTGAATATTATTGAAACTTCAGATGCTTTCGCTCAGTGTTAGTTATATGCTTTGGAATTCATTTTTGAAATATAGCATATATGCATAAAAGTTCAAAGATCAGAAATGTTCAGTTGTATAAATTCTTGAAATGTTGAGCACAGCTGTGTAACTAGTATTCTAGTCAAGGAAAACAATATTCCACTGACCCATAATGCCTCCTACTCCATTGGAGCCACTACCTTTTGAAAGGTAAACACTATGCTTACTTCCAACACTAAAGATTAGGTTCTCCTGTTTTAAAATTATATATAAATGGAACCATGCAGTTGTTAACCATTGTGCCTGGATTCTCTTGCTCATGGTTTGAGATGGATCTATGTTGCTGTGTTTAATGCTAGATCATTAATTCCCATTACTGTGTAATATGCTACTGTCTACTGCTGGGAGGCATTTTCTTATTTCCAACTTTTCGCTATATAAATATTTTAATATTGTAGTGCATATTTTTAGTGACAATTCGCATACAGAGATAAACTTAACGTTATAACTGGCATGTCAATTTGCTCAATAAAATAACATAAAGTATTTGTCAGTAAATTGACTCACTCATGTGTCTCTATTATTCATGATAATATTGTAAATAATACACTTTGTCTATGTTAATCTTAAAAATATATTTGTATTGGATTAGGTACCACCAGTTCTTCGATATTATTGTTCTGATTAGTGTCATAACGTTAGTAGCATGGGAAGCAATATCTGAAAGAAATCAGAGCACGTGCCATAACTTATTTACACTACTTAGGGAAGTCTCAGATTAACCTGACGCTCTTGATGATGACAACCCACTTAGGGTGATACGTCTATGCCAAATGCTCTTCATCTTACATGAAATACTGATTAGAAAAGATGCTTTACTTCTTAGTAAGTTAATAATATGATACTGCTGTGGACTTCCATTATTCTATGGTGTTTTTGAATTATTATATTAAGCAAAAATACATCTGTAACTGACTAACACAGGAAATTATGCCTTCATTTCTACATCATGAAGGTCAGAAATAAAGGAAGAAAACTAACATTACTGAATTATTTCACCTTAGTTTTCATTCTTGATGGAATATGAGAGATTAAATTTCATTATAAGCAACGTGTACAGGGGATGGGTAGAGAGTTGTGCAAAGACACAACTAGGCATATAAACAAATTGAGCTGATTATAGAAATAGTGTCTATAAGCAAAATACAGGGCATTTTTATAATATGTAACTGGTGATATTTTTGGAGCTTCTCAATTCATAGGCGGGATTGAGCTAATTAAAGGAGCTATGCTAAGAAGTGTGTTTCTTATTTATAAAATCATTAGGTTTTTCCATTATCGAAGAAAGGTTTCCATTTCCATTTCCCCCTCTTAAGCTTATTAACATTCACAGATTTGTCAAGGTTATAAAAAGGTTATTATTTGGATTATCTGAAATAGGTAAAAAAAATGAGGCTTAATTAGTCTTTTTTTAAATATGTGAACTTGTTCAGAAAATTATTATTTGGTATAATGGAAAATACTTTTCCAGTGTGCACCTCTAGGGAATGTTAGGGGTAATTTCTTCATGGTTGTAATGAGACTAAATACAAACTAGTGAAAAAAAATATTTGCTATGATAACTAATATTTCATAATCAACTTGAAAAAATAGCATTTTGTTACAGAAAGATATATGTTAAGAAATTTAAATCATACACACACACACGTAAACTCATCACTTATCCTGAAGGCTAATTTCTGAGAACTTCATCCAAGCCAGCCACTCATGGATTAAGTTAAAAGATTGATTGATTGCTTACTACATGAAAGTCATTCTGTTATGTGCTAGGAGTGCAAAAAAGGAAAATGCATGTTTTTCTTACTCTTAATGTTCCAAAATATCATTCAAAGAGATAGTTACATAATCAGATAATTATAGTTCAGTTTGTAATGCTGCAGTCCAATAACAGGGCTATGGGCAAAGGTTTCAGAAGTCAAGCAGACACATTTGAAAGTGTTTTCTAGAAGCAGTACCCCCAAACTGAGTGATAGCTGGAGGAATAGTAGAGAAGTTAAAGGAAACTGGTCTTGATATTAGATCTGGGCTCATAACCCAGATCTAACCATTTAACCCCTATAATACTAGTGAAAACTACTGAAGCTTTGTTTCCTTATCTGCAAATGTTGACAAATCACATTTCTGTAGTGAGAATCAAATGGAATGGAGTATATGAATGACTGAGCAAAAAAGTAGTACTCAGTAGCTACTTCAGATGGGTCAAACACCCTTCTCAGCTCATTTCATGGTTAATTTATATAATTCATTCAACACACCTAAAAATAGGAAGGATGCCTGCCCTATGCTTCAAAATTGCAGTTTACAGCCTAGAGGGAGTCCCAGTTTTAAAGAAAAGATGCAATTAACCCTTTACAGTTAACCCTTGTAAACCCGAATTTGTATGATTTCAGAAGTAGTATAAGAATTAATGGATTTTGGGCTTCCCTGGTGGCACAGTGGTTGAGAGTCCACCTGCCGATGCAGGGGACACGGGTTCGTGCCCTGGTCTAGGAAGATCCCACATGCTGCGGAGCGGCTAGGCCCGTGAGCCATGGCCGCTGAGCCTGCGCGTCCGGAGCCTGTGCTCCGCAACGAGAGAGGCCACAACAGTGAGAGGCCCACATATCGCAAAAAAAAAAAAAAAAAAAAAGATGCAAACAACTAATACACACAATGACTTCCATGAATCTCAGGAGGATTATGCTGAGTGATGAAAGTCAATCCCAAGGGGTTACATACTGTGTGATTCCCTGTATATAATTCTTTTGCCTAACATTTTTTTTAATTGAAGAAAATAGAGATTGAGAACAAATTACTATTAGTCAGTGAATCAAGACAGGAAGGTCAAGATGGGGAGAGGGTCGGAAGGATATGGTTATGTTTATAAAAGGGCAATACAAGGGATCTTTGTTGTGACAGAACTCTGATGTTGGATATACCAGTCTACACCTCTGATAGAAATGCATAGAACTAAGCATAGACACACACGTGCACACATGTGCAAGCACATAGATGAGTACATGTAAAACCAAGGAAATCTGAACAAGATTGGTTAATTATGTCAATGTCACTTTCCTAGTTATGATATTGTATTACAGATTTTCAAGTTGTTACCAATGGGGAAACTGGATAAAGTGTACACAAGATCTCTTTGTATTATTTCTTACAATTGCATGTTAACTTAAAATTATTTCAAAATAAAAAGTTTAATAAATATGACAGCTAGGAAGAAAGGAGCATTAACTTAGAGTATAAGAACAATTAATGGAAAGCTCTAAGTCAGTAAAGATACCTTTAGTATCTTATTTAAAAAATAGCTAATAGCCTAGAATTTGGTACCTTGGACATTTTTATGAAAAAAAAGTGAAATAATACTTTTCCCACACAAACAAATCCTTGGAGATTTTGCCACACATTGCATAATCAAAATTTCTAAAGGAATTACTTTGCAAAGAAGCAAAATGATCTTAAGAGTGTCTGAGTTGCAAAAGGGAATGATAATTGAAGATTCTGAAAAACACAGGAGTAAACACTCATTCAACAAACAACAATATCAGTGTCTAATTTGTGAGTGTAGACTAAAAACTTTAGACAAAACATACTATAAATTGGGAAGGTTAATCACTGTTAGTGTTTCTAGTATTAATACGTTCAAAAGAACGATAAAAATATATTTACTAATTTAGACTTTAAGTGTGAATATTGAAAGAGCTGGAAAACCCTCTGAAGAGAGAAACAGAGTACTACTTCAATAATGTAAAGGAAAAAGTTAGAAAAACTAGAAGAAAAAATATGAATTATTGTAAAAGAAGAAGAAAAGCTGCATAAATGAAGCTCAGAAGTTGTTAGCAGAAATAAATCTAAATGTGTCATAAACCCTCAAATAAATATCCCATTAAAAGAAAAGTCTTGATAGGTTTGAAAAGAATTTAGCAATCTTTATTTTAATGAGAATAAACTAAAATTTAGAACACAAAAATATTAAAAGTAAAATTAAAGCATTACCAAGGTTAAAGGGTATAACAGAATATTCACACGATCTTAAAGCATCACCTTACTAATGTAAAATGTAAAATGTATTGCTTCACCTGATGATGCTTGAAAAAAGCTTGAACTCCACAGCCCAGGGGAAGGATGAAATACAACACAACGGTGAAAGTGAATAAATTTCCCAACAATGGATTAACTTCACAAATATTCCACTGAGTGGAAAAAAAAAGAAAACTGCAAAAAAACTATACTGTGGTACAATTTATATAAAGCTTAAAGCCTGCAAAAGGGAAGCAATATATTGTTTGGGGAATGTGCACATATGTGGTAAATCTAGTGAAAGCAATGAGGAGCAGTTACATACAAAATTCGAGAAATGACTTACTTCCAAGGAATGAGATGTTAGGGGAGGGGAACAGTGAGGACCCGGGGTCAGAGGGCGCCTAGGAGATTGGCATAGTTCTATGTATTTAAGTGTGATTAAACCTATGTATGTGTATTTGAGGATGATCACAGGAGTATTTGCATTATTTTCCCACTCTCATTTATATTCTCTGTGTGCATTTATTAAATATTCAAATAGTTTTTAAAAAAGGAGTATTGGGTAGAATGAAATAAAAGGGAAATAAAGAAAATAAGAGTAAGGATTAAATACTGAAATGAGATTATAATAGGAAGTATAGGTAACTGAAAAATTATGAAACCTGGCCAATTGTCAGTAGGTGAAACTCACCAGGAAGGGAAAAGGGAATTACTGTATAAACAGCACATTAAAGGAGTGACAGAATTTTCCCCATATATTGCAAAGATGTGCCATGCCTCTCTAAACCAATTACACTCCTACTCCCTGAATCTCCTGTGTAAGAGTTGCCTTGAACCACCCCCCAGCCCCGCCCTTCATGTAAGGCTAGGTTAGTGGTGATTAACTTTTTTTTTTTTTTTAAAGAAGATGTTGGGGGTAGGAGTTTATTAATTAATTTATTTATTTTTGCTGTGTTGGGTCTTCGTTTCTGTGCGAGGGCTTTCTCTAGTGTGGCAAGTGGGGGCTACTCTTCATCGCGGTGCGCGGGCCTCTCACTATCACGGCCTCTCTTGTTGCGGAGCACAGGCTCCAGACGTGCAGGCTCAGTAGTTGTGGCTCACGGGCCTAGTTGCTCCGTGGCATGTGGGATCCTCCCAGACCAAGGCTCGAACCCGTGTCCCCTGCATTAGTAGGCAGATTCTCAACCACTGCACCACCAGGGAAGCCCCGATGAACTCTTTTTTGCTTTCACTTGTGTGTAAAAGTCTATCACTCCTTCAAATCTGAATGATAGCCTTGACAAATATAATATTCTTGACAAATAGAATATATCACGCTGCTCCCTTCTGGCCTGCAAAGTTTCTGCTGAAAAGTCAGCTGATTGTTTTACGGAAGTTCTGTTCCATGTAACTAGTTGCTTTTCTCTCGTTGCTTTTAAGATTCTTTAACTTTAATTCTTGCCATTTTAGGTATAATGTGTCTTGGTACAGAACTCTTTGGGTTCATCTTGTTTGGGACTCTCTGTGCTTCCTGGACCTGGATGTTTGTTTCCCTCCCCAGGTTAGGGAAGTTTTCAGTTACTGTTTCTTGGAATAATTTTCTGCCACCTGTAGGAGATAGATATTTACAATGTAGGCCTGAAGTAGCACATATAGGGGTTCAGAATGGGCCTCCCCAAAATGTGACATGAGGATTATTTTTTCTTTTTGCATGAGGATTATTTTGAGCTAAAGGCAATCATGATTCTGCAGGTTCAAGTGAAACTACTGCTCTTTACCTAGAATATTTTAAATATATATATAAATATATGATATAATGAAGCAATATAGCTTCTTTTCAGATGATTAAGTAAAATGTGCTTAGTGAAGTATTCAATGATATACTTGAAAAATATTTAATCCAAGGCATCTCTCTCTGTCTGTCTCTCCTTCTTACACAAAAAATTGATTAGACCTCAAAGATATGTTGTGGTGTTTTAGAGATGGTTAATTAATATAACAAAGGTGTACACTTTATCTCAATAGTGCTTGTAATAATTTATGAAAACATTTATATCAGTCTAAGTAATCTACTTCAGGAGTTTCAAAATATCCATCTCTTGCTTAAGGTACCATGTTATATCCAGATCTGCACTCACTTTGGACCAACTGCATTCCTCTAAATATTTAGTTTACAAAGCTGTCACTAGGCTTTACAACTGCATGAAAGGACTAAAGGTTTCATTCATTTTTATGTAAAGCAAGATTATGACAAGAAAAATGAAGTGGAGGTTCCAATACATTTTTGGCAGACTGGAAGCAACAATCTTCACCTGTACCTAATGAAGAAGTAGATGTAAAACCATGCAAAGAAAGGATGCAAGCAACTGATACAGAGAAAGCAGAGATGGAGCAAACAGGTGGTTTGGACACAGCAGGAGCTGATAATGACTGGATTAATGATGGTGGAAAAATATGACTAGATGCAATAAAGTCAGATGTATTTCAGCACAGGCTACTGAATTTTAGAGGACAGAATCAGAAACCCAACTGTGGCACTTACGGTTGATACAAGAAAGTTGCCAGCACTTGAAAACAATGCAGTGTTTCTGTCTTATTGAACAAAGTATTCAGTATTAGCCTCCAGGATTGATAAATTATTTCTACACTTTTATTGTGAAACTTGTATGGAAAATCTAGTTATTGGATAGGAATTTAAGAGGGTATTTGTATGCAGCTAAAGAAATGAATATGTGTTTTCTATGGAGCACAGTAGCATAAAGTGTAGGATAAAGGGCAAAAGTACAAGGAAGAATGGCCATCTTTAACTAATAACCCTTGATATGTCACCAAAATTTTGATTCAGTCTTTTATACAATGAAATACATCAATCTAAAAAATTTCGTAGTCACAGTGTGGTAAAAATACTAAGACTTTTCGTATACTATGACATTTTATTCCTCGAGAGAGAAGTACAAAGAGAAAACTGAATGTAATTGTCCGCTTTTTCTTCTCTTATTTCCTTCTACAAAAGAATTTAGATAAAATTATTTTAAGTATTTTAACCACCAAAGTATTATTTAAGTCCTAAATTAAAAATCAGTTTTAAAAATTTATCTTATTTCAAGTAATTTTTGTGCATGGTATATATCACTTTTGAAAACTAAGAACTTCGTTGAAGATTTCAAATATAGTAACTGTTACAGCACCGCCTCAGACAACTTTTACCTGTTTGCCCCTCCTGTTATAAAAGAGTTACTCAGGGAAAAAGATCTTACATTTCTACATAGATTCTAAGTGCCTGTAGATCACTAAATAACGTGAATCTGGCCAATGATTAGCACAGTAGAGTAAAAAATCTGTGCATGTGCTGTCTGTTCCCTTATTCTATATCCATAAAATGCCAGTCAGAATTTTGAATGATTAACCTGACATCACATGAAAAGTTCACACAGATGAATGCCCAGATTGCATGCTGGCATTATATGTCAGTAGTTAAAAAAACATTAATATTAATATAGTATGTGGATATAGAAAAAATCATTTATTGGGGAAATGGGTAACTCAGGAATATCAGGGATAGGGCAGAACAGAAACAGAGAGTGTGGCATGAATTCTAATTCCAGTTTTCTCACTAGAATGTAAACACTATCAGGGCATGCTTCTTTCCTATTTTGTTTACTGTTGAAGCCCCAGCCCCTAGGAAAGTTCCGGATATACAGATGGTGCTCAACAATATTTTCTTTAAAAAAAACTTGTGGATCAGAGGCTTATAATAAAGGCCACAAGAGTGCGTGCACGCGCGTGCACATATATACACACACGCGCGCACACACACAAATGCCACGGGGTGAAGCGGAGTTAAGGATCCTGTCAGGAGCACTGGGCATCTGAGAAATGGGCTCAGCCGCCAGTATGGGTGGGGACTCGATGGTGAGCTCCACACCTCTGCCCCCCAGGGAACTGGCAGAGGTACTGCGAGGACGCTTTCTGTCCATAGATCACCTATGGTTTTAATCAAAGAGAGTAAAACAGGAGTGTTCTCAGATCCCTGAGAGGACATGGAGTGGCCGTAATCCCAGTGTGGTACCGATAGAATCAGGAGAGCCATTCCCTACTCTCCTCCACTGGCTCAGTGGAGAAAAATTAAGTCTATGTACCCTCTATGCAAGCCTCTCCTGGTTACTGTCTGGGAAACAAAATGATCTGGCATCTTACTCCAGCTGCCTATGTGTTCCTATTACCACTACCATTGCCTTACCCTAAAAACTGCAAGCCATTTTCTTCCTCATTTCTTATATTTGCAATTCCCACAGCTGTATTAGTCTCTACTTAAGTCGATTCTACTACAGGATCCAGAGCCCAGTGACAACACAGACATGAGTTCTCTGTCTCCTCATGTGAAAATATTTCTCCAGAAATTTCACATTTGCCTCCTAAGCACCAGTGAAAAGTGAAGAGGGAGGACACTTGAAATAGATCAATAGTCATAAAGAATCCCCAGAGGAATCCTGTGAGGAAGAAAGGAAATGGAAGGGATGAAGCTAGAGCATCCCATACCATCTGGTTAACTACGGTAACAACACAAACACCCCAAGATCTCAGTTACTTAAAGTATTACAGCTTTATTGCTCTCACATGGCACAGGAGGTTCTGCAGTGTGCTCTTATTCAGGCTCCATCAAATATGTGGATTCTCCAAAGGTTTGGACTCAGACTCCCACCCAGTTTCCTTTGAATCCAGCCAGGAGGTAAGGGAAAGGGAAAAGCTGTGGGGGACTTTTCAGGTTTTATGTTCTAGGCATGCAGACATCATTCATATTCCACCCATATTCCATTGGTCAGAGCACAGTCACATGGTCTTAACTGCAAGGCAGCATGGAAAAGACAGTATATGCACCCAGAAAAAAGAAAATGTGGGGTTGATAAAACACAACATTTATCCTGCAAGCATCTGCCTCATCTAACTGTCAATAATTGATTTCATTCTTTATCACACAGAATGTGCTCATTCCTTGCAAAGGGACACATCACAAAGCCTAATATCTAGCTTTAGGCAGTCACTTTAGCTTTAAATCCAGGGTTTCCAGGTGACACACACTCCTTCCCGTCATGTCCAGACATAGCTGATGCTTTTGTGTTTGAACCATAACACAGATATTAAATATGCAGTACAAAGGATAGTATAACAGCAGCCCAAACTCCCATTTAGAATAAAAGAAGAATGAAAGATGAGGAAAAAACCCACCAACACAGTAGTCATCAGTCCACACCTATCTGAAATCCTCTGGACAGACACTGCAACGATATCCTACCTGGGGAGTGGGGACGTTCCTTGGTTGTGCCCCACTTCTGCGTTATTCTCCAGGTTCCTGTCTTCCTTGTCCTTTTCCCCCTATAGCTGAGGAGAATATTGCTTTTATTAGTCAGGATCCTTTGAATTTCCACGTGAATTTTGGATCTATATGAATTTTGTAATTTCTGCAAAAGAGCAAGCTTGATTTTTTATAGGGATATAGGGATTAAATTGAATCTGTATATCAGTTTATGAAGTATTACCATTTTAGGAATATTAAAATTTCCAGTCCATGAATATGGGATGTCTTTGTATTCACTGAGGTCTTTTAAAATTAACTTTAATGAATGTTCTTACATTTCTTTTGTGAGATTTATTCTTAAGTATTTTTTGAAGTTATTGTAAATATAATCGTTTTTCTAATTTCATTTACGGAATATTTGGTATTAGTCTGTAGACATGTAATTGGTGTAGCTTTACTTCTTTCTTTCCAATCTGGGTGTTTCTTTTTTATTTTTCTCTCATAACTACCCTGACTAGAACTTCCAATACAGTATAGAATAGAAGTGGTAAGAATAGATATCCTTGTCTTGTCCCTGGTCTTACGGGAAGTTTTCATTTTTTTACCACGAAGTTTGATGAGTTGGATGGGTTATGGTTTTTCATAAGTTGAGAAAGTGCCCTTCCATTCCTACTTTGTTGACTGGTTTTATCATGAAAGGCTTAGATTTTGTCTAATGTTTATTATATATATAGTGAAATATTCATGTGTTTTTTTCTTTATTATATGAATAGAATGTACTATCCTGATTGATTTTTGTACACTGAACTAGCCTTGCATTTCTGGGATACATACTACTTGGACATGGTGTATATTTTTTTAATGTGTTGCAAGATCTATCTGTTAGTATTTTTTGAGAATTTTTGTGTATATATTTGTAAGGGATTTTGGTCTGTACCTTTCTTTCCTTGTGATGTATTTGTCTCATTTTGGTATCAGGATAATACTAGCCTCATAGAATGAGTTAGAAAATATTTCTTCTTCTGCTGTTTGGAAAAGTTTGTGAAGGATTTATATTATATCTTGCTTAAATGTTTGGTATATCTCACCAGTGATGCTATCTGGTTCTGGATTTTTCTTTGGGCAAGGTTTCCTTCCCCTCTTTTATTAATTGTTAATTAAGCTAGTAGAATTTTCCCCTAGAATTGAGATATAACTAAAATTTAATACTGTATAAGTTTAAAGTGTTCAACATAATGATCTGACATACGTATGTATTATGAAATGATCATCACACTTAGTTAACATTCATCACCTCTCAAATTTTAATTTTTTTCCTTATTATGAGAACTTTTCAGATCTACTATCTTGGTGACTTTCAAATATACAATATAGTAATAAAAATACTGTATTTTAAATTAATAGATTTTATAGAGGAATTTTAGTTTACAAGTGGGAGTTTTTTGATTACTAGTTCAGTCTCTTTACTTGTTATAGATATATTCAAGTTTTCTATTTATTTGATATCAGTTTCAGTAGTTTGTTTCTTTCTAAGAACTTGTTAATTTAATCTAGGTTGTATAAATTGTTGCCATGCATACATTTTTGCATTTTACCTTTTTTATCTTTTTCTAAAATTTCTGTAAGATTTTTAGTAACAATCCCTCTTTTATTTCTGATTTTAGTAAACTTGAGTCATTTTTTTTATTTCATCAGTCTAAATGTTTGTTAATTTTTTATCTTTTCAAAGAACCAATTATTGGTTTTATTATTGATTCTCTATTCTCTGTCTTATTTTTCTGCTCTAATTTTTATTGTTTTCTTCATTCTCCTTGTTTTAGGTTTAATTTGCTCTTTAATTTCTAGTTTCCTAAGATGTAATCTAATAGTTAGATTATGAATTCAACATTTTTTTCATTTACATATACATGTACTCACAAATTTTCCCATAAGTAATGTGTTAGCTACATCTTGAAAGTTTATGGTATGTTGTATTTTTGGTTTTGTTCACGTTGACGTATTTTCTAATCTTTCTTCCTTTTATGACTGCTTCATTATTTAATAGTGTTGTTTATCTTCCACATATTTGTGAATTTCTCAAATTTCCTTCTGTTATTGATTTCTAATTTTACTCTATCATGATCAAGGAACATTATTTCAGTCTTTTAAAATTTATTGAGGATTGTTTTATGGATTCATATATGGTCTGTCAGAGAATGGTTTATGTGCACTTGAGAAGGATAGCAATTGGAACACTCAAAAGTTATATTTGTTCTAAGGGCACCTGGTTACACAATAAGTATTTTCAGTCTCTGGCCTCTCAGCAGGAACTTGGTCAAGGCTGTGAGGAGCTGTGTCCACGAAGAGAGCTTCCTATTTGCAAAGAGACCCTCATAGCATCACTTTTACCACTTTTTAATGTCCCAGCTATCTTCCCTGTTCATCCCTATGTAAAATTAATCTCTCTTCACCCAGAGCAAAGGACAAACTGTAAGATAATATAAAGAGGATTTTCCTAACTCTTTGCTCACAAAAACAAAACAATTAAAATTTTGATCTTCCCAAGTTATATGATGTAAAGGAGAAATCAAACAAGTTAACTTAACTTCAAGGTCAGTATGTTTATGATTTTATGAGTTACAGAATCTTAATGAGAGAATCTCTAAATCATAGAAGCAGAAGTAGAAACATAATGGTACCTGTTATTTATATTGTTCCTGTGTTTAAATAACAATAATCATCTTGTAACCCCCATGTATTTCTGATTTATTCAGTATAGTCCTTGGACACCTGTTGGAATTTTCAAAATCTTTGGTTTACAATAATACTTTCAAGCAATTAAAGCTTTGTGCACATATTGTATTTTTAAAGACCTTTGTATCCAAAATACTATGCTGTTGAATGTGGGCAACCTTGTTTTGAGGTCTAAGTTTGCCTCTAATGTGTTTCCATAATCTGTTGTCCGTTGACTCAAATCCAGACCTGTTGTTCTGCTCGACATGTCCCTTCAACATGATGTAATATTATTTATCATTCTTCTTTGATGTTAAGTCTCTGGCTTTGTATTCTCTTCATGTACCTGGACATGTTTCTTTTCTGTCTCTCTCTTTTTTTGTTGTTTTTAAGCAAACACGAGACAATACCTTTGTAATTCTATCAGGAAGTTTTCGTTTCAAGGAAAGATTGTTTCCCTGATGTTTATTTTAGATTAGGGCAAAGAAAATGAGCATATAATGTTTAAATTCTACTTCCATTTTTGAGAACATTACATATTATACCCCTAGAATTAAATACTTGATATCTTCCATTTGCAAAAAAATTATACCCTAGTATTATTACAGTTAACTGCTATTTGTATCTTATTTAGCTTTTCAAAACTATGTGGTAAATTCTTGTTTTAATAATATTCACTGAGGCATTTATTTTGCTCCTGTTTTTCTACATCTTGTCTTTAAAATAATATTAAACTTAAACGGATGTCCACTTAAGCCCCTATTAGTCGATACATGTATATACATATGCATCTCCTTAACCTTACTTAATTTCCAAAGAATAAAAATGACCAGGTCATAATTCCACCTAACATGATACAACTTTCTTGTGTACAACTGAAAATGTACTAATCCCTTCCCCAGAAGATGAGACAAAGTTCTTGAGTGACGTTTACTCTTCTCCTGGATACCTCATAACTTAAATGCTCTGATGTAAAATTAACAAAACTTAAATACTATGATATAAAAGCAGTTCATCTTATGTTATATGATAAAGAAATAAGAGAGAAAGGAAAACAAAGATACAGATAGGTACATACACAAACGTATTCATAGCAGAATAAGGAAGAAATACTCATGACAATTATAGTTTTTGTTTCTTTAACTGACTATGTGGTCATAGCTGATATTTACATTTACCTTCCTCCATTACCCATTCCGATTCTCTTTGCCTTTAGCAAGCACCTCCGCTGGTCATTGTTCTTTACCTGGTAGGGTGACCCAAACTTGTATTCCTGAAGGGTCTGGGCCACTAGTAGTCCTGCCTGGATCGCACTGTTGTAGTTTTCCATTGACCTTAATCACAGGACATGGTAATACAAAAGGACATCCTAAGGAATCTCCTGTATTCCAGACATACTCTCTTACCTCTGCTGTGGAGTAGTAGTCTAATATCTCCTTGGTAGTCAGAATGAATCACCCCAACCCACATCATAATTCCCTTACATTTCAGTTCAATGGAATCATTGTTGTGTCTCCTGATAGAAATGTTATCCCCTCTGGAACTAAGACATCTAGGCCAGCAGAGCAGTGAGTCATGAGAACAAAAATTTTGTTAGTGGGTCACTAGGGATAATATTGAGTAGTACTGCTCCCATTTCACCTCTTGATTTCTGGACCTGTGAATCCTGGCTATTGGAGAAGTAGCACTGTATATTGGAAGCTGATTCAGAGCTTATAAAGACGTTTGGAGAAGATGCTCCAGCTCTGCAAGGTGTTGCAACCTAGCTGACACTATGACTGAGTCTTCAAAAGGTCACTCTATTATTTTATCAAAACAGCTGCTTCAGGTTGGTAAGGAGCATGGGAAGACCCGTGAATTCCATAAGCGAGGGCCCACTGCCACACTTCTTTTGCTGGAAAATAAGTTTCTTGATCAGAAGCAATACTGTGTATAATACCATGACTGTGGATAAAGCATTCTGAAAGTCCATGGATGGAAATTTTATCCAAAACATCGTATGTAGGGAAGGCAAATCTATATCCAGAATAAATATCAATATATTCCAGTAAGAATAAAATGTTGTCTCTTCCATAATAGAAACGGTCCAATGTAATCAGTCTGCCACCATGTAACTGGCTGAACACCCTGGGGAGTGGTGCAATATTGGGGACCTCAGTGTTGATCTCTCTTGCTGGCAGATAGGGCACTCAATGGTGGCTGTAGCACATTGGCCTTAGAGAGTGGAAGTCGGTGTTGCTGAGCCTGTGGATAACCTCCATTCCTGCTACCCTGGCCTCTTTGTTCATGAGCCTACTAAGCAATGACAGGGATGGCTAGGGAAAGAGGCTGGTTGGTATCCACAGTACAGGTCATCCTGCTAACTTGATGATTAAAGTCTTCTTCAGCTGAGGTCACCTGGCTGCTTGTGCCTCTTGTGTACACATTACTTTTTATAACCTATTTAGACGATGCAAGCTACCATAACTCCTACTCAAACTTCAAGTCACAGCTTCTACCACTTTCTGCTGGAAATCTTTCACTTTCTGTACCATGTCATTGTTTGGCCAGTGTGATCCCAAACCAACTTCTTACATCTATCATTTGTCACTATTTTCTCTTTCTGTTCTTGACTGGTGTTTCACAAATATTGGTCTACACACTGGTCAGAATCTATGTTGAAGTTATTATTCTTTTACAAATAAATGAACAAATAAAGACAACCTAAGGAATTTTCCATAAAGCAGTACTAGGAGATAAAATGCACCATCATTCATTCTCATCTTAAGTCCTCCTAAATATGTTTTGGTCATTAAAATGTCCAATACTTTATAAAATGATGATGATTGTGGTAGATGCAATTTTTCCCCTTCCTCCCTCCTTCCCTTCCTTTCTTCCTTCCTTCCTCCTTCCTTCTTCTCTGCCTTCCAAATCCCAAATATAACAAAATAAAAAATGTTAGCAACACTATTTAGACCTGCATTTTAAACTTTTTTTTGCTCTAAACTTGGAATTGAATTTTTTAAAAATTGTCACTATTTCCCTGGCACCTTTATCAGTGTCCTGAACATATAGTAGATGCCAATATACCTTGAATAAATGAGTGATTACACCCTCAGATAGGACAAGGCGAGTATAATCTAAGAAATTTCCAGACAAGGGAATAAAATGGGTACAGATACTGTTAGCACTCAGGTTCAGGGGATGCTGTTTGGTTTGTAGGCTCAGTAGGCTCCTGGCCTGAGTATTTTAATTACCGCCTAGTAGCTTCCCTGGTGATTCCATTACTTACTCTGCTCAGCACCCTAATGAACTCAGTGCCCCCATAATTAAAATTCATTGTTTTTATGACAGTCCAGCATATTCTGTGCTGCACAGCTAGTGATCTGCATACAAACCACTGAGTTAGATGAACATTTTTTAACTTCAATCCAGCACATATTTAAGCCCCACCTCAAAACCTCAAGGGAAAGTAATAATTATAGAAAGGGGGCAGTAGACTGTTGTGGATCCGACATGCCAGTTCAAAATCAGCAGCGTACTAAAACAACGATAAAGTGTGACCTTTGGTAGCACTTGTAACGGTGGTACTTAAAGATCGTTCTCTAATTGTTTCAGTTTTGCCAGTCGTTTGAAAACATCCAATATAAAACAGATAAAGTGATTAAATTACCTTTTGGCCTCTTGAAGAGCTATATTTGTGCTGAATTTGACTCCACCTACAGGTATCTGTCTGTATGTCCATAAAAATAGGAGATGGAATCCTTTGGGAAAGTACAGAAAAATTGTGCAGACACTATAAACCACATAATAGAGCGAACTCATTACCTATCGTCCACCCCGCTGAAGCAAGGTGTAAATTCAATTTTAAGGAAAGCTAACACTTTTATTCTGTTTTGAAGCAGTTTCTTACCTGGCAGATGGGTAACTCTGTCTTCGCTTACATTTCTTAAGGTGCAAATTAATTTTTGGCTCAGATAGTAACTCATCCTGTGTAAGGAAATTGTAACAGTGAGGGCTGATCTCTTCTTCTCAGAAGGACAGTTGAGTCAAACATAGACATACCAGATTCTAGAAATGTTTGCATTGTTTAAAAATTTGTCTACCCCTAGATTATTCCCCAAAAGGTGATCATATTTTATTTGCTCAGCATACATTGCGATTTATTTATTTATTTTTGAGGTATCGACAAAGCAAAAATATATGGGAATTTTTATTGTGAATTCATTTGGCTAATGCAATTCTGAATTTTAAGGAAAATATATATCATTTATACTGCAATAAATATTTACCCCATTTATATGATCAGCTACTGACAAGGCATATTCAAATAGTTATTCTTCATTCTGAGTACATTTAATATATACAATTTTAGTTAGCAATTGGAAAGTTTTTTTTCAGTATAATTTCAAATGAGGCATCATTCACTTTATACTGAAGTGGGAGGATTTTTGCTTAGAGGAGGGAAGTTTCGAGAAGTGAGTATCCACAAGCAGATGCTGTTAGACATTGTGATATTGAAAACATAATAATGTTCCATGTATTGCAAATTTAGAGTTGTGGAATCTCAATGCAATATTTAGTTTGGTTGATGTTAGAAAGACCAAAAGTGAAGGATCAGATTATTTCAAAATTTTGTATATAATGGAGAAAGAAAAATAAATTACAATGGAATTACGTCTGTATGAAAATGCCTGGCACCAAGTAGACCTTTTCACCATATTAACTCTTCTTAGGAAACTGTTTGGTTTTATAAAGGAAAGCAGTGAAAAGTGTATATTGACTTTCAGAAAGTTTCTTTATTTCGAACTGGATGAAATGCATCTATCCTATTATGTGAGAGGTACATTTGTTATGAATAAATTTTTAATTGATAAATGTCACTCACCTGCTTAGAAACTTTCATTTGTCCATTACTCTTAGAATAAAAGATTAGTTCCTGAACACTGCTTGCATGATATCATCTCACATGCGCTCTTATCTCCCCACTCATCATCGCTCTGTTCAGTCACTTTGGTCTTCCAGTATGCTCAGGGATGTTCAAAGCTCAATGTCACTTTCTCAGAGAGATTTTCCTTAAGCCCACTAATTTCAATTATTTTTCTCCTATTCTCTCAAAACAATCCATTCTTCATCGTACTTACCATAACTTGCATTGAAGGCTTATATATTTGTTTGTGTAACGTCTGTCTCCTCCATTACCTCTTTTCCATAATGGAAAAGATCATATTCATTGGTTTTTCCCTATAAACAACCATGTATGAAAAATCATACATGGTAGTTACTTCTTAAATATTTATTGAATACAAATTAAAATGTTTTGCCATATTGTTACTATTATAAAGAACATGTATGATAAAAGAATTATTGAATCTCTATTTATTTTCTTAACTTGTAGTTTTCAATTTTAGCACCTTGAGTGCCACATGCTCTCTCCAAATGTTCCAGTGGACTTTCATCTATACATAAAACTTAGTTCTGTAACAGTTAACTATAAACAGTATTAAGGCAGGATCTTTAAATGAACACATCATGGTTTTAACCTATAATGATATGCTGCCTTCTTCAAATAAGTGATAACATTAAGATAATTCTAAGAAAGACCACCATGACCAGAACATAGGTGAATGTTACATTGTCAGTCTCTGAGAGTTAGCCAAGGGAGTCAGTGGATCTACGCTATAGAAAAAAGTGAGTAATTGATGTTAGTCATGAATGCTTGTATAGACGTGGTAAGATTTTAGTTGTGATTATGTTGTAATTGTGTTTATGTAGTATTCTTTAAAATTTTTTCATATTTAGAAATGTGTTGTGTAATAATCTAGTTTTTGAAATAGAATGAAAACCATTGTCTACTGTGGTCTGGGTACCTTCATTAAACAAGAATTTGGGGCTTCATTGGTCTGATAACTGCTGTAGATATGTGATTTATTTTATTCTTCAAGAATCCTTCCATAAATATTAATCAAAATAAGAACAAAAAGCCTCAGGCATGAAAATTATATATAGATAGGAGAATATACCAATTTGTCTTGTTTCCCTTAATTTGAAGAATGAAAACTAATATTTGTTTAGATTCTGCTAAGAGCCAAGTTACTGTGTTGGGTGTTTCTTAAACTCTGTATTAATCCTTACAGGAACACTGATGTACCAATAGCTTCATTTTGCAGATGGCCAAACTACTTTAAGGTTTAAAAGATAAACAGATATTCCCACATGCACAAAAACTTATATCTAGTAGAAACAGAATTGAAAACATTGGTTGTCTGGTTGCAAAGTGAGAATTCTTTCCTTCTTGCCTTGCTTTCTCCAAATGACTAATTGAAACAAAACAGGTGATTTTCACTTTATAACCCTCTGTATAGAGTTCCACAAAGAAAAATTACCTAATACATTTAAATAGGAATTATTGTTCTAATAATGTTAATATGTTACATTTATGTTCTTCATTTCAAATATTAAAGTGCATTTTTAAATGCTTCTTAAGTAATGCTGAATTGTCCGATGGCTATGCAAAATAATCTCTATTGACTAGTTGGTAAAACAGCACATAAGCAAACATAAAAGATTTTTCTTTATCAATATTTTGAAAATATCACAAAACATTAGCATCATCGGTCATCTATTTTTTGCCATTTTCATAACAGCCTTAGGACAACTGGATTAGTAGTGCCTATTATGAAGATAAGGAAAGTAAGACTCTGAATGGTTATATAATGTAAGAGTGTTTAGCAAATATGAGATTAAAAAACAATTATTTCCTACCACACTAGAGCCCACGGTTTGTACCTTATCTTATGTTGCATCTCAAAATAGTGTTACTTCTTTAAGCAAAATTTGAACCAGCTCCTAAGTATTAATGGAATAAATCTGCTATACCATTCCTTGCTATCAGATGGGTGGCAGAAAAATTCCTAAAATGTACATAAACCTAGACAAATATAGGCATAATGTTTTAATAACTAAGGTAGGAAAACATGTCTAGCTTCCACAAAGGCCTTGAATGCCTACCGAATCTAAAATTAAGAATAAAGACCCCTGCAATGATCAAGATACCTTTTATGTTTTTCTAGGATAATTCTTGCAGCAATCCTATACTACTTCCATATTCTTTCAATATGGCATGTAAAATACCAGATGAATAGAGTAGTGACAATTTGAGCATTGGGAAAGAATATAATCTAGAGACAATCTGGTGTTTCTTTCAACTGAACTGTGCTTTTAGAACAATAGTATTGTCAGTCATTTACCTAACTTGATTAAAATAAAGAAAAAAACCTATTTGTCTTTTATTATATTTCAGAACAAAGGAACATCTCTTCGGCCAGGTACTGCTGTGACTTCATAAACAGTAAGTTAATTCCTAAGGTTGTATTGCATATTTGAGATATGTAATTCAGGATTTTTTCCCAGCTCCTAATTTGCTAAATTCAGTACTAAACCCTTCACAAAATAATTCAGCCAAATTGCTCATAGTTTGATATCACCAAGTCTTTAGTACATACTCTATTTAAGAGGCCACATTAATATATCCACTCCTTCCCCATCAGGGTTTTCACTATTGAAGATATTTCATTCTAGACTACAACTCCCAGAAAAAGAAATTCGTTTTTGTATATGGTACCTGGAAACAACTTCCAGAACCTTCTTCACTGTGTATTTTCTATTGGAAGAAATCAAAGGCTTTTTTGACTCCAAAAGGTCTTGGGTCTCACTTTTGTCAATATTGATGGAAACAATAGAAATTACTAAAAATCAAGGAAAGTATCCTATGAAATAAAAGTTATTTGCATAATCTTTTAAAATGAATTCCACTTTCAATATAATAACAGGAACTCTAAAGAATTTCATTAGCCAATATTGTATAGGCTGCTAATTATCCATTGTGAAAAATACCTTGATTAGAACTAAAGGACTGCAAGAGATGGATCAGCACACATTAAGTACTGTAACACAAAGGAGCTCACAGGGAACATCATAAAATTGTTCTACTCTTTCTTCTTTTATACAACCACACATATGCACACATGTAACACACACACAAACACTAAATACAACACAGGCCTTACAGAAAAACTTAAATTCTTGTACATTGAGAAAAGGTTTCTTAAAATTTGTTATGGACTTTATATTCAGAGTTATTCAAAAAATTTGGTTGACATTGGCAACATTTATAAAGTTCTACAAGTTTAGGTAAATGTTAGAAGAAACTTGATTAAATGACTCTATTTAATAATATTAAATAAGAAATTCAGTCCCATTGGTATAGACAGATATGTTTTTCTGAATATCAGGTTAGTCGTCTGTTAAAAAGAATAAATATTCATCTCACAGGTTGGCGTAAGAACTAAATCAATGTGCTTGTACATAATGTCTGCTTAACAGGCATTCAAACTATTATAGCTAACATAGCATTAAAAAATATCTCCCCTTTTGAAAGTTGAGATAGAGGCAAGATTTTGAATCTATTGATCTCTTGTGCCTAAATTAATGTTGCTGCATCATGTAAGTGGTTGACCATGTCATCCAACCTTTGACTCACAGATTTGAGATCAGAATGAAAATTTATCATAACTGCATGATACCCTCCCAAGCAAGACTCTAAGAAGCATAATAAAGTGTCTTGGTAGATAACCCTACTTACCTATCCTTTAGTGGCCACATTCCAATTTTGTTGGCACTGTTCTCAGCGCTCTCTCTCTCTCTCTATATATATATATATGTATACACACACACACACACATACACACACACACATATACATATATTAAGCTTCAGAACCTCTAACTGTTAGGGTTTCTGCTAGGGTGATGGATGATATATAAGAAGTTTTCTGCATCCGCATTGGTCATTTGGAAAATATTGGTTCACTTAGTTATGAAGATCTCTCAGATGTTGACACATTTCACAATACAGTATAGAATAACCACATTATGTAATTTACCACTGTCCACCTCAGAAAAATCTTTAAGTATTATGCATTTCTCAAGGTCATAGTGGGTGGACCTTATGACTTGTTTCTGAAGGGTAGAATACATAAAATTATCCCCTCTATTTTGTAATTCTCTCTCTTGCTGACTTTGATGGAACAAGCTACTATACTGGGAACTGCTCTGTGGAGAGGCCCACATCATGAGTAACTGAGGTCAGCTTCCTGCTGAGAAGCAGCAAGGAACTGAGGCCTGTACATCCAATATCATGGAAAAAACTAACTCTGCCAAGAGGCATCTGAGCTTAGAAAAGATCCATTCTCAGTAGAGCCTTGACATGAGGCTGCAGCCCCGGCCAACACCTTGACTGCAGTCTACGATACATCCTAAATCAGAGACACATCAAAGCCATGCCTAGACTTCTGACCCACAGAAAATGTGATTTCCTTGTGATATTTTTTAACAGCCATTCTAACAGGTGTGAGGTGATATCTCATTGTGATTGGCATTTCCCTGATGATTAGTGGTGTTGAGTACTCTTTCATATATCTGGCCATTTGTACGTCTCCTTTGGAAAAAATGTCTATTCAAGTACTTTGCTCATTTTTAACCAAATTCGGTAAAATTTCAGGATACAAAATAGACATAACAAAATTTAGATGTGTCTCTATATACTAACAATGAACTATCCAAAAAGAAAATTAAGAAAACAGCCTCATTTATGATAGCATCAGAAAATACTTAGTAATGAACTTAACCAAGGAAATGAAAGACTTGTACATTCTGAAAACTACAAAACATTGATGAAATAAATTAAAGAAGACATAAATAAATGGAAAGACAACCCATGTTCTTAGATTAGAAGACTTGCTACAGTTAAAATGTCCATACTACCCAAAGCAATCTGCATATTCAACTGTATCTCCATCAAAGTCCCAGTGGCATTTTTTACAGAAAGAAAATAAATCCTAAATTCACATGGAAGCAAAAAAGACACTGAATAGCCATAGCAGCCTTGACAAGCTGGAAGCATCACACTTCCTAATTTCAAAATATATTGCAAAGATACAGGAATTAAAACGGTACAGTACTGGCATAAAGACAGACATATAGACCAATGGAACAGAAGAGAGATACTAGAAAGTAACCCATGCATATATAATCAATTGACCTTCAACAAACGTGTCAAAAATATACAATGGAGAAAAAATTATTTTCAACAAATGGTGTTAGGAAAACTGGATGTCAGTGTGCAAAAGAATGAAGTTGAATGCTTATCTTATTCCATACACAAAAATTAACTCAAAAAACATTGCAGATTTAAATATAAGACCTGAAACTCTAACATTCCTAGAAGAAATCATAGGGAAAAATATTCTTGACATTAGTCTTGGCAATAATTTTTTGGATATGCCCCCAAAAGTACAAGCAACAGAAGCAAAAATAGACAATCGAGACTATATCAAGCTAAAGCACTTCTGCACAGCAAAAGAAACAATCAAAAAATTAAAAAGGCAATGTACAGAATGGGAGAAAATATCTTCAAATCCTATATCTGATAAGGGGTTAATATTCAAAACATAAGGAACTCCTACACCTCAATAGAAAAAAGAGCAAAAACAAAACAACAAATAACCATGCTACCTTTTAATATGTTTATATTTTTTATGTTTTGCCTCTATATCTTACAATTAAGACAGGATAATGTATAATTCAGTGATGGTGAATGGTGGCCAGAATATTTTCAACATTAAATTGACAGCTTGACATCTGAGCAATGACTTTATGTATTTAAACATTGATATTTATACGATGGTAAAATAGTACAGCCTGGAATTTAATAATAATATGATAGAATCTTAATATATACATTAAAAATTCTAGAATTCGTGGTCATCTGTAGGTATAAAGTTAATGCATATTAATCTTAAAAAGACTAGAACTCTTCTAAAATTTCCTTCAGATATTTTAGAGCATGCTTTTGAATATTCATTGTTGAAGCAACATTTCATATTTTGGGGGAGAATTTAATTGTTTTTAATACCCTTTTGGATCTAAATCTGGCAAACAAGGTGAGCAATCACATTGAGAAAATCCATTTGGAGTTTAAAATTAGGTATGAATTTAAAGTAATTGAGATTGATTTTCTTAAATTACCAGTAAAATGTCTCTGAAAGTGTTTCCAAAAGAGGATCCCCCATGAGATTTTGAGCTATTGCAGCAAAATGAGAAAAAGTTTTGCCTCTTAAGTCAATATTTGGCAGGAAAATTGGTATATATGTATATTGCATTATGCTGTTCCTAAAAACTTTGTCAAAATTTGGGCTTTATCTTTAAAAGTATAAAATATTAGCCCCAGAGATTTATTTGTATTTTTGTATTTTTTATGTCTTCTAAATAATAGTTTCTTAAATATAGCTCAACTGATACATGTGTGTATGTATCTATACATATACTCACACAAAAATGTATATATATAACATATATACATGTGTATATCTATACATATTTTACACTTTTTCATATATATGTGTATATACAGCTCCCATATATATAATGTGCATATTTGTGGTATGAAGATATTGAAAGAAAATATTTTCTTAGATTATTAGGAGAATTTGTGTTTCATTATGTCATTTGCTACCCTAAACTGAAGACTTAAAAATATTTATAGTACCAGCTTTTTGTATTCATGTATTCCATCGGTAAATTGCCTTAAATCATTGAAAATTTTAAAGTGTAATTTGAAGAACATATATTTTTCACTAGTTAGAACATTACAAAATACTCACAAGTTGTTTAAATTCACTAATTTTAAAATATTAGGCTTATCTCTATGTAAAAGCTCTTACAAAAGAAAAGGCTATAGAATGGTATTTAACCTGTATTTTGTTAAATTCAGATTTTAGGGGAGATTAGAGGAGGAAAGGCTATCCCTTACCTGAGTTAACCATTGTTTAAACCTTCCAAATATTCCCAGCCCTCACTATCAGACTCAGATCCAACCAAAAAAAAAAAGCCCAGGGGACTGTGAAACCTAACTTTATTAAAGATAACTTCTCTAGCTCGGCTTTCATTTTTTTCTCTATTTCATTTTGGAACTCCATGTAGAAACTGATATACTCAGAAAATCTTTTTTTTTTTAACATCTTTATTGGAGTATATTTGCTTTACAATGGTGTGTTAGTTTCTGCTGTATAACAAAGGGAATCAGCTATACATGTACATATATCCCCACATCTCTTCCCTCTTGCATCTCCCTCCCACTCTCCCTATCCCACCACTCTAGGTGGTCATAAAGCACCGAGCTGATCTCCCTGTGCTATGCGGCTGCTTCCCACTAGCTATCTGTTTTACATTTGGTAGTGTATATGTGTCCATGCCACTCTCTCACTTTGTCCCAGCTAACCCTTCCCCCTTGCCATGTCCTCAAGTCCATTCTCTACGTCTGCGTCTTTATTCCTGTCCTGCCCCTAGGTTCTTCAGAACCTTTTTTTTTTTTTTTTTAGATTCCACATGTATGTGTTAGCATACAGTATTAAAATAGATCTACCATATGACCCAGCAATTCCACTACTGGGCATATACCCTGAGAAAACCATAATTCAAAAAGAGTCATGTACCACAATGTTCGTTGCAGCTCTATTTACAGTAGCCAGGACATGGAAGCAACCTATGTGTCCGTCAACAGATGAATGCATAAAGAAGATGTGGCATATATATACAATGGAATATTACTCAGCCATAAAAAGAAACGAAATTGAGTTATTTGTAGTGAGGTGGATGGACCTAGAGTCTGTCATACAGAGCAAAGTAAGTTGGAAAGAGAAAAACAAATCAGATAATCTTGTATAACATCTTTCTGTGAGAACTTGAAAACTCCCCCTTACAAATTATTCTCTCCTTATTTCTGCATGACCATGCTCCATGGACATTTTATAAATGCTCATGTTTTCAACTTAACTTATTGAGTCTGAAGTAATTTTGGCGTTTTTCAACCTGTAAGTCTTTATTTACAATATGCAATGGAAAACCACCAGATGTTGCATTGGTACATCAATAATCACATGTAAGAGACTGGACTTTTCTTTTTTCTGTTAAATATTCAATTATCCTATGTGCTATCTCTCTTGCAATGCTATATATAGATACTTGAGACTGAAATGTCAAAAACAGTTCTATAGACATTTATTGAAAGTGCATGTAATAATGAATATGCCTCTTCATACCTTTTCATATATCCCTTTATCTCCCACATTTAATAATTCACAAATTTCTGTCATATTTTTCTTTTGAAATATATCTCAAATCATTTTCTTGAGTCATTTCATTGTTATTAGGTTAGTTTAATATCTTATAATTTTCACTTCAAGAATTTTAAGTCTCTCTTCTCTACTTCTTCTAGTTGGTTCACAATATTGTGACTAGAGTTACATTTCTGAAACACAAATTCAATCTTGTCATTATTCTAATTAAAATCCTTTGAATAATCTTTATGGTAGACAGAATAAAAATCAAACCCAAAGTCAGATACTCAAGGCATTTTTCTCTCTGTCCACAAAATAATGTTCTATATTTCATTTCATGGACACTTTTCAAATATAAGCACAATGAGCTTTAGTAGACTTTACTATGTGTCTCCTCTACTTAGAATGATCAGTCGCTTCTCCACCCGGAAACTTCCTTTTCAAAAATGACCTCAAATATAATTTTCTCTTAGAAGGATGTCCCAATTTTTGTATCTACAGTGGTGCCTCAGTAGCCACAGAGAATTGGTTCCAGGATTGCCTGCAGATACTAAAATTCATGGATGCTCAAGTCCCTTATACAAAACGTGTAGTATTTGCATATGATCTAACCTATGCATATCCTCTGATACTTTAAATCATCTCTAGATTACTTGTAACACCTCATACAATGTAAATGCTATATAAATAGTTGCCAGCACTCAGCAAATTCCAGTTTTGCTTTTTGGGACTTTATGGATTTTTTAAAAAATGTTTTCAATCAGCAGTTGATTGAATCCATGGATATGGAATCATGGGTATGGAGAGCTGACAGTACTTCTGTCAAGCATTTACACTTTGTACTGTGAACATTTGTTTAAATGTTTGTTTACTCTTACAGATATATTGGCCTGCCTAATCCTTTACACCTTTGCTTCATGAACAATACCTTTGAAGTGCTATTGCCTTCCATTATCCTTAATACAAAATCTGAAATATGTTACTCATGATCTGCCCTGAGATTTCAACCTGCTTTTTGCCAGTGTTTCATATCCCAGAGAAACCTCAAAATTTGCACATCAGATGAGCTCGTTTGTGGTGGGAAATATAAACTCTGTCCCTCAGAATAAAAGTGTCCAATAATGAGTAAGGTATTCTATATGCATATTTTCAAAGAAGCTATTAGTATCATTAGTATCAAGTATAAACCTCTATGGAATGCTTCTGTGTACCAGATACTGTGATTTAGGTGAACTAGTCTGAACACTTAGATTTATTGTAGTTTAAGTTGGCAAGACATCTGGGACGTTTAATTCTACTTGCATATTCACCTACTAAATTCAGATATGAAAAGTGGATTTCACCTCTGTATGTATAATTCAATGTCTGCAGTGTCTGATTCATGAATGTCCAAAAAGACAAATTGTTCTCATCTATCAAATAGGTTTTTGACAAGGAACTGGCAGTAAAACCAAAAGACCTGCCAAAGTTTGGACTTTGCATAACTTTGTGCCTCCTTCATATTCTATTGTAATCTGTCACCATGTGTCATTTTGAATGTGTTTCCTTTAGGACTAACATGGATTCATATTGACAGAAAAAATATAACATTTATTATTGTTATATTTTATACCCTATTCAAATGAGTAAGAAATCCAAAAAGACATTGGTGTTGAGAATACATTTTCAAAGGTGACACTTAGGAGGAGAGTTCTTTTGGTTTAGAGCTCAATTAGTGAGCATATTTGCTAAACATTATTAGGAACTGGGAGCTCAAGGGTAGTCTGAGTGAATGATTCACCAGCTGTCCAACTAATACTGGCAAGTGCTGGATATTTTATATCACAAAGATAACTACTTTTATGTGCTTTGTCTTATTTAATACTTAAAGCCAATCTAGAGGGAATACAATATAGTTATTAAAACCTCACTTTTAATACAAGCAAATTGAATCATATCCTTAATTGACTATCTCAGGAATCAACTAATTGGGGGCAAATCTTGATAATGATGGAGTATTTCTTCCTCAACATTATAGTTGATATAACTTTTAGTTGTACTGAACTAAATATATTATCAATAACAAAAATGATATGCAAACATAAACCATATGCTTTCATTATGCAGAACAGGTATTAATGAGTCACAAGTACTTAAACTTCTGAATTAAGATATCACATGAGTATTCTGACAGACTTCTGAATTAAAATATCACATGAGTATTCTGGCATTTATTTATACCATCTTAAGACTCCATTTATGAAGTACCTAATTATGAGCGGTCATTTCTAAGCAATGAAGATAGTTAAGAAGACAAAGCCTTTAATCTGTGAAGCTTTTAGTTTAGGGATAACCAAACTTTGTTAATGAAAATGTACAAGACAAATGACAGCAAAAACAGCAGGGTGTACATTTAATGCCAGAGTTAAGTAAAAGCAGATCAGGCCTCTGCTATTGAACAAATGCTTCCAAGCCTGTGAATATTCTGGAGAGTCAGCTAATTGTTTATGTCCAACAAACAAAATTTAAAACCCACAGAACATTTCCAATTTTAATCTAATGTGTATAAATGAGTGTAAGCCCAAACTGGTTTCTGGCAATGCTTACTGATATTTTATATGACTTCTGACATGCAATTATTGAAGGATACAAATAGATTTGTTTATGTGCTTTTTTTTTTTTGTTAACGTCTTTATTGGAGTATAATTGCTTTACAGTGGTGTGTTAGTTTCTGCTTTATAACAGAGTGAATCAGCTATACATTGTTCTCAATGGTGAAAAACTAAAAACATTTCCTCTAAGATCAGGAACAAGACAAGGTTGTCCACTCTCACCACTATTATTCAATGTAGTTTTGGAAGTTTTGGCCACAGCTATCAGAGAAGAAAAAGAAATAAAAGGAATCCAAATGAGAAAAGAAGAAGTAAAACTGTCAGTGTTTTCAGATGACATGATACTATACATAGAGAATCCTAAAGATGCTACCAGAAAGGTACTAGAGCTAATCAATGAATTTGGTAAACTAGCATGATACAAAATTAATGCACAGAAATCTCTTGCATTCCTATACACTAATGATGAAAAATCTGAAAGAGAAATGAAGGAAACACTCCCAATTACCATTGCAACAAAAAGAATAAAATACCTAGGAATATACCTACCTAAGGAGACAAAAGACCTGTATGCAGAGAACAAAAAGACACTGATGAAGGAAATTAAAGATGATACAAACAGATGGAGAGATATACCATGTCCATGGATTGGAAGAATCAACATTGTGAAAATGACTGTATTACCCAAAGAAATCTACAGATTTAATGCAATCCCTATCAAACAACCAATGGAATTTTTCACAGAACTAGAACAAAAAAATTTCAAAATTTGTATGGAAACATAAAAGACCCCGAATAGCCAAAGCAATCTTGAGAAAGCAAAACAGAGCTGGAGGAATCAGGCTCCCAGACTTCAGACTATACTACAAAGTTACAGTAATCAAGACAGTATGGTACTGGCACAAAAACAGAAATATAGATCAATGGAACAGGAGAGAAAGCCCAGAGATTAAACCCACACACATATACTCACCTTATCTTTGATAAAGGAGGCAAGAATATACAACGGAGAAAAGAGAGCCTCTTCAATAAGTGGTGCTGGGAAAACTGGACAGCTACATGTAAAAGAATGAAATTAGAACACCCCTTAACACCATACACAAAAATAAACTCAAAATGGATTAAAGACCTAAATGTCAGGCCAGACACTATAAAACTCCTAGAGGAAAACATAGGCAGAACACTCCATGACGTAAATCACAGCAAGATCCTTTTTGACCCACCTCCTTAGAGAGATGGAAATAAAAACAAAAATAAACAAATGAGACCTAATGAAACTTAAAAGCTTTTGTACAGCACAGGAAACCATAAACAAGACAAAAAGACAGCCCTCAGAATGGGAGAAAATATTTGCAAATGAAGCAATGGACAAAGGATTAATCTCCAAAATTTACAAGCAGCTCATGCAGCTCAATATCAAAAGGTCAAACAACCCAAAAATGGGCAGAAGACCTAAATAGACATTTCTCCAAAGAAGCAACATCACTAATAATTAGAGAAATGCAAATAAAAACTACAATGAGGTATCACCTCATACCAGTCAGAATGGCCATCATCAAAAAATCTACAAACAAGAAATGCTGGAGAGCGTGTGGAGAAAAGGGAACCCTCTTGCACTGTTGGTGGGAATGTAAATTGATACAGCCACTATGCAGAACAGTATGGAGGTTCCTCAAAATCTAAAAATAAAACTACCATACGACCCAGCAGTCCCACTAGTGGGCATATACCCTGAGGAAACCAAAATTCAAAAAGAGTCATGTACCACAATGTTCATTGCAGCTCTTTTTACAATAGCCAGGACATGGAAGCAACCTACGTGTCCATCAACAGATGAATGGATAAAGAAGATGTGTCACATATATATGATGGAATATTACTGAGCTATAAAAAGAAACAAAATTGAGTTATTTGTAGTGAGGTGGATGGACCTAGAGACTGTCACACAGAGTGAAGTAAGTCAGAAAGAGAAAAACAAATACTGTATGCTAACACATATATATGGAATCTAAAAAAAAAAAAAAGTTTCTGAAGAACCTAGGGGCAGCACAGGAATAAAGACGCAGACGTAGAGAATGGACTTGAGGACACGGGGAGGGGGAAGGGTAAGTTGGGACAAAGTGACAGAGTGGCATGGGCATATATACACTACCAAAAGTAAAATAGATAGCTAGTGGGAAGCAGCCAGATAGCACACAGAGATCAGCTCGGTGCTTTGTGACCATCTAGAGAGGTGGGATAGGGAGGGTGGGAGGGAGACGCAAGAGGGAGGAGATATGGGGATGTATGTATATGTATAGCTGATTCACTTTGTTATATAGCAGAATCTAACACAATATTGTAAAGCAGTTGTACTCCAATAAGTATGTTAAAAAAATAATAATAATGTCAAACTTTACAATTTTGTTTTCATGGGCTGTGCTTTTAGTGTTAATTCTAAGAACTTTCTTACCAAATCCAAGGTTATCTAGATTTTCTCCTATGTTCTTTTCTAGAAATGTTAGTTTGTATTTTACATATAGGCCTATGATCCACTTTGAGTTAATTTTTGTGGAAGGTATAAGGTATAAGCCTAAGTTCACTTTTTTTTTTTTTTTTTTTTTTTTTGCCTATGGGCTTCAAATTGATCTAGCTTCATTTGTTGAAAGATTATCTTTTATCTGTTGAATTACCTTATATCATATTATATATATATTATATATATATTGCTTATATATATATAGCTTATATATATATATATTGCTTATATATATATTGCTGAACTCTATTCTATTCCATTGATCTATTATTTTTCCAGTATCAGTGTTTTAAATATTATAGCTTTATAGTAAGTCTTAAAGTTCTATGCACTTCCTTTCTTTATATAGATCTGAATTTCTGATGTATATAATTTTTATTCTTCCTGAAGAACTTCTTTTAACATTTTTTGCAAAGAAAGTTGGTAGTGATGAATTAATTCCCTTTGTTTCTGTTTGTCAGGTAATTTCATTATTTCTCTTAAATTTTGAAGTATAATTTTATTAGATTCAGCATTCTAAGTTGGTGCAGGTTTTCTTTTCCTTAATATTTCACTCCTCTCTCTTCTTGTTGCTTTTGTGATTTCTGACAAGAGGTCCATTGTAATTCTTATCCTTGTATATATGTGTATGCTACATCTTTTGAAATTGCCCCATAGTTCTTGGATGTTTTGCTCTGTTTTCTTTTTCTTTTTTTTTTAGCATTTTTTTGGGCTTCCTTCTAAGAATTTCTGTCTCCTTGCTTAGATCTGATCTTGCATGCCATGTATTTTTCCATTACATCCCTTAATATTAAATATACTAATATTAGTTACTTTAAATTCTCTGCTTGATAATTCTAACATCTATGTCTGGAATGAATCTATTTCTCATTATTATTGTACTTCTTCAGAGTGAGTTGTGAGACTTTTCTTTTTTACTTTTGGAATGCCATTTTATTTTTTGTTCACAGCCAGACGAATTCAATCACAGAAACTGAAATAAATATGTCCTTTTAATGAGAAAATTTATATTAATCTGGTTAGGAGTTGTCTCTATGTTATGTTTTCTATAGTGTAGGTAACAGAGGCTTTAAATTCCTCAAGTATCTTCTACTTTTTTTGTCTCCCTCTTTGACTTTGGGCTTTCCTAAGGACTCCTCAGATTCTGTGTCATGAAGGCCTTTTAGCTGCAACTCACTGCAGTTATACTAAGTGACTTGTGGTAGTGCCCGGTTGTGGGGGAGGACTATTCTATATTCTTATGATTAAATAGCAGACTTTCAGTGAGTCTCTGTTCCTGGACTGTGGCCTTCACATGTGTTCCTCATTAGTATAACTTTTTTTTTTCTTTAATCCTTAAGATACAGGAAGGCTAGAAGGGCCGGGAGAGCAATCATATCTTATAATTTAGTATTAGGACAAGTCAATGTTAAGATTCAGGGCTCTAAAAATGCACCGTAATATAACTATGGTTGAAGTACTTGTGTGTAGAAGAAGATGATATAAGTAAGAGTTATTTGACTTTAAAATATAACATTAGGAAGTCCAGCAAGACATGAGTCTTCCTAGATCCTAAACACAAATCAAGATTCTGCTTAAGACTTTGCTACTCAAATTATGGCCTGTGGGTCAGCAGCAACATTAACATTCATCTGGAAGCTTGATGGAAAGGCATAATCTCATCAACCAGAACCCAGTTTAAAAATATGCTTAGGTGATTCACATGCATATTAACATCAGAGAAAAAGTAAATAAGAAAAAATTATCACTCAAAGTATATTCAACAGTAAAATTTTTGTCTAAGTGACAGTCTGCATAAGGCTGCCTAAGCTATACTGGGGAGAGGCGGGGTCTCACTTGTTTTTCAATCCTAGAAGATTGGTAATGTTATGTCACTATCTGCCCCATCATTATCAGTGATAGTTTTAGTTTAATCAGAGGAAGTGTGGCCCTTGTGTCCTCACCATCATGCTAAGTAGATGTTCTGAACAATGGCAAAGGCTAACATTGACTGGATTATTCTTCTATCACTCTCCAATTGCAGTGTAAATCAAACTTACTATTCTCAACCACATAGTAAATATTTACTGCTATTCATTGGTTCCACAGATAGGTCCAACACCATTCTTATATGTTTTCTACCGCAGCTTTCAGGAAGATGGGATTAAGATCAGGATCTACTTGGGACTTGCACAAGTCCTAATTCACAAGACAGGCTCTCTTTGTGTCATAATAATGACTGATATGATTGACAAATGATTGAATTATTGATAAAATTTGATTTAATATGTGTGTATGCATGTGCACGTGTGTATATCCTAAATGAGTCACTGGACATGATAATAAGCAGAGACACTTTTAATCTTATCAGTTGCATTATTATGATTAAGATTATATAATTAATCAATTGAATAATTGTAACTATTCTTTATCTTTTCCTTTATCTAAGCACCTTAATTCTAAGTGCTTTATACACATTTACTAATTTAATTTTACAAACAACCCTCAGGTAAGGTATTATAATAATTACTTTTATATAAGTGAGCATGAAGAAGTGAAATACTTCTCTAAAGTTACACAGCTAAAAAGTGGTGTATTAGGACTAGAATTCAAGTCCTATTCAAGAGGCCATGGTCTTAAACACTAAGAAATAACATAGATCTTAATATAGTTTTGGAAGTTGTATTTCCCAGGAAGCAGATTCTGGACTGAGGTTTGTGTGAAGCAAATATATTGGTGAGTGACCGTAGGAAAGACATTTGTGAAGGTGTAAGGGCTGCAGGATGGGGCAGAAGGAAACAAACTGAGTACAGTCATCCTGCAACATCCATGGGGGTATTGGCTCCAGGACCCTCTGCAGATACCCAAATCCTCGTATGCTCAAGTCCCTTATATAGAATGGCATAGTACAGTTGGCCATCTGTATCTGTGGGTCCCCCATCCATGGATTCAACCAACCACATCCTTGCCAACACTTGTGGTTTTCTTTTTAATAGCCATCCCAACAAGTGTGAGGTGATACCTCACTGTGGTTTTTCCCTGATGATTGGTTATGTTAAGCACAATTTCATATAACCTATTGATCATTTGTATGTCTTCCTTGGAAAAATGTCTATTCATGTCCTTTGCTCATTGTTAATTGGGTTATTTGGTTTCATTGCCATCAAGTTGAGAGATCTTTATTTACATTGGACATTAACCCCTTATCAGATACAATTTGTGATGTGATATTTTCTCCCATTCTGTAGGTTGCCTTTTCTATGTACTGATTGTTTCTTTTGCTGTGCAGAAGTTCTTTAGTTCAGTGAAGTTCCACTTGTTTATTTACTTAGATTTTCAATGAAAAAAAATTAGATTTGCTGATTTAAGAAGTGGATTAATCCACCTTAGTTCAGTTGTCTTTGATATGTTCAGTTACCTGTGCAAAAGGGAAAGATTCACATAGTGTAAAAGGGCCTTCAGGGCTGAGAGCAGAGGCAGATTATTTTAAAGGGAGTTGTAGAAGGGGGCAGATTAACCTCTCTGATAGACCTATCAGTCTAGATATTTGGCATTCTCTGCTTTGGCTTTTAAAAGCCTCTACAATGATTAAAAATTCAAATGCACTTTTGATTCTCTATTAACTTCGGTGTCGGTATATTTTCCTGTCAGGTAATACTATATAACTGTTATAACGTGAAAACTTGATCGGTCACATATTTGAGGGTGGAGGCAAGTAGCTCAACACTGAAAGGTCAACTCCAATATTGCATTTAGGTTTAGCCATGGATATAGGTAGGCCACAGATCTGTACACTGTAGATGCAACCACGTACAATGTGCTTGCAGAATTTAGAGAGTTTTAGGGGTGGAACCAAGATGGCGGAGTAGAAGGATGTGTGCTCACTCCCTCCAATGAGAACACCAGAATCACAACTAGCTGCTGGACAATCATCGACAGGAAGACACTGGAACTCACCAACAAAGATACCCCTTATCCAAAGACAAAGGAGAAGCCACAATGAGACGGTAGGAGGGGCACAATCACAGTAAAATCAAATCCCATAACTGCTGGCTGAGTGACTCACAGACTGGAGAACACTTATACCACAGAAGTCCACCCACTGGAGTGAAGGTTCTGAGCCCCACGTCAGACTTCCCAACCTGCGGGTCCAGCAATGGGAGGAGGAATTCCTAGAGAATCACACTTTGAAGGCTAGTGAGATTTGCTTACAGAATGTTGACAGGACTGGGGGAAACAGGAACTCCACTCTTGGAGGGCACACACAAAGTAGTGTGTGCATCGGGACCCAAGGGAAGGAGCAGTAACCTCAGGGGACTGAACCAGACCTACCTGCTAGTGTTGGAGGGTCTCCTGCAGAGGCAGGGGGTGGCTGTGGCTCACTGTGGGGACAAGGACACTGGCAGCAGAAGTTCTGGGAAGTACTCCTTGGCGTGAGCTCTCCCAGAGTCTACCATTAGCCCCACCAAAGAGCCCCATTTAGGCTCCAATGTTGGGTTGCCTCAGGCCAAACAAACAACCAACAAGGAGGGAACCCAGCCCCACCCATCAGCAGACAAGCTGATTAAAGTTTTACTGAGCTCTGCCCACTAGAGCAACAGTCAGCTCTACCCACCACCAGTCCCTCCCATCAGGAAACTTGAAGAAGCCTCATAGATAGCCTCATCCACCAGAGGGCAGACAGCAGAAGCAAGAAGAACTACAGTCCTGCAGCCTGTGGAGCAAAAACCACATTCACAGAAAGATAGACAAGATGAAAAGGCAGAGGGCTATGTACCAGATGAAGGAACAAGATAAAACCCCAGAAGAACAACTAAATGAAGTTGAGATAGGCAACCTTCCAGAAAAAGAATTCAGAATAATGATAGTGAAGATGATCCAGGACCTCGGAAAAATAATGGAGGCAAAGATCGAGAAGAGGCAAGAAATGTTTAGCAAACACCTAGAAGAATTAAAGAACAAACAAACAGAGATGAACAATACAATAACTGAAAAGAAAACTACACTAGAAGGAATCAATAGCAGAATAACTGGGGCAGGAGACTGGATAAATGACCTGGAAGGCAGAATGGTGGAATTCACTGCTGTGGAACAGAATAAAGAAAAAACAATGAAAAGAAATGAAGACAGCATAAGAGACCTCTGGGACAACATTAAACATAATAACATTCGCAGAATAGGGGTCCCAGAAGGAGAAGAGAGAGAGAAAGGACCAGAGAAAATATTTGAAGAGATTATAGTCGAATACTTCCCTAACATGGAAAAGGAAATAGCCACCCAAGTCCAGGAAGCACAGAGAGTCCCATATAGGATAAACCCAAGGAGAAACACGCTGAGACACATAGTAATCAAATTGGCAAAAATTAAAGACAAAGAAAAATTATTGAAAGCAGCAAGGGAAGAATGACAAATAACATACAAGGGAACTCCCATAAGGTTAACAGCTGATTTCTCAGCAGAAACTCTACAAGCCAGAAGGGAGTGGCATGATATACTTAAAACGATGGAAGGAAGAACCTGCAACCAAGATTACTCTACCCAGCAAGGATCTCATTCAGATTTGATGGAGAAATCAAAAGCTTTACAGACAAGCAAAAGCTAAGAGAATTCAGCACCACCAAACCAGCTTTACAACAAATGCTTAAGGAACTTCTCTAAGTGGGAAACACAAGAGAAGAAAAGCACCTATAAAAACAAACCCAAAACAATTAAGAAAATGGTCATAGGAACATACATATCGATAATTACCTTAAACATGAAAAGATTAAATGCTCCAACCAAAAGACACAGGCTTGCTGAATGGATACAAAAACAAGACCCATCTATATGCTATCTACAAGAGACCCACGTCAGACCTAGGGACACATACAGACTGAAAGTGAGGGGTTGGAAAAAAATGTTCCATGCAAATGAAAATCAAAAGAAAGCTGGAGTAGCAACTCATATCAGATAAAATAGATTTTAACATAATGTTAAAAGAGACAAGGAAGGACACAACATAATGATCAAGGGATCAATCCATGAAGAAAATATAACAATTATAAATATATATGCCCCAACATAGGAGCACCTCAATACATAAGGCAACTGCTAACAGCTATGAAAGGGAAAATCGACAGTAACACAATAATAGTGGGGGACTTTAACACCTCACTTACACCAATGGACAGATCATTCAAAATGAAAATAAATAAGGAAACAGAAGCTTTAAATGACACAATAGACCAGATAGATTCAATTGATATTTATCGGACATTCCATCCAAGAACAGCAGATTACACTTTCTTCTCAAGTGCTCATGGAACGTTCTCCAGGATAGATCACATCTTGGGTCACAAATCAAGCCTCAGTAAATTTAAGAAAATTGAAATCATATCAAGCATCTTTTCTGACCACAACGCTATGAGATTAGAAATGAATTACAGGGAAAAAAATGTAAAAAACACAAACACATGGAGGCTAAACAATACGTTACTAAATAACCAAGAGATCACTGAAGAAATCAAAGAGGAAATCAAAAAATACCTAGAGACAAATGACAATGAAAACACGACGATCCAAAACCTATGGGATGCAGCAAAAGCACTTCTAAGAGGGAAGTTTGTAGCTATATAAGCCTACCTCAAGAAACAAGAAAAATCTCAAATAAACAATCTAACCTTACACCTAAAGGAACTAGAGAAAGAAGAAACAAAACCCAAAGATAGCAGAAGGAAAGAACTCATAAAAATCAGAGCAGAAATAAATGCAATAGGAACAAAGAAAACAAGAGCAAAGATCAATAAAACTAAAAGCTGGTTCTTTGAGAAGATAAACAAAATTGACAAACCATTAGCCAGACTCATCAAGAAAAAGAGGAAGAGGACTCAATAAAATCAGGAATGAAAAAGGAGAAGTTACAACAGACACTTCAGAAAAACAAAGCATCCTAAGAGACTACTACAAGCAACTCTATGCCAATAAAATGGACAACCTGGAAGAAATGGACAAATTCTTAGAAAGGTATAACCTTCCAAGACTAAACCAGGAAGAAATAGAAAATATGAACAGACCAATCACAAGCAATGAAATTGAAACTGTGATTAAAAATATTCCAACAAAAAAAAGTTCAGGACCAGATGGCTTCACAGGTGAATTCTATCAAACATTTAGAGAAGAGCTAACACCCATCCTTCTCAAACTCTTCCAAAAAATTGCAGAGAAAGGAACACTTCCAAACTCATTCTGAGGCCACCATCACCCTGATACCAAAACCAGACAAAGATACTACAAAAAAAGAAAATTACAGACCAATATCACTGATGAATATAGATGCAAAAATCCTCAACAAAATACTAGCAGACAGAATCCAACAACACATCAAAAGGATCATACACCATGATCAAGTGGGATTTATCTCAGGGATGCAAGGATTCTTCAGTATATGCAAATCAATCAGTGTGATACACCATATTAACAAATGGAAGAAGAAAAACCATATGATCATCTCAATAGATGCAGAAAAAGCTTTTGACAAAATTCAACACCCATTTATGATAAAAGCTCTCTAGGAAGTGGGCATAGAGGGAACCTACCTCAACATAATAAAGGCCATATACGACAAACCCACAGCAAACATCATTCGCAATGGTGAAAAACTGAAAGCATTTCTTCTAAGATCAGGAAAAAGACAAGGATGTCCACTCTCACCACTATTATTTAACATAGTTTTGGAAGTCCTAGCCACGGCAATCACAGAAGAAAAAGAAATAAAAGGAAAACAAATTGTAAAAGAAGAAGTAAAACTGTCACTGTTTGCAGATGACATGATACTATACATAGAGAATCCTAAAGATGCCACCAGAAAACTACTAGAGCTAATCAATGAATTTGGTAAAGTTTCAGGATTCAAAACGAATGCACAGAAATCTCGTGCATTCCTATACACTAATGACGAAAAGTCTGAAAGAGAAATTAAGGAAACACTCCCATTTACCACTGCAACAAAAAGAATAAAATACCTAGGAATAAACATACCTCGGAGGACAAAAGACCTGTGTGCAGAAAACTATAAGACACTGTTGAAAGAAATTAAAGATGATACCAACAGATGGAGAGATATAGCATGTTCTTGGATTGGAAGAATCAATATTGTGAAAATGACTCTACTACCCAAAGCAATCTACAGATTCAGTACAATCCCTATCAAATTACCAATGGCATTTTTTTCAGAACTAGAACAAAAAAATCTTAAAATTTGTCTGGAGACACAAAAGACCCCGAATAGCCAAAGCAGTCTTAAGGGAAAAAAATGGAGCTGGAGGAATCAGACTCCCTGACTTTAGACTATACTACAAAGCTGCAGTAATCAAGACAATATGGTACTGGCACAAAAACTTAAACATAGATCAATGGAACAAGATAGAAAGCCCAGAGATAAACCCACACACCTATGGTCAACTAATCTATGACAAAGGAGACAAGGATATACAGTGGAGAAAAGACATTCTCTTCAATAAGTGGTGCTGGGAAAACTGGACAGCTACATGTTAAAGAATGAAATTAGAACACTCCCTAACACCATACACAAAAATAAACTCAAAATGGATTCGAGACCTAAATGTAAGACCGAGGACTATAAAACTCTTAGAGGAAAACATAGGAAGAATACTCTTTGACATAAATCACAGCAAGATCTTTTTTGATCCACCACCTAGAGTAATGGAAATAAAATAAACAAATAAAAATAAACAAATGGGACCTAATGAAACTTCAAAGCTTTTGTACAGCAAAGGAAACCATAAACAAGACGAAAAGACAACCCTCAGAATGGGAAAAAATATTTGCAAAGGAATCAACGGACAAAGGATTATTCTCCAAAATATATAAACAGCTCATGCAGCTCAATATTAAAAAAAAAACAAACAACCCAATCCAAAAATGGGCAGAAGACCTAAATAGACATTTCTCCAAAGAAGACATACAGATGGCCAAGAAGCACATGAAAAGCTGCTCAACCTCACTAATTATTAGAGAAATGTAAATCAAAACTACAATGAGGTATCACCTCACACCAGTTAGAATGGGCATCATCAGAAAATCTACAAACAACACATGCTGGAGAGGGTGTGGAGAAAAGGGAACCCTCTTATACTGTTGGTGGGAATGTAAATTGATACAGCCACTATGGAGAACAGTATGGAGGGTCCTTAAAAAACTAAAAATAGAATTACCATATGATCCAGCAATCCCACTGGCATATATTTTCTCTGGGCATATACCCAGAGAAAACCATAATTCAAAAATACACATGCACCCCAATGTTCATTGCAGCACTATTTACAATAGCCAGGTAATGGAAGCAACCTAAATTCCCATCAACAGATGAATGGATAAAGAGGATGTGGTACATATGTACAATGGAATATTACTCAGCCGTAAAAAGGAACAAAATTGGGTCATTTATTGAGCCGTGGATGGATGTAGAGACTGCCATACACAGTGAAGTAAGTCAGAAAGAGAAAAACATATATCGTATATTAACGCATGTATGTGGAACCTAGAAAAATGGTACAGATGAACTGGTTTGCAGGGCAGAAATAGAGACACAGATGTAGAGAACAAACGTATGGACACCAAGCAGGGAAAGCGGCTGGGGGGTGGGGGTGGGGGTGGGGGTGGGATGAATTGGGAGATTGGGATTGACATGTATCTGACGTGTATAAAATTGATGACTAATAAGGACCTGCTGTATAAAAAAAATTAAATTAAATTAAAAAAACAAAATAAAAAAGAATTTAGAGAGTTTTAATTTAATGGTAATATCCTAAATTGCAATCACCCATGTTTCAAGAAACGGATCCATAGTTTAACATCGTTTTGGCAAACTAAATAATTACAGAAATGTGCTTTAAAATTTTGTAATCATTCAAATTTTTAGCAGTTTTTACTTTGTTAATATTTTTCCCTTTTTCAGCAAGGCACTGATCTTTATTGATGGAGAAAGCTTTAAAATGTTTTTTTAATATTTTAAGTGAGAAAAATGAAAACTGATTTACTCAAACCAGCAAGACCGTTATAAAAGTAACTCACAGTGTAACTACTTTTTATGTTAATAAATATTAAAAACATCTTCAAACTATCATTGATACCTCTATTAGTTAAATAGAAAATTAACTTTAGCTGCATTGACAGTCCCTTTCATTGTCATTATCCTGAATATTAGCTGATAAAAGGGATGATTAGTTTATTTAGACACTCTCACATTGACCCTATCTTTACAAAATAATACAAATAACGCACAAAGAGGCAAGCAAACCCTGTTATCATGTAGCCAGTGTTTAGTATAATTTTACAGTCAGTATTCCAAGTATTTTGACTATGTACATTTTATTGGTTCTTTACCTGCTGTACTCTATTTCAGCCATAAAACAAAAGATAATTTATTCTGTCAACAGACTGAAATAATGCTACTAGGTAATAGCATCTGAAATGTTTATAAACCTATAAATGAAGACTGCACCATTAATATGAATGAATATAATCAAATGCTTTCACGATAACTGCTACATACCTAGCATAGCATAATTTAGCTATTTTTAGCACATTAGTTGCAGGTTTTATAATCAAGGAAAAGCTATCAGTGCTTACAAGCACTAATTTTCATGTTACAAAGGATGTTCTTTTAAAATCTTTTCATGTCAACATTAAGGCAATTATCATAGGTTCCTGTGGTTCCTTATGAACTCAACCAGATTTTGTATCATAACATATCTAACTTAACCATTTTGAAAAATAGACTAGCCAATTTAGAAAAACTACCCAATCAAGATGTCAAGTCAGGTAGGATCCTTGATGTTGGATCCTGATCACAACTCCATGATCCTAGAAAATTCCACAATATCACATAAAATGTATGAAAGAATACTCTCTGCTGTGGTAAAGGGAATCTTACAAGACTGGGGTCAGCAAGAAGAGATGAGAAGCTTTGGTTCTGCTGTGATGTCAGCATGAGGCCCCAATGATACCTGCTTTCAGGGGAGGACTCCTTCCCCCAGTGCAGGGAGTGGTATCAACTTTCAGCTCTCAGCAGCTATGGGGATTGGGGATTGCATAAATTGTAGAGAACCCCCTCACCTGATGCCATACCCTTACTGGAACTGCTGACATCCAGTCACTAGAAAAGGCACGACTGGGGTGCCAGATGTTTACAGGAATTATCTGGGAGACCTTGGCAACTGTAGGATATCGCCACCCCCATCCACATAGAGGGCAGAGCTTGGGTGCTGCTCCAACATCTAGATAAATATGTATACTTGGATCCAAAAAGCTGGTTGTTTAGTCATTCCACAGTAAACACTCAGGATCGTTTTCAGATATTGCTCAGTGCAATACAGTTTTTTAATTGAACCAGTATATTTATTCACTGAAAAAATTATAAAAAATTAATCAAGCCAGGCATAGATGAAGACATACAGAATTTCAGGTTCACCAATTTAAGCATAGATAGGTAGGTAGATGGATACATAGAACATTTACTCTTTGTTGAAAACCTAAGAATGAAAAGGAAGTGGTAGTAAAAGTACAAGACATATTTGAAGATTATTTTAGTAACAATAATCATTTTGCATAACTTTCCTTATGTGAATATATCTGACTTAACTCTGGATTGCCTGGTACACTATTACATATATCAGTTCTAAGCTCCCTTTTCTAAAGGTCTGATTCTCCAAATATTTTATTTGGTCTTCCCTTGATAGTGGGTAGAAATCTATGTTAAATGACTTTTTTTAAAAAAATGTAAATTCATTGGGGCAAGGGGAGTAAATGGCAATATATCAAAACAAGTGACCTGGGCCCTGGGGCTGGTCTTTATGGAAAGCTCTCACAGCACTTTGTGACCTTAAGCTGTAGGAATTCATGACCCCTTGGTCTCTGCTTGGCTACTCTATAAGGCACTTCCATTCATGTCAGGTTTAGCGAATAATAAACACAACCTCAAAGGAAAGAAATCAGGCTTTATACCGTGAAGTACACATTGGATTTTTTTTGCACTAAAAATGCATAGAGAAGAGAATCATTATACATGGAATTGTTTTCAAAATAGAAAAATTGCATCTATTGGGGCATTGTTTAGCCTTGTTCAAAATGAAAATGTTCTTCTCTCTTTTTAAGTATTAACAAGGGAAATGATTTCTGACTGTCTTGTTACTCTAGAAAACTATGTTTTCAGCAGGAGAGAAATAGGATTGCTTTCATTACTTTAATTGCAAGACAGTTTTCCCAATGCAGGAAAGAAGTGACTTCGGAGGCTTAAAAAGCACTCCTACAAAGCACTCGTAAGTAATGAAAACTCCTTGACACATTGCAAATGCCGATGATATTGTCCTACCTTTCAAAAAGATGTGAAACTTTCTGCAGCTGTTTCACATAAAGTATTGTGACACTGAGTAATTTAACTTTTGAGATATTTCATCCTTAAAAAAATGTTTTTGGAGACAGAGTTATAGATAACCCAACTGTATTCATTCACATTTACTGTTGCTTTTGTTGAATGCAAAACTGACTTGCCCAACTGTGTAATGAAGTTTACTCCAAGTTTTCCCTAAACTCTCTGCATTTTCCTTTTGAATGGGATAGATGAGTTATATAAAATCTTCAATTTATGTGCAATGAGGTAAAATGCTAACAATGAAAGTGTTCTGATTTTACTACAGGGAAAATATTTAGTTGGGGGCAGGTAGCTATTCAATGTTTGTATCCTCAGTTTTCTTTTTTAGGTGCAGTTTTTATTATCACACAGTAGCAATGAAAGGGTAAATGGTAAACATTCATCATCTAAGCATTGCATTTATTGATTTTCTTTTATGCAGCACTTTGCATACTTAGTGATATATGTAAGAAGCCAAGAAAAAGGAAAGGTTATAACCGTTCACTGATTATGAATTGCCCATGAGAGTTTTTTAAAAAACTCTGTAACAGTTCATTAATAGGAAAACACTCATTTAACATGTTTTATATGCCTCATCCACAGCTTAAAGGGATAAAGAATTTTGTGCATGCTAACACGCGCATGCCTTTACTTACTGAAAAGCCTCCACATCTATTTCATATTTATGCACGCACTGCCATTCTCAAACAAAGTAAATAACTGTTTGTTTTAGGTGACAACGATTTCCTGATGTTTTAATTTTCCATAACATAATTAGATATTGCGAGTAGCTCTGTACTTTTTGTTTTATTGTATTGGCAGCTGAAGCGGTAACATAGCAATCTAAATCTGTTAACGAAAGCTTTTTGCTTACAAATGGATTTACATGGATACATGACTAGGCTTCATGAAAATGGATTCCCATTTTATTTAGCTTTGAAAATTCATTTAATTACTGTGCATAATGGATGCACAGTAGAATTAAGTTTAAGTATTGATTAGTGATTGATAGACATTAGGGCTAAAATACTACATAAAAGTTAGTTTCTACCACTTGTCTTGTTAACTAGCTGTGTCCAATATGATTAGCATCTTTTAACACACCATTAAGAAAAAAATATCTGTTTAATGTTCTCAAATTATGCAAACTAGACTTTTTTGAGTATGTTTTTCAAATGCTATTTGTAATCTATATAAATGAGGTTAAATGGTGGAAATTCATATATTCTAAAGTTCACAAACTCAGGTTGACAATAGGAAACTAATGTTAATCAACGTAGGTAGCAGTAGCTGAGAATCAAAAGTCCTCAGTTTGTAATTTTGGATCCATCAACCTTTCTGTGATTTGGGGCAAATCACTTTCTTCATTTTGCCTCTACTTTATACTTTGTAAAAGGTAAAATATTTCTCTGTTTCACATACTTCTAGATTTTAGTGTAGTCACTTTGAAGACAGAAATACTTCCTAAATGGAAGAAATAGTACTATTAATAAGCACACTTAACTGAAAAATAAGAATCTAGTACATTATTTGTATGAAGTGTAAAACCAGGCTAATTTAAGTTCTGTCCATCTTTTCTGTCAGATGCTGCAACATGCATAAAATGCCAAGGCACTAATTTACATGCTATACATTCTCTGAAAAGGTCAGTGTCCAGTGCTATGCCACTTATCCAGTGGCTTGTTTTCCAGAAACTTCATTTCTCTGTAACAGAGTCAAATGTGAGAAAAGATGTCAATCACCTAAAATAGCTCTTGTTAGGCCCACCTATAGAGCTATGCTATTGTTTTCTGTCTTCACTCAGAATCTTATTGACTATAGATAATTTAACACATTGTTTGCAGTTTGGGCTATATTTTTCACAATCCACAGCAAGTAAGAAACAGTTGAGCACAAACAGCTTGAGAATGATGACACCTGGAAAAGCGCAGCCCAGGGATAGATCAGAAATGTCAATTTGACAGTCAGGTATCAAAAAAATATGACAGAAAAGTTATAAAAAATTGAAGCAATATGGTGAGTTTTCCTACTGTTGACCCTGAATCTACAACAAACCAAAAATATGAAACCGTCTTTGATGTCTTCTGTTTACATAAAGTTTATAATCCATTTTTTAAAAGACATCATAAAACCATAGAAAATTAAACCAGGGAAGGAGGTGAGAGATTATCTGAGACTATAAATCCTCATTTTGCAGGTGAAAAGCTGAAGCAATGTGAGTCTTATAATTTACCTAAGGTTATGAATAAAGACTTACAATAATAAAATGTCACTTGGGGTAAACTTTAGTTATTTATAAAGTTCTCTATGTAAAATAGTTTATTCCTTAGCAGTATAGTGTGTGTGAAGTTATATAACTATATGTATATATTCATATTTATTTATATACCAACATGTGCATCTTTCCAGCAACTATTTATGAGAAACATATGTCTTAGTTGTCAAATATAACATTCCTCCAATATTTCTACAATATTTTTAAAACTCATATTTGAGGTTGAACCCATTTATGCTATTAGGATTCACCCTAAATTTACAAGTCTATATCTGGAAAATAAACCTGATTCAGTCCAGAATTGCTTAATCGGTGTTGGAATGGGAGTGACGAAGTGTTCCCTGTTGGGTCTTGTTATCCTTCAGATAAACAGGATAACAGATGCAATTCACTTAGGTAAACCTGTTATGTATATGCTAAAAGACAAGCCAGAATGGCAGAGGTAGAAAAAAACAATGGGGTATATAGGAGACCTTCAACCCATGTACAGACCTTTATTGTAGAACAGTTCATCTTTTCCAAATGTGATCTGTGAGCACTTGCATGAGAATCACTGCCATCATGTACTGATGATGTAGCTCTGACACCTGTATAGGGAGAGAAGGAAGGAAAGAGGCATGAATCGGAAGCATCTCAGATTGCAGTGCAAGTCTGAAAATACTGTGACCCAGCCAAAAGGAGATCCAGAGCAAAATTTGCGAGTTATGCTGAATTCTCCCTCTCCATGTGGTCCCAGCCCTGTAGAATCTGCTTCCTAAATAAGCACCTATTTTGCTTTTGTTCCTTCAATTTTCTTGCCAGCAAACTATCTAGGCAACAGTTATTAATTGCTTGCATTTCTTTGCCAGCCTCCTTAGCGCATTCCTGGCGTAAGCATTGCCCCTTATCAATCTAACCCACAAAATCCAGCCAGATTAACATTTTGAAATGTAATTATGAATTCTGTTCTTGTCACTCTTCTAATAAACCTAGCATGTTCCTTCAAGTTTGTATAAATATTTTTTTCCATTTACTGAATTAATTTCAGTGGGATAGTTAGATATGCACCAGCTTAAATAAAGGACTGAAGTTCTGCCAAACTTAAAATTATCAAGGAAAGAATAAAATAATACTCTATAACTACCAGAGTATGCCTGATCAATAGTGGGTCATTCATTTCCATTTATATTATATGTATATTATTTGGTTGATGCATATCATATATATGATGGAAAGATTACAGCTGTACACAGTTCCAATCAATAAAAACACAGAACCTTCAAATAGATCCATTCACTTCCATTATACATAACTCATTCTAATAGAATACCACCCTTGATCCCTACATATTTTCTTCCATATGTTTTGCCAGTTCCAAACCTAGCAGCTTGAAAAGTGTTGGGAGCTAAAAAAAGAAACAGACCCTTCCCTTAGTTTCTATAGCTCAACACTCTAGTGTTTTCTTTTTTCCTTCTTCTTCTTTCATCTTTCTTCTTCTTTTCTCCTTCTCCCCCCTCCCCCCTCCTCCTCCCCTTCTTCTTCCCCTCTTTCTCCTTCCTCTTCTTCTTCTTCTTTGTCTGCACCTTCTCATTAGGCTTGAGTTAGAAAGCAACTTTCACTACTAAAATACAAAAATACAAGACTGCGACCACAGAGAATATGTCTGTTGTGTTTACTGCTCTAACCCTAACACGTGAAACAGTACCTGGAGCACAGCAACCTTTCTCTGTGTTCAGAGAAATGAATGAATGAATGAATGAATCTAGAACCTGTGCCAGATTCTTTTTTGAGAATTTTTGACCAAAATTGCAGAAAGAACTCATCGGTTGACAGTAGGTATTTAAATTGAGAAGTCATTACGTAGAAAGATCAAGAGAGGTTGTTAATTTCCAATTATGGTCTAACCAAAGTAATGTGAAGCACACACTATGAAAAAAAACAGAAAGTTAATTTAGTGAGAAATAAAGAAACAAATGTGGAATATAGTTGAATCCTATTACCTGATTGGCATTAGAAAAGACCCAGGAAGTCTTCCAACTAGTACTGTCTTTTTGTGTCCTTACCTAATAGAACCACATGTTTGTGGAGTCCCACGAGCACCTGTTCTGAATTTATCTGCTGCATCTCGTAGATAAACAGCCATATACTTAGTGACCAAAATGCCCAATTAACAGTTGTCAAATCTTGTAGATTGGTAGCAAAGTACACTAAATAAGTGTCTCAAGTAGAATGAAAGAAACAACACTCCTGAAACAACACCTAGTTTCATTGTGCTTCGCTTTATTGAACTTCATAGAAATTGTATTTTTTACAAATTGCAGGTTTGTGGCAACCCTGTATCCAGCAAGTCTATTGGCATCATTTTTCCAACGTCATTTGCTACTTTGTGTATGTGTCACATTTGGTAATTCTCACACTTTTCAGTATTATTATATTTGTTATGGTGATCTGTGATCAGTGATCTTTGACGTTACTCTTATAGTTGTTTTGGGGGTACCACAAGCCATGCCCATGTAAGACGGCAAACTTAATCCATAAATGTTGTGTGTTCTGACTCCTCCACCAGCTGGGTGTTCCTCATCTCTTTCATGAATCACAACAACATTGAAATTAGGCCAATTAATAGCCTTACAAAGACCTCTAAGTGTTCAAGTGAAAGGAAGGGTCACACATCTTTCACTTTAAGTCAAAGGCCAGAAATGATTAAGTTTAGTGAGGAAGGCATGTCAAAAACTGAGGCAGGCTAAAAACTAGGCCTTTTGTGCCAGTTTGCCAAGTTGTGAACACAAAGGAAAAGTTCTTGAAGGAAATTATAAGTGCTACTCCAGTAAACACATGAATAATAAGAAAGTGAAACAGCCCGATTGCTGATACAGAGAACGTTTTAGTGGTCTGGATAGAAGATAAAAGCAGCCAAGATTCCCTTAAGCCAAAGCCTAATCCAGAGGAAGTTCCAAACTGTTTTTCAATCTATGAAAGCCAACAGAGATGAGGAAGCTGCAGAAGGAAAGTCTGGAGCTGGCAGAGGTTAGTTCATGAGGTTTAAGGAAAGAAGTCATCTCCACAGGTGCAAGGTGAAATAGCAAGTGCTGATGTAGGAGCTACAGCAAGTTCTCCAGAAGATCTGGCTAAAGTAATAACAATGGCTACAGTAAACAACAGATTTTCAGTGCAGACAGAACAGCCTTAGTTTGGAAGTTGCCATCTGGGACTTCCATAGCTAAAGAGAAGTCAATGCCTGGCTTCAGATATTTAAAGATAAGACTGACTGTCTCATTAGGGACTAATGCAGCTGGTGACTTTAAGCCAATGCTCATTTACCATTCTGAAAATCCTAGGGTCCTTAAGAAGCATGCTAAATCTACTCTGCCTGTGCTCTGTACATGGAACAACAAAACCCAGATGTTTACAACATGGTTTACTGGATATTTGAAGCACACTGTTGAGGCCTACTGCTCAGAACAAAAAGATTCCCTTTACAATATTACTGCCTATTGACAATGCACCTGGTCACCCAAGAGCTTTAACAGATGTACAACAAGATCAACGTTGTTTGCGTACCTGCTAACACAACATGTTGATACACTCTGCAGCCAACGAGTAATTTCCACTTTCAAGTCATTATTTAAGAAATACATTTTGAAAGGCTATAGCTTCCATAGATAGTGATTCCTCTGATGGATCTGGGCAAAGTCGATTGAAAACCCTGTGAAAATTATTCTAGATGCCATTAAGAATGTTCGTGACTCACGGGAAGAGGTCAAAACATCAACATTAACAGGAGTTTGAAAGAAGTTGATTCCAACCCTCGTGGATGACTTTGAAGGGTTCGAGTCTTCAGTGGAGGAAGGAACTGCAGATGTGGTGGAGGTAGCAAGAGAACTAGAATTAGAAGTGGAGCCTGAAGATGGGACTGAATTGCTGTGATCTCATGATAAAACTTTAATGGTTGAGGAGTTGCTTCTTATGGATGAGGAAAGAAAGTGGCTTCTTGAAATGGAAACTACTCCTGCTGAAGATGCTGTGAAGATTGTTGAAATGACAACAAAGGATTTAGAATACTACATCAACTTAATTAATAAAGCAGTGGCAGGGTTTGAGAGGATTGACTCCAATTTTGAAAGAAGTTCTACTGTGGGTAAAATGCTATCAAACAGTCAGACAGCTTTGCATGTTACAGATAATTCATTTGTGAAAGGAAGAGTCAGTCAATGCTGCAAACTTCACTGTTGTCTTATTTTAAGAAATTGCCATCGCCATCCCAACCTTCAGCATCCGATAACCTGAGCAGTAAACATCCATCAACATTGAGGCAAGACCCTGCACCAAAAAAAAGACTACGACCTGCTGAAGGCTCAGATGATGGTTAGTAATTTTTAGCAATTAATTTTTAATTAAGGTATGCATATTGGTTTTTTTAGATATAACTCTTTTGCTCACTTAATAGACTATAGTAGAGTATAAATATAAATTTTAAATGCACTGTGAAACGAAAAAAAATCATGTGACTCATTTTATTGCAATATTCGCTCTATTGCTGTGGTCTGTAACTGAACCTGCAGTATCTCTGAGGTCTGCCTGAACTCTCTTCCTTTGTAGATGAAATTAAAACTAGTAGCAACCTGGAAACACATGCTAGTTGAGACAGCATATAGAAGATAAAGCGATGAGTGTAATGGATAAATAATTGGAACAAGATCTTCTGGATTTTCATCTCAATTCTGATGCTTCCTAACAGTGATGCCCTGGGGAATTCACTTAATCTCCTTAGGTTTGGTTTTCACCTGTGTAAAATAAGGATAAAAACTGTGTCTACCTCCCTGAGGCTTTGGGGGGACCAGGGTTGATAATATCTGTGAAACAACTTTATGAAATTTATAGTTATCTTTAAGTAATCAGGTTTGTTATCATCATCATCGTAAAGCACTCTACCGTGTACAGTGGAACTTCCTTACCAAAGCTGTGTCTTTTGTCTTTTAAGTCAGATTCTAATGTGGGCTTCACCTTTGTATTCAGCGCTAACTGAAGCAGCTTATCCCCGGAGTCTGCAAAGTCAAAGCAGAGCATAAGGAACTGCAAGTACAGGTCTGAAACCCTACTAAAGATCAGGGAACTACAGAGAGTGTAGTTCAAGGGAAAGCTGCCTCTTGATCACTTTCTCTGGAGAGTGAAAAAAAGAGAAAAGAACAAGGAGCAAGAGGAAAGGCAAAAAGACACTGCCACCCAGAACGGAAGTCTTGATATAATAATGTCTAAGCCTGGCACCTTGAGAGTTTAATCACTGCTTACTTAAGGAGGAGGCAAAAGGAAGCTGTCACCTCAGCCTCTGAACGGGGAGGTCAGAAACCTGCCTCTGTTTTTTTGCGGCAATTAATCCCATTGCGTTCTCCCTGTCAGAGATCCTCGGCGGAGGGTGGGATCAAGGGTTTTATATATAAGGAGTCTTTCTCCTTGTTGCACGTCTAGATTCCAAGCAGAATGTGTATCTAGTGTTTTCAGCGGTGTGTCTCCTCCAATCTACTTCAAAGTGTCCATTACAGTGGATAGTGACAGTATTCTTAAAGAATACTTATACAAGAAGAGGAGATAGAAGAATCTCAGCACCCAGCTGCTTAGTTACAGATGCAATGTGTTTCGAGGCTCGGTTGGCATTTTGAAAACATTTCTGTGGTACCGTCAGTGAAGGCTGAATTTAAATACTGTGGTTCATCTGAAATTTGAGGCCCACAGTGATTTAAAATAAAAAATGAATCCAGTTGCTCCAGTGTTTCTTCTTGTAACTAATATAGAATTAGGAGCAAGGATTTGGCTTGGGAAAAATAAGAACCTACCTCAGCCCATAACAAATCAAAGCAAGGCTAGTTTTTTTTGTTTTTTTTGGTTTTCTTTTGCGGTACACGGGCCTCTCACTGTTGTGGCCTCTCCCTTTGCGGAGCACAGGCTCCGGACGCACAGGCTCAGCGGCCAAGGCTCATGGGCCCAGCCGCTCCGCGGCATGTGGGATCCTCTCGGAGTGGGGCACGAACCCATGTCCCCTGCATCGGCAGGCGGACTCTAAACCACTGCGCCACCAGGGAAACCCAAAGCAAGGCTACTTTTATTTCCTTGTTCACTTTTAGTTGATTCTAAGCAAAAGCAAGGAAAGAAGGAGTGGTTTGATTTTGGATGGCTTTATACTTCCCAACTCTCAATGGTTTACCACATCTTTAAGCAATCACCCAGTGTCACTAAACAATTTATAGCTTTGTGGTATATAACAAAGGTACAATAAAAAGCAATTGCGACAGTAACTAGCAGTGGCCAAAGTCACATACTTCAATATCACGAAAATGTTGAAGATAGTTTATTTACGCCCATTTAATTTGTAGATCAGAGAAATGAGATCTAGAAAAACTAAATGATTTACAAGGTCACAAAACTAATTAATGTTGAAATCGGGATGTGAGCCCGTGTTTTGACTCCTGTATCAGTGAAGTTCCCAATTCGCATTATCTGTCTCCCTCTTTTCCACAGAAACAGTTCTGTACTAATGCTTCCAAACAAGAGCTCATTGCTGTATAAACATGTCACATGCACTAGGCTGAAAGAATAAACTATGGTGGTAATACATTTTTATATTTTCCTATAGTGATAGGTCCAGAACAAGTGGTGAAAAACTCATTTGATGTCTTTCAGAAATATCTGTTGTAAATAAACGTCCCCTTCTGAGTTGCAGAGACAGAGTTGAAACTCTATGAACAAACGTGCCAGTAATAGTGACTGTGCTCTGTGCTGTTTTTCTATATATTCAGTAAGGAATATATATATAAATAAGCTGATACAAACTTCTAAAAAAGAAAAATAAACATAAGATGAAATTATAAAAAACCAGTAAGGCTTGGAAATGCAATAAAAATATTAGAACAAAATCATGGATCCTGAAATAAGCACCAACTACATAATGTCCAATCATTAAAATTAAGTAAAAAAATTAATATATAAATAATAACATTTTTTCATAGATGGAGGCAAAAACCAACACAGTTACAATTCTTCATATGGATTATTGTGATCAAGGAGGTTGTATATTTGAGTTCCTGTTTTTAGGGATGACATCCCAAAAATCTAAAAATGAATTTAAAAAGTAAAAACAAGTGCTTGTATAATTACAAATATTTGGCTTTCACCGGGATGTCAAATTCTCTTCACCTGACTGAAAATCCATCCAATAGGGAAATACGGAGTTTATTTAAATTTTATTCTGATATACATGAATCTTGAACCCTGTAGGTTCCTGGGTACATAACTACAGTAGGCTTTAATAACATCTCCCACTCCCCACCCCCCTAAAAAATCCACATCCTAATCCCTGGAACCTGTGAATGCTACCTTATTTGGAAAAAGGAAATTTGGAGATGCAATTAAGTTAACAGTGTTGAGATGGACAGATTCTTCTTGATTATCCGTGTGGGTCCATATATGATCATAAGAGTCCTTATAAGAGTCAAGCAGAAGGAAATCGACTACAGAAGAGGAGTCAGTTTGACCATGGAAGTAAAATTTGATGTGGCTTTGAGCCAAGGAATGGGCAGCCGCCAGAAGCTGAGAGAGAATAGATATTCCCCTGGAGCCTCCAGAAGGAGCCAGCCCTGTCACCACTGCGATTTTAGCCCCCAAAGACTCTTTTCAGTCACCTGGCCTCTAGGACTGTAAGAGAATAAATGTCTAATGTTTTAAGCCACTAAGTTATGGTAATGTGTTACAGTAGCAATAGAAAATCAATACAATAGCAATAGATATGTTCATTAAGAAAGATATCATCTAGGGCTTCCCTGGTGGCGCAGTGGTTGAGAGTCTGCCTGTCGATGCAGGGGACATGGGTTCGTGCCCCGCTCTGGGAAGATCCCACATGCCGCGGAGCGGCTGGGTCCGTGAGCCATGGCCGCTGAGCCTGCGCGTCCGGAGCCTGTGCTCCGCAACGGGAGAGGCCACAACAGTGAGAGGCCTGCGTACAAGGTATCATCTAATCAGAAAAATATTGAAATTAAACAATGTCCTTACCTGGAACTCTCAAGGAAAAGTTTCACTGAAAAGTTTAGTATCTTTTTATGATCATCTTGTGTTTCTGTTGTTAAATTCATTAGAAATAGGAACTATGTAATAGGTTATCTAACCTGTGCCCTGGAGAGAAGAAAAATAGACATTGGCAGGATTTTTGGCATTTCCTCGTAGCTTTGAAGATGGCTTGTCCAAGATATCTGTACATAACTTCCTCAATAACAGGCTGCTCCCGGTGGAATTTAGTTCCAACTTACAACCTTCATTGCTAATTTTTTTCTCTCTATATCTTGTAACACTCATTTAAAATAAAGCTATTACTTAAGGTAGGTACAGTGCTAGGTTTGCACATAGACATTCCCAGGATTATAATGAGGGTACCTAACAGTAAATTTTTTCCAGCTATTCTGTTGTGAACAGTCTTTAGCAGGCCTGGGGGAGAAGATAAACGAAAGCAGGTGAGATGTCCCAAGCTCTTATTCTCACATCTGCTCCCCCAGCACCACCCCCATCTATGTACAGGGCACTCCTGTCTGGTGTTAGAAGCCAAATTCTAATCAAGACTGGGAAGTCTCCAGGGAGCAATAATTTGAATCGAATAAAGGTCAAGCTATTTACAAGAATGCAAATGTGAAGTTGTCTGCTCATTTTATTTTATGGACCCATTCAAAAACTGCCCTGGGAAAGAGAACAGGAGATTAAATCAAAAGTATGGTTTAATAGGTAGAACATAGAACTTGAGGGCTGAAAATCTGGAAGGGAATCCAAGTTCACCATTTTTTACTTTTCTTTCTCATGTATGGCGGCAGATACACACTAAGGTGCACCCTAGTGAGTCATACCTGAGTACAATACCTTCCCCTTGAGTGTGGGTGGAATCTGTGATTTGCTTCTACTCAATAGAATATTGCAAAGGTGGTGGGGTGTCACTCCCACATTATGTTACATCATGTGAGACTCCATCTCAGCAGACCAGACAGATTCTCTTGCTGGCCTTGAAGACCTTAGGTGCCATATTGTGAGAGGACCTGTGAGTGAGTCACGTGGTGAAGAACTGAGGGAGAAGGGCAGCTTTAGAAGCTGAGTCGTCCGTGCATGCCAGCCAGCAAGAAAACAGGACCTCAGTCATAGAGCTGCAAGGGAATGAATTCTGCCAACAATCACGTGAGCTTGGAAGAGGACCCCTATCCCAGGAAGAAACACAGCTGGATGGCATCTTGATTGCAGCCAGGGGAGACCCTAGAGGATTCAGCCAAGCCTCATCCCAACTCCTGACCCAACAGAAACTATGAGATGACAAGTATGTGTTGTATTAAGCCGCTAGGTTTGTGACAATTTGTTAAACAATAGAAAAAGAATGCAACTGTAAAATTTGTAAATCAGCTTCTTATGACTTGTGAAACAATGCATGCAGAATAACTTGTGCATAGTAAAACTCAGTGATTAGTTATCAATATTGTTAATTTACTATTTTGAAAAATAAAGGATTAAAACCATGCAGGATCTATAAGATCTGTAATTCTATAATGTTTTTCATATATAAGAGTGCTTGACCATCCTTAAGCTTTGAGAAATTTGTTAAACCTCATAATTTCCAAACCAAAATAAACAATCTAATTATTCTAAAGATTTGGAAGACAAACATTTTATCACTCAGTAAACATGTATGAATTCCACTGTTTTACGTTTTGATATATGTAATCCTTGAGACTGAAATCACATTTTCTCAACATAAATTATTTCATGAAAATTATTTTGAAATATTCACCATAACCATAATAGACACTTGTGAGTTAATTATTTGGGGGAAAGGGCTCGTGGACTAGAAACCTAGACTTGCTAGATCTTAACTTAGGACACAACTTGGCGATGGTGGTGCAAACACCTACCTGTTGTCCAGACTTTGAGGTCAAAGGCCCAGGCTTACATCTAAGTTCTGTTGTCACTTTTTTTTTTTTTTTTTTTTTGCGGTACGCGGGCCTCTCACTGCTGTGGCCTCTCCCGTTGCGGAGCACAGGCTCCGGATGCGCAGGCCCAGCGGCCACGGCCCACGGGTCCAGCCGCTCCGCGGCATGCAGGATCCTCCCGGACCGGGGCACGAACCCGCGTCCCCTGCATCGGCAGGCGGACTCCCAACCACTGCGCCACCAGGGAAGCCCTGTTGTCACTTTTTATTTGACTTTGAAAGTCACCTAACTTCTCTTGGGACCTGAATTTCCCTAACTTTAAAATGAAAGTATCCTTGGTAATTATTGTTGATGTGCATGAAGATATTTTCTAAATTGTAACCTTCCATAAAATGCTAGTTATTATCTATCATTTTCTTTTGACTACTCTTTTATAAACATAAACATGACAAATAAGAAAAAGAGGTGATGTGTTCTTATTTCCTACAATCTCAATAATGTAGTTACCTCCTTGTTCTGTGATAGTCATTTTTAAAAGTCATGTCATTTTTTTTTTCTTTTTGGACAGGTGCTTCTGAAGCTCTTGCAGCCATTTTCCTTTCCATCTCTTCAGTTTCTTTCATTCAAGTGAGAAATTCCATCCAAATGATCAAAGAAAATATCAAACATGGTAAGAATTTGAATTAGATGATCAAGACATTTCAAAGATTTCTGACTATGCCACTATCACAGGGAAGTAAGTATCTACCAAATTATCAAAATCACTGATCAGGTTTTAGAAGAAATTAATTGTGCTATGTTTTAAAACTTGTAATACAGAGTCACAGCTTTTATAACTCCTCAAAATCAGCATTTCGTATGTTGTAGTGTTGTATATAGTGTAACAAGTATTAGTAGATTTGGAAAGCAGAACCTCTGCTTCGATGAGTGGTCGATAGTCATAAAGATTACTCAATTTAACGTTGAATTCAGCACCTAGGAAGAAATTTATAACCATAGTCCCTATGGAAGAACCCAGTAAATAATATTCTAAAATACCACATTTCTTAAATATATGGAGGAATATGTAATGCTGGAGCATAGGTAATGACCTGTTTGCTTTTTTGTTTTGTTTTTGTTTTAATTAATCCCAGTGTCCCAAGCAATTATTGCAAAGCTCAGCACATGATGACAGTTAGGTGAGCTCAGTGACATAGAAGTTGGAAGCACAGGCTTTGTCATGAGATAATCTGGGTTTCACAGTATGATTTAGGGTGAGCTACGTATATTCTCTTAGCCTCGAGTTTATCTAATATAAAAGGTAGATGATAATGTTATGTTCCTTGTAGATTATTGTGAGGACTAAATAAGATAATGCCTAGGAAAAAAAAGTATTTGCTTAGATATTTCAATTTAGATAGTCCTGTATTGGTTAAAATTAGTCTCAGGACTAGTTTTTAACAGTGGTTTAAAGAAGAGAGAGTTTTGGAAGGTGGTGGTTTTCTTGTCTGCTTGTTTGTATTTCCTCTGACCTACCGTTCAAGGGCAGGCAGTCTAGAACTGTCTCTTGCTCCATGGTGTCTCAACCCAGACTCCTTTGCTGTATTTTCATTCCCCAAATCAACCCATGGTTCTAGATGGATTCTTCACCTACCAGCTTTGATGATCACATCCAAATCAGTAGGAAGGAGAAAATGGTATCAGAAAGGCCAGCCCTTGCCTAAAAGCACATTCCTGGGAATTTGCACATTCCACTTCTTTCATATCCTACATTTTAGTACTTAGCCATCTGGCCACAGCTATTTGTATTCAAGGGAGCCCTGGGAATTGTAGCTGTTTTCAGAGAATACATATGTGTAACTAAAAATCTAGGTTTCTCTTACTTTAGAAGAAGGGGAGAATGGATATTAATGGGGGATAAACATCTAGATCACATCTGCTATACAAACTTAACCACTTCAGTTGTTATACACTCCTAGTAAAGATTAACTTCATGTACTCTATGCTAGGCAATTTTTTTTTGAAGTATACTTGATTTACAATGGTGTGTTAGTTTCTGGTGTACAGCAACGTGATTCAGTTATATATATATATATATATATATATATATATATATTCTTTTTCATATTCTTTTCCATTTTGGTTCATAGGATACTGAATATAGTTCCCTGTGCTATATAGTAGGACCTTTGTTCTTTATCTATTTTATATATAGTAGTTTGTATCTGCTAATCCAAAACTCCTAATTTATCCCTCCCCCACCCCCTTTCCCCTTTGGTAACCATACATTTGTTTTCTATGTCTGTGAATCTGTTTCTGTTTTGTAAATAAGTTCATTTGTGTCATATTTTAGCTTCCACATATAAGTAATATCATGTGATTTTTGTCTTTCTCTTCCTGACTTACTTCACTTAGTATGATAGTCTCTAGGTCTATCTGTGTTGCTGCAAATGGCATTATTTCATTCTTTATTATGGCTGAGTAGTATCCCACTGTGTGTGTGTATATGTGTGTATATATATATATACCACATCTTCTTTTTCTTTATCCATTCATCTGTCAATGGACATTTCGTTTCTTCCATGTCTTGGCTATTGTAAATAATGCTGCTATGAACATTGTGGTGCGTATATCTCTTTTAATTAGAGTTTGATCTGGATATATGCTCAGGGGTGGGATTGCTGGATCATATGTCAAAACTATTTTTAGTTTTTTAAGGAACTTCCGTACTGTTTTCCATAGTGGGTGCACTACTTTACTTTCCCATCAACAACGTAGGAGGGTTCCCTTTTCTCCACACACTCTCGAGCATTTGTTATTTGCAGGCTTTTTAATGATGGCCATTCTGACCGGTATAAGGTGACACCTCGTTGTAGTTTTGATTTGCATTTCTCTAGTAATTAGCAGCATTGAGAATCTTTTCATGTGCCTATAGGCCATCTGTATGTCTTCTTTGGAGAAATGCCTGTTTAGGTCTTCTGTCCATTTTTTGATTGGGTTGTTGCTTTTTGTTATTGAGTTGTATGAACTGCTAGGTAAGTATATTTAAATTTAAGTGAACACTCTCAAGATTGAGGAGAGAGGATACAGACCTCTTCAGATTGGAAGAATATCAAAGAACATGTGGCCATCTTTATTTTTACATACGTGGCAGTGATACAAACAGGAGAGGGAAAGCCCTACTGTTGAGCACATTTTCAGTCTTGGTTACATTATATCACTTCTGCCATCATCCCTTTGACCAAGCCCAAAGTCAGGGGACTGAAAAGTGAACTCCCCCACCAGTGAGAAAAACTGCAAAGTTACACTGTAAAGGGCAGAGAGGATGCGTATTTGTGATCAATATGTCAGTCTACCTTAAGAGCTCCTAGTGTCAAAACATCATCTACTTCCTTTCCTCTACCTTCATATCAAAAAATCCTTTCATGGTATTAAGGCAGCAGGTGTAACAGGCATTTCATCTATCTATGTGGAATGGGGAAGTGTTTGGACCAGGTTCCAGAGAGGGAGAAGTGTCCTAATTTTCACTGAATATGGGTCCTGTTCTGCTGTTGTATTTACCACATACTCCAACTCTGTCCAAAGAGAAAATTGAGAGATACATGGGAGGAGAGAGCCTTCTTCAAGCTGGGTGTCTCATAAAGTTTCATATGAATTGAATAATCATGTTATTGTAAATAGAAAGCAATTTTAGTCATGAAATGAGGTTTCCTTTTACCAGAGAGAGGCAAGAATGGAAAGAACACAATTTGTACCATTCACTTTTTGATGGTAATAGAATTATAATTAGATAGATCAGTTGTACCCAAATACATACCATGATGTTCAGGAAAGAAAAACTCAGTAATTATGTGTATATTGTGCTACTGTCCCATTAGGAAATAGAAAATCACATTCCTAGAAGAGCTTTCAATTAACACCAATTATGTATTATCATATATCTAGTTTCTTATAGTGCCATTGATTGTTAATATGGTACAATTAGTCCTTAAGTATGTGATAAATATTCTACTAACTGTTTAATGCTGTTTGGCATTCATTACCAATGAATAGTCATTTAATTAGTGCCAACTTATTCCATGGCAACAGCACAGCTGAAGTTTTCTCACTTCTCTGTAAATATATTCAGCTTTCTCTATCTTCACCTCCCAAGAAGACTTCAGCCTTTATAGTGACACCCATTTAAAGAAATATCAATATATGTTGACACTGTTATAGTTTATCTTTTTAAAGATGTTATTGTTTTATAAATAAAACATTTATTTAGAATATAAAATATATATTAGAATTTAAAATATAAAATATTTAGAATATAAAATATTTTAGAATATACATTATTTCTTTTTAACCCTGAGAAATTATGAACAATGCTTCTGCTTCCTTTTCATCCTTAATTCATAAACTACAGCTACTCTAAAGAAAGCAAACTAAATTCCATAATTACGAATCAATATAAGTGCACCAGGATGATGTCACCCCTTCAAAAGACAATAGAAAGTGCAAAAGTTCAATGAATATAGCAAAGAAAGGTATTCATTTGACTCTGAAATAGTGTGAATAAATTATTCCTGAAACATAGCTGTTCCTCAGAGGAATGGTAGAAGTTACTTGGCAAAGGGCAGAAAGGAGCAAATGTATATGGTCAGAGAATTTTCATATTCTATCAATATAGCTGACATAAGCAAGGGGGTGAAATCTAGGGAATGAGAACCCAATGATTTCAAGATTCTACTATTATCTTCACTTCCTTTCAATTTATACTTTATTTCATGGCAGGTGTTATTATTTATAAATATCTAACATGAAGACTGACATGAAATATGAAAACCACCTGGAAGGTGTTAGAGATTTTTAAATGACGGTCACTATCATTAGTTTTTCAGTCTTTACAGGCGCTTTGTATCAAACCAAGCATGTTGATTTCTTGATGTATTTTACATATTTCTGAACATCTATAACTTTACATGTGGATGCATATAACTGTTATTCTAAGTAAGTAGTAAATAGGATGAGATTAGAAGCTAGTCTTTTTATTTCTTAGATGGAAGTTAAAATACCATGCACTTTGCCCACCTCCCCCCAAAAAACCCCCACAACTCTTCTAAGACAAAACAAATGGACAGAGGAGTATACCTGTAACTTACAACACAATAGCAGCTCTCTTAAAGGAAATCCTCCTCAAAATAGTTTCTACTGATTCTTTTACAGTCTTGTTTTCAGTTGTAGTCCTGACAAACTCATTTGTAGCCACACTATGGTGATGTGCAAGCTTTAGGTTTCTATCTCACAATTTTCTTTACTATCTATCATTTTTCGTATTTTGATGCCTCAGTTGCATTTTGATGCATTCTGATTTATCTTCCTGTTGCATATCATAAAGTTGACCTCATTGAGGACATCAGAGAAAGTCCAGGATAAGAGATAAAAACCATAAAACATTAATATATATTTGTGCACTATTTAGGAAGGGAACAATTTTCTTCAGCAGTCTTTAGGGTCCCTGGTTAGGTCTGAAAATTAAACTGACAAAGACAGATTAACAGGAGAAAAGCATATATATTTATTTAATCCATGTAAATTTTATGTGACACAGGCAGTGTCATAAGGAAATGAAGACTCAAAAAAATGGTCGAACCTTAGTATGTTTATGCTAGATTTGATGACAAGTGGAGAAATACGGCAGGTCAAAGAGCATGAGGTAATTGTAGCAAACGGGGAAACACAGCAAGGCTTGCTTCTTTAGAGTCTTCTCAGTGTCCCTTTGCCTTCAGAGATAAGGATGCTCCTTTTGGCAGGGTATAGAGAGCACCTGCCACATAAAGGCTTTATGAAGGTCAGAGTAACCTTCTTGCTTCTGCCATTTTCTCAGACTTCTTCAGCTTAAAATAGTCAGTAAGCTAAGTTGCCATATTTTGAGGTAGTGGGTCCTGAACTCCATCAACTAACATACACTATGTAAGCAAATTCTTAGCATACCTAGAAAAAGAATGAGTAATTAAAGTTACCTGGATTTTATGAAGGACATTTTAATGAGGAAGAAACTTTTGAGGCTGGGTATTGAAGACGGGTGGAAAGGAAGGAAACAGAGGCCCTCGAGCTCATGCAGAGATAACACTACACCAGTTCTGTTCACCACCCCCCTTCCTGTTATTTTGTTCATTTAAAGTTAAGCACGCTTTTTTTTCTCCCCTTCTCTCCCCAATACACACACACACTCACTCACAAATGACCTCTTTTTTTCTGCTTTATTGTGATGCTTTTAACCTCAGAGCGAAGAGTAAGTAATTTATCTTCCACATCTGCTGTATTGGACTAAAACCAAAAGTGTTGTAATTAATTTTAAAATAGCCAAGTACTATAAAGAAAAGACATATTTTTAACTTTCTTTATATACATAGTTACGGGATATTTTAAAATATAAAAATCCCTGTAATACCACATAACTCCCTCCAAGATAAGGAATGTGTGAATGTGTGCATGGATATGGTGTGTATAGATGTATGTGTTTGGATATATGTATGAGTATATATATGCATATGTTTAAGGATATATATATATATCAGGATAGTCCCTAAAAGGGTGTGGGAGAATGGACAACTCAACTAGCCAACTAGGGCAGTCCCAGCAAGGATAAGGGCACTAGGAAAGAGGCTACATGGGGCTCAACCCTTAAATGTGTTTTTTGGCATACCATTAAAGACAAGAAAATGATACTGAGTTATACTGATATTCAGAAAGGCGGTATCCCCTGTAGCCCTCTTACAGGACCAGAACATAAATGTATTATTTTGGGGGGAGTGATATTTGTTTTCATATTATAGAATTTATTAGGTGATTTAAACAGAATTTTTTTTAGTTTGTCATTTAAATGCATGAAAAATGAATTCATCCTTTCATACCTCTAGGTCGATGTTACAAATTTTGAGACATGATAAAAATGACAATAATTTTCTTTCGTAAGTGGTTATAAGAAAACAAAGGTGATCCTTTGCAGATAAATGCCAGTTTTGCACCTAGGTTTCTGTTTGGTGCCAGAAAGCTGAGAAAAATATGTAGAACGTTCTATTAAAATATCTGTTCTTTCCACCAGTCTTCATGAATGCATACTTTTTGTCTTATGCTATCCATTTTCTTCTGTCCTCCTTTAATCTACTAAAGTTTAAAATGATCGAAGGTCATTTGTCAGTTTAAAAATGATTGAGGTCAATTGTTCCCTGCAGGACATGAAATAGTTAATAATTTCTTGGAGCTTGGTGTACTTAGGCTAGGTGAAAAAGCAGTAAGACACTGGCAGAGTTTGGGAAATAAAATTCCCATGAAGAACTCCACATTCCCAGATGGCTAACAGCACTGAAACATGTGTCCATATTCAGCAGGAGATTTTTAGGCCTATTGATGTTTCCAGGCAACTGGTATCAAAATAATAACTTTAAGTCACGGAGAAATACTGTAATCGGTGCAAATCATTTATCTGTGAAAGAGGTGCATTTATAGTGATAGTGTAAGTAAAATGGATATCTTGTGCACTTATTCCAAATTTAGTATCATAGTTTGTATAGTTCTAGATGTTGTTTAATTCCCCTCCAAAGAGGTAAATACATGTTCTTCTCTTGAATTGCCATCACACAGCAAAGGTAAATAGTCCTCTGGCTCACAGGATGGGTATAACGGTTAAACTCTGACTTAGAAAGAATTTCAGTGTCAGAGATTTACCCCGAGTCCTCTCCATTCAGTTGGTATAAAACATTACATTATATAACATTTAACATTGTTTTGTCTTCCTCCCTCTCCCTCTTCGCCCCCTGCCATCTCTATCTTCTCTCATTTTTTTCACGTTAACTAAAAAAAAAAGCAACTATCCCTACTCTAGTCGTTCCCAAAGTAGAGTTTTCTGAATGTTTGAGTTGAGACACTGTTGTAGAATTGGCTAAAAGAAATTTAATGAAGGGAAATGACTTTTGCTAAGAGCAGGTTTCCTAAATTTAATTTTCTACATTTATTTCTAATCATATTCTTCATTATGTCTTATGAAAAACATAATGTTTTTATGTAATGCTAATTTATATGTAAATTAGCCTCCAGGATATTCTAGAAAATTAGTGCTTACCCTATTATGTAATTTTAATGACATTTTAGAATTCTAAAACAACAATACCTTATTAGCTTCAAAGTGGGAGACTGAGGCATTTACAAAGGAGAACAAGAGTTCTTGATAGATACCTTCCTTCAGACAGAGATTGAGAATAGCTTCTCATACTCTGAAAGTGTGGGAGGGAAATAAATGAAACATGCCGCTGAACTCACTGTTGTGCTGAAAAGTCTTTGCCACAGATGCTAAAGGTCACCTTGGATATTCAGCTGCATTTGATTGTTTACATGCTGGAGTGGGGAGGATCCACAGGTCAAAGGTTTCCAGCATTATCAGAGGCTGTGCTGCCATTTTATAACAAACATTCTGTGATGTGCCTTTACCCATAACTTCAAAACAACATATGATGTCTTCATTTTCATGTCACGATGAAGAAAGGAATGCAATATCTAATAAAATAATATGCCTTAATATGTAAATAATTGTGACCAGAACAAATGTGGATGAAAATGGTATAGGACCTTGGCTCCACATGTCCAGACAGTCTGCCTTAAATAATCTGTGGTGCAGCCTGGGAGTTAGAATTTGTTAAGGACTTTCCAGAAGATTCTGATAGATAGCCAGTGTTGAGCTGATTGGTATAAAATACATGTAGAATTCCTTTGACGGTGACAGCCATGAATCTGCTGGTATATATTGATGACTCCAATGGGACAAGCTATGTTGCATCACTGATGTGATTATCTGAAATTATGAACATCTCTTAAAGGTATTTCTAATAAAACAATGCATAATCTCCCTTTGATTTAAAAAAATATATTCATATTAAACTCTATAATGAAGTCTGGATATTTAAATGTGAAATTAATTTCTGTTCTATTATCACATGATTATACACACATATGTCACCATAATGCTGAAAAGGATATCAAAAAATTGAAGAGGAACATACTAAGATGTTCCTTAACCTAGTTGCCACGATTATATCCTCAATCATGGAGAAAAGCAGAAATACCCCCATAGTTCAGCAAATAGCTCCTCAGGTGGTATTGTTGTTGAGAATCATAGGGAAAATCTATTGCATGAACTGAAAAATATATTCCTTTCTAGAAATAAGTCATCTATAACAAACATTACTTGAGTTACATTTTTTTCTTCTTGCTTCCACTTATATAAAAGTATTCACTGTATTTTCAGTTCCTCATTTTATGCACACCTAACTTATTTTCTTACATTTGCTTTGTCTGAACTAATGGCATGTTTTAAGGGCTCACTTTCCAATTTCATCTATATATTAGCCACAACTTTATGTTTAAAAAAAGTAGGATTATATGGAAGTCTTATTGATTTCAATGTGGAAACTTCTTTGATTTTACAGTTTGGATATTAACCCATGCCAAATCATTGACATATTTGACATCTTACATTAACTCTAATGAGATATAGCTCATTAGTTTGAATTAATTTGTTTGGAATATATATATATTCCATATATTCCATATATTCACACAAGAATATATATGGCACATTACCTGCAATTTCAAAATTCTATATACCTATATATGATAGTTCTCATTTTAGTAATGTTAATTTCATCAGTAATTAACATCATGTGGTTAATTGTCTCTTCAATATGGCTATGTTCCTAAGAAAATGTAAGAAACAGTCTGGCAAATTATCATGCATGTGTGTATCCTTCTTCCATAGATGAAGGACCAGAACTGAAATAGATTTCACACTGAGATTCTAGCATAAAATGAACTGCAGTATTCAAGACTGATTTTTATCTTGGACTAGATCCTCGGTAGTTTCCAGTTCACTTGTCATGGAAAAGAATAAATATGTAAATTAACGTAAGAAGCCTCAATAATTAAGAGATTGTAGTCATTTTTAGTGTTATTGGTTATTCTCTTGTACATTAGTATTGCATTGTTAATATCTTCCTGGTTTATAACTGATTTTGTATCTATTCTCCAATGCAGAATGCAACAAATGCAGAATCATCTACTAGAGGTTCCCACTTTAGAAGGAAAGGATTAATTTGAAATTCCTCTCAAATGGTTGTTTAACAAGTTAATTTATTGTTTGCTAGTTGGTTCACTGGTTTGTTGTTTTTCTGTTGCCTTTTTTCCTTCTATTTTGTGAAGTAGTCACAATGTATGTTAAATGCTAGCCTATTTAATAGATTTGATGAAGTTAGTTTTCCTTGGAAACATTAAGGTCTGATTAAAATACTCATCTGGAGATTGAAAAATATAATTCTGGCAAAAATGAAAGTGATTTTTTTTACTAAATGGGAAGAATGCAGGCTTTTGAATCAGTCAGACAAAGTTACAAACTCCAGTACTCTAGAGCCTAAGGATAAACATAACCTTGGCAAGTTTTGTACAACTCTAATCTTAATTTCCTCAAAAGTGAAGTAAGGATAATAATATCAGCTTTATGGAGTTTTTGTAAGAATTAGAGATAATATAAAGTGCCTGATACTTGGTAGATTCTCAATAAAGGATAATAAATAACACATATTAAATGGCTACCATGTGTATTTAAACATTACAATTGCTACCCAAATATGAAAAGTTATGACTTGTGAATTTATGCCTATGTATATTTTTTAAATGATAATCCTGAATGTATGCCTGTGTATATTTGATTTAAATATAATCCTTAGTGTATGAAAATATATCTTCATTTATTTTGTTTATACCCTAACCCTTCCTAAAGTTAGAATCTTAGAGATTTTTAATTAATATATATAACAGCACTATCTTTAAATAACTCATGAACAGATGATTGAAAATTTTAGGGTATTATTTAAGACATTCATTATTTAACCCTCCTACATAAAGGCCAAATATGGCAGGTTTTACTAAGCATTTACATAGGTAAATGTTTGTATTCATTCATTAACAATTATTAAGCACTTATCTACGAAAAGTTTTGTGCATGAAATTCCTAAGTGACTTCCATTTTTGCTTGGGAAGCAGATGTTGAACAACAAAGCATGAAATATTTTATTAAAATTGTAGTAAATGTTAAGAAAGTAATGCAGGATGTTATGAGAAGTTTATAATGAAGGATCTGACATAATTTGGTGGGGGTAGATAAGGCTTCTTTGAAGAAAATATATCTGAATTGAGCTAAGAATAATTTGTAGACATTAATCAGGTGAAAATGTAAGTGTGTTGGAGGGGGACTTTCTAGGCAGAGGTACAAAATGAACCAATATCTTGAGGTAACAAAGAGAAGAGCAAGATGGAGGAATTTCACGACGGCTAATGGAACTGGGAAGCAGAGTGAAGATTAGAGTTCTTTAAGAGGCTGGTGGTTTTTCAAGGCAGAGGAAATGTAGGCTCCTGTAATGTTAAGGATTTCTTTTTGCTTTATCTCATGAGCAATACTGAGCCACTGGATTGTCTTAGGCAGGAAAAAAAGAGGAATCTTAAGAATGAAAACAGAAAGGATATTTTAGGTGTAGCTAGACAGGAGTAGAAACATACCAGAAGTATGGAACTTAAAATTGATAGGAATTAATGAGAAAAAGTGGTGTACATGCAAAGGGGGAGCTAAGCTCATGGAAACCCGGTCTACACACTGAAGTTCTGTTCACACTTCTGGAGCACTGACCCTCCCTTGGGACTAGTGCTACACACATAGGTAGTATCATCTCTCCTTTGGATGAAAACTCCACGGAGAAGCCCCAAGCATATTTTCGAAGCAGGCTCTAGGCTATTTGGACAGGGAATCTGGGGCTCAGGTAGCTAACGCATGGTCTAAAAGGGCTTGGGTGGCAGACTCTGGATGGGTACACACCTTTGGCCTACAGACTCCTTTCCCTGTGAAGGATGCAGGCCCAGACAAGGGCTAGAGTGGGGTGCTGTAAAGCGAGGTGCCCAGAGCAAGTGCTACTGCCATCGGGGTTACTTTAGCCATTCTTCCAGTGTGTAGTGATATCACACCATGGTTTTGTATGGCATTCCCCTGATGAGATTGAGAAACTTTTCAGGTTTGTTGGTCTTTTGGATATTCTCTTTTGAGATGTAGCTATTCAATTTTTGTGTGTTTTTCTTCCTAAGAAAATGCCTGATTTTTAAGAAATTTAATTATATGAGAATATGTATATATGTGTGTGTGTGTGTATATTCTTGCTATAATCATGTTATTACAAATAAATTCTCCCACTTGTGGCTTTCCTTTTTACTCTCGTAATGGTGTGTCTTTTTAATGCAGTCTGATTCATCACTTTCTTTCCATATGGTTATTTAGAAACTTTTGATTTACCTTTAATACAGAGATCGTATGGAAATTATACAACTTGAATAAAAACTATCTGAACAATCAAGTTCAACATATTCCTTCACCAGCTTTTGCTAGCAATTCCTTCATATGTTGTTGAATTGCTGTGAATTGCTCTTAGGTTATAACTATTCCACTTGCATCTATGTGATTCACTCGCTAACCTCAGCCTACAAACACTGCATTCTTCTTCCACATGTGACACACATACCTTCACTCACACCTGCTCATGAACTCACACACATATGTTCCCATATACACACACTCAAGCACAAACTCAGGTGCTTACACACTCCAGTACTCTCATACGCAAACACATACTCCCACTCTGATAAATACACACACAGCTTCTCTAGTTTAGAGCAAGTGAGAGGTTATTACTCTTAGTAGTTTTTCTCTTAAAATTTTTAAAGATTCCTTTACCTATGAAATCATATTGATTTTGAAAGTTGCTTCTATATAGGAAATCTATCCCATCACCCACTCTAGTGCATCTGCTGACAATGTCAGAGAAGCCATTATGGCCAAAGCATCAGCTATTTTCTAAAATAGACTTATTCTGAGGCAAAGAGTATTATTAGGACGTGAAGTAGAAATCAAAAGAAAAATGTTCATGTATTAAATTTGTTACAAATGAGTAAAATTGAATTGCAAAGGCAGCTCAAGTTATACCATGGGTTAAGTAGACTACTGACCTGTCCTGAGAATTGGACATTTTAAAACATCTCCTATAAAGGAAAATATGCCATGATTTCCAGAGAACTGATTTACAAGTAGACTTTTTAATATAGAAATAAATGTATCCCAAAAATAAACTAATTATGATCTCAAAAGTATTCATTAAATATTTAGCAAGCCTACTTTTTTGTCATTCAACCTGGAATATTATCAACGTGTCATTTATGTTTATGAAGGGAAATATTGATATAGAAAATAAACAGGGATATAAGAACAGGGCATGTGCTTTCTCAACTCAAGAAAAGACATATGCCAATTGCCCATTCTTAAAGCATCCCCTGTGTTCATATCTCTGCCTGGCCTGTTGAATTTACTGTATGGATTTCATGACAGGTGTAAATGGCAAGATTAAACAGGGGCGACAGTTCAGCCAGAATTTCATGGTAGATTGTTCCTAAAATGTTTGCCTTTGTTCTGTTGTTTGCTTTTGGTTAAGAGCTGGGCCCTTGAGGTTCACAAACGTATGCCCTAGAGTCTGTTGTCCTTCCAATTTATCACCTGACAGCACTGATTGTACAGTGTAATTAAAAGTCAAAGCTAGCTTTGGCGATGTATACTCTGATGAAGGAGCCATCTGAAATTAGGACTTAAATAATGAAGGGTTCAGGGACACGGCGGCTGGTATTTGTTATACATTTTAATAGCAGAAGTTTGCAGCTAATTGGAGGCTAACTAAACTCCTTGGACATATTTCAAGTCACGTCAGTTAATTTTGCTCCCCAAGGAACCTGATAGGACATGCAGCTTAGTACTGCTTTTTTCTATCTTAATTACCACATTGAGTTGTGCTAATATAGATTTACTTTGGATGTTCTATGATTATAACCAGGCAAACATTGTTGGCATTTGTTTTCAATTTTATGAGCTCAGACTCTCACCCAACATTAAAAAATAATTGTCAATTTACAGATAAATTGAAATATTTTGAAATTATTGAAATACCATTCAAGTGTGCAATTGGTAGAAATTTATATTTATTGAATATTGAGACAATTTTAAAAAGTAAAACTGACAACTCAAGTGTTACTTCAAAGATTAGATTTACATGTTTTCATGGTTTCAATAGTCAATTGATTCTAAGCCAGGATGTGCTAAATCCAGCTCATAAACACATGCTCAGATAGAATGCACCAAATTTTTAAATAATAGAGAAAGCTAAAAACAAATTAATTTAACCCTGAGGAGCATTGTTTACCCTTCTTTAAAGCAGAGTTTGAGTCAGGAAATTGTGTAAATTTCGCTTACTACACTTGAAATTCCTAAGATATTTTCTAAAATACTTTGCAAAGCAGGTCACAAAACCTCATGAGCTCATACATTTGAAATAAAAACAGCAGATTTCCTGGAGTGCCAGTTTTGATTATAAGATTAATTTGTATTTTAACTTTGAAGAATGTTTTTAAAACTTTTTTGTGTTAAATTTTTATCATTTTAAATAATTCTTCTTTTTTTTAACTTAAAATACTTTGCCTCCATTGCAAAAATAAAATGTTTTGGCTTAAAACTAGATTAAGACAGTTGTTCAACTGAATACTCTGATCATTGTTTATATAGTTTGTTAATACAGAATTATGATGTTTCATTGGAAGTCATATATCATGAGACCCAGGAATCATAGTCCTCACTTCCTCTGAGCCCCTGATTTCCTTCCTTCACTTCCAAAAAGTAACAAGAAAGGAATAATGTATGAAATTAAAGCCTATAAATGCATCAGTTCTTACCTTAAGATACTATTATTTTGTTCTGTCCTTAAGCATGTGAAATATCATATTTTAGTAGTGCTTTTATATACCAGAGGGAACTCTCGGTCATAAGGCAATTAGGTATAAGCAGAATAGGTTATTGAGTGAGACAAAGTGCTAAATTAAAACACACACACACACAACTGAAAATTCCATTATGGATTTAATCTAAATAATCCTGTTCAGTGCACTCACTTGTGGGCACAAACGAATAATCCTGTCTTCCTTTTCTAATCCACATACCCAGTAAAATACTTCCACAAAGAAGTATTTGTGGGAAAGGAAAATAACCACAAAGAACATGGCAAAAATTGCCAGAAAAATGGGCTTCAGGAAAAATATATACCTGAGTTCAATACCACCTCAGTGTGAGTTTGGAAAATTACTTAGTCCTTAATATTCGATTTTCTCATCTGGAAAAAAATGAGTAAAAATACTCAGTGCAGGAAATTGTTGAAACTCTAATGAGGTGCTAATGCAAGAGGCCTGGATAATACGTTGGTCCCTTCTTCTCTTCTAGATAAGAAATATTCTATATATAAAAATAAGAACTTCAGAAATTAGAGGACGTTTAAGAGATTTATTTTCATAAGCCATTTATCAAGAAGATCATACCTAAAATGTTGTTTGTAAAAGACTGAAAAATATCTTTTACTTTTAAAATTCTCCAGTCAAGGATTTCTCCCACTTCGGTGGTGAGTAGCCTTCATGAGGCTCCTTGTAATTAACCGAATAATCTCAGGCTGAATTTCTCTAGTCTCTCTACAACTGATCTGGAGAAAACGTATCATCGTTTTCTGTTCAAAAGCCCTTTGCACACTCAGAGAATATTATTTGGACACTTCTAAGCTATCTAAAATTCTGGCTCAAAAATACTTTTTATAAAATCAGAGAATAACAGCTTCAGGAAAAAGTCAAAACGACAAACAAAACTAAACAAAACTGACATCCTTCCTGATTTCAGAGACTAAAATACCAGAGCCCCAACTTAGAGAAGGAAAATAGGTAAATGTATTTTTATAAGTTATCTGTGGTCATGGCTCCCCATGCCAACATAACTAGATGAAAAGTAAGAAAAAAATCACTTTGACATTTTGGATATTTTGGGGTTTTGTCTAATAGAAATGTAGTGTAACGGGATGGATATATCAGGTTTTGATATAAACAGATCTGGGTTTGATTCTTGGCTCCTATTTTTTTCATATTTAGAATTTGTTTAATATTGTCTACTTGTATTATTCTATTAAGAATTAAGCATCATTCTAAGAATTATGTAAGTATGACAACTGAGATCTAGATAGACACATAGCTGATACAAAATGCCCCTCTAGATTCTATGTTTCAGATCACTAGTCTCTAGATTTTTATGGTCTCTTTTTTATTTGCTGTACTTTTTAATTCGTCATCATCTGATGTAATAGATCTCTCTCTCCTTTTTCTTTTCCCGTTTGAAGTGGCTTGTAGGCAAGACAGAGCAGATGATTCCTGTTTTGAGAGTTATGGTAGCAAGGAGCCATTGGATAGGAAATCTCACTGCTCTCATTGGTTATTAATTTCTGTAAGGACTAAAGGCCTACAAAATAGCACAATATTTCCCTTCTTTTCTGTCCTTCTGACTTCTAAGACTCTGGTATTATTATGTCTAAATCACTATACCTGTTATATTTAATAGTTTATTCTAGGTATTTATTCTAGGTGTGTGCCTGTTTGCTTATTTTTTTGTTGTAATATATGTTGATATAGGTGTTGGTATCTTTGATAAGTTGGACAGACAACTTAGTTTTGTCTTTTTAAAAAATAATTTCTCTTAAACTTTTCCATACAATTTAAAATAATATATTGGGTACTTAACATTTTTGTGTTCTAGAAGGCAATATATTATCTTTTTCTCATCCAAACTTAACCTCCATATTGCATGTCTGTATAGATCCCACTATTTCAATTCTGCTAACAACAAAAAGACCATAACTCTACCTACAAAACTCTTGATTTATCTTTAACAATATCTTTAGCTGTGTCATATAATTTAAATTGTGCATTTAATTTCTCAAGAGCTATAAGTTCCAAATAAACAGGCCTAATTTTCAAGAAAAGAGAATAAAAATTATTGGAAAATATTCCAATTTTTAGTGAAAGAATACGAAGAAAAATAAACAGAATTTTCTGAAGTGATATCAAATACTTTCTTGGTATGAAACTGGGGTCAGTTCTTTATCTCAGGCTTTTTCTATATATTCCCTGTCATTCATTTGAAACTATTATTTAAAATCCATGATTGGTACAGGTTTACTTTTCATGTCAAACAATTTTTCTGGCAATGATTAAAAATATATTTAATTTAATGTGGGAAATTTTGATAATCCACAATAAGTTTTGACTCTTCCCCTAGATATTAATATTTTGTGATCAAATGTGAGTGTATTCTTTACTATGCATTCATAGAGGTGCTTTAAATTTACCATTCATGGATTAATTACTTTTAAGGCATTTGCTCTTCTCAGTGTTTCCAAATCATGCACCCCTTCTCTGCTATTCCCTTCAGGAGACAGTCCCCTGGACTCCTCCTACTTTACCAATGTGTAAAGAGCAGATCAAAATCCACCTCTACTGGGTTTTCTTCCTTGATTCATTGAAAATGCAGCCACGTCCAGAAATGATTTCTCCTTCTTTTGAATTCTCATGACAGTGCATTTGGTGTTTCCCTTAAGGGTGTTTTTCATGTTGGAAACATTATCAAACTCTCTTAGTGTGTAAGCCATTAAGGGGTCATTTCTTATTTAACGTGTATCTCCTAGATGCCCTCATCCAATGCTTCATACATCGTGGTTAGTAAGGAAATTTTGGTTGAAATAAATCATAGCAAGAGTAATACACTAATATTTTTAAGACATCTTGAAAAGTTATTTAATTCACATTTATCCAGTCATCTATTTCAAGAAACACACAACTGTAAATCAGATATCTTTCCTTAATATACAAAAACATTTAAAGAGTAGACAAAATCTTGGATGAATACAAGAATCTTTATTAAAATATGTCTATATTATCAGATTTGGGTAATTCCAAAGAATATAAAATATTGTATATCTCATTTTTCTGGCAGGATATTCCCAAACATGCTGCTGTATCACTTCGAAATTTGTGTGATTCAAAATGAAGTGATACTTACCATATCAACGTTTTCAATCTACAAACAACAGACTCTGCTTTGTAAATCCAACAAATATTCATGGGAAAATCTATTGAAATTTAACATAGAGAAAAAATTAAATTTGACCTTAAATGTAATTGTATGCTTGATCAGAATCCAGTGACAAAAGAGAAAGAAAGATAGAAGCCAACACAGATACACACCTTTTGTATTAACACATACCAGTAAATATACATTTATTTTAATATATAATAAATAAATTTATTTATTTTTGCATGTGAGATTCTGGAGAGTGGCGTTTGAGACAAACACTAAATCAGGTAACTCACTTGAGGCACTACGGCACTGAAGGAATTATCATAGATGAGACAAAAGTGCAAAATGAATTTTCATTTACACAGAATTTTCATTTCTGTGTCATTGTAAATCATTTTGTTCTGGAGCAAAATGATATAGCATTTAAGAGAAAAAAGGAAAGGTTGATGTTGTTTCAGTTGGCAAATAGGATAGTCATTTTTTTCCCTGCACGGTACCATATATTAAATATTTAAAACACCATTGTATCAGAGTGTGTTGCTGAATAAAAGGGTGAAATTTTGAATTCAATTTAATTTTATTTAAATATAGTTCACAGATGTTGGTAGGACAGATAATGGTTAGGGTTTTCAGTACAAACATACTATGGATGTAGTGAGAAGCCAGCTTTATATTTCTGTGTAATTATCTCAATGGGTTATGTATATCATATATTTTTTTAAAGTGACAGGGCTAGAAATGAAGCCTGTGGATTGAAGAGCCAATATATCAAAATATATAAGCTTGAATATTAACCCACTTTCATCAACATGACAGATGGTTTCTAGGCCAATGTATTTAGTCAGTGATATTACCAGTGCAATTCCAGCAGAACTGTTCCAGAGAACAACTGCCTCTTATATGCAGAGGATGGAGAATGGGTGTCTGCAGTTTCAATTTTGAGATCAAAGAGCCACCGCCACCTGCAGTGTTACTCACCACCCATAGGGAGGTAGAGAGGGTTCTGGCATGGTTTGCTTGGCCATTAAGAGAAAGTTTTCATTTTTCTTCTCAAATGTTTTCCACATGTAAGTCGGTTTTATATTATTATTTTTAATAATAGTCTTTATAATAACTCTCAAAAGTGTTATTTTGATAGAGCTGTGTACAATCACATTACATCCTAGTGGATATCAGATATTGAATGCAAAATATATCAATCAGTATGAAGATTCCATTAAGTAATTTTGTCTAAATTATAGCAGTTGCAGCAAAATTGCATTATGTAGTTACATCACTGATTCGGTCAAAAAGTAATAAATAACCCTTCTTTGAAACACAATATATTAACATTTTTTTCTCAACTATGCTTTTATTTTCCCTCACATACCACTTTGTCTTATTCTGCCTCTGTCTTCTACAGTTCCCTCTATTGTCTCTTTAATTCTCTCCATGGAATACTGCCAAGAAAAGCCTAGGAAGCTTCTAAATTTCCCAGAATCTCAGGATGAATTTCTTATACTTCATCATGAATACCACCATTAGACACTTCACAATTATCCCCTTCTATTCCAGGCAGCTTTATCAAATTTACTGTATTCTGAGTTTTCCCATGTGTATAGGGCCCTTCTATGTATAATGCCCTTCCCAGAGATGGGTAAATCTCTGATATTTTTTCTAACATATTTTCTAAGCATTGTCACATTCATAATTGGTTTATTAAAATTTTACTTAAGATAGCCACAAAAATGAATGGATATTTATACATGCTTAAATGATTCTCAACATAAATGAGCTTTCAGTCATTCTTTATATATTTTTCCGTAAAGGTATTACAATCTACTAGGATTTCTAAAAACTCTACTTATGTGTACCAAAATTGCATTTGGTCTCTAAGAATTGCTTTTATCTCAACTACATTTCCTTTTTCATTCCATAAATAGTTGTAATATGTTGTAACTTTTCTATGACCTGATTTCAATACTGAAAAATTTTTATCAAATGATTTGAATTATCAAATCATTCACATGGGTCAACAACAACAAAAATTGGTATTGAATGCCTACTAGGTGCTGTTCTAGGTTCTGATATTTTTCTTTACAACTATTTTCCAAACTTGTAGTAATGTTGCTATTGTACTTTTATGATGTAAACATGCTTATATTATTCTCATAGTTCTTAGGGATGGGGAAAGTAGGGTGTCCTATTTTATTGTTACATCAATTGATTTTATTTTTTATTTATTCATCACCCTATATACCACTTTTCTAAATTGTGAATCAGCAGTTCAGCGATGTCACTCTATTTTTTCACAGGAGATCTTTTTGTACCACTAAATACAACTCTAGAGCCAAGAGTTATTTCTACATTGTTCTATTCATTATAGCATGTGCAGAATTTTAATTACCACAAAGAATGCAGATTTCCCCCAAGGGCACCCACTGTGGAAAATGTTTAAATGTAATCATAATAAATCTTTTTATCCTTATTATTTAAAACATCCATCATTAAAACTTTGGGTTTTCCTGAAGTACTATTCCTTCCAGATCTCATTTCAGAAAAGTCATGCATGAAGAGAACAATAATAAAACGGGTCCAAAAACATTTTAGTTAAAAGTTATGAAGACATTTTCATAGTCTGCCACTTACCATTGTCTCTGCAAGCCAAGGACATTTTTTATGATTTTACAGTTATCTAATTTATTGTTTATAATATAGGGAGGTTCATTTATTCTCTAGGTATCTGAGTTTTAACTATCTCGGTGAGATTTTTATGAGTCACCCAACAAATTAAAAACATTTTAGGAAGAATGGAGAATGAAATAGAGAAATAAAGGGAGTCTGAAAAATCAGAAAATAGGAATATAGTTCCGGTAAAGCAACTTTAAGAATATATATATAAAATCATGAGCCATCCATCTTTGATTTGTCTTTTTAAGTGACAACAATAATCCGCAGTAAAGTTCTAGTTTTTCTTATCAAGCTACTTTCAAACACAAACAGAAATGATAAACAGTAATTTAGTGTATCTAGTTTACTAAATACTAATGATAAATAAGCACATAAAAAGCAGATACTTTTAGTTGCAAAGTAAGCACTTTCTAATGTTATTAGATTTAAAGACACTATGTTTAAGCTCCACAAAACCACCTGAAAGTTTAGAATTGCATAAAATACAAAATGTTAAATTTTTGCTTACTTTGAAGAAACATATAAACTACAGCTGGAATATGTAGTGTTATGATGTTAATAACCTTGGGTAGGAGAGCAACCAATGCCCACCAGTTTGTCAGTTAAAGGCAAGAATTCCCAGGCCTTTAAAAAAAAATAAATTACTCTTCCATTTCTCATTTATTAGCGGAATTTTGTAAAAATTCTAGGTCACCTGATGAGTTAGTTCATTTATTTTAATGATATATATACAGCCATCTATGAAAGATAAAAACCCTGTAAGCATTATGGGATCCTAAGTAGAAATGGTATTCCTGACAGCTATCTAGTAATCAAGTTTTGCAAAGCTGGGACTTGGAAAATTTGTTTTACTTTTCCCTCTTATGAACATTTTCAATTAAATATAAAGAATTTTTTTGCTTCGCATGGTGGTTTTAAACTGGTATTTCATCATTTGAAATAGGGCACTGGCTCTGGGTTATTTAGTATTTATTAATAATTTCCATTTTGACCTTTCCCAGGTTTTGCTATTTATTAGGTGTTTTTGCACTATTGCAGAGATGACTGAACAGAATTGGGGAATTTTTTTTGCCCTTTTTTAAAACTTCATACTTTAAATTATTTTTACATTGACCTTTAAAGTTGGTATGTAGCTATGATTTGAAAGTTCTGTTTAAAAAGCACCCTGCTGAAAAATCAGACAATCCCAAAAGTTCAAAACAGATTGGCCAGCTGATGGCTGAAAGCGAAGGAAACCAGGCAGAAGAGAGAACTGAGAACAGAGAAAGGAGCCAAGATATGTCACGGCACAGGGAGATCTTCAGCATATTTGTCATGACTGGGTTTTTTTTAACATCTTTATTGGAGTATAATTGCTTTACAATGGTGTGTTAGTTTCTGCTGTATAACAGAGGGAATCAGCTATACCTATACATATATTCCCTATCACTATTTCTTTTATAATTCCTTACTGACTTCGGAAGCCAGGAAGCACACCGTGTGTAAATAAATTGTATTTGATGGAAAGTGACTTCTGAACACATCTGGGTATATATGGAGAGTGGGCATTTTACTTTTCCATTTGTTTATTCTGCCTTGAATGGATCACCCTGTTTTCATTTATTTAATTTCATAAAATAGGTCATCTTTGATCCAGGTTAAAATCTGAGGGATCTTCAGGTTTTAGGGATGCAGTCACTGATTGGTTTATGTCTTATGCTTGGTTTATACTTAGAGTTCTTTTGTCAGTAGTTACAAAATGGCTTAAACAATAGAAGCTGTCTGACATGAGGTCAGAGAAATTATAATTCTTTAATTGCTTGTGGCCACAATTAGCCATGCCTAATTGTGTTCTGCTGGATCCCATAAATAGCAGAGGAATGCTCTTCTCCATTTGGAATTTTTCCTGACTGCTCATATTTCACCAAGGCCTTGGCATCTGCAAGAAACTATTTGTTATCTGCATTTTCTAACGGGCAACAACATTCTCTTTTCCTTCATTAAAGTGTTGTCCGGTGAAAGCTGAAATCTCATTTTTAATCAAGCAGCAAAGTGTAGCTGATTATATGTAACAAAATAGTTTGATTTTGCTTATTGAGCTATTTAAAATAAAAAGGCACCATTGACTGAGATGAACTATAGTGTAAGTAACCCATGCGTAGCCATAAAGTGGCCAATTACATGATGGATGGTGCCAAAGTATTCAACTTTCCTCAAAGAGCTATATTTTTAAAAAATTTTAATCCAATTGGCCCTCTTTCTTCTTCTGTCTTTGAAGAATGGAGAACATATATTTAGTTAAGCTTGGAAATGTGCTGTTGAACCATGATTGCTAAAATATTTGGCAAAACTGAAATACGTATGTGGTGTCTTTGTAAAAAATTCGTAACTGGGCTTCCCTGGTGGCGCAGTAGTTGAGAGTCCGCCTGCCGATGCAGGGGACGCGGGTTCGTGCCCCGGTCCGGGAAGATCCCACATGCTGCGGGGTGGCTGGACCCGTGAGCCATGGCCGCTGGGCCTGCACGTCCGGAGCCTGTGCTCCACAACGGGAGAGGCCATAACAGTGAGAGGCCCGCGTACCGCAAAAAAAAAAAAAAAAAAAAAATTCGTAACTAGTTATTTATACTGATTCTGGGTTTCAAAAGTGAATTCTCCAAACTTTGCTGGTGTATTTTGCCAGGTATTGTGCTAGGTACTTAGGAAGACACAAATATAAATCACAGTGGCTCACATATGGAGCTTCTGTCCTCAGGAACATAGTCTAGGGGCTGTGTTTATCCTCCATTAGTATTTGCTCTTTTATGAAGAGTTAATGTTGGGTATTAACTTTGGGAATATGGATTTATGAAGGGAGGTGAATGTCATCTCTATTTGACTGAACTGACTGTCCTAATGGCAGAAAAGACATCTAATGTCCTTTGTCATCACAGTTATATTTTCTTTTTAAAAATAATTTATTGAGGTGAAATTCACATAACATAAAATTAACCCTTTTAATATGATGTTACGGAGCATTTAGTGCGTCCACAATGTTGTGCAACCACTGTCTCTATCTAGTTCCAAAACATTTCTAAACCCATTAAGAAGTTTCTCCTCATTGCCCTATTCCCCCCCGCAAACCCTAGCAGCCACCAACCTAAGTTCTGTCCCTGTGGATTTATCCATTCTGGATATTTCATGTAAATGCAGTCATACAATATGTGACCATTTTATGTCTGGCTTCTTTCCTTCAGTCTGTTTCAGAGGCTTATATTTTCTATGCATTGCTCAATTATACTCATCCTCAAAATGTTTTAGGGTGGACATAACACAAGCTATTTGTTCAGATAGACCTGGTCCAAATCCTGGAGTTTCCATTCTCAGTAGTTGGGATATAGTGCATGTTATTTACCCTTTCTGGACCATGTATTCTTGTGTTTAAGTAAGAAAGAAATATCTGTCTTTTAGGATAATTTTAGGAAATAAATGACAATGTTTAAGAAGTCCTAGAACATAATAGGCCCTCACATGAGGTTTATTCCATTTGGCTGTAGCAGAGATAAAATTGTTGCATTCTCTTGACAATTCAATGATTTAAGTGATAATCACTCAGAAATATTTCTGTCAATATGTATTGCCATGTAGGTAAGTAAACAATAAATATCACTCATTTTGCTTATATAAATTTTTAAATTTTGATTCCATATCTATGAAAGTATTCTAACACTTTTACATCCTAAATTTCAGTTAAAGGATAGATTAATGGAAATTACCCTTAAAAAAGTCACATCACCTCCATGTTTGTGTTGCAGCCCATTTTGCCTGAATTGTAATATTTTTTTTCATTCTGATCCATTTTACAAGATTTTTATGTTAACGATGACGAAATTCTTCCACGGAAAGCAGTGTACTTCTCAGGACAGAAATTTCAACAAAAGCAAAGCCGTGTTAGGTCACAACGTTGTTTCTGCCTTATGTGGAGACGGTTATTCAAAATTACACACACAGTTAAACTGCTTTTACCAAAATTTAAAAATTTTAGTTTGTAGGCTTAAGACATGGAAGACAATAAAGTTTTATTTTTATATACTGGAGAGCTGATATCTGAATATGAACAAGGCCAAGGCTCAGCCAATGTTATTTATGACTCCATAGTAGTTCAGAGCGAAAAGTCTTACATGTAGACTGCAGAAATCAAGAACAAAGACCTAGTTATCTGTCCTTATCAAAAGGAGCTTGTCACTGACTAAAGCAAAATGACATTTTTAAAAAGGCAGGGAATGTTTTCTGGAAGTTTTAAATAAGTGACTCTTCCCACTGTGTCCAGGTATCTGTCTCTTTGTTCATTTCTTGTTCTCATTGGACAGTTCCTTGGTTAAATTTCGTTTGTATTGCATCCTTTCTCCTTATTGCTCTACTTTAGCTCATTCCTTATTAGTTCTTGACCCATGTGACCCATTATATTTGTGGAAATTTTATCTCTTCAATGTCATTTTACATCATAATGTTATTGAAGTAAGTCTTATCTGAAATTCCTTTGAAGTTCGAGAAATGAAATATCTACCTGTATACTGTTTTATAGGATTTTATTATGATCCTTCCTTAAGGAATATTACACATTCTCTCTCTCTCTCTCATAAAGAGCAAAATAAACTTGCATTCCCTGATTTCTTACCTAGAAAGTAAAACATGATTTCCCTCTTTGGTTGTGTACTATCACTTCTCAGGTCCCTTTTTAATGAAATGTCATTTCTGTGGGATGAATGACCACCTATAATCAAGTTATATTTCGAAATCACAGTCCCTTCATAACGTATTTAATAGGTTGATTTTTAGGGCTTGGAAACTAGTTATGGAACATACGTACTGTTGGCATTTACTCAAACCTCCCAGCTCAAATGTTTGTTTCTAAAATCGCAATAATAGCAGGCCATGTGACTGTGCACAGTTAGTAATATAAAGTGTGGGATATATCTTCCGTATAGATGCACCAGATGCATACATCTTAAAAATAAGTTAATTTTCTCCCGTGGAAAACTATTTTATATATTCCACACCATACTTCATTAAATTATGTGTGATGATAAAATACAGGTACAGTTTTAAAATAAAACTTCAAAGGAAGATTATGCTAAAATTCAAATGTCTGTATGCCTATTATGCACTTGTCACCAATCTAAAAATTATTTAAAGGTTAGTTTTCTAGTACAATTGCACAGCTAAGAGTCTAAGGTCACCATAATGCTAGAGAGTTGAAAAAAATAGCCTTCCAGCCTCGACAGATACAAGAGAAAGAGAAAGGAAGGAACTAATTTGAATCGTATATAAATACAAAGTAAAATAAAATAAATGCTCTCTTTCATGGTACACAAGCAACAAGATCAGTTTTGATGTCCCAAGTTAGGAGAAAAAAAATTTTTAAATAATTAAGCTGTCATTTTGAATTGTAGCCAAAGATTATTCTTCCTTCTCTTTGGATAAAAAGTACCAAACCAGGAAGATATGATGTGAGTCTGAATTGGACTAACAATAATGTGAGATTTACCAGAATTCCATAAAAGTGGGATTATCTAATATTTTAAAGACATGTGGTGAGGACAATCTTAATACCAGGATGCACAGAAAAATACTACTACTTTATTGAAATTATTCCTAAATTATGGATTCTGGATTTTAATTCCAAGGGCATTTAACAGTTGTATCCTTTATGGAACCTTATCATAATCACGGGAGGAAAAATATCACACTGTCAAAATTGCCTTGTGTGATGAGGCACTTATCTTCCCGTGTTCAGCTGCCTTCTGCTGGCTAACCTTGTCGTGGAGGGCGCTGCCGAGACCACCAACCAAAGGAAACCCACAGTAATTACTACAATCCAGTGAGAAACGGAGTCGCTCGAGGCAGGCAGTTTTAACCCCACAATCAACATTCTGCAACTCAAGGAAAACACAAACATGGCCCGGCTGAGACACATTACGCATGAACGAATATTTCACATTAGGTGAGTTAAAGGACCTTGCTGAAAATTACAAAGGCTGCTTAGGAAAGCAATGGATCCCATTATGGAAGCAATAGGTCTCAAAGAAAGCAGCGTGTTAGAGATCCATGTATAGTTGGAGGAGGTAGACACCTTAGTAAAGCAATCCCCTCCCCCATCCTGAACACAATGCTTCAACACCGCACTCTCTGGGAGGAGGAATCCAAGCCAGCCCCGCTCCTGACTCTTTGCTCCCCACCCTCCATTCTCACTACCTTCTTCCTCTCTACCTCCCACACCCTTGATTCCCCCTTTGTCACCGCCCTCCTGCCTGCCTCTCCTCTGCCCCCTCCTCTCCTACCCCCCTTCCCCCAGCATCTACGTGGGACCCTTGCTCCGCTGCAGGCAGCGCTGGGCACTAGGACCGTCTCCGACAGGGTGCGATAAGCTCACCCGTGGAACGACAGGGCCTTCTTTTTCTTCGCGATCCCCTTGACTGGGCTGGGCACCCCCACCCCTCCCAGGAGCCTCGGGGACCAGCTGGGGGGAGGCGGGTCCCCGGCTTCATCCCCGACCTCATGGATCTCTTTGGACTGCCAGATCGTCTTCACCACGACGTTCGCCATGGCGTCCTGGGGGACGGGGTGAGGGGGTGGGGGGGGCGGCTCCCAGGAGCTCCTTCCTCTGAGACTCTCCACCTACACTGATCACTGACCCTCAAGGTCCCCTGTCCCCATAAGCCTGCCTCATAAAGGACCCAAGCACTGGGCCCCTGCAGTGGGGGGGGGGGGGACACAGTAGTAGGCAAACGTGATTCAGCACGTTCCCCCAGGGGGCTCAGTGAACTCTTCTTGTTCAGGTTTCTGGTTCTGCCCTGATCTGTCCCTCCCCATCAGAAACACGGTGAAATGTATTCTAGTCCAGAACTTACAGTGGAAGGACCCACTGTATTAATTCATCATGTAATACGCTGGATTTGTCACTTTCCCAGGGGACGATGGGGATTGAATACCAGCGCTGGAGGATCTTACATTCTGTGGGGGGTTGGAAGGGGACAGGCAGGCAATAGAAACAAACCCAAAATACCAGATGTCCGAACGTGATATAAAGGGAATCAAAACTGAGCGATGGCCACGTGGACATTTGTCAAAGCTTGTCGATTTGTGCACCCGGGATTTGAGCCTTTTATTGTGCGTGAATTCTACCTATTAAAAAATCTAAACGAGAAAAAAAATGTAATTAAAATGTAAAATGCTGCTTTCTATTACCTCATGCAATTTTACTATGAAAAACCAGGAGGAAAACAATCTTACATTTCTCCCTGAGTTTAAAAACACTCCATTGTTCTGGTAACACCTGATTTGAATTCATCTGCTGCACATTACAGAACGTATGTGGACATTTATACCTCCAACAGGAATTACTTCCATATTAGGGTAAATCGGCTTGAGATACAGGTACTTCTAAATAACAATCTTTGTGAAATATATTATTTTAGTACTCATTTTCCCTGCCTTCCACTTCATTGGCAGGTGGGTTAGGAGTTACTATAAACACGAAATGAGACTGGGCAGTGCTCCATTTAAGTCTTTCCCCCGCTTCAGTGATAATGTAATTCATAGGAAATTCCTCCTCGACTCTGCTTCGTAGTATTTTCTAATGGCTTGCTACACTCTGAAAAAGTGTGCAGTTTTATTCAAGTCCATTCTGTTGTGGAAAAAATAAAATTGAGGTGGGAAGAGCAGAAGAAAAGATATATGTAGCAAACAAGCATAAATATGTCGATAGAGGGGCTTAACAGAAAATGAAGTCAGCAGGGGCCCATGCCATGCACCACCATTGTAAAATATAGGATAAATCACCACCACCCTATGTTTTGCAGGTTTCCATTAAGGGAATCTTTATGTGTGAGTAAATGGCCTGTAAATTCAAGCCTTTTTTTGTGGCTTGACTTTAAAAGGTGCCTGTTTTATATCATGTGTTTTATGCTAACATGTTGGTGTATTTTTTAATGGTAAACTAAATCCAAAAAAAACGTCCAATGGAGAAGAATTGATTATACAATCTATCCCAATTTCATCAGTTCCTCGTAGGATATAAGCTATATAGTCTATAAACAGCTCTGAATTTTTTTTATTTTGATCAATGGGCCTTCTTAGATGAGCTATAAAACCATTAACCTTCTTTTCCATTTTTCATATTTCAGTTAAAAAACTCTCATGATACACTTGTTGCATCTATCTCTTAATGAAATATAAATTACTCATGTATGAAATTCATTGAATTTATGTGTCAAAGTTTAAATAATTTGGAATTAATGAGCCCATAAGTATAATTGATACAAATACACACTGTATAGGTTTAACTAAAAGTCTCACAACTGACCCACATACATTTCATTAATATCAAATATACTAATAGTCATTTATAATTAAAAGGCAAATATAGGAGTAATGAAAAACTATGTGACCCATTCAGAAGCATACTGATGATACCCAAATACTAGAATCGCTGCTATTCTTGGGCCTGTGGGTGTAGAAAGGGAGATGTATGTTTGTCAAGCATTGTGTGGCTGCTAAATTTCTTAATAGCATGTTTTTTCAGCTTTCTTGAAGTATCACTGAAAAATAAAATTTATAAATATTTAAGTTGCACAGCATAATGATTTGAGGTACTCACGCATCGTGAAATAATTAACACAGTCAAGTAAATTAGCACATGCGTCATCTCACATAGTTACCATACTGTGCGTGTGTGTGTGTGTGTGTGTGTGTGTGGTGAGAATACTTAAGATATACTCCCAGCAAATTTCCAGTATACAATACGGTATTGTTAACTATGATCGCCATGCTGTACATTAGATCCTCAGCGCTTATTTATCTTATAACTGAAAGTTTATATTCTTTGACCATCTCCCCACTTCCTCCAATTCCAGGCCCCTGGAAACCACCATTGTAGTCTGTGTTTCTGTGAGTTCAACTCTTTTTAGGTTCCACATATAAGTGAGAGCATACAGTATTCGTCTTTCTCACTCTGGTTTACTTCACTTGGCATCATGTCCTCCAGTTTCACTCATGTTGTCGCATTGGAGGGTTTCCTTCTTTCTCATAGCTAATATTCCATTGCATTTTATACCATATTTTCTTTATCCATTCATCTGTCTATGGACACTTGGGTCATTTCCATATCTTGACTGTTGTGAATAATGCTGTAATAAACTTGAGGAAGCAGATAATCTCTTTGAGATCTGATTTCATTTCCTTTGAATTTATACGTAGGAGTGGGATTGCTGGATCATATGGTAGTTCTATTTTTAATGTTCTATTTTTAATTTTTTAGGGGAAACTCTGTACTGTTTTCCAAAATGACTGTTCCAATTTACATTTCCATTAACAGTGCACAAGGGTTCCCTTTTCTCCATGCCCTCATCAACACTTATCTCTTCCCCTTTTGATAACAGCCATCCTACTGGGTTTAAGGAGATATCTCATTGTGGTTTTGATTTGCCTTTCCCTGATGATTCGTGATGTTGAGCACCTTTTTACATACCTGTTGGCCGCTTTTTATGTCTTCCTTGGAAAACTATTTATTCAGGTCTTTTGCCCATTTTTAAATTGAGTTATTTGGTTTTGTATTTTGCTATTGAGTTGTATAACTTCCTTATATATTTTGGATATTATCCCCTTATTAGGGGATAATATGTGCTTTGCAATATTTTCTCCCGTTCTGTAGCTTGCCATTTCATTTTGTTGACTGTTTCCTTTGTTGTGCAGAAGAATTTTAGTTTGATGCAGTCCCACTCATTTATTTCTGGTTTTGTTGCCTGAGCTTTTGACATCATATCCAGAAAACTCTGATCTCTTCCCTGGGGACACGTCACCTCCTATAAACCATGTGTTCCTTCTATCCACAGAGTGCAGAAAGCTTACAGAGAAATCCTATGTCTAGTGGATTTTTCTTGCAGTAAGTTATTATTATTATTACTTTATTGTTTAACCTAACCTTGGATAGCCTATGTGAAGTTTTCTTGCTGTCTTTTTCTCTAGGAATTTCTGAAGGTGCTTCCTGTAAAAAGTCTATAACTACTGAACTTATCCTTTAATTTTATCTTACTTGCCACTCTTCGGTGTGTAATGAATTTCACTTGAACTCTCATGGCTGAATCTGGACTCTGGACTCCCCCATTCTAAGTAAGCAGCCATTAGTTTAGTCAGTTAGAGTTCTGCTATTTAATTCTTACCTTTCTAACAGATTTGAAGAGGATTATCTTGCCTTTCAAGGATTTCTTTGAATTTGGCCAAAATTGCATTGTAATATTTGACTATTCTCCATAGAATTTTGGTTGAGATCGTGATGATCTAATATTTTCCTTCCTGATAACTCGGTGTTGTTTTGTGGTTGTTTTGTTTGGCACAGGAGAGAGAATTGCCAAGAAATACATTTTCTCTACTGTAGTAAACAAAAATGGTGTTCTTAAAAATATGAAATTTACTGCTAGAATCAGTGAGTTTTAATGCTTCTATATTCTTTTGTAAAATAGTATTAATTACTTGTGCCATATAACATGAGCCAATTTTTATACACACTATCCCTAAGCTTATCCTTAAAACTCTGAAAATTATGTCAGATATTTCCTATTTTATAAATGGAAGCACTGAGGCTCAAAGAAACTACCTTGCCAGAGTCTAATTAATAATTAAGATGTCATAACTTGATAAACACATAATTTATAACCTTACCCAGACTTCCTCTTTGGTCTAATTTCTTCATACTCTTTCACATGCATTATCCACTCTTTTTTTTGTTTGTTTGTTTTTGGTTTTTTTTGTTGTTTTTTTTTTCGGTACGCGGGCCTCTCACTGTTGTGGCCTCTCCCGTTACGGAGCACAGGCTCTGGACGCGCAGGCTCAGCGGCCATGGCTCACGGGCCCAGCCGCTCCACGGCATGTGGGACCTTCCCGGACCGGGGCACGAACCCGTGTCCCCTGCATCGGCAGGCGAACTCTCAACCACTGTGCCACCAGGGAAGCCCCATTATCCACTCTTGATACAGTGAATGAAAACAGTTACTTGCCTTTACATAGCACCTAATGGACACTTATAACTAGTAGCTAGTATTCTCCCTTCTGCTGCATGTCCTATAATTTTAATAACACAGCCAAAAGCCTTTTTCTTTTACATAATCAGAATGTTCAGCTTAATTTGTCCGTCTACTCGATATAGGCTACCCTGTTCATTCCTTGGAACTTTTTACACTGCCTTTAATGAGCAGGGTATTTATGTAATAATTGTTCAGACAATTATTATGTCTAGTAAGGATAGAAGGGACTTGGTAGAAGTCCCAATTATTGTGTCTCTTTTGTCCAAGTTTATTGTCATTTTTGGAGCTTTTAAAGATTTGGTTAAAATAAGTTAATTTGTTCAATTATTGTCCTCTTTTGATACTTTTATGATTTGTACCATTTCCTTGGCTTCTTTGCTGGTCTGGATATTTTGTTTCTTATTCTATAAACTGTTTCATCTCATTCTTTTCTAACTTTGCTCTTCTATATCAAAATCTTGAGTTTTCAATGAGATGTTTTTCCCTGCCGAGAGGGCAGATGAGATTTGAAACTTGGCCTGCTTTTATTGATATCTGTCATCTAAACATCGAAATACAAAATCGACAATCTGTAGAGTTGTTCTGAGTTAATTTTACCTTATCCTTTTTCCCAAGGGTAATAAATACATGAGCTGCTTACTATGAGCTGAGAATAAAAAGAGGAGACTGGAGTTGTTGATGCAGTGTTTTTGCGATGTGGCTGTCTGGCAAATGGAACACTTCCATTTTCATCCCCACTTTCTGACTAACTGGAATCTTAGTCAATTAAACACTCTGGTATAATATTTCTTTATAGAAAAAAATGAAAGAGGCTGGCTTAGATTACTCAGAGGTCCCTTCTAGTTAAAAAACAAACAAACAAACAAAAATAAAAAGCCTTTAGTTCTATTTTTTGGTGTGTGGAAATCTTTGAAAACTGAGTTTAGCTGAAAAATGTAAAATATAAAACACTATGTGTCTGGGGCAGATGATGAATCCAGGCTGGAATGAGGGTTTAGTCTGGTGCAATTAGGTGGAGACTTCAGAGATAAATCCAGATAATTTTACTATAATGGGCAGAGAATCATTCAGGGTTTTGAACTGAGTACTGACCAACAGAAAATGAAAATGATACTTTAATATTTGGGAAGTGTGGTGCAATTGAATGAGAAGCAAGTAGAAGCAAATAGAACAGTGAGGTTATCAAGTATTATCTGTAAAAACACTCATAAGGTTAATATACAATGATTTATAGCATTTATTTTGCAAATAATAAAGAATTTTGAGTAAATGATGGGGAATACTACCTAAGCAAACAGCATGACACAGTTTAGAAAATCATGAGCTGTAGGGTATCACAGAGGATCTTCTTCAAGAACTGGGCTCCCGCCCACTCAAGTAAGCCCCTTTAGTAATATTATATTAATAAATCTTTCTACCTCTTTTCTCTGTCCCCTAAATCTACTTCCCACAATACCAACAACAGGCAAAGATGCTAAGAAAAGTCAACTGACAAAAATGAGCCAAACAGTATTCTCTCTTAGGAATCTGGACTACAAAAAAAGAATGACTCTTGTTATTAAGTTTTGGATGGTTAAACTGGGAAAAACCATAGTCATTTGCAGAGGGAAGCAAATATTACCTGGATAAAACAGGCCAAATTGAGACTAGATTCAGCATGGTGTCACTCTAAAATTTAAAAAATTACAAATCCAATCCAAAAAGCATAGAAAGGCAATATAACATTTTAATACAGGTGCCTTTGGGGGCCTGACAAAGGAAAGATTTTACTGCATCAAAAAACTAGGGACTTCCTGATAACCACACTTCCGCATTCTCTCCCCAAAGGGCCACTGACCACCACATCCATAGCAAAAATCAGTCCTCTTTCTCCCCTCATCATTTCCAAAATGATTCTGTGCCATATGAGTGCCACTTCATTATGGAAACTTTCCTCTCCAATACCATTCATATGTATAATATTCTAGTTTCTCAAGTCTTCTTCAGACTCTGCTATCCCCCTCCGTTTTGAATAAACACAAGGAAAGCTCTACAAGTTGTCAAATTTGCAAGGAGTGCATGTGTCTTAGTAAGCTGGAGCAGGACATAAGAGGCTGGGCCTTGGGGCAGCCAATGTGGCAAACTCTCATAATATGCTAAATTTGTTTTACCTGACCCTGACCCACTGAGGACAATATGTCTGGATATGAGAGGATATGAGAGGATACAGTAAAGCAGATGCACAGGGAGGAGAGACCATAACGCTTGAGAAGGAGAGAAAAAAGCTCTTTTCATGTATGATTCTCATCCATACTTACTTTCTTCCTTTTCTGAGACCCAGCTACACATCCAGACTTGGGGAAAGTGAGACCCTGGATTTCTCATTTAATCCCCGGCTGTCCTGCCTCGTTATTCACACTTAATCAGAAAGTTACTCACAATAAAAAAACACACACACAAAAAAAACCCTCAGGCCAACTTCCTGTACATGGAAACCGTCTAAAAGTGCATCTTTCAAAAATGCAGAGGTGCAAGTAATTCACGAGCTAGAGCAGTTATTCTCCAAATTAAAATAAACTATTAGTTGTACTTAAATCAAAGGGGAAATAAAATTAAAACTAAGAGGAACAGAAGGAGGGAATAACTATGTCATATAAATAATTTCTCATAAGCTTTAGTACCTACATTTCAAAGCAAATATACTTTTTATATAAATCATGTAATTATGAGACAGCCTGACTGAAAAAATCAATATAAATAGTGAGGCAATAGCTACTCATTATTTTTACATCCTTTCCTAATATGATACTTGAAAAATTCAAGAAATTTTATCTTAAATGTTTGTTTCTTTTATCATTAGGAAACTAGAAAATGTCATTATATTGCTTATATATTGTTTATATTCTTAATTAAAATTATAATCTTCACAGAAAAATACTTGCTGTAAAACTACCATATTTATCATCATAGTATCCTATTTTTAATCCTTTATTAATATTTAAAGTTATCTTGTTTGTCTATTTTCTATATCCTCTCACCTGCTTGACAGTTTTGCTTCCTTATTCATTGCTTTTCTCCATACCTAGAACAGTTTCTGAAACATATTATAGACTCAATATCCAAACAGTCCTAAAAAGATAATATAAAAAACAGTCATTGTGTGTTTCTGCTGTTATACAATATAAGGATACACTATAGCTTATGACATATTCTTGCAAAAATGTTTAAGATCTAATCAGAGATTTAGATTTAATTTCCAATTTACAGCAGATACAGAACATTTAGACACAAGTTAAATACAATGTGGAAGCCATAAATAAACATAGAATAAGAGACATCCATAAGACAAATGCCTGGAATCCCCCCAAATTCAAAGTTTTGGGTATAGTGAGGAAAAGGGGTGAGCAAGTTGAAAAGGCAGATGTGCTGTCTGTAGATCAGAGGTTGTTTTACCCTGTGGCCAGCGTATTCCTGGAGTGGACTCTTAAGGAGGGGCTGTACGCCAGCTCAGGCTGAGGGTGCATAAGGTTCAGGGACCTGAGTAAAGGAGAGAAGCTTAAACAAAGTTACTTAGCAAGCATTTGTTCCAATTGATCAGTGAGGACCAACTAGTTCAGTGAATCATTTATGAGGCAAAAAAATGGGAATTTGGAGGGTCTGTGTCTGGCTTTGTCATAGAAAAGCATGAGGACATCTGTGAGTCTAAGTTATGTGGGCAAGGGTGGTTCTTTGTAGTAAGCCATTTCCTGGGACACAAGGGTGTGTGTGGGGTGTGTGTGGGGTGTTCTTTAACCATTGTTGTTTCCCAGAATCACAGGGCTCAGACAAAATTCATCCTTGTCATGCCTCACATGGCCTTTATGGGACTGGCCAAATGATGTACAACCAAGACAGAGAGAAAAAAATTTTAAGTGGAACAAAGAGAACAGAGAGAAGGAGACAAAAACACACACATGTTAGACATTGTGCTGAGGCTCCCATGTGGTGGTGTAAGACATGTCCACAGGTTCTTGGATATTTCTTCCTTCAACAGGGCGCTGGACTTAAGGACTTCTGGTCAATAGAATAAAGCAGAAGTGATGGTGTACAACCTCAAAGACTAGATCATAAAAATGCCGTACGGTTTCTGGCTTGTTCTCTTGTTTCTCTCTTGGATCAGTCATTTTGGGCAAATGCAGCTCTCAGAGCCGCACGTGGAAAGGCAAACAAGGCTTCCTGACAATAACCAGTGAGGAAATAATGTCTCCAGCCAACAGCCATATGGGTGAGCGATCTTAGATCCTCCATCCTCATCAAGTCTCCAGATGGCTGCAGTTTTGGGCGACATTTTAAACACAATCTTATGAGACCCTGAGTAGAAAGTACCCAGTTAAGCTGCTCCTTAATTTCTGACCTCTGAACCTGTGAGATAATAAATGTTTAAACTGCTAAATGTGAAGTAATTAATTACTCTGCAATAGTTAACTAATCCAAGTCCTTTGGGAAAACACTAGTTTGATTTTCTGCACTGGATTTGCTAATCTTATCCCCCAAACTGTAATATAATGTTTCTGAAATCAAGAATGTTGACTTCTTTTATATTTTCCAGAGCATCTGCAATTCCAGCAGTCTTGTATAAAAGTGTTCAAAAAATTCTTCCTTATTGCATGCATATTAGGAGAGCCAGGGCCAAAATCCAAAGTGAAGAGAGGAGCAGAAACATAAAGTAAAAGGAATAGACAGAAACAAGACAGAAATAGAAAAAAATAAATATGCACAAGAAAATGTGGGGAAACGTTCAAAGTCAATAAAATGTGTAGCTTTGATTGTAACTGGCAACAAACTCAGTTCACACTATTTTTGTTATAATCTGAGGCTTTTTGCATTTCACTTTGTATCACTTAATTTTTTTTCACTTGCCTCAACTTCAACGATAAAAATTTAAAGATCCAATGATTGGTCTCAGATACAAGTAAAGTAGTAGGTGAAATATTTATATTCACAACTGAAAGCTGTGTTCTTTTAACTTACTGTTTAGAATTGACATATAATTTTTTAAAAAACAGTAATTGCCTCTGACTCTTAATGTTGTTTTTTTTCTAGTGGACAAATCATAATTACAAGATCATCATTGATAATAATCAATAAATTGGTGGCATTTTATAAAAATAGAGGAGCAATAACTTTGCAAGTGTTTCCTGGGCAGTGTTTGCACTGGAGACTAGCATTCTGTTTGGGAACTGATTCACTTTACTTGCTTTTACGGAGCGGTAGGAACGACTCCAGTGCAGGGTCAGGTCGGGGATTTTTAGGGTGAGAATGGAGGTGTTGAATACCCTTGCTTGCTTGAATATATATGTAACTTCAAATTTCTTTTATTTCCACAAAACTTACAATTAATTCTTTGGTATCTCCCTGTTGTCATTTCTTCATAAGACCTTATGCAAAGAGGTTAATAGGAAAATTGTGTTTTCTGAAATGATTAGGTTAGCAGCATAGACAGAATAGAAATAAGTGCTACCTCTGTTCCAAATAGAGCAGTCTTAACAAAATTTCTGAAGATGTTAAAGACAAATAATTCAAGCACGCTCTGAGGACTCAAACAAGAAAATAAATACAAGCAGAGAAAGGTCATTAGGTAATTTCTAACCATCTCAACTTGTTTCAACTGTATCTATTTTGGCGCCTTAACATAGGAAATCTTTACTATGATAGGACACTGTGAAACGTGTAGTGCGAGGACTAAACCGAAGGAAAGGTGTCCGGTGAGGTACTTTAGAGTTAACAGTGTGGGACAGGTAATTTCCCACGTACCCTCCAGTTGTTTTCCTAGAACGAACATAAACGTTAACTTGTATGTTCACCTAATTAACATTTTGTGTGTGTACTTTGTGGAAGGTGAAGTGGTAAACGCAAAAAAACAAGACAAAAAAATTGTTTTGTGTCTCGTTTTCTGCATTTAGATAAGATTTTCCCATAGAAATGACCATATGTGTGTCTCCTAATAGAGCTTCATGCTCTTCCTTGCTTTCTGTCTCCAAGGAAAGACCCAGCATTTTATTTGGCCAGAGTTCTACAGAGTGGATTGAACTGATTGAACGGGAAGAGTTGCTTTTGGTTTGCAGTTCCCTGGGACTCCATTCCAAGGCTCTCCTCCTCATGAGTTTTGAAGTCAGTTAGTCAGAGAACCAGGTCTAGCTTCAAAAATCTGCCCTAGTTGGAAGGCATGTGAAACATGGGACTTTGGACTTTGTGAAGGGCGCTGGGGAACATCCTGTGTGCATGATCTTCCATAGTTCATTATGGAAGTTCATTTCCAAATTCACTTTCTGTTTTTGTTTTTTGGGGTTTTTTTTTTTTTTTGCAGTACGCGGGCCTCTCACTGTTGTGGCCTCTCCCGTTGCGGAGCACAGGCTCCAGACGCACAGGCTCAGCGGCCATGGCTCACGGGCCCAGCAGCTGCACGGCATGTGGGATCCTCCCAGGCCGGGGCACGAACCCGCGTCCCCTGCATCGGCAGGCGGACTCGCAAACACTGCGCCACCAGGGAAGCCCACCAAGTTCACTTTCTGGACCAGATTTTTCTCACTATCACAGGGTAGTTATATTGAAAAAGGCAAGATTTGGTTCTGATCTTAGAGAATAAGACAGTGTTCAATCTAGACTACGTTTATCCCGCAACCCTAAGCTTAGCCTAAGCATGTTTTTCTCTGTAATGTTTATCCTCAAATTAGAAAATTACCAGCTGAAGTCAGTGCTTCAGTTTGAAACTGATTATAGAACTCTGTGTTAGGTGGGGAAAAATTAAACCCCACAAGCTGGTCCATTAATTAATTTCAAATGGTAGCTCTGAGCACATCCTTCCAGAATCTAATGATGCCATTTGAAGACTATTTTCCTTTTCTGCTGTAACCCTGAAACTAAATGCACATTTTTCTTACTGACTAGTTTCACTCACAAGACCAAAAGGTAGCGAAAGCCTGTCTCTCTATGAGAGAAAATCATCTCTGATCAATAGTTGCACTCGGATCCTCACCCTGTAATGTATATCAGAGCTCAGGCTACAAGAAGCTGAGTGACCTGCTGCCATCCACCACGTGGCCAGGAGCCAGTGAGCCACTTAGTGACACCCTCTCTCCTCACTGCCAACCTTTGAAGGCAATTTTTGCATCTAAACATTGGGAGTTTCTTTTACCTCCCCTACAGGAAAGAGATTTCACTCTGATATTGTTACAAAAGAAAATCATTCAAGAATCCAGCATGTTTACTTGCTAGTCAAACATTGCTATCAAAATGTTTATTCAAAATGACTTGTAGTGTGAATTATTCTACTCCAAGAACTACAGTGTAATTAAAAATAAACCTGGAAAGGTAATACTAGAATTCAGTACAATCCAAAATGACCCTATATGATGCTATACTTTGTTTCATTCTTTTTTTTTTTTTTTGCGGTACGCGGGCCTCTCACTGTTGTGGCTTCTCCCGTTGCGGAGCACAGGCTCCGGATGCGCAGGCTCAGTGGCCATGGCTCATGGGCCTAGCCGCTCTGCAGCATGTGGGACGTTCCCGGACCGGGGCACGAACCCGTGTCCCCTGCATCGGCAGGCGGACTCTCAACCACTGCGCCACCAGGGAAGCCCTGTTTCATTCTTAATAGTGTATTACACAAAATCAAAAGCAGTATTTGCTCTTGATTGAATGAAAAAGCAAAAGTTTAAATTATGAGATATTTCAAGTGACACTAGCTGCAGACAGGCTAAAGTAGATAAAATGCTAGTGAAATCTCCAGACAGCATTTGGAGGAGAAAAATACAGTATAACCAGTAAAAGAGCATATGTTTTGAATACAAATTAAAATTGTACAGCCACTTCCTCCGCCTCACCAATAATAAAGCAAATGTTCTTGCCTAGCATTACTTAAAACTTGCTTAAATGATCACTTCTAAGTCATCAAATTTATTTACTGTAATAATGGAAACAATTCACCTAGCACCAAAATTTGTTTGTGAAAAATAATCAAATAATTTTCTGTGGAAATCATAAATTTCATGACTATCTATATCCGGTATATTGGTTTTGCTTCATACTAGTTTATTTAACAGTTAAAATGTTGTTCATGGTATAAAATGGAAAACTGTATCTGATTCTAAGTAAAAATTACCCACCGTCTCCCGTTGCTCCTTGGTCCCTGCAATGTGAGACTCTACCCCTTGATTCAATGTACAGAGAAAAATGTTTCCTTTCTTCTTCAAAGTTCTGCTTGAAATGTCATTCAACTTTAACTGGCAGGTTCCACAGACAACCAAATTTCTTACCGTTGATTCAAAAAGTTATTCTAATATACAGTGCTTACTGTATGTGGGTATATATGTAATCACCTCTTATGTTTGTAATTTATGAATAATTCAGTGGAAGAATAAGATATATCCTATTTCTCTGAAATGACACAGTGTGAGATTTAAAATAGTTGTGCTCACTAAATAATGTTATAAGGTGATGCAGAGTATTATTCCATAAATCTTACTAGTAAATAATATTTCATTGTATGAATAACCCAAAATATATGGATCTACTGTACTGAAACAGGGTTCAGGGTTTTTTGCTGTGTGTGGGTGCATGTGCATGTGTGTTTTTAGTTATTGACAGCTCTTCCAAAGGTACATTATTTTACATGTCATCTGATGAGCATGTGCGTATTCTGTAGCATGTGTTTACGTGTGTGACCTTTTGCATGTATACATGTTTTATATACGTGTATATATATTTGTATGTGTGTGTACATATATATGCCTATATTTAACTGTTTTCTTGTAGTATATGTGCATGGTCAACTTTACTAGACGATGCCTAATTAATTTTTAATGTGGCTGTATCATTTTATCCTCCCATCAAATGTGGATAGTGATCCCACAAGTACCTATTCTTGGAAACACTTGCTATTATCAGATTTTAATATTTTGTTCGTACGGTGAGTGTACATTTTATTTTGCATTTCTTGTTTAACAAGATAGTTGAGAGTATACTCACATATAATGATTATTTGTTTCCAATTCTATGAAATTATATTTATACCTTTTATTCATTTTTCAGCTGGTTTGTTTGCCCTTTTTTTCTGATTTTAGGAAGTTTCTTTTTTTTAAATATATATATATTCTGGATGTAAATAATTTGTTGGTAAAATGGGATGATAGTATTTTTCTTTGTTTATGGATTATGTTTTTATTTGTTTTCTTTTATGGTATTTGTTAATAAATATAAGTTTTTAATTTAAGATTGTTAAATTATTTCCCCTTTTTTACTTCATCTTCTTTAAAACATCCTTTTAAACCTTGTTGTAGAAATATCTTCTATTTTAATCTAGAAACATTTCTTTTATCTTTTAAATTTAAATTTCCCAAATTATTTTAGTTGTTATGTGAATTGAAAATGTCAATTCATTTAAACTGTATTAAAAGAATTGTTATACGTGATTTGATTTCTACTATAATATTTGTTTCCGTTTTCCTATTTTTTCGCTACTTCTTTCTTTCCTCATTTTTGGCTGTTTATTTGGATTGAGTTCCCACTCGATATTTCATTATTTTTCCTTAACTAACATGAGAGTTACACATACTATTTTTTTATTATTTTGTAGTTGCCTTTGGAATTTTAATACTCATATTTAACTTAAAGCATAAATGATATCTTTTCCTTTTTCGCAGACAATACAAGAACCTGAGAATTATTCTACTCCAAACCCCCTTCTCTCCCCTTCCCCGCCCCAATAACACAGAGCTGTTCCCTTTTAATCCTGGATTTTAGTTCTTTCTGCCTTGGATCCTTTACTCACAAAACCTAGATGTTATCGTCATCATTTGCATTCATGCTATGTTTAACATTTACGTTATTTACCATTATTTCATACATTTAATACTTTCTTCTTGGTTCACTGAGAGCCAACTTCTAGAATCCTAGATATTGACAAATAAACCCAGGCAGATGCTGATTCCATTGTTGTTTACCCTTACAAACTTTTCTGTTGTCATTTCTTTACCTCTTGTTTTTTTTTTATAATTTCCAAATGTTTAGCCATGCCTCTTAAGCTCTCATTGTTAATATATTACACAGGTGGAATTTTACTTAACATCTAGTTTACCATTTTGGGAAAAATGGAAATAAAAACAGTTTTTTGAAAAAAAAAAAGGAATGACAAGAAAAGTTTCCAGAGAATTACTTGTTGCATAAGGTACCAATATACATAAATTCTTTGAAAAATTTAGAAGACAAAATAACTTGAAAATTTTAGCAAAAGGTGATATATAAGTTCCCCCAAATATCTGTATGACCCAGTGAGATGGAAATTATGAATGGAAGAGATAGTGTATACAACTGGGCATCATTAACAGACAGAGGAATGTCTGTAACGATGGCATGTTAGGGAAGGTAGAAAGACATGGGTTTATGAAATAAAAATAACTCTTTATATATTTGAAGTCCTGTCATGTTGAAGTAAGTTCATCAGTAAACAGCGTTTCCTCTAAGTTGATTGGTATTTTTTTTTTTTTTTTTTTTTTTTGCTGTACTTGGGCCTCTCACTGTTGTGGCCTCTCCCGTTGCGGAGCACAAGCTCCAGATGTGCAGGCTCAGCGGCTATGGCTCACGGGCCCAGCCGCTCCGCGGCATGTGGGATCTTCCCGGACCGGGGCACGAAGCCATGTCCCCTGCATCGGCAGGCGGACTCTCAACCACTGCACCACCAGGGAAGCCCCGATTGGTATTTTTTTTTGACTGGACTGTCATAACTTTCACGGAGTTCTTTACCTGACAATGACTATTGATATCATGGTTAAAGGATGGGATTTTTAAAAGCCCACTCATATACATTCAGAAGGAAATAGAGTTGAAAGTTAAATGTTTCTCATGGGAAAAATCATTCTTTTAATTTTCTGCCTACTAAAGTGTTGCCATCGCATGTCATTTTAATACGCAGTTAACCAGAGGATGGAAATGTTATGATTTATCATGACAGGGTAAAAAAAGCAATAAGAGCAAATCTAATTTAAGAATGCATCATTGAGCATGCCTTTTCACTCCTGCTTGATAGCTACCCAAAATGATCCAACGAAACATGAAAGGCAAGATGCATTAAAAGTGAGAGACTGGCTTTGGACACTGAAGGCCTGTTGTGTACTTAGGGGTTCTGCGGCCTCCTCCTAAATCACTGACTTCTGGCTGAGATCTGGGAAAGGCTTCTCATGATCTTCTTAAGCATTTACTTCTTGCTGTTCTTTGAATCAGCTGATTCTTCTAACAGGAACCCTAGATTTGGAATGTATCTCTACTGTTTACTAGCAGGGGGTTACTGGACAAGTTCCCTAAGAAGCCATGCCTCCATTTCTATTTCTATAAAAGGGAAATACAAATCATGTCAAACGAGTAGCGTTTTGGAGCATTGAATGAGATAATACATGCAAAGCATTTATGGCATTGTCTAGTAGTTATAAAAGCTCAGTAAATATCAGTCATGTTATTAATATTAGGCTTAATAGTTATATTAAGCTGAAGTGTAAGCTTAAAAAATGCTTTAAATAAGTGCAGTCACTAAATTTAACACCTTGATCTCAAACAGGAAAATAATATGAAAACATGCAGCTTGTCCTCCAGGCTGCCAAGTAACTAGATTTAAGAGTAAGTATTTAAAATTCCATGTTAAACATATGGAACTCTTAATGGCCCCATATATTCAATCTGTCTAGGGTCAGTATTTATTTTAAAAGACCCAGAAGGTGGCTTAAATTTTCATTCTGTTTGCTTTCTCCCACTCTACTCTCATTTGTGTAACAGTCTTCTTTACAAGATTTTCCTGATTAAATTAACCTTAATTTCTGTTTCCAAAGACCAAGAATGAAGCATTATCACAAAGAAACAGCAACAAAACCAAACAGGCTTTCTTTAAGAATTCCACTTGACTTGCAGCTTGAAAAGAAATATAGGACGAGGAAAGATGAAGGACAGCTGACGTGTGGTGCTTACTGAGCGCCGGGCATTCACTTATACATCAGCTCTGTGAGAAATATTACTAAATTCATGTTTCACAGAAGAAACTGGAGGTTCAGAAGTTGTTCAAGGTCCCGTGGTCAGAACTCGAACCTAAGCTTTGGACTCACATTAACCACTGCTAATTCTAATTATGCTAATAATATTTCTGTTGAGTAGCCTGCATTGCTATTGAACAGAAAACCACAGAAGCCTGTGTAGCCAACTTTAACGAGTTTTGCTATCTGTGAAAGTATTATTTCACAAGATCTCATTTTTCTCCTGCAGTTGTGGTTGAGCAAGTGTTTCGGTTACAAATATATAGCTTACTTTACTTCCAATCTCTTAATAACATAAATGCAGTAAACATTCTGGATTCACTGAATTTATCACCAATCTTTTAATATCTTGACCTTAAAAACTTTATGCTTAATGTGGAATAGGGATTGGGTTTCAAAATAAAGTTCAAAGGACTAGTTCAATTTTTCAAGAAAAGGTGTGAAAATACAAAGTAACTGAAATCACTCAACGTTTGTGACACACATTACAGATCATGAGGTTTTCCAAAATGAACAACTCCGAAAAGAAACTGAGAGCAAATGCCATCCACTATGGTATGTTTGGTGGTGTCACATCCTCCAGTGTAGGCGGTACTTAGGTGTTAATGAGGTGCATTTCGCTATTTACGTCTTACATTGTAATGACACCTACACCCTGGTGACCTGGCAGACTGGGTTGTCCATTCTCTGCACAGGACTTGGCACAGGAGAGACTATTCGTCCGTCTTTCCAAAAGGAATGAATGCGTAGCTGACAGAAGAAGGAATTTCGGAATCGTGTGGCCATGAGCAGATATATTTTGCTTTACTTTTCTCTGCTTTGCAAAGTTTTTACCCCCAAGCTTCTATGATTTTTATATAGTAATAATAATCTTTATTTTAAGAGTCAGTTTGCTTAGAGAAGTGAGGGTGTAGGGTGAATGTCGCTGAAGAGATTACGCACATTTATTCCCCAAAGTTTCAAACCCACTAACGCTGTGATGCTTGGTAGTTCAGTTAGCTAAGTTTCAACCCCAAATCTCCTCATTAGCATTCCATGCCAGAGACGTAGCATGAAGGAGGCCTTCCCTTTTCTAACAGAAACATGAAAAGGAAGGGAGACAGAAGGAACCGTAAGAAGGAAAACACTTCGTTATGAGGAGAAACATCCTCGGTTACAGTTCTTGTTCCTTACAAGAAGAATTTAGGCATAATTATGAAAACACCGAAAAGTGTGTATTTTAAGACTGTTTTCACTCTGTAGGCCATTGACGAGGAGTGTGAGGTTTATCCTGAAAAGATTTTAAAAGTTAATCAACAACACAAGGTCACATATAGTGAAACATCTTCTGCCTTTGTAAACTTCTAGGGGTGTTTTGTAACATTACTTTTCATTTATCTTCTCTGGATTGACTGGTCCCTCTCCCATTATTAAAGAATATCAAGGTCAAACATTTTGCCACTGCCTTTGATGAATCTCTCTTATACTCCAGAAATTCAACAGATTTCTCTGTGTGTGCCTATAGACTGTTGTCTGTGTGTGTGTGTGCTCCTTAAAGTGAAAAAACAAAAATATTAATATTTATTTATATATTTATTTAATTTGATATTTTTATCACTAACGTTGACAATTAAATACTTAAATCTTTGTGATGAGCGAATGAAAGAAAATTCTGCCTCCCTTGATAAAAGGGACAGTGAATTCAGATTCTGGAAAATTTTATGTTTTTTAAACGTATCTCTGAGATTAAATGTCCAACTTCTGTAAAATGGAAGATTAAGTAAATTGGTTAAAGTCACACAACTAGGAAGTGGCAGAGCTCTGTTTCCAACTGAGGCAGTAGAATTCCAATGCCCATTCCCTTTACCATGATATGATGCTAAAGTTGCAGATTTTTTGTGAAGATTAAATTAGACAATGTCTATAAAATAATGTTACCTATTTTTTAAAAGTAAATAATTGATAATAAATTTTATGTCATTACAGTTACATTAAAAATAACTCCTGACATGCTAGAAGGAAATGTTTAAGGAATACAGCAAAAAGATTGGCCTAACCAGGGGACACAGGATGCATAAGAGGATGTTAAAGGTAGTAAGTTAAAGTTGAAAATGCCATTGGGCCAGATAGTGAGGCTTTTAAATGCCAAGTTTAGTAGCTTTTACTTTTTAGATGCAACCTAGAGGGATATCTAACGTATTTCGTTAAGATGCAACATGATGAGTTCTATACTTTAAGAAAGAAACTAAAAATAGAACTACCATATGATCCAGCAATTCCACTCCTGGGTATATATCTAAAACAAAACAAAACAAAATCACTAATCCAAAAAGATACATGAACCCCAATGTTCATAGCCGCATTATTAACAATAGTTAAGATGTGGAAGCAACCCAAGTGTCCATCAACACATTAATGGATGAAAGAAGTGGTATTACCCTCCCATAAAAAAGAATGAAATTCTGCCATTTGCAACTGTGAATGGACCTAGAGAGTATGCTTAGTAAAATAGGTCAGATGGAGAAAGACAAATACTGTATGTTATCACTTATATGTGGAATCTAAAAAATAAAACCATCGAATGTATATAGCAGAAACAGGCTCACAGATATGGAAAACAAACTAGTGGATACCAATGGAGACAGGGAAGGGGGAGAGACAGGATGGGGGTATGGGATTAAAAGGTGTAAAATAGATAAGCAACAAGGATATATGGTACAGAACAGGGAATTATAACTATTATTTTATAAGAACTTTAAATGGAGTATAAACTGTAAAAATACTGAATCACTGTTCTGTACACCTGAAACTAATATAATGTAAATCAACTATAAAAAATGTTGATTTTATAAAAAATCAACTTTTTTATAAAAAAAAGAAAGTTGTAGAAACAAGATACAACATGGTTGGGGAGGGTAGGCAGGAGGAGGTGGCAGGGTAGCCCATTACTTTGCCATTGTATTGACACTAGTTGAAGTAGGGTGTGTTTACATGGTTAGTGGCAGTGGAAATGATAAACAGAGGGTGAATAAAAGTGTATATGAGTGGAACAATGTATAATGAATCAAGAATATAGAAGCAGGGTTAAAATTAATTGAGTGCCTTTTCTATTCCAGATTTTGCTAGAATTCTACATTCTGTCAAGTCATACCAGAGTTTAGGATATATTTATGAGATTCATTTACTTCCCATTGTACAGTTGAGAAAACAAACTCTCAAAAAGTTAAATAGGCCTACATCATGCAACACATACAAAGCAGAAATAGGAGTGACATGTAGATGTTTGTCTTCAAAACTTGAGTTACTCCTATCACCCCAAGTACCCCCTGTCATACAATATTGGAGAAAACAAATGTAAAATGAATAAAAAATCTCAAATTTGTTTACCAGGCATGATGGTGGCAATTCTAAGCAAAGTAGGTGATGTAGGAATTGGGGGTGTGTATTTTGATGAGACAGTGATAATACAGAGATGACAGCAGGAATTAGAAAATTCCACTGCATACAGCATATAACTGTAGCTACGTGATATGATGCCATTAATCATTATTATGTCTAAGTCCAAAAATTAAGGCAATTTCACATATCACTATGTGTAGTAGACCTTTGACAAAAAAAAATATTGTGATGTGCTTTACCTTGATCCAGTAACATAACTCTCTCCTTCCAAAATATAGCATTGTCCACTTTGAAGAACTTAAGGAACAATTAATCCTTTTATTGCCATCACCAAATCTGTAAGAGACTATGTATATAAATACTGCCAGTTTTCATCAAACCAAATTACTAATTTCTGTGATTTTAGGAAACTATGGATCATCTTTGACAAGGAGAATGATGTAGAAAATAAGAACATGAAGAATGCAAGATTTAACGTAAGTTTCCTGACATGGAATGAGAATTGAATCACTATAATCCTTGGGTTCCAACTTTTCTCTCTTGCTTTTAGCTTCTTGCATCACATGGTATCAGCGTTTGCTCACATGGTGGGATTATCATGTCTGATTTTCAAGAAGTACAGTCACTAACTTACCATTGGTATTCCTACAAAGCATGGTCTCTAGGTACTGCATGATAGTTAGGGTCATGAGAATTGTTCATGGATCTAGAGAACCTAAGGCCTAAATTGCTAAGTCAGACTTAGACTTATATGCATGATCTACTGTGAGAATCAGTGAAACCTAGAATTGGCATTTACCTTCCTCACCACAATGCAAGAACATTTCCTAAAGTTTCCTGATCAGTTGTCATCAACCTGTTTTTAATCACCTGTAGATCCCTGATGTTTTCAGCCAATGGAGGAGGCCACTTAGGTAAGATATGGGCTGAACTTCAAAATTCATTCCCTTTCTCTCTGAATGTCTTCTTTCTTTGGTGTTATGTCACATGTATTTCCTTAAAGTTCTTATAAATTCTATATTCTTGATGTCTTGGAGTGATTGAACACATACACACACTAAATTTATTTAAAAATTTGATAGCCCTACTATCAGCCAGATTTGAAGCTAGTTATAAGTCAATTATTAACATAATAAAATATGCAAAATTGGACATTTATATGGAAAACCAATGCACTGAAATAATCCTGTAACCCAAAGATTTAAATTCTATCCAATGTTGCCATTAGGGATAAACCATTTTATTTTTCTGAGTTTTACTCTTCTTTTCAGTGTGATGTGAAAAGCAAAATAGTAATACTCATTTCCACAGGCTGTCGTTAATAGTCATACGAGTTTATGTAAGCAAATGTGCTAAGAATATTATAACATTTTCCTTATTGTTAATATTATTTTTATTTATACTTTGCCTCTTTCTATATAAGTTTGAAGTGGCTTATGAAAATATACTAATAACACATAGAAATGTAAATCATATTTAGACATTCAAAACAAAGAATGATAAAAGTCAGGAGGATAAAGCCAAGATGAATGCATTATTACTATTAATAAAAGCATAGAAAGAAATAAATGAGGGGTAATTTGAGTTCTTCAATTTTTTTTTTTAATGAAAGCTTATTTATTTATTTATTTATTTTTGGCTGTGTTGGGTCTTCGTTTCTGTGCGAGGGCTTTCTCTAGTTGCGGCAAGCGGGGGGCCACTCTTCATCGCGGTGCGCGGGCCTCTCACTGTCGCGGCCTCTCTCGTTGCGGAGCACAAGCTCCAGATGCGCAGGCTCAGTAATTGTGGCTCACGGGCCTAGTTGCTCCACGGCATGTGAGATCTTCCCAGACCAGGGCTTGAACCCATGTCGCCTGCATTGGCAGGCAGATTCTCAACCACTGCGCCACCAGGGAAGCCCAAGTTCTTCCATTTTAAAAGCATTTTACTTGCCTTATTTTGTTATAGCTCTATTTTGTACACCCCTAGGATTGTGCAGTCTGTAACAAAGGCTGGTTAATGCATCAAGTAGCAGCATTATTTTTTTTCCATTTTTCCTTTATGTTGATGAAGGACAGTTATTTTTTTAGTAGAAGACAAAATCAAGGTCATTCTAATTTCTAATATCTTAGGATTTAATATCATGAAAATTGAACAAATAAAACTATGGACATTGCATTGGTTAAACCACGTACTATTTTATTAATATATGATGTCAATTGAATGCCCACTTCCAGAAATGTAACAACTGCAAGGGATGTAGGTGAGAACCCGTAACAGATGTTTGCAAGATTTTTTTCCCCTACTTAGAACATAATAAACATATGGAATGGCCTATCAGGCACAATTGCTGAGGCAAAACACAAGGATCATTCAAGAAACAATTAGATTCTGTTCTAAAGAAATGGAATACTTTAAAGGATGAGTCCTGATGGGCCTATCGTCCTGATGAGCAAATAGCGCTACCTAAACCCTTTATGATCTTATCTCCATTTGAATGTAAATATCACTGCGATGTAATCATATCTAGAGTTGGGAGTGCTGTGGAGAGTTTCCTTCTCTGCAAGAAAGGCAAGTGTGTTGACAGTATTCCACATCTATGTTGTAAAATGCCCACATGTGGTAACTTTGTTTTCATTCTCTTTGATATTAAATGAAAGGAAGATGTCTCTCATCATCGTAACATCTTCATTTTTTGTATAATGTTTAGTGGGGCTAACAGTGATTTTTTTAAAAGAGGAAAATTTTAGGAGTATTTCAAGGCACATACTCCGAACTGCATTAGGACGTGAATTAGGGAAACTTATTAGGGAATAAATAAAAATTATGAATGTACAAGAAACAATTCAACATAATAGCATACGTAAAATCTAAGAGAAGAAATCTTTGGAAATCAATGCCATCTTTAAAGTGGTTTGCCCTCAGAAAGCTAGCTCTGATGTAGCGTGACTGAACATGGCCCTGAGAAAATTTTATCTTATTACTTTTGAGAACAATAGTCTATCCTTATTGGGAAAGGCAGTCTTTTGACACCCTAGGTGGCTGCCAAAGAATGGGCTTTCGGCCTGGAACACTTCCCTACCTAGAGATAAAGAGCCCTTGTAGTCTGAGCTGGGCTTTCCGCCTAGTGTAGAAATGGCTTTCTCTGTTCTGGACCCAAGCTGTGCTCTCATATTTGTCTTCAGTGCTTGCTTCATATGGCACCTGGCCAATCCCAGTACTACATCTGTTCTGTGCATGGCAGGAACTAGGTCCTTTGCCTGCAGCATAAGAGGGGTGCAGGCAGACCATCACCCTGAGAACATTGCTGGGGGAGATCCACTGGCCTTGGGGGACTGACCCTCACTATTGAAGGTGACCCTGCTCTGTCTCTTCTCTGTGTGAGTAAAGCATTTTTTCATCCAAAGCTTGTGTAAGTCTTGCCTTTCTTGGTCATCCCAAACCATGCAGTGGGTTGACATCTTGGATCAACTGTTCCTGGTGACAGGCATTGTTATATTCTTTGCTATCCTCCATGAGGTGGGACTCCTCCCCTGGAGGTGGAAACGGGTGTTACTTGCTTGAGTTCCACAATACTAAAATTAAACACACTTTTCTTCCTTTTTTTGTCCCAATGCACTTTTTTTAGAAACCTATAATATTTTTACACCATCCTAGAGAATAGAAGGTATTCAATCTATATTCCATATCTCTCGATTAGGCGTAACGACTTGATTGAATAATTCTGTGTAGTATATATTATAAAAATGAATAACTTTGTGTTTTCCAAAAATAAAGATAATAATTGAATGTGTTTTTCAGACTACATATAGTACTAACATCCTAAGATTCAGCTATGCTCTCCAGGAGCTGTTAATTATTCCTTCTCTTTTCCTGGTAGGGATTAATTTATCTATTAATGTAAGGTCAATACGTATGATTGATGTATTGTTTTAGACAGCCATAATAGATACATCTTGAGAAAAATATTCAGTAATCAAACAAAAGATATTTGCTCTTCAATAAATCATGAAGACAAGTCAAAGTTATTTTAATAAATATCATTTTTATATTATCATTCACATGATAAATGGTGACCCTCAAAATAGTAATAATTTGTAATATATTCTGAATTCTTCATTTTGTTGCTTACTGAAGTTACCAAACAGACCAAAATAGGGACATTGGAAAAGCATGAATTGTATTTCCCAAGTGATCTTAAATTGACCAACTTAGTACTTGTGCTTAATATTTAAGAAGAAATTTTAGTTTTAGCTTACTCAATAAAAATTGTTAGTGACTGTGTGTGTCTCCCTACTAGAACTTACCTTCTTGAGAGAAGGGGCTATATGACCTAATCAACTCTGTATCCCTGATATATAACAGGTTATCACAAAATGCTTATGGACTAGAAATTAATTGTTAACACAGATTTGCTTAATTTATTGATGTATCCTTCTGAAGCATGCACTTTTATCTTATTAAGCTTACACAAATTAGATGCTAAGTGTAGAACGGCAAATTTTAGGACTATCCTTGAACATTTGCTTCTCACAATTTAAATCTACTTTGGCGCAATGAAATATGGCCCATAGGGCTTTCTAGTTTCAGTGCACACAAACTCATCCACTGGCTGCCCTTTAACTACTAATTGCTGTGCATTATTCACATTCATTTATGTGAATTTTTGGCTTACTCTCAACAATTAAAACACACACACACACACACACACACACACAAACATAGAGTAAAGCATGCAGTATATTTTTCCAAGATTAAATCTTCAAAGCCAGGCTTCCCTGGTAGTGCAGTGGTTAAGAATCCGCCTGCCAATGCAGGGGACATGGATTCAAGCCCTGGTCCTGGAAGATCCCACATGCCACGGAGCAACTAAGCCCGTGAGCCACAACTACTGAGCCTGCATGCCTAGAGCCCGTGCTCTGCAGCAAGAGAAGCCACCGCAATGAGAAGCCCGCACACCGCGACCAAGAGTAGCCCCCGGTCACTGCAACTAGAGAAAGCCCACGCACAGCAGTGAAGACCCAACGCAGCCAAAAATAATAAATAAATAAATTTTAAAAACACAATGTAAAATTGAAGCCAAGAGATTTATTTTTTAAAAAACTCTTCAAAGCCTTGTATGAGATATATCGATAGGATATTGGATTGGTATATGTATCCTGACTGATCTCAAACATAATTTCTATTTTACAGGTGAAAATGTTATGCAACTTGATTGCTTATTTAAGTAGATTTAATAAAGATATACTGTGTCCCTAATAGTCACAGAAATTTGGGTCACCTGCTAGTAATTGTACAATTAGGTTAAAACAATTTTTTTCTCTCTTAATAAGTTTGGGACTTTATTTTTATTAATAGTTACAATGTGCTTCTTAAATTGTAGTATTATAAGACAAGCTCTTGTCATGTAATTAATTTTTTGTAATCTAGTGGTAAATTTACTAAGTGTCTTGACACTTACCCTTCATAGAACTAAAAGATTATTCTACATTAGTTTTCTTAATATGCTGAAACAGGGTATTTACTTCCAAATATGAGATATTGCCATGAAAATTACCGAGATTAAACTGAACAGATCATATGAGTACATTTTAAAATATGGTTTCCCACTGAAAGGTTTAAAGAAGATTTTATTTTTAATAAAGTATAGTTTAAATTAAAATTTTAAATTAATACATTTACAAACATAAAATTGTAATGAAGTCTCTATGCTTATAGTGCTTATGCAACTTTAAAACCAGTCCACAGGTACATTAAGTATAAGCAAAATAAAAATACCAAACCAATCAAAATAACGTTTGCAGTATTAATGTGATCTGATAGATGTATTTTGGGGTGGGGCTATAATTCAGTTACCATGTACAATACAAGGTGATTCTGCCAGCAGTGACCAAGGTGAGATAATGATTCATCTAAATCTGGACATCCATCCTATTTGTATGCCACCATTTTGCCATTGCCTTTCTCCATTGCTACCTATATGTAATATACTGTGAGATCACTTAGCCATCACTTGATCCAAAGACCTGTCAATATTAAATTTGCTTCTATTCTTGTATCCTAGATAATCCATGAGATAATGGGAACAATTTTATTGATGTGATATTAAACCAAGTTGAAAATTCCATCACTGAAATCCTGTGGTGGTTCTCAGAAATAGGACATCCAACCAAGTGATAAAAGTTTTATTTATGTAATGAGAATATCATCACTCTTTCCACTGTGGACCCTTCATGTCTGGCCCTAACAGGAAACTACCACATCGCTCTCACTTCTCCTCCCATTCATCCTTAAAGAAGGTTTAGTTATTTATTGGTCTGTTCATCTGTTGGTTTATTTATATAGTATGTATCTATTTATTTATTTATATTAATCATTGAGAGAAATTCTTCAATCTTTCTTTAGGTTCCTAGCGTAATTGCAATCATGAATCATTTTTGAGAAACCAACGACCCAAAGAGCTGCAGGTAATGCTCCCCCCATCCTTGATCCCTACGGGTAGACATACAGATTCTGAGTCAATAAACATCCTGAAATGGGAAAAGAGAAAGGTTCATCTCTCAGAAGAAAAAAATTGGTTATTCTCTCAAACACAGTATGAAATCTTGCAAAGAAATACCCTATGTACCTTAGCTAGAGAAAAAGAAGTTAAATACTTAAGAACTCTGAAATTTCTTGCATTGACATGCTTTTAGGTATCTAATATCTACCTACAGGATATATGCCTTCTCAACACTTTTCATTGTTTTTAGTGTAGATATTTAAAGTTTAGCATGCGTACAAAAAAAGTGCAAAAATTATGGGTACATCTCAATTAATTTTCACAGAGTGAGCACATTCATGTACCTAGTATTCAGATCAAATCACAAAAAATACAAGTGCCCAGGAACTCTCTCCCCACTACACTAACCAAAGATGCCTCCTGCTAATTAAACCACAGAGGTTAAAGACTATTCATTCCCTTCTGACAGCATAAATTAGTTTTGCCTGCTTTCATACTTGATATAAATGAATCATACAGTATTCATTCTGTGTCTGCTTTCTTTTACTCTAAAGTGTACCTGTGAAATTTATTATCTTGGTGTACAGTTTATTCTCATTGTTGTCTGGTATCTGATTATTTATGTGGTTTATTTGTTTATTTATTGCCTTATCACACTAGGGTATCTAAGTAATGATGTTTTTCTTGTTATTAGTAATGTGTGTTTTCTTTCTTTTAGTGATTAGTCTTGCTAGGGGGTTATCAATTTTATTAATATTTTCAAACAATCAAGTTTGGCCTAGGTCAATGTTCTCTGTTGTGTTTGTGTTTTCTATTTCACTAATATCTGTTCTTCTTTTTATTTATTCCTCTTTTCTAATTTCTGTTAACTTGATATGCTTTTTTAAAATCCAGCTTCTTGAGATAAAGATTCAATCATGAATCATTATAAAAGCCTCCAAATTTATCAGGCATTTTCAGGTCTTCATATATACAGATATGTGTTTATATGTATTACATGCTTTATATTTCTCTCTAAACAATTTAGAATTTCATGAACTTTGATATGTCATAACCACACTATAATTCTGATTTCTCTGGTGATTTCTTCTTTTATCCATGAGTTATTCAGTAGTATGCAGTGTACTTTCCAAATAATTGGGAATTTCCTAGATATCTTTTATTATGGATCTAGGAAAAGTACTCTGAACTATATCAATGTTTTGAGATTTATTGAGACTTCCTCTATAGCTTAGCAAATAAATGGTCAAATTTTTTAATGTTACAGGTGCACTTAAAAGAAAATATATTCTGGCTTTGTTGTGTGCAGTGTTCTATATATGTCAATTAGTTCATGTGTGTTAACTGTGCTGTTTATTGCTTCTGTGTTTTTCTTGTGTGTGTTTGTATGTGTGTGGCTGCTATTTCTCTCAGCTCTTTGAGGGGAATGTTAAAATCCCACTATGTTTATGGATTTGTCTTTCATTCAGTTCTCAATTTTGCTTTATGTATTTTTAAGATAAATTATGAGGAAACAGAGTAATATTTCTTCATTAGCACCTAAGTTGGCTGATAAAAATACAACAATAACAGCTTTCTTTTGGTTATTGTTTTCATGACAGATCTTATTTCATGCTTTTGTTTTTAACTTTACTGTGCTTCTTGTGAGCCATATATAGATTTTGTTTTTGCTGTTGTTTAATTCAGTTTGACAATGCTAGTCTTATGATTATTTTTAGCCTAGTTATATTTAAAGTAATTCCTGATATATTCAGGTTTATATTACTATTATTTATTTTCTCTTTGACCCTCTAGTTCATGTTTACTTCTCTCCTTTCCTATTCCTTTCATATTAGACATTTTATAGTCTATATTTTCTCTCTAGTATTAATTACACATTATTTTACGAGTCCTTAGTGTTTTTCATGCAGATTAAAATATAAATACTTTATGAATACTTGATTAACTACCCTTGAACAATAATATCCCTTTTATAATTTTCCCAGTAAAGGAAGAACTGTAGAACATTTAACTCCATTTGCTCCCTTTCCTCCATTCATGCTGTTTCAGCCACTTTTGCTCTACATATATTTGGGTCTTCATAGAAGAGCATTATTGTTGTTTTAAACACACAATATTCACTTTCTTGTAATTCAGGTATGCTGGCTAGAAATTCTCTTTGAATTTCTCTGTAAACTTTTTATTTTACTTTTATTTTTGAAGTATATGTTCGTTGAGTACAGTTGACCCTTGAACAACATGAGTTTGAATGGTATGGGTTCACTTATACCTGGATTTTTTTCAAGAAATACATGCTACAGTACTACATGAACCACAGTCAGTTGAATCCATAGATGTGGAACCACAGGTGTGGAGATCTGACTGTAAAATTATGTGTGGATTTTTGTGTGTGTAGGGGGTCGGGACGCCTAACCCCCACATTGTTCAAGAGTCAACTGTATATAAATTTAGGTTAGAGATTATTTTCTTCAGCACTTTAAAAATGATAACGTATTGACTTCTGGCTTCTAGGTTTTGTTTTTATTATTATTTTTTGATACTGTGTTGCTTCTCGTAACTAATTTGAGCCCCCTCTCTGGATGACGATTTTAACTCCTTTCCTTTGTTTTTAAGCAGTTTTACTAAGACAGTCCCAAATGTGACTTTCTTTGTGCTGTTTTGGGCTCAATCAGCTTCTTGATCTATAGGTTGATATTTGTTCTGTCTGTTGCTACTTCCCAAACCACTCTAAAATGTAGTGGCTTAAATTAATGACCACGTTAGCTCATGTCTGTGTGGGTTGATTGATTACAGCTGGGGATTTCTTTAGTGAGTCTTGCCCGGATTTTCTTATTATGTCATTATCTTCAGATGGTGGCTGGGTATGGAGTCATTTGGATGCTAGAATACTCCAGTCCAGTTGGACTGTCCAAAATGATTTCTCCCCTCATATATGAGGTGACTTGGCGCTTCTCTGTAAAACCATCATTTGCCTATGGTGTCCTGGCCTTCAGGGCCTCTTTCCAGCAGGGTAGCTGGAATTCCTATGTGGTGGGTCAGGGATCCTAAGAACTCAAAAGAAGAAGACACCATTTTAAGGCTCAAGCCTGATGCTGGCACAGTGACCCTATTGTCACATTCTCTTGCTTAAGGAAAGGTACAGTTCTGGTCCATATTAATAAAGGAGGGCAACACAGGGCATGAATATAATGATGCATAGTTCTTTTGGAGACCAACTCTGGAGACCCCTTTCACAATATCTTTCTTATTTTTTGGAATTTCTCTGCCATTATCTCTTTAAATATCATTTTCTTCCCCTTTCTATTGCAAATTTCCACCTGGAACAGAAATTGTAGGGATGCTACAATTTCCTCTGTGTCTGACATTTCTCTTTTCTGTATTTTCCATCCTCTTTACTTTCTTTTCTTCAGTGTGTTTATCTTCTAATGACATGTATTCAGACCACTAATCCTGTGTTCTGCTGTGTCTAATCCGTTGCTAAATCCGTCTTTCTTAATTTTAAAACTTTTATTTTTTCAGCTCTAGATTTTCATTATATTCCTTTTATGTATTTCCGTATTCTGGTATAATTCATCACGACTTTACCTTCTCAACCTCTTCATTTGTTTTAACAGTTTGATCCTAGTTCTTTTAATGTTTTCTTCTGCTAACTAACTATCTGTAGTACTGTCTCTGGCTCTGTTTCAATCATCTCTTTTGTTCCCTTGGTTTTGGATTTTATGGACTGCTGGCTTGCAGTTTGGGCAATGTATAGTTTTACCTCTGGTTTGCCCTCCCATTGGCCCCAGTCCTCTTGGTGTTTTCAGGTGAGCACTTGGCGTTGTCTCCAAGACGGTTTACTGGATGTTGAACCAAGCAAGCCATTATCTCCTCAACAAGGCTAGACTTGCTCTGTTCTGCCTTACAGAGGCTTTCTGTTGAGCCTTTTCAGCCTCCTCATCCTCCATGCAACTTTAGAGAGGGAATCTATATATTTAGGAGCCATCATGTTTCCATTTCCTCTTCCCAGTCCCATGGGACCACCAAAAGCTCTGTTAATTTTTCTCCTCTCAGCAGCAGACCACTCTGGGGGCACAGCTAACATTTTCAGCCTATCAGCAAACCCCCTCAGGGAAAACACTTCTGTGAAAGCTCAGTTTTCAGAAGGTCTTTTCTCTCTGGAATATTGCCATCTCTAATTATCCTGGTTTCAGTACTTCCCTGATACCTTGGACATGATCTTTCTATTTTATCCAAATTTTCTAGTTGTTTACGGTGGAAGCATTGCTCTGCTCCATTTAACTCTTCTTTACCAAAATATTTAGGTGTCACACACTCTTGACTGCCCGCCTGCCCCATTCCTCAAGGGTCTGTGTAATTCCCTCTACTCTTGGACAAGCTTATTACACAGAATAAGAGTGTTTGATAGGCTCAGTCTCCCACCAGACTGTATGCCTTTAGAATAAACACTATATTATTCATCTGTGTTTTCTTGGTATGTAGCACTTGGTATCTGAGAAATGAATGAGAGTATTTTCTTTCTTTAATATACTGCTGAGTCAAATGGATTTTGGGTAACATATTTGAGGTTATAAGCTAAATATCTTAGAGGCCAAAATTCCCATAATTATATATGACATCCCCATGTTGATGATCTTGGGATAAGTTCATTCTAGAGAAATCAGATAATAATACAATCATCAACACATGTTGCTCACTGTTACTTCAGTTGTCTTTTAGCAGCAACTTTTAACCATAACCTCCTCAAAATTGAAGAAGCAATTTTTTTCCTCTGGATTCCACAATAAGTCAAGTGTTGTCACTTGACATCTCATCACTGATAACTCTTAACAAAAACATGGCACCTGAGTGGTAGGGGAGAAAATATCCTAAAGAACAAGGTAGACTATGAATTAAAGATTATTTGTTTCGTTCATTTTATATATATGGTTTAATGATTTACCAAAGAAATAAATAATACATTTTGTTTAAGTAAAATGTTGTTGTTGACATATGTATTATTTTAATTTTTAACTATTTTTCCATTCCACAATATAGAAACTTTACAGTGGAAAAGAAACATAATAGTTATATAAGTACAAGTAAAACCACATGAAAATCACAAAGTTGAAAAACTACATGAATTATTAATCCTGACCCTTGTAGAAAATTAATAGTTGAAAAATAATTTTTGAACGTAACTCTGAATGAATATGATAAAATGATAATACATATTATTCAGTGTAGTTTTAGAATGAACTTTTGGGGGCTCTTCAAAAACAGAAATACCATGCATTTTCAGTTGTTCAAATAAATATTCAAAATTTCATTCATAGTTGAAAACAACAGGCAAAATTAGATGAATATCGAAGAGTTTTTCTATTCTTGGGATCATGATAAAATGTTTCTACCTGGATGAGGTAAAACAGAGATGAATTTTGCTGCTCATGGATGATAGGGCTCGTCTAGCTATGGCCATGTTTTCTGAGGCCCCTCTGTGTGGTTAATTTACACTTATGAATGTAATATTACACTAAACATAATGTAGATTGTGATTTTATAGATTATTATTTTCATTCTAAGGGACACTTTAAAATATTGATTTAATTTTCTATTACAGTGGCTTTTAGATTATCTAGATTCTTTGTTGACCATTTTATTTTGCATAGCACTACTGGGCTAATATTAGATACATATTTCATATAGCATCCCATACTTTTAATGTTAAAACACTGTAGAAAGAAAAAACTCCCACTGCTTTTTCATCTTTACTTCCTTCTTGAGTAATTTCAAAGTGATTAATATGTAAACATATATGGAATTTATCTTATGTATTTTGATTCATCTGTTCATAACTGTTACGACAATACATTCAAAGAAACGGTGTGACAGAGAACGTATTTGAGGAAAATAACACAAGAAAATAAAGCAAAGGGTATTTGTGACAAATATGACAGCTCTAACTTTCAAAGGAAAATGAAAGTAGGGGATCTGTCCTTGAAACTGGCATTATGACCTTTTATTTTATAACCATTTACTCCATGTTAAATGAGAATATGGCATATTTCCTCTCAGGTTAAGGGAAAATAACAGCTTTAGACATTATCTTTGACCCTCCAACTACAGAGGGGCTATGAATAATGATGAAGCAAGGAGTAGAGAGCATTTTAAAATAGCTACTGTGTCTCAAAAGGTGCATTCAACTATCAGTGCCAAGAATAACTTCCTGTAAGTGAAATATTTAGCATAGGTCGTTTTCAAAAATGGATACTTGAAAAAAAACTATAATATAAAATCATAGGGCTAAAAGGGATGTTGTAACTTGTTAGACCAAGTACCAATTTTGCAGAAAAGAAATTGAGGCCTGGAGATATTAAGTGATTTTTCCCAGCCATTTTAATACAGAGCGTGATGTGATACACTAGGCTGTGTCTCTCTGTCTCACCACCGAATTGAGGTGACATGTAACTGCATTATGTTATGCACTTTCATTTCTAATAACACCTAGAAATAGATTAAGTGCCATATTATCATTCTGTCTAAAGTATGTGTGAGATGGTAAGGATGAAAAATCTATTTATTAACATATGGCCTAGAAAATTAAATAAAATAAATAGCAAATCTCTTTTTATTGCCACCCTCTAGATTTAATATCCTAATTTTCTGTTTTACTTACAGTTACCTTTATTCCTTTTAAGTTGTCTACACTTACAGAATAAGGAAAGGTAAACATAAATAAAAAGTGCATAACTCCAGCAATAATAACCATTTGTCTAAGAAGAAAGCACCTAGAGACTCTTAGATAGATGTCAACATTATAGAAGAGATATTACTCAGCTGAAAGAGTGTGCACATCAGGAGAGGTAAATGAATACTTTACGTTCTTAATATAAGGATCATTTTTATTTGCTGGACCATGAGTTACCTTTAGGAGATTAACTGTGTCTGGTCACTGTCATCCATGCCAGCCATGTCTTGTGTTACTCAGTTTGACCCTTGAAGCAACACCAGCAGCATCACCTGGGAGCTTGTTAGTGCAGAATCCCAGGTCCCAGCCCAGACCTACTAAATCACAATCTGCATTTTAACCATTTCCCAGGTTATTTGTGTGCACATTCAAGGGTGGTGATAAGTCCTGACCCAGACCCCATCAACCTTCCCCACCTGCTTGCTGACTTACTATCCATTTCTAGTTTCTCCAGCACAGAGACACCTGAGCCTGCTTACTGAGAGAGAACTTAATAGCTATCTATCTAAACCTTTAGTTGTACCTGTGAGGGGCCGAGACTGGTGTGATCTTGGCGAAGCTCAGATCACATGCTGACCTATCTGGGACTAGAGACAATGAACTTGATCCAGGAAATAGATTCCTGTGTGTAAGCAGATGATATTGTTCTTCCAGTCAATGTGTCATTCCCTACAGATGGCTCTAAATGATCAAAGGGGCTCTTGCTGACCTAGATAGATACAGACATGCAACGGGGCTCTTGCTGACCTAGCTAGATACAGACATGCAAGGCCATTGTGAGAATGCCAGCACCACATTGACCTGTGGCATCTGTGACTTTAAATTGGACTGCTCTGAGTAGTATACAAAACAATAAAAATGAAAAGTAAACACTGTGACAAAAAATCATTTTCACAAATAAGTTCAATGGCAACTACTGATATCTTAAATCTCACCTTTAACATTTCATTAATGTGAAAATTCAGCAAGAGTTTGGCCTGTTGTATTATGCTCTCTTCTATAACTCTAAATCAAAAGTTTTATTATTCATAGGTGAAAATTTTGCTTTTGAAGTCAGACTTCTATGTATACGTGGGCTGGACTTTTTCATATGTGTATATTGTTCATAGTATTTACTAACTTGCTCACTGATACTGTATAATATAGATAATAAAGACACTGAGACAAAGAAAAACAGATGATTTTCATTGTTCATATTATATTAGGTATACCCATTGAGAATATGCTTAGCTTTTTAACATCAAAATATATTTTTTCAAAATGAATGCCTATCAATGGAGAGAATTTCCAAGAAAACAAAAGATTCTGATTCACCTTACTGATAATATTGTCAGGTAACTTAAATGCTAATAGGCGGTAATGTTTATAGGAAAAGTGAGTCCTCTAAAATATTAACTCTTAAAAATGCAGATGGTAAATCTACTGAGTCTTTGATAATATTGACTATTTACACAAAACAAATTCATATAATTTTACCTCAATTACACACAATTCTAGACAATAAAAGACAACCTTATACCACTAATAAAATCAACATTGATAACAGTAAGTATTATGACACATGAAACTCACATGCAAGTTAAGTTATAGAGAAGAAGTGGCGGCCATGATCAGTGTAAGACTCGCAGAACCACTTAATACATCCTTCCAAAAGAGACAAGCCTGTCCTATGAAATAAATCTACCCTGTCCCTCTTCTTGAATGATCTTAAAAGAAAATTTTATATTGGAAAAGCATCCAAAGCCACTATATAGGCCTTATTTGGTCAGAGAAAAGGAATAGAAATACATAGACATATTTTTAGTTTTCTAGATTATGTTTATTAAATATTTAGCACTGATCAGTTTCTTTATGTGTATATATTCATACACAGAGAAACATAAGTAGAATAAAAGTATATTTTTCGTTTCCATTTTGCCATATTTACTATATTTGATTTCATTCTTAAAGATTTTCAAATTCTAATTTTAAACACAACAATTACTCATTTTGTTTCAGTCCTCTAGGGCTACGTAATATTGTTTCTTCTAAAATGACCTTGATACATAACTTCAATAAATTGATAAATACTTTTGTTAAATAAAAATATATCAACTAATTGTAGTATTTAAAATTATCATCTAAATTATCTAATTAAATTTTAAAAAGTATATCATTTTAGAAAGTATAATACTTTGCCTTATAAATTTAAATTCCACACAAGGTTGGCTAATTGACCCATAATTGGTCAATTATAGGTATAATTATATGCAGTTGCTGTCTCTTGCATTCACATATAATTACAGATGACAAATATGTATACACTGAAGAAGTAACCATTTTGAAAAATAAAGCCCTTAGTTGATGTCTTCCAAGGGCATGTGGATGTATGAAATTCTAACTGGCAAGCACAAAATGTTTTATACCTGTTGAAGAAATTTTAATCACCTGGAAAAATACTTTCTATATAATAACACAGAATAAGAAACAATTGCTATCAAAATTTGTATCTTTCTAAACATCTTGCTCTATGAAAACCAATTTCACTGAAGAGTGGTTCTCACCTTTAACACAGAGCCAGTTTCTTGTTGGATTGGTGTCCTACCTAGTTGAACTCCTGACTGCTTTGCTATAATGGAATGTTAACAGGGACAGCTGACATAGTGAAAAGAGCTGTCGCCACTAGTGGCCCGGGTGTGATCTAGAGCAGTCACAGAGCAAATCTAAAATGAACAGCTTACAGAGGAAAGAAGAGGGAAATATGCTATTCAAACTTCTCAAACCTTACAGATAATGGCCTTTAGGACATCAGAGAGACTTTTTAGAATTAGCATTTTTTTTGACATAACATAAATCAACCCAAAGTAGCAGTAACCTTTGTTATCATGCGGCTTACTGAAATATAAAGCACCTCAAAACCACACTGATTAGCAGACAAATACCTTCTGTTTCCACACATGCTAAGAACTTATTGATTCGGTTTCACCTGCCAGTGGTCATTAAGGCCTGAAAAAAATAATAAACACCATAAATCATTATCATGCTGAAACATTGATTAAGTACCTTCATATACATGAAGGCGTTTGGTGAAAGCATACAAGGCAAATCAAATAAGGACCGCTGGAGGATGTGATGATGAAAGAGAATGTGTTTGCAGATGTGCATTAAAGCAGAAAGCACTGCTCTAAAGGCTCTGTGTGGAATCATTCGCGTCTAATGGAAGAAGAGCAAGCACACCCAGTGTCTCAATACGTGCCAGTGTTTGGTGGGGGATTTATCCAGGCATATCGTCAAATATGGTGTCATCAAAACTAGATCTGTCTTCAGTATTCTGTGCATCACCACAGAAAATATTAGAAATATATTTGTGTTGTGTTTTGGTCTTTTTTAGTTTTTTATTGTTCTAATTTTCATAAATTGGCTAGAAAATTTAAAAATCTGAATGAGACGCAATTTTTTTGTTTTGTTTTGATATTGATTGGGCTCTCAATCCTTAAGAAGACATGGGTTTGTCCAGAATGTCCTGGCTTCCTCCTAATCACAGGCAAGCAGAGGGTCCTATGAAAATGACAGGAATTGATCAGTTAGAATGAACAAAGGAATTCATTTTTAAGGAGGTTAACATAACTTTCAAAACCATGAAAAATTGCTAAATGCCTTACTTGTGCTATCCCTTACATGATTTTCCCTTGACAACCTGACACTAAAGAAGAACTACATGATTTCAAAGAAACTGCAGCTCAGCCCTAATCTTCAAAGGAGCCAGAGAGCCCTCATAAGGGCAGGAGCTTTTTCTTTCCACTCTGCACCGTCACTGGCAAGTGCAAGACCACACACCTTTGAGCTGATTGAAGAAAAGCAAAGCTAACTATTTGCTCCAAGAATCAGACTCTGGCTTTAGGCTACAGCTCAGAACAGAAGTGATCTCTGCTGAACAGAAAGTTAAACAGATGCAGTCCTCAGTGACAGTCAAGAGAGACAACACTGATGCAGGAGAAAGAAATTCTGAGGGCAAGTCGACATTCAAGCAACGGCACAGACATTGAACCCATAAACTTAAATGAAGCATTAACAGGTTATACAGTTCCAGTTTGAGTTTGGGGATGAGTGAAACTTTTTGTAATCTTGACTCAAGGAAATATGCAGACCAAACTGAAAATGGAAATCAAATCCTTGCAAACCACTGTTTCACCTTCATCAGACATGGTTAAGAATTTGACCTTCAATGCTAAACAGTTGTCTATATCATGGGAAGAACGTATCAGTATCAATGTTTTTATATGTTTCAAAAATGAATGCCCTGACTCATGATTAAAGCAACTTGTGGGTAGAATCATACTCTTCAGGCTTCTAAAACTTATTATTAGTTCAAAAAATTATTGGCAAAACTTCCTTAGCTTATGTATTAATTTATTCGAACATTTATTGAATGTCTACTCTATGCCAGGTACTGAATTAGGCACTTGGTGCATAAAGCTGATAAGGACCTGTCTTTGTAGTAAAGACGCTTATGGTCATAAAGAAGAACTTAAAATAAGCCAACATTGGCCGACAATAATGGAGGTGATGATGAGCAATTTTACTTATAAGTTTTACTTATCCACCAGAAGATTTTAATGACTGGTAGATCTAGGTACCGTGCCCATACCAAAATTAAAGATGGTTTTTAAACTCTCCTATTTAACATGCCATAAATATTTTAAACAACAACACAAATGAAAATAGCCTAACATTCCACGGTCCACAATTTTTCTAGTGGCAGGGATTAATTATGTGCAAGTGGCTACATTGCTTTTTGGGTTTTTTCCCAAAATATAAACTCTTTTGTTCTTAGGAGACCTCGCCTTGAGATTCCTGCACTGACTAGGGAGTATCAATGTAGAGCTGGAAAACAGAGAGGGATATTTCACTTGGGTGGGAAGCAATGAAGAAGAAAAAGTTTCTTCCTATAAATTTGTTTGTGGGACCCAAAGACTTTGTCTTGGAGGAATCCAGACCAAGAAATGAAGTTGTTGCCTTTCTCTTGACGAGGACAGAAACTAAGGTCGACATTAAGAAAGCAGTCAAAGTTAAGGGGAAAAGAACTTGGTTTACAAAAGTAATTGTATCAGCCTGATTTAAGTATGTGAGTAAGCTTAACTAATACAAGTTGAGATACGGAAAGTACCCAGAGGTCTAGAATAGACTGAGAATAACCACAAAAGGAAAAAAATTTTACCATAAAAATAGGGTGGCACAAAATACACTTAATTGGAATTATGTTTCAGAGAACCCAGAAATTCAAGTAGAATAAGCTTTCTTTTGGTCTTCTCTGCCTTTTTCCAAATACTATACTAGTTTTCATAGAAATTCCTTTTCTAAACATGTTACCTCCGTGGAGTAGGATGTGTTCAGGCCGGTGTTCTCTCTGGATGCGTGTGATAGCAACATCCATTTTATCAGCTTCGAAATGGAAAACTAGAGCATTCAGCAGAGCCTGAGAGGAAGAGAGATTTTGAACTAGTTTGGAATACTTGTATTCTTCTTCATATCAAGGAATGCTGCTCCAGGGTCTCATTTATGCTTTTATAACCTCAGTTCCTTACAAACCACCTCAGTTTGATTATACAGCAACCGCTGTACTGAAAGATCTCTAATGGCATTCAAATTGATCACTGGACACTTTTCAGTTATTTTATTTGAACTCTCAGCATCATTTGACCTCTCTAACCACTTCTCCCTTTTTGAAATTCTTCTCACTCTGCTTGGATAACACTATATTCTTCTTGTTTTCATTACTTTCATCAGATCTTTCTTTTTAAATGTCAGTGTCCCTAAGCATCCACTGTGACCTCTTCCCTCTCATTATGTGCACTCATTTGGCTAATTTTTGTAGCCTGACCAATTCATATTTGTCCTTCGAGGGCCATTCAGTCCAAGCGTCACCAATTTTGGAAACCTTCCCTCCTGTTATGCTCCAGCTTGAAGCTGAGTAACTCATACTCATTATTCCACTGTAAGATTCCATGTCGTTATGTACAAATCTCTTATGACACCACAGTGAATTATAATTTTGCACTATATTGTTTTTCTTTTTTTATCCACCAGATTTTAAGATTCTTGAGATAGGAGTCTTTATCTTATGTCATCATATCCCACCTTATCCCCAGTTTTGTCAGAATCACTGAATAAAGTAGGTGATGTTTGTTGAATGAATGAATCAAGTAAAAATGAACAAACTAATATCTCTTATTGCCGAAACAGTTAGTGTGTGACTTCCCTCAAAAATTATGGGAATTTAAGAAATGTTAGCATTTTCCATAAGTTTTGAGTACAGAGCAGCCTGGTAAAACATTTTACATCAGTATATTCTGCTCTGATGCACACAATTAAACATATATATTTTCCTATGAGTGTGATTTTATGTAAATGTATATAAAATGTTTTTGACTTTATTGCTCATTGCATTTTATCTGAAAATCCATGCTTCATGCAGACAAGGAATAACTTACATGCAAATATTTTACAGTTTCTACACAAAACAATATTGATAAAGAACTAAGAAGTGCATTGAATATATCTTGATTATGTATATTGTGCTGAAGCAAGAGACCAAACAGACTAAAAACAAACCAAGTAAAATATAGGCCACCTGTTTCTCAAATTAAAATGGGGGAGGGCTATAAAAATAAGAGATTTCATTGGAAATATTTTTCATGTAACTATTGCATATTTCCTATTTCTTAAATCACATTAAAAAAAAACAAATTTGTTGATACCTGTGCAAGAAGAGAGCAGCGTTGGTAATAGAAAACTATAGGCAATTAAGCCAGACATGTTAGGGGGTGGAGCGACCATGAGTGTCCAGAATTTTCACTGCAAGTATCTTTGTTACAAGAATTTTCGCCACATAACTGCATAATTGGCCATAAGACAATTTTGTCATGAATAAGAAAATAACTGGTTGACAGGTTTGGGTTTGAAAGTTTGGTTTCAACTGGTTGAAATGCGTTAACATTTTTTCCAGCTATAGCAACATTACTGACTTCATGGCGCTGACAGTGATTATGATTTGCCCCAGGAGTTGGTTTCTTATTTTGAAACACACTATATTGGAGGAGAAAGCGGCTGAGGGCCTTGAGCAGAGTTGAACCCACAGTTTCCACAGAACTTTGGAACATCTGTCAAGGAATATGTGACAATATGCGAACAACAGACAGAAGTGTAGAAGCTTTCCCACCTCAGTACGAAGCTCAGTTACAAACAGGCATTCCAGTGTTTGGAAACTGATACCTTTCCTAATGGAGGAAGAAATTTTAGCAACAAAAATGTGAGATGCCCGATGAGGAGACACACCAACAAGCAAACAAAAATAAGTATATAATACTATGAAGGAGAGACTTGGAAGACAAGGACTTAAGTACAACCCACAAAATAAAATCAGTTATTTGCCCAGTATTGCCACGAATCTACACACGTTTTAAATGTATTTACGTATTTTGTATTTCACCATGAAGCCTTTAATTATTACACACTTCTCATATTTCATTATGTTCTTTTTAATGCCCCTCTTTTATTTTTCATTATTTTATCTTTTATGGCAAAATTGCCTTATGGCCAATTAGTTATATGGCAAAAATGTATGTGACAAAAGTTCTTTCTTTCAGCAAAGATGTCTACAAAAAAGAAGCTTATGGTGAAAATACCTAGAACTGGAGCTCCAGGATCCTGAGTCAAATGTAGGGTGGCATCTGGGTAGCAAGTAATGCAGAGGGCGTGATAACCTCATGTCTAAAGAGAAAGGTGTCTAGAGCCTAAGGACATCAACAATGCATGTAACTGAAACTGACAAAACAGGGTATTATTCCTAGGTGAAGTTCACAAATACTCAGCTCACAAGAATCATTTTTACAGCTACATTGAAATTTCCACGGGTGACACTGGTTTAATGCAAGATGTCAAAGGTATGAACAGAAGGGAGGTTAATTTATCACTTATTTTAGAGTCAGTGGCAGAGGAAACATGATTCTGCTTTCAGTTTCCTTGTAAATATATTTAGACCATTGGATAAAAGTCTTACATACATTTTTCTCAAAAAGAAGATGTTACTTGCGACTAAAGCCCAAATTCAAGTGTAATAAACAGTCAAAAAAGGGTCCTTGGACTTCCCTGGTGGCGCAGTGGTTGAGAGTCCGCCTGCCGATGCAGGGGACACGGGTTCCTGCCCCGGTCCGGGAGGATCCCACATGCCACGGAGCGGCTGGGCCCGTGAGCCATGGCCACTGAGGCTGCGCGTCCGGAGCCTGTGCTCCGCAACGGGAGAGGCCACAACAGTGAGAGGCCCGCATACCGCAAAAAAAAAAAAAAAAAAAAAAAAAGTGTCCTTGGTTGTGTACAGATAAACATAAATAGAAAGGAACATATAAATAGAAAGAGGACACAAGCAGAGGTACAGAAACTAAAATAAATCATCCAGTGTATTTCAGTATTTAAGGGCAAGAATAGTTCTGAAAATGCCCTAGATATTGGCCTGAGGAAAAAAAATTAGTATGGAGTAGACAGTGTGTGAGGACAGGACCAAAAGCATCCCCTCAAGAAATACTTTTGATACCTTTTTGTGCTGTAGGAGATGTATTTACCCTTGTTTCCTAGAGTATGGACAGAACGGTGTGTGCAGGAGAAAGAAGGAAAGCTGGAAGACATTGTAGGTGAATCTCAGCGTGAGCCTCTTCATCTGCTTCAGAACACCGCCTCCTCTGGCGCCTGTGCTTCTCAGGAGGTGTCATTCCACTAAGTACAGTTTACTTCTAAGGAAACTGCTGCTGCTGCGAGCTGGCCTCTCCTCTGTCTTCCTGCACGAAACTTAGAAGAGCTCTTTACTAAATTCTACACTATACACACATTTAAAGTCATCATTCTTAAGGAAATAATCAGAAATTTAGAGGAAAGTAAAATTCAGAAAAGCAATTACAACTGCCTTTACATATGAGTGCTTTCAGAGCTCAGAGGTTCTGACGTATGGAAACATACAGGTTGACTTGCTTTGTCTTCTAGGCAGAGAAGGTGGTGAATGGGAGGGGGATGGCAGCTTCTGACATTTGTTACACAGGAATTGAGTGTTATGTAGCTCACTGTGGAGGTTTCCTAGGGCTAAAAAAGAGAAATTAATTCTGATTAGGTACAACTATATAGTATTAGGCTTTAAATACTATCTACTCCACATGTATTCTCACAGAAACTTGTCCAGGAATGTTCATAGTGGCATTATTCATAATAACTAAAAAGGTGAAACAACCTGTATGTCCATCTACTGCTGAATGCATAAACCAAATGTTGGATACTGAATGAAATATTATTCAGCCATGTAAAGGAAGTACTGATGGATGCTAAAACAGAGCTGACCTTTGAATACATTATGCTAAATGAAAGAAGCCAGACCCCAAAGGCTACATATTGTAATTCCATTATTTGAAATCTCCAGAATACAAAAATCCATAGAGACCAGATTAGCAGTTGCCTGGGGATGGGGGTGGGAGGAATTTGGAAGTGCAGGGTTTTTTTAGGGGGAGGCTATGGATATGTTCTGGAATTAGAGAATGGTGATGATTGCACAACATTGTAAATAGACTAAAAACCACTGGATTGTATACGTTAAAATGATTAAACTGCTAAATTTTAAGTCATGTGAATTTTATTTCCAAAAATATTGGTAAAATATTATCTAATCCAATATTCAATATAATGCTGTGAGGTAAGCATTTAAATGTAACTGTTTTAAAATGAGAAAGATGAAAAATTTGTTCTTGAACACTATACTAGGAAATAGAAGAACTGACTACAGTCTACTTTATCCGCTTTATACCACAATGTTTCATGAGATGAATCTTAAGTGACTTCCTAGTGAATTAGGTCAGAGTCAATAATACATAATAAAGGTACCTTTAAATATTTCCTTACCATATTGTTCATCAATATATTTCATAATCCATATTTATTTGAAATTGCCAGAATTCCTTCAAGTTGAATTCCATCATGTTTTCTATTACTGAGTTTCAAATTCCTACAGGGCAGGCATCCTGTACATCCCTTTTTAAATTACTCGAAGTTCATATTCAAGAACACTACATATCTCTTATATAAAATAATGCTACTTTTTCTTAATATGTATTATTTTATTTTAAGGGTTTAATGATCCCCTTAAGTCATTTGCTTTTATAAGGTTTATATAACTGATATTATGTTAAAATATTTTGGTTTTATTTACAATTATCAAACATGTTATGGTATTTCAAACATCAGCATTTTAATTTCCAGAACTTTTTGTAAGTAAAAGTAAATCGTGTTATCAAAAATTAGGCATGTGTTTCTCTTTTTAATGTAGTAAATATTTTCGGCTAAATGCATAGATATTTTTTGCTTAGAGTCTATCACTTCCAGATTTGAAAGATTCACTTGACCTTGGAAATGTGTTCTTTCCCCTGTTTAGCTCTTTGTAGAATAGGATAACACTGAGTTCCCAGGAAGCAATGGTAATGTCAAAAATTACAGCCTCATAAAAGTTTTAATTCTCACCATAAAAATAATATATAAAGTAGAGAACTATGAGGGTGCCTCACATATTGCAATGTCAGGTTTAGGAGCACTACTATAAAATTTATAACACCTATCTATTTGATAGTGGGTAAGAGTGCAAAAAGTGTTGCTTAGATATAACTGGGTTATAAACTAGTGAATGCTTTGGGGGAAAAGTTTGGGGCATGTTCTGAAGCTGATATTTAAAAAGCCTGTTTCCTTAAGATGCATCTCTAAAAATTAGGTTTCATCATCAAAACATAATGAGTCAAAATTATAAAATACCGCTTGCTATATTTTGGATATACGGTGGAGTGCACAGCTGTGATTAAATGAAGACACAAAAACAAAAGATAAAAAAATGAATTCACCAAATATGCTGCTGGAGTGACGTAAACAGAAGTGGACTGAGCACAGAAGCATCTACAAGCAAGGCGCCACATGCCAGATTAGGCAGGGTGAGCTCTGCTTGGCCAATGAGAAGTCTCAAATCCCAGATTTTTCAGTTGGATCCTAATGCACTAGGTTCCCTTCCTTACCATTTGAATCTGGGGTGGAATGAACATTGTGTTGATTTTCTGTCTTTGCACTGGTAGAACACAAGACCAGGTTTTGAAAGTGCATGACACCAAATAGGCGGGTAGGACTGTCCTGGATGAATTAACATTGACTTACTCCTCCACGTGGGTAGAGTAACTGCTGGTGCATAATCCATTCAGCAAGAGCTCTTTTCTTTCTAGGGCTTTACATGAAGACAGACGTCTTTGTTGATTTTTTGCCGTTTTTAGACAAACTGTTTGGGTCAGGTTAACTATAAAATTTACAGTTTTGCTTTGGCAAGGTCGTCTGCTAGTTGTGAGTTTTCTTTCCTACCCGCATCATTTTGCTTTCTTTAATCCAATAATTCATTAAGAAAAAAGTTCTTTCCACTCTGCATATCCTTTCTTTTGCCTACTATTTTGAAAACTATTTTTCCCCAAATCATGTTTCTATCCATGTATCTACACCCCATCCTTCCAATTCCACCTCGGCAGCAGCTCAAGTACCTCCCTAATCTATTTCAGAGATGGGAGGGGTGGATGTCACTGGAGAAGCAACAAACAAAGTAACAAAAACTCAAAGCTAATTCCCCTTGTTTAGGTTTTATTAGGGAAAAAACTGTGACCCAGTTTCGTCAAAGAAATACCTAGAAATGTTCTGACTATTTTGGGAAAGGTTTTCTTGATTCCTACGAGAGGGCCTCTTTATCTCTCCTTGTGTCCGCAGACAAGAGGGTGTCCGTTCCTGTCTGCTTCTGTGGGTCATCCCACAACAAGCCTGGGAATTAGGTTAAGATGAAGCCAACCTTGTGGATGCACAGCAAAATGACCTAAGGAGTTTGGATCCCTGATGACTTCATTAAGCCAGTGGATCAGTGAAAGCTGATCTCCCATTTACAGCTGTATATTCTCTCATGTAAATTATTTAATTTTCATATTTTTAAAGCTGTTTTAAATATGATTCTCTGTTACTTGCTCCAAGAGCAAATTATCTGACTGCTTTTCTGCCATGTTATGTTGTCCCAGTACGTGGAATCCTAGTGTTCACCATCTCTAGTCTTCTCATGCTCCCACTGATTTAATATTTAATGTCACAAACAGTTTCTCAGTATATTATATTGCTGTGTTTAGTACAACACACTAAATGGACAGCCAATCTCAGTGAGTTACGAGCTTTGTCTTCCAGGATCTTGCGGTCTAGTGAAAGATGTTGCTGCAACTTCTGCATGACTTTATGGCACTATTGACTGACATACTCCTGAGTCTTCCCCAGGAGACCACAGAAACAGAGCCTATTTCACAACTGAAATGAAAAAGAAAATCTTACAGTAAAATAAGCAATGTATATTTATTGTAATTGTTATCATCTTGAAAGAAACAAGATATATTATAGCATTACCAGTCTATCAAACTCATGGAATTAGAGCCTCTTCCGGGAGAGCTGAGGATTCATATGAATGAGGCTTGCTTCACAGAGCTGAGCTTTGGAGAAGCCCTTCTCCCTGTGCACCTGGGTGTAGGTTTAGTATGCTGCTGAGTTCTTGTTTTGCACAGGAAGGCAGTCATGGAGCACATGCCATAGCAAACACCTGCTGTCTAGCCATATGAATATTTTTGAACGCTGCAAAAATAGGCAAAGAGTAGGTGCAGATACAATTATTGCTACATATTTGCAATTTTCAAAGGAAAATTGCAGCTTTCATTAGTGCTGTCTAAATTTAGATGAATGAGAGCAAAATCAGCGAAGTAACTTTTGATGTTATATATGTATAAATTAAGAGTTTGCATCGGAATCTACATTTGCCCATTTTCTGTCTTATTTTATTACAAATATTTTAGAAGATGGAGATTAACGAATAAATTCTAAAACTACATAAATTATGTTTTGTTCCCTGATGTAGTTTATTTAGTCATTTTATATCTGAGAAGTGAAAGTAACACTGAGAAATGGAAGTAATACTATATATAAAGTAATACCTCTTCCTTTAAGTGGAGCTATTCTTACATGGCATTGAAAAGCCAACAAAAGCTGTAGAAACTCTCCACAAAAAAACAAACAAGCACACCAAATCTTGCATATAATTTTAGGGTATTATGGACTAATTCTATTTAATAATTGATATGTTAAGTAGCCTTCCCTCCCTAAAAGTATAAAGTAAATAAAAGGAATGATGCACTTCGGTTAAAAAAAAAAAAAGATCTAAAGGTGAAAGTGACTGAAGAACTAACCTTTTTGGCTTCTTCTAGTAAATAAAACATTCTTAGGGAACAGAACTTTTTCCTTTTATCTAACTAAGCACATAACTAGCAGTATATTCGTTTTTATTCCAGAATGTATAAATACAGAGAAATTCAGAACATAAACACTTCTTCATAAACTTTAAAGTACTTCAGATAGTATATATGTGTATATAACATAGTTAATTATATATGTATATATATGATAATGAAAATTTTTCCTTAGTAATCTCTTTTTCTATAAAATAGCTTAAGGACTTTAAATATACTTTGAAGAGGTCATTACTTCACCAGTTTGTTGGCTTGTGCTTGGTTGCATTCAGGATCCTATAGATAGTGGCTTACTGAAAAAATGTTTCCTCCTTCCCTTCCAAGAAATCCACGCATTGGCAGTCCAGAACTGGCCATGTGATGCTACAGTATCATGAGTATTTCAGGGTCTTTCTTTCTGGTCAACTATCTTTGACATGAGACTCACATCTCCACAGCTTTCTCCTAGTCATGACATGGCTGCAATCTTTGGTCTGCACAGAAGGCAGTAAGGAAAACATGAGAACAATGAAGGTGATCGGCTTCTGTGAAAAATAAACTCACTGGCCAGAACTGTGTCACTACGACAAACCCGAAGCCAGGAAACATATGCTTGGAGGTAAGCACATTGCTGCTCTAAACAAGGCTGTGATCGTTAGGAAAGACAACGGCAAGAATGCATATCCAAGACAACTAGCATTTTCTGAACAATCACTAATATTTTCATTATTCTATTTTTTATTCAGTCACTTTTTACATAATGCCTTTGGCATATATTTTTTACCACCCAGATGAATTACTGCCCTGACTGAATTTAAAATTATAATGGATGAGGTAGTTTCCTAAGTCAATAATAATGAGACTAATTAGACTTGAAAGGTATGAAAGGTATGTGAAGGAACGATACCTAATTCAAGTGGACATGGGAGAGTTAATTAGAGGACATTTCACCCAAAATGTTTTTGGTCACAAAGAACGGGGAGGCAGGCTTTCCTGGAGGTCATTATAATATGTTACCTATCTTTACGGTGTGCTTACTAGTTGCCAGACACAGTGACTGAATGCCTTATGCCTTATTTATGCTGCCTCACTTAGCCCTCATAACAACTTTACAGGGTAGGTACTAAAATTAGCCTTAAGGGCAGCAAGATTTCTCCTCCTGCCCATCTCCGCTCCTACAGCTTGGAGCCACCTTGTCTTCTTCCAGCTGACTACATTTTCAAAGTTGAGAGAGAAGGCGTGTAGAGGAAGCTTCCATTTGACTGGATTTCTGAGTGACTCCAATGAATGAACAGATTGTCTACAAACTGACATTGGAAATGAACCACAAAAAATAAGCGTCAATCAATTAGTAGAAAAACATTTAAAATTTAAATTATTGAGGGGGTGCCGTCAAGATAGTGGAGGAGTAAGACGTGGAGATCACCTTCCTCCCAACAAATACATCAAGACTACATCTACATGTGGCACAACTCCTACAGAACACCTACTGAATGCTGGCAGAAGACCTCAGACCTCCCAAAAGACACCCTCAGGCAACCTACACGCAGAAGCAGGGCCAAATCCAAAGCTGAACCCTGGGAGCTGTGTGAACAAAGAAGAGAAAGGGAAATCTCTCCCAGCAGCCTCAGGAGCAGGGGATTAAATCTCCACAATCAACTTGATGTACCCTGCATCTGTGGAACACCTGAATAGACAATGAATCATCCGAAAATTGAGGCAGTGGACTTTGGGAGCAGCTGTAGACTTGGAGTTTCCTTTCTGCATCTAATTTGTTTCTGGTTTTATGTTTATCTTAGTTTAGTATTTACAGCTTATTCTCATTGGTAGATTTGTTTATTGATTTGGTTGCTTTCTTCTTTTTAAAAATTTTTAATATATCTATACTTTTTTCTTTTTTCTCTTTTTGTGAGTGTATATGTGTAGGCTTCTTAGTGTGACTTTGTTGGTATAGCTTTGCTTTTGCCATTTGTCCTAGGGTTCTGACTGTCCATTTTTTTATTTTTAGTATAGCTTTTAGCGCTTGTTATCATTGGTGGTTTTGTTTTTTGTTTTGGTGGCTCTCTTCTTTCATTCCTCTTTCTTTTTCTTTTTTATTCTTTTATTTTTAATAATTTTTTCTATTTTAATAACTTTATTTTTTTTTATCTCCTTCCTTCCTGCCTTCCTACCTTCCTTCCTTTTTTTTTTTTTTTGTGGTACGCGGGCCTCTCACTCCTGTGGCCTCTCCCGTTGCGGAGCACAGGCTCCGGACGCGCAGGCTCAGCGGCCACGGCTCACGGGCCCAGCCGCTCCGCAGCATGCAGCATCTTCCCGGACCGGGGCACAAACCCGTGTCCCCTGCATCGGCAGGCAGACTCTCAACCACTGCGCCACCAGGGAAGCCCCTTTCTTTTTTTTTTCTCCCTTTTCTTCTGAGCCGTGTGGCTGACAGGGTCTTGGTGCTCTGGCCGGGTATCAGGCCTGAGCCTCTGAGGTGGGGGAGCCGAGTTCAGGACATTGGTCCACCAGAGACCTCCCGGCCCCATGTAATATAAAACTGCAAAAGCTCTCCCAGAGATCTACAACTCAATGCTAAGGCTCAGCTCCACTCAAGGATCAGAAAGCTACAGAGCTGGACACCCTATGCCAAACAACTAGCAAGACAGGAACACAAACCCACCCATTAGCAGATGGGCTGCCGAAAATCATAATAAGGTCACAAACACCCCCAAAACACATCACCGGACGTGGTCCTGCCCACCAGAAAGACAAGATCCAGCCTCATCCACCAGAACATGGGCAACAGGCCCCTCCACCAGAAAGCCTACACAAACCACTGAACCAAACTTAGCCAATGGGGGCAGACACCAAAAGCAATGGGAAATAGGAACCTGCAGCCTGCGAAACGGAGATCCCAAACACAGTAACTTAAGCAAATGAGAAGACAGAGAAATACACAGCAGATGAAGGAGCAAGGTAAAAACCCACCAGAACAAACAAAGGAAGAGGAAATAGGCAGTCTACCTGAAAAAGAATTCAGAGTAATGATAGTAAACATGATCCAAAATCTTGGAAATAGAATGGAGAAAATACAAGAAACGTTTAACAAGGATCTAGAGGAACTAAAGAGTAAACAAACAATGATGAACAGCACAATACATGAAATTAAAAATTCTCTAGAAGGAATCAATAGAATAACGGAGGCAGAAGATCGGATAAGTGACCTGGAAGACAAAATAGTGGAAATCACTACCACAGAGCAGAATAAAGAAAAAAGAATTAAAATAATTGAGAACCATCTCAGAGACCTCTGGGACAACATTAAGTGCACCAAAATTTGAATTATAGGGGCCCCAGAGAAGAAGAGGGGGAAGAAAAGGGACTGAGAAAATATTTGAAGAGATTATAGTTGAAAACTTCCCTAATATGGGAAAGGAAATAGTCAATCAAGTCCATGAAGTACAGAGAGTCCCAGGCAGGATAAATCCAAGGAGAAACACTCCAAGACAAATATTAATCAAACTATCAAAAATTAAATACAAAGAAAAAATATTAAAAGCAGCAAGGGAAAAGCAACAATTAACATACAAGGGAAACCCCATAAGGTTAACAACTGATCTTTCAGCAGAAACTCTGCACACCAGAAGGGAGTAGCAGGACATATTTAAAGTGATGAAAGGGAAAAACCTACAACAAAGATGACTCTACCTAGCAAGGATCTCATTCAGATTTGATGGAGAAATTAAAACCTTTACAGACAAGCAGAAGTTAAGAGAATTCAGCACCACCAAACCAGCTCTGCAACAAATGCTAAAGGAACTTCTCTAGGCAGGAAACACAAGAGAAGGAAAAGACATACAATAACAAACCCAAAACCATTAAGAAAATGGTAACAGGAATATACGTAACGATAACTACCTTAAATATAAATGGATTAAATGCTCCAACCAAAAGACATAGACTGGCTGAATGGATACAAAACAAGACCCGTATATATGCTGTCTACAAGAGACCCACTTCAGACCTAGGGACACATACAGACTGAAAGTGAGGGGATGGAAAAAGATATTCCATGCAAATAGAAATCAAAAGAAAGCTGGAGTAGCAATTCTCATATAAGACAAAATAGACTTAAAAATAAAGACTATTACCAGAGACAAAGTAGGACACTACATAATGATCAAGGGATCAATCCAAGAAGAAGATATAACAATTGCAAATATTTATGCACCCAAAATAGGGGCACCTAAATACATAAGGCAAATGCTAACAGCGATAAAAGGGGAAATTGACAATAACACATTCATAGTAGGGGACTTTAACACCCCATTTTCACCAATGGACAGATCATCCAAAATGAAAATAAATAAGGAAACACAAGCTTTAAGAGACACATTAGACAAGATGGACTTAATTGATATTTATAGGACATTCCATCCAAAACCAACAGAATACACATTCTTCTCAAGTGCTCACAGAACATTCTCCAGGATAGATCATATCTTGGATCACAAATCAAGCCTTGGTAAATTTAAGAAAACTGAAATCACATCAAGTACCTTTTCTGACCACAATGCTATGAGACTAGATATCAGTTACAAGAAAAAAATCTGTAAAATATACAACACGGAGTTTAAACAATACATTACTAAATAACCAAGAGATCACTGAAGAAATCAAAGAGGAAATCAAAAAATACCTAGAAACAACTGGCAATGAAAACACAATGACCCAAAACCTAAGGGATGCAGCAAAAGCAGTTCTAAGAGGGAAGTTCATAGCAATACAATCCTACCTCAAGAAACAGGAAACATCTCAAATAAACAACCTAACCTTACACCTAAAGCAATAAGAGAAAGAATAACAAAAAAACCCCAAAGTTATCAGAAGGAAAGAAATCATAAAGATCAGATCAGAAATAAATGAAAAAGAAATGAACTAAACAATAGCAAAGATCAATAAAACTAAAAGCTGGTTCTTTGAGAAGATAAACAAAATTGATAAACCATTAGCCAGACTCATCAAGAAGAAAAGGGAGAAGACTCAAATCAATAGAATTAGAAATGAAAAAGGAGAAGTAACAACTGACACTGCAGAAATACAAAGGATCATGAGAGATTACTACAAGCAACTCTATGCCAATAAAATGGACAATCAGGAAGAAATGGACAAATTCTTAGAAAAGCACAACCTTCCAAGTCTGAACCAGCAAGAAACAGAAAATATAAACAAACGAATCACATGCACTGAAATTGAAAATGGGATTAAACAAAAGTTCAGGACCAGATGGCTTCACAGGTGAATTCTATCGAGCATTTAGAGAAGAGCTAACACCTATCCTTCTCGAACTCTTCCAAAATATAGCAGAGGGAGGAACACTCCCAAACTCATTCTACGAGGCCACCATCACCCTGAAACCAAAACCACACAAAGATGTCACAAAAAAAGAAAACTACAGGCCAATGTCTCTGATGAACATAGATGCGAAAATCCTCAACATAATACTAGCAAACAGAATCCAAGAGCACATTAAAAGGATCGTACACCATGATCAAGTGGGGTTTATACCAGGAATGCAAGAATCCTTCAATATACACAAATTAATCAATGTGATACAGCATATTAACAAATTGAAGGATAATAACCATATGATTATCTCAACAGATGCAAAAAAAGTTACAACAAAATTCAACACCCATATATGATAAAAACCCTCCAGAAAGTAGGCATAGAGGGAACTTACCTCAACATAATAAAGGCCATATATGACAAAACCACAGCTAACATCATTCTCAATGGTGAGAAACTGAAACCATTTCCTCTAAGATCAAGAATGAGACAAGGTTTCCCACTCTCACCCCTTTTATACAACATAGTTTTGGAAGTTTTAACCACAGTAATCAGAGAAGAAAAAGAAACAAAAGGAATCCAAATTGGAAAAGAAGAAGTAAAACTGTCACTGTTTGCAGATGACATAATACTATACATAGAGAATCCTAAAGATGCTACCAGAAAACTCCTAGAGCTAATCGATGAATTTGGTAAAGTAGCAGGATACAAAATTAATGCACAGAAATCTCTTGCAGGCCTATACACTAATGATAAAAAATCTGAAAGAGAAATTAAGGAAACACTCCCATTTACCACTGCTAAAAAAAGAATAAAATAGCTAGGAATAAACCTACCTAGGGAGACAAAAGACCTGTATGCAGAAAACTATAAGCCACTGATGAAAGAAATTAAAGATGATATAAACAGATGGAGAGATATACCATGTTCTTGGATTGGAAGAATCAACATTATGAAAATGACTATACTACCCAAAGCAATCTACAGATTCAATGCAATCCCTATCAAACTACCAAGGGCATTTTTCACAGAACTAGAACACAAAATTTCACAATTTGTTTGGAAACACAAAAGACCCTGAATAGTGAAAGCAATCTTGAGAAAGAAAAACGGAGCTGGAGGAATGAGGCTCCCAGACTTCAGACTATACTGCAAAGCTACAGTAACCAAGACAGTAGGGTACTGGCACAAGAACTGAAATATAGATCAGTGCAACAGGATAGAAAGCCCAGAGATAAACCTACGCACATATGGTCACCTTGTCTTTGATAAAGGAATCAAGAATATACAATGAAGAAAAGACAGCCTCTTCAATAAGTGGTGCTGGGAGAACTGACCACTACATGTAAAAGAATGAAATTAGAACACTCCCTAATACCATACACAAAAATAAACTCAAAATGGATTAAATACCTAAATGTAAGGCCAGGCACTATAAAACTCTTAGAGGAAAACATAGGAAGAACACTCTATGACATAAATCACAGCAAGATCCTTTTTGACCTACCTCCTAGAGGAATGGAAAGAAAAACAAAAATGAACTAATGGGACCTAATGAAACTTAAAACCTTCTGCACAGCAAAGGAAACCATAAACAAGATTAAAAGACAACCCCAGAATGGGAGAAAATATTTGCAAACGAAGCAACTGACAAAGGATTAATCTCCAAAATTTACAAGCAGTTCATGCAGCTCAATATAAAAAACAAAACCAAAAATCCAATCCAAAAATGGGCAGAAGACCGAAATATACATTTCTCCATGTAAGATATATAGATCGCCAACAAACACATGAAAGGATGCTCAACATCACTAATAATTAGAGAAATGCAAATCAAAACTACAATGAGGTATCACCTCACACCAGTCAGAATGGCCATCATCAAAAAATCTACAAGCAATAAATGCTCTAGAGGGTGTGGAGAAAAGGGAACCCTCTTGCACTATTGGTAGGTATGTAAAATTGATACAGCCACTATGGAGAACAGTATGGAGGTTCCTCAAAAAACTAAAAATAGAACTACCATACGACCCAGCAATCCCACCATAGACATATATGCTGAGAAAATCGTAATTCAAATAGAGTCATGTACCACAATATTCATTGCAGCTCTATTGACAATAGCCAGGACATGGAAACAACCTAAGTGTCCATCAACAGATGAATGGATAAAGAAGTTGTGGTACCTACATACAATGGAATATTACTCGGCCATAAAAAGAAACAAAATTGAGTTATTTGTAGTGAGGTGGATGGACCTCCAGACTGTCATACAGAGTGAAGTAAGTCAGAAAGAGAAAAACAAATACCGTATGCTAACATATATGGAATCTAAATAAAGACACAGACATAGAGAATGGACTTGGCGGACATGGGGAGGGGGAAGGGTAAGCTGGATCAAAGTGAGAGAGTGGCATGGACATATATACACTACCAAATGTAAAATAGATAGCTAGTGGGAAACAGCTATATAGCACAAGGAGATCAGTTCGGTGCTTTGTGTTCACCTAGAAGGGTGGGATAGGGCGGGTGGGAGGGAGACGCAAGAGGGAAGAGATATGGGGATGTATGTATATGTATAGCTGATTCAATTTGTTATACAGCAGAAACTGACACACCATTGTAAAGCAATTATACTCCAATAAAGATGTTAAAATAAAATTAGCATTAATATAAAAAAACAGCGTTCAGAGAAGTCAAGTAATTTTCTCAAGTACCCTCAGCTATTAGTATGTTTTGCTGAGAATTTAACACAGTTCTCTCTAATGCCAACACTCACACTTTTAACCATTACGGAGCACTAATTTGTCTATAAGCAAAAATGTGGAAATGTAGAAAGAGTTACTTTGGAAGGGTGTGGTGTTGCTAAAGAATAAGTTGACTCATGAAATCTCAAGAGGGGTGTTTAGAGAAGAAGCCTGAGCTACATAACTTAATAATTTAATTCAATGGAGAGTCCACGGAAGGATTTATGCAGAAGGATGTCAGAGCAGGGCTTTTTAAACTTCAATGTACATACAAACCATTGGGGGAGCTTATTAAAATTCAGATTCAGGGGTTCTAGAGGGAGGCTGATGACCCTGCATTTCTTTCTAAAAAGCCCTCCCTCTCGGAGACACTAGAACACTACTAACGCTGTGACCTTGAGTAGGAAGGTCCTTGATCACTCTGGAGGTGCTGTAGAGTGGATTTTGAGGCGTATACTGGAAGCTCAAGACATATTTGTTGATGAACAAGACAAGATTCCAGTTAGGAAAACCCATTAATAAGATGTTTTGGGTGTGTTGCTGTGTTAGTGAGATGAGAAGATGAGGCGGGATCAACTGGAGAAACTGCAATGCGTGTCAATATAAGCTGTGGGATGCAAAGATGAAAAAGACTTTGACTCAGCTGAGGTAATTGAGGATAACAAGTAGTATATGAATTGCACTCTCTTTGCCAGCAATGGTATGAAATGTACTGATGACAAAGCTTTGAAGAATGCAAACAGGGAAAGTCAATTCCCCATTATCCAGTAGCCTCTGGCTTCTTTGGAAGGGGATAAGGATTGTTTACGTCTATTCTAAACAAACCCTTCTTATTTATAAGTAGTACTTTCCTCGCATCAATTGTAAAGTAACACATTTTTACCACTGCTGTTCCGAGTAGACCACTGCCATAGTTCTAAAGAAAATATACACATAAAAGTTTCAGCCAGGAGATGATGAATATCATAGCTAATGTGCCTGGGCCAGGCAAATTTCTGGTAGGACAAATAGAAATGCATTAATTGTAAAATAGCTTATTGAAGCGCATAATTGGGTAATGGCAGGATAAATGGGAATATATGAAACAAATCCAGTATCATAATAATTTTTATTTTGTGTAGTGTGATGCAGGTGAAATAAGCCTGAAAAACAAGAACAAAAACTGTTTCTTGGCCAACAGGGGCTCTTTTTGCTTATGCCAGATTTTGGAGTTTAATGAAGACAAAAAGAATGCAAACGTCTCAAGTAGTGCAATTTGGCTTCAGTATACTCGTAACTTCTCTTAATTAAATATAACCAGGCTAAACACAGAATCTGCCTTTTCAACAGCATCCATCCATTCATTCATTCAGAAAAATGTTTACTGAGGGTCTACCGTTATTGGATACTGTGGTTTCAGAGGTAAAAAATAAAAGAGGGAATGAGGCCCCTGCTTTCATGATGCTTTATATTAGAGTGTGGGAAGGTCGGAAGTAAACAATAAAATGAATGGAAGAATACTCTCAAATAATAGTAGAGATATCAAGTAAAAAAAACTTAAGAAAAAGTAACTGGGGCAAGAATGTAACTTAAATATAGTGATATTAAAAGCCTTCTTTGAAGAACTACCAGTTCAGGTGAGATCTTCATTTAAAGCCACTATCAGAATGTCTGGGTGGGAAGTGTGTATCATGTTGAAGAAATGGTTAGCGTATGGGTCTGAGGTTTGACTAATCATGGTATAATCAAGAAAGGGAAAGAAGGGTAGTTGGAATGGTAATATTGAGCAGCAGGAGGGGTCCCAAGAACTAAGGCACATGATGCAGTGGAGAGAAAGCCAGTGAGCTTAGATTTGATTTAATGTGACAGGACACAAGCGACAGGTTCAAGAAAGCAAGGAAAATTTATCTGAATTTGGTTTCTAAAGAAGTACGCTGCTTGTTGGGTGGAGAATGGTTTGAAAGAGGATGAGCTAGAGTAGAAGAAGAAAAGTTTTCAGATAGTTCAAGGTCAGTTCAAGAGTTCTGATGTGGACAAGTAGATGCTTATAAGATATTTGCCTATTAGATATTGAAGGGATGATGTCAAGTGGGCAGTTGTAGTTTAGGGAAATCGTGCTTAGATAGATATCTGAGAAACAGATGTCACGTAGATGGCTTTTAAAATGGTTGAGGTCAAGGCAAGAATCAGAGGTGAATAAAAGAGAATGAAAAGTATAGACCGTAAAGGGGAGAAACCCCCCCCCCCCCGCAGAGGGCAGCATCACAGAATGAAAGAGACCACTGTCTCAAGGAGGCAGAAATAGAGACCTGCGTCGACTGCTGCTGAGAGCTGAGTTATGGTGAAGACAAACGCGTGGTCACTGAATTTTACCACGTGGAGCAACTGGGAACATATATTAAATCAGTTTCACTAGAACCATAGGATGGAAGGTGAATTGGAGTGAGCTTCACGGAGCATGTGCATTGAATGAACTAAAATGTATAAAACATGTTTTCAAGAAAATTGCTCTGTAAAGGAAAGGAGAAAAATAAGGTCATAGCTGGAGCAGTGTGCAGGATCGAAGGGGTATTTGTTCCCCAGAGACGGGATAAGTTTTGTGCAGAGATATTTTAGTTAACCCTTGGATTATTTCCCATGAGACAAAAAATTTCAGAGTTTTAGGGTTTCCACTTCCTCCACAAATATCATTATTTTCACTTCTCAACAAATTTAGCAACATAAATCAGATCTACTATTGAGAAATAATCATTTATTGACAGTATTTAATATCACTCCTTTTTTGGAGGTACTGAAAAATAGGACACAATCTATATGAATTTTTAACAAATTTGTAAGTATCTATTTAAAATGCTGCCATATTAGTTTTTTCCCACGTCCGCTGTGTTTCAGTTTTCCTGTAGTCTAGACAAAATGCTAATGCATCACTGTTGAGTTCAAACTCTCATTTGTTTAAATGAACAATCTCCCCACTCGTAGGAACCTAGAAAGACAAACAATTCTAGATAGATCACAACTAAAGCTTTCTGAAAGAAAACGTTTTCTGTATTTAAAAAAATTTTCAAAAGCAAATTTCAAACTCTTGTAAAAACCAGTCTGAACACAACCAGTTGCTTAACGGTATATGTTCAGTCCCTCCATCATTGTCACATAATGCAATTATTTTTAAAGTGTTGCAGCACAAGTGTAGTCTTGGTTAAGGTTACCTGGTTTATATGTTTTTAAGATAATTTATTTTCCATAACTATGCTTGCTCGAATCAAAGCGCCATCTAGACTTGCAGGGCCTTAACTGTGAGAGGTCACTTTTGATCGGTGCTTTTATGTTGTTCAGCATATACATTAGTAAAATTATGCATTGGATCAAATAGAGCATCCTCATTGTTCTATCCTGAAGCCTATCAAGTATTCTCGTGTTTATGCCAAGCACCTTCTTCTACTGGCTATGCATAGTTCTCCCAGGGCTATTAATGTTTAAACACAAACAACACTAAAGAAATGATGCTCTGACAGAGAACATTTAGGCACTAGCCAGGAATCAAGCGAGTTACCTGGATAGCACAGGAGAGTAATCCCTGATTTTGAAACAGAGCTGTTTGTCCATAAACTGTCTTATTTTGGAAAATGAGTTCTAGAAGTAGTCCCTTAATGGAAAAGAGTAAATGACATTTTATAGAAGCATCATTTGTTCTACTGATGTCACTATGCGCACAAACTGTGATACTGTTATGCTATAATTTATACATTTTGATGACACTTGATGCCTTTTATAGGCATCCTAAAAATACCAATTACTGTAAAGAGTATGTAAGGATATTGTTCTTATGAACCTTTAAATTTGTTGTTGTTGTTTTAATAAGGTAACGCTAATACAGCAGATTGTTGATAGTCTTTCAACCACACAAGATTGGAAAAAGAAAGCTCATTTCTTTGAAGTTTACTTTTTCATGATTCTGTCTGCCAAAGGGTCAGTTAAAAATTTAAATACAGCACCCAGATTACTCATGTTTTGCCAGCAGCGTACTTGTTATTACACCCATATTTGACATGTTTCACTAGCTTCCAATTATCCGATCTGAGGGAACTGCATTCTGCTTTCAATTGTTAATGCCCAACTCCTGTGGATTTCAGCATGAGATCTGTGGGTAGCAAAATGTCAGAATATACTGACTTTAAGAGGGCACTTGCAGTTTTATAAGGCAGTAAATGACATAAAGTTTCCATATGTGGAAATGTCACTGCATGTTACATTACTGAAGGTATACCAGTTTGGTGGTCCACCTCAGAGCTCTGTGGCAGTAAGGGAAAGTTGTGGGGGTTTTTGTTTGTTTGTTCTCCCCATTATGACACAATTTACGCCAAGCACCTTGGCGTAAACTTTAATAAGTTTACTTTAATATTTCATTTTATTCATTCATTTAATATTCATTTAATATTTCATTTCATTCATAACTTTAATATTTCATTTTATGATTAAGAATTGTTATTCTAAACCAGATTTTGAATGGCAGGTGAGCTCAGTGTCCTCTTTTGAGATAGTTTATGATCTCGGCTTAGATTTTGTACACCCAGTTGGTCTTCACTGTTCTTGGGGAATCTAAGAAAAGGAGCATTTTTATTGTATTTTGAAAGCTGTTCTAATGAAAACCAAAGAAGTAACTGTGACAATAGTGATGCAGTCGAAGACTTGACTATATGTTTTTGGTTTGTTAATATATAGAGAATATGTTAATGCATATGAATAAATGACATAGTAAATAAAATGTATTATTTAGATGTATTTTTCATACATTTTGAACACAGTGCAAGTTTCATAAATTTGTAATAGGTTTGTTTCTGACATTACTATGAGAAACTCATTAGTTAACATATTATTAATTCAAAAAATAGATATCCAGTGTATATTACGTGCCAGGCACGTGCGAGGAGTCATGGATGATGCCAGACTATATGAACAACACCTCTTCTCAGGAAATTAAAGGGAAAAGAGGCATACAAAAACTATAATAGGGCTTCCCTGGTGGCGCAGTGGTTGAGAGTTCGCCTGCTGATGCAGGGGACACGGGTTCGTGCCCCGGTCCGGGAAGATCCCACATGCCGCGGAGCGGCTGGGCCATGAGCCATGGCCGCTGAGCCTGCGTGTCCGGAGCCTGTGCTCCGCAACAGGAGAGGCCACAGTGAGAGAGGCCCGCGTACCGGAAAAAAAAAAAAACTATAATAAAAGTCATGAAGAGCTATATATTTTGGGGGAGAGAAAGGTTCCTTCTTGCAAGAAAAAAAAAAGGGTATTTGAAGATAATGTTACAAGAGCAAAGGCCTGAAAACCTGAAAACATGTAATACTTCTGCAGAATAAAAAGTAACTCATTAGGTAACATTTTACTCTGTGAGTGTGTGAAAGGAAGTAGCAAGAGACAAACCTGAAAAGGCAGGACAGGAAGGGATTATGAAGGACTGTTTTGGAGACTAAAGATATGAACAATGTCCTGTAGGCAACAGGAATCCATTAACTGGTCTTGAGTAGTGTAATGTAATTCTATCAGCATTTAGGAATATTAATCCCCACCACTGGATAAGATGAATTTAAAGAGGATTATAAAAAGGAGTTAAAAAGATCTGATACAATTATTTTCATATGGTTTAATTTGGACAGAATAAGGGTGTGAAAGTATTGGAAGGAATGAAGAGGAGGAAAGACTAGAGACAGATCATGGTAGAAGAATGTACAGAACTTAAAATTTAAATGCCAGTGGACAATAGGGAGGATTACCCCAGATCACTGAGGATGATGGCAGAAGAAACAGGATGGGAATTTCAAGAGAAGCAAAAGCAGATATACAGGAATAATGATTTGGCATGATAGAATTAAGGCTTGGTAGAATATCCAAATAATGAATTAACAGGCAATGTGAAAGTTGACTTGAATTTTGGGAGTGATTTTGAGATGGAATATATTGGATAATATGAAGAAGGCGATGGTTGAAGTCATACAAGTGGATGAAACTAATCAAAGTAAATGTATAGAAATGTGAAAGTAAATGAATATACGCAGGATATTCTCACTGCCTTCCTAGTGCCCTCCCTTACAGGAAAGATAACTGTGGCGGACACTTAGGGTGGCCAAGGGTCCACACCTTCGAGCGTCTTTGTCCCTTTGTGATCGTCTTCCCTTGAGCATGAGCGAGATGTACAGAATCTCAGTTTAACTCAGCAGACCCTTTATGGTGAAATATGGCTTTTTGAAGCTGTGGGAACAAAGACAACGTATGTTGTAGATTAATGTATCAGTGTCTACATGGAGAAAGAATACTTGATTAATTTGTCAGGAGATTCCATGTTTGTACCTATCCATTTCAATGTGATTTTTAATCAAATTAGAAAAATAAAAGGAACACAAATAAACCTAGGTGTAGACTCAAACCCAATTAAAATACTTTTCATTCTCGCTTAGCCTCAGATCTTATGGGTCACCAATCCTGCAAATTTCAACTACATATAACCTTTTCTTCATCCCTACTAATAACACTTAAATCCAGGTCTGTATTTTTTATTTGAAGAATTTCAATAGCTTCAAATGAACATTCCTGCCTCTAGTCTTGCCCCTCACATTATGAGCTCCACAGTATTTGCAAAACTATCTTACTAACATGCTGATCAGAAGTAGGCTCCATGAATTCAAGGTTTTATCTGGTTTTTGTCGTTACTGATTCCCTAGCATTTAGCACGGGAATACTCAATAATTTTAACTGAATAAATACGAATAAATGATATTGTGTGAATCATGCTGTTTCTTTTGCTTAAAGATTTCAAATGATTCCCAAATGAATAATCTCTAACAATTAGTCCTAGTAGAGTAGGCTCTTTATGATCTGGTTCCTACCTCTCAGACTTCTATCTAATTTTAATATAGCTCACCTTGTTTTTCCACGTATGGTCAACTCATAAAATACATAGAAGACATAGAAGTATTTGTAATTTCACCCTCATTTCCTATTTTACAATTCCTCAGTTTTGTACAGGAAATTCTATACTTGCTTTTAAGTTGACTGCCTAGAAAGAGAATACCGACCCATCTTTCAACATCAGGGTTTCATTTTTCTTCTAAACCCTCATCTGACCCACAGTAGTAAACTGAGTACCAGCTTCTATTATGCTATTAACCTACACCATTAAGATGTGCATTCATCTGTTATAGACCTTGCAAATTTGTATTGCATCTATCTGTGTGCATATGTCTTTACTTTTCATGCTAAAGCACCTTTAATGAAGAAACATATACATTGTTAATTTTTACACCTCCAGTGTCTAATAGAGTACTTGACACAGATGAAGCTGAGCACTTGTACGATGCTTTATGAAAATTCCACTACCACTATTTAGATGCCTGTGACTCTCCTGATTACTAACCGTGACACAGGGGAAGTTTCTTAACCACTTTGTGACTTACTCTGCCAACTCAATTATGAGAATATTAATAACACCTAATCCAAAGAGTTTTTTAAAGATCAAAAAAGACAGTCCTTAGTATCTGATATGAAGCAAGAGCTCAACAATACTGTATATTATTATTTTGTTGGAAAATCACCGACTTGGTCTGAGAGGGTTTTCTTATTTGCATAAGTTAAGGATAACAATGCCTACCTCAGAGAATTCACTGTGAAGATAAAATGAGTAAATTATTTTGAAATGACTATTTAAATAAATGTTATTTTATAAATAAAATAAGTGAAATGAAATTTGTAAGCAAAACTGTTAGTGTTATCATGAGAGTCATAAGTTTAATAGTCTCCCAAGGGTAGGCAGGATCAAGCAGTGGAATGTACCCAGGAAGACTCAAGTGAGAGAGAGTCAGAACTGAGACTGGGAAAGGAATCAAGGACAAAATTAGAAACACAGAAAGGCCTGGGTACGTTGACTTGGGTAAAGAACATACTTGTCATGCACATGATAGTTCTCTCCAAATACTGAAATGATTAAGCTGAAGAGATACTGAGGCAGTTTTTGACACCCCCCAATCCCCAAATGACGGTTTCAGACTACAGAGTGGACGGCTCATATGAGCTCAGTGTAAGAAAGTATTTTCTAAAAATCTGATTTATTCAAAATAGGAATCCATTTCTTCATATGGAGGTGAGAATTTAAAAGCACATGCTGAATGATCAACGCTTTAGATGTCAGAGTGTTACTCTCTGAAACGAATCCTCATTGGCAAAATGAGCTCTCAAATTCAATTTGTATATTTTGTTATATTATTTTGCTCTTTTTATTGAACTTTACTTCTCAGTTTAATCTAAAAATATAAACCCATTGTTTCCATTTTCTTACAAATATGCAGTGTTGGAGATAGCTACTTAAGGCAATACAATGTCTTCTCTTCACCTGCCTTTGTATACTCGATAAGCAGCATGACCAATTTTGTGGGAGAAAAAAATTGAGGCCACCCCAATTTTAGAAGATCTAGCTTTGAAGTTCCTTTAAGCATGAATTTGTTTTTTTTCTTCTCTTTCAGAAGCAATGCCCATCAAAAGGAGCCTGCTTTTTTTCAAGCTTTCAAATGAGTTTTGTAATTATTATTTTCATGAATGATTAATCCCTAGCATAAGAAAATTAAGAGAATGCAAATAAGCCTATGGAATTAAATAAAGCAAAATGTTGCTTGGTGAAGCAGCAGCTGTTGAATATTTCACAGCAGCCCTGATCCCTGTTGTAGGGTTGTGCCAGGTCTATGATGACAACCGAAGCACACATTTTTCGAGCCCCAGTGGGACATCTGATCAATGTCCAAGTGGCAGACAAGCCTCATTATTACGGTGTCCGGCAGGTGTAGGCATTCAGAAGGGGGCTGTCATTAAACTATTTTGTATGTATCTGCTAATTATATTTCTCAGTTCCAAACAGCAGCACTGTCATCCCTGTAGCATTTGTCACTCCTGCAGCAGGTAACAAGGGTACAATGAAAGATAAAATATTGTCTTCATGATCATGTGGAGTGGGGCCGGAATTCTGGGAAAGGTATGATAAGAATATCCATCCTTTTCATCCAAAATGTCATTAGGAGAAAGCCAGGTGAGTCAGACAGTCAAGTCTGACAAGGGCAATCTCTAAATGTGTGTGTGTGTTTGCATGTGCCAAAACCTGTGCTTTTTAAAATTGGTCCTTGTTATCACATGCAAGCTTTCTTCATTGTTTAAATTAATGATAAGAGTTTTCTTGTATTTCATTATATAGTTTACAAAACACGTGGACATATGTCAGTTTATTTAATACTTAATGAAGGCTATACATTTAATTTCATGAATTTGAAACTAAAAGAGTAAATGATGTGCCCAAAGACCAAGAGGCACAAAGAGCAGACCCAGAATTTCACTTGCGACTTCTGATTCTAAAGTCCAAGGCCACTCTCTGCCTACCCACACTGCATCTTTTTTGAACTTGTTACCCAAACTTTAAATTCAAATAAATAAATAGAAAACATTAAAGAAGAAATAGAGCAATATAAAGCTTTGTGAGATATAACTGGATTTGCCCTGTGAACATCGTCAATAGTCAATTTGTTTTATTAGTTCTGAAATGTGCTCTGCAATCAGTTTTATGAACCACTCTATTGGTTTTTAGATACAACAGCAAAGCCAAATGTCCAAACAGCTATCAGCAACATAACTTCAAGTTTTATATCATTTACCCTTCAACACTTTCTTCTGACCCTCAGCTAGTTATGAGGGGATTAAAAAGAAATGTAAAATTTAAAAAAATTTTACACTATAAAGCAGCTAGACTATAATACTTCTTAAATTTTTGACTTCCAAAGAATTACTTACTTGCAAAATACAATTTTTACCAAAATAGTTACAAAAATCACTGTGTTTAAAAAATAAACGGAACGTTAAATATCAATATTTCACATAATAAAATAATGTCTTTGAAAGCTTCAATTTTTAGATCTTTTAAAATTTTAATTGTAGAAATTTAAAATATATTTTTATCTACCATTATTAGAATCTAAGTTAGACAGCAATTGTACACCCATAGGCACCCCATTTACTTTGCTCTTTCTCTGTTAAGCTTGCTTATAGTTAAGTTTATTCCTTTTTAAATTCAATTAAGGAATAAACTGAGCATTTTAGTATTATTGTGTCTTTCATATTTTTGTTACTTTACTGTTTTTACTCATATTGTTAAAAGGCAATGGGTTTGGGAAATTAGCCCATTATCCTAAAATAATTATCATTTTTTCACTCTTGTCCTTGACCAGTCTTTCTGTACTGTAGCCAGAATGATCTTCCTAAAATGCAGATCTATTCAATCAGTCACCAGTTCAAAATCCTTCAATAGCTACATATCGAAGGCAGTATAAATTCCAGTGTCCTAACCTAACACCTAAGGACCTTTACTGTCTGATCTGTTGTTTCAAATGCAACCCCTTCCATTGACACGGATGTAATATTTGGCCCACGATAAAACAGTCATCAGAATGCTTCATATATTTTTCCACGATAAAACAGTCATCAGAATGCTTCATATATTTTTAATGTTTTACACCTTTTTAGATGTTTTTGCTTTTTCTTCCAGGCCTTTCCCATTTCTCATATAATTAGTAAACTATTTCTTAGTGGCAAAGAAGCTGGTTCATCCCCAGTTCTCACACTCCTTTACCCTCATGGTACTAGAATTATTGGCTGGTGAATGGCTGTCTACGAAATACATTTCCCAACATCCCTTGAGGCTAAGTGTAGCCTTGCGGTTAGGTTCAGACCAATAGGATGTATGCAGTTGTTTTATGGTCTCCTTCTGAAACTTTCCTGAAGTGGCAGTGGGCATGTATCTTTTGGCCCTCTGTTTCTTCATTGCCTCCTTCCTGCTTTCTGAAATGGGGTGACTGAGGGTCACACCAGGATCAGACATCAAAGTGTTCATTTGGAAGAGCCAAGATCACCAGGAATTTGTAATGCAGAATATAGACTAGCCCTGGATCACTTACTTCCAATATCACTTTAATAGAGAGAAAAATGTCATCCTGTCTTGTTTCAGTCATTGTAATATTCAGGTCACCTGCTGCAGAACCTAATTCTAACCATATATCATTTTTCAAGATCAAGCTCAATTTTAACGCTATGAGAGCTAATAATATTAGACTGAGCTACATAAAATTGAAATTTCTGTAGGTCAAAACCCATCAAATCTCTACAATTTCATATGTTCAAATTTAATACTGCTAATGGCAGTATTCTTTACTGTATCTTTTATAATCCTGTAACAATTTATATCTCTCTCAATTATATCATATCATATCTAGTATTGTAATTAGGTCTTTACATTCCTATCTCTGAAACAATCATGAGTGCTTTAAGAGAAAACACAAGACTTATTCATTTGCAGATTCTCAAATTAGAGCGTAATTCCTGGTTCTTAGAGGCATAAGTACTTTTTAATGGAAAGAATGAATCAATTAAATATAGTATTTCTATGTTCTACTTATATAACTTTTTAAACTCTTAGCCTTTTGAGATTGAGTCTTATGTATTTTCACAGATTATTAAATTTCCAATTATGCCATTTAATGATTACTTGCTTACTTGATAGGGGCTATTATTTGGGAAAAAGATGAGTGGTGTTCCTTTGTGGTTTATTGTACTAAGAAGTACTTAAAGACTTTTAAATAAAACCTAAATGAGTCAACTTCTCAACCAGTGGATCAAGGGTCTTTGTTTCTATAAACCCGTTTGGGCAAGTTAATTTATTTGACAATAAGGTTTGGAATAAGGAAGATTAAGTGATCCAGACTCTCCACAGGAAAGAAGTTAATCCGTTAACAAACTTGATATTATCTAGGGTACTAGAGCCTAAATCTCTCCTGAAACCACTGTTGAGAAAGGCTGTCTTAAACTATTGAGAAATTAGCTAAGTATGATTTAAATTACTTCCATAGCTATTGGTAAGGCTTTAATTTTATATAAATTATGGTTTACTTTTCTATGAAGAACAATATCCTATGCTCCACCTTCTACATTCATCCAGCCAGACTAAAAGGAGACCTAGAAAGGGATATCTACAGTTTTGCAGAAGTAGAAACAATAATGAAATAGTAGCAACCTTAGCATATTAAGCTGCCAGCAAGTACAGACATGAGTTTGCTGATGAACACAAGGTCATTTTATTATGCCCATGGCATAATTTAAAAGTAAGCTGCAAGTGACATTCAGCCTTAGATGTCTCCTTTTCAGGTAGCATGTTATAATTTTAAGGAGAGAAGTGGGAGCCTTTTCTGCTGACCCTTTCCACTATACATCAGGTAACTGCCTTAGTTTATACAAAAATAGTTACATGTATCGATTTGGACAAAGTGCAGAAAGATCTTCTGAGGTGTTGTTTTTAATACCCATCCTATCCCTCTGTGTAACTCCCTTACTCTCTCTGCTGATTGGCAACATGTGGGAATAGTCCTGGGTTAAACAGAACGTTTAAGTGATAAGAAAGTCCTCCACAGAACCAGCCATAATCAAATCCACCAGGAGCAAGCTGAGGGGGGAGGGGGGGTGGGTAGATTGAGAGAGATCATTACAAGATAATTGTTGCATAGTGGTTTTGGAAATTCCTTTAATAATCATCATCCTTGTCCTCTCTTAAAAAGGTAGGTAGTGAATATTTTCTTCATCCTTTATCATACAGTACACATAGCTCTAATCTGTTTGATAAAACATACAAAAAGCCCTTTTTACTGTTTTATGTTTTAAAAATTTTTTTATTATAGTTGATTTACAGTGTTGTGCTAGTTTCAGGTGTACAGCAAAGTGTATTTTTTTTTAACATCTTTACTGGAGTATAATTGCTTTATAATGTTGTGTTAGTTTCTGCTGTATAACAAAGTGAATCAGTTATACATATACATACATCCCCATATCCCCTCCCTCTTGTGCCTCCCTCCCACTCTCCCTATCCCACCCCTCTAGGTGGTCACAGAGCACCAAGCTGATCTCCCTGTGCTATGCGGCTGCTTCCCACTAGCTATCTATTTTACACTTGGCAGTGTATATATGTCAATGCTACTCTGTCACTTCATCCCAGCTTATCCTTCGCTCACCCCGTCCTCAAGTCCATTCTCTACAGCTGCGTCTTTATTCCTGTCCTGCCCCTAAGTTCATCAGAACCATTTTTTTCTCTTTAGATTCCATATATATGTGTTAGCATATGGTATTTGTTTTTCTCTTTTTGACTTACTTCACTCTGTATAACAGACTCTAGATCCACCCACCTCACTACAGATAGTTCAACTTCATTTCTTTATATGGCTGAGTAATATTCCATTGTATATTTGTGCCACATCTTCTTTATCCATTCATCTGTTTATGGACACTTAGGTTGCTTCCATGTCCTGGCAATTGTAAATAGTGCTGCAGTGAACATTGTGGTACATGTCTCTTTTTGAATTATGGCTTTCTCAGGTTATTAGCCCAGTAGTGGTATTGCTGGGTCATATGGTAATTCTATTTTTAGTATTTTAAGGAACCTCTGTACTGTTCCCCATAGTGGCTGTATCAATTTACATTCCCAACAATAGTGCAAGAGGGTTCCCTTTTCTCCACACCCTCTCCAGCATTTATTGTTGGTAGATTTTTTGCTGGTGGCCATTCTGACTGTTGTGAGGTGATACCTCATTGTATTTTTTTGTTTTTTTGTTGGTTTTTTTTTGCGGTACACGGGCCTCTCACTGTTGTGGCCTCTCCCGTTGCGGAGCAGAGGCTCCGGACGCGCAGGCTCAGCGGCCATGGCTCACGGGCCTAGCCGCTCTGCAGCATGTGGGATCCTCCCGGACCGGGGCACGAACCCGTGTCCCCTGCATTGGCAGGCGGACTCTCAACCACTGCGCCACCAGGGAAGCCCCTCATTGTAGTTTTGATTTGCATTTCTCTAATGATTAGTGATGTTGAGCATCCTTTCATGTGTTTGTTGGCAATCTGTATATCTTCTTTGGAGAAATGTCTGTTTAAGTCTTCTGACAATTTTTGGATTGGGTTGTTTGTTTTTTTGATATTGAGCTGCATGAGCTGCTTGTATATTTTGGAAATTGTCAAAGCTGTCCTTTGTCAGCTGCTTCATTTGTAAATATTTACTCCCATTCTAAAGGTTGTCTTTTCATCTTGTTTATGGTTTCCTTTACTATGCAAAAGCTTTTAAGTTTCATTAGGTCCCATTTCTTTATTTTTGTTTTTATTTCCATTTCTCTAGGAGGTGGGTCAAATAGGATCTTGTTGTAATTTATATCATAGAAAATTCTGTCTATGTTTTCCTCTAAGAGTTTTATAGTGTCTGGCCTTACATTAGGTCTTTAATCCACTTTGAGTTTATTTTTGTGTATGGTGTTAGGAAGTGTTCTAATTTCATTCTTTTACAGGTAGCTGTCCAGTTTTCCCAGCACCAATTATTGAAGAGGCTGTCTTTTCTCCATTGCATTTTCTTGCCTCCTTTATCAAAGATAAGGTGACCATATGTGCGTAGGTTTATCTCTGGGCTTACTATCCTGTTCCACTGATCTATATTTCTGTTTTTGTGCCAGTACCATACTGTCTTAATTACTGTAGCTTTGTAGTATAGTCTGAAGTCCAGGAGCCTGATTCTGTTTTTCTTTCTCAGGATTGCTTTCACTATTCAGGATCTTTTGTGTTTCCATACAAATTGTGAAATTTTTTGTTCTAGTTCTGTGAAAAATGCCCTTGGTAGTTTGATAGGGATTGCATTGAATCTGTAGATTGCTTTGGGTAGTACAGTCATTTTCATAATGTTGATCTTCCAATGCAATAGTATGGTATATCTCTCCATCTGTATGTATCATCTTTAATTTCTTTCATCTGTGTCTTATAGTTTTCTGCATACAGGTCTTTTGTCCCCTTAGGTAGATTTCTTCCTAGGTATTTTACTCTTTTTGTTGAAATGGTAAATGGGAGTGTTTCCTTAATTTCTCTTTCAGAATTTTGTCATTAGTGTACAGGAATGCAAGACATTTCTGCTCATTACTTTTGTATCTTGCTACTTTATGAAATTCATTGATTAGCTCTAGCAGTTTTCTGGTAGCATCTTAAGGATTCTCTATGTATAGTATCATATCTGCAAACAGTGGCAGTTTTACTTCTTCTTTTCCAATTTGGATTCCTTTATTTCTTTTTCTTCTCTGATTACTGTGGCTAAACCTTCCACAACTATGTTGAATAACAGTGGTGAGAGTGGACATCCTTGTCTTGTTCCTGATCTTAGAGGAAATGGTTTCAGTTTTTCACCATTGAGAATGATGTTGGTTGTGGGTTTGTCATATATGGCCTTTATTATGTTGAGGTAAGTTCCCCCTATGCCTACTTTCTGGAGGGTTTTTATCATAAATGGGTGTTGAATTTTGTCAGAAGCTTTTTCTGCATCTATTGAGATGATCATATGATTTTTCTCCTTCAGTTTGTTAACATGGTGTATCACATTGATTGATTTTCATATATTGAAGAATCCTTGCATTCCTGGGATAAACCCCACTTGATCACAGTGTATGATCCTTTTAATGTGCTGTTGGAGTCTGTTTGCTAGTATTTTGTTGAGGATTTTTGCATCTATGTTCATCAGTGATATTGACCTGTAGTTTTCTTTCTTTGTGACGTCTTTGTCTGGTTTTGGTATCAGGGTGATGGTGGTCTCGTAGAATGAGTTTAGGAGTGTTCCTCCCTCTGCTATATTTTGGAACACTTTGAGAAGAATAGGTGTTAGCTCTTCTCTAAATGTTTCATAGAATTCACCTGCGAAGCCATGTGGTCCTGAACTTTTGTTTGTTATGTATACAGCTTTATTCCCTGTATTCATAGTACTTCATATCACTTATTATTACCTGATTATCTTGTATCCATCAACTATCTACCCTAATTAATTATTACCTCACTCCTCTGTAACATAAACTCAATGAAATCCAAGATTTCTTTCTACAGTTCACTGCTTTATTTCCAGAGAATAAAGCAGGAAGTCAACAAATATTTGTTGATTTAATTATACAGCTATTAAATGTATAATTGAAAAAAAATGTTACTGAAACGTTTTATCTTTATTTTAAAATAGGACTTTATCTGCTATAACAAAACTTTTCTAAAAAACATACATCAATTCCAAATATAGAGGGTAAATATTTCTTATAATCAGGGGTCACCCACTCTTAATCAAATCAAATTGGGTTTCCTACATTACTAAAAATTAGTAGATGTTTAAAAATTATTCAGAGAAATAAGTCAGTAACAAAAAGATATTTATGGTATGATTCCACTTATGAGAGTTACTTAACTAGTCAAATTCATAGAACCAGAAAGTAGAATGTGGTTAGCTGGGGTTGGGTGGAAGGAGGAAAAGGGAAGTTGTTATTTAACAGCTATAGTTTCAGTTTTACAAAATGAAAAGGTTCTGGGGATCTGTTTCACAACAGCATGAATACACCTAAAACTATTAAGCTGTACACTCCTCACAGATTTATACACTACTTCTATTTGTCTTCTATAGAATCATTTCATTACTGAAATCCTCTGTACACATTAAAATGCAAATGCACTTAAATTATAGGTGAAGATGGAGAGGAACATATATCCTTAGATTAGAAAAGTACTTTTGTGGCCCAAGAGACCACAAATGGATATTTACAGGGCAATGACTATGTCACATGAGACCACAATTCAGTACTAGCATTACGAAATGATTTTACTTTACAATACTGAAGTGGCACAATTACCCACTAACTTATAATACCTTAAATAGTCCCCCATTGTGTTCAAGGTAAAATTCAACATTCTTGATTTACTTACAGATCTGGACCCTTCACAATCTGCTTCAGATTTCCCAGCCTCATCATCTACCATTAATACACCCACTCATCCCAGACAATTCAGTATTCCACCTACATGCACATGCCAGGCAAGTTTGCATTTCAAAAGCCTGTTTACAGTGCTCTCTTCCATTGCAAGAATGTCTTTAAATTCATTCTTTTAACTTTTAAATCCTACTAAAAAGGATCTTCCTCAAATCACTTCTTTGGAAACCCTCCCTGATACACTCCTCACTATTCAGACAAACCTTATAGCAAATTTAATTAATTCGTCTACCAGGCCCTCAAAGACTTAGCATACTAAAGAGGGGAATAAGGATAAGACAATATTTGGCCTAGTCAGAAACTCAGGACCCCAGAAACTAATCATGTCCAATCTACCAATCATCTATGACACTCGCAAGTGTTTTCTGTGAGCATGTTTGTGTGGATATATATGTGTTTGAATGTCTGTACATATTTATTTTGAAAATCAAGGAAGTTCTGACTTTCAAATTTGGCTTGTATGGTATGGAACAGAGACCACACACAACTAGAAGCCGAGATCCGTTACTGACCTTCAGAACAGAAGCACCCCAACACAGGACTCTGGGCATCTTAGAAAAGAATGTGGGCTTTTCAGAAAGAAAGAAATAGCCACACAAACTAATTGTTTTTCAGTCTCATATGTCTTGGAGGAACATTTTATACTTAAGTAAAATTTAATTATAGTATTGAGTATTTTTAAATTGTATTCTTTTTATAAAAAGAGTTTAGCCACCCTACTGGATGTGTATCTAAATGGTGGTTTTAATTTGTATTTATCAGATAATTAAAGATCTTGAGCACTTTTTCATGTGCTTATTGGTTATTGTCATGTCCTCTTTGGTAAAATATTCTTTCAAAACCTCTGTTCATTTTTAATGGGTTGTATATCAACTTATTGGATTTTAAAAGTTTATTAATATAACAATTATTTATTAGATATACATTTGCCAATATTATATTCCAGGCTGTGGTTTGCCTTCTGCTTCTCATAAGCATCTTTTTTTTAATTTTTTTTTTTTTTTTTTTTTTGCAGTATGTGGGCCTCTCGCTGCTGTGGCCTCTCCCGTTGCGGAGCACAGGCTCTGGACGCGCAGGCTCAGCGGCCATGGCTCACGGGCCTAGCCGCTCCGCGGCATGTGGGATCTTCCGGGACCGGGGCACGAACCCGTGTCCCCTGCATCGGCAGGCGGACTCTCAACCACTGCGCCACCAGGGAAGCCCTCATAAGCATCTTTGAAGGGGCAGAAGTATTTGATTTTGATGAACTGCAACAGCATTCTGGGGGTATTTATGCATTTTGTGTTCTAAGAAATACTTGTTTAGCCAAAAGTCATATTAGTTTTCTATTGTTTCATAACAAATTACCACAAACTTAGCATTTTAAATCAACAGCCATTTATTAGTTAGGTAAGTTAGAAGTACAGACACATTGTGTCCTACTTCTCAGCTCAGAACCTCACAAGGTCAAAATCAAGGTGCTAGCAAGGCTATGTTCTCATCTGTAGTCGGTGGTTCTCTTTTAAGCTCATGTTTATAGCAGAGTTTAATTTCTTATGGTTGTAGGACTGAGTACCCTATCTCCTTGCTAGCTGTCAGCTGGGGACCACTCTCAGTTCCTAGAGGCTGCCCAAATTCCTTGCCTCTGCCCCCCTATATTTCCAAAGTCAGCATTAGAGAATCTTCCTCACATCAAATCTCTAGCCTGCTTAAAAGATATTTCTCCAGGAAGAGCCCAGTCCCCCCTAGATTAGTGTTTGATAAATACTCGAGAAAAGGGCTAAGTATACCAGGGGGTGGATATCTTGTGGAATCATTTTAGGTTCTGCCTATCACATTTCCTAAGAATTTCTCTTATATGTTATTCTCAAGTTTTATAGTTCTGCCTTTTACCTTTAGGACTATGATCCATTTTGAGTTAATTATTGTAGAAGGTTAGAGGTAAGGGATCCTGTTCATTTTCTTTTAGTGGATGTGGATATACAACCTTTCCAGCACCACTTGATGAAAATACTACCCTTTCCCATTGAATTAACTTTACACATTAAAACAAATTGAATATATATGTGTAGTTCTATTTCTAGACTCTATTCTATTTATCTATGTCTATTGCTACTTCAATACTTCACTGTTTTGAATACAGTAATTTTATATTAAATCTTGAAATCAGGTGGTTCATTTCTTCTTTCTTTCCAGAAGTGTTCTGGCACTTCTAGATCCTTTACATTTCCATAAAAATTTTAGAATCATCTTGTTATATTGTATAAAACATGCTGAAATTTTAGTTGGGATTATATGGCATCTGTAGGTCTATTTGGGGGGATATGATGTTTTCAAAGTATTGAATCTTACAATCCATGAATATGGTATATAGCTCTCCATTTGTATAATTTCTCTAAGCAATTTTTTCTTTTAGTTGTCACTGGGCATTTTTTTTTTATTTTGTTAAATTTATTCCTAAGTATTTCCAATTTGTTAATGTTGTTATAAATTGATTGTTTTATAATTAAAAGGTGGTATGGTTTGTTGTTAGTATATAGAAATATATCTGATTTTTGTATGTTGCCCTAGTAGCTTACAAATTTCCTTTAAAAGTTCCAGCAGCATTTTTATAGATGACTTTGGCTTTTCTGTAGGCTATCATGTTTGCAAACAGATCTTTACTATTTCCTTTCCAATTTTTATAGCTTTTCTTTATTTTTCTTTATTTTTTTTCCTTTTATTTGTTTCCCTGACTAGGACCTCCAGTAGCAGGTAGAATAAAATTGGTAAGAGTGAGTATTCTTTCTCTTTCTTATCTTAGATAGACAGCTTCATTCCTTCATGATTTAGTATGATGCTAGCTCTATTGGTTTAAAAAGATGGCTTCCTATTGAGTTAAAGAAATTACCTTCTGTTCCTAGTTTTTAAATTTTTTTAAGTTCTTTTTTTTCCTTTTATAACTAATGAATTTTTTCAAATGCTTTTTCTGTACCTATTGAGAAGATCATACAGTTTTTCCTTCTTAGTCTGTTCATAAAGTGAATTGCATTAATTTTCACATATCAAACCATATCTCTAATAAACTCTTCTTGCTCATAATATAATGTTAATCATGGTGTAATCTTGCTCATCATGTGATATGTGTACATATACACATGTACACACACATATACACACATATACATATACATGGATTTACTTCATTAATATTCTCTTAAGAATATTTGCATTTAGTTCCTTGAAGAAAATTTGCCTGCAGTTTTCTATTTTTTTTTATAGCTTTGTCATGTTCTGGTATCAGGGTAATTCTGTAAAATGAGATGGGAAATGTTTTCTCCTCCTCAGTTTTCCAGATGATTGTTGTAGAATTGCCATTATTTTTCTTTAGGTATTTTGTTGATTTCTCCTATTTTTCTTTAGGTATTTTGCTGATTTCAGGTTCAAACCATTTGAACCTGAAGTTTTCTTTGTGGAAGAAATTAAACTATAAACTCAATATATTTAGAAGATAGAAAACTACTCAGTTTATTTCTTCATGACTGAAATTTGGTAGATTTTAACTCACAAATTTATCTTTCTCTAAGATATCAAATTTATGGGCATAAAATTCTTAATGTATATTTATTTTCCATTTACTACAGGATCAACATTGCAGTCCCATGTACGTCAGCTATTTTTAATTTGTATCTCTTCTCCTTTTGTTACTAATTAACCTCAGCAGAAGTTTATCAAATTTATTCATATTTTCCAACTACCTTTGGTGTCATTTATTTTCTCTACTATTTTTATACCTTCTCTGTAATTAATTTAGCAGCATAAAACAATGTATGTTTATTATGTCGCTGTTTCTATGGTTCAGGATTTTTTTTCATCCTTCAACACTTTATTATTTGCTTATTCACATATGACTAGCCATCTATTGAGTAAGTTTTTGAAATTAATTCACATTTTTACAGTTGCATTGGGGTATAATTGATAAAGATTAAATTGCATATACCTAAAGTATTCAATTTGGTATATTTTGATATATGTATACACCTGTGAAAACAGCTTCACAACTAATTAAAAAAAACCTCCCTACCACCTCATCTGCAGACACCAGGTGATCCACTTTCTGCCACTATAGATTCGTTTTCTACAATTTATATAAATGGAATAAAATTGTATGCACTTTATTTTTGTCTGACTTCTTTCTTTTAGAGTTATTGTCTTGAGTCTCATCCATGTTGCTGTTTGTATCAATAGCTCATTCCTTTCATTGCCGAATTGTATTCCACTTTAGAAATATACCAAATTTTGTTTATCCATTCACTAGCTTATGGACATTTGGATTGTTTCCACTTCCTGATTATTATGAATAGTGTTGCTGTGAGTCAGCACTATTAAGTGTTACATGTAAGTCTTTGTGTGAAGCTGTGTCTTTCATTTCTCTTGGGTGGAATTGTTGGCTTAAGGTGTATGGTAAATTAATGTTTAGCACTTCAAGAAACTCTAGAGCGGTTTTGCATGACTGCACCATTTTTCATTTACAGCAGCAATGTATGCATGTTCAGGCAATTTTAAGTGTCCCCAAGGATATAGTAAAGCAGGGCAATACATACATTGCTGGGTTTAGGATTAAAGCCCAGCTGAGTCCTTTGTTCAGTGTATTACAACACTACAATCATAATATCAGCCAGGCTCCTCTTAACTGAAGTTCAGCATGCTTTTCCAACTTTATTCAAGTTGTTGGAAGAATTCAGTTCCTTTTGATGGCAGGACTGAGTTCCTTAGCAACTAGAAGCCACCCCTCCCCTTAGCCAGTTCACAACACGGCTGCTTGGTTTTTCAAGATGAACAGGTGAGATAGCCTCTGAATTCTAGACTCTCTCTTCAGGAGTTTTCCTGATTCAGTCAAGTCCACCAGGATAATCTTCCTTTGATCGAATTAAAGCTAAGTACTTAGGGAACTTAATTATATCCACAAAAATTTTCACCTTTGCCATATGACAGCATAATACCTGGCATGCTATCTCATCACCTTTGCCATATTCTATTAGTTAGAAGCAAGTTGCTCTCAAGGGAAGTGTATTATACAATGGCACAAGTCATTGGGGGGTCACTTTAGCATTCTAGCTAACATACCATCACTTTGGATTTAAGTTGCTTTTTATTATTAACTTCTTGAAGTTTAAGCTTACACCACTGATTGAGAATTTCTTTCTCTTCTGATACAGGCATTTAAAGTTCTAGGCATCTAAGCACTACTTCAGCATCACTTCACATATTTTAATACACTGTGCTTTCATTGTCACCCAGTGTAAATTATTTTCTAATTTTCTGTGTGAATTTTTTTCTTGAATCATGGCTTTAAAAAATGTCTTTCTTAATATTATATGTGGGGCCTTAGAGATATTTGTGTCCTTAGTTTATACTTTTATGCTCTTTTGGTCAAATAGCACCTTCTGTGATATATTAACCATTTTAATTTTATTGAGAATTGGTTTTTGGCCCACAGTATGTTCAATGATGGTGAATACTCTGTGTGCACTTGAAAGTAATGTATATTCTGCTATGGTTGTGTGGAATTCTCTAAAACTCTTAATCGAATCCAGTGGTTTGAGGCTAGTGTCCACATCTTTTATATTATTACTGATTTTTGTCTCTCAGACGTTTTACATACCCCTTAATGTTTCTGATGAAAGCCCAGTGGAGGCACATGGGAAAGAGAGGCAGGTGGAGGCAGGACTCCCACTCCCACAGCCAGAGGTTCCCAGGGATCATAAATTTCATGCTCACCTGCACTTGTCCTTTAAGAATTCATTAAAATTTCATCTGATTTTTTCAAACCAGGTTTTATGGCTGCCAGCTCTACCACCAATGCCCTGCCAAAAGTGAAACAATTGTATGTGACCTGTCTCTCTTCAGGGGGACTTATCACTAAGTTCACCTCAGTTTACCTTGCTAACTTAGCTCTGATGGAATCTGAAAAACGCTTTTTAACGTTTAGGGTGGTAGAGACCTTCTCTTGTGGGTTTCCTATAGCCTAAGTACTCAGCAGAACTATAAAACCTTGGGGCTGTAAAACTGTCAGACATGTTTCCGGCACTGCAGCTCCAAGCTGGAGCCTGACTGGGCCAGGTCCATGCTCCCACACGCCCCTGTCCTCCTCTCAGCATGCCCACTGCTCCCTCCTGCAGCTATGGGTAAATACATTTCGATAGATTAAAATCTTCAAAACAACAAATAACAAAAGACGAATCTTGGGGCTTCCCTGGTGGCGCAGTGGTTAAGAATCTGCCTGCCAATGCAGCGGACACAGGTTCGAGCCCTGGTCCGGAAAGATCCCACATGCCGCAGAGCAACTAAGCCCGTGCGCCACAACTACTGAGCCTGCGCTCTAGAGTCCACGAGCCACAACTACTGAAGCCCGTGCATCTAGAGCCCATGCTCTGCAACGAGAAGCCACCGCAATGAGAAGCCTGTGCACCTAGAGCCCATGCTCTGCAACAAGAGAAGCCACCGCAATGAGAAGCCCGCGCACCGCAAGGAAGAGTAGCCCCTGCTCGCCGCAAGTAGAGAAAGCCCGCGCGCAGCAAGGAAGGCCCAAAGCAGCCAAAAAAAAAAAAGACGAGTCTTTACTGATAAATATTGGGAATGGTAAAGTATTGGAAATCGTGTTGTAAAAGACAACCTGGCGATTTACCGCGCAAAACTTAATCCCTCCTTTCTCCATTGGTAATGCCAAGGGCTTTTGTGAGGAAAAGAAAGCAACTGTCACAGATGATACTGTGCCACCTCTGGATCTTCTACTCTGTTGTTTGTGGTTTTTATTAGAATAGGAGAAAGTGGTGCAAAGATTTCCGGAGAGATACATCCTCAGTGTTAAATAGCAGCCCGAGAGGTTGAATTGTTATTTAGTGATTATCCATGTGTATATATGTGTGAACATGTGTGAACATGCATTGTGTTAGGGACAGAGTGCCCTTATGAAATACTCAGTACCTATTTACAAAACAAGCAAACACCTGTTAGCTTTTAAAATGAGATACATTCCAGATTATATATTTATTTCAAATAGTTTATTTTTTATTGCTCTTTAGAGTGCAGTGCAAATTACCACAACTAATGTATTTTCTAAAATAGGCATGCATTTTTTCTTTTTTTTTTTTTTTTCCAGTATGCGGGCCTCTCACTGTTGTGGCCTCTCCCGTTGCGGAGCACAGGCTCTGGACGCGCAGGCTCAGCGGCCATGGCTCACGGGCCTAGCCGCTCCGCAGCATGTGGGATCCTCCTGGACCGGGGCATGAACCCGTGTCCCCTGCATCAGCAGGCGGACTCCCAACCACTGTGCCACCAGGGAAGCCCCAGGCATGCATTTTAAATGAAAATCATACTATAGTATGAAATCTTATGAGCATATTAGGAAATAAAGAGTACACTGCAATAGGAGGAGTGAAAGGGCCACAGAGAGTGAACCTCTGATTTCTTCACATCTCTAAAGACAAAATCTAGCAGGATAAAAATGTTCCTGTTCTGTGAACCAATCCAATCCTGATTCTACTTTCTATATGCAATTTGTTTTAAAAAATCTAATCATCCTCTCCTGTTCCAGATATAACCTCTCCACCAGATGTGGTTCATATTATGTAAATGGAGTCAGAAATGTAAGAGCTCAAATTTGATTATAGCGGCCTGTTGCCCGTGGTATCATTAAATGTGCAAGTTGACACATGAACTTCTAGTTTATGGGACTGTGTGTCGTAAGCACATTAGTTAAAGCAGTAACAGCCCCTGTTTGCTTTTACACTGAAACTGACAAAAGGCATGTTATTTGTAGAACATGCTAACTGCTGTAACAAATAACTTCCAAATCTCATTGGCTTACTCAACAAGTTTCCCACCCGCATCTCAGTGGAGTGATGTAGGTTGGCAGGATGCAGGGAGGGTCTTCCACTCCTCAGGCTCTAACCCTCCCTTGGGTCTCCCAGCCACTCAATGGATCCTTTTGCCTCTGGGGACAAATGAATTAGGAGGGATTGCACAGAAGACTTAAATAAGAGGTGCAGGGGCGCCTTCAAGTGACACCCATCACTTCAGCTCTTTTCATTGCATAGATCTTAGTCACATGGCCAGGCATTAAAGGGGATTGGAAAATGTGTCAGCAGTGTGCCAAGAGCAAACATGGAAATTGCTGGACAGCTTATTGGGGTCTGCATCAAACAATGCCCAGTAAATGAGTAAAGAGCTAATGTGTAATGTGATTTGTTCCTGAAGGTGTGTGGTTAATGGAGACAATCATTTTTCTGTAGCTCAATAAATTGCAGACTGATCTGAGAAGTGTTTATTAAAAATAAGTGTTTTATAGAGGTAGTATTTTAAGCTTCTAGCAAAAAAAAAATGTTTTCTATATACAACAAATCACTAAGAATATAGAAAGTTAACTTCAGAAATGAAAAATTATTTTTAAAACTGTAAATAATTTATTCACTAGATCATCTTATTATAACCTTGTAAAGTTCACTGGAGGGTAGCAAAGGTGGAAGGGAAATGAGAGATGGGAGGAATATGTTTCCTGTTTCTCTAGCATCCTTGGTCCCAGGGGTAGAATTGTCTGGTAATTCTGAAGAGGTGTGAGAAGTCATCAGAGAGCCACTGCAGGAATTTGGAGTATTTATATTACTACAGAACCAAACATCAATCCCTTAAGCTATTATTTCGGTGAAGATGGTTAAACACATACTGACAAATGGACTCCTCTTTTTTCTAATTTTTACTATGTGTGGAACTTACTTCTGAGCTTAGGGTATTAGTTTAACTTCCTGCACACTATGAAACAATAAAAGAGGGTTAGATGGGTCATTTTCTTGTCACTCTGGTACCTCTTAAAAGTGGTGTAATGCATCAGAGCATACTTTATTTTGTCAGGACAGAGAAAGATCAGATTGTATTATAGGAAGAGCAACAGACATAGGATCAGAGAATCCTCAAGAGTGTACATTCTGTAGCTCAGCCAGGCTATTTGTCAGGGTAAAGTTATGGAAACTGATGGTGTATATGACTGAATGACAACCTTGAGAGGGTTGATAATATTTCACAAAGGAGTAGAATCAGCTTCAAGTAAGAGAAAAGGAACCAATTATTATTACCAATTGTATACACGTAATATCGAACTATGTTAGGTTTTCCATACACATTGCTTTGTGTCATTGTTAAGACACCCTAAAAGTATCATTGTCATCAACATTGTTTGTGTTAAACGATGATAGATTTTAGTAAAGGATGAATCTGCATATTTCATTACCCAATAAACCTGACAAAACACAGAAGAGCAAAATATGAAAAAGAATAAATAATTCTACTTCATAGAGACAAGTGTTACCACCCAGGAATGTCTCTTTCCAGAATACTTTTCTGTATTTTAATATGATCATACTATGTGTTGAGGATGATTGGTTGAGCAGTTCATTCATCATCTACTTCCTATGGTAAATTTATGTGAAACGTTAAAATAAATTCGATTTATTTTCATAAAGTGTTTAGAATTATTTACGTATCCTTATATAGAACAGACCTTTAGAAAAAGAGAGACTGAGACCTCTATTCTAAACTCACCATTTCAGAGGTGAAAAGAAATGAGTCAGACAGATCCTGGACTATACCAACATTCCTCTCATTCCAAAATGCCATTTACCATTCCCTGGGCTATAAAAAGCACACAGATGCCTCAAAACTTTTGCAACCTCCCCAAAGTAAAATGTATGTTTGGCCTCTTCTTTTGAATTGCATATTTAGCCATTTTTCTAGCAATCAACTCTGTGTCATTTACAAATGGAGTCTCATAAATATTCCAGTTTGCACTTTCTCAGGTACAGAGCATTCACATTTGATGGTGTAATTTCATTTTGGTTAGAGGAAAATTTTATGCACTTGGGATCCTTTTAGTTCCCAACATGATTAAACCTGGTGTGTAGCTAAAAAGCTCTTATGGCAATTTATCATGTGTTGGCTTAAAGAAATTTTCATTACTTCATCTCAAGACATTGCTTTCCTTGCAAGTTTCAAAGCACATTTTTCACTTAAAGACACTTTCTCTTTTACATACTACTCTCCATTATTGCCCAGATCTTCTTTCACCCCAAACTTTTTCTTTTTCCTTGAGGCAGATCCAAAAGAGTACTTATACAAAGAAAGAGATAGTTTCTTCATTTCTTCTTCTGAACCTTGGAACTAATTCCACAGAATTCCTTAGTCTTTCCATTCACTGTCTGTATTTTTTACCAAAATATATTAGGACCTACAAAAGGAAATGAGGCAACTGCTCACTTCCTTTCAAATATAAACAATAAAAATAATGTCCATTTCCCAAAGGCCCATCATGTGCTTTATTTTTGGTGCTTGAAATTAATTATTTAAGTTAATGCTTTCAGCTTCTAACCAAGAACATTGTTCATCTTAACTTATAGAGGGAAACTGAGGATCTTAAAGTCATTGTAAATTTTTTAGGGTTCAAATTATAAGCAGAACAGGCATTTTCAGGCATGACTTATCCAAATCTTCAAGTTATTACTACCCTGCCATCTTGTTTGACTCCAAAATACCTGACAGAAAAGTTGTTTAGTAGAAAGAAAAGAAATTATAAATTAAAATGATTTTGTGTAATTTATTAAACTTATTATGATTTCTTGCTCAGACTATCACAGAAAATTAAGAGCTGCCTGTACCACAAACTAAGAAATTGTATGGGGGTTCAGATAATGTAGTTTGCTGATTACATCGCTATGATATCTACCTCCACTTCCTTATGTTTAAGATAGAAAAGATAATAGTTTCTTTGAAAATAATCTTAAAATGGTTTATAAATGATTTATCTTTTAAACTTCTTTTTAGAAATTATTTTGATTCACAGAAAAACTGCATATTTGTGTATGGTTTACTTTGTCTTTAACCTGAGAGTATACAGCCAACAGACTGTTTCCAGAACATAACTGGTCTAGTTCTCCTTCTCACTTAGCATAGTTATGTTATTCACTTTCAATGCAGTAAGATTTATTTGTTTGTGTTTTTATTCCACCTTTTTCCCACCTTCACTGCCGATTTTATTTTATTTTTGTGTATGAAAGGTTGGCATGATTCTAAAAGCTGGAACTCTATAAAAAGGTAAACTCAAAGAATTGACACTCACCCTTTTCTAGCCATTCCCAGGGACTCCCTGCAGAGAACAGATCTCACTGGTTACTGATTCATCTTCCTGTAATCTTTCTTTTTACACAAACAAGCATATCCAGGTATATTTCTTATCCCAACATTTTTCTTACACAAAAGGCAGCACACTGTAGATATTCCTTTGAATTTTGTGTTTTTTCGTAACTGGCTTCTTTCACTTAGCATAGGGAATGACAAACTACAGCCTGTGGGCCAATTAAACCCCAAGGCCTGTAAGCAAAGAATAGCTTTTACATTGGTAAAGGGTTGTAGAAAAGAAAAGAAAAAAATATGTTATAGAGCTTGTATGTGGCTGGCAAGCCTGAAATATTTACAGAAAAAGTTGTCCTACCCGTGACAGTATACTGTATTTAAGTTCATCCATGTTGGAGGATATACCCACAGTTCACTGTTTTTATTGTTCAGTATTATTCCAGTGCCAAGATATATCACATTGGGTTTATCCACTTACCAGTTTATGGGCATTTGTGCTATTTCCACTTTGAACTATTGTGAATAATGTATTCATGAATATTCATGCATACAAATCTTTGTGGGGACATATATTTTCATTTCTCTTAGGTAGATACCTAGGAGTGGAACTGCTGGGCTTCATGGTAAAGATATGTTCAACTTAAAAAATTCCAAACTACTTTCCAAAATGGTTGTACCATTTTTCCATTCCCAGCAATATAGGAGCGTTCCCTTTTATTTATATTCTTGTCAATATTTGTTATTTTCTTTCCTTTTTATTACAATGACTCTAGTAGATATGAAATGGTATATCAATGTGTTTTTTAATCTAAAACTATTTTATTGCAAATTATACTGCTGTAAAATAAACAAAGGAAATGGATTCCAAAAAGCATTAAAGTAACATTAAAGGAAACAGAACCTCTTTCTCAAGTGCAAGAGAATTCTAAGTAAGAAAAGCACGTGGTCTGTGGTGAAAAGCTGAGCTCAGACTTCAAAGTCAGCCCTGTGTTCCCGCCTGGCCTCAGTCCCCAACTAGCTGTGTAGCCCTCCACAAGCATTTCATCTCTCTGAGCCTCAAGATCCCGTATGGGAAAAATGCTACGTTGATGGGAGGGTTAAATGACATGAGCAGAGAGGGAGAAAGTTACGCGCTCAGACACTACACATCTCAAGCGTACATGGCTGGTCAGTAGAAGAGTCTGGAAGGGTGATGCCTGAGTCTGGGCTCGGAGCATCTCCACTCCTCTGAGAAGACTCACCCTCAGGCTGATGGTGCAGAGCAGTCAACTGAGGCCCGGAGAGATGAAAGATCTGTGCACGGTGTGTGTGTACGTGTTTTATAATGTATCTAATGTATCCGTAGAGTAGTATTTATGTACTCAAAGTTGTGTGCTCAAAAAGAAAATTTTTTTAATGCTAGTGATATGTGATCAAAGAAGTTTGGAGCCTACTGAAAGAGTTGCTCTCTAAGCTGTCCTGGAGTGGAAAGAGCCTGGCTGGGCCTTTGGTCCAGAGGTGACTCTTGTGATCCGACCTGTCCCTGCCAAACGGGGAGAGGAGCTAGGCATTCACTGATTCATCAATGTGCTTTTGATATTTATTTTCCTAATGACTAATGATGATGAACATCTTTAAAAACACTCTTAAATTACATTTGGGTTGGATGTCTTCTAATTATGAGCAGAAAGAGTTATTTTTGTATTTTGAATACCAATCCTTATTCAGATATGTGATTTGCAAATATATTCTCATACTTTCTGGCTTTTTCTTTCATTTTCATAATATTTATACTTGAAACAGGAACATTTTTATGTTGCCTACTTTGTTTTCTTGAGAATTTAAACCTATATTCATGATGAATATTGGTCCAGTTTTATATTCTTGTAATGCCTTTGCCTGGTTCTGGTATCAAAGAAATATCGCTCCCATTTGATGAATTTGAAAGTATTTCCATCTCTTCAGTTTTCTGGGATAGACTGTGTAGTATTGGTATTTTTACTTTGTAAACAGTTTGGGAGAATTCATCAATGAAAGCATCTTGCTGAGGAATGATCTGTAACTACAGATTTAATTTTTTTAATATACAGGACTATTTAGGTAATCTATTCTTGATTGGAATTTGATAGATTGTATCTTTCAAGCAATTTGTCTATTTCATCTAACTTGTCATAAAGTTGTTTACAATATTCCTTTATTACTCTTTTAATATTTGTAGAATCTGAAGGAATATCATTTCTCTCGTTTATATATTTGTAAATTGTGTGTTTTTTCCTGAAAGAAGTTTATCCATTTTATTGATTTTTCTCATAGCACAAGGTTTTGGTTTCACCAATTTTTCTCTATTTTTTTTCTGTTCTCGTCTATTGATTTTATACCAATTTTTATTATTCCCTTTATTTTATTTACTTTGGGTTTAATTTATTCTACCTTTTGTAGTTACGTTATCTAGAAGTTGAGGACAATGGCCTTTATTGCTTTCTAATACAGGTGTTTGGTGCCATAACTTTCCCCCTAAGTACTGCTTTACCAGCATCCCACAAGGTTTAATAGGTTGTAATTCCATTTTCTTTATTTAAAAATACTTTCTAGGGCTTCCCTGGTGGCGCAGTGGTTGAGAGTCCGCCTGCCGATGCAGGGGACACCGGTTCGTGTCCCGGTTCGGGAGGATCCCACATGCCGCGGAGCGGCTAGGCCCGTGAGCCATGGCTGCTGAGCCTGTGCGTCCGGAGCCTGTGCTCCGCAACGGGAGAGGCCACAGCAGTGAGAGGCCCACGTACTACAAGAAAAGAAGAAAAAAAAAAAAAACTTTCTAATTTCTATTCTGTTTTCTTCTTTAACCTATATGTTATTTGGTTAAGAATTCTTAATCATTCTATTTTTATCTCTTTTGTAGTTAATTTGCTATAACTTCATTTTTGTTTATTTTAGTACTTGCTTTAGGATTTATAACATACATATTTAACTTATCTCACTCTACTCTCAAGTCATATCATACCATTTCTTAAATAGTATAAGATAACTTCAAAATAGTATACTTCCATTGCTCTCCTGAAAACATTTATGCTGTTATTATATATTTTTGTTTTATGTATGTTATAAATGTAATATTTCATTATTTTTTATTCTTGCTTGAACAGTTATTTTTAAAATAGATTTGGATAAAAAGAAAATTTCTTATACCTTCGTCTATGTAACTACCATTTCTACTCATCCTTTTGTGTAGATCCATGTTTCTATATTGTGTCATTTTTCTCTTCTCTGAAGGACTTCTTTCACATTCCTTTCAGTGGGATCCTACTCTTGATATGTATCTTTAGCCTTTAGATCTCCAAAAAAAATTTTTTTAAACTTCGTTTTTTTCCTCGGGCATAGAATTTTAGGTTGGAAAGATTTTTGTTTTTTCTATTTTTTTCTTTTATTCAGTTTATTAAAGATATTGCTCCACTGTCTTTTCATTCAAATTATTTCCAGTGGGAAACTTCTGTTCTCCTTAATTTTGTCTCTCCTAGTAATGTCCTTTTTAATCTGACTGCTATTAAGATTCTCTGTTTATGATTCGTTTTGAACAAGTTAATTATATGTTTTGTTGTAATTTTCTTCATGTTTCTTGTTCTTCATGTTTGTTGAACTTCTTGGATCTGTGAGTTTATAGTTTTCAGCAAATTTAGAAAAATTTCAGCCATTTTTTTCTTCCAATATTTTTTCTACCCTTACCCTCTCTTTCAGGGACTCAAATTGTACATCTATCAGCCTACCTGAAGTTGTCCCACAGATTATTCTCTGTTTCTTTTGGTTCTTGTTGTCTATTCTCTCTTCTCTCTTAATTTTGAATAGTTTCTATGGCTATGTCTTCAGGTTCACTAATCTTTATTCTACTAAATGTATCTCAAAATTCCATTGCTCTTCATCTCACTCATAATAATGTTAATCTCTGGAAATTCAATCTGAGTCAGTTTTGATTGATCTAATTCCTCATTATGGGTCATATTTCCCTACATCTTTGCATGCCTAGTAATTTTTTATTTTTTATTATAAGCTAGATATTGTGAATTTTACCTTGGATGCTGTTTATTTTTGTATTCCCATAAATAATCTTCAGCTTTTTCTTGGGACACATTTAAATTATTTGGAAATTGTTTGATCCTTTCAGATCTTGATTCTCAGGTTCATTTTGTGAAATAGGAGTGCTGTTTCAGTTACAGTTTATTTCTCACTGCCATGTACCTTACCCAACAATATACCAATATGGCTGTGCCATCCACTGACTGATGTGTTTCCCTCATGTTGCTTCACTTCCCACGCCACCCATTACCTGGAGAGTAAGTAAGGAGTTAGGGATAGTATTTCTAGCCTGCCACACCCTTAGTCACATATACCCTACAGTTTTTAGTGTCCACTTGAGTTCCTTTAGTTATTACACTGGTTCTTTCACACCCACATGGCTGCATTGATATCTTTGGTCTAAGACTTTTGGGGTCATGACACTAAAATTTAGGGTCTGTGTTTTCTGCTTAAAGACTAATGTCTTAACTTGTCCACAGGCTATTTCCTCACTCAAGTATAGATTCCAAGTTTCATGAAACTCCAAAGTATGGTAATAGTAGCTGTGTATGTACTTATTTGTTGAAATAGATTTTTATTTTTATTTTTGTTACTGGGATTTTGAGGAAATGAGTAGTACCTTAAAAATGTTCTTTCTTGATTTTCCCTGCAAAATTTATGCAACAGTGCTTTCCTGATGAGAGAGAGAGAGAGAGAGAGAAATATTTTTCCATTTTATGAAGCTAGTTTATACACAGCAAAGTGCCTATTGAGTTATCTCTTTTATGAGTGTTCTCTGCTTTTTATAGTATTTTTGTTGCTACCAGGAGAAATGCAAAGGCTTTGAGTCTAAAGATAATAGCATATCATTTTTTATGGGACACTAAGTGTTTAATTCATATCCAGCAATAGGCTTGGAAAAATTCTATAGAGCAATAATTCACAAAAATTATGATTTTGTTGATTTTCCCTTTGTCCTCATTCCTGGTTTGTTGAACAAATTAAGTTTATTTCTTCTGGTAGTAATTTGTCAGCTTTCATCACTTTTCAGAAGACTGGTTTTATGTGAACTCCAACGACTTTAGAACTATCATTCTTGTACTTTATACAACCAATTACCTCAATATTAGGTAGTATTTACTTAATTAGAATTATAATAAAATGATGAAAAATAAAACATTTATGTGTTTAGAAGTACTATGTTTTTCTAAATGGAGTAGACTATATTTATTATGCCATAAAAGGTTTTGACATCATTGTAAATAACAGTGACTTAGTAATTAACTGCTCTTGTATAGCCTGTAGAGAAAAATTAAAATGAGAGGAAAGGAGTGATCACCTTAGTGATTTGTAACCCAATAATTTATTGGAGTTTGGTAAGATTACAAATTAACATTGTGTTTCCAGTTATTTGCAGACAGAGACTCTTGTCAAAACCATGCAAATCCCGGGGGTGATGGTGGGGTATTTAAATATCATGTCCAAGCCTGATGATATAGGCTAGTCGAATATGAATTGGAGCAGGCAGGCATCATTTAGGAGATTGATGCAATCTCCTAAACTCAGGTTCGCTTGACAATATACTTCTGAGGTTAGGAATAATGCCTTCCTATCCTGTGGACTGACTACTAACCTGGACATATTTCTGCTTGGGAGATTGATAAGAATTAGAATTTCAAACACAGAGTTTACCTGATATTTACTTTTGAAATAGTACAAATATGACTTACCACCTCTGGTCTTAATAATGGATTGACTTTCATTTCTAAAATATTTCTAACTTCTCAAATATCTAAAAGATTGAACAATGCTCACTTCTTGCTGCCCTGGTATATATTTGAATTTATTATTTTTACTTCAAATGGACATTTTTATTTTTGGTTTTTGTTTTGTTTTTTGATTGACTTTTTAAAATACTTGAACATGTAATGGTATTATCTTCTTCTTACACTTACCTTCTCTCTCTCTCTCTCTCTATACATATATATACACATACACACACACATATATGGCATGTGTTAATTATTATTAATATCAATTAGTTTAGAACACGATCATCATGTAGCATGATCGCTAGTGTTATATTAAAAGACTATTTAAATCAAATTCAGTATGAAAAAGACATACAGGGCTCATCTAACTTCAGTTCTAATCAATGAATTGCTAGCCCTTTCTTTGATTCCTCTCTAAGATTAAATGCCCTTCATTGTAGCTGCTTTGATTATTTGTTCTATATTTTCCCAAATTTCTACTGATTTGAGTAATTCCATGAATAGGGGAATAAAAGCCTTTGCACATTTTCTGACACCTTCCATCAGTCCTGTTTCTAGAATGTCACATGAAAAAGTACCATAGCTAGTCACTCATGTAAGGTATAGATTTCAACTAATTTGGTCCCGTGAAAAAGCTGGGACTATATATTTATTTTGTAGTATAAATCTGAGAACAAGATTTAATTTAAAAGAGAACTAGAATATAATTGTGTTAAATACACATATCAGTGCATAAAATTTACATTGATATATTTTCATTAAGAGAATATTAATCATTAACTAATATGCATATAGCATTGAGTTCTTCTGATTGTAATTATTGTAATTTTCAGCAAACTTTTCACCATTCATCACAAGATACAAATGAACCTAACAAATGATAAAAATCTGAATATTTCATCAAACCCATTTTCTTATCTCTTTTGGTCACTGAACTACTGAGCAGACAACTATCTTTCACTTTCAATTTGAAAGTCATGACGACTTTAAACATTTGATAAACATTTTTTACATGTTGATTCACTAAAATTAGAAAAAGACATTATTTAGAAAAATGTCCCTTTGATTTACATTAGACAAGAGAGCTTCCTTGATTTTTCTGACAAACTTTTATTAAAAAAAAATTCAGTAGACATTTAGCAGGGCTTGACAAAGTTTTGATTGAGGAAAGATTGATTCTCTAAAGTTTAGTGGTCAGACATGCACTGAATTTGCTGCGGTTCATTGCTATATTCCAGAAAGGATTTCTAGCCATTATCACCTAATGAGCTTATTAGTAAAAGGCTGAAAGGATCACAGATTGTCTGTCAAGCAAGATTGTCAGTCACAAGCTGTTAGCAACTCTGCTGTGATCTACACACCATGAGTGAAGAACAGAATGGTGCTAAAATGCTGCTTATTATGTCCTGCAGCTTGTGCAGTAACACAAATAAAATATGTGGAGCAAAGGTTTAAAGGGAAAAAAATAAGTTCTGAAGAAGAAAATCAGAGGAAATTAGACAGAAGAGTGCTTTACCACCTCCCATTGCCTTTAGTGGTAATTATAATGCAGAGGAGAAATCAAGGCACCTGCAGCAATAATAGCCATAGTCCAAAATGATGCTATCAAGCTCTTGTCGAAAAAAAAAAAAATAAAGAAACCCCAAAAGTAAAAGTCTACTTGACTGCTGTTAGCAACAGGCAGAATTGACTTTTCTCCTGGGAGATATACTTTTTTCTGTTTCAAACAGATATCTGGAATTCTGCTCTGTTCCACAACCCTTTGTTTATACCTTAGTTTAGCTTTAAAGTCAGTATTTTTTAATCAATGCAGTCTGTATACCTCATTTGTAGTTAGATAAGTATCTCTGAACCAAATGAATTTGCTGATGAAAACTTCTGAATTTGATTTTAAAATAGGCAATTCTAACTTGTATGTATTTGGTAATTCTTTCATATTCTAATTCACATTGTTATACAACTAATATAATTATATTTATATATTTTTCTTTCCTGACAATTGATTAGGGACAATATCTAAAACCCCTATTTTAAGTGGATGAGGTCTGAATTTCATTGCCAATGCTTATTTATTGTAGGTAAAGTAGTTTTGAATTTTTTTGTTTTGTTTTAAAAAGGTTTATAGAATCCCTCTTTAATGAGTAAACACATTTCTTTGTTCTCTACACCTACACATGAATTAGTTGATCTTCCATCCTGACACAGATTACTACGTATAATCTCTTCTAATAATCATCACTGGGGCTGATGGAGTTAAACTGACTGTCTTATGATCCATTCACATCCTTACCAGGCGATACTATCAAGGGAAAGAAAGTAAAGCAGGCACTGGTCTAAATTTCCTTGCTAACATGATATATGGAACTCTAGGCAAACAGACTAATGATATTTCATAGAAAAATGGTCCTTATTACAGAATGTTCTTAATAGGATGTCCCTAATAAAAGATGGCTTAAATTCAGAATCTATGAAGTTGAGAGACATGATTCCCTGGGAAAAGAGTGTATGAGCTGGGGTGTGAAATGGAGGTATTTAATAGACTAAATATTTCTGGTGTGTGATAAGAACCCACTTAACTCATTTGGAGACTTCATCTACTCTGGTCCAGAGAACATGTATTATGGCTGGAGGAAAGGACCAAGGGAGCTGTCCTCAATGTCTAGATTCCAACATGCTTTTCCTGAAGTCTTTAGAACTCATAACTTTGAAATTATTATTGAATCTTGATCTTATTTGTGTGATTTCTGTAAGTCTGATTTGTTTGAGTGGACAATCAGATTATTTATGTTAAGTCAATGCTAAAACACTACTTTTATTACGTCACATCCTTGGCAAAAGCAAAGAATGATATTCTGTAGTTCCACAACACCTGTTGTAATGTTTCTGGAAGTATTTCCACCACTATTCTCCTAAGTCAATCTTCTAGTCGGACAAAACTTGCTAACTCACAGTCCTACAAAGCACTTCAAATATTCCCATCCCTGCACTTTTGTTGATATTCTTTCCCCCAAGGTGTGGCTATAACCTACTTCCTTCCTGACAATTACAGTTTAAAAGTGATCTCTTTACTAAACTGGATTACTACAACCTCCTTAATCACCCCACACTCCACCACACACCCTTACATCCCCCCCCAAAAAAATCAGTGTTTCTTTAAATTTAAAATGGGAAACAAAAAAATTAATAAAATACAGCTAAATTTCATTAGGAAATTTGTGTAGAAAAACTCATGAAGATAAAGTGCATGAGCTTGACTATATAAAAATTTAAAATTTCTGTTGAAGAGGACAAATAAGGCCCCAAGAAAATAGATTAGGAAGAAAATTTGTGAGATATGTAATACACAAAGAGTTAGTATTCCTATTCTGTGAAGACCTCTCATAAATCTATAAGGAAAATATGCAAGACATGTAAAGGGGTAAAACACAGAGAAAAATAAACTCAATGACAAATAAATATGAGAATAGTTACATAATCTTGTACAGGCATTAATACCATGAGCTACAGGTTTTCCTAAAAAATTTGAAAGCCAAAGTTTGAATACACATTTTTTTTTTTTTTCCCCAGTACGCGGGCCTCTCACTGTTGTGGCCTCTCCCGTTGCAGAGCGCAGGCTCCGGATGCGCAGGCCCAGTGGCCATGGCTCACGGGCCCAGCCGCTCCGCGGCATGTGGGATCTTCCCGGACCCGGGCACGAGCCCGTGTCCCCTGCATCGGCAGGCGGACTCTCAACCACTGCGCCACCAGGGAATCCCCCGAATACACATCTTTAATGAGGAGGCTAGGACATGACATTTTCACATACTGTTCCTGGATGTGTAAGCAATGAAACCTTTTAAAATTAACTTGTCAGAAATTTAAGTGGGTATTCCTTTTACCAACTGATTTTGAAAACTGTACTCTTAGGTTGCATAAAACAAAACAATATCACAAATATAAAGCAAATGGATTGAAATATCATTTATAATAATATGAAATTAGAAATGACTTAAATATAAATCAAGATGGCATAATTGATTACGTTGCAGTACAGAAACTGGAACCTAATGCAGATCTTAAAATGTATGATAGAGGGAGAGGCCACAACAGTTAGAGGCCCGCATACCACAAAAAAAAAAAAAAAAGAAAGAAAGAAAGATCTGTAATTATTCATGGGAAAAATGTCCTCTTAGACTGTTAAAAAATCACATATCACATATGTTGAATACGATGACCTAGTTGTAAAATATATGTATATACGTATGTATGTATGTAATTTGTGATACTATGGAAGGTACACACACACACACACACACATACTATTCAGACTGGGAAAGATGCACCATTATTTCCAGTGACTCTCTGTGATATTTGTATATAATGGGATTTTCACTAACCATATATTCTTTCAATATCTAATATTTTAAGATAGGAAGTATATTTTGCTTTCAAAATGAGAGAAAAATTAGTGTCTTTGCTACCTTTTTAAAATTAATTTAGCAAAACTCACAGTTACCTCACTGTTATGTAGTATGATTTCACGAAACCAGAGCAAGAGTAGGAGTGACACGGTAAATGACTCCACTCCTGCTGCAGCTGTTAACAGTGAAAGATTAAAAGTGAAGTTTGATCTTGTGGGAGTGAAAGCTATCTTCCCTGTGGATGTTGGATTTCCTGATAAAAGAGTCATCGACAAAACCTGCCTAAATGCAAACACAATAAAGACAGCAGCCCTCAGAGAAGGATTGGAAGCAGCCATTTCCATTCTATTAGCAGTTTGCAATTACAGTCACGGTAATCAGTAACTGTCATCAGGCGCTTGATGGGGATCTTAGCTCTCCTTTAAGTATAGTCAATACAAATCTGTATTACTAATGTAGAGACTTAGAATTCTCTGCAATCACTCAAAAGGAACCTGACCAAAAATGAATAAATGAATGACTAAATAAGCACACAACAAATAGAGTGAAGAGCAGACTACCCCAGTGAACTGCATTATGTGACAACTTTATCATGGGACAGAGCGATAAAGATTCAATAAACCTAGAAAACACACACACACACACACACACACACACACACACGAGACGGGGAAAAAAATAAGGAGAAAAGAGAAGGGAAGGAAAGAAAAGAAAAGAAAAGAAATCGGCCCAGATTGAAGTCACTGTAATTAATTCCGTTAGTCTCATCTGACTAAAAGTAGAATTGGCACATCATTTATGTTTTCAAAGGTAATTATGCCTAAATAGACTGTGAAAAATATTCTCAATCAAACTATTAGGTTTTTTTAGTTCTGAATTACAGAATACTTCTAAGTAGTTTTATACTTAAATAATAGGATTGCCCAATCAAGATATTGGAACCCATTGAGGGACATCAAGTAACATCCACTGGAATGTGCTGTCCGGCTGAGTAGGACACAGCTATAGGTGAGCTCCCAAATAGGATGTCATAAGCTTCAGGAGTAAGGACAGTCGCATCACTTAACCATCTGCTGTAGTATCTGTATTGTTATTGTTATTTATAAACATTAAGAGTGAGAAAGAGGAGATATAAATGCTCATTAAAGAAAAAATTTCAATATATTTACATATGCCCTTATTTCAGAAGTAATTAAAGCAAATGCATTTCACAGTCTTTTGGAAATAGGATTTGCTATTTGGATTAATTATTCCTTATATGAACTACTTGCAAATATATTTTTGCTTTATTCTTCTACCAAATTGATCCACCATGTACTATCAAATAACCAGACTAGCTGTTTTTATGAATGTCAAAGTCACAGCCTCACTTGAAGTTCAGGTTCTCAACCAAATTCTAAGGCTATAAATTTCATCACTTCTATTATATTATACTATATATATTATATTCTTTTCAAGCTTATAATATTCTTAACTTTGTGTACATTTTCTGAAAACTTACAATTTTTTTATTTATTTATTTTTTTTTTTTTTTGCGGTACGCGGGCCTCTCACTGTTGTGGCCTCTTCCGTTGCGGAGCACAGGCTCCGGATGCGCAGGCCCAGCGGCCATGGCTCACGGGCCCAGCCGCTCCGCGGCATGTGGGTTCTTCCCGGACCGGGGCACGAACCCGTGTCCCCTGCATCGGCAGGCAGACTCTCAACCACTGCGCCACCAGGGAAGCCCTGAAAACTTACAAATTTTTGACGTAAGTTACTTTTGCAGGAGAAAAGACATATTGTATTAATATTGACACTGACACTAATTTGGTATGCAAAATGCTAATTAAATACATAATAAAATTATTCAAGATAAAGATAACCTTGGGGCTGGCAACTTAATTCTTAATTTGTAATTCATAAATTTCTTTAAAATCTATGTGTACATTAGTGTTTCTTATCTCCATTGTGCCATGTACCCACTCATGAAACTTGAAACTTCTCAATCAATTACTTCAACCTGCAAAATATCTCAATGTATCTACTCCACATTATCGCTGTGCCTAAACCCTAGTCCACAGAAAATCTGATTGAGAGTAAAAATTCTGGAGACAGACTGTTTATTCTTCTCTCCCAGGTCGTCCACTTATCTGCTTTACTATCTTGAGCAAATTATTTATACTCTTCTGAACTTCAGTTTCCCCACAGGTGAAGCAGTGATAAGAGCAGTTGTCTTTTAATGTTCCTGTGTGGAAATATGCCAAAGACACTACCTGGCACATAAAAATTTCATGCTCAAAGACAGTGAGCAATTACTTTTAACTTCCCTGAGTCATTTATAAACCATTGCTACAGCTTTCTCACCAATCTACCCTGGTCGATTCTTTAAAAGAATATATGATCCTTTCATATCCTTTCTTAAAATATTTCAATGGTTTGCAATCTCTCCCAGCATAACAACAGTCCATAATGTAGCCTGTACCACAGGCTCCTGCTGACTCCCCAGCGTCTCTCACTAGCCCCCCTCTCTCACTGTACTCAAGCAATGTGGGTTTTCTTGAACCCCATTGAGGTACTAAGCTGTTTCCCATCTCAGGGCTGAGGCACATGTTGTTTCCCGTGCTAGGAAAAAGTTCCCCTTTGCTCTCTTAAATCAAATTAAAACATATGAGAATTATTTAGGTGTCTGATCCCCAGAAAAATGTAGGTACCTTCTACTACAAGGTGACATAATATTTATAGTTATTCTTTATTGGTATTTAGAAAAGTTGATCTGTTTAATTATTAGTTTTATGTTGATCACTCCTTCCAAACTAAGTTTTTTGACATTAGAGACCATGCCTGCCTTGTTTACTGCGAAGTCCCAGCGTATGTTATAAAGCATCCCCCTGATTAAAGAATAGTTATGTATTTTTTTAATACATAAATGAACACAGGAGAGTAAGAATAAATTAACTAATGAATTAATGAAGAAATGACTCTTTCAGTGCTAACCTAGTATCTGCAAAACTGTCAATTCTTCCAAACTTTATTTAATCACAATTATGAAGTAGTATTTTAGTTGTCTTCCAAAGAATTTCTAAGTAAGGAAAATTTTATCTCAAATGCCTCTTTTTACAAATACAATTACAATGAGCCAGAAAGATGCTGTAACTAGCTTAGGGTTATAAAACAAGCTCCTTGGCACATATATGCTTAGTATGCCCTGCTTCTACTGCAAAGCCTGGAATCCTTATTTTCAATGATTTAATACATTTTATACAAAACCAGTTAGCAACTATTTCAGAAAATTAAGGAACAGTTGCAGGCTTGCATTTTTTATGTCTGCTGTTACATATATTGTATTCTAATAATTCTGAAAAGAACTATTTGAATTAGTGCTTTAGTTAGCAGGACTGGAGAAAAAAAAGACCAGCATAATAGAGGTGAAGGTTACAACATTTGTCATTTATATGGTATATTTTTTACTTCCTAAGGCAAATGTTAACACTTTCCTTCTGTTACCTTTCAAAAGATTCAAAAAAATCGTTAGCTTGAATATGTATTTTATTTTGGACTTTTTAAAGAAAAGATGATCACTGCCTAAAATGAAGATTATTTGAGAATTCTTCATAGCAACACCATAGACAATTGCTTATGTATCCCTTATACCTAAAATATTAGATTACAATTTGGGAAACAGATGTAGGCATAACATGTATTTTTCAACTGAGTTATTTCAAAGTGCATTTAATCTATTGAGCATGATAAGAAACATTCTTTGTCATGAAACATGTTACATAAGTAGTGGTTTTTATATGTAATAAAATAGACATTTCTCTAGTGTTTCAATCATTAAATGATTCATTAAAATTCACTTTATTTCACCATATGTATAAAAACATGTTATATAACATGTAAGAAAAAGAAACTGAACCACAATTTTGTTTCTGGTTAAAGGTTTCTCATTTACTGTTACTGATTTTCTATAATTATAACTTATTTACTCTTAACAAGGAATGCAGCTTTGACTAACAATTTCATGCTCATATTTCAACCCAGAGTTTCAAAGGACCAGAATTTCCCACTTTATCTATCTGTGATAGTTTGGAATGTTATTCAACAAATATTTGCTTCACATGCTACTATGGAAGGAGTGCATTTCCCTACTGATATGACTATGTGATTCTCTTTGGTCAATGGGATGTTTAAGTCTGTTGACCTCCAGCTGACTCTCAGGTACATAAGCAAGAGTAAATGATTGATTGGTAGCCACCAAGTTTTGGGATGACTGGTTACTCAGAAATAAAGGAGAGCATTCCTTATATGGTTTAATGCACAAAATGTCTTTCACAGTTTTCATAAGGTATTAGACATATCCTCACTGATAATTTCTGTTTGAGATAGAATATAACATAATTTCATGGAGTTGAAGACAGGTAATGTTCTAAATGTATGTCCCATTCAGACAAACCCAGGATTTGGGCATGATTTCCAAATATGTCATTCCGCATGTAGAATATATGCCATTCATTTTTTAATATAGAGGTAAAAAACTTAAAATATAAAGAATTAGATGTAAGCAAGTCTTAAGATGAATCCATGACTACATTTTTTGGAAATCTGTTTAGATTTCAGTAACACAGACTTTAATTTTTCTCATATTTCTAGATCACTATAGTCTCAATAATAAATAGGAAAATTGTCATGTCTTTTATTTGAAGATACTGAATTTAGCAACAGCTCACTTGATCCTTCTTCATCAAAAACTCAGAAATTAGAAAAAAATATGTTTATGTGTGTTCATGTGGATGTATACCCATGCAAATATACACACATGTACTCACAAATACACACATAATAAAATTAATAAGTGTACCTGTACCAATACTGTAAACTTCTCCTTTTAAAATTCCACTAGTTTAAAAATTAAGGAATAGACTGTGGAACAAGTATTTGCAACATACATAGCAGATATGGGATTATTGTCCAAAATATATAATAAGATGAATTAAACAACCTGTTGTTAAATTGGCAAGACCAGGGACACAAAACATACACAAGTCAAATACTAAAATTAAAAATGAAATTCATTATTAATTGAAAATGCAAATTAAAACTCATGAGATTACCAAAAACTAAATTAAATATCAAGTGTAGATGAGTGTGGAGAAAAGGAATAGTCTTTTATATTATGATTATAAGAACAATTTGGTTGTAATCCAGTGAAATTTAGAATGTGCATACTATAATATCTCTATTCTTTTTGTATCTAGAGAAAAAAATATACATAATAAGACATATAGAATAGCATCAATAATTCATTGTTTATAATAATACAAGAAATATTTTAAAAGTTTATTAATAGAGGAATGGCTAAAACTTTATGGCATACCTATAACTATGACATAACATGCATTAATTAAGAATAATGGGATACTCTATAACCTAACATAAAAAATCTAAAAATATTTAAATTTAACTAAAATAATGTAATAGTAAAAGTTTCTTTCAATGGTATTTAAACTAAGAAGTTAGTATTATGTTTATATGGTGCACATATTGGCTAATTTAATTCTCAAAAAAATTCAACCATCCAGTTATCCCCATTATATAAATAAGGAAATGGAGATACAGAAAACATATGTAACATATCTGTTACATAAGCAACAAGGTAACATAGCTATTAAATGGCAGAACTGAAATTTAGACCCAAGCACACTGGCTCCAGAATCCATGCCTTTAAGCAAGTTATAGAGTTAAAAGTATACTAGAGAAATAATGCAAACCAATAATGTATATTTCATATATCTATATTCAATAAATAGATATTAAACACAGCTAAAGAACATGAACATTATGCATCATATTGATATAGGTGAAACCTCTGGGAATGAAACATGTCAGAATTTAGGTTAGTTATCTTTGTTATTCATGTTTTAATCAAGGACAAGGAGACTGTATTCACATATATTACTCTAATTAGAATATAATAAGAATTAAAAGTGTCAATTAATTTTAAATTGACTTAATAAAGTAACAATGAAATTAATTTTCTATTTTTGAGAAAAATTGAAGACATATTCTGTGCATATAAGCAGAAAGTGAAAAATTATTGAGAATGTGACTTTAAAAAGTCTTGACGTAAAAAAGAATTAATTGATTCAAAATTGAGTATTATTTTTTCATTAGTATAATACATGATTGAATACCTAAATCAATAAAGCTTTTTCTTCTGTATATAGCATTTCAAGAAGATATGATCTCATTAATAGTATTGGGTGACTTTTTTTATATCTAACAGAAGTTGAGACAGAGTGACAGAGAGTTCTCAACACATTGGTAATTTTAACGTACAAAAATTTAAACCCTGGGCTTCCCTGGTGGCGCAGTGGTTGAGAGTCTGCCTGCCGATGAAGGGTACACGGGTTCGTGCCCCGGTCCGGGAAGATCCCACATGCCGCGGAGCGGCTGGGCCCGTGAGCCATGGCCGCTGAGCCTGCGCGTCCGGAGCCTGTGCTCCGCAACGGGAGAGGCCACAACAGTGAGAGGCCCGCGTACCGCAAAAAAAAAAAACAAAAAAAAACAAACAACAACAAAATTTAAACCCACAGAATAAAGTGAATACTTAATTCGAATTCTTTTGTTTATAAGTAAAATGAATCAAATTGAGAGGAAGCTTTGGGATGAGTAAAATAATTTATCAGTAAAATATCAGAAAGTTTTACAAAATCCAAGTTAGGAGATACATTAGGTTTCAGGAATGAACTCACACCAACTCATCATTTTTATTAATTACTAAAGCGTTTTAAAATTATTTCTACAGATTTTTTTGTTTCACTCTCTCTATATAGATATGTTTCTAAAATTAGATACATATACAGGAAAACATGGCTTAGCCACCTGGAAAGAGAAAAAGCTAGAGAAAAGTGTTTTTCTTTATCGTAATCACAGAGTAAGGATTAAGAGCATCCAAGTTCCCATCAGGTCCTTATCCCTCTTCCAGGACACATTTTATATTGTAAAAATGAATGTCAGATTTCATTACTTTAAACCATAAAAATTAGGAGCTCGGCAATTTCCCAGTAAAAGGAGTATTCAATGAATGTTTCCTACTTGTACAGAATGGTTATTTAAAACAATGACAACAATTCTTATTTAACGGAGCAGTCGTGTATCAACGGGACTCTACTACCTTACTGGTGAGAATGTAAAATGGTCCAACCACTTTGGAAAATCCTTTGGCAGTTTCTTGTAAACTTAAACATACATCTACCGGCACATTCCTTTCCTAGGTATTTACCCAAGTGAAATGAAAGCATAAAAGCACAACAAGAATTGTAAAGGAACATTGATAGCTTTTGTATCCACAGTAAGAAAAACTGGAAACAATACAAATTGTCCACCACAAGAATGGATAAACAACTTGTATATTGATACAGTGCAATACTGCTTACGGGAAAGGAAGGAGGAAGAGGAGAAGAAGGAGAAGAAAAGAACTCTGATACATACAACAATATGGATGAATCTCAGAAACATAATTATGTGCAGAAAAAAGCTAGACAAAAGCTAGACATACAGCATCACTTTATTCATCTACAGCTCAAGAACAAATGGATTTAATCTGTGGTGCTAGAAATTGGAAAAAATGATTGCCTATGGAGGGCAGAAATTACTTAGAATGGGTTAAAGGCTATTTTGAGGGATTGACAGTGGTTCTGTATCTTGATTAGGGAGCAGTTATATTGTTGTACACATCTGTGAAAACACATCACTTATGACATATTTATGATATGTGAACTCCACTCTGTACATTTTACTTCAATTTTTAACATATATATGCAACATCTTAAGAAAAATGAGGTCCTGAAAAAACTCTGCAGATTGAAGACAGTCCTGACCATGCCAGCACAAGCAAGTCTTGGGATGGAAGTGCTGACCATTCCTCTCTCCTAATTCCTCTCTCCTAATCTTTTTGCTGCTACATTAATGTTATTCCAAAAAATTGATACTCTGATCACATTTAAATACCTAATAGAAAGGCTACTTTGAAAAAAACAGGCATCTTGTGTAAACTTACTGTTAACGTAATTAAACGAGGTCATCAGACTGGTGTGGTTCTTATACCTCCTGAGCTCATGTTAAGTAAATCAAAACCTAAGCCATGAATGGACATTTTCCCAAAGAGGACACGCAGATGGCCAACAGCCATGTGAAAATATGCTCCACATCGCTAATCATCAGGGAAATGCAAATCAAAACCACCATGAGAAACCACCTCACACCTGTCAGAATGGCTATCATCAAAAAGAACACAAATAACAAGTGATGGCTAGGATGTGGAGAAAAGGGAACCCTCCCACACTGTTGGTGGGAATGTAAATTGGTGCAGCCTCTGTGGAAAATAGTATGGAGGTTTCTCGAAAAACTAAAAATAGAGCTACCATATGACTCCTGAGTATATATCCTCCAAAACCCAAAAACACTAATTCAAAAAGTTACATGCTCCCCAATGTTCACAGCAGCACTATTTACAATAGCCAAGACATGGAAGCAACCTAAGTGTCCATCAACAGATGAATGGATAAAGAAGTTGTGGGTGCTTTGTGACAGCCTGGAGGGGTGGAATAGGGAGGGTGGGAGGGAGGGAGATGCAGGAGGGAAGACATATGGGAACATATGTTTATGTATGACTGATTCACTTTGTTATAAAGCAGAAACTAACACACCATTGTAAAGCAATTATACCCCAATAAAGATGTTAAAAAAAAAAAAAAAGAAAGAAAGAAATCTAGCATTCCTTGACCGCTGGCCCATTTAACTTACTTGTATAATCAAGCCCTTCCTTTACCTAAATGTCACATTGCCTCCCACATTTATATCTTAATTGGATCTGTCTTCAGACTCTGTTCCAAATATCTATTTGGCTACCTCTCCAAAGACACTAAATTATTTTTTATTTTGGTGATTTATAATAACTTTTATTGTCGAGTATAGGAAATCTTCACTCAATGTTCCACTTTTCAAGATTTTCTCGTCTACATTTATTCTCCACATGAACTTTGGAAACACTAAATCAAGTTAAAAATGTGATTCTAATTAAAATATCATTAATTCTTTGTAAAAAAAAAAAGAAGTTGTGGTATATATTACAATGACATACTACTCAGCCATAAAAAAGAATGAAATGTTACCATTTGCGGCAACATGGATGGACTTGGAGGGTATTATGGTAAGTGACGTAAGTCAGACAGAAAAAGATAAATACCATATGATATCACTTATACGTGGAATCTAAAAATACAACCACCTAGTGGATAAAACAAAAAAGAAGCAGACTCACAGATACAGAGAACAAACTAGTGGTTACCAGTGGGGAGAGGGAATGTGGCAGAAGCAATAAAGGCTAGGGGATTAAGAGGTACAAACTATAATGTATAGAATAATCCACAGGGATATATTGTACCACATGGGGAATATAGTCAATATTTTATAATAACTATAAATGGAGTATAAACTTTAAAACTTGTGAATCACTATATTGTACACCTGTAACTTATGTAATACTCTACATCAACTATACTGCAATTAAGAAAAAAAAAAAAGACCCTAAGCCAGAGTCAACATGCTGTAATAAGAGAAAGTAAAACTTAAGAACAACCAATCAAAAATGGTCAACCAGGCTTTCCCAAATAAGGCAATCTCTTAAGCTGTAGCCAATCAAATAATCACTCTGCTTTGCTTCAGCATCATTCCTATAAAAGCTTTGCCCCTAGCTCCTTTCAGAGTGTTCCTAACCACCTTTGGTTGGTGCTGCCTGATTCGAATCCATTTACGCTCAAATAAAATCTTGAAAATGTTCATGTTCCTCAGTTTGCTTTTTAACGTTACAAACACAGCATCACTCCTGAAATTCAATCAAGGGATGATTCACAAGCTTGGTTTTGAAGTAAATAAGTCAAAGTTGAAGCCAATTATGAACAAATCTATGCAAGGTATAATCAAAGTGATGCTATGAAAACGAGCCATAACATTATTTAGAATATTTCAATACTCTGCACTGAGAGGGAAATGGCTGTGAAAATTTTTTATTAATTTCCAGATGTTCACTGATCATCATATGGCAAAGCATGTCATTCCTGCATATTTTAAAACTCTGGAGACATCCTTATCTAAACTGTATGAAAATCTACTAAGTAGATAATTTCACTAGGTTCGGAGCTGTTAGTTTAAAATTATATATTCACAAAATCCACAAGAACAATAGACATCAGGGAAGAAAAAAGGAATTATACTAGTCAAAAAGATTAAGCAATTATTATCGTGATAATGAAATAATAAAAATAAGTAAATAATAAAACTAATTATCAATATTAACTCATATTCAGACCTTACCTTGTTCATATCAAAGCATTAAATTTTGTTTTTCAAAATTAGTGAATATTTAATCACATTGTTCATTTTGGAAAATATTGATAAAATTGGATCATTAATATATGAAATAAAATTATTTTTCTAGAATCTTATTCTCCTTTTCTTAAAAATTCCATGTTTATATATGCATTTAATGTACAGTTTATATATGCATTTAATGTATATGCTATATTGGTACAATATTACATACAAGAATGATATTTTATAATTTTCAAGACATGAGAACTGATACTTTATTATTGTTATTGTTATTATGATTGGTTAAAAGACTTGCATAGCTTTATGATCTTGGCAGATTTTCAAATGTTCTCTCTTTCAACTATGTTTATCAAAGGAATAAATAATATAGTGAATAAAACTTAAGAAAGCATAGCTATAATTTGGAGGAATAATTAATTTCTTGTTTTGCTTCAATTTGGGATTCTATCCAGTCAAAGAGACATGGTAAAGCTTTCACTTGTATCAATAAGTTTATTATGTTTCAAGATTCCCATTTTCTTCTCTCCAAACATAGTAGAAATTAATGAGCACATTTTAAATTTTCTTGATGCTACCATTTTTTTTCATTTATACCAAATTAATTAGTTTAGAATATATTAGGCATTCTTAGTATATTGGGACTTGAATACCATTGAGATAGTTGAAAATATTGTATTGTGCATATTTGAAATTAGGAAATCTGCTATCAAATTGGAAAATGTTTGGCCAAATAATAGAGGTCCGGTCATCATGGGAAGAATTGTTTTGTTTTGTGTTTTGTTTTTCTTTTCAGAAGAGAGAATGATAATGAATAATTTAATAGCTATTAAACTACTATTGACTCCTTGACTTAGCTTAAACCATTCTCATTTCAAGAGTTTCTTTTGCTATTCTCTACTCTTAGCTATATTTCAAGCTAAAAGTAAGCTTTTGATATTTAAGTGAGTTTTGTGATAAACCTCACAGTATGGACTAAGCTTAATTTTCCCTTTATTCTTTCATATATAATATCTCTGCTCCTAAAAGCAACCCTTAGAATAACTGGGGAATAAAATCTTCCTTGTTCAACCTCCCTAGGGTGACAGCTACTGGACCATTTGCACTGCCAATCTATGGACTATATCATGACACACTGGATGATCAAAAGTTTAAACATTTAAATAACAAAGCAATGATTCTCATTATTTTGATACATTCTTCAGGCTATTTCAGGATTTGTCCAGAAAGGTCAGACGTGTGAGCTGGTGCCAGGGCAGCTGTTTCCCAGGTGCAGACGCATCTCAGAAAGCCACAAGCTTCCTTTTGGTAAACGGTATGTCTATTTCTGCCCAGATACTTTTCCCTCCTCAAAGAAATGAAATTACCTAGGGCCACTCTTTCTCGCAGCCTGATGACAGTAAGAATTAAACTACCTTTCTCCAGAGAGCACTGATTCTATGGGAAATCTTTCTCACTCTATGTGTGCTGTCATCTAATTCAATTAAACCTATTGCTTTTCACCTTTTAGCTTTAATGAAATGTTACCCTTCACCTCTCTCCATACCATAGTAGCTACAGCCTTGGGTATTTCAAGCCCTCTTCACACTGAGGCTTACCTCCAAGAGCTCCTGGATTCAGGCAGAGGACTTTGGTCCTTTGGTTATTCACTCTTTCATATTCCAGTTGGCTTGAGTCTAACCCTCCAGCTGTACTGGAAATGAAGAAGAAGAAGAAGAAAAATTATATTTCAGTAGAGCTAAAATTAAAATATTGATTGCTGTCTAATTTATGTGTGAGCACAGATCCATCTTTTTATTTCATTACAAGTCCAAAAGATTCACGTTGACTCTATTCTTCACATACGCTTCATGCTATATTTCTCTTAAATGCAAAAATTAAGTGCTCCGCACTTCCCATCAACATCCTTGAAGGACATTTCTGAGAATAAACACACTGGTGCTTTACGTTGTTTATTAATTCCCTTCTTCTGAAGGGAGCCAAACCATATGCTATCCATACTGCATAAGCACTACTTTATTTGAAAACCTTTATGAGATTTTCACTTAATAAACCTTGACACATTTTGCAGTGGGTGATATTAATAGCCGCACAGGAGCAACTTCAGTGGGTCTTTTCTGATGGAACAGTAACTCCCACTCCAGGCTTGGTGACACCCCTGAGTGTCCTTAATTATCACACAGGCTCTTGTGAAATTCTAAAGTGACTCTCAGAAGAAAATTAAATTTAATTAGCTTTAATTTTGAAAAATACATCCTGTACAACATTTTCCATGGCCGAAATGTCCACATTCAAACACAGGTTATCATATCGCTGAAATCATATCCCTGGGATGCAATTTCACTCCATGAACATGGTTTGAGCACCTACTCTGTGCAATGTCCTGAGTCAGGCTCAGTGAATTTTTGAAGATGCATTACAAATAGTCACTGCTATTGAGAAGTTAACCTCTTATGGGAACAGAAGCATATAAATAACAAAGTAAACCATGAGAAATTTAATTTGCTAAATACAAAATTTTGCCGTGGGAGTGCTGAGGAAGGAACAATTAATTTTGATGGAATATGTCAAATAAGACCTTGAGGAGGAAGTCAAATAGCATCAAGGCTTTGAAAAGTAAACACGATGCTAGTGAGTTGATAATGGAGGGGAGATACTGTGGAAAGAGCGTCTTTTGCTCCTAAATGAGCAAATGCAAAGACCCAGAGAAGTAAGCAGGTATGAGGGAGAATCCTGTGAGAATATAATGATTTTGAATCATTTAAAAATAATTTTATCTTTTAAAATGAATATAAACCCTGTGTACAATAATTCACAATCAAATATATTTCTTCCTTCCACCACTTATCTTTAGCCAAAATTCAACTAGATTGTAGATGTTCTGAAATGTGGGCCTGATTTCTTGAGGCCTGTGTTAGTAAGTGGTGGTATCAATATATGTCGATGTTATTAAGCGTATTATTATTATATTAATCTTTAAAAATGTGTCCTGAGCATCTGCCATATGTATGGCATCATATCAGGAGCTATTTATGTTATTTTTTATTTTTTAAATTGAATTAAGTTGATTTACAATGTTGTGTTAGTTTCAGGTGTATGGCAAAGTGAGTCAGTTTTGTGTGTTTGTGTGTGTGTGTATATATATATATATATACATACACACACACACACACACACACATATATATACTTTTCCAGATTCTTTTCCATTATAGGTTATTACAAGATATTAAATATAGCTCCCTGTGCTATACAGTGGGTCCTTGTTGTTTATTTTATATATAGTAGTGTGTATCTGTTAATCCACAAATCATAATTTTAGAAAAAAATATAGCTCCACACGACATCCTCTGACTTCTCATCCTTTCTCTTTTTCACTTATATTAGCACACACACCTCTAAACCCAGACTTCTTCTGCCATACATACGTTTGCCTATATGTTCCTTAGTTCTGACAAAGTATCATATTTGGTTGAGAAAGAGGCCAAGATACATCGCAGAAGGAAGACATATTAGTTATTATGGTAGAATTTATTAACTCCTATCACATTTTGTTGTATATTAACTATCATGAACAAAGTAGACAGAGATCCCTGCCCACAGGACTTTACTGTCTTGCAGAGCTGTGTACATACATGCACGCATATGTTGTAGCATCCTGAGCATCATGGGTATGTATGATCTCCATTCCATTCTAATCATCCCAGAGAAAGGGAAGGGGGACAAGTTTGCCAAAGGAGAGAAACTGAGAAAGAATGTACATGGCAGTATCATTTAAACATCTGAAGGACTATCAATGTGGAATATGTTGATTAGTTAGCAGTCGAATGCAAACAAGTTTGGGCTCAATAGCGTCAATCAATTATTAATTGTTAGAGTTGTGAATCAATGGTAAGTAGAATCTTATAAAATGATGTCTGCAGCTGTAATATGCACAGAGCATCAAAAGTCAACAGCAGAGGTTTTGGAGCAGGGATTCTTCTAGCTTTCTCATTGGGGAATTAGCCTTAATTACCTGAATATAAAATTCAACTCCAATGTGTCATAATTTTAAGCTGTGTATAGTTATATAGGCAATCTCACACTTTTACCCATGACTTGCCCATATCACTGGGATGACCATACCATGTGGCTGGTTTCTACACATTTGGATATTTCTCTCTTAGTCAGTTTGTGGTGTTACTCTCATACAACCCAGCCTCCGACTTAATCCCAGAATGGGATGGGTCCCTGAAGCTTCCTCCCAATTGATTTTTGTGTAACTCCAGCTTTGGTCACATCAGGCCTGTCTTTATGCTCTAAATCACAGTTGGTATATTACATCCTGAGAGCCAAATCCAGCCTGCTGCCTGTTTGTATAAATAATGTTTTACGGGAAGACAACTATTTCTGTTTGTCTGTGTGTTGTCTATGGCAGAGTTGACTAGTTAACAACAGAGACAGTGTGCCCCACAATGTGACCCACTTTCTACCTGGCAATTTACAGAACATGTTTGCCGTAAACCACATCTCACAGCACGATCCAGAAATTCTTTTCTATTTCTCACTCCAGACTGTCATCCATTGCTAATGCTTCCAAATGCCCAGGAAACTTTTGTTGATATTGTGAAATAAGGAATGTAGATAAATGCGACTTATCACCTTCGTCCATCATTGTATTTATCGTCCCTCTCTTTCCTTCCAACCCACATAGTGAAATAAGCAGTAAGAACTTGAATGCAGCTGGATTCCCATCGCCCTGAGGTTCACTGGAGGGTAGTTCTCATGTATGAAGATGCATTTGTTAGTCTAAGTAGTAGAGCCCAGTGCATTTTCGAATATTTTCATAATTACAAGAGTCAGTTCAATTCTACAGTGTTATTTGCATAATTTAATAACAGGCAAAATTCCCACATTAAACTCTTAGGTGTATATATTGGTACACTTCTGTAGTAAATCTTACTTTAGAATTTAACAAAGACTTTAGTAATTTTTTTTTTATAAATTTATTTTATTTTTGGCTGTGTTGGGTCTTTGTTGCTGTGCACGGGCTTTCTCTAGTTGTGGCAAGCGAGGGCTCCTCTTCGATGTGGTGCGCGGGCTTCTCATTGCAGTGGCTTCTCTTGTTGCAGAGCACGGGCTCTAGGCGCACGGGCTTCAGTAGTTGTGGTACGAGGGCTCAGTAGTTGCGGCTCGTGGGCTCTAGAGGGCAGGCTCAATAGTTGTGGCTCATGGGCTTAGTTGCTCCGCACCATGTGGGATCCTCCCAGACCAGAGCTCAAACCCGCGTCCCCTTCATTGGCAGGCGCATTCTTAACCACTGTGCCACCAGGAAAGTCCTAGTAATATATTTTTCAAAATGCGTGTGTGTCCATAACCAGATGTCTTTTAACAAATCTGTTTCAGTGTCCTAATGAAACTATCTTATAAGGTCACTTTGAGTACTTAATGAGACAAAAATGTATTGATATAAAATACATTTTACAAAACGTATATGTCAAACATTGTTCTAGTAGTTTACCTGTTTTGTACATGAGATATTCTGTCTCTGTTGCAACTAAATCAGTAACTCTCTGCCTTGGGCAGTTAGAGGTACATGGAAGCCCCCTCTTCAGCTACTCTGAACTGTGCTTAGAAAGACTGCCAGCAGTTTCCTCTTAAAGTCATGCAGGTTGTTCTGCATTCCCAATTCCCACTACAATAAGATATAGTAATTTATGACATGACCTCATTGACACAATCCAAATAACCTGTTACCATCAGAGATTAACGCTCTAGAAATAATCCAGAATAATGCTGTGAGATTTCTGCTACTGCTGCTTTGGAATACTAACTGTAAATGCCAGCATCCTTCTGAAATGTCAAGTGGTATATTTTTATACTAATGTGGTTGTATATTCTTTCTTCAGCACCCCAATCCTCTTCCACCCCTTACCAAAGATTATCAGTTTACTCAGTAGGATGTGATGACTGTGAGTGAGCCATTAAACCTAAAATCAAGAAACGCTCTTTAAGAACAGAATACTGTTCTCCCTCTGCTCAGTATAAACTTAGTTGATACTTCAGGCTCTCTTTGGAGTTTTATGCTGATCTTGGATCACCATATGTAATTAGGTCAGTGTATTAAAAATAACCATTGCCTTTGGGATTTCAAAACAGACCAGCACTTTAGTGCCAACACTGCAGTATAATGCAGGATAATGATATTGAAGGATCCGATACCCTTTCCAATGAAAATCAACACCCTTCTCCACGTGTTGTTCTACAGAAGGGGAGGCTGCTTCTTCATAAGTCAAAGTGTGGGACAAACCATTTGCACGCTCTAGAAGCAGGCTGCCTGGGCTCAGATGAGGTGTGACTTTGGACAGGGTCCTTCCTCTCTCTGTGCCTCCATTTACAATCTCTAAGTGGATGAGAGGACATCCTTCATTCTTTGGTTGTCATAAAGATGACATGAGCTAACCCATGATGTCCTCGTCAGTGTCTGGCCCTCAGCATTCAACTTCAGCTATTATTTTCATTGGTGGTGGTGTTATTCCTGTTCTTACACTTAAGAGCTGTGTGTTCTTGGATCTCCTAAGTTTTGATTACTTTATTTCCATAATAGGAAAAATACACTTGCTTTTAAACAATTATGTTGAACAATGACATATATGTTTGATGTGAACTTCAGCTGGCTCACTGTAGAGCAAACAGTCATGTGTGAACGAACAGCACCCTCACAATTTAATTTAGGATTTTGGAAAGTGGTTGGAGAGGCTTGGATGCTCCCAGGGAAAGAAAGTCATCCCCATTATGTTTATTCTGTCCTAAGAAAGAATAAATACTTCTCTTAGTAGATAAATAGTGTTCCTTTTGGGTTTACAACAAGCTCAACACCACTGGGAGCAATGTTAATTTGAAATAAAGTGACTGTTGACTTGAAAACTAAAACTGCCACTAATATTCTAAAATAATTTCAGAGGTTTCTATGAAGATGCCTAATTATGTTTTTCTCTAAGTAACTTTGTTTACATGTAATAAAAACACTAACAAATTCTTACCGGGAGAAAATTTTGGGCTTCTCCATTTGTCAATCATTGTCTCTGTGTTTCTCCCTTATTACAAATTTAACATTTACTCATCATGAGCTCTTTTCAAAAGTGGTGTGTTTCGATTCGAAATCTTTAAACTAGTTAAATTTGAAGGTTGGTACACACACACGCACATATGTGTATATATGTGTGTGTATATATATTTGGGTATTTATGCAAACTCATATTTTTGCTACCAAGTTTCTTTTTTGCCTTTATTCTTGTGCTTTTCTGGCAGCAGAGAAAGAAGATAAAAAGCAAAGGAATGTTACAGCCGTGCATATTAGCTTTACTTTGCAAAAAGCAATAATAATTAAGCAATCAACGTAATGGTTGTTACTACATTGCTATTGCCTCACTCTTCCCCACTTCACTCTTTCTGTTCTAGGCATATTGGTCTTCCCATAGCTAATCCGTCTCACCAGCCTCCTTCGTGCCTCAGAGCTTTCTTACAAAGGTTTCTTCTCATCAGCCCGCACTTTCCCAAGCCCCATCTGTCTCTCCCTTGTATAAGTTATTTATCCTTCATTAGAGAAGATTTCACAGCCCCCCTTTCACAAGACCCTCCCCTATGGCCCAACACACAGGCTAGTTTTCTTAGATCTTTTCACAGGAATAGTTACATATTTGTGTCACTTTTTTGTTAATGCAGGGAATACATATTTGTTAACTGGATATATTATTCATTAAGGAAATGTCTCTTAACTACCTTGGGCCCAGGACCACCCCCATCACTTCTGTTCACATTCCAATGAGCAGGAACTGTGAGCATAGACCCAGGCAGATGCAAGGGAGCAAAGACTATGAGCTGTAGCTCCTATTTGGGCAGCCCCTTCTCACCCACTGTTCTCTTATGGAAACAGTGAATTATTGGAGGACAGGAACACTGGACAGCAGTTTACCAATGACCAAGGAGAGTAAAACTTAAAAGAAGTTGCGTGTGATAGAATTACTGCTGAACAATATAAAATTAACAGATAATATTATCAACAACTAATATTAGGTCTTAAGATTTGTATTGGGCTTTTGCTTTTCAAATAGATCTTCTATTCTTCACCACCTTCCATCTTCTTTAAAACAAGGAAGACGATTTCCAGAAAGATTAACAACGAATTCAAGATCATCTGGCTTCTAAGATACAGATCAGTACTCGAACTATAAGATTCCAGTGCAATTGTTACTACTTTCCTAATGTCTCTCTCAAAAGGAATTCAGTTGACCTTTTTTTCTAAAATTATTAGTCACGCTTCTATATCTTGAGCATTGTAAGGTTCTTCTCTACGACAGAATAATACAAGAGGGATGAGGATCTAGAGCATATGACTCCGTTGAGTCTAGGACAGAGGCAAGTCCTACCTGCAAGTTCTAAAGCAAATGCAGAGAAGTAATGTTTATTTTTTTAAAAAGCATAAATTATTAGTAGTCACATCTGTGCACTGGAAAACTGAGAATCAGAAAGTTTAAGAATCTAGTTCAAGATCACACAGTTAAATGAGGAAGTTGGAATTCAAATCCAGGATTTTCTGATGATGAATTCCACAGAGTTCTCATTATACCCAAAAGTGGGGGACTTATTACCCCATATACATAGGACAGATGTTCCTTTTTAAAATGTTTATAACTTTTCATTTTCACTTAAGAATGGCATTTAAGCATAGAATCCCTTAGATTACATGTTCAGCTCAGACTGAAAGATCTGAAAAAGGAAAAACAACTAGACTCAGTAGAAATTTACATCTTCTTCCTGGCTCTATTCTTGATAAGTATTGGACAAATGGAATCACTGTAGTTCCGTGAAAGATTTCAGAGGAGTGGGAGAAAGAGATTCTCATTTTATGTTAAGGATCGTAATTACAGATATTCATAGACAGGTACGCAGAAGTCTACTGGTATAATAAACTTAGTCATCAAAGAAATTAAGTTAAATTAGCTACAGTTTAAATGAAGATATTTAGAATGTATAAGCAGCAAGCATGAGCAAAAATGTTTCCAAAATCATGAGTAATCTTACCTCCTCTTTTAAGAACTGTAAGAAAGATAAATTATGCGGGCATTGGGTTTGCAGAGTCCCTAGACAAGGAAATCTACACAAGTTTCTAAAGTTAATTTTACTAAATACTTAGGAACTCTGGACTTGTTCTGTGAGACACAGTGACATTTCTAGTGGATCTTTCTGCAAATCCTCAATAATTAAAGGGATTTTGACTCTGGAACATTCACATCTGGCACACACACATCAAAGGTTAGAAACACAGGAACTCCTTCATTTCATATCAGAGAGTGGGAATTTATCAATATTAATTGAAAATGACAAGAATACAGCTGTACCAAACAATTCCTATGACTAATTAAAATCCAGGGAAGAAAATGACTTTCTCAAATATTTTTTTTTATGATTGATTAGAATTTCATTTTAAACCATGATAGTATTTGCCTAAGAATTCGCAGATCTCTAACCTACTTAGTCTCAGTTTCTTCATCTTTAATGAAAACACTTGCCATGAATTATCTGGGTAACTGGAAATTACATGGAAGGCACAAACTTTAACCAATTAGAAAGTCTGAGAGCGTACCGTAATATTCACTGAGCCACTGGCACCTAACATGATATGAAAATGGGCAGAACATTTTATTTCTCACATTCAAAAATGCATTTTCTTTTTAAGACTATTTTTTAGAACAGTGTTAGGTTTGCAACATAATTGAAAAGAAGGTACGAAGATTTTCCCTATATCTTCTACCCCCACACATGCATAGCCTCCACCATTATCAACATCAGTCACCAGAATGGCATATTTTTTATGAAGGATGAACCTACATTGACACATTATTACCCGAAGTTCATAGTTTATCTTAGGATTCACTCTTTGGGGTGTACATTCTATAGGTTGACAAAAGTGTAAGGATATATATCCATCATTATAATATCACACAGAGCATCTCACTACCTTAAAAATCCAGTGTGCTTTGCCTGTTTTTCTCTTCTCCCCACCCTTGGCAACCACACATCATTTTAATGTCTCCATAGTTTTGCCTTTTCCAGAATTTCATAAAGTTGAAATCACACAGCATGTAGACCTTGCAAATTGACTTTTTTCACAAAGTAATATGCACCTAAATTTTTTCCCTATGTTTTCATGGCTTGATAGCTCACTTCTCTTTAACACTGAATAATATTCCATGGTCTGGATGTACCACAATTTATTTCTCCATTCACCTACTGAAGGACATCTGGTTGTTTCCAGCTTTTGGCAGTTATGAATTAAACTGCTGTAAACACCCATGTACATGTTTTTGTGTGGACATAAGTTTTCAGCTCCTTTGGGTAAATACCAAGGAGCATGATTGCTGGATCATATGACAAGAGTAGGTTTAGTTTTGTAAGAAACTGCCAAGCTATTTTCCTGAATGGCTGTACCATCTGCCCTCCCACCAGCAATGAATGAGAGTTCCTGTTGCTCCCCATTCTTGTCAGCATTTGGTGGTGTCAGTTTTCCAGGTTTTAGCCCTCCTAATAGGTGTGTGGAAATCATTCATTGTTTTAATTTGCATTTCCCTGATGACATATGATGTGGAGCATGCTTATTTGCCATCTGTGTATCTTCTTTGGTGAAGTGTCCTTGGCCCATTTTTTTATTCAGGTTGTTTATTTTCTTACTATAGAGTTTTAAGTGTTCTTTGTATATTTTGGGTAACAATCCTTTATCAAATGTGTCTTTTGCAAATATTTTCTACCAGAAAATATCTTCTAATTCTCTTGATATTACCATTTGGAGAGCAGAATTTCTAATTTTAATAAAGTCCAGCTTATCATTTCCTTCATGAATCATGTCTTTGGCATTGTATCTAAAAAGGCATCACCTGAATGGATAAAGAAGATGTGGCACATATATACGATGGAATATTACTCAGCCATAAAAAGAAACGAAATTGAGCTATTTGTAATGAGGTGGATAGACCTAGAGTCTGTCACACAGAGTGAAGTAAGTCAGAAAGAGAAAAACAAATACCATATGCTAACACATATGTATGGAATCTAAAAAAAAAAAAAAAGGTCATGAAGAACCTAGGGGCAAGACGGGAATAAAGACACAGACCTGCTAGAGAATGGACTTTAGGACATGGGGAGGGGGAAGGGTAAGCTGGGACAAAGTGAGAGAGTGGCATGGACATATATACACTACCAAATGTAAGGTAGATAGCTAGTGGGAAGCTGCTGCCTAGCACAGGGAGATCAGCTCGGTGTTTTGTGACTGCCTGGAGGGGTGGGATAGGGAGGGTGGGAGGGAGGGAGATGCAAGAGGGAAGAGATATGGGGATATATGTATATGTATAGCTGATTCACTTTGTTATACAGCAGAAGCTAACACACCATTGTAAAGCAATTATACTCCAATAAAGATGTTAAAAAAATGAAATAAAATAAAAAAGCATCACCATATCCAAGTTCATTTAGGTTTTCTCCTGTGTTGCACGTTGCAGATTTCTTTTAATCGCTACTTATTTTAATGATTTCCAAACCATAAACTACAGGGATTGAATTAGATCACTTCTATGGCACCTTGCTTTATCTGTTTTAAATGACCATGACTAAATTTCAAAATATTCATTTCCTATGAGAAACTCAATATGATATTATGGTTCTTCTGGTATAATCACAAAAAATAACCTGGTTTAAAAGATAAAAATAATATTTAAATGATATAAAGTTCAGAGACTCAAAGTGATAGACTGTAAACGTGCCCACACCAAGATGACTCTGTTCCTAAAGTTATTACTCTACTTGAGATACAAAGCCCTGGAAAAAAAAGTAACAGATGGGATTTTTTTGAGTGTGCCACAGTTCACTCTTTGGTTAGGAAAATGAAGAACATCTTACTAATCTTCACATGTGAGATAAAAAATTCATGGGAAGGTATTTCCTCAAATGACAATGAGTATGTTAATTTAAAAAAGGATTACAAATTCTAGGTAATATATCATGTGTCTACTATACTCATAATGACACTGTTGTTTGTATATTAGTTTTCCATGGCTGTGTAACAAATTACCTCAAATGTAACAGCTGGAAACAACATTTATTTGTTATCTCAAAGTTCTGTAGGTCAGAAACCTGGTCAGGCGCAGTTGGGCTCTCTGATTAGAATCTTACAAGGCCAAAATCATTAAAAAAAAAATTCTTCCCTCCCTTCTCTTCAAATTCTACCAATATTTCAGGGTGCTTTCAAGTACCACCATGAAATTTTGGGGGCTTTTCTCGTTGACTCTGGTATCTTTCTTCTAAGTAAATGCATAATACATAGTTTGTATTATGCAAAATTGAATAGTATTAATATTTTTTCTTGTTCTCAAGTTTTGGCACATTTTAAAACTGTGCCAAACTAGACTACGAGCTATCACAGAGTGTTTATTTCATGAATACCTTATATCACTCACAGCATCAACCAACGTTTTAAATACACAGCAGATAGTGCTTATTAATTTTTCCCTACATATGAACATCCCAATGTAGAATACAATGTCAAAATAAAAATTATCAAAATGGAATAATTTCCATTAAACCTGGGATAGTCCCCTTGTTTTACATTCAAGGAAGCACTTCCTTTTTGAAAACGCTTTGTCATTTACTTTTTCATACTGTCTTACTCCTGTCCGTTGCTGCTTTTTGTCCATACAAATTTTTCCAATTGGTGACAAGGTAAAATCTATAACCGGAAGGTTAACAATTGAAGGCACATGAAAAAGGACTGATTATGAAAGGCAAACAAAATTGCAGAAAATTCAACATCATATAAAAATATCATGTGGATCCCTCACCCTAGCTTTTTGTGCCCCCAGTAGATATATTTTGGAACAATTTGGTTGGCTTAATAAGAGCTCTGGCACTAACTTCAACCTTCAGGGTTTAGCATCTGAACATCCTCTTCAGGTGCCAGATTGGGCTGCCCTGGAGTTGATGGGGATTTGATGAATTTGTGTGTACGTACATCATGGATAGATGAAGAGGCAGGGCCTGGAAGCAGGCAAAGCCACTGAGAAAGAGAATTGTTGGGAAACAGCATCCAAATATACTGTAATATGACAAAAGTCAGTAGACCCAGAGCCAGCCCATTAAGGAGCAAGGTTTGAGCCATCAAGTTGAGCCATCTGGCCACTTTACCTTGGCTACTGATGGCGAAATAAAGGCAGGCCATCCTGGAGTCAACAATAATTGGGATGGCTTTTCAATGCTCCCTGACATTTCCATTTCAAGAATACACCAGAATGTTTCTATGTTTGATGTCTACTTTTCTTTTCATTTTAATCAATTCTAGTAGTAGGGTTATATATTTTAATGGCATTTCTTCCCAAATATAGAGGTCATCTATCAAAGAGAAAATGACACTGACTTTCCCCTTACACAATATTTGGAATAAGCTAAGATGGCCATATCTAAAAATCTTTTCTAGTAAAACAATTGGAACTTCCTCCACATAAGGACTTTTAAAATTCAAACAGAAAGTGCAATGGATAAATACAGGGTGAGTCTCTAACTTGTGCTTACTGCGAATATTCCAACTCTGGTTAGTTTGTGTTCCCAGAGGAATGATTTGTGCCCATCGGGGGTTATATTGCGAAGTGTTAAAAAGAGTCCTGATATGTTATCTCGTGGCTGAGGACCTCAACCCTGGATGCTAGAAAAGTTACAGCTTGTGTTTACGGATTTTTTATAAGTGTGAATTCTATGATCACATTTGGAAAGGGGAAAGTACAAATAATTTTGAATGCTTACTTTTAGGATATACTCTTTTTAGTGTGTGAATTAGAGACCGCTTTGCCATGGTCAATGAGCAAAGCAAAACAATTCATTCCTAATCTGGGTTAAATTTTTGATTTGTAATCGATATAAATCTGTTGAGTTAATAATGATAAAGCATACTACTTCTTCCAATAGGTAAAAACAAAGAAGCCAATGAAATATAATTTTTAGCTTCTGGTATAATAGCTTTGGAGGTAGATAAACTGGTCTCAGGGGAGCCTCCTTCTGATAGAAAGAAGACATTAGAGGGTCAGATATCCTAAATAATCAGTCCAAGTGATTGATCAAGGATGTTGGAAGGTTGTAATTTGGATCTTTTTTGGGGATGAAGCTGTGAGAACCAACTTCGTTTCCAGGCACAGGAACTAGAGTCCAGTCAGAGATATTAACTGTTGTTTGTCTTGAGCCACATTGTTTCTAGGGGATAAATGCTTTCCTGGGAGTAGAGGCAGGAGAGGTAATTGACAGTCTTCTCTTCATACAGTACATCAAAGCAATAGGTCCATTTCCTTAGCGATAGAGCAGGCTTTCTGTGTGTGTGTTTGTGGGTGATGGGCAGAAAGTCTGTCTGATCAGCATTTCTGATCTTTCTCAATCCCTACATCTAACTAAGTAGTCACTCTACAGGAAAATCCCTGACTTCTATTCAATAGAGTGCCTGGATCTTCCTTAGCACAGCAGATGAATATACCAATGAACCCTCACACACAGGCAAGTCAGAACCAGAATTAACTCATTGCCCTCAGCTTCATGCTCAGGGAGGTTCTGTAGGGCTCTGTTCTAGACGCCACCTGGGCTGCTTCATTTTGCTCACCCCCAGTGTGCAAAGCCAGTCCTTAGGATTGAACTCCTGCCTTGTTTATTGAGAATTCTCCACTCTCTCTACTGGAACTGAAATCTTTCTATTTTTTCTAGCTTATTTCATAGAACACTGATTCCTTAGTTCAGGAAAAAAAGAAAAATAGTTTGCTCTGTTTTGTTTATGGTGTCAGAAATTGTGCCAAGAGATCTTTGCATTTATTATCTCATAGAGTCCTGAAAACAATGCTAAGATGCAAATATTATTACTGTCATTTTGTAGACAAACAGGTGTATACTATTTAACAATTTCCCCAAAATCACTGGCTGCTTTAAATTTGAATAGAAGAAGACAACTTGGTAATCACCTGAGTTCCCAAAGGATCGTCATCTCTGAGTTAGCTTGAATTTAGATCACAACAGGTTATACAACTGGTACATCATTATAGATTCTAATAATAATAATACATTTTATAGGAAGGTGATCTCAATTTAGGCAACTGAACCTATGTATCTCTGGATGTGAGAATATTTTCTCATACTTTGTGATAAAAGTAATATTTATCTTATCATTTTATCAATATTATTTTTTTCATTTTAGATTGTTTTAATAATTCTATCTCCCTTTGACTTTTGCGTTACTCAAAACAGTGTTGCAAATAATTGAATTCCAACTTAAGCTAGCTTAAGCAAATAATAGTAACAATTACAACAATAATAAATATAAAGGGGAATAATTTATCTGACAAATCCAAGGTATAATGTGAGCAAAACTAAGTCTGGTTGTTAATTCAATAGTCAGGCCTTTTCCTGTCTCCATGTCTCAGTACTACTAGCCTCCGCTTAGCTTCCACTGAGGTCGTTTCAACCCCACAGCACAACGTCTTCCATCAGCCCCAGTCACTTATTTCTCCATTTAAAGGAAGTTGTCTGGAAATCAAAAGTCTTACCAATAGTCTTACCTTATAATTCTTGTAGAAAATATTCAAATAGTTCTCGAATTGGGAGAGCTTGAATAATGAGCCTATTTCTGAACCAGTCAGGCTGGCTCCTAACAGTGGAAATGGTTGGGCCATTTAGACCATTTGAAATGGGTTTTAAGCAGAAAATTACAAGATACATTTGTTCTGTTACCAAAAGAAAGAAAACATTGATGTTGGACAGGCAAAATTAAGTATTGTCTACAACACGTTTTTACATTTAAATGGAGACCAAGAAATATAAGAATAATTTAAAAATTAGGACAGTTTTTGCTTTCAACTAGGTAGATTAGAAGTATTTTATATTCTCATTAAATTACTAAGTATGCTCTTTGGATTTTTTTTCCAGTAATATTTCTGAATAAATAATTGGAATATATACAGACCCTTTCTTATCTTACAATGGTGTTATGTCCCAATAAACCCACTGTAAGCTGAAAACATCTTAAGTTGAAAATGCATTTAATACACCTGACCCACCAAACATCATTGCTTAGCCTAGCTTACCTTAAATATAATCAGAACACTTCCATTAGCCTATAGTTGAGTAAAATCATCTAACACAAAGCTTAATTTATAATAAAGTATTGAATATCTCATGTAATTCGTTGAATACCAAAATTGAGTACTGTTGGTGAAAAACAGAATGGTTGTCTTGGTACAGAACAGTAGTAAGTGTATTGATTGTGTACCCTTGTGATCTGGCTGACAGAGAACTGTGCTGCCCAGGATCATGAGAGAGGATCATGCCATACATCCCTAGCCCAGGGAAAAGATCAAAATTTAAAATCTGAAGTTCAGTTTCTACTGAATGTCTATCACTTTTGCACCACTGTAAAGTTGAAAAATCATTAAGTCAAACCATGGTAATCGGGGACCATCTGTATGTGAATTTTCTTTTCATACTTGTGAATTAGCTTACATGAAAATTTTACAGTGATACAAAATTTCATTTAATTTACCTTATAATAACTTATCTTTATGAAAAATTAGTGGGATTATCATAAAAAAGGCTCGATCACTTTCCAATGATAGAAACATCATTTTCTTTCTATCCCAATGCTTTGACCCTAAAATGAACCACAGGAAAAATAGTAATCTTACTAATTCAGAACCTCAAAGAGAAAAATATAAAATCCAAATTAAATAAAAATACCAATTTTTGAGCCATCCCATTGTTCTCTGTATAAAAGAATCCAGCCTCTTTTTGGGAAAATGTAGTATCTAAACTCTATCTCCAACTTGTAAAATTACTTGTTAATTTTCATATTTTACAATTACAATCTAATAGTTTGGGGAAGGAGATATTTGTCCTCCCTTTGATGTGTCCACAGAGTCTTGTGTAGTCATTTATCAGTGCACTTCATTAAAAATTTAATTCAAAAAATATTAGTGGAGGACCTAGTAGATTTAAGTAATGATTGGCCCTGTGTGAGAGCATTTAATCACATTTTATTGTAAATTTTTAAATTTCTAAATCTATAATTTTAAGAAATAATAACAAAATATCCATAATCAGGTTATTTTATTGCTTTCTTAATTTTTCCCTGATATAAATTTTATCAAGTTAATTTACTCTCTGTGTAAGAATGCTTGCACAAAAGTAATCTTGGTTTGCAGATTTTCCCATGAGATTCAGAGCTACAAGCTGATTCTTCATGAAATTTGGAGTTGGTACTACTTTTATGTTTTGGAGTTAGGAGTAGTTAAACTCTCAAAACTCACACCTGTGTCCTAAAAAGAAAAACCACAATAATCAGAATACAATGGATCCCAGGATCCTCATACATGGGCTTTATTATATTAACCTTTATTTCTCACTATTTAACAAAACAGTTCTCCTATTTCAAGCATTTATAATTTTTCTTTTTTCTTTTATAAATGCCCCCAATACTACAAATGTCCCCAATTCCTACACAACAATCTAGAAACTGCTGGACTCCCTTCTGTCCCATGGTTGGAAGAGAAGCATTTGTCACACATTTGGGCTTCAGTGGTGCATTCCTAATATCGTAGGATGATTCTAGCCATTACTGGTGACAAAAATTTCAATGTTCATTCATCCATTCCTGGTATTCATTATGTGATTTAATTTTTCACAATTCATTCAAAACACTATAAATTACCAGTTTCATTTTAATAAACTATATTTTAAATTGTATTATTTATTTTCAATGGTTTTATATGCAAGATTGACTCTGGCATATTCAGCAATGCACCTCTCCTCTCCTGACACTGGAGGATCTTATAATCTTACGTTTTCTGCAAAACTGTATATTCTTTTATAAATATACAATCATTATTCTGATTACTTATAAAATGAATTTGACTTGAAGGTCAATATAACAGACATCGAACAGAAATGCTAGAATAAAAGGAAGAAGAAGGTGAGAACTTAGACCATAAGGACAGAGTCCAAGGTATCCCAGCCCTTTGTATAGGAAAAGAACTGTCTGATTTTCTGGCCAATTTTTACACTTCTCTTTTATAGACTTAATGTTTCAAAAGCCTCCTTCTGTGATTATACATTAAAAAGCTGAGCTAATAATGCTGTCCTTAGGGTTGTTGGAGAATATGAATTTGTTAAGTTATTCATAAACGTTCAACATTGTTATGCAAATAGTGTATACAGTGTAGAAGTGTATCATATGAAAGAAAATAATGTAAAATCACTTTAAGTATCACAAATAAAATTCTTCTTGACATTGTTGAAAATTTCCAAAATTCAATATTATTTATTCCTTCCTATAAAATCAATTTCTGCCAGCAAGAGCTCAATACAATTGCAAAATAATATCAAACAGCTTTCAAAAGGATATAAAAGTCACATGTATTAATAAAAATAAATACCAACTTTAATTATAACTCTGCACGAGATGGCGCAGAGATGAACACAGGGATAGTTAGGCGTTTTAGAGGGAGGATATCAGGTTATAGAGTCTCCCTACAGCATTATGGCAATGTCTCTTTGATCATTTTCTCTTTCACTGTCTCCCTCTCTCACTGCTTGGCGGTCCCTTCTGGAAAGAGGAAAGCTCTTCATTCCCCCATAACAATACCACCAACAAAGTGCCATCCATATGCTAGATATGTGAAGGAGGAGGCCTCGAAATCTTCTACTCTATACAGAAGGAGCCCTGTCAGTCTAGAGTCACCAACCGACTTCTGCAAATAAAGAGTTTATCCGGAAAATCACTTTTGGTATCAAATCTCCAGGTATTAATAAAAAGTCACTCTGGTTGGCCTAGTACTGTTGTGTATGCCTTTCTCAGTCTCCCCAAGAAAGACTGAGGCAGGGCAAGTCTTAGAATTAAAGACTTAATCAATCTCTGTTACCGGAACTATGACTCACAAGAGCGCTGGAAATTGTGATACTCTTGAGCGATTTGGACAAACCAGCGTTTATCGCTGGTTTTCAGTTTGCTTATTAATAAATGACAGCTTAAGCTCAATGATAAAGCACTTATAGCCCTAAGATTTTTTTGAATCTACCTTCTCTCATCTCTATTATTATATTAGAAAGTTTTCTGTTTTCTGTTTATTTCCAAATGTGTATTGACTCAAGTTTCCATGTGCTATTATAGTGGCACTACAATGCAATATAGTGAAACTGTATCAGTTTATACAAGCAAAATAATAGTCACTAAGAATTTGCTAAGAATTGTTTGAGTACAGATTGCCATCCATATTTTCATGGCAATTTGAGCCCTGCATTGTGGGGTATAAGGAGTGGAAGCTGGGGTAGATTGTATATTGTGGTAGGTAGGTGAAATCCATATAAACGTTTTCTGTTGTTAAGTCACTTTTTTGATTTTTGGATTTTGTTTCAGGGAAAAAAATTTTTTAAACTTTGGTTTTTATGTCATTCGCAAATAATGTCACGTTTCTCAATGACTTTCGAAATTAGAAGAAGTTTGTTTGCATTCAGCAGTAGCATGGAAACAATTTCAAATCAACTTTGGGACAGCGATAGCAAAATGTTTTGAAGTCGAGCATGGAGAATCATGTCTTATGCCATCTGTTGACAAAATGGAACTCTGCAGCCTGGAAGGCTCCTGAATAAACCTAAGGAGTGTATTAGTGCCAGAAGCTAATGTAGTGAGGAGAAAAACAGCAACAGCACAGCAACAACAGAAAGCCATGGGGTGTCCTCATAAAGAAGCAAACAAAAGAAAGATCAAGAAGTGCAAACCCACAACTTAGATGTTTCTTTATTTGCACACATCTGCTTACTGAACACATTCCAATTTAATTATACAGCCAAATTACCATCCCCTTACAGAACTATTGTCATGGTTTTCAGATTCTTCCAAGTATCAATTTCAGTGTAACTCCCTATGTGTTTCAAAACAATGCCTGGACATTTTCCTGTCTGCAATTATGTAACATCTGAGGATAAAGGCATTTTTTTCTTATCTGATCAAATTTTTCATGTTAATTCCCTAAAAAAGTACCTGTATTTGTGTACATATCTGCCTGGTCCCTTGTCTCCATATCTTACTGAGACATTTAAAAGAATAAGTACGTACATTTTCATAGAAGTATTAGAGATATAGAATATGCATTTCCTTTTTTTTCAACTTAAATGAGCTAAGATTTCTGCTTATACAATAAATGACAAACTTTAAACAAAAACTAATTCACTGAATATGATTGCCATCAGTTCTAGAAGCATGATGAAAAGCTTTTTTTTCAAAAGTATCAATATTACAGAAGCTTTAGTCCAAAAAATAAATTTCCACTGAATCCTATGCCAGCAGGAAAGGTTGAGGAATTATCTCACCCACTGCTTTTCAGTGAAAATCTGTTTTCTGGCGTGAGATGGATTTACTTATAACAATTATTGAAGTTTTAAATATATGCCTATAAATGTGGCTGCCTTTAGAGAAAGTAAGGATTTTATCTCTATCAAAGATGCTTATATATTATTTGGTAGACTGATTGGTGGAACAGGTATACAAACTGAGAAATAGTAGAGACTATAGACAACTGACAAAACTAATTTAGTAAATTGGCCACCCACTTATTTATTCAACAAACATTTATTAAATGTTTTCTTTGTGCCAAGGAATATACAAGATGATTTTTACATCCATTATTATATTAAGTTTATACACCAGTCCTTTAAGGCAAATCCTTCTTCCTGATGTAGATAACTGACTCAATATTTTGTTTTTCTAATTCTTAATTATTTGATTGTGTTATATGAGTACTATCCTGATTTCCTTTTCAGGAGTCTCTCAAATAAAATATAAAAACAAAACCAAAAAGTCAAGTTGCAGTAGTAATTGACTATGAAGGTTTTACATTCCACTGAGATTATAAGAATTTGAATTTGAATTTGCATTAGCAAGGAGAGATCCAGATTGTGTGTATGTCCTGAAGTTTATATAATTTTTGGTATTTCTAATCTTGATTAACTTCCGAGTAAAGCTGTTATTCCTTGGCTTACTCAGAAACACACTGTTCCCAAATATCACAACGTGAAAAGAAACAAACATGATTTTAAGTCTTTTAAAAGGTAGACTAGGTCTGATCCAGATCTGGACAAGGCTTAGGTTATTGCAAAGACTACATGGTACCCTGAGGTGCTGGGGAAAACAGCCAATGAACCCAGGCAGAAGCCCATCCATTTGGCAAATATGAGGTTTCTCTAGTGGAGACAGCTGCTCTCCTGCCCTTCCGGCTGAAATCTACTGGAAAAAAGTCCCTACAGATGAAAAGGAGGACAGAAAACGTTGGCGATATAGGGGAAATCCAACAAAATAAGGACCTACAGCCAAGAGAAAAGCAGTTTATAACAACCTGTTTAGAAAATTGGGCCCAGATCTCCTCAGGGAAATGCCAGTCGCCTTTTCTTCTTTCAAATGTATTTTCTACTCTTTCCCACCTAGTTTTTTAAAGTATTTAACCATGAGCTATCTTTCAATAACACAGGGTAAGAAGGAAAGCTTTTTTTGCATTGACTCAATCATGGATAATTGTTCAGAAAGCAGCAAGTTCTTTGGAAGAGAAAGAGCATTGCTCATTGATCAGCATGGCAGTTCACTTTGTCAGCAGTCATATAAGAGCCGGCATCCATAAAAATTTCTCTGAAGAGTTTATTGTAGAACCAATCAGTAATTTGAGCAAATGAGTGAATGAATACCTAAACTCTATAATATCCATGTTATGGTCTTGTGTGTATGACTAGGTGGTTCTGAAAAGGGTAAAAATTATTTTTAGTTCTCTAGAACTAAGTTACTAGCCAGAAAAAATTTAAGTATCTGGTCAAAAAAAATTTTTAGAGACTTCAGTGATAGGAAGAGTCTCTGTACTAGGACAGGCAGAGAAATGATGTTTTCTGGAGAGAAAAACAAAGACATAAAGAAACAATAAACAAAAAGCCATAGCATAGCACATCTACGTTTGATTCCCAGTAGTGCTTGACCAAGGATTCCGCCACATCTGAAAATGTCTGGATGACAGATGTTGCGAACAGACCAGAAATCTATTAGTATGAAAGATCTGGGACTCTTCTGTGAACAATTCGTCCTAAGAAAAGAGGTCCTTGAAATTCCTGTAATTAGAGTGATTACAGAGATCTCAGCCCACTCTTCTCTTTCTAATGACATAATAGGATCGCATGTTTGTGACTTGCTTTGCCAGTGATATGCGAGTGGAAGCAATGTCTGTTGGTCCCTGGGGCGGCGGGGGGGGGGGGGGGGGGCGTTTAAAAGCCAGTACGCAACTTGCCACAATTCCCCATCACACCTCAGCCACTGTGGAGACATATGTTAGAGAAAGACTCTCAGCTCCATGGTGAACACGTGCACCAGTCACCTTGCTGGGAAGCGCTGGATGACCCTTGTGAGTGAGCATAATCTTGGAGTCACTGTATCAGAAAAAGGCTTTGAGGAATCTGTGTGAAAAACCCCCTTGCTGATCCCTGCGGAGGCTTTGAGAACAGAAGCACCAGGGGTGGCCTCACTGGGGGGGGGGGGTGGGCAGGAACAGATAGGGGAATCCCAGTAAAGGTAGGAAAATGGGAGACATCCCTTTTAAGGCTTCTAAAAATATGAGAGTGGACTTTACATAGGGCCAGATGTGCCTTAATTTCAGCATGTAAGAACTGCACATATTGACTAATAATGTGTTTACTCTATGTCTCCAGGGGACTGGGTTGTCTGGGAAAGCCTGGTTAATAGGTCCTAATTTCAATGACTGCCTCACATACTTCTGCTCTAATGTGTATGCTTATACCCTTTTCTTCTTCTTGTAGCTATGATCATGCCAGAAACCATAACATTATTCATAGGGTTTTGAATCTTCTCTGGTAAAGATAGGGGTATGTTTGATGTATTTTGGTCACCTTGATGACAACATAATAATGCAAGTTTAAATACTTAATTACAAAAAAGAATTCATGAAATAAGAGTAGAATGAGGTAAATAGATTCAGCTGAAACGTGCCTCAAATTTGAGCCTCCCAAAATAATAATATAGCACTGTCGACTTGAAATTTCAGAAGTTTGCCTCAGTCTTTGAAAGCTTCTATACACTGCATGTTTCAGAACAGATGAGAGGCAAAATAAAATAATCATGAATTAGCACAGCTTAACAAAGCTTTCTATGAGCCATTACAAATATGTAATCAAAACCTTTTTAGTTCATCATATAATTCTGCTTAAAAAAGTGATCTAGTTGAACACCATGTAGTTTAATAATTTATTATAACTGATTAATACTTTAAATAAAATGTCTCTTTAATTAAATAGTTCCAAGTATTTGATTCTCCAAATTGTTCAAAATAATTTTTTCTCATCACCTACTAAATTAAATTTATTCTCTTAGGAGCTAAAGAGATTTTGGATCCACCTTTATATTCAAGTTGAAAATATCTCAATGGAGGAAAACACCCTTTGACTCTGCCTAAAATCTTGAGTTCTTCTTACTTGTTGTGCCCCCTCCCCACCAGTGATTGTTTTCCTGTCTGCATTAATGCAAAGTACCCATTAATAGTTTGAGGAATTGCACATGCTGCTATGGAAATATAGTGTGCACACTGAAGCAACCTGTCAATAAATAAACTTGAAAAGTCTTTTGATTTCTGTTTCTGTACAAACCCAGCGTCAATAATGCTATTCAGACAACACTCCTGGGAATTGCTGGGGAAGATGGCGGAAGAGTAAGACACGGAGATCACCTTCCTCCCCACAGATACACCAGAAATACATCTACACTTGTAACAACTCCTACAGAACACCTACTGGACGCTGGCAGAAGACCTCAGACCTCCCAAAAGGCAAGAAAGCCCCCACGTACCTGGGTAGGACAAAAGAAAAAAGAATAAACAGACAAAAGGATAGGGACGGGACCTGCACCAGTGGGAGGGAGCCGTTTCCACACACTAGGAGCCCCTTCGCGGGCAGAGACGGCGGGTGGCAGAGGGGGAGAGCTTCGAAGCCGCGGAGGAGAGCACAGCAACAGGGATGCGGAGAGAAAAGCGGAGAGATTCCCGCACAGAGGATCGGGGCCGACCGGCACTCACCAGGCCAAGAGGCTTATCTGCTTACTCACCGGGGCGGGCGGGGCTGGGAGCTGAGGCTTGGGCTTCGGTCGGAGCACCGGGAGAGGACTGCGGCTGGCGGCGTGAACACAGCCTGAAGGGGTTAGTTCACCACGGCTAGCCGGGAGGGAAAAAGTCTGGAGTTGCCGAAGAAGCAAGAGACTTTTTCTTCCCTCTTTGTTTCCTGGTGCGCGAGGAGAGGGGATTACGAGCGCTGCTTAAAGGAGCTCCAGAGACGGACGCGAGCCGCGGCTCAAAGCACGGACCCCAGAGACGGGCAAGAGACGCTAAGGCTGCTGCTGCCGCCACGAAGCCGCCTGTGTGCGAGCACAGGTCACTATCCACACCCCCCTTCCGGGGAGCCTGTGCAGCCCGCCACTGCCAGGCTCCTGGGATCCACGGACGACTCCCCCGGAAGAACGCACGGCGTGCCTCACGCTGGTGCAACGTCACGCCGGCGCTACGTCACGCCAGCCTCTGCCGCCGCAGGCCCACCCCGCACTCCGTGCCCCTCCCTCCCCCCCCCGGCCTGAGTGAGCCACAGCCCCCGAATCAGCGGCTCCTTTAACCCCGTCCTGTCTGAGCGAAGAACAGACGCCCTCCAGCGACCTACACGCAGAGGCGGGGCCAAATCCAAAGCTGAGCCCTGGGAGTTGTGAGAACAAAGAAGAGAAAGGGAAATCTCTCAGCAGCCTCAGAAGCAGCGGATTAAAGCTCCACAATCAACGTGATGTACCTACACCTGTGGAACACCTGAATACACAACGAATCATCCCAAATTAAGGAGGTGTTCTTAGAGGAAGATTTATGAATTTTTTCCCCATTTCCTCTTTTTCTGAGTGTGTATGTGTATGCGTCTGTGTGAAATTTTGTCTGTATAGCTTTGCTTCCACCATTTGTCCTAGGGTTTTATCCGTCCATTTTTGTTTTTTTATCTCTTAAAAATTATTTTTTATTTTAATAACTTTATTATATTTTATCTTTTTTTATTTCACTTTATCTTCTTTCTTTCTGTTTTTCCATCCCTCCTTCCTTCCTTCCTCCCACCCTCCCTCCCTTCTTTCTTTCTTTCTTTCTTTCTATCTTTATTTCTTACTTTCTTTCTTTCTACTTCTACTAATTCTTTCTACTTTATCCCCCTTTTATTCTAACCCGAGTGGATGAAAGGCTCTTGATGCTGCAGCCAGGAGTCAGTGCTGTGCCTCTGAGGTGGGAGAGCCAACTTCAGGACACTGGTCCACAAGAGACCTCCCAGCTCCACGTAATATCAAATGGCGAAAATCTCCCAGAGATCTCCATCTCAACACCAGCACCCAGCTTCACTCAACGACCAGCAAGCTACAGTGCTGGACATCATATGCCAAACAACTAGCAAGACAGGAACACAACCCCACCCATTAGCAGAAAGGCTGCCTAAAATCATAAAAAGTCCACAGACACCCCAAAACACACCACCAGACGTGGACCTGCCCACCAGAAAGACAAGATCCAGCCTCATCCACCAGAACTAGTGGTGGACTAGGCACTAGTCCCCTCCACCAGGAAGCCTACACAACCCACTGAACCAACCTTAGCCACTGGGGACAGACACCAAAAACAACGGGAGGGCTTCCCTGGTGGCACAGTGGTTGAGAGTCCTCCTGCCGATGCAGGGGACATGGGTTCGTGCCCCGGTCCGGGAAGATCCCACATGCTGCAGAGCGGCTGGGCCCGTGGGCTATGGCCGCTGGGCCTGCGCGTCCGGAGCCTGTGCTCCACAACGGGAGGGGCACAGCAGTGAGGGGCCCACGTATCGCAGAAAAAACAACAACAACAACAACAACAGGAACTACGAACCTGCAGCCTGCAAAAAGGAGACCCCAAACACAGTAAGATAAGCAAAATGAGAAGACAGAAAAACACACAGCAGATGAAGGAGCAAGATAAAAACCCACCAGACCTAACAAATGAAGAGGAAATAGGCAGTCTACCTTAAAAAGAATTCAGAATAATGATAGTAAAGATGATCCAGAATCTTGGAAATAGAATAGACAAAATGCAAGAAACATTTAACAAGGACCAAGAAGAACTAAAGATGAAACAAACAACGATGAACAACACAATAAATGACATTAAAAATACTCTAGATGGGATCAATAGCAGAATAACTGAGGCAGAAGAACAGATAAGTGACCTGGAAGATAATATCGTGGAAATAACTACTGCAGAGCAGAATAAAGAAAAAAGATTGAAAAGAACTGAGGACGCTCTCAGAGACCTCTGGGACAACATTAAACGCACCAACATTCGAATTATAGGGGTTCCAGAAGAAGAAGAGAAAAAGAAAGGGACTGAGAAAATATTTGAAGAGATTATAGTTGGAAACTTCCCTAATATGGGAAAAGAAATAGTTAATCAAGTCCAGGAAGCACAGAGAGTCCCATACAGGATAAATCCAAGGAGAGATATGCTAAGACACATATTAATCAAACTGTCAAAAATTAAATACAAAGAAAACATATTAAAAGCAGCAAGGGAAAAACAACAAATAACACACAAGGGAATCCCCATAAGATTAACAGCTGATCTTTCCGTAGAAACTCTGCAAGCCAGAAGGGACTGGCAGGACATATTTAAAGTGATGAAGGAGAAAAACCTGCAACCAAGATTACTCTACCCAGCAAGGATCTCATTCATATTTGGTGGAGAAATTAAAACCTTTACAGACAAGCAAAAGCTGAGAGAGTTCAGCACCACCAAACCAGCTTTACAACAAATGCTAAAGGAACTTCTCTAGGCAAGTAACACAAGAGAAGGAAAAGACCTACAATAACAAAGCCAAAACAATTAAGAAAATGTGAATAGGAACATACATATCGATAATTACCTTAAATGTAAATGGACTAAATGCTCCCACCAAAAGACACAGATTGGCTGAATGGATACAAAAACAAGACCCATATATTTGTTGTCTACAAGAGACCCACTTCAGACCTAGAGACACATACAGACTGAAAGTAAGGGGATGGAAAAAGATATTTCCTGCAAATGGAAACCAAAAGAAAGCTGGAGTAGCAGTACTCATATCAGACAAAATAGACTTTAAAATAAAGACTATTAGAAGAGACAAAGAAGGACACTACATAACGATCAAGGGATTGATCCAAGAAGAAGATATAACAATTGTAAATATTTATGTACCCAACATAGGAGCACCTCAATACATAAGGCAAATACTAACAGCCATAAAAGGGGAAATCGACAGTAACACATTCATAGTAGGGGACTTTAACACCCCACTTTCACCAATGGACAGATCATCCAAAATGAAAATAAATAAGGAAACACAAGCTCTAAATGATACATTAAACAAGATGGACTTAATTGATATTTATAGGACATTCCATCCAAAAACAACAGAATACACATTCTTCTCAAGTGCTCATGGAACATTCTCCAGGATAGATCATATCTTGGGTCACAAATCAAGCCTTGGTAAATTTAAGAAAATTGAAATCGTATCAAGTATCTTTTCTGACCACAACGCCATGAGACTAGATGTCAATTACAGGAAAAGATCTGTAAAAAATACAAACACATGGAGGCTAAACAATACACTACTTAATAACGAAGTGATCACTGAAGAAATCAAAGAGGAAATCAATAAATACCTAGAAACAAATGACAATGGAGACACGACAACCCAAAATCTATGGGATGCAGCAAAAGCAGTTCTAAGAGGGAAGTTTATAGCAATACAATGCTACCTTAAGAAACAGGAAACATCTCAAATAAACAACCTAACCTTACACCTAAAGCAATTAGAGAAAGAACAAAAAAACCCCAAAGTTACCAGAAGGAAAGAAATCATAAAAATCAGATCAGAAATAAATGAGAAGGAAATGAAGGAAACGATCGCAAAGATCAATAAAACTAAAAGCTGGTTCTTTGAGAAGATAAACCAAATTGATAAACCATTAGCCAGACTCATCAAGAAAAAAAGGGAGAAGACTCAAATCAATAGAATTAGAAATGAGAAAGGAGAAGTAACAACTGACACTGCAGAAATACAAAAGATCATGAGAGATTACTACAAGCAACTCTATGCCAATAAAATGGACAACCTGTAAGAAATGGACAAATTCTTAGAAATGTACAACCTGCCAAGACTGAATCAGGAAGCAATAGAAAATATGAACAGACCAATCAGAAGCACTGAAATTGAAACTGGGATTAAAAATCTTCCAACAAACAAAAGCCCAGGCCCAGATGGCTTCACAGGCGAATTCTATCAAACATTTACAGAAGAGCTAACACCTATCCTTCTCAAACTCTTCCAGAATATAGCAGAGGGAGGAGCACTCCCAAGCTCATTCTACGAGGCCACCATCACCCTGATACCAAAACCAGACAAGGATGTCACAAAGAAAGAAAACTACAGACCAATATCACTGATGAACATAGATGCAAAAATCCTCAACAAAATGCTAGCAAACAGAATCCAACAGCACATTAAACGGTTCATACATCATTATCAAGTGGGGCTTATTCCAGGAATGCAAGGATTCTTCAATACACACAAATCAGTCAATGTAATACACCATATTAACAAATTGAAGGAGAAAAACCATATGATCATCTCAATAGATGCAGAGAAAGCTTTCGACAAAATTCAACACCCACTTATGATAAAAATCCTGCAGAAAGTAGGCATAGAGGGAACTTTCCACAACATAATAAAGGCCATATATGACAAACCCACAGCCAACATCATCCTCAATGGTGAAAAACTGAAAGCATTTCCACTAAGATCAGGAACAAGACAAGGTTGCCCACTCTCACCACTCTTATTCAACATAGTTTTGGAAGTTTTAGCCACAGCAATCAGAGAAGAAAAGGAAATAAAAGGAATCCAAATCAGAAAAGAAGAAGTAAAGCTGTCACTGTTTGCAGATGACATGATACTATACATAGACAATCCTAAAGATGCTACCAGAAAACTCCTAGAGCTAATCAGTGAATCTGGTAAAGTAGCAGGATACAAAATTAATGCACAGAAATCTCTGGCATTCCTATACACTAATGATGAAAAATCTGAAAGTGAAATCAAGAAAACACTCCCATTTACCACTGCAACAAAAAGAATAAAATATCTAGGAATAAACCTACCTAAGGAGACAAAAGATCTGTATGCAGAAAATTATAAGACACTGATGAAAGAAATTAAAGATGATACAAATATATGGAGAGATATACCATGTTCTTGGATTGGAAGAATCAACATTGTGAAAATGACTCTACTACCCAAAGCAATCTACAGATTCAATGCAATCCCTATCAAACTACCACTGGCATTTTTCACAGAACTAGAACAAAAAATTTCACAATTTGTATGGAAACACAAAAGGCCCCGAATAGCCAAAGCAATCTTGAAAATGAAAAATGGAGCTGGAGGAATCAGGCTCCCTGACTTCAGACTATACTACAAAGCTACAGTAATCAAGACAGTATGGTACTGGCACAAAAACAGAAAGATAGATCAGTGGAACAGGATAGAAAGCCCAGAGATAAACCCACACACATATGGTCACCTTATCTTTGATAAAGGAGGCAAGAATATACAATGGAGAAAAGACAGCCTCTTCAATAAGTTGTGCTGGGGAAACTGGACAGGTACATGTAAAAGTATCAGATTAGATCACTCCCTAACACCATACACAAAAATAGACTCAAAATGGAATAAAGACCTAAATGTAAGGCCAGAAACTATCAAACTCTTAGAGGAAAACATAGGCAGAACACTCTATGACATAAATCACAGCAGGATCCTTTTTGACCCACCTCCTAGAGAAATGGAAATAAAAACAAAAATAAACAAATGGGACCTAATGAAACTTCAAAGCTTTTCCACAGCAAAGGAAACCATAAACAAGACAAAAGACAACCCTCAGAATGTGAGAAAATATTTTCAAATGAAGCCACTGACAAAGGATTAATCTCCAAAATTTATAAGCAGCTCATGCAGCTCAATAACAAAAATCAAACAACCCAATCCAAAAATGGGCAGAAGACCCAAATAGACATTTCTCCAAAGAAGATATACAGTCTGCCAACAAACACATGAAAGAATGCTCAACATCATTAATCATTAGAGAAATGCAAATCAAAACTACCATGAGATATCATCTCACACGAGTCAGAATGGCCATCGTCAAAAAATCTAGAAACAATAAATGCTGGAGAGGGTGTGGAGAAAAGGGAACCCTCTTGCACTGTTGGTGGGAATGTAAATTGATACAGCCACTGTGGAGAACAGTATGGAGGTTCCTTAAAAAACTACAAATAGAACTACCATATGACCCAGCAATCCCACTACTGGGCATATACCCTGAGAAAACCATAATTCAAAAAGAGTCGTGTATCAAAATGTTCATTGCAGCTCTATTTACAGTAGCCCAGAGATGGAAACAACCTAAGTGTCCATCAACAGATGAATGGATAAAGAAGATGTGGCACATATATACAATGGAATATTACTCAGCCATAAAAAGAAACGAAATTGAGCTATTTGTAATGAGGTGGATAGACCTAGAGTCTTTCATACAGAGTGAAGTAAGTCAGAAAGAGAAAGACAAATACCGTATGCTAACACATATATGTGGAATGTAAGAAAAAAAAATGTCATGAAGAACCTAGGGGTAAGACAGGAATAAAGACACAGACCTACTAGAGAATGGACTTGAGGATATGGGGAGGGGGAAGGGTAAGCTTTGACAAAGCGAGAGAGAGGCATGGACATATATACACTACCAAATGTAAAATAGCTAGCTAGTAGAATGCAGCTGCATAGCACAAGGAGGTCAGCTCGGTGTTTTGTGACTGCCTGGAGGGGTGGGATAGGGAGGGTGGGAGGGAGGGTGATGCAAGAGGGAAGAGATATGGGGACATATGTATATGTATAACTGATTCACTTTGTTATAAAACAGAAACTAATACACCATTGTAAAACAATTATACTCCAATAAAGATGTAAAAAAAAAAAAAAAAAAACACTCCTAGAACCAATAAATGAGTTCAGCAAGGTCACGAGAGTTAGATCGACACATAAAACTCAATCACGTTTCTATATACTAACAATGAACATGTGGAAATTGAAATTAAAAACAGAATGTCATTGACAACCACCTCAGGGAAAACGAAATACGTAGGTATATACACTCATTAGGCATACACTAAATAAATGGAGTGACATGCCAAGAAGAAAAAATAATAATAATAATGCTATTCACTCTTCCCATGAGAGATCTGTTGCTATGAGGAATATCTAGGAATCTTAGCCCTCACATGATAAGTACAAATGGTAAATTTCATGAAGTTTCTCATATCTTAAAAGAATGCAGTATAATAGAAAACATTATTAGGTTTCATTGTAAAACCCTGGGAACATAGGCAAGCCAGCCTGGAGGCAAGCAGAAATGAGCAGCAACAAAGTTAGAGAAACACAGCAGAAGCCCTGGTCAAACTTTACATGAAGCTTGATTAGGTATCTCTCCATATTTCAGTTTGATGGGCCAATAAACCTGCTTTTCCTGAGTTGGGTCTTTTGTTACTTGCAACTGAAAGTGTGCTAACCCATGCATTCAAATACTCATTTTTTAATGCTTTTATTCATTTATAAACTCAATAAATTTTGAGTAATTAATGATTAAATGACATTAATTTATATCTCCACAAATTCTATATATATGCAATGACAGGTTGCCGATCAAAAATTCCATTAATCACACAAGTAGTGTAATGTATCAAACAGTCATGTTGACATTTTTGCTTGAATGACTTTTTAGTGAATTTAGTAGACATAATAATGACACAGAAGTATAAAATTAAGCTTTTATTTTAGCTAATTTAATAACCTGACCAACAACCTACAAAAGGGGTAAAGTCAGGAAGAGATAATTACCATAGAAATGCTTATTAAAATAATGACGGTTTGGAGTAGCTTTTTAAATTGCCCCAAAATACATATATTTGACTGTGATATAGACACTAAGCATCACATTACACAGCAGTCTGGGACATAAATTAGCACTAACCTTCCTCAGAACAAATTGAAAAGTGGTGTCAAAAATACTAAGAAATGTATTTTTTTGTTCATTGATTTGACTTCTAAAATTTTTCCTAAGGAAATAATTTACTACTGTCCAAAGATATATACAAATATGATATCATAACTGTTATTTTTATAATAGCAGAAATTATATATAAGCATATCCCAAATTAGGATTTAGCTTAAATAAATACAGAACAGAATAAATAATTTACAAACTGAAGAAGTTTCTTATATATGGGGCAGAGTGTCTGATAGTGAAAATAGGACAAAGCTGGGAAACTGACTAGAATCTAGCTGGAGAGCTTTGCCTGCTCACTGTGGAGCTGAGACTTATCCGAAGGGCAAAGTTGAGCTGTTGCAGGGAGTTAATCAGAGGACTGACATGACCATATGTGCATTTTTGTTTTCAACTCACTCTAGCCCTAGGCAGGAGAATGAATGGAAGGCTATAGATTTGTCACTGGACAAAGCTGTCAGGGGGAGAAAAAAGCCATCCCATTTAAAAATATATTTTTAAAACTATTCGACTATTTAAAAACAATCATTTGTTGAGCATATACTATGTGTCAGACACAGTGGGATACTAACATAAACAACTTAAGACCTCCCATGTCAAAATGTGCTTTGATTGAAATAATTTATTTCAACTGTCCCTCTAACTCTCAAGGCAAAGATGATGGAAGCACAGCTATATTTGGACAAGTTTTATTCAACTATTTTTTTAATGTTACAGGGAACAATCTATGCTATATGATATGCAAACAATAAAGGTTTGGTATCTATGAAAGTAAATCTGTATTGTAATCATGTAAACCTTTCAAAAAAGTAATTTGTTCTGTTTATAGTTGTATGACTCTATTGCATTAGGTATAAATAGTAGGAGACCATTGCAGACATGATACATTTGGATGGATTCTAAAATGTATCTTCTGGGTTACAGCAGTAATGAGTTGTGTAGACGTAAAAATCAAAAATAAAAAAGGAGGAAAGTGGGGCTTCCCTGGTGGCGCAGTGGTTGAGAGTCCGCCTGCCGATGCAGAGGACACGGGTTCGTGCCCTGGTCCGGGAAGATCCCACATGCCGCGGAGTGGCTGGGCCCGTGAGCCATGGCCGCTGAGCCTGCGCGTCCAGAGCCTGTGCTCCTCAACGGGAGAGGCCACAACAGTGAGAGGCCCGCGTACCGCACAAAAAAAAAAAAGGAGGAAACGAAGGAAGGAAGGGAGGGAAAGAGGGAGGGAAGGAGGGAGAAAAGAAAGAAGGAAGGATGGAAAGAAAAAATATTGGTCTCAAACCTGATAGCCACAATTGATATATGGAAATATGGTACTTAAGAATCATAGTTTTGGATTCTTCTTCATTCCATTAGAGAATACTCTTCAGCTCTTCTTGTGTAGCAGAATCATCCTTCAGATACTTTTCAGTTGGAACAGAAAGAAGCACCAGAGAGAAAATTGGTATTAAGAATGAATATGACTAGTTTCAGTGGACAGGTGGCCAGTTATTATGTGTGGCTTTTACCTTTGGAAGCAAACTACTCAGTTAATGGGTGAAGCCATTTCTTAGAAACCTAAGCATTTCTTTTGCTTTTTTCCCTTATTGCTTATGCTCTTAAACATATTTAATCATTTCTACATGAGCATTTACTGTGTAGAAACTGTCTAAGTGAGACATGCTAGGAAATTCCTGTAATTATTATGACTTTTTACCCACAGCATTAAATGCAACCTGACTTCTATGGATGCATCTGGATAATTTTCACACCAAAGAAATGAAAGGTGGTAGATCACTATATCTACCTTGCTTAGTTTTCTAGAAGGCTGACGAATCTCAAGATTAATAAATTAGAAAGATATTTTCAAAATTGAGCTCTTGGGTCTTAAAAGTGAACTTCCCCTGTACTTTTTTCCTTGTACTGGGTAGCTCGGTTTTCCGGGGATTAGCAGTGGCTAGGCAGCAGGTCTCTTTTGGAGTATCTGGGCCAGCTACTACTTATCTGGGATCCAGATCCCACATCCCAGACATTGAATTCAACCAAAAATTCACATCACTTCTTAAGGTGGGTTAAGACTGAGGTGGAGGAAAAGCCGGCCATTAAAAGGACATGCACAAACTTCGAACTTCAGGAGTAAATTGTACAATATTAACTACCGTAGTTAACTTGGAAACTTAAAAGGTGATTATGACGGTTCCAAATCAGTACAGCTTTTGCTGATATTAAAATATTCCCTTTGGGATATATGATGTGTCCCAGTAGTTCAAACTCAGGTCTTAAGAACGTTAATTTCCTTGAGTTTTTATAGAGGTTGTAGGGTCAGGAAGTAACCAGGATATTTCAGAACAGGGAGTATATGAATATATCTCCCAGATTTAAAACACACCGTAATATTCCATTTGAGATTGTTGGAGAGGGCTTTTATGAAGCTGAAGTGTTTAACCCATTAGCTGACTGCTTGAATCTTGTCTGATGGCATTTCACTTAAGCATTTTCAAATATAAAATATTGCATAATAGTGAAAGTTGACTAATAAACTTATTTCAAATTTTGCTGAGCCTAGACCATTTTTGTTTGAGAGGTTGGTTATTTAAACAGGGTCAGGCCTTGAACAAAGAAACAAAAGATAAATCATCACTGACATCAAATTTAGAAACATAGATAGCTAAAGAGAGAGAGAGAAATAGATAAATAAGTAGATAATCTTCCAAACAGAAGATATGGTGTCCAGCTCTTTTCTCTTTTCAAGACATTTTCTCTGCTCTCATGACCTGGTTTTATCCCCTGATGCCCTTCTTGCTGACTCTCCTCTTACAAGTACACCTTACTCATGGATATTAGTTGACTATCACAGCACAGTTCTAGATGCTAAGGATATAACCATTAAAAACAAAACTGCACACACACAAGGTCTCTGACACTATGCTACTTACATTATATGGATAGACAACAAAGAATAACTAAGCAAGAACATACATGAAATAAAATTGGCAAGTGATGACAATTATATAAAAAATAAAAGAGGGCAAATGACCCAAGAATTGCTCTGTGATAGGGGAGAGGACAAACGGTTTTATAATGTAGGGGTCACATGACATGCTTTTTCTTCCTTTTTTTCTTTTTTTAGTTTCATCTTTCATGTTGGGTTGTCTTCACTGTGCTTAGTATAATACTTTTTATGTCTTATATATTCAAGAAAGGGTTATTAAAGAATATATGTAATCAGCTCACTAAATGCATGTTTTCATGTTTTCCCTATCTTATTTTTATTAACTTCCTGAGCAGACCTGGCACTCAAAGAAGGGTAAGCTTTACTATATATTATGTTCATTGCTTGAACGAAAATACTACGAAAATACTATGTTTTTCCACATAGCCCAAATAAAGGAGTAAATGATGAAAAGGCAATTTAAGACAAAAGAAGATATTACAAACTGTACTACGACAGAGAAAATATTCCCTAAATGAGCTTAGTATTTGGGAACAGTATTGAGTTGATGCATTTACTGTCTAAAGTTATACATCAACATCGGCTGGAGGGTGTGGATGTTCTGCTCAAGAAGAAATTAGCACAGATATCCAAAATCGTGACCATAGCACAGAAATGTAGAAACATAAAAGAACATTTACATTTCTACAAAAACAATTCCTGCATTTTAAACCGGCATAAAGTTTCTAATCCACAACAACCTAAGGGTTATTTTGTTTGTTCATTACATCTATTCTACAGTAACATACTAGCTGGGGGGAACAGATTAGTTTCCTATGTAGGCAATAGCAAAGCCCTTGCTCTGAAATACCATGCCAACTCATCCCAGCCCTTCCAAACCACTGGTCCTCTCCTCTCCTCCTAACAATAGGTGTAACAACATCTCCCTGATGCCATAAGTCTGGCCCATAAAAAACACCATTTGTTGAAGACTTTGTACTCCGGTGGCAGACAGCCTGTGTTCAGTAATCATCGCTTGAACACTTAATTCTTCTGTGACCCTAGGTTGCTTACACATACATCTATCAGTTTCTTCATTTATATGACCTAAATAACAGCAGTACTTAACATCGGGGTGTTGTGAAGATTAAATTAGCTCATACAGGGCTTGGAACAATGCTTGACACAAAAAATAAAAACGTTCCATATACATATGTTATTGTTATCATTATCATGTTTATTTACTGGGCTTCTATCAGCCTTATTCTATTTTATTTCTCAATTTAGTCAGAGCTCAGGTGGAGGAAATTGGAGCATTATCAGACACTGATATTTGGAGCCAAGAATGGATCAGGAAAGTTGGGAAATAAGACGAGAAGTAAAAATTAGCCCTCAAAAACACAACGAGAAGCTTTTAGTAGAGCTTGGGAACAGGGGGAGTGTGTGATCAAAGATATTGACCTTGGCCATGTGGAGACATACTATGGCATAGAGCGCAGCTCTACATAATTTGGGTGGAAAATATTACACAGACTAAATTTTCAACCACAGTATGGAATGACCTGCTGTGCACATGATCTGTGCGTTGTTACAGATGATCAGGGCCAGCAAGTCGACTGGCTACCAGGAGTGCCAGAGAGATACCTACAGTCTCCCGAAGGTGCCAGCAGGATTGCCCAGATTTTTTTTTTTCCTAGGGAGGCCATACCTCTTGTTTCCATAGGCTTCATGAATAAAATCAGTGGATTAGAAGAAAAACAGGGATTTCAGGAAGAAGATGCTTCCTTTCCATTCCTGATGCCTCCTCAGTGAGAGAGGTCCAAACTGCCTCTCACCCGGCCAGCATGCTGGCAGCTAAAACATCTTGTTTCTGCAAATTTTACAGAATTCTAGACTCCATTGCTTCAGCCTCCATTGGCTTTCTGGTAAATGTGGGAAAAATAAATTGGATGTGCTTGTCTTAGTTCTGATTCTCCTCTTGAGGAGAAAGCCTAACCTTCAAGAACTAGAGTTCTCTGTTTTTAACATTCTAGGAGTCCCCATCCCTGTCTCTACAACCCCCTTGCCCATGCACGCACATACACACACGGGGAGGCAAATGCAGCCCATCGTGTCCACGACTAGGTAAACAGTCTACTAACTCTGGAGTTGAGATTCTACATCGATATGGACTTCACATTAGGTTACATATTCATATTTAACAGTTTTTAATAAATAGGTTGATACCTGGGCCTCCAATCTGCCTTACTTTTGATTTAATTTCTCAGTATGTGCAAACAGTGAGAAAGAGAATGTCTTAGCAATCTCTTGATCTGCAGCCACGATTTCCCCATTTAAGTTAACACAGTGAAGAACTTCTTGAATACATTAAACCATTTACTCCTTGGACTTTATAATCATTTGTCAGGAGGGAAATATAAATTAAAACCACCATGAGATACCACTACACACCTATTAGAATGGTCAAATTTAAAAGATCGACCATACCAAGTGTTGGAGAGAAAATGAAGAACTGATACTCTCATAAACTACTGGAATGTAAACTGGTAGAACCACTTTAGAAAAGTCTTGTCAGTTTCTTATTATAAAATAATGCAGTTAATAAATGACCCAACAGTTCCATTATTTGGTATTTACTCAAGAGAAATAAAGATGTATGTCCACAAAAAAAAAAAAGAACAACACCTCTGTCAGAATATCAAGTTTCTCATGTTTCTTATCATGACCTTCATTTATTACAGAGGCTTTAATTGTGGAAAGGCTCTCCCTTGATTGCTTCAAAACAATATTCTGAGAAGCATCAGCTATCGACCAACATGACAACTCTCTCAATATAGGGATCTGTCCTGTATCCAATCACTTACGAGTTAATTTACATTTAAAAAAACACAGTCCATAGCAGAACATACAATATTTTTAGGAGAGAGATGATTCTGTACCTAGAGAAATAAAATGTTGGCTTTTCAAATTTGTCTCTGAGCCAGCCCTCTCACAGACACCTGGCTGAGTTCTGTGGGAAAAAAGGTTGAAATAAGTAAAAATGAAAGAAATTTTGACTAAAATCTTTGTAAACTTTCCAAGACAAACAGCTATGTGTTAGGAACTAGTATTCAACAGAGAGAATGCAGCTACTCAGGAGGGTGTCGCTCAGCTGTGGTGATGACTGCATGGACAGTTCGAGACTTCTGGAAATAGATAAGAGTACTCACCATTGGGGGCAAGAGGGTATGGCAAGAGGGAGAGGTAGAAACTAGTAAATATCTCACGGTCAATGGACAAGAATTTCTTACACATACAATACACTTATTGGGGATTTCAGTAACAATAGGACGTGAGAATTCGCAATTGGAGACTAGAGTCAGCAAATATACAGACCATTATCGTTTATTGTGTAATAGACAGTTACAGATGTTGTTGATCCTTAAAAACTGGGGCTTCCTTTCAGGGGAAGGGGCCTTCAGAATATTTTTTCTGCCTAAAGCCAGAGCTTAAATTCTTCTAGTAAATGTTCTCTCTCCTGAGAAATATTCTCTCAGTCTGGATAGTATGTCTATTAGAGTCTTCAGAAAATTAGAGAAAACTAATTACAGGATAATGATGAGTTCCCTGAGAAGAACTGAAACCCTGCCATGTCCAGGAGGTCAAGGCCTGATTTCTTCAATAAACTCTAAGCTCTCTACATCCCCAAAGCAAAACATTTGCCTAAAATATAATGGGTTCTTAAGACATAACTGTTGATTGGTAAATAAATGTAGGTCATCAAGTTATTTCTAAATTTACCCCTCAATTTCTTCTTATTCATAATGTATACATAGAATTCTTAATTTAAACTATGGATGAATGTTTAAATTGGAATATAATTATGTGTCATTTTAGTTAACTGAAGAGACCCTATTGAATGACTCACATACTCAAGGACGATATATTCAAAAATAGGTTCTAACTTCAGATGAATTGTGAACTAGAGATGATACTTTTTCTTTTCAGATAGCAATGACTAATTGCTCTTTTTTTTGGCCATCAAAGAAATATTTTCTATATGATGCACGTTATGCTTGTCCTTTTTGACATTCTTTTTGATGCTGATAAAATTAAAAGGTATCTTAGTAGTAATTATGAGCTTATAATGGCTTAAGATATCAATTTGCCTGCATAGAATATTTTCAACTTATTAAGAAACACAATAAAAGGAAGACAAAGCCTTAAGTGATAAAATAACTGAAGTCATAAGTGTATTACAACTGAGGTAAACACATAGCCCAACATCTTCTCAATAGAAGAGTTTGTCTTCTACTTGCTTATTACTACATTCTGGAAACAATATTTAAATAGGCAATATTTTGCAGGTCTAAGAGTGTCCTGTAGTCACTCAGTGGGAACCCACACATATGTTTCACAATAATTGAGTCCTAAATGCTTTAACAATGGCAGATAATCATGAGAATTCTTGGGCCTCTCCTGGGTTAGGTATGGCATCTTTAGAAAACACTCGCATAATATTAACAAATTGTCTTGGCTTGATAGAGATTTGTAGAAATGTTTTTATCTCTGGCTTGATAAAAATATTTTACTATCTTTTCATTTATTTCAAAAAGTTTTACAAAGGGCAAAGGTTTCGAGTGTCTGTGATCAGAATGTAACTAAACGTGGCATTCCCTTTTGTTCCCAGTTTTAATGAGTCATCTGACTACTCTGGAATAGTTTCATTAAGTTATTTTCCTTAAGGTTTTACAAATCTTAAATTCCTTAAAATGAAAAACTGTGGCACCTCAAGAATTAACAAAATGATGCTTATCGCTTCCCCTGAAACATGACCTAACAAGTGTGAAACATAAATAACAGATTGATAAAATGAAGGCTTCACAATTCCATTAGATCCAGCTTTCAACACACACATTTAGTTGTACTATGGGAAAAAAATGATTATATAGGAATATAATCTATGCTATGGTAACTCAAATATTTAAATATCTTCCAATAAATGGTCAGTAATGATGACAGTGATTATAAACCAATGTTTTATAAAATGTTGTGTTCCTGCCCATCAAGAGTTTCAAAGTGTTTTACTAGACGATATATGGATGATGAAGTTGAGCTATATCTTGTGTCTACATTGGCAAGAATTTGAAATGACATTTGTGTTCAAAAGGCAATAAACCCCAGAGAGAACAGAAAGAAACATGCCCACATTCCTCAGTATATTTGTATATTTACCAGTGTTTTTCTTGAATCAAATTGACTTTCCTTTTTTCCTGCATGAAAGATATGTGATAAATATAATAGCTCTGAAAAATTCGTGTATGAGGAATACCAATAGGAATAAATGTTTCCCTGGAGAGGTACACAGAAAGATACACAGAAAGAGCACACAGAAAGATTCCAGTTACTCTTTCTTTATTTATATTGGTGTTATGCTTTTGCTTATAATATTTGAATTTTATAATCATAATTATACTGTTTGAAAATATTTTTATGTGCTTATTATCCAAATCAACAAGAAAGTGTTATTCATAGACCTAAGAAGGACCCCAAAATACATATTCAGGTTGATTGTTAATGTTTTTACTCCTTTTACCAAACTGTCCATTGCAACATTAGTCATGAGGCCTAAAATGGGATTATTTCTCTAAAAAATATTGTCATACATAATGACCAAGAACATACACTACATTTAACATAGATTTTAAGTCATTTGATCTCAAGTAGGCAAAAGGAAAGAAACCTACAAAGAGGTAAAGTCTGTGGGCTCTGTAGATAAATCCAACAGAGTCTTGGGGGAAAAAAAAGGTGACCTTTATCCACTGCCTGATTTTGGCCAGATTTGTCATGGCTGTTCATATATTTAAGCTATTTTAAAGATGCTGTTTCTTATCAAAAATATTTTCTAAAAACAGCAGGGAAAATATTAGTAGTTATAAAGTTATATGAGCTGGATATCTCTTTGACCATCTGTGTTATCTATTGTACGTGTGACTCTGCATACCCATCTTGTATTTTCATAATTGGCCCTCTAATCTAAATACAAAATGATCACCCACGAATGCCAGCTTGACTGGGATGAGAATTACAAGCATATGTACAGTACCTCGGGTATTATTGTCAGAACACTACAAAATATGTTTGTGACTCTTGTATATAATTACACCCTGGACTCATTATAGCTAGAAATAACGCAGTCTTTTATTCAAGTCAGGATGACTCTGGACCCAGTGTAAATGTTGCTCAGCTGTATTGTCATACAGAACACAGATGACACTGCTAAAAGTTGTTTGGGAACAGTCACAGCTAAATTGGCAGATTCAATAGCATAGGAGAACTGAATCCCAATGCTGGGTTGAGAAAGAAAAATGCGCTTAGTGACTTTACCTGGTTAGTGACAAGACTCATCAAAATGTATTCCTGTTTTTCTTTCCACATACAGGGACAGTTCCTTTGCAGCTGTGAAATATGTTGGTACTATTTATTTCAGTGATATGATATAGTAAATATTTGGTTTTAAGAATGAATTTGCTTATAGTTGTGGTTGGTCAGGATAGAATGGGACACTAAAGAGATGGTGACTTTTTTTCTATCATCTTCATCATCTACAGTTGCCAATTTCAAAGTGCTCGACAATGTTAAGTTACTGACTTTGCTAATAAGATAGAGTCCCCTATGACCCCATCTCGATTATGATCTATTTCTACTTTATATTTATTTGTTCTCATGATTGAGATCTTCTCATGATTGGCCCATCCTTATCTTTACCTTCTTATTTCATATGTTATCTCCTCAAGCATGGCTTTCCTGATGTTCTTTTTAAAATTCCTTCTGCAAATCACCAGCCCCTAGTATTTCACATTGTTCATTCTCTTTACATAATTTATCATAATCTATTTATTTAAATTATTGTTTTAGTCTTTCCACAATATAATGCAAGTTCTTTGTATCAGTATAAGAGAAGGGATCCTTTTTGTTTTGATCACAACTAGATCCCCAAGACCTAGCATGGGGTTGGGTATACAATGATTGTTCAAAAAATACTGATAAATGGATAAATGAATAAATAACAGACATTTAAAGAACATTAACCCTAAACAACTGGATTGGCGTTATTGCTGCTATGGCGATAGTGTGTTTATCCTTAGTAGGTTGGCTCTAAGTAAATCATGTATCACTGGTTCTACACATTTAAAATGATTTGGGGACATTTACAAAACTGAATATTGTTGCTGTGTTCAAAATTATTTTATTGTCTGGAACCAGACAATGACATTAAAAAAAAAAAAATTGCGGGGGAGGTTTCCCTGGTGGCGCAGTGGTTAAGAATCTGCCTGCCAGTGCAGGGGACACAGCTTCGAGCCCTGGTCCGGGAATACCCCACATATCGCGGAGCAACTAAGCCCGTGCGCCACAACTACTGGGCCTGCACTCTAGAGCCCGTGAGCCACAACTACTGAAGCCTGTGTGCCTAGAGCCTGTGCCCTGAAACAAGAGAAGCCACTGCAGTTAGAAGCCCACGCACTGCAACAAAGAGTAGCCCCCGCTCGCCACAACTAGAGAAAGCCCGCACACAACAACGAAGACCCAACACAGCCCAAAATAAATTTAAAAAAAAATTTTTTTTCTTGACTTACCTTTAATTTTATCCTTGTTGTAATTCAAGGAATATTTCCTGACTTCTTTTTCTTACCTGAAAAAAAGGGGTTGGGGAGTTTGATACTAGTTCAGCTTCATGATCAATTTCCTCATGGTATTTAATTTTATTCTTATGTCTGCAATATTGTGGTCCTTGCTAATCTTCATATCCATAGCCCCAGGAGACAATTCATTTGACTGATCGCTTTTGATTGCTCTTGGATCTGATTATTAGATAAATGATAATGATATTAATGTCTCAAATGAAATATTTTTTCTCAAATGTCAGATATCTCTTCCTATTCTTATAGATTTTATCTCAGTAGTATCATAGAGGCAACTTTATTTTTTTAAAAAACCTACCTTATAAAATAAATACTGAAATGATAAAATCATGAAAAATTAGAGCTGAAAGAGATCCTAGTCATTTGGACTGCTTTTCAGATGAGGAAATGAAGGTCCAGTGATATTTAAAAAATTGCTTAAAGTCACAGAGATAGTAGAAAATTCAGGGCATCCTGTTCTTTCCCTTAAAATTTTACTCTGGTTGCATATTATTACTTTAAGTGATGCATCTCCTATGGAGTGTTATTCATTCTATTAAGAGAGAAAAGTACACAAACAAGACAGAATCTAGTAACATTTCTGCAAATGTGTCTTCCTCTTTTGTGTTTTATGACTTTGCACATGATGCTCGGATTGCTTGCTCTATCTTGAGGATTCAGAGCTCTTTTATCAACTCGCAAAACCCTGTTCAAACATGACCATTGTATTGGGAGGTCCCTTAAGCATCTGTCCTGCAACCAATTAGAGTTAATACCACTTAGGATGGATGTATTTTTTGTATACCTTCCAGATACTATCATTACAGCAAGTATTACCTATAATTTCTTATGCACAATGGTCTAAAAATCTTTAAATATGTTAGTTTATATTTATAGAGCAGAAGCAGCATCTGTTACACCACTGCATCTCCTCCTAGTGTCTAGCAAAATTATGGAAAATTGCAAAAAATTACAGAAAAAAGAGCAGACTTGTGGAAGAGATTCTGAAGCAGCCCTATTCCTGTCTCCCTCTAATCCTACTCATTTATTCAGTGCAGTTAGATTTTCCCCTGTATTTGAATGAAAACTCAGGCATGTTCCATGAGTGCCCTTGGCAAACTCTTGTAATAAAATATTCTACAGCCATTTTACATCACAGAACACAGTCTCAATTCAGTAACTTTAAATCTAAGTGTCCATCAATAGATGAATGGATAAAGAAGATGTGGCACATATATACAATGGAATATTACTCAGCCATAAAATGAAATGAAATTGAGTTATTTGTAGTGAGGTGGATGGACCTAGAGTCTGTCATACAGAGTGAAGTAAGTCAGAAAGAGAAAAACAAATACCGTATGCTAACACATATATTTGTAATCTAAAAAAAGATGGTCTGATGAACCTAGGGGCAGGACAGGAATAAAGACACAGACAGAGAGAATGGACTTGGCGGACATGGGGAGGGGGAAGGATAAGCTGCAATGAAGTGAGAGAGTGGTATGGACATATATACATTACCAAGTGTAAAATAGCTAGTGGGAAGCAGCTGCATAGCACAGGGAGATCAGCTCGGTGCTTTGTGAGCACATAGAGGGGATAGGGAGGGTGGGAGGGAGGCACAAGAGGGAGGAGATATGGGGATATATGTATACGTATAGCTGATTCACTTTGTTATACAGCAGAAACTAATACAACATTGTAAAGCAATTATACTCCAATAAAGATGTTAAAAAATAATAATACAAACACCAAGCCATTTTATTGTTTAAAATTTATTTATTTATTTATTTTCAGCTGCATTGGGTCTTCGTTGCTGCACATGGGCTCTCTCTAGTTGCAGCGAGCGGGGGCTACTCCTCGTTGCAGTACACGGGCTTCTCATTGCAGTAGCTTCTCTTGTTGTGGAGCACAGGATGTAGGTGCATGGGCTTCAGCAGTTGCAGCATGCAGGCTTCAGTAGTTGTGGCACACGGGCTTAGTTGCTCTGCGGCATGTGGGATCTTCCTGGACCAGGGCTCGAACCCGTGTCACTTCCATTGGCAGGCGGATTCTTAACCACTGCGCCACCAGGGAAGTCCCATACACCAAGCCATTTTAAATCTGAGACTTTACCCATCCCTCATGTTGGAACTTCATTCAGAAACGTCAACTTTTACAAAAAGATTGGTCAGCATCTTCTCTCTTTCTCCCTCTAAACCTTCCTTTCCCCCTCCATATCTTCCCAGCCAAAGTTTCCAGGGGTTCGAGCATGTGCGAGGGAGAAGAGGAAGATCTTTTCTTGACAAGCCCTGACTTGGGAAGCAGGCATTGATATGCTCTATACTTTGGAGATACTCAAAGTGAAATCTTTCCCTCGTGGGCATGTTTACGGATGGTGTGGAGTCCACCCAGTTGCTGGGAATCTCTCCTCTATCTTTCCCAATTGGCAAATCCTTCTCTATTCTGCTTGGTTGATGTAACACCTCCCAATAGATTTAGGAAACTGTTAGTCCACTACCGTCATCCCTCTGCTGAGGGAGCAGCTCCACACCTCCTTCTCAAGGAGGTAGAATAGAAATCACCATTGGCTCTCTCCAACAATCAGTATTCCTTCCCTTATCCTATTAAGTTCATCTCCTTGAAGCATTTCTCTCTACACTTGGGGATGGGACATGGCATTCCATCAATCAACCTCTCCAAAATATTCCTATGTGAACTTTTCTGCAAACCTCAACTAACTCCTGACAATTTTATGCCATCTATATGATACCAGGTATATATCTATGTACCTGTAATACCAGCTATAAAACTGTTTTTTAACATAATCTGTTAAAAATTGTTTTGTAAGATCTAACACTTCTCATAGATTTTTTTTCCACCTATTTTTTGGACCTCAATGCAGACTTATATTTTAACATCCTATTACATTAGCATATTCTAGGTATAAATGTATAGTATAAAATATATTTATTCAATAAATAAATTATCATATGAATGTGTTGAATAAAGTGATATTTAGGATTCTGGTAGTTCTCCTCAGCAAAAGAGAAACATTTGGGATATCCACTTATTTCTGGGGAAAATATAAGTAGATCTAGAAGAAACCCAAAGTTATTAATAAATTCTGAGGCATATAACATTGAGGATATATGTGCTAAAAAGTAAAATATTTTATGGATTATTTAGTCATATGTAAAATCTAACTATCATATTTTATTCATGAAAATGAAACTAAATTCTCAAGTGGTATGTTCCCAAATTACCTACCAAATAACAAGCTTAAAATAAATTTTTTTAAAAAGCCTTTATTTAAATTACTACTAGGATATCTCAGAGGCAGTTGATCCTGAATGTATCAAGGAAAGATTTAACGAGACTCTTAACAATCAAGTTATCATTTTTCTGCTATTACTCACACTATAGTTTGTTTATTTGTTTAAGCTATATTGGTTTTATAACATATAAGAGATCAAACCTCAATATTGTCCAGAGGTTCTGGAACATTTGTACTTCTTTAAAAGCAACTTGTGGTAAAGATTGTGCTATGGAAGAATCCACCTTTGATTGAGGCCATGCTCCTGGATGCCACGTCTAGAAGAGGCTGAAGCAAGTTCCTGTGATCAGAAGTATGTCTTCCTGCAACACATCACAGCTGTTTCCAGTAAGCAGTCTTCAGCTCATGAAGAATATGGGTGTGGTACCTACAGCCTCATAAACTGCCCACTATCTGTTCCACGGAACTTACTATGGGGAAGGCTCCTTGGATCCTCTGAGTTCCTTTGATATCACTGAGAAATGTCTAAGTTATTAGGGAAAACTAATAAAGGAAATGTATTTTTTACCATAGGGACAAAATGTGTCCTTACAATGCTTCTAGTACACTTTTCTCATAAACAGTATTTTTACATTGCAGTGAGAGAATCATTTTAATGACGTCAAGCTAAAGCCTAGAGATGTAATCTTTCTAAATTACCTTTCTATCATTTTGTTCATTTAGTGGTTTCTCAAATATGGGTAGCTGAAAGTTTATTAATTTTGCTGATGACACAGGTGATCTGCAAGGACTTAAAAACAGTCAAATGTGAAGCCTCATGAAATTTACTGGTGTCCAATCATGGATTATCATCTGAAAATAAATAACCAGATGTTTTAAATAGATATTTTATCTTCAAATTTTTGTTTACAATTTGTAAAAAAAATTAATTACTGTGTTGATTCTGAAGTTTCTATCAGCATCATATAAAACTTATCTCAAATGCTACCTACTTGAGAAATCTGTGCCTTACTGTGGACCTGAATAGAATTAGTATCTCAACAGCTTGTACAAAGTTTTTGCCTTCTCCATTCTTCAAGTCCCATATTATAGGTTTTTATAATTTATTATTTAAATCCAGTTTCCCCTGTAAGAGCTGTGACTATGTCTTGTTCAAATTTATATTTCTAGTATCTATCTCAGATCTTGGTACATATTTTGCTTAAGAGGACCACAATTCAAAGACACCCAGTGATAATTTAAAATAAATACACAGAGGGACCTTCAAGATGGTGGAGGAGTAAGACGTGGAGATCACCTTCTTCCCCACAAATACAACAAAACTGCATCTACATGTGGAACAACTCCTACAGAACACGTACTGACACTGGCAGAAGACCTCAGACTTCCCCAAAGGCAAGAAAATCCCCACATATCTGGGTAGGGCAAAAGAAAAAAGGAAAAACAGAGACAAAAGAATAGGGACGGGACCTGCACTTCTGGGAGGGAGCTGTGAAGGAGGAAAAGTTTCCACACACCAGGAAGCCCCTTCACTGGCAGACACCAGAGGGTGGACGGCGGGGGAAGCTTCGCAGTCATGGAGGAGAGCGTAGCAACAGGCGTGCAGAGGGCAAAGCGGAGGGATTCCCGCACAGAGGGTCGGTGCCGACCAGCACTCACCAGCCTGAGAGGCTTGTCTGCTCACCCGCCAGGGGGGCGGGGCTGGGAGCTGAGGCTTGGGCTTCGGTCGGATCCCAGGGAGAGGACTGGGGTTGGCTGCGTGAACACAGCTTGAAGGGGGATAGTGCGCCACAGCTAGCCGGGAGGGAGTCTGGGAAAAAGTCTGGACCTGCCTAAGAGGCAAGAGACCATTGTTTCGGGGTGCGCGAGGAGAGGGGATTCAGAGCACCGCCTAAACAAGCTCCAGAGACAGGTGCGAGCCGCGGCTATCAGCACAGACACCAGAGACGGGCATGAAATGCTAACACTGCTGCTGCCATCACCAAGAAGCGTGTGTGCGAGCACAGGTCACTATCCACATCTCCACTCCCTGGAGCCAGTGCAGCCCGCCACCGCCAGGGTCCCATGATCCAGGGACAACTTCCCTGGGAGAAGACACGGTGCCTCAGCCTGGTGCAATCTCACACCAGCCTGTGCTGCCACAGGCTCGCCCCGCATTTCAATTATAACTACTGTACTCCTCGCCTCCCCTAGCCTAAATGACCCAGAGCTCTCTAATCAGCTGCTTCTTTAACCCCATCCTGTCTGGGCAGGAACAGAGACCTGAGGGCGACCTACACACAGAGGTAGGGCCAAAACCAAAGCTGAACCCCAGGAGCTGTGCGAACAAAGAAGATAAAGGGAAATTTCTCTGTTCAGCCTCAGGAGCAGCAGATTAAATCCCCACAATCAACTTGAGGTACCCTGCATCTGTGGAATACCTGAATAGACAACGAATCAACCCAAAATTGAGGCGGTGGACTTTGGGAGCAACTGTAGACTTGGAGCTTGCTGTCTGTGACTGTCTTGTTTCTGATTTTTATGTTTACCTTAGTATAGTTTTTAGCACTTTTTATCATTGGTGGATTTTTTATTGGTTGGGTTGCTCTCTTCTTCTTTTTATTATTACTTCCCTCCCTCCCTCCCTTCCTCCTTTTTTCTTCCTTCCTTCCTTCCTTCCTTCCTTCCTTCCTTCCTTCCTTCCTTTCTTCCTTCCTTCCTTTCTTTTTTGCGATACACGGGCCTCTCACTGTTGTGGCCTCTCCCATTGCGGAGCACAGGCTCTGGACATGCAGGCTCAGCAGTCATGGCTCACGGACCCAGCCACTCCATGGCATGTGGGATCTTCCCGGACCGGGGCACGAACCCGTGTTCCCTGTATCGGCAGGCGGACTCAACCACTGCGCCACTGGGGAAGCCCACTTTCTTTATTTCTTCCTTCCTTCCTTCCTTCCTTCTTTCTTTCTTTCTTTCTTTCTTTTTTTCTCCCTTTTCTTCTGAGCCATGTGGCTGACAGGGTCTTGATGCTCCAGACTGATGTCAGGACTGAGGCTCTGAGGTGGGAGAACCGAGTTCAGGACATTGGACCAACAGAGACCTCCCGGCCCCATGTAATATCAATCGGCAAGAGCTCTCCTAGCGATCTCTGTGTCAATGCTAAGACTCAGCTCCACCCAACGGCCAGCAAGCTGCAGTGCTGGACGACCCATGCCAAACAACTAGCAAGACAGGAACAGAACCCCACCTGTTAGCAGAGAGCCTACCTAAAATCTTACTAAGTAGACAGACACCCCAAAACACACCACCAGAGGCAGTCCTGACCATCAGAAAGACAAGATCCAGACCCACACACCAGAACACAGGCACCAGACTCCTCCACAAGGAAGCCTACACAAGCCAATAAACCAACCTTACCCACTGGAGGCAGACACCAAAAAAAATGGGAACTACGAACCCGCAGCCTGCGAAAAGGAGACCCCAACACAGTAAGTTAAGCAAAATGAGAAGACAGAGAAATATGCACCAGGTAAAGAAGCAAGGTAAAAACCCACCAGACCAAACAAATGGAGAGGAAATAGGAGGTCTACCTGAAAAAGAATTCAGAGTAATGATAGTAAAGATGATCCAGATTCTTGGAAATAGAATGGGGAAAATACGAGAAACGTTTAACAAGGACCTAGAAGACCTAAAGAGCAAACAAACAATGATGAATAATAATAAATGAAATTAACAGTTCTCTAGAAGAAATCAATAGCAGAATAACTGAGGCAGAAGAATGGATAAGATACCTGGGAAATAAAATAGTGGAAATAACTACGACAGAGCAGAATAAAGAAAAAAAAAGTGAAAAGAATTGAGGACAGCCTCAGAGACCTCTGGGACAACACAAACACACCAACATTCGAATTATAGAGGTCCCAGAAGAAGAAGAGAAAACGAAAGAGTTTGAGAAAATATTTGAAGAGATTATAGTTGAAAACGTCCCTAACATGGGAAAGGAAATAATCAATCAAGTCCAGGAAGAGCAGAGAGTCCCATACAGGACAAATCCAAGGAGAAACACACCAAGACACATATTAATCAAATTATCAGAAATTAAATACAAAAAAAAATATTAAAGGGAGCAAGGGAAAAGCAACAAATAACATACAAGGGAATCCCCATAAGGTTAACAGCTGATCTTTCAGCAGAACTCAGCAAGCCAGAAGGGAGTGGCAGGACATATTTTAAGTGATTAAAGGGAAAAACCTACAACCAAGATTACTCTACCCAGCAAGGATCTCATTCAGATTCAAGGAAGAAATTAAACCTTTAGACACAAGCAAAAGTTAAGAGAATTCAGCACCACCAAACCAGCTTTACAACAAATGCTAAAGGAACTTCTCTAGGCAGGAAACAGAAGAGAAGGAAAAGACCTACAAAAAACAAACCCAAAACAATTAAGAAAATGGTAATAGGAACATACATATTCATAATTCCCTTAAATGTAAATGGAGTAAATGCTTCAACCAAAAGACATAGACTGGCTGAATGGATACAAAAACAAAACATGTATATATGCTGTCTACAGGAGACCCACTTCAGACCTACGGACACATACAGACTGAAAGTGAGGAGACAGAAAAAGATATTCCATGCAAATGGAAATCAAAAGAAAGCTGGAGTAGCAATTCTCATATCAGACAAAATAGACTTTAAAATAAAGACTATTACAAGAGACAAAGAAGGATACTACATAATGATCAAGAGACCAATCCAAATAATAGATATAACAACTGTAAATATTTATGCACCCAACATAGGAGCACCTCAATATATAAGGCAAATGCTAACAGCCATAAAAGGGTGAGTCAACAGTAACAAAATTATAGTATGGAATTTTAACACCCCACTTTCACCAATGGACAGATCACCAAAAATGAAAATAAATAAGGAAACACAAGCTTTAAATGACACATTAGACAAGATGGACTTAATGGATATTTATAAGACATTCCATCCAAAAACAACAGAATACACTTTCTTCTCAATTGCTCATGGAACATTCTCCAGGATAGACCATATCTTGGGTAACATATCAAGCCTTGGTAAATTTAAGATAATTGAAATAGTATCAAGTATCTTTTCTGACCACAACACTATGAGACTAGATATCAATTACAGGGAAAAAAACTGTAAAAAATAGAAACACATGGAGGCTAAACAATATGCCATTAACTAATCAAGAAATCACTAAAGAAATCAAAGAGGAAATTTAAAAATACCTAGAAACAAATGACAATGAAAACATGACAACCCAAAACCTATGGGATGCAGCAAAAGCAGTTCTAAGAGGGAAGTTTATAGCAATAAAATCCTACCTCAAGAAAAAAGGAAAATCTCAAATAAACAACCTAACCTTACACCTAAAGCAATTAGAGAAAGAAGAACAAAAAGAAAAAAAAAAAAAAACCCCAAAGTTAGCAGAAGGATCAGATCAGAAATAAATGAAAAAGAAATGAAGGAAACAATAGCAATAAATCAATCAAATAAAATCAAATAAAATCAATCAAATAAAATATAAATCAATAAAACTAAAAGTTAGTTCTTTGAGAAGATACACAAAATTGATTAACCATTAGCCAGACTCATCAAGAAAAAAGGGAGAAGACTCAAATCAACAGAATTAGAAATGAAGAAGGAGAAGTAACAACTGACACTGCAGAAATACAAAGGATCATGAGAGATTACTACAAGCAACTCTATGCCAATAAAATGGCCAACCTGGAAGAAATGGACAAATTCTTAGAAAAGCACAACCTTCCAGGACTGAACCAGGAAGAAATAGAAAATATGAACAGACCAATCACAAGCACTGAAATTGAAACTGGGATTAAAAATCTTCCAACAGGGCTTCCCTGGTGGCGCAGTGGTTGAGAGTCCGCCTGCCAATGCAGGGGACACGGGTTCGTGCCCCGGTCCGGGAAGATCCCATGTGCCGCGGAGCGGCTGGGCCCGTGAGCCATGGCCACTGAGCCTGTGCGTCCGGAGCCTGTGCTCCGCAATGGGAGAGGCCACAACAGTGAGAGGCCCGCGTACTGCAAAAAAAAAAAAAAAAAAAAAAAATCTTCCAACAATAAAAATCCCAGGACCAGATGGCTTTACAGGTGAATTCTATCAAATATTTACAGAAGAGCTAACACCTATCCTTCTCAAACTCTTCTAAAATATAGCAGAGGGAGGAACACTCCCAAACTCATTCTATGAGGCCAGCATCATCCTGTTACCAAAACCAGACAAAGATGTCACACACAAAAAAAAACTACAGACCAATATCACTGATGAACATAGATGCAAAAATCCTCAACAAAATACTAGCAAACAGAATCCAACAGCACATTAAAAGGATCATACACCATGATCAAGTGGGGTTTAGCCCAGGAATGCAAGGATTCTTCAATATATGCAAATCAATCAATCAATGTGATACACTATATCAACAAACCGAAGGGTGAAAACCATGTGATCATCTCAATAGATGCAGAAAAACTTTTGACAGAACTCAACACCCATTTATGTGAAAAACTCTCCAGAAAGTAGGCATAGAGAGAACTTACCGCAACATAATAAAAGCCATATACAACAGACTCACAGCCAACTTCGTTCTCAATGGTGAAAAACTGAAAACATTTCCTCTAAAATCAGGGAGAAGGCAAAGATGCCCACTCTCACCACTATTCTTCAACATAGTTTTGGAAGTTTTAGCCACAGCAATCATAGAAATAAAAGGAATCTAAATTGGAAAAGAAAAAGTAAAGCTGTCACTGTTTGCAGATGACATGATCCTATACATAGAGAATCCTAAAGATGCTACCAGAAAACTACTAGAGCTAATCAATGAATTTGGTAAAGTTGCAGGATACAAAGTTAATGCACAGAAATCTCTTGCAGGCCTATACACTAATGATGAAAAATCTGAAAGAGAAATTAAGGAAACACTGCCATTTACCACTGCAACAAAACAAATAAAAAAGCTAGGAATAAACATACTGAAGGAGACAAAAGACCTGTATGCAGAAAAACACTGATGAAAGAAGTTAAAGATGATACAAACAGATGGAGAGATATACCATGTTGTTGGATTAGAAGTATCAACATTGTGAAAATGACTATACAACCCAAAGCAATGTACAGATTCAATGCAATCCCTATCAAACTACCAAGGGAATTTTTCAGAGAAGTAGAACAAAAAATTTCACAATTTGTATGGAAACGCAAAAGACTCCTAATAGCAAAAGGAGTTTTGAGAAAGAAAAACGAAGCTGGAGGAAACAGGCTCCCTGACTTCAGACTATACTATAAAGCTACAATAATCAAGACAGTATGGTACTGGCACAAAAACAGAAATATAGATCAATGGAATAGGATAGAAAACCCAGGGATAAAGCCACATACATATGGTCATGTTATATTTGATAAAGGAGGCAAGAATATCAGTGGAGAAAAGAAAGCCTCTTCAATATGTGGTGCTGGAAAACCAGACAGCTACATGTAAAAGAATGAAATTAGAACACTCCTTAATACCATACACAAAAATAAACTCAAAATGGATTAAATACCTAAATGTAAGGCAGACACTATAAAACTCTTAGAGGAAAATATGGGCAGAACACTCTTTGACATAAATCACAGCAAGATCCTTTTTAACCTACCTCCTGGAGAAATGGAAATAAAAACAAGAATAAACAAATCAGACTTAATGAAACTTAAAAGCTTTTCCACAGCAAAGGAAACCATAAGCAAGACGAAAAGACAACCCTCAGAATGGGAGAAAATATTTGCAAATGAAGCAACTGACAAAGGATTAATCTCCAAAATTTACAAGCAGCTCATGCAGCTCAATAGCAGAAAAACAAACAACCCAATCCAAAAATGGGCAGAAGATCTAAATAGACATTTCTCCAAAGAAGATATAGGGATTACCAAGAAACACATAAAAGGATGCGCAGCATCACTAATCATTTGAGCAATGCAAATCAGAACTACAATGAGGTATCACCTCACACCAGTCAGAATGGCTATCATCAAAAAATCTACAAACAATAAATGCTGGAGAGGGTGTGGAAGAAAGGGAACCCTCTTGCACTTTTGCTGAGAATGTAAATTGATACAGCCATTATGGAGGTTCCTTAAAAACTAAAAATAGAACTACCATATGACCCAGCAATCCCACTACTGGGCATATACCCTGAGAAAACCATAATTCAAAAAGAGTCATGTACCACAATGTTCATTGCAGCTCTATTTACAATAGCCAGGCGATGGAAGCAACCTAAGTGTACATCAACAGAAGAATGAATAAAGAAGATGTGGCACATATACACAATGGAATATTTCTCAGCTATAAAATGAAATGAAATTGAGTTATTTCTAGTGAGGTGGATGGACCTAGAGTCTGTCATACAGCATGAAGTCAGAAACAGAAAAACAAATACTGTATGCTAACACATATGGAATCAAAAAAAAAAATGGTTCTGAGGGAGCTAGGGGCAGGACAGGAATAAAGATGCAGACGTAGAGAATGGACTTGAGGACACGGGGGGGGGGAAGGGTAAGCTGGGACGAAGTGAAAGGGTGGCATTGATATATATACACTACCAAATGTAAAATAGATAGCTAGTGGGAAGCAGCCACATAGCACAGGGAGATCAGCTCAGTGCTTTGTGCCCACCTAGAGGGGTGGAATAGGGAGAATGTGAGTTAGACACAGAGGGAGGGGATATGGGGATATATGTATACATTTAGCTGATTCACTTTGTTATCAGCAGAGACTAACACAACATTATAAAGTAATTATACTCCAATAAAGATGTTAAAAATAAATAATAAATAAAATGGATACACATAGTCAGAAATAGATTCAGAAATGATTGCTCCAAGATCAAAAAATGATAAACAATATCCACATAAATTATATAAATATAAAAGGTCAGCTTCCTATTTTATTTTAGATCCCAATCATATGAGCAGTTATTAAATATATGGTTGTGTAGTTTCAGGACAACAGTAATACCAATCCTTCACTTTCAAAGATCAAATGATAAAGAACAAGGTGAAAACTAGAAATCACCTTTTAAAAAAACACACATGACAAGCTACCATTTTTCAATAAGGAGTTGTTCCTTAGATGAACAGAAGACAAAAAAATAGACTTAAATTCTTATAGTTATACCTAGTTAATGGATCATTTCACTAGATAAAATGCTTTTGACAGTCAATGCAGTGCTCTGTTTATAAATCAATACTTATCCTTAATTTTGTAATTTCCCATTTTATTCTCCATAGGCAAGCAAATATTTGACTTTGCAGCATCAAATATTTTCTCTTTTGAATGCTCTTTGCTATCAAAATTCATTATGTACTTACTAAATATATTTTGTGACCTGAGCACTCTCCTTTGAGTAATTTCAAGCGGGAAGATAGTGCATTGATTCCGGCATTTATTCCATATAGAAATTGCAAATTTCAACGTAATGCATCTGGTCAGAAAGATTCTCTAGGGAAATAAAAGAAAATAGCAATTGTTTCAAAATAATCCTCAAGGCTTGATCAGATGTCATTTGAAAGATTGAAGAGGTCCCTGTATTTGACCAAGTAGTAAATAAACTTTGCAACTATCTGACACATATATTTACTTAAATATATATCTACTTATATATATATCTACTTAAATAAAGCTAATATGTATGCTTGTATGAAAAGAGTGAGGCTCCATATTAGAAATATTTGGGAGTTGCTGAGTTCATCCTAAAATTGGGGACTGTTGTATGCAATTGAGGAAAAAAATTGTATTAAAAAAGTCTTCCTTTTGCATATGCATACTTTCAATTTTTCTTTTAAGGCCTCTACATCAATGATAAATAGGTTAAACATATCAGAGGCAGATAATCCTAACACACAGAAACACATATTTCTAAAAATGACAACTCCTAGTTCACATAACTTTTTGCTTTTGCTCACTTCAAATACTGAGTACATCAAAAAATGTTCTCAATCACTAATCCATCTATTTGTTTCAATATTTACTTAATATTTCTTTGTTTTGCTCAAACAGACATGATGATGAAAGTTGTCAGATGTCTTACTGAAGTGTGAATTCTACATCTATGTTAATTTCATCATCTGCCTGTCATAAGGCCTGCTCATAAACATATTTGGGCTTCTAGCGAGCATGAATTTCTTTTCTAAGTCATTCAGAAGCCATCCAGCTATTACTTTGTTCTAGGATCATGACATTCTTGTGATGTCATTCTTACTGGTATTATTGGGTGAATTGATCTACTTTGCCTGTTTTTAACCTCTGTGTCTGTTTTTGGTACTGCTATGATTTACTAGATGCTTCTGAAAAGAAGGATGGATTGGCGAGGGAATAGATTTTTCAGTCTTAGAATATATAACCTTTATATGTATGTATACAGACTGATCTTGATCCTTTTGATATTTCAGATAAGCCCTATTTAAGCTCTTTGGTATCTTAATTAAAACATCTAGACACCCTATACTACCTATACTTCATTTTAAAACAATAGAGAAAACATTTTTCACCTTCTCCCCCTTCAGATATATTCACTCATTGCTCTACCACTTGAAAATGTAGAGGTTAAGTTCTTTTACAGAGGTTTTCCTAATGCAATTATCTAGAAAGAGAAACAAAGAAAATCCATTAAGTGCATGTAGGGCTATCAGAAGACACATGCCTGAGACTGGTATTTCCACCTTGCTTACGTTCTGCAATTTGGTTAATCTATACCAGGAGGCCAGTAGTGCTCACTTTGGCAGTTCATATTTACAATGAACTATAATAGAGGTAAGCATATTTTATCTCCCATTCTGTTTTCCAAAAATCAGACAACTTTAATAGTGCTTCTGTGGATACATTTTAATTAGCAGAAACAACAGTCTTACTTTTACATTATCTAATTGGCAGGGAAAAAAAAACATGAACTGATTAAATGGTAGATCTAAAAAGAATATCCTTATTTTTTCAGAGAAGATACGGAAGATTAAAGTGCATTATCCAATGACAAATTTCTAGGATTCTGCAACTATCAAGTCAATATTTGACAAAATGTGACAAGTCAGTTAGTTGACAGCTAACAGCTCCTAATGTTGGATTGTGTCCTATACAGACAGGTCTCAGGTTGGAATGGAAAGAAAAAGTCTGAATATTTGGCTCCCTTTTACAATAGAAAAATAGTAAAGGGCTTCCCTGGTGGCGCATTGGTTAGGAATCTGCCTGCCAATGCAGGGGACACGAGTTCGAGCCCTGGTCTGGGAAGATCCCACATGCCACGGAGCAACTAAGCCTGTGAGCCACAACTACTGAGCCTGCGCGTCTGGAGCCTGTGCTCCGCAACGGGAGAGGCCGCAACAGTGAGAGGCCCGCGCACCGCGATGAAGAGTGGCTCCCACTCGCCGCAACTGGAGAAAGCCCTTGCACAGAAACGAAGACCCAACACAGCCAAAAATAAATATAAATAAATAAATTAATTAAAAAAATGGTCCACATCAAAAAAATCTTTTAAAAAAATTAAAAAAAAAGAAAAGCAGTAAACAGTAAGGGTTTGGTTAACACCTGGTTCTTCTAGGCACTCAAATTCCTTATTTAAAACTAAAAATTTATAGCTCTCCAATGGTTAAAAATGCTTTATTTAAAATTTAATCATGTGTTCTCTTATATTGCTTTTTTTTCTCATAAATTTGTACTGGGTCATATTTTCTGTCATATTTTATTCGTTTCTAAATACTTGAAAAAAATTAAATAAATAAAGATATTAAGATATAAACTAGTATCTACAGATGTTCTCTATCCCAAACCTCTTTCCTAAGTTCTAAGTTTTATATTTGACTTACCAGTGGCCATTTCCACCTGGATGTCCCCCAGTCCCCACAAGTTCAACATGTTCAAAATTAAAGCGCCTATCCTCTCTCCAAAACAAGTTACTTTCCTCTATTACCACATCACAATTGTGTACCATCACCGAGCCTGTCATTGATGGCAGAAGATTTTCAACATTATCACCTATGTGATAAAATCTCATTTGCTATTTATTTTACTTCCTTTTATCTCGCTTCCTCTTCTCCTTTCCTCCTTTGTTCTGATTCTTATATTTTTCACCTAGAGTGTTGTAATCACTCCTGTCACCTTGCCTTCCTCCTGGACTACTTCAATTCATTCTTCACAACTAAACACAAATATTTTGTCTCAAAGACAAATCTGATTATGCAGTTCGGTTTTCAGAGACTTTATTTAAAAGGCCAACATCTTTCATAGAATAAATACGCTTTGATCTGTACCTTACCTTCCTATATAGTTTTAATTCCCCTTTACACCCTGATCCCCATCACATTCTAGACAAAGAAAAACTGTAATATATAAGAAAAAAAATGTAATATATAAGATCCCCGAAGAACAACCTCTCATTTTTCACAAAGGCAATTTTCCTATCAGCATTTTAACTCTCTGTCCGTCCCTCTTTATTTTTCAAATGCTTTATTTGGTCTTCCATTTCCATTCTCGAAAACACTTGGTACATAGATCTATTATTGCATGTTTCACATTTTATTGAAAATATTTGCTTATCTTTTATGTCCCTGGCAAGGCTGTGGGCTCCCAATAGCAGTCTCTTGAACCTAATTGCTAGATAATCCAATCCCAGTGACTGGCAAGTGCCTTGCAAAGAGTGGACCCTCGATGAATGCCTGCTCAGATAAAATGATTTTCTCTCATCCTCTGAATATTTGGATGCATTTTGGAATCATTAGTACATCAAGGGAGTATATCTCACCAGACCTATAAGTCTTTTAAATAGGTCAATTACATTTCCTATAAAATTAATCAGTTTACACATATGCACATGCATGCACACTCATGCACAGGGAAAATCAAACTCAGTAACTTCAAGCAATATATCTTAATCTTCCTTATATTTCAATCTTCAGTACTATGTTATAGCCACACTTGCTTCCAGAAGGAATTGTATACCCTTTCAGTGCATCAGGAAAAGAAATTTCACATAGGTGATTGTAAACCAAAACCCTTCATTCAAAATTATCCAACAGTTTTTTCCCATATTCTCTTTTTTTTTCCTTGCACAATTTTATTCCCTGCACCCTTTCTACAAACTTAAGGAAGGGTTAACATTTTGCTATGATATGCTCCTTTTTTTCTCCCTTGGTGGATAATTAAAACTTGCCTGGAGCTATGGCAGCTTGCGTTTGAAATCACTTCCATTGAGCAAAAGATTTTGTCACATAGGACCTGTTACTGATTTAGAGACCTCCAAGAAATACGTCAAATTGACCAAACGTGGTTTTATAAGGTCAGCAGATGACATGTATACCTAAGGGTTACTGATAGAGTAAGGTCCTAACATGGTATTTTCAGTAAGAATACAGTACTCCTCTGCAAAGCTGGCATCAGTCTCAAGTTGTAGTTGTTTGTGATTATCAGATGCTCTAGGGTACTTTTTAAAGAGATGGACACTTAAGCAAGCTGTAGTCACCAATTTTTAATGGCTATTGTGTTTGACTTGCTATTTATCTTCCAGGTTGTTTCAGCTGTGTGCATTATTCCTCTGCCATACATTTTTAAAAAGTCCTTACTCCTGTCCTTTAGTGAGCCTAAAAAAAGAAAATGTCCATGCCTGGCTCTGGCTGAAAAGAGTAGTATTATGTACACTTGGACATTCAGACCTGGTCCCTGTTGACTGTCTTTAATGTAGTGAAGATTATATTTTAAGAAAACATAACTGAATACATTCAAATATGACAAATTGGGTTGAGTTTACAGGAATTAGGGCTAAACAGAGTTTTCACATTTTCAAATATGAAGGTGTTTACATTTAAACTGTGACTGTATTTACATTTAAACAAAAAAGATTTTATTTTTATCCTTTTTTGTTTAAATAATCCAGTTAGCAGTCTATAGAAAAATACATTAAAACATAAAGTGTATATACATACACAATACATGCAAATATATACACAGATGTATATGCACATGTATTTATATAAATATATTATAAAATAATGAAGATAAAATGAATTGTAGAAACTTAGAATAAAATTCTCATATAAACCTACCACCCCAAAATGCTGGAAATATTTTCTTTCAAATATTTTATCCATTCTGTTTGCTACTGTTATGCTGATCTTTTTCTTTGAATTATAGACACATTAAATAATTTATATCAAATGTATACACATTTCCATATTATGTTTTCATTTTCATACACTATTGAAAATTACTAAATTATCATTTAGTGTTGTATAATTCTAAATAATACACTATAATTTATTTAGTACACTTGAGAATGTTTTTATTTTATAAATAATACTGAATGATAATTGTTATACTGTATATGAATTCTTACCTGAAAGTTTACCTAAAATTGACCTTTGCCATGGAATTACTGGATCAATGTAACCTAAAATGTTTAAAATTCTACAGACATATTGAAAAAGTATTTTTCTAAACACTGTACATTATACCTATTGCTTTCCATTTATAAGAATAACTTCGGGTTGACACTCAGCTACTCGGAGCAAAATCTTTTTCTTTTTTAGTTTCTTTTTCCATCTTTGTCTATTTATGTTTTGAAAACTGATCCTTTATTACTGATTAAGTGAACATTTTTTATTGCTTGCAAAGTAGAGCATTTCCCACTTTGCAAAATATCTTTACCTATATGCTTTGAGTTTACTGCTTTTTAAAATATTTTCTGAGTTCCAAGCTCCACTCAGAAATAAGAGAAGTATTGACCTATGATTTCTTCCAGTCTTGAATGGCTTTATTTTTACAGTTAAACTTTATTTATTCATATATTATTTAGGTCAACGATGTGAGTTGAAAAGAAATTTTTCCCCACAGCTGAATTCTCATGGAATTTATATATATTTCTGGTTTATCCATTCTTTTCCAGAGCTGTTACTTATGGTTCATGTTATCGTTAGATTAATCATATTTTATAAAATCTACCAAGGTACTTCTACTCATTCTTATTTTAATAGAAAATTTACTAAACCTAAAATATAATTTATCAAGAATTAAAACCATTATGGTGACCCATCTTTTTATCCAAGAACAGTGTATATCCCTCAATGTATTCAATTCTACCTTTAAATCGTATAGTAGTTTTTTTGGTTTACTACACTGGTCCCATATTTGTGTTTAAGAATATTCTTCAAGTTTTATACAGAGTTGCTATTGTGATGAGGAGATTGCATTAGTTGTAAAAAAGAGAGAGAGAGATATACCAACCCTGACTGATTTAAGAATAAAAAGGATTCATTGAAATGATTTGGGTGATTCACAGGATTTTCTGGGATGTTGGTGAACTGGGCTGAGATAACAGGAGTAGGATCTGCTAGGAATTAGTCACGACTCAAGGCAAAGCATCAGCACAAAAACAGTTTGGTAAGAACATATAGCCACTGTCATTAATATCTGGATGCCCATGTGGTACTGCTGTTGCCACTGGCACAGGTGTATGAAGTTAGGCAGGCCTCGTATGCACACCTGTGTCACAGCTGCTATTTGTCTCCCTTAGGCTCTATCTATCACAACGATTCATAGAGTAAATTCCAAATACAAAAATGGGTTTTTGTATTTGGAATACAAAAATGGGTTTCAGATTCAAGATTCTTTTATTTTAATCCACTCAGAATGTCTTGAATCAGTCTTCTGTTTTTGTGGTGGGAATTGTAGGACTTTTGTCCATTGCCCATATATTTCACTTCTAGTCTGTTCATGATCAATTAACTACTTTAATATCCTTATGGGCCAATCTATTTTGATTAACCCTCAGTTTTTTTTGCTTAATACCTTTATAATCAATGGCCTCTGTCAATTAAGTTCTGCTACTTGGCCTTTGTCATTCTAGGGTCACATTATCTTCAGTGAAATCTATGAACATATCACTAAACTCCTCCCCTGACATGTTACTTAGCTATTGCTGCATAACAATTTATCCTAAAATTTAGTGGCTTAAAAAAACATGTATTATTTCACACAGTTTTTGTGGATCAAGAATTCAGGAGCAGCTTAGCTGGGTGGTTCTACTTTGCGGAACCCCAGGATATTATGCTCAGGTTTTCAACTGAGGTTGTTGTCTTCTGAAGACTTGAATAGGGCTGGAGGCTCTACTTCCAAGTTGGCTCACTTACATCCCTATCGAGTTAGTGATGATTATTGGCAGGAGGTTTAAGTTCATCACCAAGTTGATATCTCCATAAGCTGAATGAAAGTCTTCATGGCCTCTACCAGCTAATTTGCCAGGATCACAAGGGGAAAGTTGCAGTGTCTTTTATAATCTATCCTTATAAATCAAACCCTATCATTTCTGCAACATCCAATTGGATAAAAAGGTCAGCCCAATTCAGTGTGTGACAAAAATTCAGGGTGTCAGGAATATTAGGAAATGAGGGTCACTGAGGGTCCTTCTGGAGTGTGGCTGCCATACCTGACTACAGAAGACAGAGGCTCTAGTAACTTTAAGGATGCTAGTGATCATTAACCAATGTACTTCTCAAAGCAATGACGAATAAATTATCTTCTGTTCTAACTTAAGGGGTACAATCATTCAGTGAGGTAAGTAACCTCTTACGATTAATAAAACACTACAGTATTCTTATATCCCTGTTCTATTTCTTCTTCTATATCAGAGATGAAAAACTACAGCCCAAATCATATTTTTGTATGAACTCTGAACTAGGAATGAATTTTATATTTTAGAGAATCTTTTTAAGGAAAATCTTTATAAGGAAAAATAAGAAGAGTATGTGTCAGAGACCTGATACAGTCTACAAAGTTTAAAATATTTACTATCTATCTTTTCATAAAAATAGTCCCTGTTCTATATAGTACAAATAAAATATTTACTATCTATCTTTTCATAAAAATAGTCCCTGTTCTATATAGTACAAATAAAATATTTACTATCTATCTTTTCATAAAAATAGTCCCTGTTCTATATAGTACAAATAAACCTGTGGTATTTCAACTTATTTAGCATAGAACACCACAAGTCCAAGATTCAATAGGTTAACCAGGCAAGAAAGTAGAATTTCTCCTAGTAATTCTATGCATCCTATAGAATCCAAAACGTCCAATAAATTCTTTCATAGTAATATAATCTTCATAATATTAAAATCATCCCAAACTAAATTTATCTTCCCACCTTCTTTGTATAACATTTTCCAAATTGATTTCACACATATTCCTCACATTTATGCTGATATAAATTTACAAATTCACTTTGTATCTAAGCCTTCTCCTCTTGGGTTTGCCCAAGACTTGACCTGGGGACAAAATAAAAATAGTGATATTTGTTAAACATGATCAGATTTGGCATTTCTTAAAAATGAACAAACAAACAGAAAACTACCTCAGACAAAGTCATTTCAGATTCCTCAAGCAAAATAGCCTGACTCATTGGATTGGATTGTAAGGGAAGCTCAGTGGAATATGCAGGTTTATGGTTCTTAGAAAAATCTGGTCCTCCTAAATATCCAATTACAGCTTTGACAATCCCACACTCATCCATTTCCTGTCCTCATTTTCATATGAAATCTAGAAACATCGTGAATTTACTGTGTTATAATTCAACCATCTGAAGTATCCAACTTTTTATCAGACCCTCTGCTACATCAACCCTTTGGCTTCAAGAGATAGAAAACCATTTTTAGGTAGTCTTAGTTGTTCTCTGTTCTAAACAATGCCTTGCATTATACTTCTACTTGCCATATTTTGTTCTTTAAGCTCTCCAGCAGAGTTAGAAGAAGAATTTTCCCTGAACGACCGTATTCATTTTGCCCTACATTGTAGGGAATAGTAGCACACATTGATCTGCCAAAGTCTTGCTGTTAATAGACACTGCATACCAGGTGACAGGTGATAATTCAATGACTACATTAACACTGTTATTAACAGCTACAGGATTATCAGTGCTCCATTCTCTAATACTGAACAAGTTCTTACTTCATATAAACATAAACAAATTTGATAATCAAACTCCCAGTTGGTTTCCATTTCTTTGAGGGTTGTCTGTAAATACCTTTGGCCTAAATTTTCATATTTGTCAGCATTTTGGGGGGAAGATTGTAGGATCCACTGTAGTAAGAGTAGATATTGCATGACCCATGAAATCATTGAAAATCCTGGGGCAAAGGCTTTAGGATGAACTTTCAGGATTAGCTTCATGAACCACATGCAGAACAGTCATGACAAAGTAGATGCTGACCTTGCAGCCATGTTATTTCAGCCATAACCTGAATCAACAAAATGAATCTATTTCTTCATATGGCTCAATTCTGAATCAGAATCTCATGCCTAACTGGCAGAACCAGCCATATGTTTTTAATCTAACATCCTATGAAGCTCAGATGTATAATTTCTGTGTATTTAACCTTGAAAAGGTAAGTTTCATGATGTCATAAATTATCAAAATGTAGAAAATGTGTTCAAAGTTTTGGGTAAACCAAATGGCATATGACCACTACATGACTCATTCTCTCTCTTGCACTCACTCTCTCAGTTATATGTTTCTGATATTATCGTATTTACTTAATATATTTTGAAGCCATGAAATTTGCTTGATGTTTATATTATCTATACAAAATTATTTTCCTATGTAATTTTTTTTTTTTTTTTTGCGGTACGCGGGCCTCTCCCGTTGCGGAGCACAGGCTCCGGACGCACAGGCTCAGCAGCCATGGCTCACGGGCCTAGCCGCTCCGCGGCATGTGGGATCTTCCCAGACCAGGGCACAAACCCGCGTCCCCTGCATCGGCAGGTGGACTCCCAACCACTGCGCCACCAGGGAAGCCCCCTATGTAATATTTTAATTTGATTATGCCTTGCTATTAATACTGCCTTCACTATTTTCTTTCATTTGTGCTTATCTAATATAATTTTTATCTTCATTTTATATTTATACTTGATGGATCAATTTTTAAAAAATGTCTCATAAACATGAAGTCACTTAATGTTTATTTTTAATCCAATCTGGGAGTCATTTTAGCGAGCTTTTCTCCTAAGTGGAGATTTCATTTATACTCTACATCATTAGTTTAAATTCCTTCAAGATTTAATCTGTTAGTTGCTACATCCATCAAGATTTTAATTCAGAAATCTTATTTTTCCTCCTCATTGAATACTTTCAAAATGAGATTGCCCCTCTTCATGACATGTTGCTTTGGTTTCATAGGAGCAGCAAGCATCCTCTTAAAAGTTATTGAAAATACAAAGTCATTTTTCAAAAATTGTGTTTCCCTTCTTGCAGTAAGTCTATTACAGAAAAGTCATTGTGTCAACATTTGAAGGAATTGGACACTCACCTTACTTTGCACTGCAGAATTCCTTCATATTTCTCTATTTTTTGCCCTTTTTATTTTATTAGGTGACACAAAGAGAACTTAACACACCAAACTGGTTAGATATATGAAAGAGATGAGAAAATATCCAGTGTATAGGAAGACAACCCAGAAAAAAACAGTAGCAGAAAGCACGGTCATCCAGCATTGAAAGGAGTGAGCAGGTGCCACAGGTCCTGGAGCACCGCTGAAGCCACAGAAAAGACATGACCCTGATAGAAAAGCCACTTGAAAGTGGGGAGAGATGCTCCAGCTCTCCTTTCCTCCCGCTCCCATCCTCTTTCTATGCTTCTTTTCAGCCAAAGCAAGTGAAAGTAAGTGACACAGGAGCCTAAGAAAAGCAGCCTGAAAGATTTGTCTTTCCTTTTATAAAGAAGAAGAGCAGAGAAAAGAAGAAGAAAAGATAGAGAGTAAACAGAACCAAATACGTGTTATCCACCTATGTTACTAGTCAGCAACATTCTCATTCATCTCTGAACTTCAATTTATCATACAAAGCTTTATGCTCCCACCTAATCAGAGGCAACTTTCTGTCTTTAAAATGAAGACACTTTCATTCTCCTCATAACAAGAAGAAACTCAAAGTCTCAACAATTATGAGGTTTTTACCCTGGTAATGGCAAAATACTTTTAGAGTTCTAAATATTCAATCATGAACAACTCTAAAAACTAAACCTAATATTAAAAATATTTGCTTGAAGGCAGTAGAAACCTAACAGGACAGCACAAACTAAAGGGGTCTGGATATCAGATAAAAGGGAGATGGAAAAATGAGAACCTGAAGTCAGCACTACTCTCCCTCTCAAGGCATTTGGTAATTCTCAAGAGAACTGAGAGGCTTAATATGTGAGAAGAGCTTCCAGCCATCTCATGAGGCTGGAGGGTCAATAACTCCACCGAGTAGTAAAAACACTACATAATACCTACAGTTTCAATTGGTTTTTCTAAAGAAAATAGCAGGAAAAAACAATAGCCAGTCCTCACAAATAACCATAATAGAGGAATCTCTGTGTGGATTAGGTTATCTGACACCCCTTAACTGCCTGCCAGAAACAGAAAAAAAAAGGCCTCTGGAGAAAAGTACTGAAGTGCAGAGCTACAAATTGTCTCTAAAATATTTCATCCACAATGTCTAGCAGCCAATCAAAATTACCAATATGCCATGAGAGAAAATTAAATGATGAGAGAAAGAGAGAGAAAGGGAAATAGAAACATACCCTTAGGAGATCCAGATATTGGAGTTAATAGATATAAGTTTTAAATTAAATGTATAAATAGATTATAAAGATTAGATATCTAATAAATAATAAAAGAATATCTAATGGAAAAAATAATTGGGAAAATGGGAGCTGAAGAAAGTTACAATGTAGTTAAGGTTAAAGTAAATAAGTTCAACAGCATTTTAGATTTAACAGAAGAAAGTTTTAGTGAACTGGAAGGTCAGGAAAAAATATTAAGTCTTATACATGGAGGAAAAAAAAGATAAAGATTGTAAGCTAATAGTATAAGAGACCTGTAAAACAAGTTGAAAAGTTTGAATATAAGTGTAATTAGAGTCCCAGATTGAAACATAGAGGCAGAGCAAGGAATGAAAACCCAAAGAACAGTTAAATATCTGACAAAATCTAAATGAATATTGTTGTTTAATATAATTTCTTGTGAAGTTAATATATATATATATATATATAAAATGTATAAAGAATTAAAATGTATGACAACCATAGCAAAACAAACCAGAGGGGTAGGTGGATTTAGAGTATTCTAATACTTTATATTGTCTAGATAGTGATGAAAGTATGGGTTATTATGACATTAAGTAAGTAAAGGATTTATATTACAATCCCTAAGGTCACCACTAAAAGAATAATAAGAGAGTGTTCACTAACAAGCTAATAGAGGATAAAAATGGAATAATTCAAAAAAGACAGAAAGCATATAAGACAGAACATGGAATAGGTAGACAAATAAAAAACAAAGAGTAAGATAATATATTTAAACCCAAATAGATCAATAATTATATTAAATATAAATAGACTAAATACACCCATTAAAAAATAGTGCTTGTTGGATTGGGAAAAAACAACCATATATAGGCTTTTTTAAAGCAGATATAAATCCTTGAATGTAAAGATACAGAATATTGTCAGTAAAAGGATGTAAAAATATATAGCATACAAACAGTAACCAAAGAAAACCTGGCGTTCTACACTGATGTTGGACTAAGTAAATTCAAGGCAACAATTATTACTAGAAATAATGACAGACATATTACAATGATTAAAAATTCAAACTGGCAGGAAGGTTTGAAAGATTTGAAACAAAACTTAAAAACGTATCCCAAATAACCTGTATAGAAGGCTGTACCCAATAATCACAAAATACACATTTTCTTCAAATATACATAGACTCTTTACAAATTTGGATAATATGCTGGGCCATAAACACACAACAAGAAATTGCAAAGAATTACAATGAGAGAAGAGCCTTTTCAACAAATGGTGCTGGGACACTGGATATCCACATGCAAAAGAATGCATTTGGAACCATATCTCAAATCACACACAAAAATTAACTCAAAATGGATGATAGAACATAAAACCATAAGACTCTTAGATGACCTAAGAGAATTGAAAACGTAAGTCCACAATAAAACTTATACACAAATGTTCACAGTAGCATAATTCATTCAGTAGCTAAAAAGTAGAAACAACCCAAATGTCCATCAACTGATGAGTGGATAAATAAATTGTGGAATATGCATACAATATTATTCAGTCATAAAAAAAGAATGAAGTAGTGACATGCTACAACATGGATGATCCTTGGAAACATCATGTTAAGTGAAAGAAACTAGTCACAAAAGACCACATATCGTATGATTCCATTTATATGAAATGTCCAGAATAGGCAAATTTATAGAGACAGAAAGTGGATTAGTAGTTAGTTAGGGTTGGAGGAGGAAGTAATGAGGAGTGACTGCCAATTGGCACAGGGTTTCTTGTTTTTTTCAGGGGACACACACACACATAAATGTTCTAAAATTAGACTGTGATGATGGTTTTACAACCCTGTAAACATACATATGCTTTAAATGACTTGTATGCTTTATTTATTTTAACATCTTTATTGGAGTATAATTGCTTTACAATGGTGTGTTAGTTTCTGCTGTATAACAAAGTGAATCAGCTATACATATACATATATCCCCATATCTCCTCCCTCTTGCGTCTCCCTCCCACCCTCCCTATCCCTTTGTGAATTGAATGGTATGTGAATTATATCTCAATAAAGTAATTTTAAGTAAAACAAAGAAATCACACAGAATTAAAATAATAAAATATGTTTTGATCCCAGTGGAATTAAACAAAAAAATCAATAAGAAATATACAACTGGAATATCTTCAAGTGTTTCTGAATTAAGCAATATACAGTTGACCTTTGAACAACACGGGGGTTAATCCTCGACTATAAGGCGGCTCTTCATATTCGTCGTTCCTCCACATTCACGGATTCAACCAACCATGGATCATGTAGTAGTACTGTGGTATTTACTATTGAAAAAAATTCACATATAAGTGGACCCATGCAGTTCAAATCCACATCGTTCAAGGGTCAACTGTACTTCCAAATAATCCACAAGTTAACAAAAAATTAACTATGAAAATTAGAAAAAAAATTTGAACTAATTGATTAAAAAACCAAGACACAACTTACAATTCTCCTAGTGTGTCTTTTCAGAAGCTTGATAAATATGTTTTCATTTACTTCCTTTATCATTTGAGCTTCATCAAATCTGCTGTGTCTTAAGGCCTAATTGACATGGGGCTTTTCACGTTGCATAGACCTAAGGCAGAGCCTTCTCTTTCTCTAGGTCCGACTCAAAACTAGGAGCTTTACGGATTATTGGGTAAAAGGTTCCAGGGAATGCACGCAAATTTATAGTTGTTGCCTTTACAATCTGGGGAGCCCCACAGGGGTTATATATTTGGCCAGCATTAGTGTAGGGTGAGATACCTCGTCTCATTTTAGGGGTGATACACTGACATGCCAAAGACCATCTGCTCCCTAAATCCTTTCTTTAAATGGCAGGGCCTTGAATTTTGTAGTTTTACTCTCCCTCTGGGTGAACATATGTTTAACCAGTACCTCTGGGGTGTTTCCCCTTCCTGCTCACCAAGGACAATCCATAAGGAGGAGCAAATTATGCTCTATGGGATCTCTACAGGACCAAAGTTCGGGGGACTTTAACAGTAACAGGGAAGTTGACATATTCCTGAGGGAGGATGGTGAAATCATAATATTATCTCTCCCAGCTGAAAGCAAACTGCTCTGATCATCCTTGATGATTGGTATGGGGGAAAATGCATTTTGCAGGTCAATAGGGGTGTATTAAAGCAAAACGTGTTAATTTTTTAACAAAGATACCATGTCTCTCACAGCAGCTTCAATTGGAGTGACTCTAATTATATTTACAAAACTCCACACTGATTTTCAAGATGCATCTGATTTTTCTGACAGCCAAATGGGAAAATTAAAGTAGTTGTGATAGGAATAGTATCTGTCTTCAAATCTTTGATGGCAGTATTAACTACCACGATTCTCTGAGGGGTGTGATAGTCTTTATTTCTTACTGCAGTGATAAAGGAATTCAGTTCCATGGGTTTTCACTTGGCCTTTTCTACTTTACTGACCCTCACGCCATGGGTAAGAGAGCCACTGTGGGTGGAATTTCTGATTATGTACATTGCAACCGGTCCCAGCTGGAGATGGATTTGGATCAAATCTGCATGGATACCTGAGTTTCATAATTCTTTTCTCTTTTTCTGACACTTAAATCAAAGTGGCATGTTAGTTTCTTAGGAATGGCGTCAACTCAGAGCCAATATAAAATCTTTAAATTCTGAGTACGTCTTTTGTCTCAGTGTCTGCTTGTCATATTAGATTGCCTCTGGTCTTTTTGGAGAAAGCCTGGAGAAAGATTTAAGTATATTCTCAAGGAAGGTCCCTCCTCAAGGGACTCAGCCTGTTTTCTAATCAAGGAGCTTTCGATATGTGATGGAGTGACCAATGGTCTAGTTTGGGGGTTTCCCAGGATATGCAACATTCAGTGCTAAAGCCATAACCTGGGATGGTCAGTCGTCCTTGTGTGAATTGGCTTTGGTTTGGGAACTGGGAGATTGTAACATACTTTTGTGATGACGCAAATTGGATTTCTGTTCGCCAAACCTAGGTCTTAACCTAGTGTATAGATTTAGTAATACGTCCAAAGGCTGCACATCCGTTTTATTCTTAGGGACTTCGAGTTCAGTTAACTATCACCACAAAATTATGTGTGGGTCAAAACCTTTTGATTACCACTGTGGCCCTGCTGCCTGTTATGGCCATTGAACTTACGTGTCTCCAGCACTGAAATCCCAGTATTCCACTCTCCAGGATCCCATTATGACCACTGAAATCAAGGACCTCAATTCTACAACCCAAATCCACTTTGATCCCTCGTTTAGGGATGACGGTCACCACAGAGCTCTTCAAAAATACTGGTATTCTTACTAGTGCATTTATCAATTCCTTTGTAAACAAACGTCTTCTAAGCACTCTCAGGATGCATTGCTGAGGGAGAGTTAGGGAACTGCTCTTCTCAAAGCCATGTCAGCATTACTCTCTCCCTAAGACTTGAATGACTTCCTCTGTATTATGTCAAAGAAGGTCCAGCATTTCTGACCTCATTAATGTAAGCTACTGAGTGCAGATTTCAAGCTCCAACTGAACAAACAGATAAAATTCCAACTTCTCTAACCAGCACTTAAATTCAGAATGAAATTTAGTGCAACGTTATAGTGTACTTAGCTTCAACCAAAATTAAATTTTGTCCCTTTTGGGAGACTCTTTGTTTAAATTTATTTTATTTTTTATTTATTTTTGGCTGTGTTGGGTCTTCGTTGCTGCGCGTGGGCTCTAGTTGTGGCAAGCGGGGGCTACTCTTCGTTGTGGTGCGCAGGCTTCTCATTACAGTGGCTTCTCTTGTTGCCAAGAATGGGCTCTAGGTGCACAGGCTTCAGTAGTTGCGGCACGCGGGCTCAGTAGTTGTGGCTCACGGGCTCTAGAGTGCAGGCTCAGTAGTTGTGGTGCATGAGCTTCATTGCTCTGCACCATGTGGGATCTTCCCAGACCAGGGCTCGAAGCCATGTCCCCTGTGTTGGTAGGCGGATTCTCAACCACTGCGCCATCAGGGGAGTCCTTGGGAGACTCTTTGAATCCATTACTATGATTTTCTCCAGGTATGTATAGATAAAAATTAACAATATTTCAAGATTCCCTTGCTGTGTGTGCCATATCCTCCTGGAGGAAACCTATACACTTCCTGGAACATCTTGGGAAATAACTACTGTTATTGGCCTGGAGGCAGTTAGAGCTTACGGGGTAGGCTTAAAAAGACCACGCATGCACAAACTGGGTCAGGTGACAAAATTAAGTATTATGTATTTAAGGGAAGGCCACTTTTTTGTCAGTGAAATTGGAGCTGATTCTGTTGGCAAGAATGATGAGGGAAATGTAGTGGTTCAAGGTTCTCAGCATTGTCCGAGTGCACACAAATGTCCCCTTCCCAAATCTCAGGGTCCCACTACTTCTGCACAAATGCCTTAAACTTAAGCAGTAATGTCTCGACCTTAACTAAGGGACTGATGATGCTGTGCAGTCAGCTTGTGTTTTATTTATGTTCCTGCATAAATTTTGTTCTAATTCTCAGCCATGTTTTCCCTGAAGCTATGGGATATGATAAATTTTTTAAGGTTATCTTAGAAGTTCTTTAATACCCCAAGGCTGCTTTTACCTGAGAGTTTACTGACATGAGTGTACTATTTTTTGGTCAACTCTTCTTCTGCCTTTAGAAGTGGGCATCAGCCCCTTCTGTGTTTGTCATTATCCTTGTTACCATAAGAGTTGCACATAAGAGCAACTTGATTTTCTAAAGCCTTGACATTGACCAGCCCTTCATTTCCAGCATCTACAGATGATGATTTAAGTAGAAATGATGTCACTGCTTGCCACAAATTACCATTATCCTATTTGCCATCTGCAAGAGCATCATGACTGTGCTCATGTTCTAATAGGTGATAAGCTCAGTGTGAAAATCCCATCATGAGAGGTATGTTTCTGGGATCACTGCTGATTAAAAAAACTATAATAATCAGTATCAAACCAGGAAACACATACCTCTCTGAATATTTTAGATCAAAAGAATTTAATGCAGGAAATTAGTAACAAAAGCTATAGAAGTAGCTGAGAAGATGATTACAGGGCAGTGAGGCAACATAGATTAGCTATAGCAGGTTATTAGAACTACAAGTGGCCTGGAGAAATAGACAAATCAAGGAGGCAATGACACCAGAGCCAAAGAGCTTTGTCAAAGGCTCACCAGGCAGCAGCTGAAAGTATGGCAGACCTGTTCCATTGGTGTTTGAGCCTTATGTATGTAGCTATTGCTGGAAACACCACCCAAAAAAAGGAGAAAAATATCCTGGCTTCTCCCTTCTTTCTACCCTCTAATCTCTCTTCAATACCTATTATTAGCCAAAAGCCAGCAGACAAAGTGTCAGGGCTCGGCCTTTCTGTCATCCAGAACTCTATATGAGAAGAGTGGGGAACAAGTATGGAGGCAAAGCTTACTGCTGGCTCAGTGGGACATGTAGTAGTGAAGGAAGGAAGGAATGGAAAAAAAGAAAAGGGGAATAAGCCTGGAGTTGTGGTGATGCTGGGGGAGAGGAGCTGATGAAGGTAATTTGATACATATCTAAGAGCAGATGCAGGGCATTTTATTGCTCTGTGTGAATCTCTAATGTTAAAGCTGCATTGAGAGTGAAGATGCAGAACTGAGAACAGTCAGATGATACCCAAGCCATTTCACACCTCAGCCCAGCTCAGGATTTGTTGGTGTGGGAGTTCCAGGGCAAAGTCCCATGTTCAGGATATTTTTCTCTTCCAGAAGGCACTGGCATGTGTTCTGCAAAAATCAGCTCTCAGTGACCACACCCACCCCCAAAGAAAGAGAGAAATCATCCATTCATGCTGTTTGTAATATCAGCAACATTTGGGAAAGAAGAGGTTGATATCATTTCTTAGGCTGCAATTTTGCAAGAGTTTAGAGCCTTGTTTTTGAACCTAAATTTAGGTTCTTATTTTTAATGTGAATAATTCCTTTGTGACATATCCTAAACTGTTTCTATATAGTTTATGCCTTATGCTCAAAATAACATATGGGATGTCATCTGTTAGTTCTGAAAAGTTTGACATTAATGAGTGCAAAATAGCAAGGCAAAGTTATATCTCTTAAGATCAAAACCATGAAAAAACTCAACATGTGCATGTAAAAAAATGTCTTGGGTAGAAATACATCAAAAAAATAACTTTGGAAATCATTGGGGATTTAGACTATAAGTGATCATTTTCTCTTTTGATGATTCTGTTTATTTTCCTCTTATTCCATGATAAATGTGATATTATAGTGTTATGTATAGATTTTATTCTTTATAAAACTAAATATTTGAGTCACCAGCTTTCAATTTTGACTGTATTTTCCAGATAACATGTTGCTTCACGGTCACTGCTTAATAATTTCATAGAAGTTTATATAACAACTCCTTAAACTAGTATTAACCAAAATACGAAACCAAAATACATTATTATAAAACTATTGTGCACTTCTACAGTCTAAAACTTGATAGCGTTTGTAAATGAACTGCAGAAAAACATCATTTGGAAGAGAATAATCAAGTCTGGATCTCCAAGTGCTGCTTCTATTTTTAAAGTTGTTGATCTGATGACATTAACTGAATTTGCCACAAGAACTTATATAAAAAATGATAATAGGTTTATGAACCCATAAATCTTTGAATAAAGTTGTGATATCTTTGGTGCATTGGTATAATGTTCTGCAACTTGTTTTTGTTTGGTTTGTAGGTTAAGAATCTCCTATCCTTACAATATTGTTCATGGCGTTAACATCTAAGAACTTTCCCTAATTTTTACTGTTTATCAGGTTGCCATTCTGTTCTGCTCAATGAAAACCAGCACTAAAATGAATCCTGCAGTTGGTATTCCCAAGATCACACAGATGAAGCAGTAAATAGGAAGCTAAGACAGATAAATGCCGATTGCCATCTTCTGCTTTCCTTCCGAATTTCCTCCCCCAGGGGAATAGGTAGCCTGGAGGATTTTCATTAATTTCAAAACTGCTAGCGTGAATCTAGCTCACACTGGGACGGTGGAAGTTTTTACTTTCTAATGACACGTGTTGGGCTCTGTGAAATGACGGGGTGCCTCGGCTGAGGTGGGAAAGCATGGAAGTCTTTTTCACCAGAGCCGTAAGTTCCAAGAGAGAAGTTAAAGACTGCGTCAAAAATAAATAATTCCTTTATATTCAGAGGTGATTTCTTTTAGTCAGGTTACTCATACTACCAGATCAATGTACAAAATGTCCACTTTTATAACTTAAGCTTTTTGATCCATCGGGGAACCCGGAGTGTTGATTTCTGATCATGTGAATTTGGCACTTTTTCTGAAAATAAAAGTGCACTTAGCAATGCAAATTCTTACTAGACAAGGACCACATCGGTGTTCCACATATAGTGGTCTCAAATGTAAATAAAAGCATGGGATGCCTGAACTACCACACTGTACTGACCTTTTGTACTAATACCAACAGACAGTATATTATTTTTCATCTCAGAGTCACTCAGCTGACTGAGCAACAGATCAAAGACTTACTCTCTTGAGGTTAAAACACTAGTGTTTAGGGTTGCTGCTTTATGACCCTGAGTAAATCAATTAACTTTTCTGCCCCAGTTTCAATCATGTGTAACAGAAGATGAAGCAACATTCTGACTCTACCTATAATATCTTGTTCAAGAATCACACACCGACACAGTCAAAAAAACCCAGCCACTTAAGCAGCATTTGTTTTAAGTAGCACTTGTTTTAAGTTATTACTGAGTTTTTCTCCCAGGTGTTTAAAAGATAATGCTGTAAATGAAATCCCCCCAAGAACAACTCATGCTCATACCCAATGTGGCATTAACACAGGAGAAAATGAGAGCATTTGCTACATAAAAGGCACAATTGGTTTTGTCAATTCCTTCAAATTCCACATAGAATTGCATTGATCAAGGGAACGGCTGAGAAGTGTTAGAAATCCTATTCTGAAGAAAAACCAAGTCCCATTCTCCCAGGACCCGTCACTTCACATTTGAGTTTGATGAAATGTTTTTACTGAACGCATGCTGTGATCATTTCAGGTTTTATTGAATGGTCATGCTAAGGTAGGCTGGAGCTGCTGAGGACACAGGGCTTGTCCACATTAGCTTCAAAGCATCACAGACAAGCCTGCTTGAGACTAAAGTTTAAAGGCATCTTCCTTTGAAGATGTCACTGTTCGCTTTCTTATATCCATATACATAATGCATTTGTTTTCCTCTGTGAGCTTTCAGAATGTGTCATTATTCCCTGCTGTCTGCTTTGGGGCTGCCACGGCATCTGGAGGGAGAGCTCTTGACAGCTTATATTAGCATCATTAGGGGTCCGATAAAGTGCTTTCTCACTGGGGCACTGTCAAGGTTTTATCCTCAGTTTGTAGTTTCAACTTCTGTGATTTGTGTAGACCTGCCATCAGCAGAGAAGTAGCAGTTTGAAAGACAAGAAAAAAGAAAAGCCTCGGGATTGATATAGGTAACATCAGATTTACTCTCAAATGTATCATGGTCCGGATTATAGAACACACCTGGTGATTTCTCAATCTAAAATTTTTTAACAAAGTTATCGATTTCTTATGTTACTTCTGAGATTTAGATATAATATGGATTTAATTTTCTCTTGACTAAAGAATGAAAATGTCACAGGATTAAAAAAAAACTCATATATAAAAGTGCTAAATGGAATGCTGTTTATACAACTAACGAAAAAATTAGATTAAGCGAGAAAGCTGTATTTTCTAAAATATCTTTTTGGTTGAAATAGTATTATTATTAGGTCTTCTGCTGAAAAATATTTAAAGACAATTACAATTCTCAGTTTAACAGTTTTCATAGTAAATTTCTCCCCAATAAAATTTGTTTAATTTGCAAAATCTGGATGCATGCTAATGAACCCATAATTAGCATATTTGAGTGGGTAAATTATTGCTCTATCTGACTTGGTTTTTACTGTTAAATTTGATATTTTTCCTAACCACTGCAAAGCCATATTTATATTAATATATATACATGGATATACGAATCTGTTTTACAAGTGGGTAAGGAAGATCTATAGCGTATGGAAAGGTATGCTGCAAAGAAATGAGACAGGGCCCCAGGCTCTGCTTCTAGAACTGTAATTAACTAGTTGTAGGACCTGGAAAAACTTACTATGTATAACTGGTCCTACTTGTTTGCTCCTGTAACAGGGACCAGATTATCTGTACAATAGCTTTCGATTAAAAGCTACATAAATTCTATAAATTAAAATTAAAATAATGTGTTCCAAAAAATAATAATAATAATGTGTTCCTTAGATTTCAGCAAGTTTTATAGAAAATTTCTAACAATGCAGGAACTTCAATATTTAGATTTTATTTCTGGTATTCACAGATTGAAAAGCTTCGTTTAATATCCTACTCTACGGGTATTTACTTAGTGTGTGTAAAATAGAAAAAAATATTTCACAACTAGGCACAATCTTTGAATACTTATGCAAATTTCTGTATCAGTATTTATTTAGAAATAATCACTTCACTTTAACTTAGTAAATATTGGTAGAGCACATACATTGATCGAGCTAGTCACTGTGGTAAAGAATGTGATTTGAAGATGAATAAACATAGTCTTTCAAGATTCTCTAGGTACAACAGGGGAAATTGATAAATAAAAATAATAGTAACAGAAATGGGTACAGGGCTTCCCTGGTGGCGCAGTGGTTGAGAGTCCGCCTGCCGATGCAGGGGACACGGGTTCGTGCCCCGGTCTGGGAGGATACCGCGGAGCGACTGGGCCCGTGAGCCATGGCCGCTGAGCCTGCGCGTCCGGAGCCTGTGCTCCGCAACGGGAGAGGCCACAACAGTGAGAGGCCCGCGTACCGCAAAAAAAAAAAAAAAAAAAGAAATGGGTACAAAATGTGTAACTACCACCACTTCTCACAGCCTGCTTGTTGCACCAAGCCACCATCACCTCCTGCTGGATTATGCCATAGCTCCTTAATATATCTATCTACAATCACTCTTGCCCACTATTGTAAAGAAAGCAGCCAGAAGGAATTTGTCAAAAACATTCAGCTCACAGCATTAATCTGCTCAAAACCCACCAGTGCCTCCCCATTCTCTTGGAACGAAACCAATGTCATCACAAGGGCCTGGCTGCAGGATTCTACATCTGGCCACTACACCCCCTTGACCAAATGCCTTACCCTCCTCCTTCCTCAGTCCAAGGACACAGGCCACACCCGAGACCCTAGAACACACCAGATACATTCCAGACTCAAGGTTTTTTAGTTCCTGGTTCTCTGGATCTGAGATAATCCTCCTCCCAGATATCACGTGTCCTTATCTCCTTCAAATACCTTCCTAAATATTTCCTTCGTGGTGGACACTACCATGACCAGTCCATTTAATATTACACTTCACTCATTCCCTTTGACTTTTATTTGTATCTTTCCCTGCTCTTTATTTTTTCAGAGCACTTACCATATTTTAACATTCTATATAAAACATTTAATTATTTATTTAGCATGCTTAGAATTTATCATATGTTACTAGGTTAGAATACTGCAGTTTTGTTGTTGTTGTTGTTATTTCCTATTTCTGTGTGTCCCCCTGTGACTAGTATCCGGAATATATGTTATTAGATGCATGATGGCTGAATTAATGAAAGTACTGCCGGAACAATTGAAGAAACAATCATCGTGCACAGGAAAAGATGGAATTTTATGATGTTTTGGGGAAACTGTACGGAAGAGGCAGTTTGTTTTTTGTGTTTTTTTTTTAAACATCTTTATTGGAGTAAAATTGCTTTACAATGGTGTGTTAGTTTCTGCTTTATAACAAAGTAAATCAGTTATACATATGTTCCCATATCTCTGCCCTCTTGCATCTCCCTCTCTCCCACCCTCCCTATCCCACCCCTCCAGGTGGTCACAAACCACCGAGCTGATCTCCCTGTGCTATGCGGCTGCTTCCCACCAGCTATCTACTTTACGTTTGGTAGTGTATATATGTCCATGCCACTCTCTCACTTTGTCACAGCTTACCCTTCCCCCTCCTCATATCCTCAAGTCCATTCTCAAGTAGGTCTGTGTCTTTATTCCCGTCCTACCCCTGGGTTCTTCATGACCTTTTTTTTTCTTTTCTTAGATTCCATATATATGTGTTAGCATACGGTATTTTTGCATCTATGTTCATCAGTGATATTGGTCTGTAGTTTTTTTGTGTGTGTGACATCTTTGTCTGGTTTCGGTAACAGGATGATGCTGGCCTCATAGAATGAGTTTGGGAGTGTTCCTCCCTCTGCTATATTTTGGAAGAGTTTGAGAAGGATAGGTGTTAGCTCTTCTGTAAATGTTTGATAGAATTCGCCTGTGAAGCCATCTGGGCCTGGGCTTTGGTTTGTTGGATATTTTTAATCACAGTTTTAATTTCAGTGCTTGTGATTGGTGTGTTCATATTTTCTATTTCTTCCTGGTTCAGTCCCAGCAGGTTGTGCATTTCTAAGAATTTGTCCATTTCTCCCAGGTTGTCCATTTTATTGGCATAGAGTTGCTTGTAGTAATCTCTCATGATCCTTTGTAATTCTGCAGTGTCAGTTGTTACTTCTCCTTTTTCATTTCTAATTCTATTGATTTGAGTCTTCTCCCTGTTTTTCTTGATAAGTCTGGCTAATGGTTTATCAATTTTGTTTATCTTCTCAAAGAATCAGCTTTTAGTTTTATTGAAATTTGATATCGTTTCCTTCAATTCTTTTTCACTTATTTCTGATCTGATATTTATGATTTATTTCTTTCTGCAAACTTGGGTTTTTTTTGTTCTTCTAACTACTTTAGGTGCAAGGTTAGATTGTTTATTTGAGATGTTTCCTGTTTCTTAAGGTAGCATTGTATTGCTATAAACTTCCCTCTTAGAACTGCTTTTGCTGCATCCCATAGGTTTTGGGTTGTCGTGTCTCCATTGTCATTTGTTTCTAGGTATTTTTTGATTTCCTCTTTGATTTCTTCAGTGATCACTTGGTTATGAAGTAGTGTATTGTTTAGCCTCCATGCGTTTGTTTTTTTTATAGATATTTTTCTGTAATTGATATCTAGTCTCATAGCATTGTGGTCGGAAAAGATACTTGATATGATTTCAATTTTCTTAAATTTACCAAGGCTTGATTTGTGACCCAAGATATGATCTATCCTGGAGAATGTTCCATGAGCACTTGAGAAAAATGTGTATTCTGTTGTTTTTGGATGGAATGTCCTATAAATATCAATTAAGTCCATCTTGTTTAATGTATCATTTAAAGCTTGTGTTTCCTTATTTATTTTCATTTTGGATGATCTGTCCATTGGTGAAAGTGGGGTGTTAAAGTCCCCTACTATGATTGTGTTACTGTCGATTTCCCCTTTTATGGCTGTTAGTATTTGGCTTACGTATTGAGGTGCTCCTATGTTGGGTGCATAAATATTTACAATTGTTATATCTTCTTCTTGGATCGATCCCTTGATCATTATGTAGTGTCCTTCTTTGTCCCTTCTAATAGTCTTTATTTTAAAGTCTATTTTGTCTGATACGAGAATTGCTACTCCAGCTTTCTTTTGATTTCCATTTGCATGGGATATCTTGTTCCATCCCCTCACTTTCAGTCTGTATGTGTCCCTAGGTCTGAAGTGGGTCTCTTGTAGATAGCATATATATGGGTCTTGTTTTTGTATCCATTCAGCCAGTCTGTGTCTTTTGGGGGGAGCATTTAATCCATATACATTTAAGGTAATTATCGATATGTATGTTCCTATTCCCATTTTCTTAATTGTTTTGGCTTTGTTATTGTAGGTCTTTTCCTTCTCTTGTGTTTCTTGCCTAGAGAAGTTCCTTTAGCATTTGTTGTAAAGCTGGTTTGGTGGTGCTGAACTCTCTCAGCTTTTGCTTGTCTGTAAAGGTTTTAATTTCTCCACCAAATATGAACGAGATCCTTGCTGGGTAGAGTAATCTTGGTTGTAGGTTTTTCTCCTTCATCACTTTAAATATGTCCTGCCACTCCCTTCTGGCTTGCAGAGTTTCTACTGAAAGATCAGCTGTTAATCTTATGGGGATTCCCTTGTGTGTTATTTGTTGTTTTTCCCTTGCTGCTTTTAATGTGTTTTCTTTGTATTTAATTTTTGATAGTTTGATTAATATGTGTCTTGGCATGTTTCTCTTTGGATTTATCCTGTATGGGACTCTCTGTGCCTCCTGGACTTGATTAACTATTTCTTTTCCCATATTAGGGAAGTTTTCAACTATAATCTCTTCAAATATTTTCCCAGTCCCTTTCTTTTTCTCTTCTTCTTCTGGGACCCCTATAATTCGAATGTTGGTGTGTTTAATGTTCCTCTAGAGGTCTCTGAGACTGTCCTCAGTTCTTTTCATTCTTTTTTTTTATTCTGCTCTGCAGTAGTTATTTCCACTATTTTATCTTCCAGGTCACTTATCCGTTCTTCTGCCTCATTCTGCTATTGATCCCTTCTAGAGTATTTTTAATTTCATTTATTGTGTTGTTCATCATTGTTCATTTGCTCTTTAGTTCTTCTTGGTCCTTGTTAAATGTTTCTTGCATTTTCTCTATTCTACTTCCAATATTTTGGATCATCTTTACTATCATTCTGAATTCCTTTTCAGGTAGACTGCCTATTTCCTCCTCATTTGTTAGGTCTGGTGGGTTTTTACCTTGCTCCTTCATCTGCTGTGTGTTTTTCTGTCTTCTCATTTTGCTTATCTTACTGTGTTTGGGGTCTCCTTTTTGCAGGCTGCAGGTTCGTAGTTCCCATTGTTTTTGGTGTCTGTCCCCAGTGGCTAAGGTTGGTTCAGTGGGTTGTGTAGGCTTCCTGGTGGAGGGAACTAGTGCCTGTGATCTGGTGGATGAGGCTGGATGTTGTCTTTCTGGTGGGAAGGTCCACGTCTGGTGGTGTGTTTTGGGGTGTCTGTGGCCTTATTATGATTTTAGGCAGCCTCTTTGATAATGGGGGGGGTTGTGTTCCTGTCTTGCTAGTTGTTTGGCATAGGGTGTCCAGCACTGTAGCTTGTTGGTCATTGAGTGAAGCTGGGTGCTGGTGTTGAGATGCAGATCTCTGGGAGATTTTCGCCATTTGATATTACGTGGAGCTGGGAGGTCTCTTGTGGGCCAGTGTCCTGAAGTTGGCTCTCCCACTTCAGAGGCACAGCACTGACCCCTGGCTGGAGCACCAAGAGACTTTCAACCACATGGCTCAGAATAAAAGGGAGAAAAAATAGAAAGAAAGAAAGAGAATAAAATAAAGATAAAATAAAGTTATTAAAATAAAAATATTAAGAAAAAAAATTTTTTAAGTAGAAAAAAAAAAAAAAGGACGGACAGAACCCTAGGACAAATGGTGGAAGCAAAGCTATACAGACAAAATCTCACACAGAAGCATACACATACACACTCACAAAAAGAGGAAAAGGGGAAAAAATCATAGATCTTGCTCCCAAAGTCCACCTCCTCATTTTGGGATGATTCGTTGTCTAGTCATGTATTCCACAGATGCAGGTACATCAAGTTGATTGTGGAGATTTAATCCGCTGCTCCTGAGGCTGCTGAGAGAGATTTCCCTTTCTCTTCTTTGTTTGCACAGCTCCCGGGGCTCAGCTTTGGATTTGGCCCCGCCTCTGCGTGTAGGTCGCTGGAGGGCGTCTGTTCTTCGCTCAGACAGGTCCGGGTTAAAGGAGCCGCTGCTTCGGGGGCTCTGGCTCACTCAGGCCGGTGGGGGGCGGTGGCGGGGGAGGGCGGGGCACGGAGTGCGGGGCGAGCCTGCGGCGACAGAGGCCGGCGTGACGTTGCACCAGCCTGAGGCGCGCCGTGCGTTCTCCCAGGGAAGTTGTCCCTGGATCCCGGGACCCTGGCAGTGGCGGGCTGCACAGGCTCCCCGGAAGCGGGGTGTGGCTAGTGACCTGTGCTCGCACACAGGCTTCTTGGTGGCAGCAGCAGTAGCCTTAGCTTCCCATTCCCGTCTCTGAGGTCCGCGCTTTTAGCCGCGGCTCGCGCCCGTCCCTGGAGTTCCCTTAAGCAGCGCTCTTAATCCCCTCTCCTCGGGCACCAGGAAACAAAGAGGCAAGAAAAAGTCTCTTGCCTCTTCGGCAGGTCCAGACTTTTCCCCAGACTCCGTCCCGGCTAGCCATGGCGCACTAACCCCCTGCGGGCTGTGTTCACGCCGCCAACCCCAGTCCTCTCCCTGCGCTCCGTCCGAAACCGAAACCCGAGCCTCAGAGCCTCAGCTCCCAGCCCCGCCCGCCCCGGCGGGTGAGCAGACAAGCCTCTAGAGCTGGTGAGTGCCGGTCGGCACCGACCCTCTGTGCGGGAGTCTCTCCGCTTTGCCCTCCACACCCCTGTGGCTGTGTTCTCCTCCGTGTCGCTGAAGCTCTCCCCGAAGCTCCCCCCTCCGCCACCCGCAGTCTCTGCCCGCGGAGGGGCTTCCTAGTGTGTGGACACCTTTCCTCCTTCATGGCTCCCTCCTTCTGGTGCAGGTCCCGTCCCTATCCTTTTGTCTGTTTATTCTTTATTCTTTTGCCCTACCCAGGTACGTGGGGGGTTTCTTGCCTTTTGGGAGGTCTGAGGTCTTCTGCCAGCGTCCAGTAGGTGTTCTGTAGGAGTTGTTCCACGTGTAGCTGTATTTCTGATGTATCTGTGGGGAGGAAGGTGATCTCTGCGTCTTACTCTTCCGCCATCTTCCTCAACTCCCGGAAGAGGCACTTTTAATGTGGATGTTGAAAAAGGAATAAATAAGCAACAGTTAAAAGTTATTTTTTAAAAACTCTGTTTTTTTTACGTTACCTAAGAGCCATAGTATCATATCAAATTCATGTTTAAAAGTTTGGGCAAAAGTGAAATCGAAATTTTATTACATTTAGGAAGTTCTTGATTCAAATGCTACTAGTTAATATTTTAATTCCCTAATAATGATATTTCATATGTTCATTACAATTACATTACATATTAGAAAATAAAAAGTTACACAAAATGAGACCTAAAACTCCCATGTTGTTAACACCTTGGACTATATTTATGTTGTACTATATACAGTATTCACTTGTACTATGTATGTATTCAATAATATAATATTTATATTGTACTGTGAGGCAATTGATATTTGGATCATAATATCCTGAAATTTAAACTAAGTGGAGTGAGCTGATAGAAACAAAACATATATAATGCTCCAAAGCAGATTCCCTGATGAGAAACTTAATTAAAATCTTAGGAAATTTAAGTAGGAAACAAGAGTAATGATGATTATATATTATTTATAATGCCAGAAACCCAATAATCATTATTTCTCCATTTTGAACTAAAGATAGAAAATAGGAAAGAAATTTATTGTTTGATTCCAAAGTTTCCATTTATATAGCATAAGTACATTTGAAAAACAGGTATAAATCTCTGCATTGCTTTTCATTTTAACACAGTGATGAAGATCCAGGACATAGGAATGATTTTAAATAATACACTTTTTAAAATATTTATTAAAATTAAGAGAAACTGAGCTTATTAATAAGCATTTTAACAATAATTCAAGAAGTTAAGGAAAGGTATTTCGAATTTTATTTGCAATCAGTTTCTCCATATTAATAATATTTATACTTATTTAATGCACTGTATATCTCCCCAAAAGATTATTTTCAAATAGCAAATTCTCACATTTACAAACTTATACATTTTCTCTATCAATACAACAGAATCATAACATCTTTAAGAAATTCTGTTTCACTTTTATATCATGTGATTTATAAATTTTATATAATACCTATTGAATTTATTGTCAGTGAGACGCATGATAAAATTCAATTACAATTTAGCATCTAAACAAAATTAAGTATTCTATTTGTAAAATCATTCATATCAGTAAATAGAATAATAATATAATTTTTCTGTATTGAATCATAGTTTTTCTATATATAGTCAACTTTTAATCTATTAATCTGGTTATCTAAGAAATTCTTACAAGTTCCTAGATTGACAGGACGAGACAATTGTAAACTCTTATTTTTTCCCTCCCACAACTCCATCCAACAAAATCAAATCAGAATATACATTAATGACAAAGCTATATGAAATGTATCTTATTATTCTATTTCAATGAAGGAAAAAGTCTGAGCTATTAAAGTCAATGACTTTTTTCTGAAATCCTATTTCTGAGAAAGATTTTAACATATTCTTCTTTAAAGCAGTGAGATTAAGTTTCTCACAGAGGACTAATTATTTACAAAATGTTCTTAAACAGTTTTATGGCAGCATATTTATTAAAGGAAACATTGAAAATCATTTCTTTAAATCAATGGAATAACTTAGCTGTATAGTAAACTTAACATTAAGAAACCCATTATTTTTTAAAGAAAACTAATATTTTTTCTACTTGTATAATTATAGCCATGGACCTTAACATAAGAAACCTAACGTACCATTTATAACAAAGTTTTTAATATACCCACACTGAAAAAATATCCATAGGAAACAAACAACAAAGTTACACCATAATATTAAAAGAAGTAACTATCAAGATTTAGCTGTAAAGTGAGGAAGAAAAATTATAATAAAATAATATATTCCACCAAGTAAATTCTCACACATGCCAGACTAGAAGACCAAAAAATGCCAAGAGTTTTTTTTGTAGAATCATGGTGTAGAAACAACTACAAATGGATGCACACAGGGGTGTCCTACAGGGATGCAAATGCCGACAGTGACATCAGCTACACTGATGATGGAGCTTCCTCAAAAACTGAACAATTCCACACTGTATTTCTGGAATATCCAGTGTATAGTAAAACGCTATAAAACAGTACAGAACTTGGTGTTCATTTGTAGAATAGAGTTAAGATCTAAATAAAACAAGTTTGTCATTTCCATGAATGGTTGAGAGGCCAATCGAAATCTGTATGAGACACTGAAAAATATTTTGTTATGCTTAACTGTCCTAATTTGCATCCGTCAGTGAGGAGCCCCGCCCCCGATTACAGTAACAACTAAAACAACCCCACAAGTTGCAGGAAAAAACAAACAGGGAACCACTAAGTTTTTGGATTAACTACCAGTTAAGAATTTTAATTTATATTACATAAGTTGATGGACGGACATTTTACTTAGAGAAAATGTCAGGGCAATCAAATGCAATAAAGAATTTAAAATTGTTCACAATTGCTGAAAGTAATTACAGTGTTTTGGTTTACTACCAGTTGACCTAGCTTTTGTTTATTATTTTTCTTCTTAACAATCTCCCTTTCTCTCTCTCTTTCTCCATACATAATTATAAACACAAACATACATGAGATTGTAAATCATATATTATATATATATATAATACATATAATATAGTATATGTGTCCAAAAAGCTTTAAAATTCCAAGCAAACATCTATATTTTTATTTCAAGAACAACTAATATTACCCCTTCTGTCTGAGACATATTCTAATTCTTCAATTCTTACGTATTCCAAATAAACTGAAAGTTATTAGCAAATCTCATGTTCTTTCTAAATTTTTTGACCACTCTGGAAATTTCAGTTTGCTGGATTCAGATTTATCTGTGAAACCTGGTGTTGGAAATGTACAAATGAGAACCCTAAGTGTGTGTTTGCCTTATCTTAGATTCCTAAGCACACCCTGTAATACAGACTTAATTTATCACTTCCTGATGTATATACAGTGTGTAATGAGACTAAAGATCAAAAAGGTCATTGTTGTCTTTTTTCCTGTACAACCTAACTTCTGGTGTTCAATCTTTAGACTACATAATTGTTAGTATTTTCTGTTCCAAAAGTCAAATTTTTCATGACTTAAATGATTATATTACGTATGTTATTTGGGTAGCTAATCATTTATAATCTCTGAAAACTGCTATTTGTAAAACAGTATCTTTGTTTATATGGAATTATTTCTATTAAATTTTCTTTAATTTTCAAAAATATTTTGTTTAATTCCATATTAAAAATATTCAACCAAATATAAATAAAAACATGTAAAATTAATTCAAATTCAGCTGACAACAAATTTTGCCTGGCAAAAATTTTGAATGTTATAGCAAAATGATATTGTATAACTTGACATCTGAACTTTCTATATGTGCTCCTCTGTTTGACGCTTTCAAAATAAATGAATAGACAGGAATACATTTTAATTGAAATAACCTTTAAAATAATATCTTCTTCAAAAACTATGTTGACAGGAGTGAATTTTTAAACATCATTTTTATAATGCTATTCTAAACATGGGTAGCAACCATTAAAAGAAGTTTTCTTCAGTTAATTAACAGGTCTTTCTCATGAAGGAAGCATATGAAAATAAACTAACAGTCACTATAGAAACTCAGGGGTGATGCTAAAAATGTGGAAGGTGATATTGCTGTGTGTGTATTTGTGTGTGTGTCTTAAATAATAAATCTTTTGTCGTGTCTCTTGTAGAACATTTTGGCAAAGGATATACCTGCTGATTAGCATATAAACAATTTGCCTTCAAAAAAAACTTTTTTTTATTTGATGGGAGAAAAGCACCACTTGCTCGGGTATTGTTGCTTCAAAATCATGTTATTGGATGTCTACTTCCATAGCTGGGTGTTAGGTGCTCTCACTTCATCAACATAGATTATGTACACCAACTTTAGAAAGACACCCTTGGTGGGACTGGAATTCTGGTTCCTAAACTAGCATGCTAATCCCTCCATTTATTTACTTAGATAACTCTTCTTCATCCTTCATCTTCAATTTATACGCCACTTCACCTAAGAGACCTTTAACCTTAATCTGGGTTATTTTCTATTGTTATGGGCTTCCATATGAATTTTATCTATTATCATCTCTCCCCATATTATTATGAGTACTTGTCTCATTGTCTGACTACTTTTATAGGTTGTAAACTTTCTGAGGATAGAAGGAACCAAATGCATCTTTGTTTATTGCTCTCTCCCTAATCTCTTTCATATGACTGGTTTCCGTGTAGTCGTTTGCTGAAAAGAAAAGATAAAACGGAGACAGAAGGAAGAAAGCAAAGAAGTGAGAAAAATATGAATGGTAATTTTGCCATTTCCTTATTTATTTTTAAGAGTCAACACATTTTTTTTAAACTGCCTGGAATAGCGAATGACATAAAAAACAAATGGAATAGGTGGGTTAATGGATATATAAATAAATAAAATTAAAATAAGAATGTATATTTACTGAACTGAGTGTTGTATATACATCTTTTGTAGCTCTTACTGCATTGTATTGCCATGACTTGTGGACACATTTGTGTTAATCACACTCTTGTGTTATCAGACATTTCATGTGACCAGAGATGGCAGGATGAGATGGACTCAGCCCAATGATGCTGGCTTTGAAGATGGTGGAGGTGGCCATGAGCCAAAGAATGTAGGAAATCTTAAGAAGCTGGAAAAGGCAGGGAAGTGAATTCTCCCCTAGACCCTCCAAAAGGAACACAGCTGTGTAGACACTTTGACTTTTAGCCCAGTGAGACCCATTTTGGATTTCCAACCTCCAGAACTGTCAGGTGAGAAAGTGTGTTGTTGTAAGCCACCCAGTGTGTAATTTGTTACAGAAGCATAGGAAACTCATACAGATTTGACACATTTAGTGTCAGGAGGTCACTGATGTTCTTTCCTTCTCCCTCTGCATTGCGGCCGCTTAGTCTCTGCCTCCTGCTCCCACTTTGGGTGTCCTTTGACTTTTTCTCTTGACCACATTTCTTGAGCGTGATAATTTATTCGATTCAGCAAATTGACACCATGCTCTTTGTTTAAAAACTTAATGCCAGTCACTTCCCTAACAGAAGTTAAGACATTCTCTAGAGGCTTTTCTAATTCTAGTGGCCAGGGTTAAGGGTCACATGCAACATGATACATCCATTTTGGGTGAAGAACTAACTAAGGCTGATTCCAGAGCAGATGTGCTGACTTCTACATTATATCTTATGACATTACCCTTTGACTTTTTTCAAGACAAGGACTGTATCTTTTCTTTGTATCCCTGGTGGCCAGTAATATGCAAAATGGCTATCACATAGCAGATGCTGGATTTGTTAAATTCTTTTTGATTGAAGGAGAATTACAAAGCACACTGATGCACAACTAATAGACAGATAGAACATTTCCTGGAGCTGTAGCCTTTGATACGATTGCTTTGACAAACATTAAAAGTGATAGTTTTCCCAATCAAAAGTATGAATCATAACATTGCTATTGGGTAATGGCTCCATCAGCTGAATGAAATGTTATTGATTATTCAGTATGATTTGATGACCACAGTTTCTCTATTTCCAGTAATCAGGTAATTGTAGCAAAGGAATCATCTTTGAATTGTATATCTCACTTTTTGTGGATCCCCTTTGGCTCCAGAACTGCCTGTATGACTTTTGCATGCATCTTAAATTTCTTCCATTTTGATACATTACAAAAGATACCAAAACATCTAATTGATTAGGCTAAATGAAGAAAAGTTAAGTAGAAAGTGTTTTAACATATTTGTAACAAGAATAGAGCTGTTATGCAAAACATACTTGATTCTGAGCCAAGAAAATTACAGTGTATAATGTTTCTTGACTTGTTATGATTTGGACCTTCAATCAAAAGTCGGTATCTTGGCATCAGAACATGAGAATAGTGTCCTCAACATGTCTCCACGTAGATTGCAAATGACTTCACAGAGATGAAGTGGTCAGAAACAAATGGAATGAAACTTGATATGAAGGGAAAAATAATTCACTTACAAGATGGAAAGCTATTACTTATAGAAATATGTCAGAAAAAGATGGAGAGGTCAAAAGCTGCCTTTATTAAAAACTGTAAAAAATTAGATAATTTATTAACAGTTTTTCAAAAATACTACTCTGTTGATGATGATAAAGCCTAAGCTACCAACAGATTGGTGGTACTAATTTCTTCTTGTCAATTAAATTGAAATGGCAAAATAATCAGATATCTAAGTAATAAACTCTCACTTATGTATGGGCAATATGGATTAATGATGAAAATTAAAAGAGTACTGGAATCTCATCATTTTAAAGATCTGCAAAATGTTACCCTAAAAATCCCATCTGTGTAGTAATTTTGGATAAAGCTTTTCTCAATTTCCTTTTAAAATATGTAAGAGGTAACAAAGAAGAAAATCACAGCCCCACAGAAAAAGAAAGTAATTAAGCTAAAAACAAGAATCTGGAAAGAATAGACACTGATAATTTTTTTTAAAATAGTTCAATTGAAGTAAACCTATGTAGGCATAGCTTTCATGGCATAAGCTGATTTCACTTTATGGAAATGAGTTTATCTTAAAAAGATGAACTAATACTTTCTACTTCTCCCAAAGTCTGACTTATGATTCAGAGACCCAGAATTTCTAGAACAAAGGAACTGGGCTGCTGTTCTTCCAAAACCATGATTTTCCCACCGTAACTGCACAAAAGTGAGAATGTCTTGCAAACAGTTGTTCTCAAATAAGGTTTCTTGTCTGAACCACTGAATGCAGCAAGCTATGGAAGTGACTGTTTCCTCAGTTGTACCAACAACAGTACAGAGCTGTTGACAGTCTACATTCACAGGAGAGAACTTACCTCCTTATCGTCAATGAATACCTTAGGTCATCAGAACTTTATTCTCTTGCAGTACTAGTTGAGAATGAATCTCCCAGGTTAGGATCTAAGTATCAGTACTACCTAGGGGTTGCTTTTTGATGCATCCCTTCTTCCTATGTTTCATATCATCCCAAACCATGTTTCCAAATATATGAAGAGAATGAAAACCTTACAAAACAGATGGCAGGAACACAGAAAGTGTATTGAGGTCCCGGACAAAAAGAAACCTCCCATAAAGCATGATGTGGAACTGACAGAAAGAACTCCAGTGTCAGTGCATGATGAGAATTGATATTTTTTAAGTAATCAATCAGAATCCATTAAATCAGAATAAGATGCTGGGGAAAAAAGAGACCACTTAACTAAAACGACTGCAACCTGTGATTGCCTATTTGAATATGCCTATTATACTGAAAGCTGTTTGCAATAGTCTACCTTATACACGTATGAGGTCTGGCTACCACAGAAGTACTTTCTGTTAGACAAATAATGTGTGTGTATAAGTCTTGCTATGTTTGAAGCAAATAAAAACAAACAAAATTCATAATTTTAAGTACAAAGACAATGACAAATCCAGAAGAATTGATAGGTAAATCCAAGCATTTATTTTTTAAGGTTAATATAATGGGAAAAACTGTATAATTCAATAAAAAAGGAAATAAAGGAACTTCACACTTAAGCAATTTAAAAAGTGATATACTCAGATTAAAAAGGCAAAAAAAGTTAAAAGTTGTTATTATGTTGAAGCTTATACTAATAAATTTTAAACCTGGAAAAATGAAAATAAATTCCATGAATATATAAATGACTAAAGTTCACTTGCCCAGTATAAATCAGAATATAACAATATTCTTATATATTATGCTCTTTTATGTATCAATCTTTCATAATTTAATGCTAGAATGCCTCTTAAACCTTATAGAAATAGTTAATCACCCTGCTTTTTAGTCTGATCGAAGCACAGAAAATGACAAACGTTTCAAATTTATTTATATATTCCAGCATTTGCCTGATATTCCAAAATGTAAAATATAGAAGGAAAAAAATATACGAACAAACCTTAACACTGAGTATTGGCATATAGGAAAATGGGTGCTTTGATAAAAGACTGTTGAGAATAAATTAGGATAAGATTTTTGGAGGGCAAATTAGAGATTTCAAAGGAAATATAGCACAGAAGTGGTCATGGATATATTAAAACAGCTAACTATAATCACTAAACTTTATCTATAAGAACAAAATAATATAAGCAATAAAATATGGAATAATTTGACATTTGTTAATTGAATTTTTACCATCTAAATAAGCAAAAGCATACAGCTAACAAAGTTTAAGTTGAAAGAAAATTTGATGATATGAAAGTATGAAGAAATGTTTCAACATATTTCATTAAGTGGAAAAGGAATTTACACAGTTATACATAAATATTTAATTTTTGTAATAAAAAATGCACATGCATTAAGTAGAAACTAGACACCAAAAATGTCAGTAATTATCATATCTGAGAGTTTAATTATAGGTGGTTCTTATTTCTTCACTTTGTCCTTTTTTAAAAAAAATTCTGAAAATTTTATAATAAATATGCATTGTATAATAGTAAAAATATTAACAAAAAATAAATAAACACAGAAGTTTCAATCCTTAAATATAGCTTCATAGGTTTCTTGAGAATATTTCATGATAAAAGATATTCTTGGCAATTATTTTCTTTAAGGCATTTGACTCTAGTCCACCTGGATTTTTTTTCTTTATAATTTGAGTCTGTTCAATATTTTGAAGCAAATATATTTTCCTACCCTATTATTAGAGATTACTTCATTGACCAAAAAGATTTCTTAGCAGAGGTTTACAAACATGTTAGTTATTAGATAGACTTGGGGTGCTTTCTAAAAATTCAGACTTCTCAGCCTCTCTTCTGAAAATTGAGATTCATTTGCTCTAGTCTGTGACGTGGGCATCTGTATTTATAATCAGAGCTCTAGGAGATCCTGATTACCAGTCATGTATGGAAAACAACTGTCTTGAGAAAATAAATCTGTAGACTGATTTCATAGATGTCTTCAAATCTATGCGGTGCTAATCTAACAAAGTAACAGCCTCATTAATTCATCAGTGGGAATTAAAAATAGAAATAGGTATATAGCACACTGTCAGGGACTTAAGTGAGATATAATGAGAAATGCCTTGACAGCAAGGTTTGCTAAATCTTGGGATGAATTTCTTCTGAAATTCTCAGAAAAAATATTGTTTGTTTTCCATCTGGCATAGTTAGGTATAGCGTAACTATGGTTAGGTGAGCCAGTAAAGATGAAGGAAAGGGAACAATTAGAAGATCCATCAGGAGAGTTTGCTTAACAGTATCTGCCTGGCAACAGAAGCCTCCTCTGCTTTCCCAGTTTTGCTTAGGTGTCACTGATGTCTCTGCTGGCAACAAGAATAAAGCACGATTGACAGACTACATTATTGAAAAACAGAGAGTGAGAAATACAAATCATAAGAAAAACAAGGACAAGAAAAATGAACAGTACCATATTGGTTCTTCCACATTATTTATATATGGCATCAAATTCAGCAAGGTAGATGGTCTGAAAATTCTTGTGAGATTTGATAAAATCATTATAATATTTATGATCATATACTGAGAACAGTATTTTGTATTAAGAATTATGCTTAATTTTTGCTCTAGTAAAATTGTTTAGTTCTTACACCAAAACTGTGAGGCAGGTTTTTTTTTATATCCCTCAGTTTAAACATAGGGAAAATGCAGCTAAGAACAAAACTTGTTTATGGGTTACAAAGTTTGAGCTTGTAGAACTTTGGCTCAGAACCAGATAAGTCTAACTCTACCCACTGGACACCATGACTTAATAGCTCTCCACATTAAAATTATTAGTCATTATTTATCCAACCAAATTTTTGGAGGACCTGTAAGGTACAAGGCATGATTTATGACTCTGGATGTATGGACAGAAGAATACTACCACAACTCCGGCTTGCTCCTTCTCTGTCTGGTCTGGGTTCTAAGTAATCATTTAATTCACACAACAGCCCAATGAGGTCAATGTTTTATTATTCCAGTTTTGCAATTGCAAAACAATAAGCAGAGATTGAAAACATTCTCCATAACACACAGTTATAAATGATGTGATACTTGCTCTCAAGGGAACATATAAATAGGAACATATATAAAACACATATCCAAATAATTATACTAAACGCCAAATACTAAATGCTGAACACATTATTTGTTCCTTGGATCATACAATATGTACCATTATTATACTTCCTGTGTTGAAATTTAACTATGGGTATTATTCATTAGAAAAGATGAATATTTACATAGTACCAAGAAAATAGTAGGTGTGAACCTTTGGTTCATAATAATGATAATAAGAAAAAATGTTTATCGGAATCTGTAGGAGACTACATAAGGGATCAGTTATGTGATTTCAATAACTTTAAAAACTGCCAGAAACACTTTTCAACTGATCAATTTCAAGCTTATTTTTAAATTTTTGTTTTTTAAATTGAGGTAGTAAATCGTAATGTTCATCTCAAAACTCATTTTTTGCTTTCTTTTTTTTTTCTTCATTTTGTGTATAGTTTGGGACACAAGCTAAACGTCCGCAGGAGACCTCAGCAAGGTCTTAAGAAATGTAAATGTATCTCAAATAATTAACAATAATTACAATCTTTAACCATTGTTATTTCCCATAGCAGTCATTCCTTAATGACTTCTCCTAACTATATAAATGTTTCACAATTTTTGACTGTCATAAAAGCTTATATTTAGATAGGTAACAACATAATGTAATAGCAAATAACTGCTCTTTTTAATATACAATGCATGACAAGAAAATTTAATACAAGGAATCTGCCACTTATGATGGTGCAGGATCAAATTTTTAGCCTCACTTGAGAGTTTTCTTAACCTAATTAAGTAGCAAAAGAAGGAGGAGGAAGTGGAGGAAAAATAAGTGTTTTAGGATCCTGATAAAAAAAATTGCATATCCTCTAGTTTCTCTTATTAGTAAAGAAAAGGTGATTCACATGGCATAATACATGAATGGTCAAGAATTTAAGTTCAACTAACCCACTTCAATGTCATTGTATTTAAAATAATTTCACACTTAAAGTGATATTTTGATTTCTGATGTCATGTTTTCATTTTTCCAATAGAATATTTCCCTATTTCTTCAAGCTTGAAAGCAAGCTTGCATTTCTGCAAGGATAAAAAAGGAGGTTTTGCAGATTCTGACTCCAGATAGAGTGAATGCATGTGACCAGTTGTTTTAGTAAACCATTATTTTATGTCTATTTAAGAGCATATGAAAGTCAATTACATGATTAGAGAATAGTGAATAACCCACTTAGAATGAATGGATATGGGCATAGAATTGTTAGAATTTTTATATTGAGTCCTTGGATAATAACACCATTTGCAATTAAAAATGATTTAAGAGATGATCTAAAAAGTGGAAACAGCTCAAGGTCACACACATACGGGAAGAGCTTGGACCGCAATCCAGACTTCTAGTTGTCAAGTGAATCTTTAAAATTAACCTTCTCTTTTTTTTCTTAAAGGATATATATTATTGTATTGTACATCTAGTCTTTTCCTAATGCCTATGAAATAGGAAAATTTTCCTCAATTCTTGTTATAAAATTATAAATGTCTTCTTAGATTTTTTTTTTTTTTTGCGGTACGTGGGCCTCTAACTGCTGTGGCCCCTCCCGTTGCGGAGCACAGGTTCCGGACGCGCAGGCTCAGTGGCCATGGCTCACGGGCCCAGCCGCTTCGCGGCATGTGGGACGTTCCCGGACCGGGTCACGAACCCGCGTCCCCTGCATCGGCAGGCGGACTGTCAACCACTGCGCCACCAGGGAAGCCCTTCTTTTATTCTTGTTTTAAACATCTTTATTGGAGTATAATTGCTTTACATTGTTGTGTTAGTTTCTGCTGTATAAAAAAGTGAATCAGCTATACGTATACTTATATCCCCATATCCCCTCCCTCTAGCGTCTCCCTCCCACCTTCCCTATACTACCCCTCTAGGTCGTCACAAAGCACCAAACTGATCTCCCTGTGCTATGCAGCTGCTTCCCACTAGCTATCTATTTTATATTTGGTAGTGTGTATGTGTCAATGCCACTCTCTCACTTCGTCCCAGCTTACTTTTCTTTCATTATTTATGGTCATAAAAAAAGAGAAACAGAATTAGGGCACCCTACATTGTTGATTATATCTTAATATTTTATGTTTCCTTAGACTGTAGATTGGAAGAAAAGGGCATAGGGGAGACTTTGGAAAGCTAAGCATGTAGAAAGTGCAATTTTATATTCAGATAAAAAAGTTATACAAAATAATTTAATAAAATAAACACGTGTTCTCTCTACATAATCAGTTTAGAGTGACATTTTCTAAAATATTTTCTGATTAGATAATTTTTGTGTTCTTGGCATTCCTGGGTTAATAGTTATTCTAAAATATGTTTCTTCTAAATGTAAGCCTATGTTTTGGTAGGAGAGAAAAAATATATCTCTTCCTTCTTGCAATAGTTTTGAGCAAATTCTTCCTTAACTGTTTAACTTTGTTCAATGCAATTTTCCTTTGACACAATCAAAGAGAAAATTTTGGAATTCTGCTTCTGAAGAGTTTAATATAATCAGGTTTACCTTCATGACCATAATAAAGCTAAATTGAATTTGGGTTTTGCAGAAGAAGCCTGGTCCTGTTCTCTATGGTCTCTGTAGAGCTGTAAAATTAAATTGTTAGAAGTAGAAACAATTCTAATGATTAATAATGCTTTAAAATTAATCATATAAGTAATTTATATAAGGGACAATGTGCTATTTAGCAATTAAGTAAACTTTTAAGTGTGTTAAACATTTAGTAAGTGCGTAGTATTTACTCATACTTAGTAGGGAGGTAACTTCAGTTTCAATCTAAATCTTACTGGAGAAGTAAATCTCTAGAAGCATCAATTCGACATCTTCCTCAGTTACTATTAATGGAAATTCCTTGATGAAAAGGAGAAATAAAACTTTATCAGGGGAAATATTTAAAACGCTGAACATAAGTAATGCTGCTGCTAAAACTGAAGTGGATCATTAAACCTCGATGCACATAATCTTCCTTCATTTAGTTCTGAGAGATGTCTCAGAATTTAATATTTTCATTTCTGAATTCGTCCTTCTATCTCTTGGCAAAGTTTAAGAAACAGTCTATAAAATGCTTATGACTAAAGTTAAAATAATTTTTTTTATGTGTGAGATTTTTAAGTAAAATAATAAAAGTTCGTAATAACTCTTTTACATCAGGGCTATGGAGGAAAACTATGTTGCCCCAAGACTAGAAGAGAAAGATTTAAAATATATGAAGAAAAGACATGAGAGTTAGAATTGGACTACGTAAATTAGGGTGCATTTGAAAGAAGAGCAGAAGCAGAGTAGTTTGAAATTGCAATTTTGGCAAATATAGATTTTGTAATTAGGTGTTGATTTGTTTAATTTAAAAAATAATTGAAAATTTGCTAAAGTTTATGGATGATACATACCATTTTCCAAAAGTTCTATTTGCTTTTCCATTATAGCAGAGGTTCTCAATCTCAGTCCTACTGGCTTTTGGCTCCAAATAATTCTTTGTGTGCTCGGGACAGTGTTGGGGAGAGTGTACATCATGAAAAGTCTGGCATTATCTCTGTCCTCTATCCATTAGATTCCGTTAATACCTTTAATTGGAATTGACCTCTTCATTTCTATATTTACAGATATCTGGTTTTATTTTTATCTTAAAATATTATATTTTATGTGTCTAATTATATACATAGATGGTTTACTCCATGAAATTGCAAGGTACCTGAAGTTAGAGCATTTTAATTTCCATCATTGAATCCTTCATCTGTTTAAGGCTTAGATGTTCATATGATAGTCATAAGCCACATATTACTATTAAATACTTGAATTGTAGCCAGTCTGAATTGAGAGGTGCTCTCAATATCAAAGTTTTAATTGCATTATATATATATTACATTGGTTACAGGCTTAAATCTTAATATTTAAGGTATATGGTATTAAATGAAATATATATTACTAAATTACTTTCACTTATTTCATTTCATTCTTCCATATAATATACTAAAACATTTTACTTTACATGTGTGGCTTGCATTATATTTCTATTGTACAGCACTGCTCTAGTTTTAAGTAACTGCTAAATAACTATTAGACAGAAGGTCAACCATATGGAAAATATTTATTTTGACTTTTAATTTTATTTATAGATTGTTCTATCATAACCTTTCAAAAGTTTAATAACCATATGTCTGCATGTGAAATAAATAAGTGTGTGTTTGTATTTTAAATGAATATGTCCACAATACATTTTAGCAATGGGATAATTTATGATCATATTATGACCCTGTAATAACAACTTCTTGTATGACCTTCTGCTACATTTAATAGTTTATTTACCAAACAAGTAATAATGTTCCTATTTTGTGTTTATATGGTAGACAAACATGATTTTATAACAGTATATTACTAGAATCAGGTTTGACTATTTTATGAAGTTTACCTCAAAGATGAGATGATTTCAAAATCACCAAAATTGCACCTCTGCATCTCCCCGCCATCTTTCCAGTCTACAGGTTGATATTATAAATTCTATAATGTGCTATTTCTTTAGGACTTTTGGTCCTAGTAGTGGCATATGATAAGGACTTGACTTGCCTTTGTTGGCTTTGAAGATGGAGGAAGGAAGACATGAGCTAAGGAAGGCAGGTGTCCTCTAACAACTGGAAAAGGCAGGAAAAAACGGATTCTCCCCTAGAGTCTCCAGAAAGGAAGGCATCCCTGCTGACACCTTGATTTCAGACCTGTGAGACCCTTGTTGGAATTCTGCTCAACGGAACTGTAAGATAGTATATTGGTATTTTAAGCCACGAGTCTGTGATAATTTATGGCAGCAATAGAAAACTAATACAGATAGTATTCTATAATAACTTCACTCTTTGTTCACCCAAATGCATAGAATCTATTTCATCTATTTCAAATTGGGGATGAATAGGCTGAAGTGGAGATGGCGCAGTTTTTTTCCTAGATAATTGTTATTGTTCATAAAACAGGTGGAAATTATCTCATCCTTTTATCTCTAGTGCATTTTACACGCTCAAATTCTGAAGCTTTGTAAAACTTCAATTAATGGAACACAATTAATGTGATCTCCAGTTACGTGAAAAATTTTTTTCCTTTATTCAACTTAAAAGTGAAAAAGATAAATGTAAGGAAACTTGTGTAAGGAATTCATGCTGAAAAGCAAATAACAAATGTTCTGGGGAAAGAATCTGTACAATTTAATTTCTTTAAATTTTTAGAAAAGAAATCATTAGTAAAACGTTTGAATTATTTTTTGGATTCTGTGCAACACCATTAATATTGGGTGGGGGAATGTAAATTATCATTAATGTCAGGAGTTTCAAAGTAGAAAATATTTCATGTGTGAGAACTTATAATAAATAGTCCATTTTAAAAAATTGCAAATGCTGGCTTCTCAAATTCCTTCAAAAGCAAAAGGAGGTTTACAATCAAAATATTTCTTAAAAAGAAATAAATTTAAAAATGTTGTTTTAAAAAGAATCTGATTTCATGTACTAGTCTGCCAAACTTTATTAATCAAATATCTATTAACTATGATTTTCTTAGGATCTTTGGAGATGCATGAGTCTTTATGATCCTGTGTGTTATTTAAACGTCCTATGCTTTGAAATTTCCAAAAGTATCATCATAACTTTTCAACATTTAAGCTTATATTTAAAATGAGGTAAAGCCTACTATTATGAATAGGCTATGCTTTTTTATGCTAGAGATATATATTTATCAAAAGTCTTGTTTTCCTTATCTTTGGGATTTATTTTATTTTCCTTCAACTTAAATGTAGTAAAAATGAATTACATTTGAATTGAATTTGGAGTTTAAAGATAACAAAACATGCACCCACCATTATGTTAAATTGTAATTGTTTCAACTAATATTTTAGGAAAAGAATAATAAAAATGTGTTTTTTAAAATTTATTAACAAGTATTGGTTGAGTAAATTAAATTTTTAAAAAGTTGATTAACCCAAAAGATAATGAAATGTTTTAACAGTATTTTACTTTATTATCATCGTATTTCCACATCACCTTGTGATCTATAGACCTGACCGATTAGCATTTCAGAATATCTCCTATAACTACCTAGAAATCCTTCCATGATTGTTTGGAATTTATTATTCTTAGTACATACTGTTCCATTCACAATACTTATGAATCGCTCAGAATCCATTTAGGTAACAAGAAACTACTAAGCTTTTCAGATAAATGAGAATTAATACATATAATTAATTATATATGAACTGACTATTGAAAGAGTGAAAAGGGATTACTTTGGTAACCCAGAGATGGTGACTACAGGAAACTGCTATAACCTTTGGGATAAGAAAAAAAGGGAAAATTTAGGGTACTATAAACCTCAGAATTGAAAGGAGACCCTGGACAGAGCTAACACTCAGAACTTCAAAGAGGAAATGCACCATCTGCACCTGGTATCTCTGAAATTGGATCTGAGGACGCAGAAGGAGGTTGAAACAAATGACTACTTCCAGCATCAACAGAAGTTGGGATATCTCTGGCCAATACATATTTACAAATTCCATTGTGAAAAGTCTTATGTTAAGGCCCATTCCCAAACTTGACTCATTATGTCTAGGGTCATTTTCATTAAGAAAAATTTTCATTTTAGGTAACTTTTTTTTTTTTTTTTTGTGGTTCGCGGGCCTCTCACTGTTGTGGCCTCTCCCATTGCGGAGCACAGGCTCCGGACGCGCAAGGTCAGTGGCCATGGCTCACGGCCATGTGTACATTTTTCTCCTGTTGATCTATCTTATGTCAGTTTAAATCCCAGGCTCAGCCAGAAAACCTTAAGAAGCTAGAGGTAAAATATTATCTCCCCTATAGGGGCTATCCATCAGAGACGTGATGTGCTCAACATATCAAAGGCTGCATGATGTCAGCATGTCTTACTGTAAATCTCAGAGTGATTGCTTGGTTACAGTGGTGTCTGCCAGGATTTTAAAGGTACGATAGTCCCTTTGTGATTACTAAATGGTTATGGGGAGATACTTTGAACTTATGAAAATATTGTTTCTGCTCAAAATTTGCCCCATTCACAATGGAAAGATCTTTTGAAAGTATACATAACTCTTTTGGATCAGAGGAAGATGGGAGTTATACGTCCTGTATGTCCTTTCCCCTCTGTGCCCTCTCTCAGTCAGTATTATGCTGGTGGGCTTGCAGGATTCTGAACACTGCTCATGCGAGGAGAGCAACGTCTATACAACCTTTCTGAACAACTACATGTGTTCGTCATTCCTCACTTCATCGATGAAAACAATTTCTTACTTCTTTATGCTAATTAGATAAGATTTAGATAGAACAATTTGAAGTTGTTTGTGTTATCTCTGGAGGGTGTTTCAATTGCTAAATAACCACACCTGGAGTGTGATTGCCTGTTAGAGTATTTTAATTTTAGCTAACCTCCTCTGGAGTATAAATTTTAGCTAAATTCCTCTGACTGAGGAGTTTGGAAGTAATTGATAGGTGACACAACCATCTCAAATTAGAGCCATCTCCCACTGGTCCTAACTACATCTGCAGTTTCTACCTTTTTTCACTTCAATTTTAGGTCTATTTTGTGTCATTATAGAATAATCAGAAACATTGGCGCCATAGTTGTACAGATATTCAATTTGATTTGAAAAATTATGACAAGATGACTGATTTTCTGAAGCAAATACGTTTTTTGGTTTATATCAATTGATGCCTATGTACTGATATATGCAAATTAAAACACTACTTTTATTGCAAATTTTTCATTTCTTAATTTTTATTAATCCATAGTCTGTCTTGACAATTCCCACATGTCCACACTAATCTTCATCCTACTTCTTACTGGTAACAAAAGCTGTCAATTCTTCCCCAGTGCGGGCATTTATATCTGTTTCTTTCTCTCCATCCCTGTGGCTATTCTGTCTTTCTCAAGTCTCTGCCCACCTATTCCATCCTGAATAGGCTACAGCCGTCCTGGTCCACCGTCTGCTCCACAGAGAAAAGCGAGGTTCTCTGAAACAGACTGTGCAGACTCTCCTCTAGCACTTTGCTTCATTAAATGTGCTCTCTTTTCTCCCCCTCACCCTCTTTCCACAGACTATCGCCCATCTTTGCACTGGGTTCTTTCCCCTCTATTCACAAATGTGTTCTTGTCTCTCTCCTTTTATAAGTCATCCTTTTATAAATCACCTTACCACATATTTCCTTCCCTTAGGCGATTCTTTTCTCTTCTTTCCTTTGCAGTCACTCTCCTTGACACCATCTATTCTGAATTATTTTCTTCTCAAATATTTCTCTCATGCATCTATTCCTTGGCATGTGATATTCACCTTGCCAGAAATTACCTCACCCCTGCCCTCCAGATTCACTCCTTCCAAACAAGAAGCCCAAGAATGTGTCCCCTATCTTTATTAGTCTCTTCTTGACACCCCAAGAGTAGCACCTATGAACCCCTGGCTGGAGCACTTTACCTCCTATAATTGAAATCACTGATTTCCATTGTTCATCTTCCTCCCAAGACCCCTTATATATTCATCCTTGTATCACCCCTACCCTGCACTGTACAAGACCCTTACTAGGAACTCAACAAATATTTGTAAATAAATAAATGAATCAATGTACTTGGGAGAATGAGTGAATATCCTCCACGAACTTCCAAGTGCCGTCCTCTACTATCACTTATCCTATGAAATCTTGGCCATGTCTTCAGCTTAGACAGTACCAGTTAGAGGGTGAAAAATAAGGCAAGTTAATTAATAAAGAATTACAGTGAAGCTACTAGAGTTCTAACACCGTAATTAGGTCCAGATTGATTTTTAAGGAAGGGAAGAATTCTTTGAAAAGCTAAATTTCTGGTATATATCTCCAAATGCCACAATTAACATATATTACACAGAAAATGATTGTTTAGTAATATAGGCACTTATGTTTGTCAGGCAAGTGTTAAAATGTGGTACACTCAGAATTATATTTTTAAGAAAAATATTCTTTGAGGTGTACAGATTAGCTAAAATGTTCCCTTCTAAATAACACAATACTTCTTATATTTGGAAGAGATACTTGCTCCCCATATATATTGATATATTACTCCGGAAAGGTCGTTTAATTTGGAGCTGTATGAATATCAGAAAGAATTTGTTGCAAATTATTTAGTACACATTTTGGAGTGAGAGTTAAAATGTGTAAGTATATAGCTGATTCAGGCAAAAATATTTACTGTAAATATTGCTATCCTCATACATGTAAGATAGAAATCCCAATCCCCATTTCTTCCTCACTGAGCTTCTGGTGATAACTTCTAAATAGTGTGACTGACCTAGGCCAAGTTCTTGTTTCTCGACATTCCAGTTCTGATACTTTTTCAGTGTATGCTTCTCCATCTTACTCTACTCCCAGCATGCCCAAGTTAACTAATATCCCCAATCTCCCCCACTCCATTCAGGTGTCAAATAACATTTTATTAATTAAAGTAATTCTTTTCAGATATAATTAATTATTTTCAGATATTAATTATTTCAGTATCTGAAAATACTCCAATTTGACCTTAGGAACACTTTTGCCAAGGCTTTGCGAAATGCTGGCTGTTTACTTAACTTTCTAACCCGAAGTTTGTGTTTGTCACCCAGCAGGACCTTCACCCCTGAGAACTCTCTCTACCCTTTGGCATCCTCAGCCATTTCCCAGGTGAGAAAATGTCACAGTGGAGGCTGCATTACATCCCCACTCACTAGCTTTGTTGATGTCTCTAACCTCGCTCTGCTGCATTCCCTGACACAAATCATTCTCTAGAGTACACATGTTAATTAATTCTTTTGTGATCTGGAGTACTGCAAACCAAATGCCAGCATTTCCGGCTCTGGCGATGTCCATATTACTTAGACGCACTATTTACATAATACCACGATTTTCAGCAGATCAAGATTATTCTGTTCAAAAGCTTTCATATTACATACTTAACATATTTTCCTCTGATAGAATTTAGTCATAATTAGGTCTCTACTGTTTAGAGCACTTCGGTTCAATTAAAGTCCCTGCTGTCTGTGTCATAGCACATGCTGGGTAACACTGTCAGCCAGGGGATTGTACTGTTCAGACACCCCAGGCCCATAAATGAGTGGCGTACACTGGGTGTTTATTTAATACACACACACACACACACACACACACACACACATCCTGTATGTAACAGATGAGAAAACCGAGATTTGGCCAGCTACTAATTGGCAGAATCCAGAAAAGAACCCCAGTGTGCCGAATCCCAGAGCGTTTTTATTTTTGTCTTTGTTTTTCCGGCTATCCCTTAGTGTCTCGAGTAACCAATAGAGGAAAGGTTTCAGATAAGTGCACAATCAAAATAAGAGTAAAATCCACCCCTCAAGGACAGCGAGAGTGGTCTGAGGACACTAGAAAAATTTTCTTGAATAAGCTGAAATGAACGGGCCATCAACCATAGTTAGAGTTTCATAAACTAGAAATGAGTGCTGTGAAGGGTACCTGTACTTTCAACCAAAGAGAAAAGCATAACTAAGGCACAAGTTCAGAAATGCGAAGTGCCCCATATGCGTTAAGCTCAAGATGTAAGAGATAACCCATCTGGGGTGGCGAACAAGGCGTAGTACCCTGTTGGGAAATTAGTCTGCACTCAGCAATGCTTGGCATGCCACATTAGAGCAGTTAAGCCAATGTCTGAAGGATTTGAGAGTCCCATTTTTTTCCCCATCAAATCTTCTGTGAGTTTCAGACATGAGGCTAGCTCTGTTATATGTACTATGTATATTATCAAGGTTTTTGAAAATGGCTTTCAGATAATAAACAATTTATACGGGAGCAAACAGTCAAAGAGACATATTAACGATATGGTATTGTTTCAGCTTTCCAATTTATGTAGATAACTTTGAATCATTATGTTAGCACAGGGATATGTACCCTGAGTATCACCCATACCAGGTGTAAGGTTTCAGTCATTGTACGTAAATGTATCTGGACATAATTTCCTCATCATCATAAACTGGAACTAATAATACCTCCCAGGGTTTGGAGACTATTAAGTCATCACACGTCAATGAAGGGCACATACTCTGTCACATGCTCAAGCACTGCTAGCTCCTTTCCCTCTTGGCGTGGGGAATGTAACGGTAGGACAGAAGGTGTAGGCATTCAGAGAACCGAAGTCCAAGGTAGGCTAGAGCATTTTGGGTAAGACTTTATGGATTTACAATTACATTAAAAATTTTTTTTAGATTTAGAAGTACCTATGAGATTCCCCCAGGCAAAGATAAAGAACAAGTGTGTATGCGTGAGTACGTGTGTGAAAGTGTGTGTATGTGTGTGTGCAGCAGGCTGCTGATACATCAGCACAATGTAGCAGAAAGAAGAGAGTATTACTTACCCAGGAGACGGGCCCTGGTGGCCTCCAGGGATTGATGGTGGAGTATATGGTGTTTTACAGGACAAAGCTGAAAAGCTTGAATGAAGGTGACTCCTGGGTATATATATAAATACTACCCTCTATCCCTTACTTCAAGGGAAGTTCTCACACAGAAGTTGCCCACTCTGAAGGCTTAAATGGTTTTGTACCTGTCTTAGTGTGGAAAGTCCTTCTCCCCAAATTGTCCCCGTTGTGTAGAGAGTCTGTTTTTACCCATTCCAGTGGCTACTCCTTTTGCTGGTTCTATGACTGCACAAAGAATGAATACTGTACACGCATGAAAGAGGATGGATGTGAATGAGCACAAACCTGAACCCACAGTTCATGAACATTCAGGACACCTACTGTTCGAGGAACTCCCACATCAGAGCATGATTTAGTTACCTCAGTGACAGAATAGCTACATGTGGCAGGTTGCTCCCCCCCAAAAAAGTGTAAATTTAAGGATTTTCAGCCAGATGTGCTAAGTTTTTGCATTAGATAAATTTTACTTCTTCAGTCTTTCTCTGAACATTAGAAATGTCACCACCTTTGAAAAGGTCATCCTGACTTTCAATTAGTCAAGAATGAAAAATATGTAATGACTCAAGGGTGTCTTTTTAAAACTGCATTTGCCTCCTAAAATTTTAAAACACTTGTAAACAGTAATCTAATTTGTTAGGAGGAGTATTTTCCTCTATTTTGATGCTCACGTAATGAAAAAGAAAATTGATTGCAAGTGCTTGAAATTCTCATTATATTTGACCTGTATATATATATTTAACTTCTTAAAATGGTCATTCATTAAGCTAATATTATCATAGAAATACAATTTAAAATCTTTTCACACACACTTAAGTTAGTTAATAGTTAACTCTTATTTGCAATAGAACTAAAGAAACATGGCTCTTATTAATATATTTGCTAGTAGATTTTCCTCATTTCCTGGTTTTAGCCCAAGTTTATTGTTAAATTTATAGGTACAACATACACTGTAGAGTTTTGTTTGTTTGCTATTTTAATGCTTTGGTTTCTGTTCATGAAAAACAGACTGTGAAATATATTTTATACCCTGGAAATAAAAGGTGTTATTGTTTATGAATCAGTGCTTTGTATACAACAGATATACTTTCTTTTTCTTTATGTATTAAGGTAATTTCATGCAAAATTCAAGGATTAGAATTCTATTCACATGCATGTTTCTTCATATATCTTTATGTTGACCTTAGGAAAGTAGTAATTTTAATCTAAAAATTGTAATTGCTTTTCTTGCCTATGCTCTAAAGTAGAAAACATTTTAAGGGAAGTCACATCTGATTAAGGTATAAACTAAACTTGCTCTCAAGGAACTGTGTTCTTCTAACTGCTCTCATTATTATACATAAACAATCACATCCTCATCCTATTGTCTCTAGTTTAAATGAAAAACTCCATTATCTTTTTTAATATCTGAACCTTTGAAACATGTTTGACACAATTTCACTGGTAGGGTTCTTCTTAATTCTGACTGAGAGGAAGTATTAAAAACAGCTTATTGTTAGATGCATACATTCTCTGCTGTCTCAGGAAAAAGAGTTCGTTATACAATAGAGAGAAGAAAAAGAAGATGCTTTTGTTTCCCGAATCCTATTGTTTCCCATTAAGGCTCCAGCACATGGTGAGGATACTGAAAAAGTATCTCTCATTTCTGTGTACCTTATCCAGAGAGGATAATATAAGACTGCTTCTGGTCTGTTTCATTTGACTTTGGACACTGGAATCTCAAAACAAATAGTTAAGGAGCACCTTTTTAGTCCAGTTTTCTATAAATAACTGTACCTGCAAATGTTCTGTGAACCTGACCAAAATGATTAAACCCAGAAACTATAATGAACACTGTAAAACATTTACAATATCTAATTACATATGAGGAACCATCACTAGTACATAGTAGATCATGATAAATCTCTAGTTCCTTATTTCTAAGGAATGCCCTTAGAAGCAATGATCTTGGAGAGTCACACCACACTCTTGTTCACGTCATCCGAGATACAGCAGGACATCAATGGTTTCTGTGAGGGCCTGTATTAACTAGATATTGGTCTAGTTCCTGCTCTTGGTCAAAAGTAGAGTCTTCACTTTTGCCCGATAACTCGGGCACAGAAGTGGGACACCAGCACTGGTCTTCTTTAAGCTGGGTATGCTGACCCATGGAATATCTGCTGTTTGAGGATATCAGCTTTTTAAAAAATTTAGTTGGATGCAGTGCTTTCTTTTTCTGATGCTGCATTCTATATGTATAGGAAGAATTAGTGAGAACTGGAAATGGATCCCTCATTTGTATAGGGTCATGACACTTCCTGGAAACACTATTAACCGTCCTTTTAGAAAGTGTGAGCAAGGAGAAACTCAGGGCTGTTTTTGCATTATGAAAGTTGAACTAATATATACCCTATATATAATAAACTAATATTTATCTCATGTTAGTTATATAATGAAAAAATAGAATATGAGTAAAGTATCAAAGTGAAAAATTTTAAAGCATAATAATTCCAACACAAATAAGCAACTTATTTGCATTTTTATACGTAACAAGGCAGATTTTTCGTTTAGTAGAATTTTAAAAGGTGCATAGAATGCCACTGAAGTAACTTTCTATGTTGCAGTCAAATTGCTCCTAATATTGCTAAAACTGTAATGACTCATCTTCTAGCTACATCTTTGTGCATGAATACAAATATTTCTCTAGGAATTCTTTTCAAAATACTAAATCAATTGTTCTTAACCTGTACTTTTTTATAAAGTTGGGGCATATAAGCCAAAAAGGTTGACATCATCTCGATAATGACATTTAAAATATTTTATTAGAAAATGATTAGAGATTCACAGGAAGCAACAAAAAAAGTATTGAACAGCATCCTTCACCCAGTTTTCCCCAATGCTCACATTATATGTGATTACAGTATAGCATCAAAACCAGGGAATTCATATTGGTACAATATATGTATATAGTTCAATGCCATTTTGTTACATGTGTGAATTTACATAACTCTCAATGAAATCAAGATTAAAAAAAATTGGTTTACCACAAAGATCACCCTTGTTCTATCCCTTTATAGTTAGATCCATCATATTTGCCCCACCATCCCTAACCCCTGACATCGACTAATCTATTTTCATCTATAATTTTGCCATTTCAAAAATGTTATATACGTGGAATCCTACAGTATGTGACCTTTTGATATTGACATTTTACTTAGCAAAATGTCCTTGAGATCTATCCACGTTATTGTGTGTCTCAATAATTTGTTCCTTAGCTGGGTAGAGCTCTTTTTTGATCTATCTATAGTGTTTTGTGTGTATCTCAGTCTCAAATCAAGGTGTTGGCAGGACCATGCTCCCTCTCGGGGCTCTTAGGGAATTTTTCTTTGATTCTTCCAGCATCTAGTGGCTGCCTGCATTCCTTGGCTTATGATTGCTTAACTCCAATCTCTGCCTCCGTGGTCAAATGGTCTTCTCTGTGTGTGTCCCTTTATGTGGCTTTTATGAGGACACATGTCATTGGATTTAGGGTCCATTGGGGTAACACAGGATGATCTCATCTCAAAATCCCTAACTTAATTACATCTGCAAAGATTATTTTTCCACGTAAGGTTATACTCACAGAATCTGAGGGACGTATGTTTATGGGGGCCATCATTCAACACACAGTGAGGGGTTTAAGTATTTATTCTCCTACAGAGGATTAAGCACAATTTCCTAATTGGTTTCATAGTTTCCATCTTTCCTAACCTACAAAAATTTTCCAATGCAGAACCCAGAGTAATCCTTCTAAAATTCAAGTCATGTCTTTGTACCTCTCTGCTCAAAACCAACAATGGTTTATCCCACTTCACCCATAGCAAAATTCAAAGTCTTTTTCAGCAGCTACATGATCTGGAATTCTTAGCACTTCTTTTATCACTACAAGCCTGCTTCCTCTTCTTAGTACCTACCTTCCCCTGACACATATATTCTGCCTTCTCAAACTGCAATATTAATATCAAACTGTTCTTTCCTGCTGTAACTCAGCACATAGGAGAGAGTCATGTTTATTAAACACAGTTGTGTTTATTAAACAGAGAGTAGGTGTTTAATAAATATTTGTTGAATGAACAAAAGAATAATATTGCAAAATCCCCATCCGAGGAAGGTTCTATGAAATTTTACACCAACTATTTATGACTTATTCTGCTCATTCTATTGAGCTTTGTTTTAGTAGCATTGTTTTTTTTAACTTTTTATCTTTACTAATTTGATGGATGAAAATATTATTAATTTTAATAAGCATTTATTTGACTACTAGTGAAGATGAATGTTTTAATGTTTAATTGATGGGGATTTGTTTATTTTTATTTGATGAATTATTTCTTCACAGTAGCTGGTTACATCTCATTGAATATTTACTTTTTGTTTTTTTAGAATTATCTATATGTTAAAGACAGGGCTTCCCTGGTGGCGCAGTGGTTGACAGTCCGCCTGCCGATGCAGGGGACGCGGGTTTGTGCCCCGGTCCGGGAAGATCCCACATGCCGCGGAGCGGCTGGGCCCGTGAGCCATGGCCGCTGAGCCTGCGCATCCGGAGCCTGTGCTCCAAAAAGGCATATGATTGTCAGCTATGCGTTTTTGAAAACATTTTTGAAGATTTGTCATGTACACTTTAATTTCTATGGATATTTTGCAATGTTTTTTGTACTTTAAACATTTTTTCCCTTTGCAATTCTTCTATCCATTCACTTCATTTCTGAAATATGTTTCTACAGCTCTAATATTTCATACCTAAGTTTTCACATGAGAAAAAGAAGAAATTTAAGTTTAGAAATTTAAGAGTTTTTAATTCTTTTTCCTTCTCAGTTTCTGAGTAGGGCTAGTGATTCTTCTATATAGAAATTACTTGGATTTTTCATAGAGAAGAAAGTGCAAGAGAAAGTCAAGGAGATGTAAAACTCAAAAAGCAATATTTGCAAATTGTGGGAAACAATGATCTTTTAAGCACTTATAAGACCAAAGCTCACTTTGGTTTTTCTTGTAGATCCTAAAAGACAGACACAATTAGTGATAATATTATTAATAAGAGAGTTATGAGAAAGAGAAGCAGCAACCGTTCAAGAATAATACTAATAACAAATTGATGGTTCAACAATATCTTCTTGAGATTATCATCCATTCCAAAAATGCAAGAAGAGCAAATTAGCCTAAATGTCTGGCTTTCTAACTTTTAGATTTGTATGAGTTTATTTAACTTTAATTTTAATTATTTAATTTATTTAAATTGTATTGAAACTTACTGTGGTAATGATTTCATGATGTAAGTAAAATCATTATCCTGTACAACTTAAACTTATACAGTACTGTATGTCAATTATAGATCAATAAAGCAGGAAGAAAAAATAATAGTCAAAAAAATTTAATTTCATGTTTATGTATGTAATTCACATAACCATATATAAGAAAGCTGAGGGCTTGGGCGGTAAAGGGCACATGGTTTGTGGAAAGAGAAGAGACTTCTCAGGGTGATATATTTAAATTCCAGATCCATTACTGTTATCTGTGAGTCAAAGGTAAACTGCTTACTCTGAGCCTCCATAAAGATGAAAGATGTCAATAACACCTTCACTGTTAAAATGATGTCAATAATGCCTACCTTACAGGCTTTTCTTTATTGTTGTTGAGGAAGTCGATTACATTGGTATGTGCTTTATGCATGAACACTTGCAGATTTATTCTTATATTTGAAAATACAGGGGTAGAACTGTATGAGGGAAACTAGTCTAAAGATAATGGCCTTACAAGAAAAAAGGTCTCAGTGATGCTGGATGCCAGGGACTAAATTTGCAGGGATCAGATGCTTGAAACCAAGAATGAAGATGCCACATCATACCAGGGTTAGAGTTTCAATAGGAAAATGGGTTGTTTGTCCTTACATGATAGGATGAAGCACAGAAATCCAGTGAAAATCCATATGAGATATTCTACGTATGAGATATTTAGAGACATCAGTATACGTTAATGCTTGCAACTGTTCACTTTCTTTCATTAGATCCAAAAGTTGGAAGAATACAAAGGGTAGAGAAAAAATAAATATTCTGTCTCCCTTAATTATAGGGATTGCATTTTTCAGTCACCCACAGGGAGGAGTTCATCAATACTGATTCCATTCCAACATTCATCGTCCTCCAAGTGACTGCAGCTGACATCTGCTTTCTCTCTCACCTTTTGCTCTTACCTGTGACAGCATTTGTACGGGTGAAAATGAAATCTTGTTTTAAGTAAATAAGCTGCAGGGTTGGCAAAATTTTTTTTTTGTAAATGCATGACCTCAGATCTTTCTTTTCAGTAGGTTTTAAAACAAATCAGTTTTCTCTGCGTATCTGAATCTTTCTCCCAGGATGATCTCACTCTTTGTAACAGAAGGAGCCTGGAGCCAGCACCTCCACCGTCCTAACCTGATTGTGCAAAATCACCATTGCCTCCTGCATATTCAAGTCTGAAGCTACAAGGAAGCAGAGGAAGAAGACGATAACAAGGTTAATTGAAGGGGCCTGTATTAGCATACCCCTCAATGTTTGGGGGTGCAAAGTTCAACAACCAAGAAAGGGATGATATTTTCAAAGCGGTACTGTTAAAAATTCACATGTGGCTTCAGAGGGGAAATTTATGAAGAGAAAGTCATTTATCCTGTAACATGCTAATGAAGCTGCGTTGTGTGTATTCTTTCTGGCAGCTAACGTGGTTTCTCCCTGTGGAATCAACACTGTTTGAGCGGGGGGAGGTTGGTGATGAGTGAGAGCTTGGATTTCTCGGGGGGAAGAACTTCAGTTTGGAACTAGGTGGAATGCATAAACAATCAATAAACAGAAACCTCAGTTACATAGAATTGGAAGACCAGAAGGGAGAGCTGTCATGCCCTTGAAATAATAGCAGAGCCGAACAGAAAGAAGAAAGACTCTTCTTCTTGCCCGGCAAGGACTCAGCCAGGAAAAGCTATGGACTCTGTTGACCATAACGCTCCCAACTTCCTTTTCTCCGCTATAAAAATATCCTTCCCTTGCCCTGGGGGAACCTGCACATGACTCACCCTGGTTACAGACCCTGAATTGCAATTCTCTGCTGATCCCAAATAAACCCATTTTTGCTGGCGATACATCGGCAGTCTATTTGTTTTAGGTCAACAAATACTACCATTTAATTATATCACGTTCATTGTGTATCTGTTATTTACATTATCTTTTTAAATTATAATTTTATGTAATATAATTCATTGTAGCTATGATTAATATTTACACTAATATTTAGTGCCATTATTTTAGTAGCATAAATAACTTAACGTATTAATTTGTTGTCCCTAAAGGAAGTTCAGAAGTGCCCTCAACTGATAAGATACTGTAAAGAGAACACTTATAATGGACTGGGAGGTGACATGATGCTAGGCAGAGTCTCTCAGGTGGCAAGAAGACATTACCTACTGGCAAAGGAGTAAAAAGATAAGAACACAAAACCACTAGTCCTTTGACATGTTAACCAGATATAGCTGGATCATGACAACACAGTATTTTCACACTCTATTTGTGCTTACTTACTGGTAAAGCACAATCTCGGTTCTGACAACCCGCTTGTCATGTTAGTAAATATATGTCAGATACTCTGACACTTTAAAAACGATCTTACCCCATTTGATCTGGTTTAGAGGACTAAAAGCAAATTAAAATATTTATTCACTTTTCAAGAAATATTTATTAAAGTTCTATTTCTAGGTTGGCATCATTCAATTCAGAAGGACCAATGGTGATGAAGACCAGACCAGATGAAGACCAGATCTCTGCTCTCAAGGGACTTTTGGAATATAACAGTGTCTATTTCTGCCTGCATTTAACAGAATTCTAATTAGAGCTGCTTTCTCTTTGGTACTTTATGTTCAGGGAAATCCATATAACAATGTAATTAAGTGCAGTCTTAGGAAGGAATTCTTTTTGACTCTATTATTTTGTTATCATAGGCTTTAGAGTTCAATCATGACAATTATGTTTGCTGTTTTATTTACTGAATTCAAAACCAGGCTACATTATGTGATGACAATTATATTCAAAGAACCAATACATTAGTTGTGCTATTACTAAAAGGCAAGTTTTTACTTTGGACAAGATTTTTCACCCAAATATTCAGACACAGAGAGATATGTATGCACACAACAAAATAAATAAACACACTGGTAAATAAAAGGAACAATTTAAACAACAAAGTATATTTTTATTATTTCTCCTTGACTAGAAAAGAAACATTTAAAAACAGAATTCAGGGATTGATTGATAGATTGCTAGCCTGTATTATCAGTTTGTTTTTCATATCTCGATCCTAAAAATCTCTTAGTTATATAGGGATTCATCATCTGTTAGGTTATGTTGTAATAACCATGTTGTGCAGATAAAAAAATACGTTTAGCATAGAGCAGCAAAAGGCTTTCCTAGCTAAGTTAGATGAGTATGTGGGTAATAATACAGGCGGAAAATTTGGCCAAGAAAATGCAATTTTTCTTGAACTAAAGGTCACAATTCTTCATGCAGTGATAACTTCCTCATTATTCCTTCACACTGCAACAAATCTGACCAACTCAGTAAAAGCATTTATCATTTCTTAATCAGTTAAAACATTGGTGATGAAAAACAAATACCTCTCTTTTTTTAAAGTTGGACAAATTTGCTCAGTACAAGAGAACCTCAGTGATTATTTCTCTAATAACAATTAATTTATTTTTAAGGCATCTGTTTCCTCTCTTTTTTTTTTTTCATTTTAAGAGGGGAAGAAATGGAAATGGGTGGATCACTTTTTCAGAGTAAAGTGTATTTATGAGATGCTGCATTCAGATTGTAGTTTGCAGATTATATTTTATTTAAAATTTCATTATTTATTTTTTATAGCTAACTAGGGTTTGGACATGAGAAATATTTTATCTAATTATCTTTAATTTTATAATCACATAGCCATAAACTATAGATTTAGCAAGAACTGGGAATTAAGTAAACTTCATTTTATGCTGTCCTGGTCTCATGCCCAAACGTTTTAGATAAAGTGATTCTAGGTTAAATGAAGAGCAGTCTATATAGATTTTTAAATCGAATTTAAGATGATAATAGGAAGAGGAATGTGTGTTAAAGAAGCAACATGACACAAATTATGCCTGCACAAGAAAGCTATTTTCTGCTGCCCTTACTAGGATCCTTCCTTAAGTTACTATCCAGTGGCAAGTCAGGACCCGACTGATAAGAGAACAGGAGGCTGGGCTCCTGGCAAAATTTAGGTCCAGGGTCACTTCTCAGATTTGCCAGTTCCAATGATAGTCTGTAGTAAATAGGCAGATATTGGACTAAAATTTTAATTATTACCTTCAGTGAAGAAAAGCTGTATTAGAGTGAACCATGATGGTTAATTTTATGTGTCAACTGGAGTGGGCCAGAGGATGCCCAGATTAAACATTGTACCTGGGCGTCTGCAAGCATGATTCCAGATGAGATCAGCGTTTGAATCTGTGGACTCCATAAAGTAACCCCACCCCCGCCCAGTGTGGGTAGCCATCCTTCTACCTACCCTCTGAGACCTGAACTGAGCAAAAGACAGAGGAAGGGGGAGTTCGCACCGTTTTTCCTGCCTCACTGATCGAAGTAGAACATCTACTCTCAACTTCTGCCCTTGGACTTGGATTTATACCATTGGTCTTTGATTTACACCACTGGTTTTCCTGGGTCTCCAGCTTACAGGTTGCAGATCATGTCACTTGTCAACCTCCAGAATTGCATAAGTCAATTCCTCATAATAACTCTCTCTCTCTCTCTCTCTCTCTCTCTCTCTCTCTATATATATATATATATATACACACACACACACATATATAGGTATACATAAGTGTGTGCATATATACACATATACAGGAAATATAGACATAGATATTGGTTCTGTTTCTCTGGAGAATCCTAACTAATACATATACACACACATCCAGACATGTAATTTAGTAGAAAGAACATAATGCTAAATTACAAAAGTAAAAAATGTTTACAAAGAAAATATTGCAGGTTCATAATAAAAGATCAGATCAAAAATTAAGCTAAAGCAAGGATGAGGTCTTAGAATAATATTATCTTTAGTAACTGTTATTACTAGTATTAGAGTCCAATAATAATAACAGCACAGATTTGTAAAACGATTATAAGTTTATAAGGATATTCTGTATGCATTGCCTCAGAAGGCGAGTGCCTGAATGAAGACTTTGACACCTACCTACCTTCTCAGTATAGCTCTCCTCCACTTTATGCAGATAGACCCAGATGAAAGAAACTTGTGTCATTCCCCAAGCATTTGATTTATTTCTTCAAACCTTTTTAAGACCAAGCTCATATGACTCTTAGCAATTCTTTTGTTTCCCTTTAACATCAAAATATTCCACATATTTTACACTTATTGTCAGCTTTTATATGCTGTTTTTCTTCATGTTGTGTTGTCTTCTTAAATAAGTGTCAAGCTCATCATAGGCTTAGATGAAATCTGTTCTTGTGTTATTAACATCCCAGAAGCTATTATAGTGCTAACAACACAGCAGATTTTAAAGCTTATAAAAGAGTCTCAAATTCACATGTTTACTGATTAATTTAACCCCTGTCCTCCTGAAATATTTTTCTGGAAAATATGGCAGACTATTACCACACGTTAGGTGACTAATATATACTCAATTTACCAATGCTCCTAAGTGTGTTATTGGTAATAAGATACACTTGTAAGGAAGATATTTTCTAAATTACAGCAATCCTGTTTTGTTAAAATAAGGATGAAATAAAAATTCTACTGGATTTGAATATAAGTATAATTTTATTTAAGAAACCGTGGCTTAAAGGACAAATGAAAATGGTCTGAATGATCTCCCTACTGTGCTTCAATGGAGTTGTGTCTCCGCTGGTCAGTTTTACATCAAATATTTTAGTCCTGTTGATGATCAATGGATCCACATGGGGAGCATATTTTTTTCTGAAATACTCCTCTGAGAATTATCTCCACAGCTTATTTGTGATGATTAAATGGTTTTATGGAATTTCTAAGATGTTTGTTGGTTTCTATTTGTCTTCTCCCAATCTAATGTGTTTACTCTGCAGATTATTTCTGATAGACTTTTACAGTTTAGCTATTAGTTCTTGTATGTTGTTTAGCAATGTTGGGCATTTTTAGGTTTCTTTTGTTGAAAAAAAAACCCACTTTATATTTTCTTACTTTTATGAAAATCAAGATAAAAATCAACCTTTTAAAATACTCCGTGTTGAATCAATATACAATGAAAATGCTGAGTTCACAATTGATTCTGTCAATGTGTTGAAGTAAGCCTTCTATTTGCACACGTGGCTGTGATATTTCTCTCATTACTGAACCATCATCATAAAATAATGAAAGAAGGCAGCGATGACAAGTTTCTAGACAAGTTAGGCAAAAGATCTAGGCTGAAGGGCTAGGGAAAGGAGGAGAAGAAAAGAAAGGGAATGCTTTTTAGTCTTCCATTTTCTCCAGGTGTCAAGTGTCCCTGAGTCTCGAAAGAAGCCAAAGCCACTGGCTCTGGCCTCTGCCCACCCCAGCTTAGCTCAACTCCTGAAGAAAACCTTCCCTTGAGTTCTGAGAAGTCTCCCTGGGAGGATTTCAAATGCGCCTGGACCTTAGCTCTCAAGGGCACCAAGTGGGTTCAAAAGGCATCAGCGCTCCCTCTGGTGGCTGCTGTCACCTCCTGCAGACCCTGGGCACATTGCTGTCTCTGCCAGGGACCATCATTTCTGCTGAGCGGTCCAGGACTCTGCTAGGAGGGCTTCTACTGGGGACCTCTGTCTCCAGATCCCCTGAGGGCTGTGGCTGCACAGTGGTCTGAGTTAAAGAGGAGGGGATCTTCTATTATTCCAGACTCAAATATTATATGTGAAATAGTAATATTTATGCCAACAATGACATTTTGTCTGCCATATCCCTTTCTATTTTCCTCACCCAAAACATGTCTAATATTAAGACCTGGGATAAATTCAAGTAAAAGACTTGGTCCTAGGTTAACTTTATCTGGTCTGGCTGCCTCTCTTTATGTTGTGGTCTCTTCAACAAGGTTTCTCTATCCTTCCTACAAAATGTTTGTTTTAGTCAGGTGTTAGTCTCAAGTGCACCAGTCACAGCTATGCACATCTAAGCCTCAAGGTGGCACGATGCTTAGGCTCCTGTCCAACCTAGAGCTACAGATCTGTTAAGGCAGGCAGTGTTGATTAAAATCCTCCTAATTAAAAAGAATTAATTGTTTTTTTTTCTAGTTTCTTAAGAAAACTTTTTGTGCACTCGGCCACAACTTTCACAGTTGTGTATTTTTCATATTTATTTTCCACATTCGTCCTAAAAAACCTCTCAGATCATACAGGTAGGAGGCACCATCCCCAGGCACAGATTCAGTCCCTTCATACATAGCACCACTTGTGTCCTGCTATGTTGACAAGCTGGACTATATCAGCCTAGCACACTTATAAAATTCTGCCTTATCAGACACTTCACTAACAGCCTGCAGCATTACACTCTTTTTCCAGATTCTAGTCTACAAAATAAAAAGCAATTTGAGCCTTGGTAAAGTGGTAAGAACATTATTTCCTAAGAAACAAAGATACTTCTCTTCTCCTTTTTTTTGTCTTGTTTTATTTTACCATTTTGTACTCGGGAAGAAAAACTAGCCAAGATGAAAAAGCACATTTCTCAAAGATTAATACCATCTCCGTCTCTAAAGCTGAGAACTGCAGAGAGAAATTTTATGATTTTGAACTCCCTAGCTATCCCTCTACATGAATTTCAAAAGTACAACCTCTTCATCTTCAGAAATTGGATTGACTATTTAGCCCCCATGTCATTGGTTTATTTTACCCTTACACATGGCCTCAAATTATTAAAAAAAAAAAAAAAAAACCTAGAAAAGAACAGTAAAAAAATGAACTAACAAATCACCACCCCACCCTGCCATTTTGCTGCCTTATGATTGAAAGTCAGATTTCAGTTTTGGCAGAAACCAACGAGACATGAAAATAATCTAAAAATGTAGAAGCACTGACGTCTTGATAGCTATGGCACTCAATTGCTTACTTACTGAAAATCTAATCATCATATTCAGCAATTTTCTTGGCTGTTGTACTTTGATATCAGAGAAAATTACCATTCCTATTTACAGAATAGTATTTTCTTAGAAATAAAATAGTGAGAGGTATTAGAAATGCAAGCTGAGGGTCAAAGGAGTCAGGAAGTCAGCTACTCTGTCTGTTCTACTTAATAGATATGTGACCATGAACAGACTTCTCCTCCCGGAACCTCGATTGCGTCATCTATAAAACGGCCCTAGAGGTCTAAACCAGAGGCCTGCTTCTTCTATGATGCGTCGCTGGCCTGATCGTTGGCTCCCTGTGCCAGCATGGAGAGCTGAGCTTCCCCAGAGCTCACTGAGACTGAACTCCTGAGCGATTTCATTCCCAATAAACATTGATGAAAGGGTAGCTGACACAGGGGTGGCTATACAGTAAAGCTGAAAAAAATAAGACAGTCAAGGAGCGAGTTATTTCAAAAGGAAGTGAACATACTGGATTCTGAGCTTCTTCAGAAACAAAAATGTCTGGACTGAAGGGTCGAGGGGAGGGTATTTCCCTTACCATACACGAGGATGTATTAAGGACTTATTATAATGAAAATCATATTATTTAGGCAGGGTTGGGCAATGTGGAAAAATGGAATAGGATCAAGAGTCAAAAAATTATTCCAATTTATAGGATTTTGGTATATGACAAGTGATGTGCAATTTTTTTTAGAAAAAAAGAGAATCTATTCAGTAACTAAAGATGGAAAAGATAATTATTCATAGATAAATTGTATAACCAAATTCCTAATTCACACCATGTAGAAAAATAAACTCCAGACGTGCTAAAAAATGAAAACATTTAGTACACAATAAAGGTAAGAAAAGTGTTGACCATAAATAAAAAATAAAATCATATATATGACTACATACAATTGAAAGTTTTGCTTAATGAAAGACATTTAAAAAAAATTAAAAAGCAAATTATAAATGGAAAAAATGTCCGTGACATAGAAACAACAAATAAACAGAAAATAATTCCTAGAAGTGAATTTTAAAAAGTTCAGATTCAATGGAAAAAAGGAAATATATGAATAAATATCTCACAAGAGGGAAACATACTTGACTTCTAAACATGTGACAAGATCCTGAAGAGTATGAATGATCAGGGAAATGCATATATGAACGATACTGAGATACAATATTCATCCATTTGATGGACAGCAATTAAAGTCTGAATATCGAATGGGAGAGCACACGTGCAGTCACTTGGTTTTATTGTCAGTGGAAGCATTAGACGCAACCACTTTGGAAAATCATTTGGTTTTATTTTTTAAAATTTGGACATTCAAATAGCATATTACCAGGAATTCCCTGCCAAGTACAAATACAATGTATACAACCCTTTATATAGAAAAGAAAAGTAATAACAACAATTATTCACAATAGCAATAACCTAGAAACAACCAGAATGTCCACCAAAAGGAGAACTGATGAAAAAAACTGCTGCATATTCAAATATAGGGCTATTATACAAAATCATTCACTACATAGTAATATGCAACAGTATGGATGAATCTTAGCCTAATGTTAAAATGGGAAAAAAATAATTTTAACAAGTGACAGCATGATACATTTTATTGAATATAAAAACAAATAAAATAAAGAATATAATATTTGGGGGTATTTTTCATTTGTGGAGATTTTGAAACAGTAATTATTTTTTTAAAAAACAAATTATATGATTGACATGGAATTCCGGAGGTGTTTATTTCTATAAGGAGGTAGATAGGGTGAGGGGCAAATCTCCTATTTGCAGTGGTGAATTTGTAGGTACTTATTATATTTACAATGAATAAATATCAAGTAAATTTTTTTAAATGGTCATTCTTGGATCAGTGTTGGAAGTGCACCATGATTCAATGATTCTGATTAATCAAATTTTACACACATGAAATATTCTTTTCAAATAAAATAAAAACTAATGATAACAGTTAATAAGACTATTGTGGTGATTAAAAGTGATTACAGGTGGAAGGAAGTAGCAAAGAGTGAGTGCTTAATATTTTTTATGTGTTTTGTTAACATTTTTGTGATCTCTTAACTGTGCAAGTTTCCAAATTGAAATTATTTGCTTTGGAGTAAGTGTTCTTTACACTCTTTCATTCTCTATAGTCTTGAAAGAAATGTGTAATATATGCATTAGTCAGCATACAATTATATATACAAGTGAATGAAATTACCGCATTAATATAATTAAAACTGTGCAGTCGGGCTTCCCTGGTGGCGCAGTGGTTGAGAGTCTGCCTGCCGATGCAGGGGACATGGGTTCGTGTCCTGGTCTGGGAAGATCCCACATGCCGCAGAGCGGCTGGGCCCGTGAGCCATGGCCACTGAGCCTGCGCGTCCGGAGCCTGTGCTCCGCAACGGGAGAGGCCACAACAGCGAGAGGCCCGCGTACCGCAAAAACAAAAAGCAAAACAAAACAAAAAAACTATGCAGTTACAAACCTTCCACATAAATGCTGTATTCTGATTTGACAAAATTACTAGATATGATTTATAACAACTTAGTGTTTATTCTTCTTAGGAAAAAGTGGGAGAGGGTATGGTTGGAGAATGGGCACTTAATTCTTGATCATGTATACTAATGAGAAAATTGGACAATTACAAATTAGTGTCAATGAGGAACCAAATTTGTAATAAAAATACAATTGTAAACAGTATATGCGTATATATATACATATATGCATATATATATATATATATATATATTTTAATCATCCTGACAAACTTGTGAGGGAAGGAGATGCAGAGAACTGAGTTGGCTGCCTAACGGCATAACTAATTCAGGGAAATGCAGTTAGAATTCAGATCTTCCTAGTTTCCTATACTTTCACGTTTCATCTTAGCTACGAGTGAACAAGTCAGATACCTGTAGCGGTACACAGGAATGTTATCCACACAGCAAGTCAGCTTTGTATCTCCCCAGTATTAGCACAAAGTCAGGATATAAAAATAAATTACACAAATAAAGCGCTTCCATTTAGACAGAATCACCTCCAAAATGTACCACTTTGAAAATAACGCAATAGAAATATAGGCTACTCAGGGCATTCGTACTAAAAATACTAACCTTTAACAAAGACAAAATATGAGTGATAATGGTGTCCACATTTGGTACATTTTAGTATTGCTTAGAGGTGAAGCTAAATTAATCATGATAATTAGCTTTAAGTTCTCAAAAGTTCCCATTACCGTTTCTTTAGCTTTTAGCATTAATATTTCATATGCATTTTATATTGGGAAATTCTGTCAGATAAACTGTTACTATGAAAAATATTTTTTTTACTTTGAAAATTAACTTATACGGTGAGTAATGTGAAGACCACTATTTCAATTTTTCCTTATAATTACTTCTTAAATTTTAAATTACCATTAAATTGCCACTGAACAGCTAAAGGATGAGAATAACTGTTCAAAATGGGAAATAGATCTGTTAGAAGTGAAATTTTGAGGCTTGGAAGATAATACTAGGGAAAATCAGCATATTATAAAATAATTCATACTCTACTGAGTGTGTACATACTTTTGTGTTGAGGGGATAGATGACAAGATGTATTTAGGCAACAAACTTTTTGTGTATTTGTGCTACATTTTTTTAAAGACAGCTTTGAGAATAAATTTCAAGAATTTTTGTTAGACCTTTCTTACCTCAAATGCATTTGATGGAAATAAATTTAAGTAAATCACAAAAAAGCCCATCTTCTAAAAATCTCTACTATCTACAAGGTTTGCATATGGTCTTGTCATTAACCATAGGAAAAAGACTGATTCCCCAAAGAGGAATAAAATAATAGTGGTAGTCATGTGGCATCATCATTACCTGTGTAATGACAGAATCTCTGGAAACAGAAACTTTCTTCTCAGGTGTTCACACTTACCCAATTACCCTCATGGTAGGAGAATCAAAGTTTTTGTTTAAATTAACTGAGTTTTCCTCCAAGTGAAAATTTGATATTTTGTTTAACTCTTTTTCATTATCGATGATTTACAATGTACGGTAAGTTCATTTGAGACATGTTCTTAAAATGCATTCTTATGAGAATTGTTTAGGAAGATAACAAATTCCTAGAAAACAGAAGTTATACGAGCAACTTTTCCCTCTTCACCAGTATCGGTAGTGTGAAATGGGGTAAGTTAAAAGTTTTTCTGTTTAAAAAGGTGTTGCTACTTAAGCCATGTCCACAGACAAAATTTTCTTAGTTTTGAGGGCCTTGTGGCACAGTCAGCAAGCTGTCAAATAAGAAATAATGCCCCCTTTTTCACAGTGGGCACTTGTTTCTAGAAGGCTGTCCAGATGTCCAATCAGGGATAATAATTCATAAAGTTCTTGCATCACAGATGACTTAGACAGAGATCAGACTGGGAAGTGTAAGAGACATCTGGGTCTTCTCCACTCTCCCATTCCCATCTGCCCGCTGTGTAGAGACTGTTTCCCAGGGAAGGTGGGACCTCGTGTGAAAGAACCTGTATGGCTCAGATTGTTATATGGAAGAAAGCTGTCTGCCTACAAAGAACACCCGCTTTGGGTCTTTATATGAACAAATCATTGCTTTCATGGCATTACAGTGTTGAAATTTGGAGAAGGGGAGTCCTTTTTAAAGCTGGTAGTTTAGACAAATGAACATAAACCCTATTTTAGATTCAATACCCCATTTGTGAGTATGGGAGGTATAGTGATTGAATAAATATCTTCAACTGGCATTTGGATAACTGTGTGCTCTTATACATATTTGGTATTTTCCTCAGATTTCTCCACAGTTGTGTGTCCTTAATACAGACCATCTTCACTCTCTAATCACCCTGCAGGCTTTGTGGACTTCTGGAGAGTTGATTCATCTTTGGGACTTCAACCTCTTTTAAAGCTCCATTGCTTTCTTTTAGAGAAATTCATCAACTTAACATTTTTATTTATAGTTGTATGATTTCAGGTTTTAATACACTTATATATTTAATAATCCAATTCAAAATCCAAAACTAAATAAGAAATAAGATGCTGAAGATTAGCCAAAAAAAAATTCAACAGTTGAAATAGGAATTCACTCCAGAAAAAGTTCATTCTCTGAATCAGTCTGACAAAGTATTAAAACAACTAAGTTTAGGAAGCTCAAAGAGATATATGAGGGAACAGTATCCCTTAAAAATAAATATAAATTCTGTGAAAGAATCAGAAACAACGAAACAAAACTAGGTAAAAGTGAATAGAGAAAGTCCAAGACAAAAGAAAGAATTGTACAAGAAATGATATGGGTTGATAAGCTAAATTAACTCTACTTAAAAATAATGTTGTATTTTTTTATGGTTAGGAAAAGTAAAACAAAATTCTGGACCACAATAACAAGGTGCCTAGCTAAAAGAAGTAAAGGGAGAATGTTAAATTTGGGTAGAATTTTTTTGTAGGAGAAAAACACTGAATAGAAAAATATATCACTAGGCCTTTATGTTTTTTTAAATCCTAGAGATCTTAAAAAAGAAAAAGGTAAATAATAGGCAATATTAAAAAACCATTGGAAAATATTATTAGGCATTTACATAAATCTAGAAATAGTGGATAAATAATAGACATTAAAAATAGGAGAGTAAATGAAAAAAACAAAAAAATGAAAATGTGAAGCAGAAAAAATATGACAGAAATTAGTTTAATATATCTATAAATGATAAGTTTAAGACAATATTTTCAAACTGGATACAAAATTCCCAGGGTATGTACTCTGCATATGAACACCTTATAAACTATGCTATGATACACTATGCCCTATAACAAAAAAAGAGAAATAAAAAATATATGCAATTAAATGGCATGAAAATACTATCTAAAAAAGCCATGATTAGCACAATCAGAACATACTGTATTTAATTTACAAATACTACTATTTCTTGTTGAATAGCTCTTTTTATTGTTAGAATGAGTCCTGCTTTATCCAATTTGATGCTTTTTAAACAATAACACAAAAGCAAATATGCAAAGTAAAATCTTATGTATACAAAATAAATTGACAAATTTATAATTATTGCGGATTTTTTAAAAATACAGTTTTATAAGAAACAGACCTTTCAGAACAAAGTAATGTTCAATGCTACAATAAAACTATCAAAATTTAAATGATAGTTATTACTGAGCCTAATGAATAGAGAATATATATTTTAAAAAATCAACTTATATTAATATACATTTTAATTTTTCATTAACATACCTTTACTAAATGGCAATATAAGCTCTCAGAAAGGTCTCAACAAATTTCAAAACATTACTGTGACACAGAACATTTCCTCTCATAACAATTTAATTTTGAAATAAAAATTTTTTTAAATCTTTAAAAATGTAAATGCTCTTCTAAAACTGGGGTGAAATAAAGTAATCACAATTTTTTAAACAAAAAATTAGTAAGTACTAAATAACAAAAAATTGTGGAATGCAATTAAAATCTTATATTGAAGTATATATATATATATGTCTAAGCATATATTTATTTAAATGCATAAGAAAGACTGGAAATAAATGTTAGAAGTTCAACGTAAGTTGGTTGAAAAGGTGTAGTAAGTATAAAGTATGGAAAAAGGAATGTTTCAAGACAGAAAGTAGTGAAACACAAAAATGATCTGACCCAAAAAAAAAAATACTACTTTTGGGGAAAAATACCAATAAAATAGTCTCCATTGAAGCAAGGATTATTAGAAAAGAAAGGAGAAATGATTAAACAGCAACATTAAGAATGAAAGGGGAGACATAACCCCAAGTGGAAATTTTATAAATCATAAACGAATAGTTTGTACAATGTTATCAGTTTATTTGCATGATCCTAGGAACTTTCTGAACTTACTCCAATTTTAACAGTGGCTCTTTCTGGGTAATAACAATATGCATTGATTTTATTTTTAATAAATTTCACGCATTATAAACAATTTTAATTATTGAAAAAAATTAAATTATCAATCAACAAAATTTCAAAAGGAAAATTCCTTTAAAAATGTAATAAAGAAATCAAATATCTCAAGAAAAGATCCTCCAGTCCAATAAATGTGGTTATTTTTATCTTTTGTCATTCATTATTATAGTAATGTAGAAATCCAGTTACTGAAGTTATAAACCCTTATAAACCGTTTATATTCTCTTTCATTCAACTGTAATCATGTGCAAAGGAAACAAAGTTTTTTTTACTTCATTCCACGGTCTGATTAAATTACATTTATTAAAATTTTAAAAGTGACATATAATATAGCTCCTTTCTTAAGAGCTTATGCCATAATCCCATCACAGAGTAGAACAGATATAATTCATGGAGCTACTAGAAAAAATTATATATATTCAGTTTTAGAGAACATTCATGCTCAATATTCAGAATAAGATTGCTATAAAATTTCCAGCACTTATTTTGTTTTAGTAGGTATTAATATTAAACAGTTAACTAATACATTTTTTAAATTCAATATTCTTGCATCACTCTAGGATTTTGAAATTGAGTTAGCTGTCGTAGTGTAAAGAAAAAGACTTTTCTTTATCTAAAAAGGAGTTTGCGTTATTGCTTGAATGATGAGGAAAGCAGAAAGGACACCTTGAAGTACCCTTTTGATGGAAAACGGAAGCATCAATGTCTGCCATTTCCACAGGTAATAGGTTGAATGTTTTTTGTGACCCAATCAAATGTAGTCACGATTAGGAAGTTCCTCATTTCTGTAACTCCAATAGTAAATCAATATCTCTAAGAGTCCAGGAAATGGACAAAAATATATCCGTAGTGGGTAAAGCTCCCTTTCACAGATGGTTCTTCAATTAATGGTTGAGTATCTCAGGAGACAGGACAAAGTTACACTTAATTTTAAACGTACAATTAGTCATAGCTGTTGTTCTATACCTTAACGAAAACCTGATTTTCCTGTGTCTAGCTCACCATATTACTTTTGTTTCCCCAATCATTGGACCAACACACTAGACCTGCTCCCTCCATTACACAAGCTCATTAATCTGTACTTCTTCATGATACTTATCAAAATTGTGTTTCTATAGTTCATTCTGTAATTAGTTTAAAATTGGTCTTCGCACATAGAATACAAGCTTCATAAGGGCACAAAGTGCCCGCCTTGCCCACATTGTATTTTCTTTACCTGGTAGAGTACTATATGTTGATGACGAATAACTATTTTCTAAAATTTAATTTTAGCACACTTTTTAGGCACCCCACACAACATATTTTGTCCCATGCAATATACACAGCAATATCAGGATTGGAAGGTAGTTATTACAATCTTCACTGTCTTAATAAAGAAAGACAGTGAAGTTCAGAGAGATTAATTAACAAGGTCCCACTATAAGTGACCAAGCCACCATCTTACCATTTCGGCTGCCTGTCAAACTTGGACTCATCCCACTAAAACTTTATTTTATGCTGTGTCTTTAAAACCTGGAAAGCACTTCTGCATAGTAGCTGCTCAGGAAATGAGAGAAAATATCAGTGGGGTCTAGGAGTTAAATCCTAGCCAGACTGCCTTTCTGCTGGAAGACTCTAGGTAGGGAAGTAACTTCTCTGAATCTCGATATCTGCATCTGGAAATGATACTTATTGATAAGGATGATAATTACTTTGAGGGTTTTGGGGCAAATTAAAAGAATTTCTTTATAAGGTAATATTTACTTGCACTTCCTAAGTGCCAACCCTGTTCTATATATTTTGTTCAAAGTCTTAGAGTTAATCATTGCAAGAATCCTATAAGCTATGAGGAAAGGACTATGATTCCACCCAGATTTAATGATAAAGAAGCAGGCACAGAGAGATTAGTGTCCTGCCCCAAATCATATATCTTGTAATTCACATGCAAGTTCCTTAACAATGACTGAATGAATGTTCAACAAAAGTTAGGCATTATTTGGTAAAGGAAAAGATGACAAAATAAGTGAATAAATTTAATATTCATGGTCTCATGCCCTCTGAGAACTGAAAATCTACTGGTAACCATTTAGGACAATAAAACAATAATGAAACACATTGGAAGATCATTTCACGTTATGATGAGCATATGATGCTTGTATATTTCTCTTCAATTATCCAACTTTCCCACCTTTCATCAAAGGCAATAGTTTTTTTCCCCAACTATTTTTTCTCTATCAATAGAAGTGCTAACTTGTAACAATGTTTTAGGTAACAGAATATATAATAAATATACCTTATGATATAATGAAGGCAATGCCCCTTCTTCTAAAAAGAAGATGGTTTTCACAGCCCTACATGCTCACTTTTGAAAATAAGCATTGCTTTGCTCCTCTATTTTGATGAGAAGTACTAGTCAAAGAGTATTAAAAAATTACTGTAATGTTATATGGTATTTCTCATCAGCACAGAACCTTTTTTTTTTTTTTTTTTTTTTTTTTGCTGTATGCGGGTCTCTCACTGCCGTGGCCTCTCCCGCTGCAGAACACAGGCTCCGGACGCGCAGGCTCAGCGGCCATGGCTCACGGGCCCTGCCGCTCCGCGGCATGTGGGATCCCCCCGGACGGGGGCACGAACCCGTGTCCCCTGCATCGGCAGACAGACTCCCAACCACTGCGCCACCAGGGAAGCCCCAGAACCTATTTTTCAAAAACAGATATCCTTTAATGGGCTATTATGTTACTTTTGTAGGCAACAGCACAATAAAATGTTGACTGAAGTTTTTATAAAAGCAAAGGTGAAAATAGAAGACTGGAAATTCCTACAAAGTACTGTTCAAATTGTATAACAACTTCCAGTTCCATTGCAATAAAAAGTACTTAAGAAACAGAGATGACAGAGAATACAATCGGAGTTTCCAAATAGCAGGCTTAAGCTTCCACAATAGGAAAGTAAAAGACTCCAGAAATGATTCAGAATAGCGCCAAAGGGAGCCTTGATCCAGGATGTACAATACCTATTGGCATAATTCTCATAGATCACAGGAACTGAAGGACCAGCGGAGGATGGGAAAACAAGAAAGCGGTGTGTTCCTCTTCCAGGCAAAAGCAGAGGCAATTCATGGGAGGAGATGGACCTTTAGATTTTGTCTGAGGGATGCCCGACCACTCTCATGTCTGCAGATTTCCTTTATTTCCCTACTTAGAACATTGCCTCAAAATTTTTTTACTTGTAAACAATAGCCAAAGAGACCAGAACCCTCACCCCATACTGTCCTGTGAATGCTTAAAGTTTTACAGACAGTAAATTGAATAAGCAAAAGTAAACAACAGAGATGTAACTGCTTCATGATCTTATCTTTGATCCCATCATTGAGTAATGGGTCTGTGCTTTTTAAAACTTATGTAAATAAAGATCATCTTGGTATTCTGCTGAGAGAAGTGAGATTATAAAACTTCAGTGTTGTGTTGTAATAATTGGCCGATAGCTATCTTAAAAAGACCCAAAGGAAGCAGATGGGGTTATCGGAGAGATATAGCCACCTTACACAGTTTCTAGAAACAAACAAACTAACTAACTGGACAAACACATAATCATCCACAGGAAGGAAAAAAGGGGGAAGGAAGGAAAGATTTTCAAATGCACATTTCATGAAATTATGAACAAACATTAAAATGGAAACAAAGCCGGAAAGTTTCTAAGTAAAGCAAAAAATGTTGAATTGGAATACTAATTTAATTCTGAGTAATAATTTTCTATTTTTCAATATCTTATTCCTTAAGGAGCCTACTTCCAGTTATTCTACAAATCAATCTTTCAATTATTATAAGTTAAGAGTTTTCATAATTATAGACTATGGATCATATATCTGATCTCTCTGTCTCTTTCTCAGTCTCCCTCTTTCTCACTTTCTTCTTCACTTATTCTTAATATTCTTGAAAGCAAGATACTATTTCTCCACTTTATATGTCTTCATATCCCCAATCGCTTAGCAACTAAATAAATGGTGGCTGACTAGAAGGAAATGACATATTCCTGAATAAGTAAAAATATCTCTGAATCCATCTGTTATAACTACGAGTTAGTAGTGTGTATATGATTTGACTTTACAATCATTTATATTTAAAACTGTAATTTCAAGGACTCTTATTTGATGGCAGACTCTCAATTATCCATGTTCAGCTCACTGAATAGTAGCAAGGCATCAACAAATGAAAAAGATAAATAACCCCAAAGTTCTATTAGTTCCTAGTTTCAACCTTTTCTCCATTCTAACTTTCAGGAAAAGTTGCTAATAATAAATGACGTTTAAGTGTGTTTGTTATACAACTGCCTCATTTCCTGGCCTATATTTTTATGGAAATGTTGAAGAGCAGTGAAATGATCAGAAGGCGGGTAATCACATACACGAGAGAGAAGAGAGAAGAGCAGACTCTCATGAAATCTAAAATATTGTACTCTCAGATAGTTGATTATTTACTATGCAAGGTAGTATATTTCATTTCTGCCTATATTCTTTCTACCTGGAATGGTTAGAATTTAAGTTTAAGAATTTCTCCTTGGTGATTGAAAGCATGCTAAGCTCCTGGTGAATTTACGCCTTATAGCTATTTCTGGCTTTTCATGCAAGGAAAATGGAATGCAGATCTTACTGGAAGGCCCTGTTGCCTCCAGAATCAATAATGGCATTAGAAGAAAAGGAGAAACTACAAAAGGAATGCCAAACAAAACAAAAACTCTGAATCACAGATCTTAGACCTGGAGACAATAACAGATCAATGTTGTCCAGTGATTATCAAATTTTTAGGCTTTTAAAAGCAGAAATCTTTTTTTTTTTTCTAAGGTGTATAAATGCCAATCAGTGAAAAAGACATTGGTGAAACTTCTGTGGTTGAAGCAGTGCTTAGAGCCTCGTTTCCTCAACCCCTCGCCCATGGTAGCCTCTGATACTCCTTTACAAAACCCTGAGACTTCACAGAACAAAGGTGAGGACACACATGCTTTAATTGTATTGATGAAGGGCCAAAGCACAGAGAGTTTAAAAACCTTTCTCAAGATGCAAGATGCAAAAATAGTATGATGGTCCAACAAGACCCAGCATCTGGATTTTCCCACTTATTCTCTTGTGCTTTTTCCACCAGGCCCTATGGGAAGACTTGGTTGTTTGGACCTTTCCATTTCCATCACCAGGAAACCTCCAGGGAGAATGAAAAAGCCCTGCTTTGTTCCTCCATTCTCTCTATAGCCTATCATAGCACTCATGCTGACTGTAATGCATTCCGTTCTGGAGGTTCCAGGCAGGAATCGGTTTCCTTGCCTTTCTCAGAGTCTAGTAGGCAACCACATTTCTTAGCACATGACCTCTTCCTCTATATTCAAAGCCAGAAATGTTGGGTCAAGTTCTTCTTCCTTTGCTGCATCTCACCCTGATCTCTGAAGGCAAAGATTTTCCACTTCTAAGGACACCTGTGATTAGATTAGACTCACTGGGATAATCCAGGATGATGTCTCCATCTCATGTACAGAGTCTCTTTTGCCGTGTAAGTTAATATATTTACGGGTCTGGTAATTAGGGTAGGAACATTTGAGGGGGAGTCGCTATTCTGCCTACCACAGTGATAGAGTCTACAGTGTCAGCCAGCTTGGTTAATGTTTTGTGTTTTCATCTTCACACTAGTATATAAAAATTTATAAATTGATATTTGGAAATATGTCAAATTCCCAAATTTAATGTCACTATTTTCATTTTTGTTTAATGTTTGTCCCAAGCTGGTCACAGGATGTTACAGTGACAATGTACAAAATTTTCTCCATGGTTCATACAGAAGAAGTGAGGGCAGAATTGAGCCATGACAGGACCCACAACAGAATATATATGACTGTGATAGAAGTCCACCATGACACGTAGATGTGGTTCAGGGATCCTACATGTATATATTGTACCGGATCATAAGTAATACGTAAAATCTACAATGAATAACTTATCTTTGCATCCTAAAAGTATTTTAATATCATTTCAAGGATGGCTTATTTACTTTTCTGGTCTATCAAAATAATAAAAGAATATCTTTTTATTTTTAAATTTTATTTTTTTATTGAGGTATAGTTGATTTACTGTCTTATATTAGTTTCAGGGGTACAACCTAGCAATTCAAAATTTTCATAGACTCTACTCCATTTAAAATTGTTGTAAAATAGTGCCTATATTCCCTGTGCAGTGCAATATATCCTTGTAGCTTATTTTATACATATAAAAGAATATTTAAAGAACAAGATAATTTTTAAAAGAGAAAAATACAGCAATAATTCTAGAAATTATAATTCAAATGATGATTCATCATGTTCAAATTCAAAAACATCAAGTAGATATAAAACAAGTTATTACATCTATTGCTACTAAAGCCAGTATCACAAATTTAGTTTATAAAATATCATCTATCACATAATTTTAATAGTGCTAATTAGAATTTTTTTGGTTATAGTTTTACATTGATTTAATTTGTTACTGGATTTGGTCTTTATGGTAGTAAAAGATCTATACACATAGGATGTATTACCAGTTTGGGTTTTAAACATATTTATGTATTAATAACATTGCATTTTGCCTCTAAGAGTTCTTGAGAATAATTAGTACTTTCTGACATTCCTCGAATCTCTTGCTTGGATGTACTCTCATCTGTTCTCTTATCCACAGGATTGAATCTCAAACAATATCATCCAAATGCTTAAACTTATTTTCATATGCATTATACTGAGAATTGCTGCAGTCATTTTTAAAATTTTCGCGACTGTTCCACTTGTCTATTCTTCTTTATCTAATTGAAACTCATCGCAGTTAAAAAGCAACAAACAAACACGATATCCCACAGTGCCTACGAAACACAAACCCTATGCATCCTAAGAAACAGAAGATCAAGGAAAATTTCAGTTAAAATTTTCCCCGGACAACAGTTCTCTCTCCTAGTATATTTGTGACTTAAAAGAACATGCAGATTAATAGTTTCTGCAAAAATCTTAATTACACTATCACCGCACTTAATTCAATCCTGAAAATAGTGGCTACCAGTATTGTCTTATAAGCATACTGACACAATAGTAATCTTTTTATAAACAAATTAAGTGGCAGGAGAGGCAGTTAGGGCTGGGTATTGGAATGCAGGTTTAAAGTGTCATCAGCAGTGTCAATGTTTTACTTTTTTTAGGTTAGGAACTCAAATCTGACTAATTTTTAGCATATGCCATATTGCAGGTGGTTCAGAATCTCTTCAAAGTACTGAGTGACAGATTTCTTAACTCTGACATTCCACATTTCCCCTGATGCATGGTACTCACGCAAATTCAAAGCCCATTAATTTATTAGCATCATACAGAGCTAGCAGAGACAATTTCAAGCCTAAGTGTAATATTATTATTAAGTTGTTCAGCCCTCTCATTGCTCTTGGTAACATCAACGTAAGCCTTTGTACATTCGCATCCTACCTTTCCTATACAGCAGAGATATCAAATGTTCCAATAGCTGGGCTTTTGCCAACTTAAAAAGCATCTCATACAAAATTATTTTGAAAAATTAGACCAGGTCTCTGTAGCGTAGCTTCCTGAATGTTGAGTTTCTTACATTTAATACCAGTGATCCAACACACAACATTTTTATTACCTTGCAAATTTTCCTTTTTAAATCCATTTGGCATTTCCTGTTGTAGCACTTTGAAACTGACTACCTAGGCGTATTTCCCAGAACCTGGGCTGAAGTGAAGATTATCAGTTGCAAGTTGTAAACTGTCTTCTAAGTCCAGAAAATTACAATGTGCTACATCATTTTACTCCGGGATTTGGGCCATTAACCTTACAGACATTAATATCTTTTGGAGTCCTTGTAGATTTAGCTTCTCAGTGGTGTTTCAGTTGTTTTATATTGAAACCAAGGGGGAGAAAACTTTGCCTTATATATATAACCCTTTATCTTTCAGTTTCATCTCTATATAACTGAGGGGTTGAAAAGCATGTTGTCTAAAGCTCCTTCTATGTCTAACTATCAAAGGTTCCATAATCAGTAGACCAGAGCATTTCTTTGTCTGTCCATGATCCAGAGCAACTTCGTATGTTTCTCAATTAAGAAAGCAGCTATTGGACTTCCCTGGTGGCGCAGTGGTTGAGAGTCCACCTGCCGATGCAGGGGACGTGGTTCGTGCCCCGGTCCGGGAAGATCCCGCATGCCGCGGAGCGGCTGGGCCCGTGAGCCATGGCCGCTGAGCCTGCGCGTCCGGGGCCTGTGCTCCGCAACGGGAGTGGCCACAGCAGTGAGAGGCCCGTGTACCGCAAAAAAAAAAAAAAAAAGAAAGCAGCTATTTAGTATTTTTCTTAATATGCCAGTCATGGTTACTGGATGCTAAATTTATCAAATGTTCTGTTCTTGTCTTCAATCTTCAAAAACCCAAAATATGTCAGGAATCTCAGTCGAGGGATGTGAAAGGACATATATACATTATCTAAGATTGGAAATGCTCTAATAGAGAAGCAAGGGGCTTGATGTTTCAAGCTATCAGATTTCCCAGTACTTAAAAAATCAGTGTCCTGATTTATTTCATTTTGCCATTTGAATTATATTGTTATCAAAAAAAAAAAAAAAAAAAGGAAGAAGACGGGGACATAGATAGGCCTAATATGTCTTTTCTAATGAAGCCTGTGGTGGGTAGAGAACGTTTTTCTCTGGAAAGCAAATGGTTTTTGTTGCATGCGGTTAAGGCACTGCTACTCACCCCCTTCCGTGTACACATTAATGATTAAATACTACACGTGGTTCTTGCCACCAAATGGCTGAAGCTGTCAGAAGCTGCTACTGCTCCTTTTGATTCCCTGTGGAATTATATAGAAAATAGCCACGACCTGAAAATAGCCATGTGCCACTCTGCTTCATCATTAGTATGTTCAACTAAGCAAGTGGAAAAAGTGAAATTCATGACACAATGCAATTGAGATTTCAAGATTGCTGTACCATGAATACAGAGTCTTTCAGCCAGAGGAATGGGATCTGTTCAAGCGTCTTCCTAAAGGATGCAGCTCACCTTACCAGCTGCTCTGGAAACTAGAATATCAGCTGATAGAAACATCACCTAAGAGCAAGTCCAAGATAATATCTGAAGGGGCTTTTCAATTCAGGATTTCATAAGGTTTATAGAAAAAATATCTGAAGAAAAAATGACCCTTTGGTATGAAATAAACTATCTGTTGATAATGGAATCACTATATTAAACCTGACTACTCAGCTAGGTACAATAAATATGTAGATAATGTTATATCTTAGGCAAGAACAACTTCCTATTATTGTTTTTCTCTTTTGCTTCTAAGGTAATTTTTAGACACTCTATCTACAATCTCTCCAAACAAAAGTGTATGTGTGACACATACACATATGTATATATACATATAAATATGTTATTTATATATACATATATTGTGATACATACATATACATATACACATACTCTTTAATAACACCACTTTCATTTTGCTTCACATAGAGCCATGCAAATGATAAAAATGTGATCTTCAATGGGATATTCTGAAGAATGCTTGCTATAACTTTTCTGTCCAATGGTAGTACTGGTCTTCTTTTACATATTTTGCTGTTTTTGTTGAGACAAGTATCACTTCCAGGCTCAGTGTTTTCCTAAAATATTCCTTTAGTCCAAGTCAATCCTTTACTTAATGGTTAACTCTTGATTTATAATACCAGGCATTAACCCCAGCCAATGCAGTTACAGGTAAAGACTTGCTTTCTTGCCAAAGTTTTACTGCTTAATCTGGAAAGAAATACTTGTAAGGAAGTAGAAAATGTATGGTTGGAGAATCATTACTTCAAATACTATGTTCATGGGAAGTACTTATATTTTTTTATCTCCACCAGGAAAAGCAAGCTGTTCTTGAGAGTTATTACTGAGATGGTATCTTGTCTTGTTCTTCTTGAAGATTACAGTCCATATTAGAAATGTAAAACTGAAAACAACTGACCCCCCTTCAGGCAAGAAGCTTCCTTTTCTTTATATATTACCTTGATTGAAAATAGTTTATGCAGACAAATAAAGAATCCCCAATTGTCTTCTTGAAGATCATACATCCTGCTCGAAGGAATTTCATGGCTACAGTCTTATAAGGCTCAGTCAAGAGTGCCTTTGGCACTTACATGATCTTTTCTACCTGGGTCATTGCCTCCAAGCAACAGGCTGAGTTTATCTTGATTTTGTCATTGAAGAAATTATTCAATAGAGAAAAATAAAGGATGTCATATGAATCTTACCATAAAGTAATTTTGTTTCTCAAAATCATGATGACCACTCTCCCTCCCAACCCACCCCAGTTGGCCCAGGGTGGTCGTGGCTAATGTCCACTGTTCTGGAATAATTATTAGTAGCACCCATTGTCACTCTCAGAAAGACTTTGGTGGGGGTGAGTCGGGGGGGCGGGCGGTAACTGGGTAATATAACGTAGGGTCACCTACCCAAAAGGGAAACAAGAAAGCATTCAGTTAATGAGAAAGAGGTAGACTGTTTACCTTCTTTAGCTGTCACTTCATAAGTGGACTAAATAATCTTCTGCAACATGTTATTTCTTTTCTAAGTTCATTCTAATAAAAATACATCCTAAGGTGAAAAGAGATTACTTCTCTGCCTATTTTGCTTTCGGACCGTGTTCCAAAAACTGAAAGAAACTGACACTAAAAAAAAAAAAAAGGAGAGTGTGCTAGAGAGATCCTGTTTTGTACTTCGATTCCAGCCTCGTAGCGATTGCTCTTGGAACAGATGTTGTCTTCATTCTTGATGCGGCAACATTTCAGTCTTCATCCAAGGAAAGCATTTCAGTTGTAAAGGATTTAAGAATAGAAATGGAAAATGATTCAGAGCAGAACTAGAAAAGCAGCAGAATGTAACAACATCATCATTCCCCTGGTGATTTTATTTCTACAAGGAAGATTCTGAAAAACTCCAGGTATTGGAGCTCTGAAGCATCTTCTAAGATATATCCCCCTGGGACTTGGTGGACTTGAAGACTGAAGGGTCTTACACTTCGAACATATTTTATCCTAAATACCTATGGAACCACTTTCACATTTCATGGGACTTTAGGGGGTGGAGGGAGAAAGAAAGTAGACCAGATGGGCATAGAATGCTCTGAAAGTGAGCATTTTCGTCTTTTTCGATAGTTATCTGTTTCTGGTTGTTGGAAATTACAGAGAGGCTTCTTGTCATATAAGGATAGGCATGAAAGTCTTTTTTTAAAAAAAACAATGATAGCCATAAAGATTTTACAAGGAAAAAAAAGTGAAAAAAAAATTAGAATAGCATCCAAATTGTATCTGATTTGCTACAGCACAGAGTGTCCTTCCTCTGTCAGCTGAGTCTCGGGTCACTTTAAATTAGAACTAAAGCATATTGCTACGCTCAAAGTCTAGAGCTGAAATATCTCTTGGTGACACTAGACTTTATAAATTGAATTCATAATTAAGCTTAATCTTTTCATAGATGGTAAAATTCTCTCTTGCTAAATGTGCCTCATAATTCCTTTTTCTTCCCAATAGGTGATATTAGCCTGAGAGGAAATCTAAAACCTTCATCATTTCTGACAAAGAGAAACCACAGACTTTTTTTTTTTTCTAAGTTGAACTTTCTGGGTCAGCAAAAACTGTCTTTTTGCCTGCTCTACTTGGGGATAAATGTCTATCCTACCCTTCCTTCAGACATCCTAGACCTATATCCTCATTCAAAGTCAGGGCTGAGTCCTCATTAAGTGTCATGGGTCAACTCATTTGGTCAGTCTGTACCCTGGTCAGTGATTGTGGTTCAGTTTTATCCAAAAATACAGACTGTAAATGTGCCTGTACACACACACACACACACACACACACACACACACGCACGCACGCACATTGAGGTTGAAAGAGATAGAACCAATGGTAGAGTGAAATAAGACTTAAGGGCATAATGTAATTAAGGGACAAGAAAAACTAAACAATTACAAGACAAAATACCTCAATAAAAATGCGCAAGGCACAGAGTCCTAGTCGCTGCTTTATTTATCCTACTAAGGGTTGTTAACTTATATCATCACCAGGTCCTCCCAGACAATAATCTTTACAGGCGTTACCTAACTTTCCTATTGATTCTTTTCCAGAAAGGTTTTTCTCCCTCCTTTTCCTAATGGAAACATCAAAGAAGGAGGTAAACTCTACTGTGGTCACTTTCTGAACACTCCTGAAAGCCTAAAACCTAAGGGTTTAAGCTGATATGAGTACATATTACCAAGATTCTTCTCAGACCACCATATCTCCCAAATGCCCCTACATGGATGTGTGACTATAGAAAACAGAGACATAAAGCAGCTGGATGACCAGTCATTTGTCCTGACAAGAAAGGAATCCCTTGCTGTCTTTTTGCTGGATTCCAAACAAAAGGTGTCGATTTTATTTTATTATTATTTTTCTTATTGGAGTACAGTTGATCTACAATATTGTGTTAGTTTCAGGTGTACAGCAAAGTGAATCAGCTATACATATACATATATCCACTCCTTTTTAGATTCTTTTAAGGCGTCAACTTTAAAATGCTGCCTAAAAGGAATTCTTGTTGAGAAAGCCTTCTCCAACTGCTTTTGCATAAAGACAGCCATTTTTTGGTTTGTTTAAATGCTCAGTTATCATCCTGACTTAATTCTGTGGGATTGCCTGAATGTTGCCGTGCGTTCTCTCTAGCTGAAGCCGGTGGGAAGACCACCTTGAGTTGCGCTAGTGAGTGATGCTTGAGTCACAACTGCCCACGACACATAGTCGTGTGCCCTGTCGGGTAGGTTGAGGAGAAGGATGGAATGAAGCCAGCAAGCCCGTCTTTCGGGAGGCTGACAGGCTACTCCCAGACCAATGCACTTTAAGTTCCAATGTCAACGAAAGGCCTCTGAACGAGAAGCAGTGCCAGGCCGTCTCCATACGACTGCAAAACGTGGACCTATGTGCAGCTGCCACTTACTGAAGAGTGCATTTAGTGTCCTCCTCAAGCCGCACTTAACAACTACTGACAAGACAACATGGTCTTGGCACCTGGCCAAGCCCTAGCAGTAACACAGTGTTTGTCATAACATGACTTTGCTGGACAGGAAGCGTGAGGAGCACAGCTGACAGGAAGGGGGGGCGCAGCTGTCACGTCCGCTACTGAAGATCTGGAACACGACCAGCGAGGGCTGAAGAAATGCCTCCAAAGTAGCCCAAAGCACCCTAAAGCATATGTTCAAATGTTGGAGCCTAGCCATGAATGGCTCAACTGCAGAAACAACACGGAAACACTGGACTGACACATAGTAGTGGCGAATATAATAAGGTGGGCTTTTTGGGGTTTTTTTTTTGAGGAAAACATGTAGGACAATGGAGTCTAAATCTTCAACTGTCATTAACTTTCACAACTTAGGGCAATGCCTGCACTCTCCTGCTTGCCCTTGGGTGTTTTTGTTTCAAGTGAGAGCCTCCAACATGTAGCTCGCTCCCCAAGTGTGTTTTTTTAGGGCATCTACGAGTGGCTTACTTGGCATTCCTAATCTGGGAAATGGCAAATATTGTATTTTCTGAGTCCCACATTCTGGAATTCATGAAAGGAACTATATAAAATGTATTCATATGTCCTAAACACGTCGTGATTACTAATCAGTATGCTAAGCAAACTGGCAGGTGTGTTCGAATGCTCCAATTATTATTTTATTTATTGACAAAATAAAGTTCCTTGCAGACTCACATAGAGCAGTAAAATAGAAAGGAGACCTCGGGTTGGCCAGATAAACAAGCTGAAATACCCCTAGCTGCAAAGAGAGTAATTTCAGAGCCACATTATCCCTGTAGCCTACAGGTATATCCAGAGGCTTCAAGATGTGTTTCAGGAAAGTCATGTAAATTCTTTGGTCAGAAACACCTGGGGAAACGTCTTCCTGATCTGCCCTGGAAACCTGTGGTTAAATAAAGAATATCAAGCACGTGCTGTGCTTTGGGATCTTTGATAGGCACTTGGGATACCGTTTAACAACATTAATGAAAGCAGTCAGAAAATGATAGCTATATACCAGGCACCTCTCCATGTTCTACCTCTGTTAGTTTAATTAATTATCACAACAACAGTTTTATTATTGTAAGCAATTTTATTAATTTATTAAACTACTTATTATTTCATAAATCATTATTTTGTATTTGTTATTATTGTGAGGAAATTGAGACAGGGGCACAACACGCAGATTTCCCAAATGTTCATTGTTTTGCCTATATTTGAACTTTTCACTCTCCGGCTCTAGGGTCTGGGTGGGCAACTGGCATCACACGGCTTCCCTGAGATGCTTTCTGTCCATTGCTGTTTATTCTGGATTCTCTTCTCTCTCAGATAATTAAATGCTGCTGATCCATTTTTACCTTTCCCATTAATCTTTGAGGTTCTACACAGGACCAGCTGCTTGTTTGTTGCAAACTGATCTTATAATTCCCTGTTTGATTACTAAAAACTAAATTTTTAGAGTAAGAATATTTTTCTTCACTTCTAAAGAAAAATATTTCAAATGTAAAAAAATGAAAATTTGTACTACCAAATGAAGAAAAAGTACTACATCTGCAGATGAAGTACATGAAATGAGCTTCCAAAGAACAAGCCTGTATAAAAATACCAGTGGATTAATTTCATGGCTGTGGATGAAGAATTTAAAATATCTTTTTTTGTTTGTTTTTAGTGATTTCTCAGCTGAGTTATGTCTTAAAGAAATGTCTTGATTACACAGAAGTTCCTTATCCTGGCATACTTTTCAATGTCCTATTATAAAATTAATTAAAATAGAAAAGTAAAAATTATACAAATAATATTGGAATAAAATGTCCTATTAGAGATCTCTTCTACTTGGCTTCTGCTCTGACTACATTACCTATGGCCAAAATGTGTTTATAGAATCACCAGAGCTTGGTTGATTATCTCCTGCACACACACTTATAGATAAATCAAACTTACACATTAAAGGGCACCCAGAAGAGGGATAGTCATGGAGTTTGGGATCGACATGTACACACTGCTATATGTAAAGTGGATAACCAACAAGGACCTACTGTATAGCACAGGGAACTCTGCTCAGTATTCTGTAACAACCTAATTGGGAAAAGAATTTGAAAATGAATAGATACATGTATACGTATAACTGAATCACTTTGTGGTACACCTGAAACTAACACAACATTGTTAATCAACTATACTCCAATATAAAATAAAAAGTTAAAAAAAAAGAGCTGTGTGGCAATAATAACTCCTACTTCTTCCACAGAGTCAGGTGTCAGTAAAAAGCATCCCTCCATTTATGTAATGTATCTAATGGGAGTTTTTCCAAGCCCCACTTCTCAAGGAGCAGTCTCAGTCTTGCCAGTTTTTAACAGCACTCTTTCAATACAGAATTCACCTGCTACACTCTACGCACTCCCTCAGACCTGACACTAGTGCATCACACAGGGGGTAACAGCGAGTGTGCTCTTGTTAAAGCTCTGATGTCCTTCTGCACCAGTTCTGGGCCAGACCTCTCTTTTCCTTTATGCATTCCTGCCTCTGGCTTTCCACTTCAGGAAGAGCCCTCTCTCTCCACTTTTCTCAGATAATAAGCATACAGAAAGCTACTTAGTCTTTCTTTGGTTATATCTACACTTTTTTTTAAAACTGACTTTAAGCTCTGGGAAAGCTGGATTGTCTGTGTCTTTACTGGGATTTATCTCAGCATCTGACACAGCATCTGATGCATAATAGACTCAGTAGAAATTTGACAAATGGATTAATGAATACCATTGGGAATATTTGTGAATATTACTGGTCTTGACAAGCCAGACAGTACTTAACCCTCTTTTTCCTTTTTATTCCCCTTTCTTTTTATAACTGAAGTATACGTGATCTACAATGTTGTGTTACAAAGTGATTCAGTTATATATATTCTTCTCCATTATAGTTTATTACAAGATATTGCCTATAGTTCCCTGTGCTATATAGTAGGACCTTGTTATTTATCTATTTTATATATAGTAGTTTGTATCTGCTAATCCCAAACTCCTAATTAATCCCTTTCCCCTCCTTAAACCTCTTTTTCTATCTGTGTTGGGTGAATTCTTTACAGAATTCTGGGTTTTCAGCGCCCAGAGCACTTGCGTTTCTGAGCTGAGGGCATCTCAGAATTTACAGAGCACTTTTCCAGGAGGCATTGTCATTAGCTAGACTTTCTCTCTGAACTAAAAGTGACTCTGTACCCAGCATCTCCTCCTGACTGCTGATCTGGTAGCTCCTCACCCACTGGGTCCCCTGGCTTTCACATCTCTGACTCTGGTAGATCTGAAACCCAGTTTCTCTTCTGCTCCCCACACATTAGACCTTAGATACCTTGGAGACTTATCTAAGACAACATTTTCTAGTAGAGAAAGTTTTCTTCAGTTTGCTTTTCTTTGTTCTCTGTAATACAAACATAAGTGTTAGCTCTTTTGAAGAGAGATGGGCAGATATGTAGGTAAATAGATGCTGTAGGAATTTGCATAAAGCTACTGTCTAGGGATGTTAATATGACGTATTGCTTAATTAGGAGAGTAAGACTTTAGCAGTAAAAACTCATCTCTACAATTACTTCTTTGAATCAAATCTGCTTACATAGAGTTCAAGAATTTTTGTACAGCGTGCCATTCTTAAAACATTAAAATGTGTTCATTTCATCTTTTATTAGTATTTTATATTAGTGCCCCTGTGTACGTATACTTGCCTCCTAAGGAGAGGAATTTTTAATATAACATAACTTAAATATAAGCCATACACATATGGCCCTTGTATTATCTCCTCTCTATATTTTGAGAAAGAAATAAAAGATGCTTTCTCTATATCATTTCCTATTCCCCATACTTGCGTTTCTACATTCCTCTCTCCACTCCTATTTTCTCCTACTTTAAGACAGCAATGCTGTTGATAGAACAGACTTTTCTAAGGAAAATGTGTTTTGTATTTAGTACTGCATTTTGGGTTTAGTATTGCCAGGACTGATGAAAGTTTCAAATAAATTCTGCTCTAGAGTGTGAATTGGGTAGAGGTAGCAGGAAGTTTTCTATCTCTAAGAGTTTCATTTCCTTTTCATTCCTTCTTTTTTCTAAAGTCATAAAAATTCAGGACTGCTAGATTGTTTTCCTCCAATAATCCACAATTCCCAGTGGAAACACTGTGGTGGAGCTGTAAAATCTGGCTTCAATTTCTTGCCTAAAATCGGGATAATTCATTCTCCAAACTCAAAGAGAATGACAGATAAGCATATAGCACAGCGTTTGGTTGTTTGCTTTAAATTAAGTGTGATTTTTAACATCATAGGATATAAGTGCAATGTATGGCCAAAGACATTGAAAAATACAGTCATTCAACATGATGGATATGTGAAATACTTCTTTTCTTGAGGAAGGAAATGGGGGAGGATTAGTTAGTTTTTTGGTTTCTCAGAAACTAGGGAAGTAAGTTTGAAAAGTAACTGAAGCTTCCACTTCTGGAAATATGACTAAATGAATGTCCTGAAAAAAATTCCTAGTTTTCAATATAAATATATATAATAAAATATGTAAAAAATATATATATATATTCAGCATAGCTGAATTAGCAACAGTTAAGAGACATATCATCAAAGGACAAAAACCATTAGGCTAACCCCAGATAAATAAGCAGGTGCTGAAGTTGATGGCTCTGTGGGGTCACCTACAGATTTCCAGGGTCCTAGAGCTTTCAATTTAGTAGGATGAAGGATAGGACAGTTGACAAAGTCTCTGGCCCATTCAATGCGGGGAACTGTATTAGAGGCACCACATAAAGTGGGCTTTTCTCTGAAACCAAATTCTACAGGGTGTGCACCGGAAAAAACACACACACCCAATGGGGATAGTGTGAAAACTTGCTTATTTCCATCTGAACTCTAGGTAGAGAGAAAACCTGCCATATGAGATTTTAGTCATAAGCAGCCAACCTCATGAATGTATGGAACCCATAATCGCTGTGGAACTGAAAAAATTCCACAGCAAGTACTAAATGGAAGTAGTCACAGCATGGTGGTGACCCTGGCACTTGGGTAGAACAAATACATGCATTTTCTGGAAAAGTGTTCTTAACTATTCTTAAAGCAAAGATGCAAAGAATTCCCCCAGATGAAATTTCAAGGGATATGAGCTCAGAACACAAAATAGATGAGCAAACAAACCATTTGCTGTGTCAGTGGAATCAATGAAAGCAGAATCAAACATGCAAGAAACACTTTGCAACACTTTTAATTACTAATAAACACGAGTACTTTTAAATACTTAAGGAAATAATTTTTGAGAGAGTAACCAGAGAATAGTAAACATTTGGGGGAATACTGCTCCTATGAACTGCATTTTTGTGTTTCCCCCAAATTCACATTAGCCTCTAATGTGATGATATTTGGAGATATGACCCTTGGGAGGAACTTGTGGTTAAATGAGGTCATGGGGGCAGGGTCTTGATCTGATCAGATTAGGGTCCTTATAAAAAGAAACAGCAGAGAGCTTTTTTTGTCTCTCTCTACCATGTGAGGACGCAGAGAAAGAGGCTGTCGGCAAACCGGTAGGAGGGCCCCCCGCCAGAGCTCAGCCACGATGGCGCTTGGATCTTGGACTTCCAGCCTCCAGAACTGTGAGAAATAAATGTTTGTTGTTTAAACCATGCAGTGTGTATGTTGTTACAGCAGCCTGAGCAGACTAATACAACTGCAAAGACTGTTCCTTCCAAAGAGGGTTTGTGTTTACTTTGACCAGATTCCTTGACAGCTTCTTTTTTAACTTTCTTTCTTATTTTCTGGTCCTTGTTTGTTTTAATGTGAAAACTGTAGGCCTAATTCCCCATATTCTGAGACTCATAGGCTTTGTCTTCTGACCTCTGTACAGCCCTTAAGGTAACAAATCCTCAGCATTAATAAGGCCCCCCATTTGTCATTCCCATTGTGTAGCCAGATCTTCAGCACAGTACCCCTACCTGTGGTTTCTAATAACCTCTGTATTTCAGGACCTAAAGGTTTCCTTTACTTTCTTAAAAGTTCAATAGTTCATTATACAATCATCATTTTAACAAATATTTACACATCTAAACTTCTTTGCTGTGGGAGTGTAACTTCTAACACCCCCCCCCCAAAAAAAGATGCTCTCCACCTTTTGGTTATGCCCTAGTTTTACATTATAGTTTGGAGAGACAGGCAATATAGAACATCCTTAGTAAAAAGTGAACTTTAGAACATGCTAGAAGGTGTTAAGTGTTATAAAAAATTAGACTGGGCATGTTGTGATTTTACTAATTTGAGCTGACTCTGATAGAGCTCATTAGGAAGGTAACATTTGAACAGAGACCAAAAACAGGCAAGGGAGTTGCCATCCCATATCTGGAAGAAGAGTGTACCCAGCAAAGCAAAGAGACCTTGCAAAGGCCCTCAGTCAGGAGCATGTCTGGAATGTTCAAAGAACACGAAGGAAGCCAGCATGGCTGGTGGCCAAGCAGAATGAATAAAACGGACAGCAATAAGAGATGAGATCAGAGAAAAGTAATAGGGAGAGGTAGAGGAGGGAGTTACCAGGGCTGGGTAGAAATGTCCTGTAGGGTTTTGGGGTTTTTTTCACTGCTAGGTTTTTCATTATATTTCGTGTAAATTTCTAGTTGTTTCCAGCTGGAGGTCTCACTGACTTTATGGTCAATACAATTGCCCTAAAATATTTCTGTCCCTTTTTTAATAAAGCATCTAGTTTATGAGCTGTGCTTTATTTATTTAATATCAATCCATGACAATATTCTTCTTTTAAGGTTAAGAAGATGATATCAGAATAGGTTAAGTAACTTGGCTACCACACCTTGTTAGGACTGGAGTGAATGCAGTGATCGTTCCACACTAACATGTTTCCAATTACACTTTCAGTCTCCCTTGGGCAATGGATAGGACTTCCTATCAGCAGAGATAAGAAACTGACATAGAGAAAATGAATACGATGGAAACTCAGAAGACTCTCTGGCATCTTTATTTTTCTGGAGCCATCAAGAATAAATCTTATCTCTGAAAGACATCACATATCTTTCATTATTCACACTAATCATTTTCTGTATTCCTTAAGGCTGCAGCATTTATCTAACATTCTCCTTCTCTTTTATGCTCTTACAGTTATTGGATTTTTTCTATAATATAACACTAACTGCTTTGTGCAACAATTTACATGATTTCCTCATTCAAGGGTAAGCACCTTGAAAGCATTAATGGTACCTTAGTGCTACGGACTCAATACACGTGTTCTCCAACATTCATATGTTGAAGCCCCAATGTGATAATATTTAGAGGTAAAGCCTTTGGGAAGCAATTAGATTTAGATGTAACCATGAGAGTAGAACCCTCATGATGGGATTAGTGCCCTTATAAGGAGGGGAAGGGACCAGAACTTGTCTCTCCTCACCATGTGAGGATATAGCAAGAAGCTGGCCATTTGCATGCCAAAAGAGAGTTTCTCACCAAAACCCACCAGGCTGGCACCCTGATCTTGGACTTTCCAGCCTCCAGAACTCTAAGAAATAAATTCCTGTTTATAAGCCACCCATTCTATGTTATTTGTTTATATAGCAGCAGTTAGTCATCATTGTTTTCCTATAATTGATGCAGCGTAGGGCTCCAAGTATCCAGTCAATACTATTTGTTTAATGAATGATGCTGTACTGAAACCATATCATAATTACAATACTTGATGGATCTGAGGAAGGAGTTCATTGAAATGAAAGGAGGCAGTTGAAGACATATGTCCTTTTTAAAATTTGGCTTGGTGTCATTTTGAGTTCCAAAATTTAGACATAATTTAATGGAAACTAATGAGGAAAATCTGCAAAAAATATATTACGGTTGATTGTTTTTCTTCTAAGATATAATTTGAAATTACGTCGTAAGTTTTTTTATGTGGTTTAATTTTTTTTTACAACCAGGTTAACAGAATTTCTGCCAACTCTAGTAAATTATGCATATGTTTAAAAAACAGTCTAACAAATGATGATTTTTAAAGAAACAGGTTAAGACAAAATAACATCCATTCATATATTCAAGTAGCAAAATATCTGTAAAACAGACATTTTCTCAAAGAAAAAAATTTCCTAGAAATCTTATAAATGGACATTTAAAAGATAAAATCTACTCATTTTGTTCTAGATGTTTTATTATTTTGAAAAGGAGAGATACCCTTTATTCCCCTCATAGTTTTACATAATTTATTAGAATCTTATCAAATGACAATAATGTCTTACATTTGCTTATTTTAACCACTAGACACTAATATCAGGCCACTCCTAAGTTGTATGTAGTATTCTATGGCCAAAGAAGAGAGAGATTCTCATTTTAATGACATATAATTATGGCTGTCACATCACCACTCATTTGGGGACAGTCATAATTTTAAATATTTTGTCCTATCATCATTACAAACAAGCATTTTCTTATTAGACTGATAGTTCAACATGGGGTGAGACAATATGATAAAATGTTTAATCTAAAGAAGCCAAATAATCCTAACTCCAGTATTCCAGTGGTATCCACTTTGGAATATCACCAGAGAACTCAAATTTATTCTCTCTCTTTCTCTCTCTCCCCTTCTCTCTCCTTCTGAAAATAATAGTTATTTTCAAGCTAGAAACTTACCTAAGAAATTAAAATGTTGGGTTAAAATTACTGCTCCTGAAGAACATTTTGAAATCAAGCCAGAGTGAAATCCTCTCATTTTGTTACACAGAGGCTGAGGTTTTCTTGAAAGTCAGGCATGCCAGATATTTGTGATTTAGATTTCATTTTCAAAAATTGTTCTGTCCATTTAAAATATTTTAAACCAGTAGACTGTGTTTATTTATTTATTTTTCAGATATCAGAATACAAGTTCATCTCTCCTATCATTGAGGACAATACATATAGACTTCTTTTAAATGCTTTATTAATTATGAAAGTGTTAGCACTGCACTAGCTTAGGTCTTCTTTTTCTACTTTAATTCTGACCTGATACGTGATAGTGTTTTATAGCACACATTCTGAGTCGGGATTTTTCTCAGTAGTGTGTACCTATGATCCACGTTCCCCAGTTTCAAATTGTCGTGTCCATCTGGGAATAGTTTAGTTAAGCTCCTCCAAGGTATTGCTGCCTCGGTGTCCATTTTGTCTGGGGAAACAGCCTGCAGGGACCTTGACATGACATGAGTGTCCCCATACGACATCATGCCCTAGACAGCACCCGCTGCAGAGGCACAAGCAAGTGGAAGTTCCTGCTGTGACTTGCCCAGCAGCCCCTGTGATCTTAGTCACCCCTGCCTCTCAGCACCATTGTGCTTTATATGCTCCTTAGATAAAACCCCCATGGGGGTACCAAAACCCTGCTCTTTGGGTTTGAATTGACTGGTCTGGCCCTTGCCCAGGAACCCTAATAAAGGCATGTGCCCAGGTCCTGTGCTCTCTGAACCCTGCCTTGACGTCCCCATGTGGCTCCTGGAGAGCTGCCAGGTCCTTGCTCCAGGACCTGTGAGGACTAAATTCTCTTTCAATCTCTCTTGCAGTCTGCTGTTGAACTGAGACTCACCTTCCAGCATCTTGTGCTCCACTTAACAAATGTTAATTTAACTAAGTCATAACAAAGTCATAACACCACCAAAACAATTTCAGTCTATGCATTGATTCATCACAATAAATAGATGTGAAAATTGAACTTATTAATGCATTCCAATAAAGTATCTTTATGATCTGGTTATTATACTGAATGCCATGGCAGACTTTGTGGGGAAGAAAAACATTCTGCTTTGAGAGAGTCTGGAGTTTTTGAATTAAGTAGTCACTCCCCTCCCTCTCTCACTGTGGACCAAATGCAGTTCCCCACACTTTGATGTTGGCCGGATCATATAAACTTGTTTTGGCCAATAAAATTTTAGTGAATAGGATATAAGCAGAGGCTTAAATGTACCCAAGATATTTGGCTCAGCTATGAAATGCTGACAATTGATCAGGAGAACTTCTCTGGGATAGTGACTACCCTTCCCACCTGAGCCCCAGAATGAAAATAGGTGATACAAACCTGCACCCAACTCACAGCTAGAGCCATCTCTGATGACCTACAGACTCCATACCTGGAGTAGAACCATTCCAGTGGTCCCACAGGATCACAGGAAAACAAAAAATCTTACTCTTATATGCCACTGACCTTTGCTTTATTACTTAGCAAGTCTGTGTCAAAAGCTCAGTAAAAACACTTGGACAGACAAAGGGGAAAGGTGGTGGGAGGGATAAATTAGGAGTTTGGGATTAACACGTACACACTATGATATATATAATAGATAATCAGCAAGGACCTACTGTATAGCACAGAAAACTCTACTCAATGTTCTGTAATAACTTATATGGGAAGAGAATCTGCAAAAGAATGGATATATGTATGTGTATAACTGAATCACTTTGCTGTACACCTGAAACTTATACAACATTGTAAATCAACTATAACCCAATATAAAATAAAAATTATATTAAATTAAAAAAAAACACTTGGACAGAGTTTGAAAAGTATGACAATAGATCAAATATCAAACATTTTAAAAACAGTTGTAGGAAGGAAGGAAGGAAGACAGAAAGGTAGGAAGGTAGGAAGGAAGGGAAGAAAAACTGGGGGAAGGGAGGGGCAGTAGAATAAATGAGTAAAATGGAACAATTTTTTAATACTTACATTAAATACAAAAAATAAACAAACAGCTGATTGAACTATTCAAATACAATCGTAGGGGAAATACTAAAATCAGCCTGGCTTAAACTTTAAAAGAAAATCTTGGAAATTTAACAGAAGTTTCATGATTTCAGCAGTAAATTTATAAGAAAAGGTTTAAGTGGTCTGTTGTCATTCTTCAGGTCTTTGTTATCCTAACCACCATAATGTGCTGGTAGGATAAAAAAAAAGCTGATGTCACGGTGAAAATTGTCTCTTAGAACTTGTAAAATTAACCTGAGGAAACTCTTTCTATATTTATGCTGTTATATTATTACCTTGTGATGTGTATAGGCTCTGACTTTTAAGACCTTAGTATGTTAATGGTTCCTTCACCTGGAATCCAAAAAAATATGAATATTATTTTCCATTAACTCCTAGGTTTCCCAGATTTTTCTGATTTTCTGAATTATTAATAACAGCAACCTCTGCTAACAGTTGCTGTCATCACACATCGATGAAGTACAGATCTGCTTCTAGCACTGTTAGCTGCTGTACAAAGTGAGTTAAAGAGATCTGACCCCTGCAATCTACAAAAAGTCAATCTTGTAGGGAGAACTGTGAGTGACATGACTTAAAAGAAAAGATTTTTTTAAAAAAAAACTTGTGAAGCATAAAATAATCATTATACATGAAAGAAAGGAAATTGATTTTTATGTGGCACTAGAGTGTGGGACCTTGAAAAGATTTCATTAACCTAAAGAAAAATCTCAGAGATGTTTTGGAGGAAAATATTTTGGAACTGGAAGACATTGAATAGCTTGGTAAAATAAAGGAGGGTTGGACAGCAAAACTGGTAGAGCAAAGCAGAGGAGGGAAACTTGAGTTAACATCAATCAACTATTATTTATTTAGTGCCTTACAGAATGGCAGGCTTTGGATACTAATTCTTGAATTATTATTCGTGGAAAATAAAGTAGAAGTTTTCGACCTTTATGATTTTCCTGAAACGCCAAAAACACACAGACGTGTGCACAGCCATCCATCCAAACGAAACAAGCATTCTCCTTTTTCAGTAAAATATTCAATCCCCAGTATAATAGGGAAAACAACCATGAGAACCTTTGTCCATTTCACATTCTCAATGACAACCTCAAAAGAGAATGATTGCATTAGTTTTGACAGAAAATGAAAGTGTTGATGAAACTTACAGTGTACTAATAGATTTAAGGCGACATCAGAGGAACTTTGAAGATTGATCTTTGCGTGAAATCTGGGACCATGAAGTTCCTGAAATGTGTCTGCTGCTGTGAACTTGCTTTCACCATATTCCACCGTATCAGAGAAGTACACATAGACAGTGTGTGGTTTCTAGCATTTGTGTTAAATGCTGTTCTCTTTACTGTTTGGAACAAGCGATGTACCACTAGATTTTGTTGAGTCTGAGGTTAATTTCATCCTTAATATTTCCAAACATTTAAAATTTGACATAAATTTTCAGCTTCCCAGAGAGATATAAAACAGAATATTTCATGCACTTACTTGATACAGCATTAAAAGAACAGAAGCCATGAAAGTGTCCTGATGCAATTTGGTGAAAATTTATCTTCACAGGGAATTGTCCAATTCATAGTGAAATAAGATTGGAAATAATATTTTCTTCTATAAACCTTACACCTAGCAGGCAATACATCTGTTTGATACGTTCTATTTGTAAAATTCTGATCTGTACCTACCAGATTGAACTCAACAGCACGTAGGTATTGTTTATGGCATATACATATACATACACCTTCCCCCAAAGCTTAATAATCACAGTGAACAAATATCCCTTATTTGTTTAATTAGCCTTTTCATACTCAAAATATACCAATTACTGTTAGTTTACTTTATGGCTGAAAACATTTAAATATTTGAGATTTAGGTATTTCTCATTTCAATTTGACCAACAAAAACAAAATTTATTTTCCCCTGTCATCCAAAAATACATGCAAACATATATACATATATGTAAATATAAATATCCTTAGTTTTGTGAATATGAGTATTAAAATATTTTTATGTTAAATTTCTCTAATCATGAAGTGTATTTCCCAGTGATTGCCACTATGAGGCTGACAATTTATTTAAAAAAATCAAAAACCAAAACTAAAAAACTCCAAAACTAATGTGAACATTTTTAGTAAGAAAACTATGCAATGCCCCTGGTGTCACCCCTACGCTCAAATTTCGCATCAGATTGGTGAACCAGATCAGGGAAAATTTCCTCTACTTTATACTCTTTGTCCTATTATTTCCCAACATCTTCTTGATATTGACAAATCTGATAACATGCTCTTTCCTGCACCCAACAATTTTCCACACTCTTTTGTCAAGTTGCTTCCTTTCTTTACTTTGCATTTATCCCATTGTTTTACTCATTTCTACTTCCAAAAATTATACAATTCTTTAGATTTTCACAAATCAGCTCAATAAGAAATATCTTATAATCCCTTTGCTCCGCAACTGAATATAGTTTCACCCTTACTGGAAGGCCCAAACTTTCTCTGTATCTCTTTACCTTTTTTTTTTTTTCCACAATCTTCATACAACAGTTACATGTATAATTGTAGAATAGGTTAGGTTATAAACTTTCAATTTTGGCATTTTGATTCATTATTCTTGTACCCACAAGCAAACCTTTTTCACTACTAATCACAAAGAAAATTATAACTTACTTTGGTTATGACTTAAGTAAGTAGGGAATGACCAAAATGGACATTGAGAATACTGATAAAGATATCACTCAGCTCTGTGGAATTATTATATCATGTTGTTTCTAGTGATGTATTGAATGCCAGCTACTTCCTTGCTCCAAACCCTTAACAATGATAACAATCTTATCATAATGATTTTATATATCCATAGCCTCCTATATTTGTATTTATTTGGGAGAACACATATTTTTCCTAAGATGCAAAACATTAATTATAGAGCACATGCCAGTAGACAAATTACTGGGATGACTAAATGTTCTTAATGAGGCAATCTGCTGACCTGTGCCTGATTCGGGAAGCCTAAAAGGTTTTAGACCATTCAGCTTTACTTGGTACCATTTTAAACCCTAGGAGCTGTTGTGCAATGGAAAATTCTCTTCATAAGGACTCCAGGTTAGCAATTTTCTTCCATTCACTACACAAGAAGCACAGATAATTTAGAAGGTAGACAGCCAGCTTTTATGAGACAGAGAATTAATGACAGCACCTAAATGTTCCTTTCACTTACTAGTGTGATTTCAGTGCACTGGGGAATAGTTAGAAGTGTATTAATGGAAACAGAGGTCAAAAAACGCTTTTTCAATTATTACCTTTCACAATATAAAGGGTTTATCTGGCAATACATTGTCCTGGTCACTGTGAGTAGACGAAAAAATTATTTGTAGAATGTAAAATTTACATTTAACATGAATGTATTTCTTTGTCAGTTAGTCTGGGTAATGAGTTTTATTATTATTATTTTGCTTTCTGTAAAGTTAAAAAATAAAGTTTGCATTAATCTTTTCAAAGTCAATACCAAGAATATAAAGTTCCCAACTATGAATTAGTACTTTGCTCATTCACAGCTCTAATATCTTCATCACAAGTCTCCTTAGGTGTCAATATCAGGTGCTTCTTAGTACCTTACACTGAATTAGACATCAGTTTTGCCCTCTACTAGCTAAATAGCACACTGTCAGCACCCAGTATTCAATTATAAATACTGAAAAATTACTTGAAAAGGCTAGGAAAGCCATGAAATGTGTGGGTCTCCCAGATAGGTGTATGGAATATATATAAGATTCAGAGAGTCATTCTGAACAAAAGACAACTGGAAACTCCAGAAAAATACTAGGCAATAACGTACATTTAGTCTGTTCAAACGTTTTAGTCACAGGTACCAGGTACCAGTTACTAAATGAGGAAATCAATGTTGCCTCATTTCAGTCTTTGACCAGCAGATTACTTGTTTAGAGGCTTCATTGGGAGAGTGGGCTGCAAAACACAGGCTGATGGCCAAGTTAAATGTAACATAATTCCTTAATGTCTTTCCTCCATTACTGATATTATCTAGTATAGGAATGTAGTAGCCAGAGACACAAAAAACAGGTTCCGAACCCACCTGCCCATTACACAAGTGTGGGGCTTCAACTGTCTAGATTCAGAATGTGACTCCTCTGCTTTTTTACCAATGATATCATGTTCAATGGTCAAGTTCAGAATAGACCATGGTGTGAAGGCTTTAAATATTTCCTCCCCGCATAAGATTGTAAAATTGTCCACTCTCTTTTCTTGTAGTAAGTCTTTGAGTGTGTTAATTAAATTTACTTTGATGATGAGACGATGTCCAGAAGGGATCATTTTGAGATGTGTTAGAAATGAGGGATGGAAAAATGAATGATACGGCATTGTCAACATGGTCATTGAGATGAAAATCTAGTGAAAGATGAAACATAAAAAGGCAATCAAAATATAGGATGATTAATGCTATACATGAGAAATGCATGTATAAGGGAAACCCAGTCCAGAACTACAGATCCTGACAGTTCTCAGAGAACATGACCTCCAGTTCAGAACTAAAGGATGAGTAGTCAATAGCCTGGTGAAGGAAAGAGGGGAAAGAGTTGGAGAGAGAAAACAGTCTGAAGGGAGAACGTGTTTTCATGCAAATAGAAGGCACTCTGTATGGCCAACATGACATGTCAGAAATAGAAATGGGCAGAGAGAAACTGAGGTATAAGACAGAACCAGATTAGGAAGAGAAACATAAATCTTTTTAAAGGTGTTGGACCTTATTCTGAGGGCAATATGGGGCTTCTTTAAATGTCTTAAATAGGGAGTGATATGACTGGAGGATCATTTGGGCAGCAGCAAAGGGAGGGGCCAAGGCTGGAAATATGGTGATAGTTGAGTAGGCTGTTCTAGTGCTCCGGCAAGAGCTAATGGTGGCCTCTAGGATGGTTTCAAGGGAGACAGAGGAGTGCGAATGGACAGAAGTATTTAGGATGCGGTACTGAACTGGGCTTGATTAGCACCTGGCCACAGAGCGGGTGAAGGAGAGTGAGGCATCAGAAGTAACACCCAAGTTCCTAACTTCAGCACACTATGTGTACTGAGTTTAATAATCTGCACTTCATTATGGGTGAGAGTCAAGTCTGATAGAGGCAAGAGCCTCATCGATCCAAAAAAAAGACAATGGTGATGATTCTCAAGGGTGAACCAAAGTTTTCTCACAATTCTTTCTGGGGAAGGAGGTTTCAAAACGTTCTCCCCAAGCCATTCTCTATCCTTACTTAACCCTCTGACAAGTGTGAACATCTGCTGCTCACTTTCAGGTGCTGTCACTTGAGGGTACAAGACTGTCAGTATGGATAGGAATATGCCCTGTCTTTCAGATATTTGAGGCTAAATGTAAATTTAGAACAACTGATCAAAGGTTTTAAAAAAATTATTCATTATACCTTCCTATTTCCTTCTCAGTATTTTGACTATTACCAATACAATGTATAGCTTCCTGAAATGTTAATTTTATCCCCCCTTCTGCTTCTTTTAAGTATTTGTTGAGCATCTGGTATACAATAGGAATAATCATGAATGAATATTCATGATTTGCCTCCTGAGGGTGCTCATATATAATTCTTACCTATACAGATCGCAAGTAAAACACCTATAACAAAAGTACTTATCTCCACATTATCTGGTACAGGAAGACTGAGTCTAGATCAAAACAAGTTAGGAGGGCAGGCGAGAAGAATTCAAAGAAAATGTCAGCTACCGAAAAAAAAAAACAGCAATCTGATCTTGTTCTGTGTCTGGTCGAAAAGAAAAACACTGAGTAGCAGACAAAATTTAGAGAGGTTGGCTGGCTGACAGACAAGGATTCCAGCAATGGCCTTGACTCTCATAATCCCCCCTCCCCAGTAGATACCACTCAGTAGGTACCATTCCTTCCTTTACTTTTACTTATTATGGGATGTCTATGAGTGTTGTCTGATCCCATCTCATGGACCACAGTGCTTGGTTTAAGAGTGTAAAAGAGGGACAAAACCACCCCCTCAGAATTTTCAAACTGGAACCGAGAGAGGGAAACTTTTTTATGAGACGCTGGAAATATGTGAGCCCAATGCTGGCCGAAGATGCTCAAACCTTGAGCTTCTTCTTATGGAAGAAGCCATGTATAATAGGAGAACATAAATCCTCTACACATGAAGGTGCACAATGTTCAGGTGTCTGGTCAGTTTCTCTGAGCTGTTCCCATGCATACTTTTGTACATTGCCTAATAATCGCTGTATTTATTACCTGAGTTTATTCTTTGTTTTGCCCATGTAATCAAAATCGTTCTTCCTTCTGTATGTGGGGATCTGAGCAGTCCTGAAGCTAATCAGTCAAAGCCCACGTGCTCAACAATTTCTATGAATGAGAACTGCTTCCACTGCTTACATTTTGAGGTGATTCTGAGATTCAAATGAGGTTCCTTTGTTAGATGCAAAGTAAGTATATACGCTTCAGGTATGTATATGCTCTGACTATCTAAATAAGTAATCTGGAAAAAAAAAGTGGAAACAAGAATTAATAATATTTCCAAAAGTTTCTTGCAAAAGAAACAAACTTGTAAATTCAATGAACATCAATCACAATTCAGATGAACCTTAGGAAAAAAAGATTTTTACTGTGCTAGATGAAGCACAGGTTTGCTTAAAACATTTCTTTGTCCATCTCTTTAATGATACAGAAATCCTTTTACAGAGATTTTGGTTACTTGTCCCCATTCTCGAGAAGTCCTAGATCAGTAAATTTTCTACTAGAAGGTGTCACTCATTCACCATATAGTTCCATGTTCATTCTCTTAATACGATTAACTGTTTCTAACTGAGCTATCTCCCTGTAATTTCATTTCTTTCACGTTCTCTCTTGCGTCCAAATGCTAGACTATCTCTCCCCTCTCTCCAGCAGCGCCACTTCCCTGCAACACCTTTCTGGGATAACCAAAGAGCAATTGATGACGTAGTTCAATACAATCTTTCCATGTTGGAAACATCACCATCTCCTTCATTCACCTCATAGATTTATTCCTTTACGCGGCTGAACAGGTATTGCTTTCTATTTTTCAATTTTGTTAGTACTGGAAATCTGAGGGTAAAATGAAACAAAAGTTAAGGTTATATAGTACAAAATTAATTCCCTCACAGATGTCTCTAGGGAATATAGGAGGAAGACTCAGAGAATACGGAATATGACACTTTTTCATGCATTTTTTGTAATTGTGTTTTGGTTTTTTTTACTTGTGGAGTAAAAACTAACTCCTAAAAAAGGGAACTAATTCTCAACATTTGAAAGTAGGAAGGTGAATATTATAAGCATTCTTATGTCAATGCAACAATTGTGTATGAATTTCAAAGCAGCGGCAATGAGGTATGTTAAGTTCTCCAAGTCTTCGGATACCATTTTAATCTTTAACTACTTTGGTTTCCTCTTTAACAGAGACTGCTGAAGTGATCATCAGGGACAATATACCTATTTATTTTCATTTCAAAACACTGGAAAATTACACAGCCTACGTTCAGGGCTCTCTTACAGCTGTGAAGGAAGTGGAAGACTGACATTGCTGTGTCACAGAAGTACGGGCAGAAACCTCAAAATTAAGCTGGGATTTTGAGAGTAGAAAACTGGACCTCATCACACTGTGACATCAAAATAGCAATGTATAAAATTTACCTTTTTTTTTTTTTTGGCGGTACGCAGACCTCTCACTGTTGTGGCCTCTCCCGTTGCGGAGCACAGGCTCCGGATGCACAGGCTCAGCGGCCATGGCTCACGGGCCCAGCCGCTCCGCGGCATGTGGGATCTTCCCAGACCGAGGCACGAACCCGCGTCCCCTGCATCGGCAGGCGGACTCTCAACCACTGTGCCACCAGGGAAGCCCTAAAATTTACCTTTTTGAAGGCTAATTCACGTAAATAATAAGTTTATCATGTATCCTAATTTCATTCTGTTTCAATCCTGGCAGTCAGGAAAATACAATTTTGAAGAGATTTTTAAAAATCATTTCTCACATGTAACTAAGTGCCTAATAGATAAAAGGAAATACATGCATTATATTCTTTTCTGAAAGTAATATTAATTTTAACTTTCAAAATTTTGGTGGTCCTTCTTTTGTGAATCATATCTATGTCAGGAGGGATGACAGTAAAGTTGGCATACAAATTGACAGGCTAAACTATATTTCTTAAGCAAAACAGTTTCTTTAAAATAGTATCATTGTTTTTGCCAATGTCTCTACTACTGGTTGTTTCATTCTGTCTTAAGATTCTGCTTTTATAAACTCACTCCTCTACAGTACACACAATTTTGAAACTAAAGAATGCAGAAGCTTATGGTCTAGAAAGAATAACATGAATTCAATGAAGATGAATACAAAGAAATGCTTATTTGAGGAATTTAAAATTTAATTTTAAACTTAAAAGTCTAGTACTTATAATTATTTTTGAATTTTCTGTTAAGTATGATAATAATAAATTTCTTTTGAGTAAAAGCATTTTCTAAAAGACTCTGCTTACCTAGCAAGCAAGCACGTGCAAACAGAACAGTACAACATTACTGCTATGGCAACTAAATCTAAAAGTTCTTATTGCGGTTCTGAAGTGGAAATTGAGCCAAAAGTGAAGGAACAGCATAAAGAAAAAAAATCTGCTATGTTACTCCAGAGAGGTTAAGAGATTATTAGAAAAAGATATAAAGAACAGGATTTGATGAATGAGAGAAAGCAGGTAAGGTTGGCAATAACACCAAGGAGACCTGAATTCTAAGCCAAAATATATGCAATTACATTCGGTTCAAATGTGAACCTTAAGGGCAACCTGTATAAATGTGTATTGACAATCAGATGGGAATGAAACGTAAATTTTAATATATTACCATGTGGATTTTTAATCCTGTAGGAGATAAATCTTTTTGGTCAGTTTCACAGGAGCATGGATTTTTTCAGATGCACATAAAACTGAAATGTATATATTTAAAAACTATTTATCTTTACTACTTCTAAAACACTTGAGCACTCTTGCAGTACAAGGCATCAAACAAAAAAGAAAAGAGCGAATGAAGATGGTAGTGAAAGAAAATTAAGAAAAAAATACATGAGAAAACTCAGAGTAAGAAAAGCTGGCAAAATTGTGTATGAAACTAAGTTCTGTTCTTCCAGACAATGGAAGAATTAAGAAAAATGAAATAGATTACATCTCATTATATCATATAATTCTATCAATTTCACAATGTATTAGGCACATTATCAGCCAAATACTATGCCATGCATTAGGCAAAGATAAATAAATTATGTACTGTGCCTTCAAGGGATACAAAATCTGACAAATTATACAGATTCACTGTTTTATTCCAGGATTTCAATATAACCCTCATCCAACATTTTCCAATGTATAGAGTTCCCAGAACTTTTAACTATTAATCATAGATTCCTTTTGGTAACACTATTTAAAGTTTTAGTTTTATAAGTTTAATTTACTCTAATTTAAAGTCTTTCAATTAAATATGCTTAATCTATTTGACAGTAGATATGTCATGGTGGTCAAAATAAATCTATTTGCCAATGTAGCTTACATCTTAACAATTATATTGGGTGATCATATGAGTTTGGAAAAGGGAACATACCATATTTACATTTTGTTCCACTTCTAAAATATAATTGTGTGGAATACTGTTGTGATACAGTTTAAATAAGTGTATGGACAAAACGCATGGTATACAAGCAACACATCTTCACTCCAAGTTAATGCTGAAAACTGCCACAGAGTTAAAACAAACTAGAAGTCATAAAAACATAGAGCAATAGCATGACCAATCTGCTTTTCCCAGTCTTTCCGTGGTCAGTGAATATTCCTTTGAACTTCATCATAGGAGTATTAAAACGGGACGATGGAGTATACTTTCTAAGACTAATGCAATCATAATTTGAGAGAGTATGTGTTTTTAATTATATCTGTTCTCTCTTTCAGGTAAGACCACAGTCCTTTGAAAGTAGGACCACTTTTTTTTGTTTGTCTGTTTAAAATTTTTATTGGAGTATAGTTGATTTACAATGTTGTGTAAGTTTCAGGTGTACAGCAAAGTGATTCAGTTGAGATGAACATATACATACTACTATATATAAGAGAGATAACCAACAAAGACCTACTGTATACCCAGAGAACTCTACTCAATACGCTGATGCTAATTAATAGTGATATGAGCACAAATGGAACAGGAAGAAATACAATAAAACACTAGAGAAAACAGAATGCCTTTACAAAGCTGGGCTCTTGGTGTTGGAAGACTGAAATATAAGACAGATGAACCTAAATATGTAGGTGTTGTTATTATTATTATTTGTACTGTCTATATATTTTTTAATTCTCTGTATATTATACCATTTTGACATCTTAAAAAAGAAATTTTCTTGCTGGAAGGAGGCTCCCTCCATCTCTTGGTATTAGCCAATTCTTAGAGATTCTTAAAAAGCCCAGCCAGAGCACGTCTTTAATATGCAAACTAACCAGTCCAGAGCCAGGTCACCTCCACACCCACACCCCAGAGACAATATTCCTCTGCCTTTATCAGCCTGGGTCAGGTACCAGGCAACTAGGGATCGACCCTATAGCTTAGAGCCACCAAAGTTATTCCAGCTAGCTAAGTCTCACCATTTACGGTGCCCCGCTTTCCCCTAGGAAACCCCAATAAGGGCTCCCCCTCCTACTGTCTTCTGCTACTTGACTACCCTGGTATCTTTCCTATACGGCCCTGCAGGTGCATGCCTCCCATCTCTAGGATCTGGGAATATAATAAACTTGGTTCTCCTGAGCCTTTCCTCCCTCTCTTTTGTGGTCATATCTGACTGACCATCGCTTAAAAGTATGCGGAAAGTTATCACTCAGGATTCGGGGTATAGTGTTCAGTTGTGAATCACAATAACTCTTTTTTTTTAATCTGTCCCTCACCCTTCCCTCCTGGTAACCATAAGTTTGTTCTCTAAGTCTGTGAGTCTGTTTCTGTTTTGTAAAGAATTTCATTTGTATCATTTTTTAAATAGATTCTGCATATAAATGGTATCATACAATATTTGTCTTTCTCTGCCTGACTTACTTCATTCAGTATGACAGTCTCTAGGTCTGTCCATGTTGCTGCAAATGGCATTATTTCATTCTTTTTAATAGCTGAGAAATATTGTGATCTTATGTCCTGCAAATTTCCCAATTTCTCTCTCACCACTTTTTTTGTGTATTAAATGGGGCTGTTTGTAGATGCTAGTTTGTTTCAGAGGTTTATTTTTTAGGTAAAATGTTTTTAATTCCATAGAGTATCTTCTAAATAATGAATTATTTGAATGTCTCAGAGTACTGTACAAGGCCAGCACAGCAATGCATTAGAAAAGGATGCTGAATCATAACAATGGAAGATGTTCTGTCAAAGCAAACTGCTCTCAAAAATCACACACGCAAAAAAAGTTGTATCAGTTCTCAGCAAGATTTTCAAGTAACATATTTCATTAGTTGATCTATCATGGGTGCAAGAGCCATTTTCCTATTTCTCTGCTTCTTGTCTTTCCCATTCTAACATCTTTCTCAGTTACATTGTCTGCATGTGTGTCATTTCTAGCCTTCAGAGAAACAAACAAAAATCTAAAATGTACGTGATTTTTTTCCCAGTATTTTGAAATCAGAGCTCAGTAAACAGCTATATTAATCAGATTCTGTTAAAATGTTACCTAGTTTGTGAGCACCAAAATTGGTTTTCATCACAATTCTGTTAAGTAAAATACATACTCATCAAGATTCTGGGCTTTAAAATATTTCAAACAATTGGTTAATATTTTTAAAACTAGAAGGAGATTCTTTGATATGCAACAAACAATTTACTGTTTATATATATTACTGCTAAATTTCCATTAAATTTGATATGTTTCCATGTCATTTTTTATAACCATATTTTGTGGAGAATACCTCATTTTTGTTATCTTGAGTTAATCATGGTTTTATATTAACCCATCTTTAAAATAACAATTTTTTATATCAAATGCAATGTATGGCTATTATATTTTGGTGGAACATTAAAAAGTAGTTAACCTAACTCCTAATTTTCTTAGTCTAATATGATTACTTCAGATTTTGTTACACTGATGTAAGGGCTCGGTTATCAACACTACATCTTTAACTCAATCTAATATGCAAACACAGGATATTGTGGACATATAAGACAAATTAATAAACTAGAATTTTCTGGAACAAGGAGAAGGAATCGTGCACTGTTGAATTCTTACCCTTGTCTATATCACACTCCACCCTACCACCCCTGATATAGCAAAGTACCTTAGAGCTATTTATTTACTAAAACATTTGACTATTTTCAAAAGAAAGAAGAATGTCCCTAAAAACGATAAAAAGTCTAAATTAGTCTGACTGCCAATTTAAAAACAAACAAACAAACAACACCAAAATTTGAACTAATTTTAGCAAAATAATTTTGGTAATTTTCATCCTAAAAAATGAAGGTATTAATTCTTAGGATGGAGATAACTGAATTAACTCTCACCAGTTATGACCAGGTATAAAGTATCTCTTAGGTAATAAGTACAGCTTGCTTGCTAAATAATAAACATAAGAGCAGGAGTGCACAATAGCAGTATCTGGAGAGATTTAAATCATATTTCTCTGGTGCCTGTGATGCTGAAAGCATTCAGGTTCCATCTAGCAGCCTTTCTTCTCCCTGAATTTTAGTCTGTGTGAAACACAAAGCAGACACACTAGTCAACAAAAACAAGTTATATCACTCTCAATGAAGATCAAAATTTTACTATGTTCGAATAAAAATTAGACGGCTAAAAAACATAGAATATGTATGCAAAATTTGGAAGTGTAGTTCTACATTATGTATACAACACAAACATATATGTATACATGATGCTATACTATATACTATACACATGGTATGTAAGACATGAATGGTGAGGCACACATACTTAGCTTAATCCCTCAGTATACTATGTACAGCAGATGTTCACAATGTCTTATATAGTTTGGGTCAGAGGCAGAAAACTTGACCATTTTGAAGGTTAACCCTAACTTATCTTTGTTTTTTGAGACCCTTCAATGGTTTAAAATGGTCTAGATGATCATAGGAGGTGTCATTTATTTAAGGAGAAACATGTTTTATCTTTTACTGAGATATCTACTGAGATACAGCTGGGAATAATTTAATTTCCAGTGATTTGAGGAAATGCAGTGGCTTGAGTCTCTATCCCACTGCTTTTCTCATCTTGATTAAATCTTTTTGTGTGCAGCTAGTCTGAGACTCAACCAATATGTCATTGACTATCTGACTCCAGCAAACAACTTTGTGGAAGCCTAAAACTTTTGCTAAATCATTTGTGTTGTGAATTTTGCCTGAGAAGCCCAGTTCCCTCCCATTGTTCTACTAAGTTTTTCCTCCTGGTTTTTTGAAACAAAAAATTAAGCTATTGTAGGCATGTGACAGCTTACCAATTTCTCAGTCTGCAGTAGATATTATAATACTAGAAATAAATCCCCATTAATTTTTTTTTTTTTTTTTTGGTACGCGGGCCTCTCACTGTTGTGGCCTCTCCCGTTGCAGAGCACAGGCTCCAGACTCCAGACGTGCAGGCTCAGCGGCCATGGCTCACGGGCCCAGCCGCTCCGCGGCATGTGGGATCCTCCCGGACCGGGGCACGAACCCGTGTCCTCTGCATCGGCAGGTGGACTCTCAACCACTGTGCCACCAGGGAAGCCCTGTAGACTTTTTAATGATGGCCATTCTGACTGGTGTGAGGTGATAGCTCATTGTAGTTTTGATTTGCATTTCTCTAATAATTAATGATGTTGAGCATCTTTTCATGTGCCAGTTGGCCATTTGTATGTCTCCTTTGGAGAAATGTCTGTTTAGGTCTTCTGCTCATTCTTTTTTTTGTTTTGTTTTGTTATTGAGTTGTATGAGCTGTTTGTATATTTTGGAAATTAATCCCTTGTCAGTTGCATCATATTTTCTCCTGAAATGTAAATGTTTTTTAAAGCCTCTCTCCTGTTTTACAATTCAAACTGTCTCTCTCAAGTACCTAGGAGCCAGAAAGACAGCACCTCTATCTCCTAGTCTCTGTGGGAGGGTAAGAGCTAACTTTGATGGACACCAATTAACAAACACAGATAACCTATGATCCCCTCACCTCCACTCTATCTCCTAAAAACTATCCAGCTTGTGTTTCAGCTGAGTTGAGCTGAAATGGAGTTCTGTCTGGGAAATTCTCTCTCCCCTATTACAATAGCTTTGAGTAAAGTCTTCCTTACCTGTTTCACTTTGTCCACTGCAACTTTTGCTTAAACACTCCTTTTGGTTATCTGTCCATTCAGTGTTTTACAACATTGAACAAGACTGTAGGTTAATGTCATTTTTAAAATAAAGTTTAATTTCATATGCAGACTGAATTTATATTATTAATAAAAAGCATACTTGCCTTATAAATATATATTTATACAGTGCTTTATTATTATCTCTTGCCTGAAGCTTCTATTTATTTACTTTCAAAGATTTAAAAAACATTTATTGCTTTCAGAGCCATTAAATTTAAACTGGAAGTTTAATTAAATTCATTCTTCACTGAATTCACCATCATTTTTTTTCTCTTGACAATCGCTTTACTTTTTCTTTCTAGACAATTATTAAAGTTATGAATGACAGGAGACATTATTTGGAGGTAACCTTTAAGATTTACTTTTAATGGTTCAAAATGAAGCTGTCCAAAAACAAGTGAGGACTGAAAAAGGCAAAATTTAATGAAGGACTTACATAAAAAGGAGACTAGAGTACAAAATTTAATGTCATGCAAGTTAGCAAAATGCATATGACTAAAAGAGACACACTTTTATTTTTAAAGTATGACATCATAATTCTTGTTATAGCTACCAAATTTGACAACATACAAATGTTGGTTAGGAAGAGATTGGTTAAAGTCTGTAAAACAGTATTTTAAAACGTATTGGAAAAGGGGAGTAAAAACATCAAGGAAGCATTAAGTTATTTTAACTGATTCGAGGTTTAAAAAGTACTGGATCAGTGTTCACTATTTTTGCTAGCTTGGCTATTTGTGTGTTTTATTTTTCTATGTATTAATACATTTGTAAGCAAAGAATGCTTTTTCCAAAAGTATGGCAATTTGGCTGCCCAGGTCCACATAATTCAAAAGAAGAAAATGAAAAAAAGCTCAGGAATTATGCAAAGTGAAACAATTATTGTTCCTGAATCTTTTGGGTGCTCCCCAAAAGAATTTCCCTGGCAGGAGACTTTTGTAGTGTTTTTACGTAATAGATTAACAGTTCTAACAACTGCAAATTGACAAGCAAGCAGGGAACACATTGTAGGCCTGAGTTTTTGTAAGGATATCAGATCAATTCTGATCTTTTGGTTATTGCAGAATTATTTGTTCAAGGAGATTGTCAATGGAAGCCTAAGCTTTGTGTACATGCAAATTATCAATTCCCAGGTGCCAGTAGTAAATGATCATGCAAACTTAATTGCTTACAGTGTCAGAAACTTCAGGCTGGGAACTCCATGGGGTGAAACAGCGTTTAAAATATAGCAAAGGGTAAAAATCATGACCCCTGTACCTTGTTTCTGCTATGTGTAATGGCTGGCAATATTTAACTGGCAAAAATAAGTTTTGAAATTTTACCTTGGGACTTTTGGTATGTAAAGTCTAGAATAAAGAGACCATAATGTTATAATCATAGACTCAGAAGATTTGAGGTTTTGCATTCAAATGTTTTTCAGTAGTCAAAGTACAATAACATTCAAAATAAAACCAAAAAAACTCCCCATGATTATGGGATTAAACTGAATCAGAACTCTAGATATTGAAAGTAAAATTTAGACTTTATATGTAATGGTTTGTTACATTAAAAATTTTTACTAGTGGGAAACTAAATTCAGACAACAATTAACAGGTGCCATGCATTTCAATATGATAATTCCCTGTAACCATTCAAACTATATCTTCTAAATTGATAACAAAGCCAATTTATTATTTTTTAAAGATAGAATAAATTAAATTTAGAAAAGATGGAATGACTGTATTACACTTATCTCCTCATCTAACATTAGTTTGCATTTAATAATAAAAGCAAAGAAATTTAGCAATGTGGAATAGTCCCTGCTATTTCAGTATAACGTTCATATCTTTTGTGACACTGGATTGGTGGATAGAATTGTTATATGGCTTCTCTCTGTCCCCAAGTGTGAACTACAGAACAGCATTACAGCTAAGTTTATCCATAAATGTAGAAACTTCATTATTTTCACCCAGCTATGTTTGCTTAGCCAAGTGATAAAAATGGATTGCATTGGAATGCAAAAACAATAACAATATGGATTAGCTAGGAAAATGGTAAGCTAGTAAAGGACACGTTGGAACACATCTTGAAGTTATTAGCCTCAATTAAAATGGCTAGAAATTAACAGAGCAAATGCATCATGCTGGGATGAAGTAATCTAAACTGTTTCAAATACTTAAAGTACATCCTTAAGAAACAGAATTATTGACAATAATAGATCATTGGACACAGTATATTCACTCATTCATTTGTTTGTTTTTTAAAACATGCTTTTTTTCCTTGAGTTAAGATATTGGGAGAATATGAGTATTTTTTTCTTGGAAAATTAGGTGGGAATAAGTGGCATTAAACCATTTATTTCTCCTTGCTTTGTATTACCCATGGTGCAGATAGTAGGGTAACTTCATCATTACACTGCTGTCAACAACTATAATAGATCCATCTTGCTATTTCAATGATAACTTGCATTGTCTACTCTTATTTTCTATCTGGCAAAACATCATCTTTCCAATGCACCAAGATAGACTAACAAGAAAGCTTATTCTCAGACTTGTTAGAACCTAAGGGAAAGTTTGGCAATGACCTCACCTTTGAGGTCTTTGGCGGCACTTTTCATCTTGATGCTGCATTTGATAGGAAATGGCATTTGCCTTGAACTTTCCATGCTAATACTGATTCCACTGGGTTGTGTGCAGATTGACTAGTCCATGGCCTTTTGGGATAATATTTCCTTTAAAGGAAGTTTAGTTTCAATTAAACAAAGGAAAATGAAATGACGATAAGAATCAGGAGTGCCATAAATAAGCAATTTTTGAGGCATTTTAACGAATTTTTATCCTATTTAGAATTCTTCTGTTTTTAATGTTTTTAATATCTTTAAAAAAAATCTATGATTCAATTTTGAAGAGTTTTTACAAAACATATAGCGTTCATTCGTTCATTTATTAAGTTTTGGGCATCTATTCTGTGTGCAATAAAAGCTAGTTGTAGAAAAATTAAAAACATGCTCCATGAAGAGCCTATAATCTAGTGTGATAAATAAAACTGACAAGAAAACCAGTTACACATATCCTGCTTAATAACATTAGAGGGATTAGGGAAGTTTTTGTAATCAAGGTAGAATTTGAACATAACCTTAAAATTGATTCAAAATATTTTCATAATAGCGACAGAATTTAAAGCATTCCACACGAACAAATAACAGCAGCGAAGAGAGAATCACGAAGGTTACCGATATTCACAAATTTGGGGGAAGTCTTAATTTAGAGTAAACATCTTTTAACTATTTATACAAACATAGACAAAAGACTTTAAAGAGCCCAAATAAGTTAAAGATGGTACATTGAGGGTTTCCAGTTTTCTGTGTTAATGGCAGGCGCCTATATTAAAAGCACTCTTTCCTTATCTAGAGCCATATAGAAAAATAATGAGAACAAATAGAAATCACCTGAAATTTAGAATAAAGAGAAGATTTATACAGTCAAGTGGGTAATGATATAAACAAGACCAGAAGAATTGAACCTGACCATACACCACTGCTGGGTTTTGGGTAGAATGCAGAGTAAAGAGGACAAGGGGATCCTAGTAGTAGAAAAACCCAGATAACGACAAGGATAGAGCTCACCCCAAAATAGAACCATTTAGAAGTAGATGGAAAATTGGCTAATCAGAGCAAGCAAATGAAAAAAAGTGGGATCTTAGAATGTGCAGAGCATAAGCAATAGCAGTTTTGCAAAGGTTCCACATTTGGGGAAGGCAGGCAAAGCATTTTTCTTTTTTTTTTTTTTTTTTTTGCGGTACGCGGGCCTCTCACTGTTGTGGCCTTTCCCGTTGCGGAGCACAGGCTCCGGACGCGCGGGCTCAGCGGCCATGGCTCACGGGCCCAGCTGCTCCGCGGCATGTGGGATCTTCCCGGACCGGGGCACGAACCCGTGTCCCCTGCATCGGCAGGCAGACTCTCAACCACTGCGCCACCAGGGAAGCCCCAGGCAAAGCATATTGGAAAGCAATATCTATTAAAAGCAGTATCCAGTAGTGAAGGACATAAAAAGCAAAGTGATTGATAGGCTCGATTTAATAATATGAAATCTAAGAATATATAGTATAGAATTTATAAACATACACATATATATGTGTATATATAGGTATATGAATAATAATTAAAAAACAGACCTTCACACACATACCCTAGCAACAGAGCAATGAAGCACTGAATCAAGAAAAAAAAAAAGAAAACCAGAAATCCAATCTTCTTTCCCCTCTCTCATGTTACTCACAAGACTCTCCCTCCTGGTAATCACTAGTTTAAAGAATTTTAAGACATTAAAACTTAATAAGAAAAATAACATGCAAATACAGATAATAAATTTAATGTAATGTAAATAATATTTCGATATATATACTAAAAGAAAATAAAACAAAAGAACAATAAAAACAAAAGCAGCAACGAAACCTGGGAAAACTTTACATGACAAGAGCCAACTGGAGATATCAGCAGCAAACGGAACATGTAACATGAAATTTCATTATTCATTAGAAATAATTACAAAGGTAATTGCAGATGTGATAAAAAAGAAACCACACCACAAATGCAAGATCTCAGAAAATGTAGCATAAACTAAGAAACATTTCAAATATTAAATGAGAAAACCCAGGAAATAAATAGAAGAAAAAATATAATTTTCCCGGAAATGAATACTAAATTCAAGTTACCCAAAGGAAAATTGATTTGACTAAAAGTATAATAAGGAACATAAAAGATACAGATGAGAAAAATCAAAAAAATAAAATATATATAAAGAAAGTGATTTGAAAGTATTAAAGAAAAGGAGAGCACATCTTCCTGCACACTCTATGCTACAGACTTCTTACTGGATGCAAATGAGAAAGACTGGATAAAACAAGACCAGAGAGATCACTGTGATTATCTCTCAGAATCGTAAGTGTGGGCAGGGATTATCTGCCTTGACAGGAAAAGAGCAAAGCCCCATCCTCCTCTCCTGTTCAAATGATTCTCTCAAAAGTCTTAAGCTATCAGGGAGAGACAGGTATGTTGCTGGACAAAGGATCTGAGAGAAAAAACAAAAACACAGGAAAAGGAAACTCTTGAGCCTAGAATCCCAGATTAATTGTATGAGAGATATCCTAGTGCAGACAGAGGGGCAGAAACCTACTGCACAAAGCACGCCACATTTACATGGTAAAATTTAGCCCGTGTAAGGACAGGCAGAAACACTGGAAAAGCTAAGCAGACACTATGTATAGAAAATTCCAACCAACAACAGCAGAATCAACACTTTTTTGAATAGACTAGTTTTAGATTCACAGCACAGTTGAGTATAAAATACAGATTTTCCATATAGTCCCTGTTCCCACACATACACAGCCTTCCCCACTAGCAATATCTCACACTAAAGTGGTCCATTTGTTACAACTGATAAACCTACATTGACACACCTTTATCACTCAAGGTCCATAGCTTACCTTTGGGTTCACTCTTGGGGTTGTACATGCTATGGATTCTGAAAAATGCATAAAAACATGTCCACCATTATATTATCACACAGAATAATTTCACTGCCCTTAAAATCTTCTGTGCTCCCCTGTTCATCCCTCTCTCCTCTCAGCCCCTGGCAACCACTGATCTTTTTATTGCCTCCTTAGTTTTGTCTTTTCCAGAATGTCGTACGGTTGGAATCATATAGAATGTAGCCTTCTCAGATTAGCTTCCTTCACTTAGTAATACTCATTGAAGATTCTCCCATGTCTTTTCATGGCTTGATAGCTCTTTTATTTTTAGCTCTGTATAATATTTCATTATCTGGATGTACCACAGTTAATTTATCTATTCACTTGCTCAAGGACATCTTGATTGCTTCCAAATTTTGGCATTTATGAATAAAGCTACTATAAACATCCATGTGCAGGTTTTTTGTAGACATAAATACTCAATTTATTTGAGCAAATACCAAGGAGCACGATCGCTGCCTCATATCAGAAGAGTATCTTCAGTTTTGTAAAAAACTGCCAAACTGACTTCCAAAGTGGCTATACTATTTTGCTTTCCCACCAGCAATGAGTGAGAGTGTCTGTTGCCCTGCATCCTCCCCCTCATTTTCTATTGACAGTGATTTGGATTAGGCCATTCTATTAGGTATACAGTAGTATCTCATTTTTGTTTTAATTTGCAACTCCCTAATGTCATATGATATTGAGCATCTTTTCGTATGTTTGTTTACCATCTCTGTATATTCTTTGGTAAGTTATCTTTCTATTCAGTTCTTTTGCCCATTTTTAATCAAGCTGTTTGTTTTCTTTTGTTAAGTTTGAAGAGTTTTTGTATATGTTGGATAACAGGTCTTTATCAGATGTATGTTTTGCAAAGATTTTCTCCTAGTCTGTTCCTATCTTCCCATTCTCTTTATGTTGTCTTTTTCAGAGCAGAAGCTTTTAATTTCAATGATTTCCAGTGTGTCAATTATTTCTTTCATGGGTCATGCCTCTGGTGTTGCAACTAAAAAGTAATTGTCATACCAAAATTCTCCTAGATTTTCCCTTATTTTATCTTCTAATGTTTTTGTAGTTTACATTTTACAGTTAGGTCTATGATTCACTTTGAGACAAGTTTTGTGAAGGGTGTAAAGTATATGTCTAAATTTATTTATTTCATGTGGATTTTCAGTTGTTCCAGCAACATTCGTTGAAAAGAGAAAATATGTTTCTCCATCATATTGCCCTTGCTCCTTTGTCAAAGACCAGTAGGTAATACATACACATTATTTTCACATCCACATGAAGCATTTAACAAGATGGAACATATTCTATTCCATCAAGAAAACCATGAAAATTTTTAAAAATTAAAAACATACAAAGTGTTTTATTTGACTACAATGAAATTTTACTAGAAATGAATAACAGATAGCTAGGAAAAGTTCTCAAATATGTGAAAATTAAGCAACTTAAAAATAACTCATATGTCAAACAGGAAATTTGAAAAAATAATATTTTGAATTAAATAAATTGGAAAACAATATGCTGCAATTTCTTATAAACAGCTAAAGCAGTTTTTTTCATAATATTAAATGCTATAATGGATCTTATTGAATTAAATACTTATATTAGTAAAAATGTATATGATTCATTATCTAAGCCTGCATCTTAAGAAACTAAAAAGAAGCAAATTTTAAAAAAAGATGGAAAGAATGACCAAAAATAATAAATAATAAAGATATTAGAAAATAAAATTTAAAACATAAAAAATAAAATCAATGAAAACAAAATCTATTTCTTTGAAAAGAGAAAATGTATACATTTTTAGCAAGATTGATCAAGAAAAAGAGAAAGAAGAAACAAATCATCAATATGAAGAATGAAAGAGGAAACATCACTACAGATACTACTGACATTAACATAATAGTAAGGATACATCGTGAATGTCTTTATACCAATAAATGTGATGACTTAGATCAAACACCTTGAATGACATAAACTACAAAGGCTTACTCAAAGAGAAACAGGTAACTTGAATATTTCTGTGGCTATTAAAATAGTTAAATATGCAGTTAAATATAAAACCCATTTTCAAGGAAAAACAAAAAACAAAAACTCCAAGTCCACATAGTTTCACTGGTGAATTTATTAACGTTGGAAGAAATTCTACACAAACTGTTCCTGAACATAAATATATTGGGAATATTATTCTAAGTGATCATCATTGACCTTATACCAAAACCAGACAGAGATACTGCACAAAAGGAAACCTGAAAAGCAATCTGTTGTGAGCATAGATGTAAGCATCCTCAATGAACTATTAGCAAATTGTGCCGGGTAATATATAGAAAAGATAACAGATCGTAACTAAGTGGGAATTTTTCCAGGTAGGCAAGGTTTGTTCAACATTCAAAATCAGTCAGTGAGATTTATCCATAAAATGCTAAATTAAAAAATCATATAATTATCTCAATGGATACTGGAATACCACTGGACAAAATTCAATATCTATTAATATTAAAACTCTAAGAACAAGCAGTTAAAATCTACCATCTACAGTTGGCATAATACTTTATATTTTCTTTTTTGTTCCTAAGTTCAGGAACAAGTCAAGAATGATTGTTCTTATCACTCTTATTCAATATTTTCCCAGAGACCCTAACCAGGGAAATAAGGCAGGGAAAAGAAAGAGAGGGGAGTGCATACAGATTGAAAAAGAAGAAATAAATGTGTTTATATTTGAAGATAACATAAGCATCTATGTACAAAATATCAAAGAGACTACAAAATGGCTTCTAGATCTAATAAATGAATTTAACAAGGTTTCAAGACACAGGTCAAAAATTTTTTTAATTGGATTTCATGAACAATTACATGTTTAATTTTTAAAATTCCATTTACAATAACATCAAAAATATAAAATACTAAGGTATAAATATAGCAAAGTATATATAAAATTTGTATTCTGAACATTATAAAACATTGATGAAAGAAATCCAATAGGATATAAATATAAGAAGAGATAACTTTGTTAATGGATTAGACGGCCAATATTGTGAAATGCACATTTTCTCCAAACTGATTTATAAATTTAAAAATTCTCAGTCAATCTCCCATTTTATTAAGATGCCGAAAAAGTGATTCTATAATTAACCTTGAAAAGCAAATGAAGTAGAATATGCAACACAATTTTGGAAAAAAAGAACAAAATTGAGATTCAAACTACCAGAATTCAAAACATTGTAGTAATTAAGTAATTAGTAATTAGTAATTAAGTAATTAGTAATTAGTAATTAAGTAATTAAAATTAGTAATTAAGACAGTCTACTCAAATGCTGTAGTAATTAAAGTAATTAAAATTAGTAATTAAGACAGTCTACTCAAATGCTGATCTCTTCCAGAAACACCTTTACAGACACACCCAGAATGTTTTACCAGTCCAGTCAAGCTGACCGTAAAATTAACCACCCCAGACAGTTACTACAGTAAAGAAAGTAGGAAAAAGCTTTCCAAAGAGCTGGACTAAGTATATGCAAAGTTCCTATTGAAAGAAGGAGCTAGTGCTAGAGAAAGACTTGTTTTTAATAGAGACCAAGGTTAAAAGAGTAGCAGAAAAAAAGTAATACACGTGCAACATCTCCTAGACACCATTAAGAATTTGGTCCATACCATAAGAGCAATGAAAATGCATTCAATATATTTTGTTTTAATGTGGGAGGCATCTTCAAATTTGCATTTTGAAAAGATTACTCTGATTGCATGGAGAACAAAAATGTTGCTGGCATTTGGTGGCTACTGCAGGATGCCCAGGGAAGAAGCCATTCAGTTGCAGAGCAATACAAATTCGGCTTCTAACCTTGTTATGCTTTACAGAGACTTGGTAATGTTCTCCTGACTTTTGTATTCCCCCCAGCTTGTGATTCCTCTTTCCTCCACCCTGGCTTGGCATCAAGGACCCATTACCTGAGTGCTGTGCTCAGCTTATAGGTAATAATCTCTCTGATCTCAGACTCCCCGTGCAAGAAGAGCCTGGGCAAACACTGGGGAAAGCTGAGACAGAAACTGGAAGGTCTTTCACCAGAGGAGACAAAGGCAAAAAATTGATCTATTTAGCAAAATTAAATTCAGATGGAAAAGATTGTAAGAGATAACAGTTGGATATTCTCTATATCATTCATCACCTCCCTCCTTCTTTCCCTCCTTCTCTACCTCTCTTCCTTCTGTTCTTTCTGTATTTGCCTAAAACTAGGATAATCTAGTCTGGCTCTACAGTCTCAGTGAGATATCTTTAATGTCTTCATTATTCTGTTTATATATATGCACTTGACTTTTTATTCTCTTTGCTTTCTACTTGTCCACCTCTATCTTCTCTATTTACACCTTCCTTGTCAGCCAAAATGTAATCTCACTCTGAATACTCACCCTTTAAAGCATGTATCATACCAAAATGTTTGGAAGTTTAAATAAAATAATGTGACTCATGTTGATGACATTATTATTCTCAACTACAATTTCTGAATATTTATACGGTAAGATCCTGTGCTGAGTATATAATATCAAGTGGTCCCTTCTATAGGAAGTTGTCGGCTAAATATTAGAAAATCATCCCAATTAGACTTCGTGTAAATTATGTGGGGCATTTTCATAATATAAAAGTTAATACGAACTGAGGAGATGAATGCATTGAAGTTCAGAACATATGAGAAGTGAAATAACTCTGAGTAATGCCAGCATATATTTACACACACATTTGTAATTTACCACATGCTCTACTCCTTCTAAGAAGCTGAAGCGTTTGAGTGAGCAAATCTAAAATGGTAGGATTATTTACAGCCACAAAGTGCTCATCCTGAGAGCTAATGACTTGCACTCTTTCTGATAACGTGGCACTGGAGCTGAGCGAATTGGCTGGTCCAGTGCATTTGCTGCCTCTCCTTGTCAGCCTTTGGGTTACTTTATTCTACAAGTGTCATATTCCTGTTTGAAATAATTCATTTTGTCAGGTTGTAGCTTCAGGTTGGTGATGTCAAAAAATGTGGTAGCATAACTTTTGAAATTATATTTTGCCTTATGAATAACCAGGCTGTAATGTCAACTGATTCAAGAACCTGTAAGGCATATGATGAATATCCATCTTTTGCTTATCTTTATATTAGATACCATATTTATCAATTGCTTGCTACACAAATTGAGATCAGCTTGCCAATCCTCATAAAGTTACAGTCTACTGCTAGTTTTAATTTTTCCTAGTAAAAAGCAAACAGCAGGTTAACAGAATCAAAATATAAAGAATTTTGAATTTTTCCTGAGATATAAAATTAAATGTGTAATTATTCAACTGCATAAGAGTTTACCATGAAGTGGATAGTTGATCCCCCAAAAGTTTTTCTAATGCACAATTTTAAATATTTATCATTTTTGCTATGCTTTCTAGGATAATATTGAATGAATTGTAGTTTTATATAATCTGACCTTTTTTAGGAACCTTTAAAGAAGAGTACTTTTTTTTTTTTTTTTTTTTTTTTTTGCGTTACGCGGGCCTCTCACTGTTGTGGCCTCCCCCATTGCGGAGCACGGGCTCAGGACGCGCAGACTCAGCGGCCATGGCTCACGGGCCCAGCTGCTCCGCGGCATGTGGGATCTTCCCGGACCGGGGCACGAACCCGTGTCCCCTGCATCGGCAGGCGGACTCTCAACCACTGCGCCACCAGGGAAGCCCTAAAGAAGAGTACTTTTTAAGGAATTATTATTATATATGTACACACGAGTTCTGTTTTACACACACCATTACCATATGGTAATAAGGAATAATATTCCTTATTACCGTGTTCGAATAGAAATGATACACGCAAATTGTGTCTGGGTAGAGTGTGCAAAAATGGAGAATAAGCATATCCCCCAATGAGACATACCTGCATATTTCAGAATGAAAGGACATTCCATTGGATTACGTTGCACAAAAGGCTGATAATTTCTTTAAACAAGAAAAGGCTTATATTTTATGAGAAATTAAAAGATTAATTGTGAGTTTCCTTGAAGTCCTAAAATGTGGTGCGTTTTAAAATTTCTATCCTGTTTTTCCCATCTTTGAGATAATCATATTCTATGTATTAATGGTGCAAGGTATGCTCACAATGGTAGTATCACAGAAATGTGACATTATTTGTTTTAGTTATTTTTCAGATGTCTTAAGAAATCTATTTCCTGATTTTCAAAATGTCTAGATGTCTGATCCCTGGAGTTTCTAATCAATGGGACCCTTTCATATGCAATAATAATGTGTTAGAATACATAAGAAGATTTCTATTTCAGGGTTACCATTTATTCAGTCAAAACTTCAAGGTTATAAAATTGAAACCTATGGACACCAATTAAAAATAGCCAACTAGGCTTTGAGCTATAGCCAATCAAAATAATTTCTTTGCTTTGCTTCTCCACTTTCTTTATATAGGTCTTACGGCTCCTGTCTGTGTCATTCTCCTAACCACTTCCAGTTTGGTGTTGCTCAATTCAAATCAGTAAGTGCTCAGATAAACTCTTAATTTTTAAAATATTCATCAGTTTATCTTCTAACAGAGTGCAGGCTCAGGGACAGGCTTCTGAGTGTTGCAATCGTGCAGTGTTATTGCCGGGACAGCCTCTCTAAGCCTCCAGATGTTACATGAAAAATGAGGACACCATCACTTCTGCATTGGAAGGTATTCTTCACAATGTGCTTTACTCTCACTATGCTTTCACAAACCTAGAAATAATGTTAGTTATAATTATCATTGTCCTCAGTAATCTTCCCTAAAACTTAAGAACTGAATGATCTGCTCTTTCAGTTTAGCTGGGCATTCATAGGCCTGCAAATCTTGTTAGGAGGTGAAAGGAGCCTTAGGATTTTCTTTTACTATGTTTGTGTTTGCCGTTGGTTCTCCCCTGTTAAACAGAGCTAGGAATAGCTGCCAACTAGGATTATTTTAAAGTCAAGTGATACAGTGTCATCTTTGTTATTGCTCTTCCTCTTATATGGATAATGTGCTAAGAAAACATCTTCGATCTCTAGGTCCTTAGAAAAATCAGAAGTTAAAGTGAGACCTACCAGCAAGGGGGACTTCAGAACATCTACCCAGATGGTAAAGAGTGTGCTAACCCCACCGGCTCAAAAGCTCCACATAGGAAAAAGTATAATTTAACTGAAACAAAACAAGTAAATGCTTGAATCGCAATGCGTTATGGTGATATAAGATAATGGCATTACCATTGAGCCTTTGGTGAACGCTTTCTGTTTGGTATGTATTGTGCTACCTATAATGATTTTGTTTTCCAACAAACTGACAAGCATGATTCTCTTATCATGTCATTTCTTGTCCTGCTTCTGCCAACAATTTGTTCCTCTTTAAAGGGTCTGATTCTGGAAGTTCAGCTGTTGTTTCTGAAAATTATAGGCTGCCAAGACTAGAACATTTTTGTATAAAGTCTACATCGACTTTATTTGCATTCAATTCCTGCATGTGTAATATCTGTTCACCCGTCAAGTATAATTACAATAGGCGGGCTTGGAATTTACACACCTGAAAAGGTCACTTGAGTTAGTTCCAAAGCATCACACCTTTACCTAATATCTTTTTAGCAATGTCAAGAAGGCAAGTACCTCTTGCCGTTGTTTAATTTATGTAGTTTGTATATTAGCACTCTTAGTCATTTTCCATGAATGCTGTGAACATAAGCTCTTAAAACAATGATATGAATTAAGGTTACAGAACATTTTCACCCTTCATGCCTGAAAGTTTATTATCAGAACCTGTTTGATGGTGACAACTTGTCTCCCCTTACTAGTGCTCAGTGCCCTGCATTTAAACGGGGGGGGGGGGAGGCTTTAATCAAAGAGACATATTTTCCTCCCTGTTAGAGCACTATAGCTTCACATCACAGTCACAGCCAGTGACATGCGGAAAGGTCTGAGTGCAACTATTTTTGACATTAAACATCAATCATTTTTCCATCTGAGATTGAACATGCACTATTAATCACCAAGGGAAATTGAGAATTTTGACAAAATGAATCAAATTAAGTGTTAAACGAATGTCATGCCAGGACCTCGTTTTAACAAAGATGTTTGGTGGTTATATTTCACCACCGTGTTCATGCGGGTGTTTTTGCGTTGTGTACATATGTGCACTTTGATGTGTGAGCATGTATAACAATCCCTTTGCAACACACAGAGAGAATCATATGGTGATTCATACAACCAAAGTGTGCATATACTTCAACTGTCTGTGTAAATAGGAGAACGCAAACAGTATTTAATAAAAAATAAAATTAGAGGTGCTAATAAATACTCCAAGCAGAGTATAAAGACTGAAAACATCATAACAAGTCATGCATATGTTGTATGGTGGCTTCACCCTGAAGAGATGCAAAGTGGCAATGGGTCTTGCTGTCGGTCCATGCTGATGTAGTACTTAGCAGAAATGCATTAATTCATGGAAGTTTCTATTTCATGGAAAAATAAAAATAAAAATGGAATGTTGAGGTTTGTAATTAATGTATGTAAAGATTAGGAGAGAGAAAACTTCATTTGTCTCTACAGGTGCTAACTCCCTGCATGTCATCTACAAAAGACCCAAAGGTATTTGATAAGTAGCCTATTGTATTCTTCACAGAATAGAATCGTTTTTATTGACAATGGAGCAGCAAAAATGTATTCAATTGCTATTACCAATGGCATACAGAGAGACTGCCTTAAAATGGAGCAAGGAAAAAGACCCAGTAACAATTCTGTCTCAATCCAGCAATGTACACTTAATTGGTTAATACCACTGGAGAAGTTCCTAATCAGAAATACTTCTGTTTTTTTATGCAGGCAAGGGCACTGCAAGGGCACACATACATGGTGATGAACGTACACCTTTAGAGAAATGTGTAATGTATTTTGTAAGTGTTTGGATTCCTGTGAACATTGAGGGTCATAGTGATTTTTGATCTCATGACAATAGTTCTTGGCAACTGTAAGATATGGATATGAATTGCTAGGGACAATAAGCCATTTATAGAGATTCTTAATTGCCTGTTAACACTTATTTGATAACCTTTTCATTTCTCTCTAGGTCTTTTAGCATCTAACTATTAAATAATTAACACATAGAGGGTAGTAGGGAAAAGTGAAATAAAGCTAAAATGAAGTAAATATTGTGTTCAGAATAAAGAAAGTAAAAAATACTTCAGCAGGTATTTATTTAACAAAATTAATTATGTTAAAGAAGTTACTATTAAATATTTTTGTTGTTTTGCTTATAATTAATATTTCTCTAATAACTTCAGCATATTTATTAACATGTTAATAAGAATACCTAGTCTTTCTGTAAGATAATATATGTAGAGTCATAAGAAAGATGACTTTTTTTTTTCTTCTAAAGTGATGCTAGGAAATTTTAACAGCAACATAAGCTTACTGCAGGTTACAATACACAGCCTAGTTAGTACTTTATATAAATCAAACACTTCCCTTGAAGACGTGAAGTGTTACAGAAGTACTGTATACCTAATACAGCAGCTGGGACCAGATAATTGAGTTAGATGCCTGGTGGGTGATAAATCTAAGTTAGATTCATCCAAGATTTATGTGCAGAATAAGGTAGAAAGACAATCATAAAACAAAACTAAACAAAGAATAACAATATTCTATGAAGGAAAAAAAAATGAGTGGGGGAAACAGTATCTTTTTCCCAAGAGTCCTAACTTCCTGGATAAGTGTGTGTGCTTGGCTATTGTTTTCAGTTAAGTATCATTGTGCCACCCACTTCTGAGATTTCTCTTGCATTGCAGAAAAGTCAAATCTCCCAGGATCTCCTTCCTTGTGTACATAACAGGTTAGAATCTGCCAACAATAGGCAACTACAAAAGATTTGGGGGCAAAAGAGAAAAGGAGGTCATTATTTTCCAGATGCAGTTTTAAATGCACATGAGCAGAGATAAGGTCCAAAATACCTGCGGAGAGATTTACTTGAGCATCACTGATGTTAATGATGGAGATTGAAATAGAAGGTAGAGCTTTCCAGAGACTGGTGAGATTGACAGGGGCTTCAGGGTGAGATGATCTTGGATTTTCAGCAATTGCTGGCTGAGATTTTCAGAACTTCCTGCTTTGGAGCGGCAGGCTGATATCATTGGTGACAGCTTCTCTGACCTCTGTCCTCTCAACTTTACCAATGGTCATGTCAGCCTCTAATTCCTTCTGTTAAAACTTTTCACTCACCAATCACGTATTCTGCCTGATATGTTGAGCTGCATACATTCTCATTACTCTAGGCAGAAGATGGAAGGCTTGCTGCAATTCAGAATTATTTTTTGGAGACGGAGCCAAAAGAATGGAAGTTTACTTAAAGAAAGAAGGACATTTTTGCATTTTTAAAAATTTAACAAAAAAATTGACTGTTTCTCATGCATCAAGCAAGGTCCAGAAAGTGGGGGCTATATCTGGACTGAAAGTAATATCCAAAGTCTCTGGCCTTATGGAGTTTCTAATCCAGTGGAGAGTGTAGTGGTAGTGATAGCAGGAGAAGGGTGTAAGTGGGGAATTCAGTCAAGGGGGCAAGATTGTACACAGGGAGTCTGGTTAGGAAGGAATTACAAAAATCCAGGTGAGATATGATGGTTGATGGAACCAGAGTGGCAAAAGAAAAACCTTATAAATTTATTTGAATGTTGACTCATTTTTTCATTCAAGAACGTGTATCGAGTGTCTGCTGTGTGCAGGAAGGAACTATATGGGACACTGGAAATAAAACAGAAAAAAAATGATGTCGAACCTTACAGAATTTGAAGAAGAAACATGATAAATAAGTTGACTATATATTATACTATGAGATTTTGTGTTATTGAAAAAAGACAAAGCACAGTGTGTAAGAGAGAAGGAAACTGCTGGGGTGTGTGTGAGCATTATTAATTAGGGAGGGTAAGTTAGACTTCCTGTCCCTTCAACCGTATGCTTTGCTGGCCTAGGCTTCTTAGTTCCAGAGGGAAGAATGCTTCCACCAGGAAATAATTCCATTGAACAGGAAGTTTAGACTGCAATCCTGCCACGTTGCACTCCTCATGCTTGTAAAGAAAGTAATTCCTGCGCTGGTTGGGGTAGATTGATTCTGATGACTGTGGGGAAATTGTACTGCTACCCCATAATGGAGGTAAGGAAGGATATGTCTGAAATACGGAAGATCCCTTAGGGCATCTCTTAGTATTACCATGGCCTGTGATTAAAGTCAATGGGAAACTACAACAATCCAATCCAGGCAGGACTACTAATGGCCCAGACCTTTCAGGAATGATGGTTTGGGTCACCCTGCTAGATTAAAAAAACAAACAAACAAACAAAAACACAACTAGATGAAGTGCTTGCTAAGGGCAAAGGGAATTACATATGCGTATGTACATATATGTATGTATATGTATATACGGTTGTATATAAAATATATAATATATATAATATCTCTGTTTCTTTCCTTTTTTATCCCCTTATTATGTAACATAGATGTATTGACTTTATATGATCGTATTTAAGTGTTGTCAACTTAACATCATAGCATTTAAGTTATAGAATACCAAGGAGAAAGTAAACATTTCTCAAGGACTTTATCTCCCCTTATGGGAAAGGGGTTAGTGCATTTTTGGTTCTATACAGGATAGTTGTATCATGTCAGATGGAAGTAACTCGTCTTTGTTTGGAGGTTAAGTATGGTTTAAGGAGATGGTTTATGGGTACCAAGTTGACAAGAAGCGGAATTGTGATTGTTGATTTTATAAGTCAAGTTGGCTGGGCTGTGGCATCCAGATATTTGTTCAGAGATTATTCTGTGTTGCTGTGATGGTTGGTTTTGGATAATATTTACATTTAAATTGGTGGTCTTTGAATATATAGATTGCTCTCTATAATGTGGGTGGGTCACATTCAATCAGTGGAAGGCCTGAATAGATCAAAAGACTGCCTCTTCCCAGCAAGAGGGCATCCTCCAGCAGAGTGCCTTCAGACTTCATCCGCGACATAGGCTCTTCCTGGTATTCCAGCAGACTGCCTTTATATTCTAAGTGCTACCCTTTCCTGAGTTTCCAGCCTGCCCACATCCACTGCCATATTTTGAACTCACCAAGCCTCCACAATCCCGTAAGACAATTCTATAAATCTCTTTCTATATAGATATCCAAATCCTACTCTGGAGAACCTTGACTAATAGAGAAGATAAAGAACAGACAGTAGCTGATGTATGGAGTGAAATCAAGAAGTTTTTCAATATGGTAGAAGTAACAGCATCTTCATAGGTTGATGTGAACAATCCTGTATAGAAAGGAAATAGATGTCAAAATGCAGGATATGACAGTGAGGTTAGCTGGGTAATATCCCTAAGTCGATGTGAGGGAATGAGGTACAGTGCTTCAGGGATCCTGTTAGGAGTATGGATAGATCAGGAAGGTAGTGAATGGAGGCAGAACATGTTGATGACATAGTGCCAGTGTGGTGAAGATGGTGAATAATTATGGCATTCCAGATACATTTGGAAGGTAAACAGCAGAATTCAAGTGGCTAGTATAGCTGCGAATCCACAGAATCTTTAGAAATTTATTTATTTTGTCTAGACATTCTTTTTCTAGACAACTGATTAGGGCAATCAACTCTAATAGACTAAGGATATAAAATAGAATATAAAAGTTGCTTTGGACAAAGATTTATTTTAAATTACCACTTATTAACTAATCTTAGTTCAATAACAAGAGTTAAGACAAAATACTCATGTGCTAATACACTATCAACTACAAACTTAGACATAAAATTTAGCACTTACGCAATATTACACACACAGATGTACGTATATATGATATATTGGATATGCAATATATTGCATATCTCATACACATTTTAGTTCATTGTGAATTATCAATTGCTTTTTACTAAGATGCTTTGGAATGCTTTTTAATGACAGTCAGACTGCAAAATGTGTTTGTGCTTTTATTTTAGAGGAAATAGTTTTCTTTCTTCTTTCCTTTTTTCTTTCTTTGTCTCTTTCTTTGTCTCTTTCCTTTCTTTCTTCTTTCTCTTTCTCTCTCTTCCCCTTCCTTCTTTCCTTTTTCCCTTTTTTCCTTCCTCCATCCCTATTTTCATCATTTAGCATATTAAAAGTAACATAGTTACTAAGAGTTCGGTATGTGCTCCAAACCATGATAAGTACTTTAATTAAATTTTTTGAAATGTAGACAAAGTTGTGCCTCTGAAGATATTATGGTTTTTGTTAAAGAGACAAAATTAATGTTTATGAACCAATTAAAGGATAAGTAAGAATGTTTAATATTATCAGTGTAGAATAGCTCTAAGAAAGATGAAGTTTGGAAGAGGGAGAGATCTTTTCAGACCAAGTTTCATGAAAAGGCTGGCACTTGAAGAAAGTATCCAGTATCATTTTGGCATAATTATGAAATATGATAAGGTATTCATGTCTATATTATCTTATAATATATTCTTTTCTTTTTTTCCCAATAATATATAGTACAATTCTCATGGGGTCTTCTCATAAGCTATATTCTTCACATTGACAGTTACAGTGAATTTTAAAATAGCTCTTTCTGAAGTTGTCTACAGGCAAAATTAGGTCATACAGACACACTGTTCAAAGTAAGAAAAAAATTGAGGGAATTACCCTGTGTTAGACAAACAACATGTCTCCTTACATTTTTGCTTTTGAATTTTTTGTCTTTCTTTCTGCATGTGTGTATGTGTGTCTGCACATTTGTGTTATGTATCTGCGATACAGATGCATATCAGTATGTAAGTATTCATACCCATATACGTAACACTTAAGAGTAATTCAGGGCTTCCCTGGTGGCGCAAGTGGTTGGGAGTCCGCCTGCCGATGCGGGGGACGCGGGTTCGTGCCCCGGTCTGGGAGGATCCCACATGCCGCGGAGTGGCTGAGCCCGTGAGCCATGGCCGCTGAGCCTGCGCGTCCGGAGCCTGTGCTCCGCAACGGGAGAGGCCGCAGCAGTGAGAGGCCCGCATACCACAAAAAAAAAAAAAAAAAAAAGAGTAATTCAGAATGTGGGTAAAAGGTTTTGATCTGTTAAAAAAGGATTAAAGAAGACAATTTAGGTGATACAAACAAATTTAAATTGAACACTTTATGAAGCAGACAGTCTCCATTCCCAAAGGCTAGAAAACTGCAAAATAGGGCTGAAAGCAGGAGGCTTTATAGGATAAAGAATAAAGAACAAGGAAGAGAAAAATAGAAAATGAATAAGAAACAAGGAAGCCCAGAATGGAGCCCAGAACTGGCTTGGGGGTTGGAGATTGGCTGACTGGATATATATGGTATTCCTGGTCGAGCGAAACATTTACAGGGACATGAACGTTATCTAAGTTTGTTGACTTGGCACCCAAGGCAAGAGCGGCTCCATCTTGGGCCAAGAAATTTATTTCAACAGATCTGAACGGAAGTGAATGCATCACAAATAGATCTAATAAGTCATAGAATAGAAAGACTAAATGGGTTCAGTACATGGAGAGCACAAAGGAATACCCAGGTATTGAAAGCAAACCTGCTTTCTTTCTTACAGGGAGCATTTTGATTTGCCAAGTAGAGTATTTGCTTAAAAATTCTGCCAACTTGTTATCTCCACTCATCCTTTTCCTTTACTGAAATGTGTTATTTGTCCAAATGTGCATGATTTGTTCTCCAGGTTATACCTTCTGCCTGTTTCGTAGGTCAAAAAAAAAAAAAAAAATATATATATATATATATACTGTTCTCCAACTACTGATTTGATACTAGAAACTAATTTGGGATGTCTACAAAGAAGGTTAAATTTTACAGCAGAAAAAAAAAAAAGCAGTCTGTTGTTCTACATTATTCTGTGCCACCTTTACACTGATTTAAGCTGTAAGCTACTAGATGCTATTTATCAGTCAAAATAACTCTTCTCTGTACTTCCCTTAGAGGCCAAAGTATCTGAGATTGGCTTCCCATTCAGAACTGATGTAAAATGTCACACAATAGGAGTCAGCCTTTTCTTTGTTTTGGTTTAGTTTTCACTTGTTTATGTAGCAGCACAGTCTGCTGCTAATGAACTCAGTAGCAAAATCCTCTTTGGAAGATATTACTACCCTTTTATCTCCACTGCATTCTCGCTGTGATTATTATTATCATTATCATAGGCACTATTCTACCTACATATTGTACAGTTAAACGACCCCTCCACATACTACCCAGGCTGCCCCAGCATGCCGTATTCTATAATATGTAATACACAGACCAAATTGTTTGCAATCATCTATTTAAAGATGGATTTAATTTCAAGTGTTTCTGATAACTAAGGTAAAATTCAAAAGCTACTATTCCTAGATTTACACACCAAAGGTTATGTTGGGAACACAATGACAGCAGTGAAATCCAATCTAGGTGGCCTTATTACATGCAAGGCAACTCTCTCCTGCAAAATATTCCCTCATCTGCAAAGCTGATGCCTGCCATTCCGTTAATGAGGACAGGTAGAATTTTATTCCACAATACCACTGAAAGCTAAAAATACAAGTACTTCAGAGAGGTAGCTCGTTGATTTATATTTATTCTATGCTGCAAATGTCTGAGATCAAATCCTTTCCTGCAAGGAGGTTTTGTTATGAGGGAATTACAATTCTGAAAAGGAACAAAAGTGACTGCCCCTGAGGGAGGTAAAGTTGTTAAGCAAGAGAAGGTAGATGTCTCAAGGGCATTGTTCCCAGTTCAACACTTTGCCTAAGGTCACCTTGGTAGAAACACTGCTTGCTTAAGCATCCTGAAGAAGTAAGCTCTAGTGTTCTTTGAAGCTGAGGAGGGAATGTGCTAATGAAAGGACCATATTCTCACTCTCCATTTTCCTATTTAATGTCTATTACAGTTTCTGCCTAGCAGCTGAAGGATTATTTGCCTGACAACAGATGGGAGAAAAGAAGACAGAGATGCTTAAAATCTGCTTAATTCTTCCTTTTCCCTCTATCCAGCTCAAAAAGTAAAACATTTAGAATCATGAACATTTAATAGATATTTTTCTGCATCCAAAGTTTTATCCTATCTTTGCAGGGCTTTGGAATGTGAACTCTTGATTCAGGATGTAAAACAAACACATGAAAAATCAAAAACACCTTACTTTAGCTGTGATTGTATAAACAAGTGAATTATTAATTTAATCGGTGTTTAAGGCACACCTGCCCAGACAATTTTTTTTCATGCTTAAGTACAGTTAACCCTACACACCCTCTGGGTCCACATCCGTTGATACAGAACTGGTTATACTACATCATTTTGTATAAGTGATTTGAGTATTTCGGATTTTGGTATCCACAGGGATTCTGGAACCAATCCTCTGTAGATATCTAGGCAGGACTGTACGACTTCATTATAATAAATTAGTGTTCATGGTTCCACCTAGACTGTATCACAGTTTTACAATGGCAAAGTCATGTAGAGGCAGTTGCTAATATTTTGCAAATAGTAACTATAATCATCATTTCACTCACTGGCTAGGAAATGAAGAAACAAAATTCCTGTCACTTCCAGAAAGTCTTTAACCTCTATATTATTTTATCTTAATTTTAAACTTACTTCTTTGGGCCATATGTAAAGAGCTCCCAATGACTTATGACTTGATAAATATCTGAAGGTAAAACTTAGCTTTTTATATCTTTACAAAATCCCCTGAGGTACTTTGGCGAATGAACTGAGAACCAGAAACATGGACCTCTACACTTGGCCTGGACCCCGATAACCTAAATCAAACCTTAATTTACTTCGACCTGACTTTGCTATTTCCATCTTCATTGGCATTTATTCACTCTTCCAGGACTGTCCTTCCCAGACAACTGGCTTGATTGTTCATTACTGCAACTTTCTGAAAGCCCTAGCAACTCCTCAGTGGAAAACAGAACCCCTGACCAAAATCCAAGGTTAGGATTACTGTTTTCACAAACCCTGGGCTGTTTTATCATGTCTCCTCCTCAATTCTAGTCAAGATCCTGCATTGAAAGATACACTTTAAACCAAACATCCAAATCGTAATGAATGCTGACTTTCCCTTCTCCATCCTGAGACAATACTTAGATGTGGAAAACAACTCAGCTTTGTCTCATAGACAGGTTGCGGTGGTGACGAACACCTGGAGCAAAGGCATGAAAGCAGAAAACCTGTAGGATGTTTAAAAAATGGCAGATGGCATATTTGGGCAAAAATATAAATTGTCTGAAAACAGTTGCAGAACATTGGAAAGCTAAGGTAAGATCTTAACGGCAAGGATCTTAAAGCTTAGATTACTTTTAGACCAATAGTTTCTCACTAAACTATGCCAACACTTTGGGATGTCTTGATCAACTGATATATGTGACAAAACTAATACGTGATGACATTAATTGAAATTTAGAAATAATTTACTTTCCAAAAAAATAATAAAAGCCAGTTCAAAGTTTTCCATTTTATTTTGCAGTGTCATATACCTTCTTTAATAGGCCAAGGCCACTCATTTGGTGATCATTTTTTCAAGAATTGCTGAGGTAGGAGACAGGACAGAGCAAAAGCAAAATGTTTTTTTGAGCAGAAGCGTGTCAAAATCTGCATTTTAATATTACTCTGACAAAATAGTACAGAACCCCGATTTTTCTGAAACTATGTGTAAAAGGAATATACCAGAATTTGTATGTATGTCTGTGAATAGAACAGTAAAGGCAATCACAATCAATTTCTAGTCTGAAAATTCCTAGTAGAGTGTTTGATTCTACTGCATTGACAGAAAAAACTCTTGATTGTACATGGTGCCGTGCTCGTCATAACACAAAGGGAAACTTTAGATAAATGTTTATTCTCTAAGCGCTAGAAAAGATGCATGGCTTCTGGGAGGCATTGTTCATCATTCAAATAAAAGGAGCCACTGCTCTCTCTCTCACCTTTACTTATCAAGAAGGGCAATGAAAGATAATAGCAATTATCTTGAGACTTAATTCCATGTCTTCATGATACATCAGTAGAACTCTGTCTACACTAGGGATTTTGGATCAAAATAATTAAAACAATCAAGCAAGGGAGGGTTAGGACTCTTTCTGTCTGGTTTACCTTTTTGTCTTATGCACCTGGCGTGGCCCCAAGCACATAACATTTATGTCAAATGATCATACAAATAAAGGCATTAAATCTGTACCAGAATATGGCAACAACAATACAAAATGTGAAGTGGGTAGAATAATTCTCCTCTCGTTTCAGTCTATGCCTGTCTCCCACTGACCCAGTGCTGTCCTACTGTACTTGGTGCCCAAGTCCTATCAGTTCTAACCTTCTGTCACGGTCTGCTTGGACTGCTATAATAGAAGACCATAGACTGGGTAGCTTATAGATGACAGAAATGTACTTCTCACAGTTCTGGAGTCTGAAAAGTTTAAGATCAAGGCACTGGCACATTTGGTTTTTGGTGAACACCCTCTTCCTGGTCTATGGATGGCTCTTCTCCTGTGTCCTCACATAAGTGGAAGGAGGAGCTCTCTGGGATCTCTCTTATAAGGACAATAATCGCATTCATTGGGGCAGAGTCCTCATGACCCCATTACCTCCCAAAGGCCCCACCCCCACGTACCCCTGCATAGGGGTTAGGTTTCAACATATTAATTGTGAGGAGACACAAACATTCAGTCTATAGCACTTTCCAAGTTTATTTCTAGTCAAGTCACAAGTAATAAACTAATATTAGCTTTAACGCTAAGGTGTTAAAAGGAACAATGGCACTATACCCCATTAGGGATAAAGCTTGTTAATCAAAGGTATGATACCATTATGCATTCAAGAGAATGGTGCTGGAGGAGAAGACTTTGGGGGGTTTTAGTAATTTCTGTGGATTTTCAATCTGTACTTCTAGAATATAACGAAAAAGTAGACTCTAATATGTACGTTAGAAACTGACAAATTGCACAGGCTTTTCCTATTCAGCTCACATTTATATAACACTGTTTCCTAAGTTGAAAAGAGTAATCTTGTTATACAATACAGGCATTATACACACACAAAATATATGCAAATGTTTAAATAATTCATTATCACACCACCTAGAAAAATATAGCTTCATTTTAAAAATATTAAAAATTAAGACTACGTTTGAAGACTGTACCCTAGCAATGACAAGGATACAATCTGCAAGTACACGAATTACTGCTTAGACAAGGTCAGACTTAAATAATTTATGAGTTAGCAGGGATTTTATTTAGATATGTATCTGTCTTCAAAATATTCTTTTTCAATGGGTACTGATAGATATTTTTCTACGAAGATATCTTATAGCATTTTCCTTTATATCACTATCATTGCATTAATCAAATATGTCCTTGTGTATGTTAAAGGAATTTGGGTCTGTGCCTTATCTTTGCTATTCAGTACTAAGCATCTTGAAAGTAACAAGCCGTATCTTGTTTATTTATATGACTGTCAATTAAGTTTTCAATATATTTGAGTTAAATTGCATCGGATACTAATAACAAACTCATGTAATGCTAACTAAGGGCCGGACAAAATTTTTAGTGATATGAATATATAATTTATTCCCTATAGTAAACCTGTGAGTTACCTATGGAGAAACTGAGGCAGTGATAAGTGAGTTACTCCTGATCTTACTGTCAGTAGGGGGCCAAGATAGGATTTGAAACTAGGTAATCTTTTCCTAGAGTCCACACTGTAAACACTATGCTTTACTGTCAGTTGTTTGACAAAAGAAACCTACTATTCAGGAATTTACATAGCTTTCAATTCTGTATTTAATGTTCTCCTTTATTCATGTATATGAATAGTCATTCATATTGATTCATTCATATATTCATATGTCTCTATATATTCGTATGTGAAATCTTAATTACACATACATGTACATTGTAAAAACTTCAAAATAAGAAATGTTTTCATCCAAAGTTCAATGCTTTTTAATCCTACAGAGGAGAAATAGCCACTGCTAATAGCTGAGTGTATATTCCGTAAAACTTTATTTGTATACATATGCTGTACTTCAGGAGACATATAGAAGAATCTCACAGCAGCACTGTTCAAAGCAATAAAACAGTGGGAATGTCATAAATGTCACTTGACTGGGAAGGAACTAATACATTGAGATATAATCTTGATGGAATACTGTATTTGTCTTAGCTGTGTATCCTGGGAAGTGGGCTCTGAGATAGCGAGCAGGTAATTAATTGGGAAGTTGATCCAGAAAGCTACAGGGAGGGCACAGGGACAGTGACACTAGGAAAGAGGAAAAGTCAATAAAGTGGTTTCCAGTCCAGAGCTGGTTTCCAGTGCAGACAACTGGGGCTCATTTCCCCTGGAAACACTCTAGGGAACTGTGTGGATTGGATGTCAGAATCTCAGTGGTAAAGGTCAATTCATTCCTTCATTAAAAGCAGCCTGGCATACATGAACATATTCTGTGTGGCCTCAACAATCTGGTAGATGTCATGGAGTAGTAAGGTTCAAATGGCTATGTCTTATATCTACCTAATTCACTGCTACTTCTGAGCCTGACAAGTGTCTACCTGTCATAACCTTGCCTTGCACATAAAAGGGATTCAGTCAATACATACAAATACGGATGAACAAATGAACATACTTAGTATATGACTCATAATCAGTTTTTTTTTAACCATGGAGATAACTTCTAAGAGATGTCTTGTGACTTCCTTCCTTTGGACCACTGGCCCAGGACCCTCGACTAAGCTGTGACTTCTAAAGCCTGAGTGCATCTATGTTAACATAAGATTCTTTAAAATCTGAGCTGCATGGTAATTCTCACAAATAGGAGACCTTTGAAACAGAACATGCCATTATATTGTCATGAGAAACAAAGATCAGAATGCCTCCAGGTGAGTGCAGGGAGGAGCATTTGACGCAAGTCAGGCTTCATTGCCAATAGGTAAATAAATGAATCTCAGCTTTAGTCATCCCTCACTTAATTCACGAGTGATGAGGGGACACAAAAAGCAAGTACCTCTTAGATTGTTTGGTAGTCTATCAGAGCATAATCTCTTAGATACTTCAATGTTCTATAATCTATATTTTGTCCTTTTGGATGTGTTCTTGTTATCTAGACACTGCTCCTGACTTACCATCTTAGTCATCCCTATAAATTGAGTTCACATTATTCGTCTTGGAAAGATATTCACCTATATCAAATGAACATTTCAATAAGATGTTCCCATTTCATTTTCAGCTGATTTAAACCAGCATGTGAGCTCCAATTTGCAAGTTGAATTTGCTGGCTCTAAAATGCCACGGCTACAAGCTAATACATAATTTGCTATCCTTAATTCTCCTAGGATTTGATATCTTGCAACAGTGGGTTGGGTAAAGGAACATTCATATTTGTTTCTTGAAGGGCTCGAAAATCATCTACCCTTAAAAATGGAGAACAGTTTTAAGTTATGTGCATGCATGTATAAATTTAAACTGTATATGTACACCCAGAATAAAATCACACAAAGCAAGAGGATTATGCTTTATAATTGAAGGGTTTTGCATTGAATGCATTTCCCTACATCATATTTATGATATTTAAAATACTAAAATCCAGAAAGCCCATATTAGCAGACAAGTCATAAAAGAATACATTTTTAATATAGTAAAAAATGTAAACAGCAAAAAAGCTTCTCAAGCATTTTTAATATCTTACATATTAACAGTCACCTATATAGTAATAAGTGGCAGAATATTGCTCATATGTTACATTTTTTTCATTTAACAATTCCAAATTTAAATGTAATACTCATAAATAAATAAGTGGAAGTTTTTAGTGAGGCACTCTCAGTATATATTGAAGTCTCATTTTACTAATGGTAGCTGCTTAAATTATTTCCTTATGTATGGTATTTCTGTAATGAAAGAGTAAATTATTTTGAAAAGAAAGAATTGTAGGAGTAGATAGATAGATTTGCTATCAGACACAGAGATTTATCATAAAATATTTTTTTATAAAGTAGCCATTAAACACAGTGGTTATGATTTAACTGATTTCATAATTTCCTCCTCTTTTTAAAGCAACAAAACGGGCTTTTCTCTGTTGGTAATTTCACTAGTAGGTATATATCACTGACAACGCAACGGGCAGCTTTAATAACAATCTGTGACTCAGTGGAGCTTTTCTCATTGTTGTCATTCACATATGCCAATATCAGCCTTCACTCTCTGTCCTCGTGTCCCTTGTGTCAACAAAGGAGCCCAATTACTTACAAATTCCTTTTCCCCTAATCTGAACGGAAGAATGCAACCTCTTTCCAGGCTCTGCAAAGACAGTCAAGTTTACACATGTGGCGTTTTCTTGCACATAGCCTAGACTCAGTAAAGGATAGTGTTTTGTTTACTTGTCCCTCCTGAAGTTGATGACCTGGACTGCAAGTCAGTTGTGTGTTAGAAGGTATTTACCATCACCTTGACCAACTGTCCTTTAATGAAGTCCTTTGGTAAAATATCTGCAGAGCAGTGAAACCTACAGAGATTTTGTAACTGAAACACGAAGAACAGAAATGCTTCTGAAGTATAGAGCTGAAGAAACTACTATATTATGTAATCACATATAACATCATCTAAAATATATTGTTTTAGGGCTTCCCTGGTGGCGCAGTGGTTGGGAGTCCACCTGCCAATGCAGGGGACGCGGGTTCGTGCCCCGGTCTGGGAAGATCCCACGTGCCGCGGAGTGGCTGGGCCAGTGAGCCATGGTCGCTGAGCCTGCGCGTCCAGAGTCTGTGCTCCGCAGCGGGAGAGGCCGCGGCAGTGAGAGGCCCGCGTACCACAAAAAAAAATAAAAAGTATAGTTTTATTATAATATTGATTACATAAATATTCTGTAGTGGTTAAACATTATTGATACTTTGGCACTGCACTGAGTCACTATTATATTACAAGCATTTGTGCAAGAAGGAGCAGTGAGCCTAATATATATGAAATAGTAAGCATTTGTCAAACTAATTGAAGTGTATATTCAAAAAAGCAATCTTATTCTATTCCCTCTAGAAAATTGAAATGAAATACAGTTATAGCTTTTTAAATTATCACATAATAAAATATTATGCAGAGTTCTCAGAGAACTAAAAATTTTAATATTTGTTTAGAATGGAAATTGTGTAATTGGGGATTAGACAGTATGCTGCAGCTCATTTTGTCCAAGAGTTTTGTTTCAGGTATTGAGAAACATACACAAAAGAGTTACAGTCATAGTTGCCAAGATCTCACTAAGGAATAGTTCTGGTGCCAGAAATCAAGGTCTCCAACGTCCACACACCTTCTCTTTTTCTAATAGGGTAATATAAGAAAACCTAATGAGCATGACTTATTTTTGACTAATGTGCTCATGTAAATTAGAAATAAGTGTTCAATTAAGAAAAGATACTACTTATATGTGTATATAGGAGTGTATGTATGTACTTGCATATAGACACACTCCATTGTTCATTAATACTAAAATACTTGACACAATTATTTAAAATATTTAAGAGCAAATGGTTGGCATAAGAAATGTAACAATTTCCCTTATATGTCAAAAAAGGGATCGTATTAAAATATTTCTGTTGCTCTCTTACTTCACTAATGTCCTCTCTATAGTCCTATATAGGTTTCCTAGGGCTGATGTAACAAGTACAACAAACATAGTGGCTTAAAGCCACAGAAATTTTTTCTCTCACAGTTCAGGAGGCCAGAAGTTTGAATCAAGGTGGCAGCAGGGTTGGTTCCTTCTGGAGACTAATGAAGGAAGAGTGCCATGCCTCTCTCCTTGCTTCTGATGCTGCTGGAAACCCTTGGTGTTCCTTGGCTGGTAGCTCCATTCCCTCCAATCCCTGTCTCTACTGTCACATGACCTTCTTCCCTGTGTGGGTCTATGTATCTTCTCATCTTATAAGGACAATGAACTTATTGCTCCACTCTAATCCGGTGTGACCTCATTCTAACTTAACTAATTATTCTGCACACACCCTATTTTAAATAAGGTCACATTCTGAGGGTCTGGGTAGATATGAATCTGGGTAGGATACAATTCAACCCAATACAACTTCCTACCAAGGAATTGGTGGAGCAGTTACAATGGTGCTCTGGTAAGTATGATATTAGAAGCTTTCTTTCCGTTCCTCCAGAATATCTCCGGTGATCTCAACTCTGAAAATGGGTGGCCTCACATAGTCACAAAGAGCTTATTATATACACTGCCTCAGGAAAAGCAGAACTCATTAAAAAAGCAGTTACTAACATAACTCATAAAATTGTGTAGGAACATATAATAATGCATTTTAGAAAACATTTTGGGGAATTCCCTGGTGGTCCAGTGGTTAGGATTCTGCGCTTTCACTGCCGTGGACCCGGGTTCAATCCCTGGTTGGGGAATTAAGATCCCACAAGCCACACAGCGCGGCAAAAAAAACACAAACATTTCTGTTGTCCATCAGTTCATCAGTTGTATTGGCATATAATTTTGTTTCATATCAGCATCTAAACTCTTTGCCAGTCATTCTTGTTTAATTCTGAGAAAAGTTTAGCGAAAAACATTTCTTGCAAATTCCTCAAAATTTCCCTCTAATAGACATTAGATTTAAGAATCCCAGTAATTTCTTTCTAGTCATTGCAGGGCACTGGATGGTATGTATGATTTACTGGTATAGAGAAAAAGGAACTTGCTTATGTTTTCTTTCTTTCTTTTTTTTTTTTTTTTTGGCCTTGCCGCATGGCTTGTGGGATCTTAGTTCCCCAGCCAGGGATTGAACCTGGTGGTCATGGCAGTGAAAGCACCGAGTCCTAACCGCTGGACCTCCAGGGAACACCCAAAACTTGCGTATGTTAAATCTTACAATATATCTCTTTCTGAAATGCCCCCTTTGACAATCAGGGTATACAGACTTATAGATAATTCTACTGACTGCCACATCATCACTCTTAACTAATTTCTTTTGTTTTTCTGGGTAAAAAATTCTAATTGTGCTATCTAATTATCTAACCGTGGCATGTGCTTCAAAACCTTGCCCTTTGAGCCTGAAGAAGAAAGAAAAAACTTATTTGGGTCTGTTTACAAAATTTTCTTCATTTATTTATTCATTTAATAAACAATAAGTACTGTATCTCTTATCTATGAAGCTATTCTTTAAGTGTTGAGACTTTGGGAAAACAAACATTTGTGAAGATATATTTACATGGACTGAGCATATAAAATCCTCTAGAATTAGAACTGATTTCAATAGATATTGAATCCAAGAGCCTACTTGGTTTCTTTTCAGAAGTTTTTCTTAGCTTCACTTAAAAGTTATTTGGAGGGCTTCCCTGGTGGCGCAGTGGTTGAGAGTCCGTCTGCCGATGCAGGGGACACGGGTTCGTGCCGCGGTCCGGGAAGATCCCACATGCCGCGGAGCGGCTGGGCCCGTGAGCCATGGCCGCTGAGCCTGCGCGTCCGGAGCCTGTGCTCCGCAACGGGAGAGGCCACAACAGTGACAGGCCCGCGTACCGCAAAAAAAAAAGTTATTTGGAAAACATAAGATAAGATTCTTGAGGTAAATAGGCAAAATTTATAGTTCCAGAATTGTAAGACATTGCTATTCTCACTCTTGCTGAGACAGATTGGTTATTATTTCAGTTAAGGAAAATATTTCCAAGAGCCAAAAATTCAATAGCAACAGACTTTAAAAATAGTATTATAGTTATAAACTGCAGAAGAGTTTTTACATGTATCCTACACATGAAAAAAATGTCTGACCACATCATTCTTTCAAGACATATTTTCATGTTTTTGTATCAGTGCTACATATTTTGATATTCTTATTTTTAAGAATACCTTTAAAAATAAATGTACTTTGTTCATTGCTTTAAATCCATTCAATTATTTATGTCCATATCTTCTAATTCTCAGAGAATGAGACAAAATGTATTAAAATCAATCATCTTCACTTGTTTGTCTGCGCTTGATCTTTCATACTATCCTGATCTTTCCTCAAAACATCTTACATGTTGACTGAGTGACCCTACAAGTAAGGGAACAGTGCTGAACATAAGCTGCTGAAAAACACCTAATATAAAAGAAGGTTGGATCACTCTTGCCAACGTGATGTGGTCTGGGAATCTGCTTGGATTTTCTAATACCAGCCAATTCTGTCAGGAGCATCGTTAACTACACATCAAATGACACCTGGTGTAGTCCACTGATACAGAGCACGGGCAGAGTATAGCCATTTACAGTGCTAAAACATTTGTGACTGTGAATAGATAAGAGTTTTATGAATAGCTATTTTTATTACAGGTATTATGTTGTAATATTATGGTTTTTTAATGAGAATTGAGTGAAAGGATTCTTCTTCATTTGAAAGAAAACATCAAAACCAATGTCTTCGGTGTGCTCTTATACAGCTGGAGTCCCAAACAGAATAGTCAGGAAAGAGACTTCAAACAATTATGGGATCATTTCAAAAAATGAATATTCTATTGGATCTTCTCTTACAGCAGATTTTCAAGAAAAAGAGAGCTTTTATCTCCAAAGTTACTTTGTTAAAAGTAGGACAAAACGGAAAAAAATGATAAAAGCTTCATGTGAAAATTCTTTTGCATGGAAGAAAATAATACTCGGATTATAGAAGAGTAAAAGAATGTTTGATATCATTGGTGGTCCACATGTAACTAAGGCGGCCCCAGACTCATTTTTTCCTTGTAATGAAATGTTTAGAGTGATGTATATAACAAAGATAACTAAAATCAATGAATTCTTTATCATTTAAGAACTTGATGATTGAAATAGGTGATGCTGAAAAATATTCAATTAATCATTTTAGTCTAATGAGCTAATAATATTTTTAAAAATATTCGAGATCTTGTGATATTTTGGGTTTTTCAATCAGCATTTATAATTGCTCGTTCATTACTGCTTTTGTTTTTAATTGATAAAATGTTACACTAAAAAAAAAAATGAGAGGGCTAATAGGAAATAAACAAAAATTTTTTGACCGAACCATTGGGCTCCTCTTTCCAGTTTCCTCTCCCAACATTATGTGAAGTCAATAAACTTTTGCCCACCCTGACTTTCCACCCAGCATGAAACTGTAACTATAAACTACAAGATTTATTCTCAAGAGAAACTTAAAATGAGAGGCCTTGGAAAAATTATCAGACATGGTAGAAAGAAGGGTTGAGGTACAAGGCTATGTGCAGAGGATCAGTTGAATTTTCATACACAGGAGTGGACAAGTCTCATGTGCTTTTTCCCACTTGCTCCTTCCATGCTGGCAAGCAATCTAATGGCTGTCCTGTCCTGTCAGACAGAGACTGGAGGATGTGTCTCTGGAAAAACAGAATGACTCTTGAAAAGACCTTCTTTACTGCCTAATAACACAGCCAAAGTTCCAGGCTTGTCTACACACACAAAACCTCTGATCAAATTGTCATGCTGTTCTCTTAAATAAGAATAGATATTCATGGAGCACTGAATATCTGAGAAAAAAATTCTGCAATGAAAGAAAAGGACAAAAAAATCAGAAAGGCACAAAACTCATAAGAAAGAAACAATGCAAGATCTGGAAGGAAACATCCAAAATAATTGTAAGTAACATACTTTGGGAGATAAGATGCTGCATCCATGAACCTAAAACATGATCCTAAAAAAAAGAGGAATAATCAGGGATAAGATATATATAGATATATATATATATAGATATATATATAGATATATATAGTTCCCCATTTGATTCATATGTAAATTTAGTCAATGATAATTATGTTTCAAAGTTTATTCTCAAGAGATGTATTTCATGGGATGTCAAAAGATTTTAAAGAAAAAAATAGCCGATGAACAAATAACTTTGGTAAGTGCTATGCAAGGTAAAGTTAATGGGTCTCTGTACTGAAATTTTTCTTAGTAATATTTCACATGATTATATGATAAAACAACCCCCAAGAAGGTACAATATACAGGGCTCCCCCAAATTGTTTGGCAATATAATATACCAGTTTTTTGAAGATTATCTGATGATAATAGTGCTCCTCAAAAAAGGCCATGGAGAAATGATGGTCTGTGCTGTTTCTTTATCAAGTTCTTTCATAATATAAATTGCTTATTTAATTTTTGTATATGATCTGAAGAGTTTATGATGTGACCATTTCTTAAGGCAATATCTTAAATTCTCATTTGTTTTTTCCTTAACTATATTCCTAACTTTGTCATACTGAAAATATCTTAAGGAATGAATGATTTAAGTTATGCTTATTTTTTCACTAGCTGCTGGAATAAGGTGTTTATTAAAAGTAATAATAGAAAAAGAAATATATAAGGAATATTTAAGAGGAGAAATTTTCTGTGAACTGTTGTGGGTTGAGTTTCTATGATTGCATAGCCTTAGGAGAGGGGTCAGTGTAATACAAGTTGTCACTGATTGAACCATTTATCTCTAAGTGGAAATCTTAAAGTTATTTCTCAAGAATAGAATATTTAAGTAGAGCAGAAACCTGAGAACCCTTCAAGATTAAGTATGCAGAGAAATTATGTTAAGATATAAAGAAGACGGCTTCCCTGGTGCTGCAGTGGTTGAGGGTTCGCCTGTCGATGCAGGCGACACGGGTTCGTGCCCCGGTCCGGGAAGATCCCACATGCCGAGGAGCGGCTGGACCCGTGAGCCATGGCCGCTGAGCCTGCGCGTCCGGAGCCTCTGCTCCGCAACGGGAGAGGCCACAGTGGTGAGAGGCCCGCCTACCGCAAAAAAAAAAAAAAAAAAAAAAGATATAAAGAAGAATCTGTTCCTCCTCTTTCCCCTCCCTATTGTTCCCATTATACAATCTGCCTTTCGAGACTGAAACACTCACTAGGTCTTTCTCAGATATATTCCCACCATGTTTTTGTCACCCCTCACTCCTGTGGTCTCACACTTTCACCTCCTTAATTCTAGTTAATTCACTTTGGTTTCCCCTGGGCCCTCTCCACAAACAGCAAGCTAATATTATTTACCTCTCAGACTTGTGAGAACAAAACGAGACAACGTATGAAAAACACTGGAAAAAACACCTGGCACCTATCGTCAGCAGCGCTATTGGTAAGTAGATTGGACTCAGTGGAATCTGTGCTATCTTATGAATATAATGCCTTTGACTTCTGTCAAGACTCCGGAAAGAAAAGCCCTTCTGAACATCTTGGACAAGTACTATTTGGAGAACAAATAACATCATGTCCTTATGAGTTTTCTTTTAACAAGACAGAAACATGTATAAAAGTTTGTGTAAAATCTTATGATACGGCAAATGAAGATCAAATGAAAAAAGCTGGATTTTTTTGAAGAAAGGAATACAGCTGAATTATCAACATCACTGGGTCTTGGTTGCCCCACAAGGGATTGAGCCCTGGCCCCCAGCAGTGAAAGCGCGGAGTCCTGGCCACCGGACTGCCAGGGAATTTCCCAGAAGCAGTCTTAATATCTATTTAATATCTATCTGAAATTGTATATTATTTTTTGTGACTTGACTTTGATTAAAAATCTGAACTTAAATATTTTTAAAAAGATATAAAGAAGAATCTAAACAAAACTAGTTCGTATAAGCATCATACAAACAAGCAAGCAAACAAAAATTGAACTGATAGATTGAAAACAATAAGAGGCACACAAGCCCTTAATTCTCAAAGAAGTAAGTTACATTATGTTCTTCCTTGAATCAAAGCCTTCATCAAAACTTGCAGAAACTGGAATCCCTCAGAATTTACTGGTTATTTCAGTTCAGTTGTCTCTGTCACCTCCCTGCTTTGTGACCTGCCTCTTCCTCCTAGTTAAGGCCTCTCCCAATTACTAACACTCTTTTATGAACCTCAAGCACCCTCTCATGAAGACTATTACTTGGCTGGCCCAGAAGACAAATGGCATTTAGGTCTTTTCAGGAAACATATGATTCCTGGAATGACAGTGGCTGATTTTCTAGAAAAGAAAGATGACATCTTAAAGAAAGGTTTTCTATCACATTTTCTATCACTCCCCACCCCTCCCACTGGCAGAGAGAGTGTATACTTTCATCAGAGTCCCAAAATGTGAACCACACAAACTATGTCAAAATTTTCATGTATGTAAATACAAATTTGCATTGTTCAGAAAGGGAAATATTAAACTATGCCTCTAATTTTTCAAAGTATTCTGGCTCGACTCAAAGTATATACTGTTTTCTCCCATTTACTTGGCTGGCTGCCATGGCCCAGCAAGAGGTGAAGATGGTACACCAATGGCAGACCCCTTTACTGGCAGTTTCCATCACTTTATCTTTCAATAAGCAGACACAAAGTAACTGGAGAGGGTGGGTCTGATACGTTACCACATCCTGTCTTTGAACACTGATGGCAGCCTAGGCCACCTGAGGGCCACATGTCTTAGAGTATATACTGTATCACTTATCTGATGTGTGCAGACCCAAATCATGTGTTTTATCTTGTTTTTTATTTCCCCACAGCCTTGTACTACCTGAATTTATCTACTATCTTTGCTTATTTTTTACTAAAAAAAATTGTCAAACTAAACTCAATACTTAGTAAAATAGCACAAATGATCACATATTCATCAAGAAATACTTCAATGTGAATTCTTCTAATTTTGAAAAAAGATATGCCTCCGTGAATTTTATTCTGTAAGCTAATGCTTTATTATTTAGTAATCCTTATAAAGGAATAAATGTGTAAAATTTCAAAATATTCAACATTTAATGAGTTAAAGGTTTAGACAACTATTTGAATAGAAATAGAAAATATGAACTATCCTTACCTAGACAGGGATTGAAATGCAAGACATGATAATCCATTGTTTAGTCATAATATTCATTTGCCTTTGCAATGATTTTCATTTAATGACTTACACTCACATGAAAAAATTAATGGAAAATAAATAAGGCAAGACCCAAGGAGCTTAATTTATTTCTAGAACCAAATCAAAAACAAATATTTATCAACATTCTTAAAGTAAAAAATGAAAGTGACCTTGTAAATTATTATTCCAATATGATTCAACAAACATTTGTGTTTAACCTACATAAATATAGAGGCATCCAGTAGACACACACATCTTACTCATATATTCACCAAACCTACATAATCATGTATGTCAACTGGTTCTATTTCTACCATTTAGTTATGTGGCATCATCTTCAAAAAACACAGCTAAACTTTGTGGTATTTAAAGTGTACTGGAAAAAGAAATTTACATGCATTTATTCTTATCAGAGAATTTCTTATAATCTAAGACAGACATTATGAAATGGATATAAAGAAAATAATCAGGACATTATATTAATAGACACTAAGATGTTTAAAAAATACATACATAATAGATATGATGTAGATGGATAGATGACCAAGAGAACTGATGACAAGAGATAGGAGAGAAAATTAGAAAACAGGTAACTGGGTATGTGATGTCAAGTTCCAAAATGTACAAATTTTAGTTCAAAGCAAAAGTGCAAAATGGAATCTAGGAATACCTCTTAGTTTCAGAAAGTTTCTGTGTTCCTCAGATTTGTTCCTCTCGCATTATGGAGAAAGTTCTAGTTGCTCTCCAATACCAACATTGTACATAATATCACATGTCCTTATGCTGGCAATAAAATCTTCAAATCAGTTATTTTGTATGGTTTTCCCAGATCCATCATAAAACACATGCTGATATTACATATAATTGTTGGAATAATATAAACAAGAACATAAATTTTTTAAAAAATTTCTAAATACTCTTCTTTAACCTTTGTTCTGATTTCTGGTGGAGGTGAAGAAATTATTTAAAAATTTAACTTGTGAACATTTGATTTGGAAACTTGAATTTAACATCACAAGAATTGTTGTTGCTTCATCACACATCTTTGGGCTTGTTCTCAGATTTTAACTATGTACCTTTAAACTTAATTGCTTAGGCTTCTCCTGGTCTAATAAAAGCCCATTCTTAGTCTTTCTAGTTAATAATTTTATTGAATACACATGTTTAAATATCATAGGAATTAAAACTAAACCTCAGTTTTAGGAAGAATTTTCTGTGTTTTAAAGTGGATTATGTTTGATCCTCTTAGAGTCGCATTGACTTAAGTTTTAAAAAAGTGGTTTTGGCCTTTTTGCCTTTTGAAACTATTTCAATTTTAATGGCTTTTTCTTCATAACTAGAACTTAACTAGGCACAAAGCAGAATTAAATAAAAGTTAACATGTAAAGTCTGAATATAAATTTGGAGAGACTTATGACAACTTTATTATTGCTAGCTTAGTTTTATAGAGTCTTGGCTTTCTAATTATAGAAGTAAAGAACTTACTTCAGAATTAGTAAGTAAAAATAAAAGTCTGTATTACATAAAATACAGACATTGAAGTATCTTTAGATATTTCTTGATTGTACAGTCCTGCAAGAGTGTTTATGTTGGAAAATGTATCATTTTGGTTTTCGTCTCCTGCAAAGTTTAACTATGTTTCATATAGTAAAAACAAGATACATATTTTATTGTATCGAATTTTTTTTAGTGAAAATTGATAGTATTAGACTATGGCATCCAACAGTTAGCTTTCACATGTTTTTGGAAACACACACACACACACACACACACTCATGGAAACCTGGGAAAACCATGGCAGAATATTGATTTGACGATCAGACATTTAAAAATATAACACATTTTTCTTCATTCCTTCTATATAATCCATCCTCTTTTTGAGTATTTTAAGTTTCATTTAACAGGTTATTCATTTATGCCATAAATAGTTTTCTGAACTGTAGATTTAAAATGTGTTACAGTAATTTTTAAAAAACTAAATGAAACAAGCATTTATAATTTATATTTTTATTCTATTTAAAAAATTTTCTCTTTTAATACCTAACATGTCCACGTAGCATAGAGTAGTACTTCAAAGTACAAAGGAGACACTTAATACATTTTTTTAGGAAAATTTCATTTCTGTTAAACTTGTAAATCCTTTAACTTTCTTAAATGTGTTTAATTCCAATAGTCATAGATTATTAATATCTATATCACTTCAAAGCAAATATTTTCAACAATTTTCATGATATTTGCTAATTTTAGATGACACATTTTGCTGTCTAGAAATTTCGCCTTCATTTTCTGAGATGCAATAATTGTTTAAAACACCATGCTGTGATAATGGTATTAATAAAAAAAAAGTCATTTTCTTTTCAGATTTATACCTGCAATTTTTATGGATGATATGATTTCTTTTTTTTTTTTTTTTTTTCTTTTTTTTGCGGTACGCGGGCCTCTCACTGTTGCGGCCTCTCCCGTTGCGGAGCACAGGCTCCGGACGCGCAGGCTCAGTGGCCATGGCTCACGGGCCCAGCCGCTCTGCGGCATGTGGGATCTTCACGGACCGGGGCACAAACCCGTGTCCCCTGCATCGGCAGGCGGACTCTCAACCACTGCACCACCAGGGAAGCTCGGATGATATGATTTCTGAGACTTGTCTCATAGTACTCAGTGAGGGCAGAAGTGAATAGCGACAGATATGAAATAAGTTTGGCCATGACTTAAACAATTGTTGAATCTAGGTGATGGGTATGTAAGGGTTCAACATACTATTATATCGCTTTTGTATGTGTTAGAAATTCTCTGAAATGAAGTTTTAAAAAATATGATAGAATTTATACATTGCTACCCTGTATCACTCCATCCTTAGTTTATGCTTGCCATAAAACCGGAGCATGATAATTTCCATTCTGAAACCAGGAAACTAAAACAAAAAGGAATTGTAGTATATCTATACTGGGTTACACTACAATTATTCATATATGCAATATTTATTGGTTATTTACATCTACACATGTACAATTACACATATACCTGTATATATACATGATATACATGGATTTGCATGAGTGGTAGTGACTTACAAATGCACCTGAGTGCAATATCACATGCCATTCATCTAACCAGCAATCTAGGGGAGAATTTTAGAAGGTGGACAGGAAAGTCTCTCTTAACCAAATGCTGAAGTGTCTCCCTACTTCCCTAGTAAGGAGGAGAGAGCCATTAACACAGAGCCTTGATGCAGGTTAATTATAGTGTTCTGCCCATCTGTATCTCTCTCTCTTCTCCTCTTTGGTAATTTTTAGAAAGTAATATTCTATTCTCATTATTGAGTGGGTTTAAGTACTGTCAATAAATTCTGTCGTGTTTTTTCTTTGTCTTGAGTTAAATAACTCCTTCTTTTACTAAACATATGTTGGAGTGCACTCAAATATAAATTATATATGTACAAATAGAAATGATATTTGGATATTTCACGTATTAGCATTGCTGTGAAAATTATTCTGCTCAGTGTAGGAAATATATCAATATACCTTACAAAGTGCTTTCCGTAGTTTACCATCTGGGTAGACTACACATGACATCTACAATAAACACTCACTTTTATTGAGCATATCTGGAAATAAAGAACTACCATTGGAACAAAGCTTCAGATCTTAAACTATAATATATTTTAATATTGTCACTCTTTGTTTTTTGAAGAATTAACAATAAGAAATTTGCAATGATTCATGTAAAAGGCCAAATGTTACTTGAGACATCAAGTTTATCTTGGAAATCTAAATCTGGAAAGAGCATCACTAAATAAAACAAAAAGAAACAATAAAAAGAAATAAGAATAAAATAAGAAATAAAAGAAAGGCGAAACACTGGACAAATTGCAAACTAGTGACTTTTCTTGAAACAATCAGACAACTGAAGATTCAGGGCAAACAATCCAGTATCTGGGGAGAGATAGGTTCCTACAGGGACAAAAAAGGAAAAAAACAGACCTGAACTCTTGTATACCTGGGCAGACGATACCAGACATCCTCTAAGCCAGAAAGAAGATGCAGCTAAATATTTTTAATGCATTGCTAATGATCAAGCATGGGTGGTGTGAGATGGTGAAGTTCTGGGGGCCTCCAGCAGAAGAAGGTTTGCCCACTCTTGCAGTCTTTTCTTCTCTAAACCCACCAGGCATTTACAGGGAAGATTGGAGACAAATCTACTGAGAGAAGGAAGAGGAGCCACCAGTGAAACTCTACTCATTCCCATCAGCCCTATCCACCCCATGGAATGAAAGCCTTATTATTTAGAGCAAAGAACAAGAAAACTTAGGACTGTTGGAAACTGTGGATAGAAGAAGGGAACAAGATAAAATCATTTCTATCTGGGGGCAAGAGGCAGGAGAACCTGTAAAGCCACAGATCAGAGACTGAGGTACACAGTGCCTGCCAAAGGCTTAATCAGAGTTAATCAGAATAGCAGAGGAAGCCCCACCTTCAAATTCAGAATGATGGGTACAGAGACTGAAAGCCAGTTGAAAAGAATCAGTCTTAGAAAAGACCCAAGTACTTCTTCTGGAGGGTCCTAAATCTTTCCTGTTATCTTTTCTTCTTAACCCTTGTCATGTAATTAGTTTTTAAAAATCCCTACAACCTCTAAACTTCAGTGTGTGATTTATTGACCAAAATAAGTCATTTATTATTATGAATACATGCATTTCTCATATATTTCATGCACCTACATGGTTATTCTTCTCAATAACTATTCATACTTCAAAGATGGACATAGCCATTCAAAAATATTTATTGAGTTCCTATTACAGGCCATCCATAGTTCTAAGTGCTAAAGAGATGGTAGAAAACAAAACATAAAGCAGTATCATAATAAATAACATAAATCAATAAATAACATTGTTTCAATTAGTTATAAGTGTTATCAAGTAGGATAAGGGAGAGTGACCAGAGGCAGCAGAAGAGGCATTTTAAATTAGGTGATCAGGTGACAGTTGATAATGCCTCCGGTGCTGGGAAGGAGTCAGCCATACAAACATCTGGAAGAAAATTAGGCCAGGGAAAAAGGAAAGAAAATATCAAAGACTTGATACTGTGTGTTCAAGTAGCTCAGAAAAGTCCAGAATGGTTGGGGTATAATAGAGCGTTATAGATAATAGCACAAGTTGAGATTGGAGAACTGGGTAGGTGAGTTCCAGATCATGGAAAGCCTTGTGGGCCATGAAAAAGTGTTTGTAGTTCTGTCCAAATTTAATCAGAAGCCATTGATGTATAATTAGAGGGATGATATAACCTCATTTAGGCTTGGAAAAAATAATACAGTTCTTCTAAGGACTATGTAATAAAGGAGAATAAGATAAAAAAAACTATTGTAGTAAATCAGGTAAGACATAACTAAGGACAAGGAAAATTATCCATTCTACAGATTAAGCATGTAATGACATTATTCTAGCTCTGGGGATAAATGCAAACAAGACCAGACTAATTAATACCTCCTTTCTAAATTATGTCATGAATCTTCCAAGCAGAATTTGCTCTTTTACACAAGTTTCCATTACTTTTCATATAAATGTCTTATCATATATAATTCTTATGGATAGGGCTTCTTATGGACAGGACTGTTTATTTAAACATCAGTATATTTTCTACACTTTTGTCCCCAAACCAAGCAAAAGTAGAAGTATTTCAGAATATATATTTTTAATTTTAAATAAGGAATGCTGGTGAAAATTCTTAAATTAACTGTAATCATGACTGAGCCAGACAGAGTCAAATGGTGCTTAGGGCAAATAATATTATAACAAAATTCCATCCTTGCTAATCCAAAGTAATTCAATTGACTAGGTAAAAGCTGATATATATTTTACATGTACTGTCCATATATGATAAAGTAGGAAGGTAAAAATTGCTAGATTTTTGGGGGGCTTACAAAGCTTTTTATAAAACCATAATGGTTAGGTTTCAGAAAAGCCAAGCGTGTCTTGAAATCGATTCAAATAATTTGTACTTTGGCCTACAGTGAGTGGTGGAGCCAGTATTTGAACTCAGTTGATTCAATTCTTGAAATATTTATCATGTATAAAAATATCTTCATATTAATTCTACTATTTCTACTCAGTGGTATTTTAGCATGTGATAACATACAAATTAATATTTTTCTTTTGCATGTATATGAATAGAATGACGTGGCTGATTCAAATAAATAGTGAATTGGTATAGGGAAAAAAACTGTATTTGTCAAATTCTCACATTAAATGAATGGAATAAAGAATGAATCAGCAACTGTGAAAATACTGGAGGTTGGTTTGAAATTACATGTCTTGTGAAAGTGAGAGAATTGACAATATTTTCAATTAGTTTTCACAGCAAGAGTCCTTGGGCAAATCTATATCGTTGGGTTCATATGCTAAGTTCGATGTTTTTATTGCAAAACAAGACACTGCTTCAGAAAACTTTAGGCTGTGTGCCCTAAGAGCAGCTTTACAGAGATGTGTACTGATTCCTTGAGACTGTTTACTAGTATCAAAGTATAATATTCATTAATGATACATTAACTTATTCAGAAACTATTACCACATCACACTTTCATACAAAATTATAGCAACAATATAATTAACTAGGCAAAATTTTTGATAGATATCCCTCAACAATGAATTCAAGAAAGAGTTCTTAAATTTTTATACAGAAATAAAACCAGTTATGTATTTCTGTTCACATGTAACTTTTATATTCAAGTAATTCTGATAATTTCTGTGATTCTAAGAGCTAACTCTACTTACTTAGACTGATATGTAAGTGTTCAGGTTTGGGGATTATTATTATTTTTTAATTTATTTAATTTATTTATTTCATTTTTGGCTGCGTTGGGTCTTAATTGCTGCATGCAGGCTTTTCTCTAGTTGCGGCGAGCGGGGACTACTCTTCGTTGCGGTGTGCGGGCTTCTCATTGCGGTGGCTTCTCTTGTTGCGGAGCATGGGCTCTAGGCACACGGGCTTCAGTAGTTGTGGTGCGTGGGCTCAGTAGTTGTGGCTCACCGTCTCTAGAGTGCAGGCTCAGTAGTTGTGGTGCACGGGCTTTGTTCTCCACGGCATGTGGCAGCTTCCCAGACCAGGGCTCAAACCCGTGTCCCCTGCATTGGCAGGCAAATTCTTAACCACTGAGCCACCAGGGAAGCCCTTTGGGAATTATTTTTCAATGCCAGTTGAATGGGCCTCTTTGTAGCTGGTTTAGAGGTATTAAATTAGGTATCAGTCCTTATATGTTGCTACTATTGAAAAACTAAGCACAGACACTGGTCATTGTTGCCGTATATCACAGTTAAAATCTATAAGTAGATATTGTGTACCAAGAGATACCCAAGTGGTCACTAAAGTGTCAAACATATTCCTCTTTGTCCAGTAGCAACTCTACCTACTCAAAATAATCAGTGTTATTACAGTTTTTTAAAACAATAAATTATCTTTTAAAGAGACGTAAACAAAGAAAAATATCTCATATATTTATCCAAGTTACTATTTCTGATGCTTTTCATACCCTATTTCCATCTGATATTATTTTCTTACTGCCTAAAGCACTTTCTTTCATTTTTCTTGGAGTGTGAGTCTACTGGTGATGAATTCTTCTAGCTTTTGTTTTTTAAACATCTTAATTTTGCTTTCATTGTTTAAAGATAGCTCTATCAAGAGTCACACAAGGTACTATGTACACCTTAGCTACTGCTTGGTATAATGTGCAGTAGTCCCCTACTATGTGGCATGAACTATCCAGTTTTGCAAGGGCCAGATATATACTAAATGCATCCTTTAAATCTTTAAGTGTGACACCAACATGTGTCATTCCTTTGAGATACAACATTGCTTTTTATTTATTACCTGGACACATGGAAGGGGCAGTTTCAGAGGCTTCCACATGAATTTTCCTACTATAGTAGCGCTCGTCCCACTGAAGGTATGTTGTTGACATCCAAGCACGTCCATTGAAATTATACATGTGGAACCTGAAGAAATGACTAGAAGGCAAATCCATGTACACCATGGACACATTTTGACACAGATCTGGGTTAAAACTCCAGTTATTATCTAATTCCCGTGTGTGCCATGTATCCAAGAGCTCTCAAAAAAACTTGGAAGTCCACTTTCCCCAATGTATGATTGCCTTGGGAAATGGCCATAGGTTTCTTGGAAGACTGGGAAGATCACAGCTATTTACTCCTTTTCTGGTCTTGCAAGTTCCTTCTAATGGGGACTGGTCCTCCCCATCAGATAGAACTGGTGTAGGTATGAAAACATGGGCAACGTGTTGGCTTCAGCACCTCCATTTAAAAAAAATTATTTATTTATTTATATATATTTTTGGCTGCATTGGGTCTTAGTTATGGCATGCGGGGATCTTTCCTTGTGGCGCACAGGCTGTTCATTGTGGTGTGCGGGCTTCTCTCTAGTTGTGGCTCATGGGCTCCAGAGCACATGAGCTCTGTAGTTGCGGCACATGGGCTCTGTAGTTGCGGCACATGGGCTCTGTAGTTGTGGCACATGGGCTTAATTGCCCTGTGGCATGTGGGATCTTAGTTCCCCTACCAGGGATCGGACTGGCATCTCCCACATTGTAAGATGGATTCTCAAGCACTGGACCACCAGGGAAGTCCCAGCACCTCCATTCTTAATATCTTCTGATTATATACTAAGAAATACTATTTTGACTGTCCATCACTTTAGTTCCTGGAGACGCCAGGTACTGAGTTATCGGTACCTGCTGATCATACTCCTGATTGACACACCTATTTCTTTGAGACTTCTGATCCATTTTGCCACAGTTTGTTATGATAGTTCTGGCACCTCTACTCTGTTTAATGTGAACTGTTTATTACTTGTGGACTATTTATTACTTTTGTCACTTTATCCAAGTTTCCAAGAGCCATCAGAAAAGCATAATAGAGCTGTCACCAGGGTCTTTGCCAGTGTTTTGGATCTTGTATAGTGTTTACAATCATTTCTATCCAACTTTCCATTCCACCTTTCTTGTTCTAGCGTACAGGATCCATTCTTGGGCTGAGATTTGAGCCTAATTATTGTTTTTTTTTTTTTTTTTGCGGTACGCGGGCCTCTCACTGTTGTGGCCTCTCCCGTTGCGGAGCACAGGCTCCGGACGCGCAGGCTCAGCGGCCGTGGCTCACGGGCCCAGCCTTTCCGCGGCATGCGGGATCTTCCCGGACCGGGGCACGAACCTGTGTCCCCTGCATCGGCAGGCGGACTCTCAACCACTGCGCCACCAGGGAAGCCCGAGCCTAATTATTATACCATGGGGCAGGGGGGACAATCCCTGTAGTGGGAAAGCATTTATCTTGTAAGATATCTGCCGAATTTGAGTGTTCTGCCTTTTCTTCCAGCAAAAGGGTCTCTCTCTTCTAACAAGGGAGGGTGGGCCATATTTGAAGATTCAGTCGGTACAGGAGAAACTGAGGATTCAATGTTCTCAAATGCATCTATCAAGTTATTCTCATACCAGATCAAAGGGCCCCATTCCTTCCCTGTCAAGTGACTCTAATGTGAGACTTTCCTGAATGTCTGCCACTCTCAGAATTATTACACCTGGTACTCAGCTGTGTCTGATTACGGGCTGTAAGACATGAGGATCTATTTAAATACTGTGAAGTCTCTCTCTCACACTTGGCTTTAAATTACTGATTAATTATCTAGGCTTGTTTTTCCAGTTTTAAATGAGTTGGTCATGCTGAGAAATAGCCATCCAGTTCTATAGTTGTTATTACTTCCATACCTTTCAAATTCCTGAGAGGGTGCCTGTATCCCATCCCAATTCAAACAAGTAAAAGTCTTTGGAATCACACTGTTATGGTTGCCAGGAACTTTTATTACTTCACCTACCACAGGAATGGGGTACTTCTTACAATCAGCTGACATGTGATGCAAACCCAGAACCTCATGCTCTGAGTCTGCTTTCTAGGGCCATTCACAGCACCAAGTGCCTTACATCATCTTCCCTAGAAACACAGCAAAAGATGGGAATTCCTGTTTATGTGGTTTACTGGAGGATTGCTCTCAGGACAAAGGGACTTGCTCCATAGTCAGTCTGCCTTGAAGCAAGAAGCTGCCTGCCATCTTACAGCAAGGTCTCCCCAGGTGGGAACTGGAGTGAGGAAGGCCCTCTGAGTGAGGTGGTTCCCTTTGGCTTAAGGAAATTTTTTGGAAAAGGAGACAGCTGTGAATTGCTAACAGACAACACTAACAGACTGATAGGTGCCCTAATAGTACAAGGGGTCCTACCAGAATCCACGGCAGGAAGTTTAACGCCATGAAATTTCTGTGCGTTTCTTGAGGCTGTTGCTTTTAAGACATCAATTACACTCAAGAAATGTTTACTGAGCGCTTACAATATGATAAATTTTGTGATAGGCAGAGTTCTCTATTCTTAAAGCATTAGACATCTAGAACAAAAGAGTAGATAGGTACTCCAGTTACCAAAACGTAGGGCAGAATGTGGAAATTGCCTTAGTTCTAAAGTAAAGGGAGAATAGATCAAAGAAGCATTTATTTTAGAGAAATGCTTTCATAAGTATAATAGCTAGGGGTTTTCCTGATATTGTGACATATAAGAAAACTTGCTGTCCTTCATTGTGAAATTAATATATGCCTCTATGCAATTTAGTTCTATAATTATTAGACATCAGGCTCTGTGGATATAAAAGTATAAAGGGTAAGACAGTCTCTGACTTTAGGAAGTTTAGATTAATGTCAACATTACATTTTGAAGGACTTTTTTTTTATTTAACTGAAAAGTGAAAATAAAGTGGTTATAATTAGCAAAATTTTCCTAATTAAAGTTTTTGTTTGTTTTTTTAAACAAAGGATCTCTTAGTTTCTAGAAAGGAAGTGAAGTTTACTTGGAGTTTAAGCTAGTAAGAATGGCTGAGGGACTCTAAACCTTGAATTCCTTGTATACATTTCTTATTTTTCTTTGTATATTCTAACAATTACTTGTTAAACAGTATTGAAATGAAATACCAATATTCCACTACCCCCAAACTTTAGTGAAATATAGTTTTGTGTAGTGATATTAGGAAAGTGCAAGTATCAGGGACGTATTTGACTTGGAAAAAAAAGGTTAATGTAGAATATAATAGGCCTAGAGCAGGGTAAGACAACTCAGAGGAAGCAGAGGCTTAGAGAAATTTTATATAATTATACTGATTTTTATTTTCTTCTAAATGATTGTTATAACTTTGGAGGCTCCTCTCCCTTTAAGAACTCTATAAAGAGCATGCATGGGTATTATGATATTTGTTTTTTAAAGCAGACTATTGCCTTAGAAGTAAATTATCTTTTCCAAGTGTGTGTAGATATTTGATGTTAGCTGATATGACAGCTGAGATAATACAATTTCCACCTCAAAGCTTTTTATAAGAACTATTGCCTCATGAAATTAAAATGTCCATGATTTCTCAGGACAGTTTTAGAACTAGTATTTTTAATTATTGTACAAGCAACAGGTTATTCTCTCTCCCATGTATCTTGTCAATCTTTGTTGATAGATGTCAATTCAAAAGTATATGAGTTTGGATTGAAGTCAGTCTCCATTTCATGTTTGCATTTGAATTTAGGTCTGTCACAAGTGATAAAGAGTGACAAATGTGACATTGCCATGTTGAAAGATCATTAAATGTCACTCTGCCCTAGCAGCCAAATGGCTGGCAGAAAGTCAATGATGCAGACTCAGTGTGGAGCGTGGAGAGTGGAGATGGATCTAGGGCAGCACAGAATCATGCAAGCTGTGAACAATCAATCAATCATTTCATTCAGAGGAAGGGTGAAATGAGACTTGATGGAAATACTGTGTGAGTACCTACAGCGGTGGACATCTAGCTTGTACGCGCTTTGATTTACACCTATAACCATCTAGTCGCCAGCACCTAGACTCATAGGCTGGGAAAACTACCTATTTGATCAATTTACTTGAAAATCTCCTTGACTTTAGATGTTCTTTATGCACCTTACATCTTAAACAACTTTCCTAGCTCCAGAACACAGACGGCCTGAAGTGATTCTGGTGTACAGTCAACCTATTAGAGGTACAATTTATACACCCCAATAAAGAAAGCACTAAATCTGCCTGGCAATGCTATTTCACTTCTTCAGTGGCTTCCCACCATTTGCGTATAATTTATTTAGTTTTCCACTTTACTTGCTGCGCTGCCATTTCTATGAATTGATTCCCTAAAGTTGCTAAATATAAATTGTACTTAAAACAGTGTGGAGGTGCTTACCCAATATTAATATTTATTTTCAAAAAGCTTTTAAAGACATAACGCAACTATAGAGCACTTTTTATATGTTTATCCAGTAATTTACACCAATTGCATTTTAAATGTAAGCTGGAAAATAAAAAGCATAGCCATTGACTACTAGTCGGTATCCGTTAGACTGATAAATCTGTTTAATCTAGTTCACTTCCATTTGATGAAAATGGAGAGTATAAAATACACAAACTGAGGAATGAAGTGAGAGGCATTACGAGAGGAGATGGTTGCATTAGTGAACTCTTTCTGTATTCATATATTTGACTCAGGGTATTTTAGCATGAGTTATGAGTGTGTCAGTATAAGTGTACTGAGAATAATATTATCTGTTTCAAGTCATAACCATATTTTAAAATCTTTACTAGACTGTACAGGTAGCAGATATTCTAAATCAAATTCAGATAGCTATATTCTGAGGTAGAGTTAGAAACTCATTTTTTCCTAAAACTTATGTCAATGAGATTCATAGATTTGGGCAGTGTTCATTCAGCAATATTCAGTTGAATGAAGCCATCCAGTCCCTTTGGCAGAATTATCACTAAAGATGGAAATAATTGGATGGATATTTTAGCCTAATGTCATCAACAATTAAAATTACCCACTCAAATTCTCATGTTCCAATTTCTGGGGAGCAACAAGTGTTGTTTTGACTGATAATTATATTCCCATCTAGATTTTCCTACAGGAAGAGGGAAGAATGTCTAGGTGGCATGCTATTGTCCAGGTTTTTTTGCAATTATGTTTTTATTTGAGGATCCATACATGGCATCCTGATTAAGTTCAAATGAATATTTTAGCATAATATGCCTATTTTTAAAGAAGCAGTTATCCATATTGCCTTCATATTGTCATTAGATATCTACCTGCATCTGAATCCACCTTCCTTTTCAAACAGCATGCTGTGGGGTGTGTCTCTCATATCAGATACTAGACCCTCTCCTTGTTCTGTGATTTCTATCCCCATTTATCACTACAAAGATACTTCTTTTGGCAATTCCTCTCTTCTTACATCTTTTCTTTTCTATCTCCCCCCAGATCATTCCCTCTCTATATTATTTCCCAACTAAGAAACATGAGAATCTCCAGTCACTCTTCACCTCTCCAAGCAACACTACTTTTTCTCTCTTCCTTCTTTCAGGTTACATTTCTCAGGAGTTTTCATTAGAGCTCTTCATTTTTTCATCTCCCCATCATTTCTTTTTTTAAAAAAATATTTGAAACATAGCATACCTTCTGAAGAGCCTACAATTCTATGATCAGTTAAAAGAACACAAAAATTAGTGTTCCCAACAGCTAGCTGAAAGAGTTAGCTACCAGGACTTAGAAGTACCTGTGTGTGTTTTACCATTGCATTTCTTCTCTTGCCTCTAGAGGTAATCACTGTCCCAAACTTTATTTCAATTTGTATGTAATTAAATGATATATGGTTTCGTTTTCTTGCTTTTTACACTCATCTGAACAGAATCATATGACACGTAATCTTCTATGGTGTGTGTCTATCAATCAACATTATGTTGTATTATGTTATCTGATTCATCAATGATGATATCTTTAGCTGTAGTTTATTTACTTTCACTGTTGTATGACTACATCTCTGTGTGAACATAGCACAGTTTATGTATCCATTGATATTGTTGATGGAAGAGGCGATTTTTAAAACTTCAAATTCTTCGATACCCCACCCAGCCCAGCTAAGATCTATGTTCTCTCCCCTCTATTCTGGGCAGGTTTTATCTGCTACGGCAAATAGATTATGACAGAAAGGAAGCTTTCCTTCCAATTGTAGGTAATATGTGACCATAGAACTTGCATCTTGTTCACTTGGAGCAATTGTGCTTATTACTCTAAGATGCAATTTTAGTAGCCCAACTACCCTGACGTTACCATGGTGGAAACTAAACATATAGACACTCTGGTCAACAGTTTCAACTGATACCAGCCTTCCAGTAAAATCCACATCAAGGAACGAAACACATGAGTGAAGTGACCTAGGACCCTGCAGACCAGCCCATCTACCAGTTGAATGCTACCAAGTAACCTCTGTCAATGATGCATGGAACAAAAAGATCATCTAGCCAAGTTCTGTTAAAATCTCTGATCCCAAATCATGAGATCAACAAAACGACTGTTGTTTTAAGCCACTAAGTTTGGGGATAGTTAGTTTCGCTGCAAAAAATAAATGGAAAATAATTTTTGCACCTGGAAGTGGGATGATGCTATAACAAAACCTAAACTTGTTATGGGTTAGGGGGGCAGTCAAGGACCTGAAGGGACTCTATTGATGAGAGTTTGTGATAAAGTGAGAAACATGTATAGGAAGGTAGAGAAAAGAGGGCTCTTATTATATAGTTGTGGAATTTTGGCAACAGTGTTGCCTGCAGTAATATGAAAAATAGGAAATCTTCCAAAGGACCTCAGTGATCTAGTAAAGCGATTTCTGGGCTGAATATTAAAGTTGTCACTTGCCTTCTTCCATTTTGCTTATCTTTGCTTAAAGAAAGGGATAGAAGAATGAGAGATATAACTTTAGTTTTTGAGTAGAATTTGGATGAAATGTTAAGGGCCCAGCACAGCTTTTTCAACCAGAAAAGGGTTCCCCAAAGAGTGAAAGTCTCAAGGAAAAAATTAAATGCAACTCACTGTCAAATTGTCATCTCAGTGTGAAGATGGAGCCAAAGTGGCAACTATAAAAACCTTTTTAAAACCTTAGAAAGATTCAAGCTGATGCTTCAAAGACCCTTTCAGATAGACAAAGGCCTTCTATGGATCTCAAGATAGGCCCCACAGGTCTTATTTGTTAAATGAAAGGGCTTCTAAGAACCTTCTGAGCACTTTCCAACTGCAGCCTTATAAAATGCCCAAAGTAGAGAAAAACTTATCTCAGAGAGATCTGTGGATATGTCCTTTGACGGGTGGAATGGGTTACAGGGGGATACATAATACACTCGTGCATTTTATAGGAGTATATCAATTTGGTCTGAACGGCATGGAGAAAATAATTAGACTCCTAAATTTCAATGGGAAGAAAGCATGTTAAGAAAACTATTGAACTGAAAACACAGCTTCTTTCTCTTTCTTTCTTTCCTTCTTTCTTTCTTTCTTTCTTTCTTTCTTTCCTTCTCTCTCTCTCTCTCTCTCTCTCTCCCTCTCTCCCCCCCCCTCTTTCTTTTTCTTCTTTTGGAAGAAGGACTCAGAATATGGAATCAAGAGCCCAGAGGGCAAAATTAAGAATCATAAAAATTCATTTCCAGGAAGCAGTTTTGAACCCTGTACAAAGATTTGGCAACATGTGCCCAGCTGTTTTTCAGAATTGCTCTGAACGAGTGACTTCTGTGTGCATGCATGGTCCTATTTTTGGAGAGGGGTTTCTACTAAGGTGACCCTGTGTCATTCGTACAGGTTAGATAATTCGTTTCTAGTTCATAGCTCTTTAGATCTGAGAAACTGGATGTGAGGACCCTCATCTGTACCTAGATTTGACGTGAATGAATATTCTAATCCTTGAGTCCAATCTTACGCCATAATGTGATGTGACTTTTGAGAGTGTTTTTGGCAGGAATTACTTCATTTTGCATTTGGGAGTATGTGAAATTTATAGCCAGATGTATACATTGACATATTTTTGACAGACCTCCTAACAAGATGTGTAGTTCATGTTCCCTGCCCTTGAATCTGAGTGGTCTTGTGTCAGTTTCAACCTACAGATTATAATAGAACTACTTTCAAAGTTAGAGCACACAAAATCACGTGGCTTCCATCTTGCCCCTGGATTACTTTCTCCTGGAGTTTTGACCACATGTAAGAAGTTTGAAAACTTAGAGACACGAGGCTGGAGAGATTGCATGCAGGTACTCTGATCAAAACATCTGAGCCCAAATTTCCCCTATCCCTACTAAAGGGCATGGTGAGTAAGTGAAGACAGCCCTTCCATCATCTGAATAACATCATATAACCTCAGTCAGTGACACATGGAAATAATGAATCACCTAGCTGAGCTCTGCTGAGTTTCCAATTTCCCTCTCCCACAATATTCAATCCTTTCACTCTAAAATATTTCACAAATCCACTACCATTTCTTCCTCTCAAAGAGGGTTTCTTTAACTTCAATGCTTAAAATATTCGGTTCTTCTTTATTCTCTCTCAACCATACTTTATCTCAATCCCCTATTTTATCTCTTCAAAGCAGCTATAACTATCTGAATTTACATTATCTAATTATTTACTTATCTCTGTGTTCATTATCTGCCTAATGAAATATAATTTTTCCAAGGGCAAGCATTTTCTTGTTCTTATTTATTTATATTATTCTTAAGCCAAGAAGAATAGCTTGTACTTTTGTAGATGCTTTATAAGAAAACACTGAATAGATGAATAAAGGAACTTCCACGTCATCACCTGCTTCACCCGCAGAACACTTTAGTAATTTTTTAATGAGTGTCTTTACTTTTACATTGTCTTGCATCAAATCACCATTATGTCTTGCTTGGGAAGATTCCAAAGCTACCTGACAGATATTTTCTTCTTTTTTCAAACTTTTACCTTAAAATTGATTTTCCTCAAGGACATATTCATAGACCAAAACAAACTCATTAAATCTATGCTAGGAACATTTAATTTAAACAAATATCAAAATTCTTAACCATCATTTGAAAGATAGTGCATGATTTCTCCCTTTTATCCTTCAGGTCTGTGCTTAAGAGTTCTCCCAGGGAGGTTCTTACCACCATCAATCCATCTGCAAAAAAACCCTGTATTTTTCATCCATTTCGGGTGTCCAGAACAGTGCTTAACACATACTTAGTAAATAATGGCACTCTATAAATAGTGAATGAATAAATGTATCAATCAAGGAACTGATCAAATCTAATCAACATGTACACAAAGAATGACTTCATATGAAAGATATGTATAGCCCAATAGCATTTTTCCCTCAAAACTCCATTGAGGGCTTCCCTGGTGGCGCAGTGGTTGAGAGTCCGCCTGCCAATGCAGGGGACACGGGTTCGAGCCCTGGTCTGGGAAGATCCCACATGCCTCAGAGCAACTGGGCCCGTGAGCCACAACTACTGAGCCTGCGCATCTGGAGCCTGTGCTCCGCAACAGGAGACGCCGCGACAGTGAGAGGCCCGTGCACCGCGATGAAGAGTGGCCCCCGCTTGCCGCAACTAGAGAAAGCCCTCACACAGAAACGAAGACCCAACGCAGCCAAATAAATAAATAAATACATAAATTTAAAAAAAAAAAACTCCATTGAAATATTAGTATATTATGTTTATATATCCAACTTAAAAATGCTGGGTGATTCAATCCATGTACTTCTTAAATCCACAGGATGTGGAAAAGAGAAAACATTTGCTAAAAGGCAATTAATACAGAGTTTAATACATTCATCTTTAAGCAACATTTCACTATTTCTTGTATATGTAGCAGAAATATTACAGGAATAGATACGACAGAGGCTTCCTGATTTTAAAAAATCAAATCTGTTTATAGGAAAGCTCTATATCTAAATTTAAATAACTCCTTGCATTTACTGACCTTCTGCTCTAGTTAGATTATTTATCTTATATTGTTTCCTACACAGAATTAAGTTAATTTTCATCACTGTTCTTACTGTCTCAGTAATTAGAGATCAAACTACTAATTAGGGTAGTATGAAAGGTCATAAAAGTTTGAGAATTTTCTAGATAACAATTTTTATTCTTCCTATACATTTACTTTGTTCCATTTCAAGACATCTTACATGATCAAATTCCATAATTTTATTTTACAATTGCAAAATCTCAAAATGTACACTCACATATTCATTTATTTAACACTTATTTGTTAATTATTTAATATGTGTCTGGCATGATACATGTGAGGGACAGACACAGACACCATCTCAGGCCTAATGGTCATGATAGATCAATGAGGAGACCATCACTAAGTAAACCATACACATAATTCTATAAATCATGATTAAGTGGCAGGAAGAAAAACTACAGGTTGCAGTGAATATGTACAAATTAACCAAGTCTGAGGACTCAGGTAAGTCCTCCATGAGTAAATAACATTTAACCCAAGGCCTGGAAAATAACCTGGTGTCATACAGGTAAGAGGCTGGGTAGGGGGATGGGAGTGGAAATTCAGACTGTGCCCCAAGCAGCAGGAAAGCATGGAAGAAAATCTATGCGTTTATTCTCTAAAGCATTTCCTATGAATGCCCAGGTTTCTTCAAGTCTTGTATCTCATATAACCTCTTAAATATAAAGTATTTGTTATTTATTGTCTATCTATTAATAAAACATTTCTTCCATGTGTCTTTGAATAATACATTTTTTATGACCACAAGTTTTGTAGTATACTATGCTTTCTTCTTTAACACATAATTTTAAGATTCCTTTTTATTTCTAAAGAGACTTGTAGGAAATTACGATTTTATTTCCATCACTTTTTAAGTGAAGATTCTAACTTTGCTCCCAATGATTGAATACATCGGTCATCTGTGGCCTGCCTTCTTTCTTGCCAGGTAGATGATTTATCACTTGAGTAGTTAACCTATTTTCACTAAGAACAGAAATGGTGCCCATCAGTACAACAGTGTACTGGTGGTGGAAACCCTACATAAATAATGAACAACTCACAACAGAAACTGCTTGTTCAGCCTTATTCTTTCTAAGTCTAACGAGAAAGGTCAAGTACCCATCACGTGCATTTGGAATTTATTTTTTGCTAGCCCTTCCCATGAAAGTGCATGCCAAGAATATTCACTTTCCCAATCTCCACACTAATATCTACAGTAATAGCACCACTCCTTCTATTTTCCTCTTTATTGAACTTCTTCCTAATTTTATGTTCCAGCTTTTCTAGTATAGCTTAATTTTCAAAATGGCCTTCTTTTATTCTTTGTTACTATAAAAATGATGGCATATGAATATGCCATAAATAGACAGTATCAGTAAATTCATGTCCTTTCGTTCATTTTTAACCGGCATACTAGGTGTTCAGCATGTCTTGGTCTCCTGGTCATTTTCTTTCTTTCCTGACTCATCTGTTGAATGATGAATTGTTGATATTTATCTTCTGTTCTCTAATCTGCTACACCCTGCTGTCTTCTAATGAATTTAGCATACCTTTGTATATTTCCTTATAGCCATACTTTAAATTTTCAGCAATATGGCTGCTAAAATTTTATAAAATAGTGTTTGGCACGTGTCAGGATTCTCTGATTTCTGAGCTCTTCCTTAACTTCTTTTAATATAATTATTTAAAAGCTATTAAATTGCTAATAATTTTATTTCTCTTCTATGTATATAGACAGGTTGTTTTAAAAAAAACCTCAATAATTAAGCTACAGACACTTGACCATATTTTAAAATCACATCCTTCTTTTCTTTCTTCTTTCTTTTTCCAGGCACTTGTGCTAATTTCTGGGTATGTAGAGATGGATAAAATCAAATAATTCCTGCCATCAGGTAGTTTATAGTCCATTAAAGAAGGAAGATGCATAAATGAATAAATGAAGCAGAAATATAGTAGATTTATACATGGAGCTGAGTGGTGAAGGATGATTAAATGCCCATCTGTTAAATGATACATGGAAAGGACATTCCAGGCAGAAGGAGAAAAACAATCAAAAGCAGAATTGTATGTTGGTATCAGCAAATATGTTAGCATGTCTTATCAGGAAAAGAAGAATGAATATAAGGCAGCCTAGATTCACTACTTCATGGCTAGAAGCTCACATTTTGTTTTACATGATGAGAAGAGAAGATTTTGAAGAATATTAATTCGGGGTAGAAGAAGATCACATTTGGACTTTAGAAAATGAAATTTTGTTTCTCGTTTTTTAAAGTCCTGAAAATATCCTACATTCTTTGTCCACTTTTTACAGACCTCTTTCTCCATTTTTTTTGACCTTGGTATCAATTGATAAATAGCTCTTCTCCTATTGATAGGTATTTATTTTGCTGTGATTTTATTCAGACATTTTTGTTTTATGTTCATCATACTCCCCATGTTTTATGTTCTTTACAGCTACTTCATAGCCTAAAATGAAAGCTTTGTTTGACTTGCTTTCTTTGCCATCACCTTGAGTAAAATTTGAATATATTTTTCTATTTGGTCTTTGACTTCTAAAACTTCACTTGTTAAGACTTTATTTTTTAATCCAGTTTTAGGTTCACATCAAAATTGAAAGGAAGGTACAGAGATTTTCCATATACCCCCTGCCTCCACACATACATAGCATCCTCCATTAACAACATTCCCACCAGACGGTACATTTGTTGCAGCAGATAAACATACATTGACACATCATTAACACCCAGAGTCCATAGTTTACATTAAGGTTCATTCCTGGTGTTGTACATTCTGTGAGTTTTGACAAATGTATAATGACATATATCCACCATCACAATATCATACAAAGTATTTTCACTTCCCTAAAACTCCACTGTACCCTGCCTATTCATCTCTCCCCCACTCTCACCCCAGCAACCACTAATCTTTTAATTTTTTTTCATAGTTTTGCCTTTTCCAGAATGTCATATAGTCGGAATTATAACAGTATGTAGCCTTTTCAGATTGGCTTCTTTCACTTAGTAACATGCATTTAATGTTTCTCCATGTCTTTTCATGGCTTGAGGGCTCATTTCTTCTTAGTACTGACTAATATTCCATTGTCTGGATGTACCATAGTTTATCCATTCACCTACTGAAGGATATCTTGTTTGCTTACAAGTTTTGGCAATTATGAGCAAAGCTCCTATCAACATCTGTGTGCAGGTTTTTGTGTAAACATAAGTTTTCAACTGCTTTGGGTAAATACCAAGGAGTGTGATTACTGGATCATATGGTTAGAGTATGTTTAGCTGTGTAAGGAACTGCCAAACTGTTTTTCTGAGTGCCGAGACCATTGCGCATTACCACCAGCAGTAACTGAGAGTTCCTGTTGCTCCACATCCTTGCCAGCATTTGTCGTCGTCAGTGTTCTGGAGTTTGACCATTCTAATAGGTTTGCAGTGGCATCTTATTTTTGTTTTAATTTTCATTTCCCTGATGACATATCATATGGGGCAACTTCTCATATGCTTATTTACCATCTGTATACCTTTGTTGTTGAGGTGTTTGTTTAGGTCTTGGGACTCTTTCTAAATCAGGTTGTTTGTTCTTTTCATTGTTGAGCTTTTTTTTTTTTTTTTTTTTTTTTTGCGGTACGCGAGCCTCTCACTGTTGTGGCCTCTCCCATTGCGGAGCGCAGGCTCAGCGGCCATGGCTCACGGGCCCAGCCGCTCCGCGGCATGTGGGATCCTCCCGGGCCAGGGCACAAACCCATGTCCCCTGCATCGGCAGGCGGACTCTCAACCACTGCGCCACCAGGGAAGCCCTCATTGTTGAGTTTTAAGAGTTCTTTGTATATTTTGGATAACCATCCTTTATCTGATGTATCTTTCTCAAATATTTACTCCCAGTATGTGGTTTGTCTTTTCATTCTCTTGATATTACCTTTCACAGAGCAGACGTTTTTATGTTTTAATGAAGTTCAGCTTATCAACAATTTGTTTTATAGATTTTATCTTTGGTGTTGTATTTTAAAAGTCATCACCATACCCAATTGAGTTTATTCTTATATTATCTTCTAGAAGTTTTGTAGCTTTGCATTTTACATTTAAGTCTGTGATCCATTTTGAATTAATTTTTGTGAAGAGTGTAATGTGTGACTAAATTCTTTTTTTGCATGTGGATGTCCAGTTGCTCAAACACACTTTGTTGAAAAGACAATCTTTGCCCCAGTGTATTGCCTTTGCTTTTTTGTCAAGGATCACATGACCATATTTATGTGGGTCTATTTCTGGGCTCTCTATTCGCTTCCATTGATCTGTTTGTCTACTCTTCCACCAATACCACACTGTCCTAACTCCTTGTAGCTTTACAGTAAGAACTGAAGTCAGGTAGTGTCAGTCATCCAACTTCATTCCCATTTAATAGTGTGTTGGCTATCCTGAATATTTTTTTTAGTTGGTATTACAGTAAGTCCCCTGCATATGAATGAGTTCCGCTCTGAGATTGTGTTCCTAAGTCCAATTTGTTCATTAAGTCCAACAAAGTTAGCCTAGGTACCCAACTAACACAATTGGCTATGCAGTACTGTACTGCAATAGGTTTATAATACTTTTCACACAAATAATACATAAAAAACAAACACAAAAAATAAAGAAAACAGTTTTAATCTTACAGAAGAGTACCTTGAAGAGTACAGTAGTGCAGTACAACAGCTGGCATATAGTGGCTGGCATCGAGTGAACAGGCAAGAAGAGTTACTGACTGGAGGAGGGAGAGGAGGTGGGAGACGGTAGAGATGAAGTATCGTCAGCAATAGGAGACAGAAGGCAAGCTGCCATTTCCCTCACGCCTGATGATGGAATGCACATTCGCATCTCTGAAAGTGCTCAACTCGTAGGTTCGTATGTAGGGGACTTACTGTATTATTATTTTATTATTTGGGTTTTTTTATCCTGTTTAATTCAATGCCAGGTAAAAATCATGAAAAGTCCTTTGGGATTTGTGGAGATCAGGGATTATGGAAGTGAATTTAAATCTACTTTTTCCTTACCTCAAGGGTGTAGCCCTTTGAGTCCCCAGCTTAACATGGCGAGGGTTCTTACAATTCCCACCCTAGATTTAAATTATATTTCTATTTTTAACACTTACTCCATGAGACTTTGAACTACAGCCTGCATTTGCTGGCTTGTCAGGACTGATAGGACAAAAATATTTGTATGCTCAAGTATAATGCCTGCATTACTTTCTTAAGTTTCCCTGAGAATTTGGCTTGGCCCTATCCTATTAGCCTGAAAGCTCTTCTGAATGCATTCAATCATCAACAATATTTACCCAGCAGTTTTACTGTTTTCCTTGTAAAAGTTGGTCCTAATAAAGAACTTGATCTAAGTTATTAGAAACAGAAGTCCTCACCTCTGAATCTCTAGTACTTTATAGAGTACTTGACACAAATTAAACACTTCATAATGAAAAAATGAATTGTTGAGGAGTGCTTTTATCAATCATTTTTGGGACTTAGTCACAAATTACACATTTCATAATTGAATGAATTTGAAATGTTACTTTTAAAATTCTGAAAATGAATAACTTTTAGAAAATAAGCATCTCTGCCTCAGGTGAAACTTTAAACTAAAAGCCTTCTGTTAACTCTTGAAGCAATTTTTCCATGGGTAAAATTCCCCAGTATGAAGCTTTCTAAAACCAACTTTCATGATTCTTGCTAATGCACATCAGCTGAAATTTAGATTTGGTAAAGTAACACTTAACAGAGCTTATTATTTATAAATGAAAAAACCAGTTGATGTTTAAACATCAATTTGATGAAAACATATTGGAGCTCAATGTCAGTTTCCTTAAGTACTTTTCAAATACTTAAAGGAAGCATTTAATTTTTGGCACTGAAGTCAGTTAAGTCTTTTGTATACATGGATAAAAATAGATAATTCATGAAATTGCAATGAGACTTCTTTAAAGCTGCTTAAAAGTTTATATCAAGAATACTCCATAGAATATTGTGATTCTATTAAAATATCAGAGAGCTTTTATAGAAATCTAACAAAAACTAATGGATAAAGTATATCACGTAGTTGATTTCAGATGTGGACAGCATAGATACTCATTGAGAATTGTATGAATCTCCATTAAGTACCATATACATATTCTGATTGTGATGGACATACCTTAGAGTGACCTCCATTGAGTCATGCCTTTGTATTGGGTTCTTCCTTTGGAGTGTGGGCAGTAGCTATAACTTGCTTTGAACCAATAGAATGTGGTATTCCCTTGATTAGGTAATGTTATATGGCAAAAGTGAAGGGATTTTGAAAGATGTTAGTAAAATCCCTAAGTAACTGTCTTTAAGTTAAGAAGAAGGTTAGCTTGAGTGGACCTGACCTGATCAGCTAAAAGAGGGTCTTGAGGTCAGAGACTCAAAACAGCAGAGACACTGTCCTGCGGTCGCAAAGAACAAAGGGCTATGTGATGATGGTTACCTGGCACTGAATGTCGGGTGACCTCAAGGAGCTAAACCCTATCACTTCAAGGAACTGAAGTGACTCTGCCAACAAGAAGTGAGTTTTTAGAAGCAAATATCAAGATCAGGTAATATCACATCCCTGACCAACTCCATGATGAAGCCTTGTGAGCTTGAAGACCCAGTTAGCACACAGACACACTCCTGATCCACAGAAACAGAGATAATAAATGTGTGCGGTTTAAAGTTGCTAAATGTGTGGAATTTTGTTCATAGCAATAGGAAACAAACACAAAAGTGCTCACTCACAAGTTCTTCTAGAAACAACAGTATTGTAAGGAAATACTCCCCCTTCAAATTCGACCTGAAAGAAAATTTTAATAAGCCTCTATAAATCAATAACTGAATATAAAGTAACAGATTAAAATAATTAAATTATGTTATTATAACATTTTAACAATGTCATTACCTTTTACTCTAGCCAAAAACTAATTGTTAACAAGATCATTGTAGTGTTTTATGACCAACTGATTTCTGAACTGATCTCAATTATTCCTTTTAATTTTTATCTAATTAGACAATTGGTTCATGTTCCTCTCAGAAAATACATTAAAGCAAAATTTAAAAAATAATAAAAGACTGTAATAATCACTTTTAATCTTCATTCAAGAAATTAATGAGGGGCTTCCCTGGTGGCGCAGTGGTTGAGAGTCTGCCTGCCGATGCAGGGGACACGGGTTCGTGCCCCGGTCCGGGAAGATCCCACATGCCGCGGAGTGGCTGGGCCCGTGAGCCATGGCCGCTGAGCCTGCGCGTCCGGAGCCTGTGTTCCGCAACAGGAGAGGCCACAACAGTGAGAGGCCCGTGTAACGCAAAAAAAAGAAGTTAATGAGGACATTTTGATCTACATGTCTTTAAATATTTCCTACGCCTTCCTGCAAAGGCACACACAAACACACACACACACACACACACACAGTCAAAAATTTTAAAATTGGAAGAATACTATTGTCATTCACTGTAATCTTTTTCCAATCAATTCTATATCTATACCATATTTAATATAATGTATTTCCATTTTAAATATTCATCTACACCATTATCTTTAAAATTAATAGTCTGTATGATATAAAAATATATTAAATATATTCCATATTTCTGATTATATTTTTCTAAATTTCTTTTTATTTTAAACAAAACTGTAAAAAACATTTGTTCACATGTATCTTAACACATTTTCTGATCACTTCATTAGGAACCTTACTAAAAATAGAACTCCTTATGACCCTATAGCATTAAATAGTCATTCCTGATTTAAAGATTACCCATATTATTATACACTATTTTATATGTGCCTCTGATGCTGGTAAGAGTCTTATTTTGATTTGAGGCTCTTCCGTTAGTCAGACATATATGAACACTCTACTATGCATGAGGAGTCCAGCTTCAGATCAAAACCCATTGTGTGATCTTTCAGGCCGACCACAGACAAGGGCAGGACTCTCCCTGGCCGGTATCCCAGGGATGCTACCCTCCCCACACCAGACTGGGTACCCCGCCCTTGCACTGCAGTCTCTGCAGAGAGTCACGGTCAAGGAATCAGAGGCCAGCCATGCTCACGGACATCTTTGCATTTCTAGTCCAGATATCTCCTGTGAAAATCTTTTCATCAGAGGACCTTGACTGAGGTTTTTCTCATCTTTACCTCATCCCCTTTACCCCAGCTCTGAAGCAGCCTTGAAAACCAACAGCCCAAAAACCAGCAGCCTAGGGCAAGTGAAGAATGGTTTGGAGCTCTCCAAAAACACCACCCCTAGACGATTGTCACTTTTTGACCTTTCTGGTACCTCACAGGAAAACTCCATTATTAGGGCCGGCCTTTATTTGACCTGACTCAGAACTTGCTGGATGGGATCAGCCATACCCCTAGGGTTTTCGTCAAAAACATTCAGGGGGGATTGTTTATCCTCACAGCTGCCTGGGGTGGTGTTACCAGTTGGAGCTTATAAGGGGCTGACCAAAAAACTTGAAAAAAATAAAATAAAAAACAGGATGTCCATAAAGGGCTTTACAAAATCTCTGACATGTTCCTGGTATTATAGAAGTCCACAGGCACGTGCAGAGCTGTGTGTAGGCCTGGGAAAGCTTATGATATATTAATCCACACAAAAATATGCACATTCTCATAATACACAGATAACCTCTGGAAGGATATGTATTAGAAAGTCCACACATTCTCTCAAGGGTAGAAATTATAGTGACTTTTCTCTTCTCCCCCTGGACCCCTATTCCTCTCCACCTTTCTTTTCCTCCTTTCTCCTTTCTTCTCTCCCTTTCTCCCTCCCTCTTTCTTTCTTTCTTCTTCTTTTTTCACTTATCCATTATTATCTATAATAACTGTATATTACTTATATTTAAAGATAAAAAGAAAGTGTATTATTTAAATGATCTTTTTATTTTTACTCTTTTATGAGCTTTTTGAGTGATTACAAAGCAAAGACAATAGAAAGTATAGTGGGTTTTTTGTGTTATTTTTTGGTCCTGCTGCACAGCATGCAGGATCTTCCCTGACCAAGGATTGAACCCGTGCCTCCTGCAGTGGAAGTGTGGAGTCTTAACCACTGAACTGCCAGGGAAGTCCAAAAAGAAAGTGTATTTTAGACAGAAATATTTCTGACAGTTTTAATTCATTATGGGCTGCAAGTTAAATTAGTCAAGAGACAATAGAGTATATTCATTTAATCATCTAGTAAATTGGGATCGGCCAGAAAACATCTAGGTTATATCTGATAGCTCTTTCACTTAAAAACCTGTCTTCTTACATGTTTTGGAGTTACCATGCTCTGAACTATTATAGATTCTTAACTTTAAGAGGTTGACAGCCCCAAAAAGCAACTTCTTTGTTATGTTCAAGAATAGTCATCTCTTTATTCCTTCAGCCAATGATTTAAATTTGTTCCTCTTTAAGAAAGGTTTGGGATGTGTCTCATAGTAATTGATATCAGAATATTATTTACCATTTAGCTCAAATGTATTTAACTTTTATCAGTAATATTTTGGATAATTCTGGGTCCTGAGAAAAGTTAATGTGCCTTTTATATAAATTTAAATTTTTTTTAATTTTTAAAATACTTCAACAAATGAACTTAGATAATAAGTAAACTTTTAAATTATTTTTCTATTCTGAAACTTTTAGAGACATTTCTATTTTACTTTTGTTCAGTTTAAACAATATCCATGTATCTGCAAATAAGTACAACTGACTGTTATAGGTGATAAAAGTTGAGAATCAAAGATTAACAAAACATAATCCTTACATAAAAGATTATAAACAATGAGAAATAAGATTAAATATTATTCAGTACATTTTAAGCTGAAAGTGTCTTAATTAAATATGCAATTGTTTTTCTTAGTTGAAGTTTATTTTCTCTGACCATTATGTATTTCCTATCCTTCAGTTGGTTAGTTATTTTATATAAATTGTAATTCATCTAAAAAATTAAGAAATACTCATCTGTAACTTCTTCTTATAAGTAACATTTATCAAAAAACTACATAAAATATACAATTTTACTTCACTTTAGTGTAATATGTTGAAGCTAGTTATATTAGGTAACGATATGCTGTTGTTTGCATAAGTGCAAATGGAATCTTTAGCCAGACAAGTTTAATCTTATCCAGTCTAAAACACCAAATATTTAATTGTGTTAACAACACAGGTTTACATATTGGTGGCTTAACTCACCATATAAGCATGTGTTTACAGAATTAGATAATCAGTTTATTATGTTAGCATCCTGCTGACTTTGAAGAAAAAATACATTATATTCATTATGCTATTATTTTATTCTTTGTAAGTAATGTGGTAGTCCATTGAATATAACTAAGAGCTTGATAAAGGAGAAATGCTAGCAAAATTAGACAATGGTATGAGTTGTTTCTCAATATAAAATAGCCACTTGCATAGATTTGATACAAGGCTCAGGTTCATTTTAGAGAACTCTCTTAAAGCAAAAAACTGGCACTTACAAGCTTAGCCTCTTGTTGCAAAGCAGCACTTGTATTCAGGAAAAATGTCGACAAGTCATCTAAAAATAACACTGACTCTCAGGATCAACGCTTAGAATGAATTAAGCTAAAACTAAAGTATATCAGTCAATGGGACTATTAAAAATAGAATTAAGAAGGTTATTGATGTAATGATTATACTTGGATAACGTTATCATCATTTTGGTTGATACTGCAGATATGAGGATGTTTAAAAGTGCACTTAGGGACTTCCCTGTTTGTCCAGTGGTTAGGACTCCGTGCGTCCACTGCAGGGGGCGTGGGTTCAATCCCTGGTCAGGGAACTGAGGTCCCCCACGTTGTGTGGCACAGCCAAAAGAAATGCACTTATATATTGCTTTTAGAAATGAAATTTACGTGCAGTTTCACTGTAAAACCAGTCAGTATACAAGGTCTGGTTCTTGCCTATATGGAATGTAAAATATCATTGAGGAAGGAAAGAGACCCATGCATAATACAACTGTCTAGGATTTAAGCAATTAAAAAATGTTGAGTATTTGTATAAACAGTGAGGGCCAGGTTTAACATATGGCAGGAGAGTGTAGACAAAATGGGATGATTGAGTTAGAGGAACCACTAACTAGTTAGATTGGGTGATTAGAAATAACAATGTGTACATTGGAAGGTGAAAATAATCTTGAGGATTTTTCTACCAGTGGTTGAAAGTTTGATTTAAGGCACATAAATATGGTCACTTTATTCCTGTCCCATAATTTGTATTAGGCAAAATATTTTCTATCTCTGCCTTTTAATCTTAAAGCTAATTTGTAATTTTAGAATTTATGGTAGGAATTTTAAACGAATGCACATGGGTAAAGTATTATATAAAGAAAATGTTAAGTGCCATTACATAAATTCAATTTAAAATATTACCTTTGCCTTGTAATCTGCTGGTATTTATTTTGGGAGACCCTAGTTACCCTGTATTAGGTATATTCATCCAAACACAGTTAAAATAAACCTTGTAATAGAAGAAACAAGTCTAATAGCTAAAATCAATATAGAATTACATTAGTGAGTGTACAATGTTTCATTGCTGAAAATTAATTCTAATTACAGTAATAAAAGTCTTTTAACTGACATCTTCACCTGTCATTCCTTTAGCTAATGGGAAGATATAAATGTACACAGAAAAATGTTTTACTGAATTATAAGTGTGATAGGTTTTCATAGACCAAGAAAGATCAGGCCTCTGAGAAACACATTAGTATACGTTTCTCTTATTTCTAAAAAGGCAAATGCTAATTAAAAGTGCTACAGTTCTTAATTCTATCCTTGGGAACTTATATGCCTTTTCCTATCTCTTATCCTACTTGTTTATGGGCCCTATTTAAATTTTCCGAGATGAACATTAAGAATCTTTTATTAAATGGATTATTAATGATTAATAGAAGTTACAAAAGTAGAATTGCAAGTGTAATATTTTAAATTATTAAGTGAGGAAATTTAATTCTTGTGAAGTATTCACAGTTGTTATAAAAATTTTATTTAATTGAACATCTAAAATAATAATTTTCTTATCCTAAATAAACACAGATGTATATGCTTTTCAGTTTTGTACCAGGTGTAGATTTAGGCCAAACTGCCCAATTCTCACTAATTTGTGAGTGTTGTGGTCACTTCTTTCCAAGAAATCATAGGATAGATGAGTTGAACACATTTAACCACCATCTCTTTTGCCAAAATTTCATATGTAAAACATCCTAAGTAGACATCTTAAAATGTCTTGATTTTGAAATGTGTAATGCAAATTGTCTTTGAAATTCTGCTGCTATAAAAAGGTAAGGAAAATTAATTTAAAATAAACTTCACTTTCATAATAATTTTGAATAGCTCTGGATAGTTTTAGGACAGTAAGATTTTTTGATTCATGTTTTAAGCTGTGAATAGGAGGTAACATTAAGAAAATATTCCCTGGCTTCCCCGGCTTCTCCCCCAAAACGTGGGGTCATCCTTCCTAGGCTGGAGGAATGTCCATAAGGAGAGTTTCACCTTCTTGAAGATTAAAGCCTAGCAGTCCTGAGCTATTCCCAGTCCAAATGTCTGCAAAATTGAGAGAGACATCAAAACTCCTTCCACAAATTTCAGGGGGCCCTGACTGCATTCTGGTAATGAAGGTGAAAGAGGGAGGGCAGGCCCCTAATAGGGTCTCCAGCCGCCACGGAGCAGTTACTACAGCTGAGACCTACCACCAGCGGTTCAGGCAGTTTGACTACCAGGAGTCACCTGGGCCCCAGGCAGCCCTGAGCCGGCTCCATGAGCTTTGCTGTCAGTGGCTGAGGCCAGAGGTTCACAGCAAAGAGCAGATCCTGGAGCTGCTGGTGCTAGAGCAGTTCCTGGCCATGTTGCCTGAGGAGCTGCAGGCCTGGTTTCAAGAGAACCGACCAGAGAGTGGAGAGGAAGCCATGGTGATGCTGGAGGAGCTGGAGAAAGGGCATGACAGGGCAGCTGAACAGGTCTTTTTTGGACAAAATGAGGACATGCTTGCAAAGAAGCTACCAACTTGTGAAATCACTTAGGAAACACCATGTAACCAGCTTAAGCCCACAAAAAGCAACTGCAGCGGGCATTGAAGTAGCTTCACATCTTAAGACAAAATGTTAGAGACACCAGAACTATAAATGTGAAATCAGCTGCAAGGCAAAAAACTTCTTCAGGCAAAGAACTGCATTACAAAGTTTCTAATACTCTTCAAATGAATGCTTCCCAGAGTTTCACATTTAGAGGAACTTGTGAACAAGATAGAAAGTTTGAAAGAAGACAGGGAAACCATCCTCGAAAAAAAAAGTGTGATGAATGTGGGAAAGCCTTTAGTCAGAGCTCAGCCCTTAATCGACATCAGAGAATCCACAGTGGAGAGAAACCTTATACATGTGATGTGTGTGCAAAGGCTTTCAGCCGAAGTGCAATCCTGATTCAGCATCGAAGAATCCACACTGGGGAGAAACCCTTCAAATGCCATGAATGTGGGAAAGCCATTAGTCAGAGCTCGAATCTTTGCAGACATAGGAAAAACCATGCTGGAGAAAAAAGTCCCATCAGCGTCGTGAGGGAGTCAAAGCATTTACAGAGAACTTTTTCAACAGGGGAGAAGACACAAGGCACCAATACTCCTTTAGTATAAATCGGTAGTTTCAGTGGGCACCAGTTTCCTTTCAAAGGTTATAAAAGCCACAAGAGAGAATGTAAAATATTTTCTGTCAGCATTGTTTGCTTTTCTGATTTTCAATAGTGTCAGTTCAGATGTTTGAGATTCTAAAGCTTAAATCGGATTTCCATCCCTAGTGCAGCTGTTGAAAAGATATTCTCAGACATGTTCTACTGTTTCCATTATTAACACAAATAATGAACTAGTATGTTCCTTTTTAGACAAGTACATTTTCCCTATTGAGAAGGAATGTGTGAGTTAGTATATAAGTGGGTATTCTCCATTTCATTACTAGAACATTGGAGTTATTAAACCAAAGATTAAATCAGTTTTTTTAAAAAAAATGTCCTGGGAATTCCCTGGCAGTCCAGTAGTTAACACTCCATGCTTTCACTGCTGCAGGCCTAGGTTTGATCCCTGATCAGGGAACTAAGATCCTGCAAGCCATGTGGTGTGGCCAAAAATAATAATAATAAAATAAAATAAATTTCCTGTTTTATTTTCTGTTACCAGATTCAAAATATGAGAATAAGATTGAGGAGACCCAAAAGAATATGTACCTCAAGACCTAAGCTGAAAGGTCCAGGGTCATTGTTAGGAAGCAGGTGAGTAAAGGGACTTTACTTATCTCTTATGAAATTCTGAGAACATACATACGGTTTTGTTTCAAATTTTTAAATTGAGGTATAGTTGATGTATAATGTCATCTATACATACTGTTGATGATACTAAGTAATTTCCTATGTAGGAAAAAAATGATCTCCTTTACAATTTATATTGGAAATATCTCAGTGAAAGCATTAACATGTCTTCAGGAAGTGGCCTAAATATGATGAGTGTTCTAATAAAGAACAGTTATCTGTGGGTGCTTATATAAATTTGTTGATCAGCTTAACATAAAGAAATAAGGAAGATGAAGAAAAGACTGTCCAAACAAGACTGATGTTACCTGGTAAGTGCAGCACATAATGGAAAAGTATACTTACCTGGAAATGAGAACCCTTAACAGCTGATGACTATCCTTCAGAGTTCTTCATAGCTTCTGTTCTGGCATAAATCAGCTGTGAACATGTTTCAGGTGTCACAAGACAACCTTTTCAGTGTCTTATGCATTCTTAGTAAGCTGAGTTTCTAGCCAATTTATCATGATGTTAAGACCTTGGATTTTGATACTCTTGTACAAATGAGAAAATCACTAAGGTTCAATTTAAAGAGTCCATTGAGTTTAACCCACATTTAATTCAATCACATTCTCTTGTTTAAAAAGTAAATGACTGGTATTTTTTTAAAGTATTCTGACAGTATATAACATAATGTCGCCCTTTCCAGGAATTCTTAATAAAACTCTGTATGTATTACAAGAATACATGGATTATCGTGTCTCCCATGGTGCCACCATTACCCAGTATGGAGGTAACCATGAGAAATGAAAGTACTTAGAAGGAGAAGGGAAGATAGGCCTCATGGTGAACTTCTTTGTTCCTCATGAAGTGTGAACATTTCATCATCAGAAAATCCAATCATATCTAGTGCTTGGAGTAACTCCTGAGACAAATGTGGGATTACATGCTCTGCTTAGTTAGAATACTGATAAATATAAGATTAGTAAGGGGAGAGGTGAATACAAATTTTAATTTTAGAATTTTTTGATAATGATTATACTCATAGCTCTAGTAAATATGAATAAATATTGAGTTTTGTATCTTTTCATTTATTAAAAATATAGGAGTCAAAAAAAAAAAAAAAGAAAATATTCCCTGACTGGGAATGCAACTGGAAGTGCAACTGTTTGTAAAAATGATATAACCTCATCCATGGCTTTGGAGACCTATTTTAAATTCAAGTTGCTCATCAGAACTTGGGAGAACCTTGGCAACATAGGGATGAAATATCTCTCTTCTTGCTTGATTAGAAAGACTGAAAAAGCAGTTATTAACCTGGTAATATTAACTGGAGAATACTCAACATTTCTGAATGAGAAGATGTCTGTAGTGTTTAGTCCTTTAAGTAAAATACAGTAGCCAGATAGCTATGATGTCTCCAGAAAGAATTGCTGTGCAGATTGAATGCAACAATGAACAAGACACTTGATTAGTACCAAAAGAGCCTGGCGTCATACTGTTGCTGTTGTTATTTCCCTTCTGAATGTTTTGGATGCCGATTTTGCATAATCCAGACATCTCTGCTGTATGTGGTTTCACCATAGTTAGTTATCTGGGTCAGAGCCATTGTACCATTTGGTGGAGTAGCAGTTTGATAAATGAAGCACAAACCCAAGGCTAAAGGTTTGTAAACTGAAGTGTGGCTTGCAGTCTGTTCTGTGTGTGTGAGACTTGAAAGTGATCATAATCATCCCCTGAGCAAATTGTATCATTAGCCATTCTAGTGCATCTTGATTATACTCAGATATACTTATAGAAGGTATATGTATATAGGTATGTACACACACACAAGATAAAACATAATTTCAAACTACCAGACTGGGAATGAAGAGCAGCGTCAGAATCCAAGCCTAATAAAAACTGAAGACTTGAAATTGTCCCTGTAGTTATTCTTTCAAAAGGGCATAGATGCAGCATTGCAAGCAGCAGTTGGCCTTTTCAGCTAAGGCCCTTCTTTCCCCAAATGGAGCCCATGCATATGAATCTCATGGCCAGTTATACTTTAATTGTTCTCCATCATTTGTCAACCTGAGAAATTCCTAGCAATTCTCAGAATGGGTTTTCAATTTCGAAAATTATGTTGATGTAAAAAACTGCAAAGTTTTATAGACAGTTTATCTCAATGTTAGGATTCAGAAAAGATCATGACCACAGTTTTCACTTTTTGTCTATTTTGAATAAACTTAATCTTTGTTAGGAAGGATCCAAAATGGAACATCATGTGAAACAAGAGTATTGAAAGCATTTTCAGTATCATTTGGTTCCTCAAAGAAACAAGATTTGTATAAGTACAAGTCATTTTATTTTTGTTAATGTAATTTTTTTTGTTGTAATAAACTTGAGTGAAATCACCTAAACAAATAATTATAGGAAAAGAAAATCAAGATGAGATTTTGTAAAAAATCAATTCAAACTAGATTCAACAAAACCAATCATTCTTGTCTCCTGCCAAAATGTTCATGACATATTAGTGCTAAATAGTATTACCAATGTTTTGGCACAATAGTCATTATTCACTAATTTATGATTAGGTCCAATACCCAAAATTCTGTGCCAAAGACACTTATTTTGCAAATTTATTCTAAAGAAATTTTGTACATACTTAACTCAAACCTGCAAGACAAGACATTTCTTTAAAGTAATATATTCAGAATGTTTTAGCCATTGCAAGCCCATTTAATTTAATAGAAGAAATACATATGTATGAAACTTTTCATAATGTAATTTTAATATTATTAAACCATATAGTGATTCTTTTCCATACGAGGATTCCTTCTACAATTGCATCAGAAAGCTGAAAAGTTATAAATAAATAAATAAAATAAAATAAAATAAAATTGAAAAGTCATGGACCAGAATAGTATATGATGCATTTTAAACAAATAGAGAAAATTTGATTTCAAGAATAGCTTGAAAGAATTCAGATTTATCACTGATAATGATATACTAAACTCAAAGATGCATAAATATTTTAAATAAATGTCTTGCTTTTAACAATAAAAAGTGATGCAATATCTAGCATGAAATGATGTCTGGCCAGCAAATACATCCAAAGATCTTTTCAGCTTTTTTTCACACACTTCCCATTGATAACATACAATAAGAGAAAAACTCAAGAAGGAGTATCAGAGACTAAGACTTAGAATTTTCCTACCATTAGAATCAGGGAGGAATTAAATAAATCAGAGATTACCTAAATTGGTTGATCAAAATCCAAGAACTGTACTGTCTGAAATTAGGTCAAATGTACTCTATACTTTCAAATTTCCTGCCCCACTTTTACCAGACATTCATAATAACACTACCTGAACCAAATAGAACTTTGGACATGTGTTTCTCCACTTCATGCCCATGCATTTTACAATCAACCAAAAATGCTGATGCCAGATGATCACTGCATCTTCACCTTTCATCTTTTGGCAGATGAAACTTTCTGAAACAATATTAAGCAAGGAATAAGAGTGAATTGGTAGTGTGGTGCATTACTTTGGGGGAAAATTCTTCCAAATTAAGTTTTGTAGGCAGGGCAAAAACAAGGTATAATTTGGAAGCCATCATTTTGGATATTAAAATTCTTCACGTACTCTATTTTTCAGGGTATAAGATCTTACACTGAAGAACTTCTGGTTCACACAATGGTGTAGATAAGAGCAAACTAGCCTTGTGGACCAAAATGTATCAACTCTGCACACTACTCACAGATGAAAATACACAGGGAAGATGCTATATAGAAGGAAAATATTAAGCTCATACTAGGTAAACTGTTTCTGAGTTTTATGAAGATCAAAATATATATGTATATTAGCAAAAATTTGTTATAGAAAAAATAAATTTTAAAATGTCAATTATTAACATACTTTACAGTATTTTTAAATTGAAACTATAATTAAATAATATAAATACCATTTTGTTAACATTGTTTTTTAGAGAAGGGCATTTTGAAATGTGATTAAGTCCAATTTACCTACTTTTTCTTTTCTTTTTCTATTGAGAAATCTTTGCCAACTTCATTTCACCTTTTTCTGATTATGTTCATTTTTTTGACATGTTGAGAAAATTGAGCATATTTGTAATAGGTGCTTAAATGTCCCTGTCTCCCAACTACATCTTTCTGTCTTTTTCAGCCTCTGTCTCTATTTACTGATAATTTTTTTTTATATTCATAGAACACAATTTCTTGGTTTTGGAAATGTATAGTGATTTTTCAATAAATGCTAGAATTTATGATTGTACATTGTCAAATGCAGTAATCTGGTGTATTTTTAAAATGATGTTGAACTTGGTTTTAACTACAATTTCCAAAGAATAGGGGGATTGTAGTCTAATAAAATTTCATGAAATACTTATTGTGCAAGAGTATACAATAAAGCTCCTAGCTGTGAAACATTTTCTTATTTCCAATATTTTTATGGTTTTGAGACTATGTTTTAAAATCACATGAAAAAAGAAATATAGAATAAATCAGTTCTGTTTGATCAACTCATTTTTTTGAATTTTATTTTATTTATTTTTTTTATATAGCAGGTTCTTATTAGTTATCTATTTTATACATATTAGTGTATACATGTCAATCCCAATCTCCCAGTTCATCCCACCACCACCCCCCCACTTTCCCCCCTGGCGTCCATACATTTGTTCTCTACATCTGTGTCTCTATTTCTGCCTTGTAAACCAATTCATCTGTACCATTTTTCTAGATTCCACATATATGCATTGATATAAGATATTTGTTTTTCTCTTTCTGACTTACTTCACTCTGTATGACAGTCTCTAGGTCCATCCACGTCTCTACAAATGACCCAATTTTATTTCTTTTTATGACTGAGTAATATTCCATTGTATATATGATTAATTCATTTTTTCATGGAAGTTTAACATAAGAAAAATATGTGTGAAGGCAGCTAATTAAATTTCTGTAGTTTCAAATGTGGAGTAGCACCAAAGTATCCTGACCCTTCTTCTTGAAAGTCTTTCCATGTTATCAAATTCTCCCTTTTAATGATATTGGTTTGTTCTTTCAAATCCAAATGGATTTGGTTTAACTTTCCACAAAGGCCTTTTATGAACTACATATTCTGGGTGTCTAAGAACTGACAAAAAATAATTAGATAATAGAATGATCTTGAAAATGTGGATAACAAGTACAGTGTTTTCCTGATTTTTGGAAGAGTGACTGAATTTTCTCTTCTTTCAGTTTTGAAAAAAGTGGTCCATCAATGGTCAAAAGTGTATCTTCTTTTTTGCACTGACTTTAATTGAACTTTAATTGAGTCACACTGGTATTTTAGATCAAATTTTAAAAATTAAGCTTAAACAACTAATATTCAATATAGATACACTCTAATTCCTGAAACTCTTTTACCAGAGCAAAAATAGCTAGAAATGAAATTGAGACTGACTTTGCAACTAAAGTACAGTAGAATACCAGAATTAGATTTAAATGACTTAAAATGCATAATTAAAATTTAAAGAGCTCAAACTATTAATGTCTGCCTTCCTGTAATGTATCACTTATTTTGTTAATTAATCATTAACAAATGGTCTGAGCAATTTAGTAAAGAGTTACATGTTTACTAGAAATAAACAATAAAGATTGAGGTGAGCTGTTTCTAATAGGTATCCATATTCACACAGTGCTTGGGTTCCCTTTCCACACACAGTTATCTTGTAGAGCATATTAGTACAATGTAGATATATTAAATGAGAGCAATACATGAAATGTGAATTGTGTTTCTACAGTTATATATAGATACATATATTACATTAAATTATATACTATATACATTTTATTTTATATATACCAAAATACACTAAGTATATTATATACAATATATATCATATACTATGAATAATATACATATTTATGTATATGGGTATATTATACCTGCATATATATTATTCATAGTATAATTTATTAAATTATTTAAATGTTATAAGTGAAGAGATATGCATTGCACCCATGGTCCTATATCTCATTGTGTGAACTTATTTAGGTCTTCAGTTTCTCCATCCATCTGACAGGAAAGTTAGCCTCCTAAAATTTCTTTCTGCTGAAAAGCTCTAATTATCTATGTTAAATTTTTTATGTATCAGCCTTTTGGTAACAATTTTTATAAGGTCTTACTATTTTAAAATAATTTATGTATTTTGATAGCAATAAGTGAAAAGAGATTAATATAAATGTATTAGCAACCATCCCTTTACATGAAACTATATAACAGAATATAAAAAATATTAAGGCATTTTAATTGATATAATGCCCTGAAGAGAATTGTTATAATGGCTGGTCTATGAGGGAGATGAATTATTTATTCTTAAGATCAGGTCATCTACTCAATTTGTCTGAGTTCTGTAGAGTTGCATATTTTCTACCTAATTTTAGATACATTCTATCCATGTGAAAGACCTTAAATTAAACAATGTGCAACAGATTTCATCTGAATTGTGTTAGAAAAGTAAGCTGATCATGCCACATCACCTAGCTAGGCCCAAAGCAACTAGAGACAGAAAAATATGACCAGCAATAAATGCTAAAACAGCAGTTTGTGCAGTGTAGAACATTAACTAAAATCTTAAAACAGTTTATATTCCAGGTATGTATCAAACTGCAGATGTCATGTAAAATACATTCACTGTTGGAGATTACATGTCACACAGAAAGGTCTTTCACGGAAACTTTCAAGGTGATGAGCCATAATAATAAATCAGCCAAATGATCCTCCTCTCTGGCTGATAGAAGACAATTCTCCTTAAGATCAATCATCGTGAACAAGCTGACAACAAAGTAGCCTTGCTGATCTTGGGCCAGACTCTGTGGAAGATTTCACACATCCTTGAAATGCAACTAGTGTAAAAATTGCACAGTCTTCACATAGACAACTTGGTTCAGAGAGAGAGAATGATAGCCTTTTGACCTCAGAAAAGAAGAGCAGAAAGCTCTGCAAAAGAGAGAGGTGTGTGTGTGTGTGTGTGTGTGTGGTGGTGGGGGGTGTATAAGAAGATTTAGAGGCAAGAGAGAGATAGCAGGGGTTAGGTAAAGAGGAGACAGGAAGGGTCAGGGAAGCTACCTATTCTAATAGAACATCCACAGTCTACTGACCTCGACTAAGAGCTCAGCAACAAGAAGCTGGTTGGAATCGCTCAATTCCCTTAATAGTCTCCATCAACACCTCTCTATACACACTGTTTAACAAGGAAAATTGCCATCTTTCCCACTATTGTGTAAATTGCCATGTGAAAAGAACCTCAAGCCTCACTTACAAACGGATTATGGTTCCTAAAACTCTCACTCCACACACGAGTTCCGTTGCATCAATGTACTCGTAATTCACAACTGAATAATTCACCAAGAGAGTCTCAGGATAGAAAACGGAGATTTCTGCTGGCAACACAGGAAGTTACATGCTTTACCTATAATTAAGAAGTGTGCTTAGTTTAAGTATAACAATCTATTCTGAAGGATCCTTCTTAGCCATCAGCTTAAAGATATTTGTACTCTTTCAGGCTTAAGATAACAGCGTGTGGTGGGAACACGGCTGACTAGCAGTGGCATCAGGAGAACTGTGCTGTACTCTTGACTGGGCTACTAAGTAGTTCCTGGACTTTGAGTAAGTCACTTAAACATTTTTGACTTCAGTTTTCCTAGCTTGAAGGGGGAATTCTTGCCCTTGATGAAACCTAAGTTTCTTATTATCAAACTTGCTGAAACTTACTCGCCAATATTGAAATGAGATGACCGTGTCATGGGTCTTGCCAAGGAAAAACATCACAGAAAACAATATGATATTTTCACATCTAGCTTAATTGTAATGTTCCCTTAATCATCTACAGAGTTTCTAGTTAAGTGAATTTTGATCCTTTATTTTCATCACATAAATTATGGTCAGAAATCGTATAATCCCCTTCCTCACAATCAACCAGTAAGTAAACATTATTTGTAAATCTTTCTCAATCTCTTTTTTTAAAAAGTTTCCACTTTAACCTTATGCATCTAAATTATTTTCACAGTTATTTAAAAAAGCTAGACAGTCAATTAGGAAATCTAGTAATTATATACAAATGTTTGAACAAATACTAATGTGGTTATTCTTTACAAATTTTTAAGTTCAAAAATTCTACTGAGGAGACTTCCAAGTCTGTCATGTTAATGCTTGTATTAATGAATAAAACATGGCATTTTTTCAAAAATATAATTTATGTCAAACCTTTGCAATAGCATAAGTCTTTTAATTTCCTTTCCTCATAATGGACATTACTGAAGGGAATCAAGGACAAGAAGGAAGAGAAGTAACAAAGACACCACTTGTATAAAATGAGGAACAACTTTTGTACATATTAACTGGCTCCGTGTGTGAAAAAATATAATCAAATATAATCTTCAGTTCTATCCTACCTACTGATGTTTGCTGATTGCAGATAAAAGTTTTTGATTATGATGAATTTTACTTTCCAGTATCTTGTCTCCTTTCACTGAAAACATTTTCCATATGATTTTTACATAACCATTTTCCATCTATATGGTTTCATCATGAAAACTGAACTGTAACTCTGAAGTTGAACACATCGTATACACTGCTTTCTATCATCTGGAAATCTCTGCATCTCTTAATAGAAATCTCAGAATCAAGGGGGAAAGAAGATGAATGACTTTATAGGATATTTCTTTTTCTTATCTTTAAAGTAAACATACTCTGTGTTTAAGGTGAAAAGAAGATGTATCTGAGGGATTATAGATTCCAATATATGTAGTTTATGTAGCATCATTATGCTATTTGATCTGGGGAAGACAAATCTTAAATTGTGCATTTGAGTCTTATAGCAGCCCCTGGATATTGCTAGTAAGACAGTTATAGCAGCCTGAGAAGCACAGAGGTTTGGTTATAAATCAGGCTCAGGTATTATAATAAAGTTTATAGAAGCTATATCAACAGCATATACCCAGCGTAGGAGGAACTACTTTTGCCCTCTTCTTGCCTTCCTGTTTTTATTCCTAGAGTAAGAACTTTTGAATACTTGGGAAGTTGGTCTCTAAGGCCCTCGTCTAGTCCCCGTGAGGGAGGAGTAATAATGTGGTCAGTGAGACAGGAATAAAAAGCACATCTGAGCGTGTAGCTCAGTCCTTCTGACCACTCTCTTTCAGGTAAGCTCGTCCTCAGGATGTCCACCCTTCCTTCCACGCAGTAAAGAAATCCAGGTAGAATTCTTGCCTTGGAGAGGTGAATATGAAAGTCAGTCTTTCTCTCTCTCTTTCTGCCTCTGTCCTTCTTTCTGGCACACGCACACACTTAATACGGAGCTGTATTTCTAGAGTATCAAACCAGATTTTCATGTGATTTCAGTCAAGGAACATTCAAGTATTCAGTATTCAAAACTCAAGTCAAAATGACACCTGTTAATTTAAAAATCGATGATGATAAATGCCAACACGGGCTATTCTGGGCTTTGTTTTCACAGATTTTCTGAATGTAAGCTTAGAATTTCTAAAATGTGTAATGTTAAACATAACGATTTGAATTTAATTATTATGTGTCATAATAATATTATAAAATTCTAAGTGTTATATGTTTCTGAGGGTTTATGTACTTAGAAATATTTACATAAGGTTCGAGCTGAGCCATGGGCAAAAAGTCTGATATTGTACAAAATGTCAAAGAAATGTTGGAGGATGGATCAAATTAACAATTATGCAAAAATAAATCTGTAATGATGAAGATGAAATGGGGCTACAGGAAAAAGAAATTAATTTGGGAAAGGAAAGGCAGAGCAAAACACTGTAGTGCTGATGACAAAATTTAATCAATATACTTTCATTCATGTGCAAGAAGATAGTAAAACAAACAGAAAAAGGTTTACCACTTTGCATATTATAATAAGTCTAGATTCTGAATAGTTTTTCTCATCCTTAATTTAATTAATATGCTGCTACTTTAGGCTTCCTGAAACACAAAACACTCAATATTTTTCTTATAAGATATCCTCATGTATTACATTGGCAAATATTTCTAGCAAATATTTAGGAAAATGATTGACACATAATTATTTCCTATAAACTTTATATTCAAATGAAGATACTTTTTATATCTTCAGCCTTTTCAAACAGGATCCATAAATCAAACTTTTGACAAAATCTGCTTTTAAATTCTAAAACTTATATTAAGTTAAAGAAAATTTGCTTCTCTCCAGAGTGTGATTATTGGACTCCCTAATCTGGGAAGTAAAGGTTTATAATGCAAAATTTTAAATTTATTAATGTTTTATTAGTGATTATTTTCAAGTATTATTGATACTTGTATTTTAGTATGCTGCACGCAGTCAGTCCTTATAAGGCTGTATACTAACATCAAGAACATGTCCAGGCTTTGCTGACTATTGACCACAGGCTCTAACATCAGAGGAAGCATGGCCCTTCCCCTTGCCACCTATTAAGTTCCTCAACTTCCAACTTAAAGGGCTCTTACAAGGTACTGCTAAGGATGTAAAAGGAAAATCAAAATGGAGTCACTTTGGCTAAGAGACCTCTCTAAAATGAAGCCAGGAGGCCATCAAGGATGTGTGACTTATGCATGGCTCAGCCTGTATGGAATGTGAACTTCGAGAGCTGATTGTCCCAATGCAGACGTCCAGAACATCTTCCCAATGTTCCAGAAACTCAAGATATTTATGGGACACTTACCCTAAAATCACTCATGACAGCCTTTCCTTTAAGGCAATATATTTCCATTCCTGTATAGAGTCAATCATAATTCCTGCCAGACAACTTTAACAGCCGGTAGTTTTTTATAAGCCCCTGACTCTTTCTCTTCCTTAGAACACTTTTGGTTTTTCCAGAGTTTGTGTTTCCTGAATTGCAATTCCTGACACCCCGCAGATAAAGCTCTTTGTTCTTTGCAGCCTCGATATTGATTATTGACTAGAAACTTCTGCCAAGGAGCTAGTGTGTTCTTTGGTTTTGGTAGAAGATGAAAACGTTAAAAGCTTTTACATTCAAATAATTATTTTGTACCTTCTCCTATTTGGAATTATCATTTAAAAGATTAACTCTTTGAAGGTCAAAAGTTGAAACCAGAGTGGACATTGTGAAGGAGCCTTAAGTAGGCAGCAGAGGTTTTCCTCAAGTCTAAGTGAAAAGGCTCCAGGTAACTTAAAAATAATCCCATCAAGAGCATCTAGATAGATTGAATAAGGACCAGAGTGAAGGCTCAAACTAGTACCAGAGTGAGATTTTTTTAATAGTATGGATCCTTTTTATATTTCCTTCAGGTTAAGAGCAGCCTCAAGGTAGCAGGACAAGATTTAAAGATTTGGAGGTCCTTATCCTGAAAAGAACTTTCTCATTTAGAGGCTTCTATATTCAGAATGTGGAATTAGACACTGTCACCTTGACAGACTTCACACAACGACCTTTATAACCTTCAAGGCCATAGACTCATTCATAACAGTATTCTTAGCAGACATATAAAAATACTTTGAGGAATAAAATACATTTTTTCAGCTTATAAGGTAGCAAAATTCATATTATAAAAGTCACTGTATGCTTTGCTTTCATCATTCATGCATTTGTTTGGTATTGTGTTTCTGTAAGGACTACATATTTATAATTTGCATTTCAAATATCCCACCAACGTTTTTCCTTCATCATTTACAACGGCTACAGAAATTACTGAATATATCACAGTTCTAGGGAGAAAGTAAAGCACTTCAAGCACTTACTTTAGTTAGGAAACAACGAAAAGGAAGCAAAAGGAAAGGTTTGTTGGTGATAAATAAAGTAAGGAGAGAAATTTTAGGAGAGGCCCAGCTTTGCAATGTAGCTCTGTAGTGTCTTTATTGCTATTGAATTGTCATTGTTAACCTACAAAGGGAAATGATAAAGGCACTTTATTGCTTTTTGAAACTTGGAGGGGGAAAAAATCAGTATCTTAAATAAAGATTTCAATTCCTGACCTCCCTAGCCTACTTTGCAACTGAGCCAAAATCATTAATTTTTAGCCTCAAGTAAATGAGAATTCAGGATTGTCCCTCTGCGTGGGAAAGTGCAATAAAATGGAACATGCTGGTAGAGTAGAACCACTGCATATGCAAATTCAGACACATTAGGACATTTCACAATGTCATAGTAAGTCACTCTAATAGGAAACTACCATGTTTTTTCTAAGAAAATCACATTTTCAAGCATTCTATGCTGATCTTTAGAAAAAGTTTTTGTTTCCTAAGTCACTTAGCATTTGAGAGTTTGGATTCTTCTACAATTGCCAAATTTCTGCACCACCGATGATCATTATTTTTGATGTCTAGTATCATTATTTTAAATTGTCCCTTAGGATATGTGGATGTAGGATGAATTCAGAGAAATAGGTTCTAAGGAGGAGACAAGTCCCCTTGACTGGTTGGAGTACATCTAAGACAAATAGAAAGGCTGGGGAAGCCTGGATTCTTCTCGTGAGGAGAGCGTGCATGCTGACCAACCCCAGAGGCAGGGCAGAGAGAGGTCTGCTGTGGCAGCTATTGGGTTTCTAAGACTACCTTACTGTGAGACTTGGCCCATGCCGAGCTGGGGCATCACACTCCTCAATTTCAAACTCTATTACAAAGCTATAGTAATCAAAACAATATGGTACTGGCACAGAAACAGACACATAGATTAGTGGAACAGAATATAGAGTCCAGAAATAAGCTCACACACCTCTGATCAACTAATCTACAACAAAGGAGGCAAGAATATACAATACAATGGAGAAGTCTCTTCAAAAAGTGGTGCTAGAAAATCTGGACAGCTACATGTAACACAATGAGATTAGAACATTTCCTCACACCATATACAAAAGTAAACTCAAAATGGATTAAAGAGCTAAATGTAAGACCATAGAACTCTTAGAAGAGAATACTCTTTGACATAAATCATAGCAATATTTTTTTGGATCTGTCTCCTAAGGCAAAAGAAATAAAAGCAAACATTTAAAAATTGGACCTAATAAACTTAAAAGCTTTTGTGCAGGAAAGGAAACCATTGACAAAACAAAAAGACAACATAACAAATAAGAGAAAATATTTGCAAATGATAATGCAACAAGGGGTTACTATCCAAAATATACAAACAACTCATACAATTCAATGTCAAAAAATACACAACCCAATCAAAAAACAGGCAGAAGGTCTATATAGACATTTTTCCAAAGAAAACCTACAGATTGCTAACAGTCACATGAAAAGGTGCTCAACGTCACTAATTATTAGAGAAATGCAAATCAAAACAACAATGAGATATCACCTCACACCAGTCAGAATGGTTACCATCAAAAAGTCTAAAATAACAAATATTGGAGAGGATGTGGAGAAAAGGGAACCCTGTATACAGTTAGAATGTAAATTTGTGCAGCCACTATGCAAAACAATACAGAGGTCCCTAAAAAAAAAACCCTAAAAATAAAACTACCATATGATCTAGCAATTCCACTCCTGGGTATATATCCAGAAAAGACAAGAACACTAATGCAAAAAAATACATGCACCCTAAAGTTCATAACAGCACTATTTTCAAATAGCCAAGATATGGCCAAGTGCTCATCAACAGACAATGGATAAAGAAGATGTAGTATATATATACACTGGAAAATTACTCAGTTATAAAAAAGAATGAAATTCTGCCATTTGCAGCAATATGGATGGGCCTAGAAAATATTATGCTTAGTGAAATAAGTCAGACAGAGAGACAAATACTGTATGATATCACTTATATGTGGAGTCTAAAAAATAATACAAATGAAAGTATATGCAAAACATAAACAGACTTAACAAAATACAGAAAACAAACTAATGGTTACCAAAAGGAGAGAAAATGGAGGAGGGGCAGATTAGGGGTATGGGATTAAGAAATACAAACTACTACATGTAAAATTGATAAGCAGCGATGATATGTTGTATAGCACAAGGAATTATAGCCATTATCTTGTAATAACTTTTAATGGAGTATAATCTGTAAAAATATTGAATCACTATGCTGTACATCTGAAACTAATACAGTATTGTAAATCAATCTATACTTCAATAAAAATATTAAATAACAAAAAAACCCAAAATAATTATTCTTCAGAAGTATAATTTTTGTGATTGGATACATCTGAAGATATACAATAATTAGAAGAAGAAGAAGCAGAAGAAGGAGAAGGAGAAGAGGAAGAAGATGAAGTTGCTAGAGAGGGAAAACTGCTGTACTTGGCACAGTTGCATTCAATTGCAGGTGTCAGCACACTTTGTCATCAGTAATTTATGTAGTTAAAGGGGTAGGGAAAAGAGGGTATATGATTGCCGCTTTCTATTTCTGGGCCCAATTTATATTAAGTCTTCTGAAAGAAAATTATTTAATCTCCCTCATAGGACACATTCACATTGTACCTCACAGTTTAATGCATTTTGTAAACTTTAGCATTAATATACCCGATTTTACCAGACATATATTAAATAATATTTTCTACCCATCCATTTATAGTACATATCTGTAGTCACAAGGTTCTGGAAAATGAAACCCTGTAGAGCTAAAAGTATATCAGATGTGGCTGGGAAGGCTTTAGTTGATTAATCCAGATTTGAAGACATTTATTTTATTTCTTCTTTAAAATTAATTATTAGCATAGATTTTTAATGATATTCAAGGAATACTCAAGTATACATATTCATATAAACTATCTTCCCAAATGTTAGTTTCTTAATTATATTCCAAATATCCAGCTCCATTTAGGACATTTTTATAGCAGATCAGTCTGATATCTTAAGCTTCAGAAAGAAAGAACATTTTCTTTCACTATTTTTTAAATTCATTTAAAAACTCTTATTTATTATTTATATTAAACATTCCTGTTTCTATTTCTCACCTAGTCATTTATTCCCACAATTTTTCCAACTACATCATCACATAAATCTTAGTAAGATCAAAATATAAAATATAAAAACCAAAGAAGAGTCTTTGGATTTTCTTTTATAGTGACTTTTTCAATGTAGGGTTTATGTTGGTCAGGGAGATGTCCATCAATTTCAATAGTTAGTTGTTGTTAGAGATGGGAACACAGAGCTATTGTCAAGAAAGAAGATGAATCATAGCGTCAGAATTTTCTATTACAAATAGCAATAAAAACTTGGGTCAGCAAACTATCTATTCCAACCCGCAACCTTTGCCCAGGGAAATGGCAAAAAAGGTTTTCTTCTAAAAAAGATTATAAATAAAAATATAAATTTTTTTTTGTAAAAAATAGATATCTCAACCCTGTGCTATCTGTGATTGTGAGGTTGCAACCTACTCTGCTCACTTGATAAAGACACTTCAAGCTAAGAAAATAACACAGTAACTATATCTGTGTCCATGGAATCCGTAGGGCTCTGGGAGAAGCAGAATGAAGCCATGCTGCAGAGGCAGACTTGTAACTTATATAAGGCCCTGAGAATAATAATCTTTGTTAAAAATAAGTGAAATTTTAAAATTTAAAAGCCACATGAGAAAACGAGTCATCAAGAGGTAGAATCACAGTAATTAGTATGGAAGGATCTGGGCTAATTACCAATCTGGTAAGTATAAAATCAGTATGCATAAAATGATAAAAGTCATACAAAAGGTAATAAAAATCAAAATGTATAATTTAATACCATGAAAAATAAAGAAAGCATGTTTGAAACGTGACCAAACTGAAATTCTAGTGTTTCAAATTATAATGAATAAAATAAAACACTTATTATATTTCTATACTCAAGTAAACCAGTATTCAAGAGGAGGGGTGGATTACATTTTAATTAAACGTAGAGATAACATTTTAATTAAAACAAACATTGGCATCGCCCATTTACAAATTCTAATGCATTATAAGAAATGTATAGTTAAGTAAAAAGGAAACCAAAGTCTCAAAAAAGATAAGAGCATGATACTGAGCAAACAAATTTAAATGAATAATAACCACCAAAGTTAATATAAAAATAATGGTAATTTGGGTATTTATAAAAGGGGAGCTGAAATGCTCAGAGATCAGATTGAAAGCACTGAATAAAGGGAAACTTTGAGCTCTTGAAAACATTACACCTTATTAGGTCAAGATTGATTGTTAAAGACCTAGTGGTAAACAGAATATATGACTTCTAAACTACAAGGATCAAAAGGAAAAAAAATATACATGAAACCTGATCCATTCAAAGTTTTGCCAGATAAAACTTAGCAAAATCTTACAGTGTGCATATTAGAACATAGTGAAATCATAAAATATTTCTTCCATTCGAAGTCAGTGTCTACTATCACTGCTACCTTTCTGCATTATACTGGAAATCCAATTCAACTGAAAAAATATGAAAATGATATAAAAGGTATAAAGGAAACAAAATTGTCATATAACTTTGATGATGTGATCTTTTGCAGTGTACAGCATTAGAGAAACCCTAAAAACTATAAAAAGTGATCAGCAAGTTTGTTGGATATAAACCAGAAAAAAAATTATAAAAGATTACTTTTAAAAAAAACTAATTTTAATAGCAACAAAGCTAAAGTTTTTTAGGATAAATTTTACAAAATTACTCAAATTTTGTAAAAAAGTATCATATTTTATTAAAGCCCATAAAGAATATCTAAATAAAAATATTCATAAACCTCCATCACAAAGATATCATTTTTGCCCCAAAATTATCTCATAATTACAATGCAATCAGGGCAATTGATCCAATTGTTCATACAGAAGATGAACTGGCTCAAGATGAAATACTTTTCATTAAGAAAAATAAATGCCAAAACTTGCCATGTTAGATAATAAAATTTATTATAAAGCCAGTAATTCAGTGTGGTAATGGCCTAAGGATAAAGAGGCAGATAGAAGAAAACTTATAAAGATGAAAGAAAAAGAGCCATATGTATATTGGCACTTGGAGTATGATGAAGATGGCAATGAAAATCAATGGGCAAAAGATGGACAAGTTAACTGTATGTAAAAATATTGTTTTATGATACATTGCAATATATTTTATGTAAAAAATACCAACATATTTATATTTAATGGATATAGCAACATATTAATAGGACCTATACACAACAGTTTTATATGTATAAATGTATACACACAGCACACGCGTACACCCATTATGGCAATTATCAACATTTTATAAATAGTGATTATATGTCTGTCTGATATTATTTGTTGTCTTGTACTGTGTATTTGAATTATTTCATACTTAAATATTTTATTTCATATTTAAGGATAAATGAAATAAGAATAAAGTCATAGAAAATAAAATATTCCAGCCTTCCACAGTGATTCTTCTGCAGGCAAATGTGTTATGTCACACTTAACACAACTGTCTTTATTCTTCAGTCCTCACCATATAGTGCACTACTAATTGCCTATTTGTGTAATGAAAACATTTACTGAACTTTTCTAGATTCAATAAAAGTGTGGAGTTTTTTTTTCCCTTTCTATACTACATTTTTTAAGATCTTGAATGTTATGTTGAATGAATAGTTTCCATTTTGTTTTTTATCTCTTAAACCTGAGTCAGCACAATTTTATTTTCTGGCTATAAGAATGGTATTTTTTACTCTGGAAATCATTTGAGAGATTAGAGGATGAGAAGAGTAATTACCCAAAACATTAAAATCGCCTATAGTGACTTGTATGAATTCAGCCAAGTAGGGTGATTCGGTGACAAACTACCACCTTTTTAACTCCAGGTAATAGAAGACAAGCAGATCCTCACCATCTGTACCTCATTTTATTTTCCATTGAGATGAAGTATCATCTCTCACCATCTCTTGCGTTTTAATTCACCCTCTGAAATGGAATAAACCATCCTGCAGTTACAAAGCAAATGTACATATGCAAGCGATTCCTGAGAGAGCTTGGCACCCTTTTCTCACCCTGCTGTCCTCTGCCCTCCTTTCTGATCCACTCCTGTTTGGAAGCCAGCCATTCCTCCCACACATAGGGCACTTTTGGCAGCTTGAGGCTTCGTCAGCAAGCTGGCCGGCCTTAGCTGGTTATGGAACAGATGTTGGGGAAGTCATATTTTTGAAATTTATTTTCTCTGTAGAATAGAGGACAGGGTTTTTTAAATAATTTCGTCCGCATTACACTTTCTGCTCTTTTCAGAGTTACACTCTTAAAAGGCAATTCTTGCAGAAGAAGCATAATATATGAATATTTTCTGCTAATCTCATTAGGCATTGAGTTTATGATCAGAAAAGGCATCAGAGTCTAAGATACAACAAGGAATGGTATCCCCGGATACACAAGCAGAACAGGGTGTCAAACTACACCAAGCGTTTCACTGAGGAAGAAATTGGAAGAAAATACTGCCTAATAGCCATATTGTAGGTAGGTTAAATGAATAATAATATTTTAGCAACATTATATAAGGAAGCTTATAAAGACCTATTCTCCCCTGTGGAAAATGCATGGGATGTTTAATTCATGACCTCTAACCTCAAAAGAACTTGCAATGTAGTAACCACTACATTGGGGATAGAAATTCCCAAAGAAGGAATAGAGGGAATAGAAATAATAAAATGAAAGTTGGAAGAAAAAAAATGAAATGGAAATAAAATGCCACCTGTATGTAGGATGAGTATAAATAAAATGCCCCCTGTATCTAGTAGGAGTATGGTATACAGTGTGAGTACCGTTTGAAACAGAAGCGTTGGGATTATTCTGTAATGTTTGGTTGCTTGTTTTATATCTTGGTATTCACAGTTCTTTTCAAAGACTGAGTTGGTTATTTCTGAATATATGAGGGGGAAGCACATTTCAGTTATCTCTGTGGCCAATTTTGAAGTCTGAAGAAAGAATGGGGGATTTCTATTTTCTTTTAAGTGGATAGAATATTCATATGTGGATGTACAGAATGTTTATGCATAGCTAGAGGTATCTCTGAGAGAATCAAATTGTACTGAAGTGAACAAGATTACTGCCCCTCCTCACCTACCAAAGGATCAGATAATGTCTTTAGTACTTGATTGTATCTCTCTGTAGCAGCTGAGATATAAGGTGATGCAGATTTCCCCACTATAGTTGGGACTATGTCAGCCTTTCAGTTATAATGCTATACTGTTAATGGTTTACAACTTAGTCATAAAATGTCCTTTACCTCTGAGGAAAAGAAAAAAGAAAAAATGAAAAAAAACTTGGCTTATCAGGTCCCAGGAGAACTATTTTTAAAAACTGATTTTTTTTAGGCTGGCTATTTTAATTTTAGAGCATCTTTAAAAGAACATTTTAAGGACATTTTCAACTCCAGAATTTTCAAAAAGGGATTGGTTTAATATGCATTAAGCCTTAGCTATGGAATAATTACTTGAAACTGGTGTTTATTTCCAATTTTAATAGACTTTAATTTCTATGATAATTAAAGTTGAAAGTCTTATTTCAAAGATAGTTTCTGTGTCATGTGCTGGTAATGATGATTTAATCTCTGCTAAGAATCTTCTGAATGTAAAACAAACTGTGAGGATCATTTAAAATCTAATCTCTAGAAGTTACACGTGGACAGCAAGATTCCTAATGTCAATTTTACACATAAACTTTATTTTGATAACTTAAGTGAAAGTAGACACTATGTAGTCAAGAATTTAACCTTGAAAAAAAGAGGCCTGGCCTTTGCCCTTGGCTTCTGAGAGGTAATCTCTAAACCCTTGGAATGTCTTGCCTGAATGGAGGGTCTTTGTTTGCCTGGGTGCCTTAGGCAAGCCAGTAACAGTGTGCTCTAGAGAGAGGGCTCTGAGCCATACCACCAATGGGATGTGGGGCTTTGAGCCACATGATGTAAGTGGAAATCTAGCAGGGCTGGAGATGAACAGGAGGCATGTGGGCAACCACTCATGCCTAAGTGATGGAGCACCATAAATACTCTGGACCACAGGGCTTAAATGAGCTTCTCTGGTTGACAATACTGTGCATATTGTCACACAGGGATGGCTGGAAGCTCTGTGGTTGGTACCTTCCTGGGCTTTGCCCTGTATGTCTCTCCCCTGGGCTTACTTTAATCTTTACCTTTTTTTTTTTTCCTGTAATAAACCACAACCATGAGCAAAACCACTTTCAGTGACATCTATGAGCCCTTCTAGGGAATTATCAAACCTGAGAGTGGTTTGGGGAAGCTTCTGAAGTAGCAATTGTCAAAAGTCAAGTTGGTCTTTTGTGGGCTGTTCCCTCTAACTTCAAAGTTGGTTAAATGCTATTATGATTTTAAAGTAATCATATTACATCAAAGACATTTCTTTATTGCCTTTTGAATTATCTCATGGTCTGTGAACCCACCACCTGAAGAAGGCAGAAATTAGTGAAACTTCCTATAAAGAATTTCATTTGCTTTTTCTCCATATGTTAACCACAAACTCTACATCCTTCCAATATAAGTTATAAAAAAAATAGCAATGGGAGTATATTTTCCAGAACTGAATTCCATTTGTTTCAGTAATTCTATGACTATACATAAGTAATATATAGTAGAATTCTACCAGATTTATCCTTTGCTAAGTTTTCAGTCTTTTTCTCAGCAAATTATAATTTATTTTTTAATTTTTATAATTTAATATTATAATTATTTAGAGACATCAGATATTAGATTCAGAAAACTGTGCCTTTAAAAAAATAAAGGTAGCCCCAAAGTAGTAATCTTGTCTCTTCTAAAGGAACACCTGCACTATTTGCCTACTCAGTCTGCTTTGGTATGAATGAAATACATTTCCTTTGTCTTCCAGCTCTTTAAAAGCTCTTCATAGCAATGGTCATTCCATGTGAGAATTATTAATTTATTCACTTAGCTTTCACATTAGATTGGTAGTGTTTTAGGGTCATGATCTGTGTATTTCATCTTCTTATGTTTAGTACCAGAGCAAAGTATCAGGGAAATATTAGACATTTTATAAATATTTATTGAATGAATGGATGAAATAAAACATACCATAGCCCGAGCATCTTGCCTACTGGTATATCAATTGAGTTGGAACCAATTCTGTCTCATAGATTTTGCCCCTTTTCTTGGCCATAAAGATATATTTTTTCTTTTATTAAAAACACATGTGCACACACACACACACAAACACACACACCACCAAACTCAGATACACACATAATTTTTAATAAATCTTTTAATGGCCTCTGACTTGTACTTCTACTTTGTTTTCTATTATCTTTATGAGAACTATATTTTATTTATTTTTTTCTAAAAGGAACTGACATATATATTATTTTTACTTCTAATTCAGTGGTTTTTAAAAATGTATTCAAACCTATTTTTCAATAACATCAAAAATGTAAGCATCAAAAAGTGGAGAAATTTATATCACTTTTTTCTTTTCCATTTTCCAAAAAAGTTTTGTTTTTTATTGCCAAAATTTCTATTTTTATTTCTTTTTTCTAGACTTATCTTCATGAATATAATTATTACCCTAATGTCTCTTCATTAATATGCATCTCTCTCTCTATTTTTTCCACTATTCCTTTCATTTTTTGGCAAAAGGAATTCTGGAAAGAGCTTTCTCAAGTTTGTTCTTCACATCACTAATTTAATTTTCTCTTTGGTATCAATGTTACATTTTACTGCTTCAAACACAGATTTTAATTCTACATTTATATCTTTATTTTCCTTGCAATTTTATCATATTTAAACACAGAGTACAAAATAAACATTAATCCTCTCATTTTCATCTTTTGTTTCCTAGAACACATTTCAACAATTTTAATTGAATGCAAAACAGATGTTTTCTAACAATTATTTTGTTTGTGTACTACTATCACAATCACCATCTCTCTCTGTATTTGTTTTTGTTTCTTTCAGAATTTTTAATGGGTTCATGTCAAGATGTTTATTTATTTATTTTTGTTCTTTAGGAATTGTTTCTAGATATGGAGATTTTAATAATAGTTGGTTTGTAGATATTTCTTGCTTTCCTTAGTGCTCACTCACTCAGTTGTCAGTTAAAATCCTCTTCTTATATCTTGAACCGAAGGGCTGCTTACTGTAAACATTTTCAACTCAAAAGGCATGGTGTTTAACAGCTCTTTGTTAAATAAAGATCCATTGACCCATTGCTTAATTATAGACAAATGGCTCCTTTAATCTTGGATAGTAAGTACAAGTAAATTGAGAAGAAAACAGACACAGAGATCAAATTTTTAGTTAAGTACATATTAAAATATAACATTTGAATATATAGGTATTTACATATACATTTATGTCAGTGTATGTATAGGTATACGTGTGTATGTATATATGTATATACACAAAAATCTTTTTATACAATATAATTGACAAAAATCAGTTGACAAATCCTTGGGCAACTTATAATAGAGTTTCTTCAAAGGTATAGGATATTAACTGAAGACATTCAATCAACATTTATTCCATATTTATATAAATATATCCAGTATATGTATTTGTTGATTTCATATATGATTCCACATACATTATATATTATATATCTAATTCCATATATAATACATTAATATAGAGGAGAAAGAGAGAGAGACTGACTACTGGTTGTGAAAGCAAGGAAGGAAACATGACTAACTTGGAAAGGAAGTTCAGAGTTGAATAAAAATAAGAATTAAAACAAGAAGTCCCAACTAGTATGTCATTTCCTTTGCGAAACAGTTATGATCCTCAGGGAACACTGCAGTGATACAATACTATAATACCCAAGATTTCCCATGCTTAGATCAATATTGATACTTAAGTCACTGATATATTTCAATATAAAGTCAATATTTTGATAACAAATCCTTATTTTCCTATCTTTCACCTCTCTATTTTGCATAAAATGCACTCCCAGTGTTCAGGACAGCATAAAATATATAGATTACCCACTATAAGAATTAGATTTGAGGGGAGGGAGACCTCAAGTAACTTCATGAAAATTTGACCAAAGTAATTCATTTCTCATAAATGTATTATCTCTCTGATAAAGGACCTAAAGAACCCTGAAGCTGGTGATGCATAATTAAAACTGTGAAATATTTCACTTTATATTGCAAAATAAGCCAATATTCTTCTTAAAGTTTAATATAATGAGTTCACAATTGGAATGAATAAATAGACTAATATCTTACAACTTACTTAACCGAATGCCTTAATACTGCCTTAATTTTGTTTGTCCAATTGCCCCTTTGGTTTATTATTAATCTCTCACTATCTTTCACAGTTGGTGTTTAATATAATTCTATGCAAGGCCACTTGTAGAAAACAGAGCAATTAAGTATGCAATGGCCTGAGCTACAATCCAATAGTTCAAACATTTTAGGTATTTTTTATGAAACAAGCAAATAAACAAAAAAGATTGGCTCTTGACAGTAGCCAAGTGATATTGTTGAAGCTCTATTCTAATTTATTAAGTACCTCTGAACCTGGCATTAGGCTATGCACTGTTGCCTTTCACAAATGGGTAATGACTTCATTCCTGGTCTCAAAGTGCTCACGGTTTAAGAAGGAATATTTGAAACAGATTCAACAACAATGCCTGGCTGAATGTAATAGTATCTGAAGGGAGGGAGGTACAAATGCAGAGTGAGTTTAGACAAGGAAGGTCTATCTGGTCTACAAGAAGAAATGAAAGTTAAATAAACATTTAACCTCATCATATCCCAACTTTTTCACTTGAAGAACAGTATAATAAATAGAACTAACCTCATAAGCTTGTTATGATAATTAAGTGAGTTAATGTATGTGTTTTCTCTTTTGGACTCAAAGAATGTATTCTATAAATGTTTAGTATTAATTATTAGGACTTTTTGCCGTTATTAGGCAAGGGAGAGTGAGATGGGAAATGTGGGAGAATTCCTTGAGCAATGTGGGAAGGGAAGTACAGAATGCGCACCTTGATTCATTCCCTTCTAATTCAGTAGAAGAAGAATTGATAAAAACATATAAGCTGCATAATAAAATATTAAGAAGCAGGTGTTTATAGTTGTAATATGGGTTGTTATTGTCTACTATTAATGCAGATAATACGACACTCTTTTCTAGTGTAAGGAGGACGGTCTTATTTCCTTCTTCAGGATCTCTTTTAAAGTCTCATCATTGTTGGGATAAATAGAGCTCAGAGGAAATTTTCATGCAGTATTTTTAAATGCTAAAGAATTGACAGTCAAAGTGGTTCCTTTGACGTGGAAAATGGGAAAAAAAATAAAAATTACCATAATAAAAATGACATTGTCTTAGAGTTTATATATTTCTTGTCTGTAGTCCTAGAACTTAACTTGATAATCCATTGGAGACAGCTAGATTTTTTAATTTTATATTCTTATTTTATTATTAGTTCTAACAATGTTTCAAGAATGTTTAACATGACGTTGAAGGAAAAATTGAGAAATTCATTAATAGCAGTTTTTTAAAGAGTTCTTGAATAATTTGAGTAAAAATACAAGTAAATCACATAATCATCAGAAAATATTTCCAAGTGCCTTTTCTATTCCTGTCAATATTCTTTGTTCTGTGATTGATCAGGGAAAAGATGTAAAAGTCAACCACAACCCTCAAGATTTTAGCCACTTAAAAGTTGAGATGGTGATAATTTTGAGAGAACTATTCAGTGTTGAACTCGGTGTTTCTGACAATATGAGCAAAAAATTTTGAAAAACAGAGAAGAGGCTGAAGTAAATGAAGAACAGAAGATGGAAATGGGATTGAAGCACCTCCACTGACACTAGGATTTTCAAAATGAATGGGAGTTGAGTAATGAAATTCACAAGGGCAAGAACAATTGATACCGGTGCAGTAATTCTTGAGACCATTCACTTTACATGAACAGAAATTTATTCTATATTTTATCTTTTCTTTTTCTATATATACATGTATAAAATTTCAGCAAGATAGAATGGTATTATGAAGGAAAGTTGTGTCTTTTTCTTTTCTTTATTTAATCATGTCATACCATTTCAAAAAGTTTGCAACTTTTCACACTGTGACCAGCCCACTCACTCATGTGTTTGCCATCAAAAATGTTATCAAAGATATTTGCTTTTTAAGGTGAAACAAGCCATATATCTCTTTTAGTGAAGTCCAATTGTAATTTCACTCTTTTTTGGCCATTTGTATTGTCTTTTACATAAACTGCTTTTTCAGAGTCTTTCCTAATTTTCATTGATTTGTTCTAAATTATTTGAAAAGTTAATGGAATATTGTTTTACCATTTCACACATTATTTTCTCTTTATGAGTGCTTTTTATATATATTACACTTATTTTAATCCACTTGTTTTTCTTATAAGAAAATCCACTTGTTTTTCTTATAAGAAAAATCCTTATAAGAAAACTTTATGAAGACATTTACTCATTTTTTTTTCTCTATGGCTTAATGTTTATCTTTCCCTGTATGGCTTACATTTTCCCTTTCCTGTTAAAGAAGTTCTTCCCATCCCCAAGTATACACAAATATTATATAAAGTCATTTCATGTAAATTCTATGAATAAAGTCTATCGGGGGTATTAACTATATTGGTTAAGTTTAAGAGTATTCAACAGTACTTCTAAGCATTTAGAAAATGTGTTGAAAATGTAAAGTTCATTGCATGGGTCAGCAGTTGCAAACAAAGGCTTTCAGTGTCACACAACAATAAGCATTTTCTTCTCATGGATGTTTGCGTTGGCTGGGGAGTCTATGCTCTGTTGGCTGTGTGGTTATGGACTGACTTAGTGCATTTCACTTGTGGTCGGGGAGAAGCTCTTTGTATGGCAATGATCACAGAGCAAGAGGGAGATTTCACTGCACAAGTGTATTTCAAATCCCTATATGCATTAGGTTTGCAAACATCCCGTTGGCCAAAGCAAGTCAGGGGCTGATAACCACGTTAAAATTTGAAAGAAGGAAGTTTAACCTTTAGTGGGGAGACTTCAAGGCAATGTGCATGGGGACAGGGTGGAGTAAACAAAGGCCTAAAATTTAATCTAATTCATATACACGTAGTTAAATACACACACATTCACATATACATATATTTATGAGCATAAGTACATATGAATATAAATATAAACTGTGGCAGAGTTTGTTAAGCACCAAATGCTTAATCATAATTTTTAAAGATAATCTCCAAACAGCAAACTCTTTCTGCAAAGACTGAAATTAGCACTTCCGTGCAAAAATGTAGAATTTCATATCTTGTGTAAAGCATGGATCTTTGGAAAAGCTTTGCAAGAAAATTAACCACGCCTGTGTAACTGAAAAAATTCAATCTGTTCCAAAAGTTACTTTACTCCATTTGGACAGACTCACAACTAACCTAATTTAACCTGGTTCAATCCATTATAATAGATAGAAACCATATTTCATTCAGGAATCCAGATCGTGGTCTTCTATTTTGTTTAGCTTTTTCCTGTTTATATTTGGTAGTGAGAGACTTCAACATTGTGTTTTTTACTTAACATATGTTCAACATTATATTATTTAATCAAACCTTTTTTAAGGTATCTGTTATATCATTACCTGGAATGGTGTTTCAGAGTTACAGAACTGGGGAAGAGTTTTCTATAGTAATATGATCTCCAAATATTTTTCACATTTCAGATTATTGATAAAGTTTTAATTCACTTACACACACACACACACACACCCCGTATTTGATCTAATAAAGGCAACATTGATTAAAAAGGAAAAAACAGATCAGCACAGGTTAAATGTCAGCCAAATAATCCATAGACCTTTTAAAATGTATCATCAAATGATCGACCTAGAGGTAACCAACTGGTGCCAGAAAAAATGCCTAAAGACCTTGCCAAGGAGTCAGATGCTCCTACTGCTAAATTATCTCTGCAGATTGTCATGAGTCTCTTACAACTGGCGTGCCCAAAGGTATTGCTCATACCACACTGCCTTAAGGTTTGAGGACAGGAATAAAGACGCAGATGTAGAGAATGGACTTGAGGACACAGGGAGGGGGAAGGGTAAGCTGGGACAAAGTGAGAGAGTAGCACTTACATATACACACTACCAAATGTAAAACAGATAGCTAGTGGGAAGCAGCCACATAGCACAGGGAGATCAGCTCCGTGCTTTGTGACCACCTAGAGGGGTGGGATAGGGATGGTGGGAGGGAGATGCAAGAGGGAGGGGATATGGGGATATATGTATACATATAGCTGATTCACTTTGTTATACAGCAGAAACTAACACAACATTGTAAAGCAATTATACGCCAATAAAGATGTTAAAAAAATAATAAATAAATAAATAAAAATAAAAATAGTTTGCTTCTTATGGAGAAAATTGCATGCTCTGTATACATTTATTTTATTCTCCTAGGGAATCAGTCCGTTTTTTGTTTTTTGGGGTTTTTTTTTTTTTTTTGGTAAGACATGAGACAGCAAGTAATATGTATGAAATAGACTTGCTTAACCTAAATAGATTGTTACATAAAAGTGACATGTCATTTATTGTTACCAGCCCTTTCTACTACGGTTATATTTTTCCTTCACTCAGCCCCTTTTTGAAAATTGGCTTATAGAACTCCCATAAAGTGGGTGACATTAAAATGTAATCATCAGGTGTTTAAAATATCAATATGCTATGTATTGTGTAGCCAACAAAGAAACAAATGCACCTGCTTTTGATTTGTAATCTAAGTATCTTATGGACATATCCTGAGATAAATACTTATAACATGAAGAAGTGAGTATTTAATTGAATTGTGTGTAATTGACCATGCTATGATGTATTAATAACAATTAAAATTGTTGACACTCTTTCTAATATTCTTTGCCTTTCTCCAAATAGTATTTTGAGGTGTGTTAAACGGATGACGGTACTTCCCATGAGAACCAGTGAATTTAAGAAAAAATTTCTTCGTGTATTGGGGCAAATTTAAAGAATTTTCCATTCTCTACAGCGACTACACTATTATTTTTCTCAATATGTCAGCAATCTTTCAAAATATTGGCTTTTATGTTTATCTAAAGATAGAAAAACTTTTGAAACTCTTATTTTTATTTTAAAAAGGACGTTATTTCCTTAGATATTACGGAGCCAAGTGAGAAAAAGGACTAGAAAGAACCAGAATGACATTATGTAAGGCTGATACAAAATAGAAGAGATGAGATGCTTTGCTATAAACACTCTTTTTAATGTATTCAAAAATATTTTATAGTGTAGGTGGCACATTTATTTTGGAAAGAATTTTGAGGAATAAAAGAGTTTAACATGCCACATAATAGCAGCTTGTGTTGGTGATAATAACTGGGTTATACAGAGAATAAAGACATATGAAAGCCCCCCAATTTATTTTTCCTCTAGGCTGTTGAAAATTGAAGGCAGTACTTACTTAATTTAATGTCAAGTATGTTCAAGAACATACATATTGAAATTAAACATAAAAGAAAAAATGTTGAGTTATTTACATGGTTTTATTAGCATATTTGTATCAGTCTTTAGCAAGTATTTCTTATTTAGAGGTTTTAAAATCAGTATTCTCTAACACTTACAGAATCAGAATTCTGCAAAGAATAAAATAGATTGCCATTTCCTTGCTATATTCGACATAGGTTGCAATGATTTTTGCAGTGTCAGCATATATCCAAGAAGGTGTATGTATACAATACATCCATATAAGATCTAAATTATACATTATACCATTTATTAGCTTCTGAAGTTAAATTTAATTTAAATCTAATCCATGTACACTTGAGGATTCATGGACCCCTTACTAAGGATTGAAATAAGGTAAGATCTTGAATAGTTACCTTCCTCCATGACCTACTTCACTGTCTTCTTCAGAATACTCTTTTGTATCTTGTGCCTTTTGCTAAAAATTAAAGAGAATTTTAGTCTCTTAGGAAGACTTAATAAGATTAACAAGTCCCTTAGAGAGAGACTAACCGAGATTTGTCTCATCCACTGAATTCTGCACATTGTCTGCCCAGTTACGCCCCAGCATTGGCATATCTTCGCATAGTGCTACCACTCTGCATTGCTTCTCTGTGGGTGCACTTCATTGTACATTGGTGAGTCTCTGTCATACTGCAGTGAGTTCAGGAAATTCGGGCACAAAATAGAACTTCCCTTTTTTTTTTCTTTTTGGCCTCACCGTGTGGCATGTGGAACTTCCCCGACCAGGGATCGAACGCATGCCCCCTGCAGTGGAAGCATGGAGTATTAACCACTGGACCACCAGGGAAGTCCCTAAATAGAACTTCATTTGTCTGAATAGAAAAATTATTCTCTATTACGAAAAAAGTCACAAATGTCATCATGCATTGCATGATGCATTGCAACACTGGAAATTTTCCTACCTGGCTGGAGAACTTGGCATTTTATGGTTGATTTGTTATCCACTTGCAGTTCTCCTCTAAAACTGGAATACCTTTTCTAATTTTTTTTGTAAGTCATACTCTGCAAACTTTTGAACTATGTAATATCTTATCTGTGATAATATATGTGAGAAGAATTTGAATGAACTGTGGTATCATTCAAAATTTTGAAAGCACAATTCTCCTTGCAAACATTTAGATTTATTTTGTATGTCCAAAGACACCATATATTATTCAAGCACTTTGAATATCCCCATAGATTTTTGGCTGCCATGTGCACTTTCCATTCTTCTACTTAGAAAAGCCAAAAGGGAAAAAAATAAATACATAAAATGAAGGAAACCTTTAATAACTAGGGAGAATATAAATGTCACAAGTTATAACTGTTGGGAGTTAGATTACCTGTCAACTAAAGCATTGAGTGAGTATGTGAGCAAGCCTGGAATGGAGATTCTCAAGGGTGCTAAATACTGTTTCCTCCAAATGTTTGTTAGACTCAAGAGGGTAAATACTTAGCCAAATCCTTCCAAACTGTAAGGGAATAACGTTCAATTCATACAATTGTTTCTTTCCTTCTGAAAATGCATTTAATACTCAAGATAACAACAAACAGTAGCTCTAGAAACTGCTTGTTGTTTTTTATTTTTAGGAATGTAAAACCAGACTTTCAAAGTCCTCATCATTCTCTGGGTTTGCTGTCCTTCCGTGCCTATATTAGTATTAATATCCAAATTCCATTTGGTTGTTAGATTTAAAATGCATATATTATAAGGGCTGGAGCCTTCCTCCACTGGAGTTGTGGAGCTTCTAACTATAATCCCCTTAAGTCATAGACTCAATGTCTTTCTGACTCATTTCAGAATTATACAGAAACTGTCTGCACGTGCTTGGGAACGAGACAGGACATGAAATCAGCTCCAGCCTTTTCTTAGGAATCTATGAACAAGATGTTGGAAGGCGTCACCAGACCGCTGCCATGAACAGGCACTCAGGCAGCCTCTCTTTGATGTTTGGTTGTAGAATCCGTCTTTGATGTTTGTCAACCTTTGTCAGGTTGGTCCCTAGGAACCATAGCTCCTGCTTGGTATGTCACCAGCTTCTCAAAAGACGATCTCCACCCCTTTCACTCTTTCTGTAGAAGTGAGAGCATGATCTCTCAGCCTCCTTCCCATCATCCCATTCCCAGTCTGCGCCATTGCCCCAGATGCCTCTGTACACATTCATCTGAGCCTTCACTCCATCAAAAATAAGGAAACAATAAACATCCAGGCTTAATAGTCCTTGCAGATTGGATGTGGAGTGAAGATACTGTTGCTACCCACCGTGTCCCACACTGCTTGGACTCAGGGAAGCACGCCTCTATGTAGAGTTGCAAACATATAGTCAGGGAGAGGAGCCGACATGACTGCCTCTGCAGGGCTCAGGTAGTTTAGATTTGCTCTCTTCACACAGGCATAGTTGGGAAGAGTGTTTTGAAGCCTTGGTACCTAATACTCAACTAAACTGTGAAATTGGAATTGGAGTATAGAATGATTAGCAGCACTGTTATCTGACTGAAGTGACACTTTGGAAAAGTTAAAGTTTATCTCACATTCAACTAAAATTGAGATTGAAAGTAAACCCCAGAAATAATTACCTTAAAAAAAAATCATTTGCTAAAGTGAAGATAAAGAGATTTGATTAAAGAGAAATTGAAAATCATCTCAAAGAGTATGACTATTTATGGACTAAGAGAGAGAAAGAAATATAGCATCTTATCTAAAAGTTAATAAAAAGAATACATCTTTATATTTTATAAAATCTGTTTACATTAAGGTATAAGTTCATACAAATTGTAAATGTATTTTATGTCATATAGTAAATATGCCCATCGTTGCCTAAATAGAGAAAAAAGTTGTACCAAAACCTATGAGCAGACTAATTCCATCATGTAAAATAATTAACTTTTATCAAGAGAGTGAGAAAAGTGTTAATAAAATCTAAAACAAGCTCTTTTTTCTATAAAGTTAGTATAATTTTTCTCTTTGTGAATGAAAGAAATACGTATTGTTTCTCTGTTTTGTACGTAACTTTTCAGTGTGTTTTGATAATATATAATTCCAATTGTAGGACTATAGCAATACAAAGGAATCATAGAAAAATTTCCATAGTAGCATAAAGTTTCCGGTAAATGGGCAGCCCTCCTAAAAATAATATTCACGTATAGCAAAAGAAATTAAGCTAAGTTAAAGAAGTGACTATTAATGTATTTAGAAACTAGAAACCTATAATTAAAACGTTTTAAATCAAATAGTGAGTTTAAGTTGAACATCAAAACCTGAATTCCAAATGTAAAGAATAAACTAGAAACTGAACTGGTAACAGCCAAAGCAAGTGATTAATTTTATTGACTAGAAAAAAAGAATTAAGAAAAAGGGTTCCTTATCAATGTTTCCCTGTAGATAATCTTAATTCCCGAGAAAAAGACTGAAACTAATACCTCTCCTTTATTACTGAATTAAAAAAAATTATCACAGGATATGTCCAGGGATTGGCATCTTTTCATTAATATCATGAACATCCAATTAGCCATTTTAATTTCAAGACTCCTGGTCTTTCTCTAGTTAAAGTTGTGTTCAATTTTATATTTTTATTACATTTGTTCAGCTACTTATAGCAGAATTCTTTATCTAAAAATCGGCTCTAAATTAATGACCTTTTGTTCAACCTTTTCATAACGTTCTTTCCTTCATGTTCGAGCATTTTGTCCTCTATATTGATTGCATGTTCTGTAAACTTGATTCTCCTCTCTGTTTCTTCTAATGAAAATTTCATCTATCAGTTGCGTTCTTATTTTCCTATACATTTCCTCCTTCATACAGATATTTTTAAATTATTCATATTTGTTTGCATCTTTTTTTAGTTTCCTCTTGATCTCAATCTATCACCTTATCATATCTCATATCTCTTATTTTCTAACATAATTCTGAAATTTTATTGAAATAAAAAACCAGACTTTTTCCATATTTTCCTTCTATTTCCCTCAACAAATTTTTCTCAAAAGTGCGTTTTTCTTCTGCCTCTGCAGTACTGTTCTCTGTTCTCGTTACACTTTTTTTTTCCTTACTCACATTCAGACAGAGATGTTGGCTACATTCAGGTTGTATATCCTCACTTTGGTTTTCCTTCTTGTTCATAAGTTTGCTGTTTGAATCCTCCTCTCTGACCTTAAACTGCTCAGTTATCTTACTGTCAATAACCTACGTCCATAGCTACTGACATTTCTGCCAGGCAGCTTGGTGCCACACTCTTCCGGGGTTAGTTGAAGCTTCACTGTGCTCTCCTTTTTTTCCTGAGTCTTCTACATCTGGCCTCTGTGAAAGCTACCCTTTATGGCCATGCTCTTCTTCTTTCCTTTGTTTAAACCACTGTGTGTCATCTGTATTTTTACTCCCTTTAGTCGTTGTATGGCCTCTGATCCTCTGGGGTGCCACAGCTCTAAAATGCTCATTTGCACACGTGGAAGTTTGCCGAGCGCGCATGGTTCTTCCTGCCCCGGCCCTTGCAGGGGTTCTCACGAAGTCCCCTTTACTGCCAGTACACTGATTTTCATCAGTCAGCACTCCTACACTGGTCCTCGGTGCCGTCAGACATAGTACTCAAAACTTCTTTGAATGGCTAATTTTCTGCTTCTTATCGGGAAGTTCTAAAGCTATCATAAATTGCTTTAATGTTATTTACAATGTAGTTTTATCAAATTATTTATATCTCACTTGCCAACTAGTTCTAGAATATTCATGTATTCCCTTGTTCATTATTAGTGCATCCAATCAATCAACCATTATTATGCATTATTATTGCATATTTTAAGTACTTAGAGAAGCTTCAGGAACTATTTGTTTGTACTGTGTTTAATGGATATCAACAATTGTGCTTCCTGATGCTTGGGTGAAGTCCTAGTGACTGGACATTTATATTTGGGATTTTCTATATAGAAATTTGTGGAAACATCCACAATTAGCGGCAGAAGGTGATTTTGCATGTAATGTGTTGTAACTATTCTTGTAGTTGTCAAACAATCATTTATAAATACAGAAAGGAAAATTTTTCTGGCCACTTTTTGGGGCCATAAGAGGAGGGTTTTTCTGATGCTTGCTCTGGTTCATTACTTAGCGTAGAAAGTAATGATATACTATAATATGTATAATATTGAAGACTATGTCTTAACAATAATTATAGGTAGGAATTTATATTCTGACAGATGTGAAGGTTTTATCTATTAAGATATATGGGGAACCTTAAAAATAAAGTCTGGTTGGAGATGCAGCAGATGGCCATATATGAGGCTTTAGACAAGAAAATAATAGCAAAAATATTTGCAAGCCATGATTTAATAAAAACTTTTTGTAGAGTAAAAAATCTTTTTTTCTCTAGTTAAGGAATAAAGTTTCACATGATTGATGTAATGCTTCTGTTTTGTTTTAGACAATCTAAGTGAATATAAGCCTTTGATATCTAAAATTTGACAATCCTTCAAATGGTATTTATTTTCTAAGCTATAGATTACATTCACATACTTCACATGTACCTATATACATTCTCTTTTACATATGCATATTTATTCATACATGTTATGTATATTCATCCAGCAGCATGTCATATCAGTGATAGCTGTCAATCCATCATTTTATTGGCAGTACTTCTATCAGAAATTTTACATTGAGTACTATTTGATTATGCATATACTTCACACAATACAAACTTTACATGACTTTTGAGAATACGATAATTTTAAAAAATGGAGAATATTTAAAAGGACAAAAGACATGACCTGATTTTTGAAACCAGAGAGGACAAATCTCTCCATCAGTTGGTAATCAAATGTCAATCAAAAGTTGAAATTGTGCTTCAAGTTAAGCATCATCCTGATCTCATCCTGTGCTGCTTCTTCTTCTTCTTTTTTTTTTTTTTTTTTTGCAGTACGTGGGCCTCTCACTGTTATGGCCTCTCCCGTTGCGGAGCACAGGCTCCGCACGCGCAGGCTCAGCGGCCATGGCTCATGGGCCCAGCCGCTTCGCGGCATGTGGGATCTTCCCGGACCGGGGCACGAACCCGTGTCCCCTGCATCGGCAGGCGGACTCTCAACCACTGCGCCACCAGGGAAACCCGTGTGCTTCTTCTTAATTACAAAAATCCCCTTTAGTTCTTGAAAATTAAAATTATGTTTATTTGAATCATTTATAAATTTCTATCTAACTGATATTGGTAATCTCAAAAAGAAACTACATAATGCAAAAGCTATGAATCTCAAACTATATTCCATTGTTAAGAAGCAAGTGAGAGAATATACACATACTTCAAATGTCCTCCCTTACATTCATATCATTTAAGAATCGTTTCTACGCCTCATTTGTTTTCTTCCGTTAGTTTCCTTTTGTTACATTTATTTGCTTGACCAGTTTCTGACATTCAGGTCAGAAAAGCTTTTCAAATGTTGTTTTAAAATTTGTTGCTTTGGGGACTTAGCAGCACAATCATTGAAACCAAAGAAGGAAGAAACCTCCCAGATTATTGAGTTCATTTCCATTGGAAAAGTAACAACTGATTCCTGACTTTGATTAGAGTTTTATGTGTCCCTAGCTACACTCAAGTATTGCTTGTAGTTATTATTTTTAAGAAAGCCTACCTATAGCCAATAACTATCTTTAATTTACCTTTCAAAAAATTTCCCTCCTCCACATAATTCTGATTATATGAAAAGCAGAATAGCTTTGTGTGACCAATGAGTAGCCGAAACTTGTCATAAATCTGACAGCTTTTATTGCTTTACTGTTCTATCATTAATTATTTTAAAATTAATGAAAAACTCAAGCTAGAAACTAGCTTGCTTATACCTTAAAGGTACATAGTTTGTGTCAAATGAAAACATTTCCTACATGAAAGGAAATATGTGTAAAAAATATCCATTATTTCACACATGTATTTCTTTATTATTATTTTTTTGAATTTGAGGTTATTGGACCAGAATGTGATATTTTCAACTGGAATATTATTATAAAATAATTCAAGTCTGAGCACTGCCCTTGAACTTAGAGAACCTGAGATTCATGTAAGAATCAAATAAATCTGTTTTACAGACTAAAAAATTACCTAATATAACAAGATATTTCTAGAAGCTCAATGAGATAAGAAGCCACATCAGTTTGTTCCTCATTGTAAATGCAACTCCTAGAAGACCATCTTGATACCAGTAGGGGCTATTACTTTTAATATTTATTAGGGAAGCAAAATATTATAAAGAATTGAAAATTATTTCAGCCTCATCTCTCCAAGTATTTCCAGGCTAATAAGAGTGTTGAGGTAAATGTTTAAACAACTGAAATCAAAGTTTGTTTATGATAGGGTACACATGGGTAGCTGAGGTGCTAAGATTTTCATGAGTTCATGTGAGGAGAGATCATTTTGGAACAGTATTATCTAGTCATTCTCTGTAGAAAGTATGAGACTTCAGTTTGATTTTAAGGAATGAAAATATTTAAGTAAATACGAAAAAGAAAGGAATGATAATATTTAGATAATGTTTACAAAAGAGAGATGATTCAAAGGCACGGGGGAGTGGTTGGATTAACAAAGACAATGATAATTAACAGGAAGGAGATGTCTCCTCGAAGAACAATTATTGGGAATATGGCTGTGTAGTGCTTTCTGGATAGCTATCAAGAAGGCTGAATGGTAGGTTGAGGAGTTTGGGCACCATTATAAAGGTTTAGAGGTTACTAAACAACTTCATTGATGGATGACATAATAAAAAGAGTAATTTTTAAAGATTTGTCTAGTAAATATATATTCTATGAATCAGAGGGGAGATCTAGGAGCACAGAAACCAGTTAGAGGAAACAGACTCAATCATGTTGGCATAAGATAAATAAAATTTTATCTTTATTTATTTATTTATTCATTTATTACTACAAACAGGGTGCAGTTGGAGCCCACAGGGTGTACTAGGTGGCTCTGGGTATGTGAGGTAGTAAAGTGCAGGTCTTGATAGAGGGACAGGGCAAGGATGGGCTGAGATACATGGAGCATCAGGTACTACTCAGAAAACAGCAGAATTAAGACCCAGGCGCTGCTGCCTTGACCACTCTTCCCAGAGGATGCCTGATCTTGTGGGTTCTCTGGGGTTGCCAGGGGAGTTTGGGCATGAGATACACCTGGGGAACCCAGGTGTCTGAGGCCTCCTATTAATATTTTTACAAAAATGTAAAATAAATCGCTAATCACATGAGTGAAATTCTGAGGGTAGGATCAAAGGACTGATGATTGATGAGGTATGAAAGCAGAGAGAGGAAAATAAAGAAGGATTTTAATGGATTCTCAAGGTAGCCCAGAGAAATTGATATTATAGAAATGGTTTTGTCTAGAACTTAAGTAGCAGAGGAAATGTTACCACTTAGTGCTTCTTTAAAAATATACTTAGATAAGTTTATTGTGTATACACAATTCTAAGTGCTTGCAAGTTCCTTGTCCAAAGAACGTTACTTTTCAGTGAAGAGAGATGACAGAAAACTGCTTCTGATGCTACCCAAGGCATATTTTTATTGATTCATTTCAGAGGGTTAAGCCTTGGCATTTTCTAAGTAATTGCAGTATTTGAGTTCAATATTTTGGATTAACAATATGCAACCATAAACTTCTTATGTCAGAAGTTCTTTTAAGAGGTAATAGAATTTTCAGTCTAAATGTCCTAATGGATGAAATTCTCATAATTCCATTAGTTGTTTTCTCCTGCAAAAATATCTGTGTATGGAAGCGGTTAGAGAATATTCATTTCGGTTATGTTTGCAATTAATGGCATTATCACTGATGACTTGAAAAGGGAAATTGAACCACGTACAGCTGTCAAGATGAACGTCATGTTCAAATTGTTAGTATTTTTAATTTGCACAAAAATACTGACAACGAAGATAATATATAGTTACTGGGCTAAAAGGGAACTAGAAAGCTCCTAAAATACAAAAATGTGTTACATAACAGACCTGAGCTTAATTGTTCTTGTCAGATGGGACATTTTCCTGTTTTTAAAGCGCTCATGAAACAGAATCCATCCTGCTAACGCACAGCCATTCTAATCAAGTTTTACTGTCAGTGTGGGGTAATTGGTGGTCTAAAAGAGAACCTTAGTTTCTACCTAGAAAGCCAATCCAAGGGTGGAATAAAATTATATTATTTATAGTCATAATCACAATCAAAAGGAAAGTAGTTTAGTCAGGATCATTCTTATGTTAATAGAATTTGAATATATGAAAAATACATTCCTTTTTTTTTCTTTAATAACACATGATTTTTTAGAATATGTGAGACAAACTACTAGCAAACTTTTGGTGGACCCTTTCAGATGAGTTATAATGTGGAAAGTGTCACACTGAGCTAATAAAGGTGAAACTTCCTAGGAAGTGAGAGAGCCAATTATTCAGAAATACCATCAGGTCACCATGCTTGTAATTCTCAAGCATGTCTCTGGTGCATAAATTACCAATTCACAGTTCATGTTCAATATCATCCAATCTACGCTAAATAAAATGTTGGCTTTTATGGTCATCTAAACTGAAAAACCCTTTTCAGACACACAGTCATGAATAATGGAACTAGATAGACAAGCAAAAGTAGAAATGCCTTCCACTCTGCCTTCCTAAACCAGAGTTAAGCATTCTTCTAGATCTCATGATTATCCTTTATCCCACTACTTTATAGGGCTTCATTTTATCATATTTGTTACATTTGTAAGTTTATGTTTTAGCTGTTCGTAAAATTTTCAAAAGTGCATCATGTCCTGTATCTTTTCAGGCTCTTTGAATTCATTTTATTTTGCAAAGATTCACCCATATTGTTGTGTATATCTGTGGTTGTGTACGGATTGCTATATAATATTCCACTGTGTCCATGTAACGTTGTCTTTGCTATTTATGGGTATTTGGATTGTTTCCAGTTTTTGATGCTATATAGAATGTTGCTGTGCACACTGCTTTACTCATGATAAATTGGCAGGGATGTATCACACAAATATTATGTCTTGTTTGTATATTAATATATTTTTCCTTTAAACTAAATTTAACAGTTAAAATTTGAACTAATGAAAAGTGGAGGCATTTCTCAAGTTTCTATGAAATGGTACGGAGAATTTTATTCAAAGAAAATGTATTCTGTAATCCGCTGCAGTATTACTAATTTTCAGAACTGATCTTTAAGTGCAGACTTTTAGGTGATAAAAACCAACTTGAATTAAATAAAATAAAAGTCAATTAACCATGAGTTTATTATAAGTGTATTGGTATATCTCACAGATGATATGGACAGAAATTCCACTGGGATCAGAAATTAGAAACAAAACTCTGTTAAGAGTTTTCTGTTGTTTTGTTCTGTTTTCTTCTGGTGTTTTGTCTCTCCATACTATTCTTTATCAGTCTTTATAATTTATATTTTTTATTGTTTATTTCACACTTTTTAAAAACTTTTATTGCTTGCTGTGGTCTGAAGTTCACAGAAAGAAGAAAAATGGCCATCATAAACAGCTCCTTTGATACATGTCCTCAGAGAACTTTGCTGGAATGGTATTTTCAGCCTGTTTCTTAGCCCTTCCCAGAGAAGGACAGTTATTGGGTTAGTCTGTGTCAATTTCCCACTCCTGAACTATGTTCAAAACCTTGACAACTATGTCCAAAAGCTTGAGTGCCCCTATATTGTTGAGATTCCCATGGTAACTCTGAGGATGGATTTTGCAATTTCAAATAGAAGAGGGGATGGGAATTTTCCTGAAAAGAAGTGGGGATGTTCTGGACAAACTAATACATTCCAGTAACCTATAGTAATGCCTGTGCTTAAGCATCACCTGAATTTCATCAGCTGTTTCTACTATGTACTAGAGCATCTATATCTATAGGTATCTATAGCTATATTTATGTCTATATTTATCCACCTATCTACATCTATCTCTATATCTATCTCTATCTTTATATCTATATCTATATCTATGACCAATTTGCTCAGATTTGACCAATTTACTCTGGCAGTGGTGGTGGTGGTGATGAGAACCCTAGTATCATCCAATAATATTATATGTTTTTACTTGGGATATTTTGTGGCCTGACTTCTTAAGTCTTATTATATCAGATGGACTATATTTTGAATAAGAACTAATGATTGATGCAGAAACCTTGAGAAATTCTCTAATAAAATGCAAAAGGCAAATATATATTCTCCTAATTTTGGAAGCTTTCACATGATATTTATTTAGATAGTAATAGAGCTTCTAACAACAATTTATAGAAAATAGAAAAGAGATATGTTAAAAAAAAAAGGAAGTGATCTTGTTTAAGAGAAAATCAAGGTGTTAGAAGACATGAAAATATGTTTTTATTGGAGAGGAATGCTGCAAATCATAGACCAATGAGCTTAATGTAAAATAATGGTTTTTTTCAAGTGAATTGTTGTTAAGCACTGAGAGACAGATGAAAGGGTTACTAGGAATCAAAAGGAATTTAATTAGAATGAGTTATTGAAGATTAAGCTCATTTCAAGTTATAATATTATTGGTAAACGGACAGTCCAACTGACTATAGTAGTTTTTATATTTAAACTTCGGCAAAGTTCCAAAATCTTACAATTTTCTGAAAAGAAATGAACTATATGCCCCAAAATTTGGAAAATGAAAAGAAATATAAAGAAGAAAATAACTCAGAATTCAGAAACTCAGACATAACCACTTTTAATATGCTGTTATATACCTTCCCAAGATTTTTTCCTCTCTATGTATTGGATAACATATCATGTGATCTACATATACATATAATTTTAAATATAAAATGACTCCTTAAACTTGTCTGGTTGTGACTGTTTCTTTCAAGCACCGTTATTTCATACGCATTTTCCATGTCATTATTTTATTATAGTTGTTATTTCTGCAAAGATTTTATCTATGATTACACCATAACATATTCACGCAAGCTCCTACTATTGACCATTGAATTTTCCTGTTTTTGCTTTTGTAAATAATATTGTTATTAACATAGTTGTTAATTGATCCAGTTATTTCCTTAGAATATATTTATAGAAATGGAATTTATGCAGTCTGAATAATTTAAGACCCTTGATTCATGTTGCCAAATGACTTCCCAAAGTTTGTAGCCATATTCACTTACACCAGTAATATATGAAAATGTCTTTCTTACTGCACCCACATTAGCATTTAGAATGATATATTTCCAAATCAGTAATGCACTTGACAAAGTCTTTAATAAGCCCCATATGGAATGTGGGCTGGATGATAACATAGACAGGAAGATTCATAACTGTTTCTTGTGTCTTTAATGATGACATAGCTATGATCTTGAAGTTTTGAATCAGGGTCAACTACTGCAGGTTCCTGAGAAATATTTTGCAAACAGAGGACACTCTAGCCAAATGTATCTTCTTTACACTGAGTAGGATACTGACTGAATGCTCCAGGTAGATTTTTGTCTTGGTAAATTGAATGGAAGGGGATGCTATAAATATAATTTTTGGCTAGACAAGATGTAGCCTAAACAACCTGATCAATGTTTCCCTGCAATACAGTATGGTACCCATTCCATGGCTTTCTATGGGTGACTTTGTGTCCTCCCAAAATATTGATAAATGGTGGCTCTATTATGTGACTGTATTAACTGTGCTGGTACCAGCTGCGTGGTGATCCTATGACCCCAGATAACTTTTCCAAGAGACAGAAAAAGTTCTCAACATAGTTTTAAAAATAATACTACCTATATAATGTTTATCTTGTATTTGTTTCTGTTTAACTGCTTTCCATGAATTGATACTTAATTATTTAATCCCCAAAAATCTGAACAGTCTATATAACATTACTATTTTCAGTTTTTTCAGATGAGGAGAATGAAAGAGGGACATTGGATAACACATGCTCACTCCAACAGGTGGGAATCATGGAGTCCAAAATTGAATTCAGGCCGTTGGACTCTAGTGCCATAACCACCTTAGTACCTCCTGTACAGACACACACACATACACACACACACAAAGACACATACACACACTCACAAACACATTCAGAATAGAAGACACTGGTTTCTTTTTATATATATATATAAATTTATCTACTTTATTTTTGGCTGCATTGGGTCTTCGTTGCTGTTCACGAGCTTTCTCTAGTTGCGGCGAACGGGGGCTGCTCTTCGTTGTGGTGCGCAGGCTTCCCATTGAGGTAGCCGTTTGTTTCACTCATATGTTCCTGGTGGTCTCTATGATACCTTGGCCCACAATATAGGAATAGGTTCTGGTGGAGGATGGGAAGGGAAAGAGAGGAAAAGAAGTCTAGCATCCTGTTATGTCAGACCGGCTGCTGTTCCCTCCCCTTTGAAAGAATAGTGTCAAAATGCATTGCACTTGAGCCCATGATCACAGGTAATTCACACTTTTATGAGTCGCTCAGATATACGGTAAGGGAGTGAGAAGGACACACCAGCAAGAGGGCTTTCTGAGGTCTTAACGTTGGAAGGAGGGGAAGAGAGAGATAGAAAGAGAAAGAGAGATGGAGACAGAGAGACTGAGACAAAAAAAGAGAGCGATCCTAGGAACAGATCTTCAGGACAGGAGCCCTTTGTGGGAGTTTTGATTGATGCCAGGGATGGACTCATTTGGGACCTGTGCTGGTCAGGGAGGATCAGAGGGACAGAGAAAGCAGGTTGCCTTACATGTGACCTCACCTGATGTAGCAGAGTAAGTGCAAAGATGTCTGCCAATTTCTACACGAATACAATTTTGCTGTGAGTGATTTAATGCTTCCAAGTCTATTTCTCCTTATTTTCCTTAGAACTTGGAGTATGTTTTCAATATTTTTCTATGCTTTCTTTTCTCCTTCTCAAGATCCAAATAGCAAGAACAGTGAAATGAAAATATGACACAATGTGAAGGAGGTCCAGCAAGAACCATGCTGTCCTGAACCTTTATGGCGGCAACAAACAGTCCTCAAATCTTAAGGCTTTTGCCTCAACAAACATTTAAGTCTTGCTCCCTTTATATGGGGCTGTGGGCAGCTGTGGTCATTCTCATGGTAGAAAAAAAGCTGAGATAGGGATTAGAAGGAGGAAACAAGACCCACAGAGCTTCTAAACCTTGGGAAAATATCAAGCTTCTGCTAAGACGTATATATACATCACCATCACTCACAGCCCATTGGACAAAGCAGGACACACAGGTTAACCAAAGTTAAATGGCCGTGGAAGTTTACCCCAACTACTAGACAGAATGGCTAAGCGTGGCAAGCACGTCAGTGCTGAACTGTGGCCAGGTGTTTTCTCCATGGAAAAAGAAGTTTTCCACAGGATAAAATCAAGAACTAATTGTCTGTATTGATTTCTAATTTCCCTGTGGGTGAGGTTTTCTCTGTTGTTTTGATTGTTTGTGCATCTGAGATCCTGCAGTTTTGGGAGGGGCAGCCAAACAGCTCCATTGGCAAGATCTGATAACTGCTTCTGAGGGGTAACTGACCTGACCCCATCATTCTTCATCCTGCTCTCAGGCAGAAATGCTTGGCAGTGAGGACATCCAGTTATAATTTTCTTTAATCAAAGCACTGAAGAGTGAGCAGTTTGTGTCTAAGGCCTAGCTACTGTCCATGCTCCAAGGAAAAACGTAATGACATTTTATACATCTCATTATTTTACAGAAAGAACACTTGTCATATAGCCAAAGTTAAAAATCTCTTGTCTTCCAAACCATACTGATCATCCGAAGTTTCCTAAAATGTTATCATATGCACCATAAAATGCTATTTATATAAAATTCTCTAATATTATTTACCATTGCTATCACCACTCCCCATTTTCAATCCCACAGATAAATTAAAGCTTTTAACTTTGCTTAGAGTATAATCTCAATTCCAATTTCTTCCCTATTTTTCCTCCTTCTTAATACAACCCTCAAGTCTGATTTGCCTGACTAGAATAAGAATATTCCCTTGAGCAGCTTCTGCTGGGGCATCATCTGTCAAAATTATTTTTTGTTTTTTACATTCATAAATGTTAATGTCAACCTCACCAGAGACCTAGCCCTGGACCCACCGTTCCGGTTTCAGTACATAGGGAATATAAAAGCATGTAACGGTAGCCTTGTAAATCAAGCAGCTTGTCTAACCAACCCGAAACTGGTTCTACATGTTCCTCTTTATTTGCATGTCTAGGAGCTCTTGGAAGAACATTGGACATTGTTGACAATAATTTGTTGTGACTGTAAATTTCTTGTATTATTCTACATTATTCTTGTATTATTCATTGATGCTTTCTTATTCTAGTAGCAGTTAACTCACCTAGATGCTATCTAAAACCTCTGTCTCTCCAGTGGGATTCAGTATCTAATACCTCCTCTTCCTTCTAATGTCTTCCTGCTATTGTATTTTTAGCCTGGGCCTTGTTTAATTTGGTGGTCAGCCAAGGATTGGAGCAGAGATTATATTCAGACCTGTGAGACTGCTCTCTCTCTGTTTTCTTTCCTTCTAGGAATGTCCAATTAATTTCCACCTGCTTTGCTGGCCTTGCACTATATCCTCTGACAATTCAAGCACATAAGACTTTAACTCTCTGCTAAGCTACACTCTATTAAGCAGAAAATTTACAAATCTTGCTGGGTGCAGCGCCATTTTTCAATAATAGATTATATTCCAGTTTCTGTCTACTTCACCAGACTCCCTATCATTTTTCCTGCACATGCATAGTTTAGCTTCAGCCAATGATATGGGCAGAATTTCACGTTTATACTCTGAGTCTTACTTCTGTAGTCCTCTGGCTACCAGGAAAAGAAAAAATCCCTCTCTATTTTCAGCTGATCTACCAGCCTTGAGCTCAGTTTTTTGTTTTTCTTTTTTTTCAAATTAAACTACAAGGCTATAGGTTTCTGCTTCAGTTTTTCACCTCTAAAGCCGTGGGTGCTAAATAGCACACTTAGGTCAGAAAATTTCAAATCTAGATTCTTGTCCTTTCCAATGCAGGGTTTTTTTTTTTCTTAAACAAACTTTCTACTTTCTTATTTCTGCTTTTTGATGCATTAAACAATACTTAGCCATTTTTAATAATTATTATTTGCAAAGGAGTCTGTCTGTGAACATTTCTCTGTCGACATTACCCAAAGTTTACTCAAACTTCACTCTCAATTCACTTCTATAGATTGTTAAATATAAATCTTACAGTAAGCTATTGCATCATTGCTCAAAGTTCTCATGTTTTTGTAACTTAAGCACATTTAAACAAACAGTTTAGATATATACATAGTTAAAGTTAGTACCTTAATTTTTTGTTAATTATACAATCATTCAACCTCAGAATTACAGACTTTTTTATAAAATGGAAATAATATTTTCAGACCTGAATATATATACAAAATTTTATTTCTATTTTTAAGATCTACATGAGCTTCTTAGAAAAAAATTTTTCTCTAAATTTATGAATAAGAAGACTGACTACCTAAAATAGTGTTCTTCTTTCAGTGGGAACTTAATACACTTGACTACAAGTGGAATATACCTGGCGTATTGAAAACCAAGGCCGTCATTTTCCACCTTACATATGTACAGACAAAAAAGTGACAGTACTAGAACATTAAGTACAAAATCAGAACCTAAGAAGCCTTGAGAAATGTGTCAGGGTTGGGGAACTTTTTCCAGTGAGAAATTATTATTCTACTGAAATCATTTCTATTCTGGCAATATCCTGATTTTATTTTTTATTTGACAAAAATTGTTTAATTAATTTAAAATGTTATTACAGAACTGGTTAAAAATCATGTTATTTTAAGTAAGTGTAAGGTCTAAAAAAAATGGGAAATAAGAACCAAATATGGTTCCTTTTATTTTTCAGGACAATGTTAGCAAAATAAATTAATAATATAATAAAAACATTACTGATTCATAAGTATGTAGGTACTTACTTGAGAGTCTGAGTTTTTTCTTCCACCAGCTTTATTAAGGTATAATTGACAAAAAAATGTATATATTTAAGGTGTACAATTTGATTTTATATACGTATACACTGAGAAATGCTTGCCACAATCAAGCTGATTTACACATTCATCACCTCACATAGTTACCTTTGTGTGTGTACTTGCGGCGCGTGGTGAGAGCACAAGATCTATTCTCTTAGCAAACTGCAAGTATGTAATACAGTATTAATAACTAAAGTCACCACGCCATACATCAGAGTTTCAGTGCAGTCTTCTAACATCACATGTTATTCCGACAGGAAGTGTACGAGCGCTGCGTAAGCAAGCAATTTAAATCATCGTTCACCAGCTAACTTTTCCTTTTATAGTCAGTAACCCTAAATGTTACTAATGCTTAATGTTAATGTTTAATGTTAGCCTCACTGACTTCTCCATAATTAATTTTTTAACTAATTAAATAATTCAAAGTAGGAAAAAAAATAAACTTACTTAGCATCAACATATAAATCATTGAGCAAATTTGGGTAAAATAGATTTGGAATTCATTTAAAGGAAACTAGTAGCAAAAGAAATAAGATCAAGATAGGTAAATAAAGGGATTTAATATGTTAATTATCCCACTTATAGGCCAAAAATGAATGAATTACCACAAAAATATTATTGATGACAATGGACTACAAATGTATAGGTCATTATATAATATATATGATATTGTATGATGTTAACATACAGTATGTAAAATTTAACATCTCGTGTGATATATAGCAATTATAAAGGAAGCAATAAATCTTAGTTGAATGATCAGTTCAAATTTATTACAGCAATGATTCCTACCTAGGAGTTGAATGACAAGTTCAATTCCTTATACATTTACATAAAGAAGGCAAATAAGAAAATTATCCTCTCAATATATAACCTAGGAACAACAAAAAAGACTCGTCCTAGATATATCAAGTGAATATTATCAAAGAATACGGGGGACTTCCCTGGTGGCGCAGTGGTTAAGCATCTGCCTGCCAATGCAGGGGACATGGGTTTGAGCCCTGGTCTGGGAAGATCCCACATGCTGCAGAGCAACTAAGCCCGTGTGCCACAACTACTGAGCCTGCACTCTAGAGCCCGTGAGCCACAACTACTGAAGCCTGTGTGCCTAGAGCCCGTGCTCCGTAACAAGAGAAGCCACTGCAATGAGAAGTCCGCGCACTGCAAAAAAGAATAGCCCCCGCTCGTTGCAACTAGAGAAAGCCCACGTACAGCAACGAAAACCCAATGCAGCCAAAAATAAATAAATAAATGAATTGATTAATTAAAATAAAAAAAAAAAGAATACAGGCATTGGCTGGGTGAATGTCTTCCTCAATCAGGTGCCTCCAACCTGAGGCACTTGCAATAGTATAGCTTTTATTTCAGACAGGAATTTAGTAATCCTGCCCTACCTTACTGTTCACCCATCCCTATGCTTGAAGGTAATTACAAACTATCCCATAGTAAAAGGAGAAACAGTCAATTTATTAAAAGTTTTCATCGGGTTATGGTTCAGCTAATTTGGCAACATCTCAATTATTTAACTAATTCTTATTTCTGTCAAAAAGATTGGTATAATGTAGATCCAAAGTGTGTTGTGATTTTAAATTTACAACCCGTGAAAAACCTGCTCAAGCATCATAACTTCTGTGTCGTCAGCAGCTACTGAATTCTCTGCCTGGTACTCACATCTTTGTGTAACCTCCTCCTCTTGAATGTGAGCTGGACCTAGTGACCTGTTTCTAACAAACAGAATATGGCAAAAGTGATGGGATGCCACTTTTGAGATTAGATAACAATAGATTGGGGCTTCCATCTCACTTGCATACGCTCTCTGGTGCTTCTTGTTTGCCTGATTTGATGAAGCCAGCTGTCATGTTTTGAGCTGCCCCCGTGGAGAGGCCCATGTGGCAATGAACCGAGGAAGGACTCCAGCCCACAGCCAGCAAGGAACTGAAGTCCTGAGCTCACCAGCACACAAGGAACAGAATCCTGTCTACCTGAGTGAGCTTGGATGCAGGTCCTTCCCTAGTCAAGACTTGACTTGCTTACAACACGAGCTGACATTTTGACTGCAGTCACGAAAGAGACCCAGAGCACTCAGTTAAGCACAAATTCCTGACCCACAGAAATTACGAGGGAATAAATACTGTTGTTTAAGCTGTGAATTTTATCTAGTTATTAATAGATAATTAATACAACATCTACACGTTCTCAACAAGCTTGGCAAAAATTATTAAACTCCATTTATTTTAAGGTATATCTCGTGATTGATGCTAGAATGCCAAGAAAATTTATAATGAGTGTGTTAGAAGTGTATTAATATTCAACTATAATATATAACTTATGGATATAATGTTGGATGATTTGTTCATGTCTTTGTTCAGTCGAAATGGGTAAAAACCTTTCACATTTTAAAACAAAAAGTTATTAATTCTGAAAATGTCCTTCATTTAGATGAAACACACTAAAACAATTTAATTTTGTATTTATATTTTGAGATGATCTGCCATGGGTTTCTTAACCATACCTGCTGTTAGAATTATATTTTCATTTCATTTATGATATTACCTGTGGTGGAGAAATTTTAAAAAAAAAGTTACTTGCTTATTTTTTGGAGGCACTATGAATACTCATCACAGTTTGTAAAGTACCAATAACTAGTCTCTTGATTCTCAGGTCACTGCTGTTACGGGATCATTGACAGAAACAGCCCGTCCCGGACAGGCATGAAAATTACCGCTTACCTAAGTTGTCTCACGTCAGGAGCTCCCGATAAGGAACACGGAACTAACAAGCTGCTACAAAACCGACCGAAAATTCGGGAGGGGCCGAAACGAGGGAGGAGTGGCCAGACAATCTCCCAGAAACCCTTGCTGTGGAATCCATTTTGGCTGAGAGATGCGCACGCCACCAGGAAGGGCTCTGTCTGAGTAGAACGAAACATGGCACGAGGAAGATGACTGGCCAGAGACAACCTGGAAACTAACCCCACCTCCGTAGCACCTGAGACTGAGCCTCGAGGCAGAGCGTTTCTCCTGGGGTCGCTTACCCGGCTGCTTTCAGCTCCGGTGCCCCTTCCAGTCAAGTCTTGCTTTGTCAACACGTATGTCTGCTCGGACAATTCATTTCCCATGTAAGACGTGAGCCTACCCTCGGGCTCCGGAAGGGGTTCTCCGCCAACATCTTTGGCACCCCAGGGAGGACCCCTACTCCACGACTGACATCCCGACCTCGGGTGCTCACCTGCTCACCTGCCGGCGGACCAGACCCAGCGGCCGCTACCAGGACCCTTTCGTCCCTGGTCTCCTCCTGACACGAACAGCGGACCCGAGTGCCCAGACCGGGTAAGGAACAAGAGACTTTGTTGACGTCTTGTCCCCTCCTTCTCCCTTTCCTCTTTTCACCCCTAACCTCTTTCCGACCCTCCTTCCTTCCATCCTGTTCCCAGACACAGGAGTCTGGTTGAAGGGCCTCAGTTATCTGGGGCCTGCAGCCTGATCACCTCCCGTTGGCGGAGACCTGGGGATAGCTGATTTGTGTGGGGACCGAGTTCCTATCCTCCCTTCCCAGTAACCCTAGAGAAGAGTCCTGTAATGCCTGGGTGTCTGCAGGTGGCGGGAGCTGCCTGTAAGGCCACCCCTTTTGTCCTTTCTCCTTCCTCTCTTCTTGCAACCTGACCCCCTTTTCTCCCTTTGAAATATTCGAAAACCCGAGAGTTTTCCATTTACTCCGCCTGTCAGTACTTGGATCTGAAGTTCTGAGTCTTCGTAGGAGGTTTCCTGAGAGACTGAAATCTTTCCTCGCCGTTAATTGTGCATTCTGTTCCTGGGGTCATAATCCGGCGATAGAAAACCTGAGTCGAGCTCCCTGTTTCTGTGAATTCAGCCATTGAGTTGTCCATTTGACCCAGTGCGTCCGGGTGGAAGTGGCTGGCGGGGTTCGGTACAGTTGGACCTGGTCTTGGGTGAAAATTAAAACCTTAGACGTCTGTCTAGGAGTGAACTCACCTGTTGGAACCAGCCCTACGGCCCCTCTGATTGTGCTTATCCTGAGCATTTTCTTTGGTGCATATACAATCAGGCACTCTGGGACTGGCAGAGAGCTTACAACCTCTCCAGAATCACAAGTAGGAGCATCCACCCCGGCACTGGTCCCCTGATAATAGGACACAGACTATACCGCCGGTTCCAATGGGAAACAAGCCTAGTTTCCCTTTGGACACCCCACTGGGTTGTCTTTTGATTCACTGGAAGGGGTGCCAGCTGGACAGATTGAAAAGGAAAGAACTTATCAGATATTGCACTCAGGACTGGCCTATGTACCCCTTGGGGGATGGGGAAAAATGGCCCCCCTCGGGGTCATTAGGACTTAGCACCATTTTGCAGCTTGGTTTATATTGTAAACTTGAGGGCAAGGAAGATGAGATTCCCTATGTTCAAGCCTTCATGGCCCTCTACCAAGACCACAAGAAAAGGAGAAAATATAAGCTCAGAGACCCTGATAAATGCCTCTTCAATGTCCTTTTGGCAAAGGCTGGGATGGAAGACCCCCTTGATGTTCTCCTGATTCCCCCAAAGGGAGTGTTAACAAGAGCTCATTCTCAGGCCCTGGAAGGGTCCCCCCTGGCAACAGAGCCCTTCAAATACAGGTTATCTCAAAAACAAAAGCAACAGAAAAATCATTACTTGGAATTACTTCAGGGGTAACACCAAGTCTAACAGATACATAATTTTAAACAAAAAAGAAATATCCAATATCTTGGGAAACTAAAATAGTATCTTTTTATTTCCCTTGTAAGAGAATTAATTCAAGACTAGCAGTGGATCAAACTGCTTCTGTTTGATCTTTTTGAGGTATTCATTTTAGGGATAAGAACATATATGATGAAAATGCTGAAGAAGTTTCAGATTTATTTTAAAATGGGAATAACAAGCATCAAAGGCTAATAATAGCCTTTGAATACATAATACAATGCTGGTGAAATACTAAATAAAGACTATCTGAGTATATAGTTTTACCTTAAAAGGGGCTACATTATAGGCTGTAGTTTATAACCAATATGTTTCTGTAGTTTTAATACATGTAAAGTTATTTATTCCATCTATGGCTGTTTTATCTTGGATTAAGACAGTCTTCACAGTTGGAAGAATGTTGTTTATTTTGAGAAGCTCTGACATTCCATCCTTCTTTTTAATCTTTGCACTGAAGTTAAGACTTCTGAAGTTTAAAAGATGGCTCTGTAAGCCTTGAGGGAGGAATGAAACTTCCTGAAAAGCAGAAAATCCAAGAGGAGAATCATCTTGCTTCCTAAACTGTGGTAAAAGAAAATCACTGACTGTTTAATGGAAAATTTAGAGTCATATAAACTCCACTGTCCCACACAATTCTTGCCACCTGAGGAAGGGAACAGGAGGAAAACTGAGAGTGAAGAGAGGTAGCAGTTTTGATACTTTAAAATTGGTTCTTTTCTCACACATACACACACACACACACATGCACACACACACACAAATGGTAACTGTGTGAGGTGATGAATGTGTTAATGGACTTGACTGTGGTGAGCAATTTCACAGTGTATATGTATGTTAAATCATCACATTGTATACCTTAAAAAATCATGTCATAGAATCTAAATACATACAATTTTTATGTGTCAATCATACCTCCACAAGCTGAAAATAAATCCCGATCAAAGAAAATCAAAGATACTTCTGAATCACAAAAACTAAATCACAAAAGTGGAAACTTAACACAAATTTAGAAAAGAAAATTTAGTGGCATACATTTGAAGTTTATGCATTTTCCTTCAACCTTTCCCTTACAAATCACTTGTCAATATGCAGAATACTCTGTTGCAGTGATTTTTGAATAAGAACTATTTCCCCTTTTGGCTATGAAGAATGATATCAATAGAGGTCACAAAATCCATTTGCGATCGAGCTGGGGTCAGAATCTAGCCTTTCTAATAAAATCCAGTGCCCATTCTCATAATGTAGTCTACAGACAGGTGGAGTTTCTAAAATGTATTATTTCAATAAATACAGTATAGGGCTTCCCTGGTGGCGCAGTGGTTGAGAGTCTGCCTGCCGATGCAGGGGACACGGGTTCGTGCCCCGGTCTGGGAGGATTCCACATGCCGCGGAGAGGCTGGGCCTGTGAGCCATGGCCGCTGAGCCTGCGCGTCCGGAGCCTGTGCTCCGCAATGGGAGAGGCCACAACAGTGAGAGGCCCGCGTACCGCCAAAATAAATAAATAAATAAATAAAGTATAAATTGAGGTATAAGAATAATGTCTTACATTCAACAGATCTGTGGTCTCCTGGTAGTTCCCCGAATTTTGAAACCCCTGAGCCTTCTATTCTATAAGCCACATTCCTGTCTTCAAACATCTCTCAAAAACTTCCAGTGTGATGCCATAGAAAACATAAGGGTAGAACCTGGTTAATTATTTCTAATTCTAGCTTAACTATTTTTATATAATTGCTAAAATGTATAACTGCATTCATGCTTGCATCTCTACTCACCAGATTTCACATGACAGCTCCACAAATCCTAAAGGTGTCACTATGTCAATATTCTCAATGGTTCCAGGACCATGTGCAGTATTTGGAGATATTTTTGAAATACACTTGATAACAGGATGTGGAAAAGAAGAGAACAGAGAATAAGAGGAAAGAGAACATGAAAAGTTGAATTGAAGCTTTATAATTTTGCGTTTATGAGACTTTTCAGTGACCTGAGCCTGTACTTACTGAAAAGCATGTGATAATGTTGCCCTTGTAATGTAAAGTAAATAATTTTGCCAGCATCCATCTTTTTCCTGTCAAATATTTCAAGGATTAGGGTCTTTGTGGCAGCTTAAAAGCCTTTGTCAGAGTTAACAGAATCTCATTTCTTTTATTCTTCCACATTTGTTCAGGTAAAAGATGTGGATCCTTGATAAGTGTCTTTATCTAGTTGCAGCTTGTGTTATCACTATTGACTCTACTTTATAGAGGAGCAAATACATTTCATGAGGACCTCAAATATCCTTTCTATTTTTGATCAGTATTACACAAAACACTGATAGATTAATCGTGAGGTGGGGGGCAGGCTTCATGATTATTTCTTAGATCCTATGCTTGCAGAACGTTCTGTCTGAGCACAGCATTCCCCAGATTGGGGGAAGATGCGAGAACAGTGTAGATTAGGTAAGTTCTAAAGAAGCTACAGGGCCTGGAACCTGGAGGGGGCAAAGCAAACCTATTTAAGGAGATGGTGAACTACAGTACGAAGATTACACATTTGGAGTAAGATAGATTTCATGTCAATTCCCAAATCTGTCCCTTAGCTCTGTGAATTTGGACAAATTACTCAGTGCTTGTGAAGCTCAATTTTCTGCTTTATAAAATGTGATTAATAATGGTAACCTCTTAGGAGTTTCAGAAAAATTACATGAGCAGTTCTGTGTTAATCCCTTGGTTCAGTGCTGGGCATGCAGTAGGTCTATTAATTAGAGCACAGGTTACGCCGTCATGACAAAGATATAAAAAATGCAGTGATTGAAACAGATGACAACATATTTCTTTTTTTTTTAGCATCTTTATTGGAGTATAATTGCTTTACAATGGTGCGTTAGTTTCTGCTTTATAACAAAGTGAATCAGTTATACATATGTTCCCATATCTCTTCTCTCTTGCGTCTCCCTCCCTCCCACCCTCCCTATCCCACCCCTCTAGGTGGTCACAAAGCACCGAGCTGATCTCCCTGTGCTATGCGGCTGCTTCCCACTAGCTATCTGTCTTACGTTTGGTAGTGTGTATATGTCCATGCCACTCTCTCACTTTGTTACAGCTTACCCTTCCCCCTCCCCATATCCTCAAGACCATTCTCTAGTAGGTCTGCGTCTTTATTCCCGTCTTACCCCTAGGTTCTTCATGACCTTTTTTTTTTTCTTAGATTCCATATATATGTGTTAGCATAGACTCTACTACCCAAAGCAATCTACAGATTCAATGTAATCCCTGTCAAACTACCACTGGCATTTTTCACAGAACTAGAACAAAAAATTTCACAATTTGTATGGAAACACAAATAGCGAAAGCAATCTTGAGAACGAAAAACGGAGCTGGAGGAATCAGGCTCCCTGACTTCAGACTATACTACAAAGCTACAGTAATCAAGACAGTATGGTACTGGCACAAAAACAGAAATATAGATCAATGGAACGGGATAGAAAGCCCAGAGAAAACCCACGCACATATGGTCACCTTATCTTCGATAAAGGAGGCAAGAATATACAGTGGAGAAAAGACAGCCTCTTCAATAAGTGGTGCTGGGAAAACTGGACAGGTACATGTAAAAGTATGAGGTTAGAACACTCCCTAACACAATACACAAAAATAAGCTCAAAATGGATTAAAGACCTAAATGTAAGGCCAGACACTATCAAACTCTTAGAGGAAAACATAGGCAGAACACTCTATGACATAAATCACAGCAAGATCCTTTTTGACCCACCTCCTAGAGAAATGGAAATAAAAACAAAAATAAACAAATGGGACCTAATGAAACTTAAAAAGCTTTTGTACAGCAAAGGAAACCATAAAGAAGACCAAAAGACAACCCTCAGAATGGGAGAAAATATTTGCAAATGAAGCAATGGACAAAGGATTAATCTCCAAAATTTACAAGCAGCTCAGTAACAAAAAAAACAACCCAGTCCAAAAATGGGCAGAAGACCTAAATAGACATTTCTCCAAAGAAGATATACAGATTGCCAACAAACACATGAAAGAATGCTCAACACCATTAATCATTAGAGAAATGCAAATCAAAACTAAAATGAGATATCATCTCACACCAGTCAGAATGGCCATCATCAAAAAATCTAGAAACAGTAAATGTTGGAGAGGGTGTGGAGAAAAGGGAACACTCTTGCACTGTTGGTGGGAATGTAAATTGATACAGCCACTATGGAGAACAGTATGGAGATTCCTTAAAAAACTACAAATAGAACTACCATACAACCCTGCAGTCCCACTACTGGGCATATACCCTGAGCAAACCATAATTCAAAAAGAGTCTTGTACCAAAATGTTCATTGCAGCTCTATTTACGATAGCCAGGAGATGGAAGCAACCTAAGTGTCCATCATTGGATGAATGGATAAAGAAGATGTGGCACATATATACAATGGAATATTACTCAGCCATAAAAAGAAACGAAATTGAGTTATTTGTAGTGAGGTGGATGGACCTAGTCTGTCATACAGAGTGAAGTAAGTCAGAAAGAGAAAAACAAATACCATATGCTAACACATATATATGGAATCTAAGACAACATATTTCTATTTTTTGACAGTCTGGAGAGCAGGGGTCCGGGGAGAGTAGGCAGCTCAGCTCAGCAGGAAATTCAAGGACAGACCCAGGTTCCTTTGATCTTGCTGCTTTGCTGCCCTCTCAGTTGTTGTGTTGACTGCATGTTCAAAGCTGACTCTCAGAATATGTCAACCAGAGTCCCAGCAAGAAACACGTTACACAGTCCATTGGCCTATTTGAAGTAAGTGTAATAAAGGGACAATTTACAACAGCAGGACGGGGGAAGGGAACCAAAAAGGTTTGGTGTAACAGATAAGAGAAGACCACAGCACAGCCTGTGGCATCTTGCTTGAAGTGACAAGAGGAGGGAGAAATTACCAGAATCTGTGGGAGAGAGCCATCCAACAAGACCTGTGATTTTCAGTGGAATGTAGCAGCAACACACAGCAGTCCTGGAATGGGCAGAAGCAGGGGAATAAATACCTGACCCTGTTCTCTTCTTACCCTCTGATTAGCCCTGGAAGACACATTCCAAACCCTGATCCTGAGGACAAGTGAGCCTATGGATGCTGTTCGTAACATCAGCCTCCCAAGCACACAGTGTAACAAAGGGGCAAGAAGAAAAATATAGCATGTACAGTTCATTACTTTCTTCCATCAGAAACCATTTTTTGTCGTTTATCCTGAAGAAAAAATATACGTTCCCCAAACAGACAACATACTAAGTCCCATCAGCTGGTGTATAAGCACAGAACGATGTCCATTTAATCACACTCTAATCTGACAACTAACTTCAGTTACTATCTGCACTTGTCATATGAGAAAAAGAAGGGAACATGAACAATGAATTAATATAAATTGTAACTGCTACTGGCCCCTCTCCTCTTTCCACCTTCCGGTTGCCTTCTGGCAGTACCTTGGCTGGACTGGATTCTTTATAAGACTGAATAACACAAAGCTTTATTCCTTCAGTATCCATTGGTCTTGCCTTTATTGATTTGCTTATCAGTTTCATTCCTAGGAAATTTGGGATGGATTAGCTATTAAAAAGACCCAGTCAATCAACACATTAAATTCTATGCCACCCCTGTTACTAATTGCTACCATTCTATACCTGTGACCAGATCTTCTCTGATTTTAAGTGACATAAGATGACCTCTACCTACTATGATCTCATTCTTCTCATTTGGATGAAGAACCTAAATTAGTTGTGGTATTCCTCTTTTTCATTTCTAGCCTAGAGAGAAGAGCTACCCTAAATCTCTCAAAGATACTGGTGCCTCTATCACTAAGGCATATTTTACTGCTGTAGCAAAGAGAATGCCCTCCTGGATTAAACCATTCCAGTGGATATGGCTTAAGACTAACTTAAGACCTTATACATAATAGATCCACTTCAATATTCTGATGCTTGAGCCTGTGTACTCCTTCCTCTAGAATATGTCAGAACAGGGCTGGTATTTCATCCTCATTGACTTTAGGTGAAGCAGTTAGCCCCCTCACAGAATATAAGTGCCACTCCCCTGGGCTCAAGCCAACATCTTAAATCCAGAACACTGAGTAAGTGTGCCCGTGTCAATAAATTCAGGTTGATAGGTCTTATATTTTGTATGCCTTTTCTAACACCTTCAGAACACAATTTCATTATGATTGTCAGGTTTTTGTTGATCAGCTTTGACAATGTCATGTAACTCTTCCAGTATATAGGCTATTTTCTGCCAAGTCTTATGCTTTTATATTGACAATAGGCTAGAAAATAACTTATTATGAGCTTGGAGGAAAATGAGTTATCAGGGTGGGTGCTGGAGAGAATCCTCTTAGAAGGCAACTGCCCAATATACAGTAATTTAAATATTTTTCAGGTAGGAAAAATCTAGTTCCCTCAGACAAAGAGGAGACTACTTCCAACAGAAAAGGAGATTCTAAATAATTGAGAGTTCAGTTTCTTAGCTTCAAGTGTCAAATACCCAATATCAGGGTTTCAGTCTTTCTCCATCACTCCCCTTACCTTAGCATCACCTTACCTGGTGGGAATGAACATTTAATTGGTGCTACAATTCTGCAGCCTATGAAATCAGCCTCTGTGTCTGACTCTCAGTCTTGTCTTCCCCACAGAGATTTGCTAACTTTGCATCCACAGTATGAGTTAAACATCCAAGGTCATCATTTTGGTGTTTTTTTCCTACGTATCATTTTTAGGGACAACAGAAGGAACCAGCTTACCCCACAATTCTTATATTTACTGTGATCTCCTGAGCGACTAAAGCGCCATAGCTACGTTATCCGTAGATGCTTTTATCTGTATCCTTTTTTTCCCAGCAAGGGAGATGTCATATATATGAGCAAACCTTTCCCATAAACGTACTTACTTAAGGGTTTGTTTCCTGATACAACTCTTTGTACTGTTTACTATATCAATCCAGGTCTCAAAAAGTAATGTCGCAGATGGGGGTGGGGGAAGACATTACACTCAAGCTAAAAATGAGAAGAGTTTAATAAAGGGGCTAGTTACAAAGGTATAGGTAGGTTTAAATGAACTCAAAGATAAAGGAGCTATCATCATGCCTAGACCTGAAGAGGAAATGAGAGAACTACTTCTAAAATGCAGAAAGGATAACCACAGGTGAAGGTGGTCCTATGGACCACCTCATAGGAGTGGTCTTGAGGAAAAGAACACAACATCTGGACAGAGAGAGAGAGACGAAAGAATAAATTTATCCTCCCACCAACCAGCCTTCCGTTGACCAAACCCAATTGAGAATCAGAGCACCTGGGAGTCCATAAGAACCAGTTTCCCAGGGCACAGAAAAAATGAGTGGTGGCTCTAGAGGGGCAAACAGAAAATATCCAGCCCTACAATTAATTCCAGGATCCAGTCCATGAGAAGAGGAGAAGTACCAGAAGATAAGCAATGGCTTTTAAAAAATGACCGAGAATGTGAGCACTTAGATTCCTCTTGCATTTCTTTGGTCAAAATTCAGGCACATGTCCACAGTATCAGCAAGAAAGACTAAGAAATATAAATTCAAGCTGAGTGGTCATATGTACAGCAAAACTTGGAGGTTTTATAACTAAAATAGAGAATAAAATGAATATTGAGGGAAATTTAGTGAATTCTGTCATAGTAGATTGTCAGGAAATGTCAATAATAATTATTGTTAATAGTGGTATTAGTGGCAAAATAAAGTAAAATGATATAAATGGAATGTGATTATCAATCATTTAACACATGTTCACTTACTGTCTACTTCGTGTCCAGAACTATGCATTTGACAGAGGTTATAGAGGGATCTCTTGCACAATCCTTACCTTGCTAAAGTTGGTTGAGTCTCCATTCCAGTCACCTCTTTGTCAGTTGTATAGATCACCTCTTTAGGGCAAATAAGAGAAGTAACTAATGTATCAAAATGTATTTTCATGGCAGGAAAAAGGAATATGGTGGTTAGGTAGAGCAAAGGTAATAGAATCCTACGAAATTGGCGTTAGATCTATTTAGTTAATATTTTTAAGCACCGACTGTGTTCCAACAATGATAATTTAGCAGTTAATAAAAAAAAAGTCCTGTTCTCTTGGAGCTTATTTGTTGGTTGGGGTTACAGTAAAAATACATATAGTTCAGGCTGAGAGATACCATTTTAACCAGGATTGTCAGGGAAGTGCTATCTAAAAAGGCAATACTTGAATGCAGTGTTGGAGAAATCCACAAAGAGAGGTGAGAAGAATATTTAAGGCTGAGGGAACAATAACTGTACATGCCTTGAGATAAGAGGATGCTTGTCATGGATAACGACCAGTAGCCCAGAGGAGAAACAAGTGAATGGAGAATGACACGATACAAGGTCTGAAATAGGAATGGACCTGATTGTGTACGTTCTTCTTGTCCATTAGAAGATTTTGAATTTTATGAATGTGAATTGCATCTTTTAAAGAGGAAAGTGGCCACACATGATTTCCCTTTTACGTGTGTCATGCTGACTTCTGTGAAAGAAACCATGGTGTTGTAAACATAATTGTGGTTGGTGGTAGTAAGAAGTGGTTGGATTCCACATATATACTTAGAAGGTATGGCTGGTAAAAATTGACTTAATGTATTAGTTTGAGATGTTTCTGAGGAAAAGAAGTTAGGATGACTAATGTTTCCAGGCTAAACAACTGAGTAGATACTGGGAGGGAAATCAATGATTTGTTTGGGGCCTGTTAAATTTGTGATGCAAATATATTCTGATATTAGCTTATATGCTAATGAAATGTTAATTTTAAGTTAGAAAAGAAATTAAACAAAATAGTCCAATATTTACATTTTTTTAATAGCTGGGATGGTATACAAGGTTTAAATAGTTGGGCATAGATTATTTCTGTGAAAGATACCAGAAAGAATACTTTCAATGCATTCACCTCTCAAATTCTGTGATGAAAGAAAAAGTGGTAGCCTTTCACTAAAAATGTAGTACTGCCAATCACTGGCCTTAATTCATTTCTTTCATTTTAACTCATTCAAATTCTAATGAAGGATGAATTGTTTCTCTTGACAGGTATGATTTACTAAGTCATATTTATGTTTCAAAGAGGTGAATGGCTCAAGAGAGGTCATTGGGGTGAGCTAATGTCTTCTCTTATTCTATTTTAATTTATGTTTTATACAGGTGATAATGTTTATGTGTTTGAAAAAAGGAGTGTACTTCAATTAAGGAAAAGAAAAAGAAAGGAGTGTGATTTGATTTATTTGGGTAACAGAACTGACATCAGCTTAAATTCTTTGGTGCTCAGTGATTTTATATCCTGTATTTTGGTTTTATAATAGTGCGAATTAATTCAATTTGTAAGGTGCTGTAATAGAACAAAGGTAATTATGAAGGATGTGTCAGCCTCAGTTAAAATATTACTACTTTAATGTGCCTCGAAAAATACTTCTTACTGTAATTGTGGTGAAAGAAACCATATTTTTTATAAATCTCTTTTTGGAGGTAAAACATATCTGAAGTGCATATTGTTACATAATAATATTCAAATAATAAATTAAAATATGCAAAATAATTTTTTACCTTGCCTTATATTGCAAGCAAAGGGATTAGGCATGGCTACAGATTAGTCTCACTGGAAATAGAAGACAAGTGAAAAAATGTATATGCATACTTATTTATACATGTTAGAAGATATACCTAACTGCAGAAGCATTATGTAGATATAAATTTTAGTTTAGGTCCTTAAAGAAGTATGAAAAACACCCAGTGAAGAAACCTCAACACAAACCATTAACTAAAAAAGTTTAATTTTAAATGTATGCTCTTCTTAAAGAATTCATCTTCAAATATTTTACCACATATATATGAAACACATACACGTATTTTTTTCTTCTACACTGATTCTGTATTTCCAACCTCCATTGGCTTAACATGTTTGTGAGTTTTGATTAAACAAAATCAGTAAAAAGTAGAAATAATGTTTAACCAAGTATCTGGGCATCCTGTGATCAGTCAAGTTGACACGTGAAATTAACCATCACAGGAAGCTACCTGTTTCTTAAGGCCTGGACCCAGAAAATGGCAAAGTATAACTTCCACCACATTCTGTTGGTCAAGTAGTTCCAGAAGCCCATCCAGATATCCCGAGAGGGGACACAGACCCCACCACTCTCTATAAGAAGGCACAACATTTGCCGCCCTCTTTTTGTTTTGTTTTGTTTTGTTTGCGGTACGCGGGCCTCTCACTGTCGTGGCCTCTCCCGTTGCGGAGCACAGGCTCCGGACGTGCAGGCTCAGCGGCCATGGCTCACGCGCCCAGCCGCTCCGCGGCATGTGGGATCCTCCCGGACTGGGGCATGAACCCGTGTCCCCTGCATCGGCAGGCGGACTCTCAACCACTGTGCCACCAGGGAAGCCCTTGCCGCCCTCTTTAATATACCACAGTTCTCAACTCAGGGGATAAAAGAAGTATTTTTTATCAGCTACCTGACAATATTATCCTTTATTAATTATGGTATTCTTGTGATATAAATTGATCAATAATAAATTCAGTGTTTTGTTTACATTTTCTTTATAAATGGTAGAAACTGGACCATAAATGATTAATTTCCTTTAGTTCTCCCAATGAATCCATGGTTCAAAAACAATTAACATATTAAATTGTGTTCTAGAATATTTCAGAAATAAATTAAAAATACATTTGCTCAATTCAATTTAAAATATACATTGAAACCCTGCCATAGGTTTTATGATACACATAGTCAAAAAGACAGCTGACCTCAAGGAGATAACAATACAGGGAATGACACATGAAAATAGCTGTAATACAAGCCGGGGGGGGGGGGGAAGCACTAAATTCAGTTGCATTATGTGCTCAGGGGTGTTATATATTTGTATTTTCAAATGGAACACATGTTATAAATATTTTTATAGTTTTTGTTGGCACGTTGGAGCTCCTCAAAACACACATTGAAGACCTTTTCTCTTCTCACTTTTTTTTTTAAATTTGAAAATCTCATTCATGATGCCATTTCAAAAACCAATGACAGGGCTTCTCTGGTGGCACAGTGGTTAAGAATCCGCCTGCCAATGCAGGGGACACGGGTTCGAGCCCTGGTCCAGGAAGATCCCACATGCCGCGGAGCAACTAAGCCCGTGCACCACAACTACTGAGCCTGTGCTCTAGAGCCCACAAGCCACAACTACTGAGCCCATGTCCTTAGAGCCCGTGCTCCACAACAAGAGAAGCCAATGCAATGAGAAGCCTGTGCAGCACAAGGAAGAGTTGCCCCTGCTTGCTGCAACTAGAGAAAGCCCGTGCTCAGCAACAGAGACCCAACACAGCCAAAAATAATTAATGAATTTTTTAAAAAAAGGTAAAAAAAGAAAAAAATGACAAATTTTTATCCCCAGCTCCGACACCCTATCTTGGCTGCAGACAATATATCCAATTGCATTAAAAACACCTCAAGTTCAATATTCCCAAACAAATTCATGTTGCTTCCCCCAAAACCTGTTCTCTCTCCAATGCTCTTTATTGTAGTTCCCATGGAATTGCACAAGCCAAAATTAGGACTTTGACAATCCTGTCTCCCTCAATCTCCATACTATATTTATTTGTCTCCTCCAATGTAAACCCTGATTATGCCATTTTTTTGTTGCATCTCCTGTGCCTGGCATATGTTTTGCTGAATGAAAAAATTGCCCCTGATTTTGGCTTTATTTTGGAAACATTTTTGACGAATTTATAAAAGCAAATGGAATTCTGAAGTGCATATGGCAAGCAACATGTAAGAATATATTTTCTTAAGTTTGAACATTTATAGAGATGAATCAGAGTGTGGTAGGGATTGTTAAAAGCAAAAAATATATATTTGTACAAAGAAATACATCTTGTAGATTTGGGGGCTCACTTTAAGAGTCTTGAGGAAGTAAGTGTACAGGCTTTTTCCCAGAGGAAGCACTACATTTAGCACTTCTCTGAATTCACAGCACAGAAGTAGTCAGGAGACTTTATAGTTTAGTCACCAACAGAGAGACATAGCAAAATAGCACAAAAGACTGTTTCTTACACAGTGTAAATCATGTAGCAAGAATGAATAAGATTTTCTGTTTTCTGTATCATCAATATAGCTGAAAGAAGTTCCTCTGAGACAGGTAACACAGAAGGAGACAGGCCATTCAGATGCCATTTAAACTTTAAACACTGATGGGCCAGTGCTGTTATTTCACCTTTTCCTATTTATCCAGTTTAAAGTAACCTCGTAATGTTTTTATCTCTTTCTGTCAGGGAATCATTTTTCTCATCGCTTTATAAAATTTCTTTACTCCTAAATTCCTTTAAAAAGTGGGCTTCGGACAATACTTTTTCACCTGTCCTCAGCTTCCATGAGTTCTAATAATATGTCTAGTTGAGAAATAATTTTCACTTTTCTGTTTTCTTCAACAAATTTGTCAGGTTCTTAAGAGTGAATATTGTTTTATACATATTCTTGTATCTCCAGTGCTTAACACAGTTCCTGCCACACTGTAGAGAACTGCCATTTGCCTCCCTAACCAATAAAAAGGGAATGTGGTGTCCTGATAAAACTTAGGAAGTGAAAATAGAATGCTACGCTGAAGGAAGGACATAGGAAGTAATACAGAATACCACCAAAAGAGAAAAGCAATAGGGAGAATAATACAGAGTTTAAAAAGTCACATTAATTGTTTTGCGAACTTCCATTTATTTTTTTTTACTTTAGTAAAACACTTAAGAAAATAAGTTCATCAGATATATTTTCAATTCATTCAGAGTGGTGTATTTCAAGCACATTTCCAGAACTTATATTAAGAAATATATTATGTGTGAAAACTCAGTATTCAAACATACACAGAGACACACACACATACACAAAGTGGAAAAAACATACATAAAGGATACCTATTCTTACTTTATGTGATGAATTCTAAGATTTCACCTTTATGTTCTATCTTATGTCTGTCTTGTAAATTGATTTCACAAGTCACTAGAAGGTTGTGACCCATAATTTGAAAATACAGTAGTATGTGGGGAGAGTTCTGGAGGCATCTATTCAAGGCAGCATGGTGTGCAGAGCATTTATAAACAAACATTTGCAGGTTAACCCTGCAGTGTTCCCCATCAGCTATCGGTGGTGAAGCAGTAGCTACAGTGGGGAAATGATGAGCCCAAGGTCATTAAGTGTACAGGGTCCAGACTTCCATGAAAACTCTTCCTCTAGCAAAACCACATCATTCATATAAAGGGACTTCTTGACTCCTTTAATCAGTTATGTTTTCGGTCATTAATTTAGGTAAATGACTTTGAGTCACTATGTCTTGAATGAGTCCAAAATATTTTAGAGGACAAAGAAGGTATATCTGATTAATGCCTGATTTATAAAAATTAAACAACTTTTGTTATCAAAAGGATCCTTTTTAAACCTAACCTATTTATTGTGATTAAATTCCACCTTACTAGATTTCACAGAAGTGATTTGATATTACAAAGGAAGATCGTTTGCATTTATAGTATAATAGAATTTTGAGCTAAAAGCACTATGTTGGGCATTTCAATTTTTTTCCAACAACATTATTGATGTAAGAAGAAATTGAAATTCTTTAGAAAGTTTTTAAATTTAACACGAGATTTTTCATCTTTAGCTTAAATTAAATTTGCGTTTTCTACGATAAAAACCGAAGCAACTTGAAAGAAGTCAAGACGCTTGGAAGTTTATAGATTTCTTTTCTGAAGATTTAAACAAATGTTGAGGAGTTCACAGAAATAAACATAACGTGGCCAGTGAAATATGAAGAATACATATAATTACTGAAGTGACAACAGGTGAAGTTTTGGACATTACATTCAGACACATGCCCTGCAGTCTAATTTGAAATACCCAATTCTTGAGATGCTACCTGTATTTTCAATGCAGATCTAGAATGCAAGAGCATATTCAAAAGTCAAAACTGAAAATATATAATAGTTTCAATATACCTCATCATGGCATGTTATGCTTCTGTGGGTATATTTACTTTGGATATTTTGAAATGAGTAAAATAATATTTTATAATACAATGTAACTATTACCATAAGAAGAATTGCTGAAAAATGTAAACCCCTCAAATAGATGTGCAGTTTATTAAAAATCAATAGAAAAAAATATGCTTTAGAAGAAGAGGTGACAGTTTTACTAATAGCCAAATTATCTACTAATATTTAGAAAAGATAAGGCCTTTCTCGACCCACGTTCGCATCAGATTTACACTTTGCCCTTGATTTATTTTATAATATGTTGAATATCGACAACAACAGTTAAAAATAGGCTATATTTTTGAGGCAGAAATTAAACAGAAATATGTGTGCAAAAGAAATTCAATATATAAATATAAAAAGAGTTCAGAGTTACACTCATCATCATTTTAAAATATGGTTAAGAAGAATATCAAATATGAGAAAAAGTATGGGAAAACTTTTTAAATTACAGAATATATAAATTCATGAGGATTGTCATATGTTTGAGAGGTTTTGTCTACCTCATGTTATATTTGTATATGTTAGAAAACTTGATCAATCTGAGATGCAAACAAAATGTAAAAATCATTAAAGGACAAAAATATAACAAAACTACGATTGATGATTTTATCTTAGTTTTTTTGCCCATCAATTTGATATTATGTAACCAAATAAATTGACAGAGGCTTAAACATTATACGACTTTTAGCAGATGTTTAATTAAGCTTTAAGTTCAGTAGCTGAAATTACTGGAGGATAGTAGTTAAGGGCATGGTCCCTGAATCCAAATCCTGGTTGTAACCAGTATTCCTAATATGTGTGATTTTCGGTAACATATTAATAAATCTCTTGGTGTCTTAGTTTCCCAAAATGCAAACTGTGGACATACATTTGTTAGGTCAGTTAATAAAGGTATGAAAGTGCTTAGAACAATGACTCCTATATATTTACACCATATAAGTCTCTGGTTTTATTGTCTATTATATCACTAGGACAAAGATGAAATAGATGTCCGTCAATAAATTGACTATATATCTGTGGATGATGAGGCATATAAAGATTATAAGAAAAGGTAGTACACTGAAAATTTGGGTGAGTGCAAAATTATACCTATGTAAGTTATAAAGAAAATAAGCTAGAAATATTTCTATGTTAATAATATTTGGGCATTGTATGATTAAATTAAGAATCAATTATTAAAGTAATATTTGACTTTAAAATTAGCATTTTTACCACTCCTTCGGTAAATGTGGCAAAGTAACATTTGTTACACATTTTCTACCCTGAGTCTTTAGTATACAGGTATGGTTCCCTGATATGACAAGAAGTAGGGGATGTTTATGTAGCAGCCTGTTTCATGTCTTCGAACAAAAAATAAAATCATCATTGGTTTGGAAAATGTTGATAAAGTGAATACTTTTAGCAGTTTCAGGAACAACCCTAAAAAAATGAAGGAGCCAGGATTTCCACTGGCCAAATTAAAAAGAAATCAGAATCATAATAATAATTGTGGTAAAGAGAAATAAGCTGATTTTTGAAACCATAATTTCATAACAAAATGAAAAAGGTTACCTGTAAGCAGATGTGATTGTTTCTACTATTGTTTATTCTCTGTCTTAGAAAATGGAAAAGAGAGGAGAGCGAAAACTCTGATTAAATCAAATTGTCCTAAAATAGAAGATAGAAAATAGGACAGACCTGTACCAGGAGCCCCAAACAATAACCACGTAGAAATTTTTCCAATAATTGATTAGCTCATGTGGGAATTCACGATAAAACTACATAGATCTTACTCCTCATCTGTCAGGAGATAAACACAGATGAGAGCAAAACACACAGATGAGAGATAGTACAGGTTATGTTGGCCAACTGGGAATGAGACTGTATTCCTGTTTTTCTTTTTGATTCTGCAATAAGATTGTAACTCCATAAAGGTACCTGAATAAATATGTCCCTAGCCATAGGAAAGTATCAAAAATAAATGGAAAGTTAAATCTAGGAAGCTATAAAATAATAACAGTAATAATAATAATAAATGGATTACATATTGATAATTATAGTAGTGATTTGGAAAAATGCATGTATAGAAAAGTAAATATGAAATTTGTGATATTAATGCTTTTGTAACCAGTTCATCTTTGTAATCATTAAAAAATTTCGCAAAGCTAGCCTACTTTTAAGTGCATCTAAATATGGTAAATTTATAATTTTAGTAAAGTTAAAGGTTTAACAATTAATTAAATTATTTATATTAACATTAAGAAAAATCTTATTGAATACAATTTAACCAATATTTACACATCCGGGAGATTTAAATGTTAACTATAATTTTTTTCTTTTTTTGCTTTATTACTTGTTACTTGTATTTAAATTTTTAGAGGAATACTGTTTAAACAGTTCTGTAACATGAATTAATTGCACAAAACTGCCTTGGATTAAACAATCTGCTTAATAATGTACAATTTTACTATAATTTAGCAACCCTAGGAACAGGTTTATAATATCATTATATGAAGAGCCTGTGTTTTGGGCCATTCTGTGTGGCTTGCGGGATCTTAGTTCCCCAACCAGGGATCGAACCCAGGGCCCTGGCAGTGAAAGGGCAGAATCCTAACCACTGGACCAAAAGGGAATTCCCAAACAGCCAGTATTTCATGTCTTTTGCTTTTGTTTTAGTTTTTATTTTACCTTATGAAAGATTGTATCATATAAACTGTTTTGAGATGGGATGAAATAACCTTACAACATTGATGATGATATCTAATAAAGAGATTTTCACTGGTGATGTTAATGATGGTGCAGAGAGAATAAGATTTCTAGCCAAATTACAGCTGTTTTGAAAAAATAGAACTTTTTGGTTTTAGAAGTTAAATTCTGAACTAAGTTCTTTTTAATAAAGCTCTCCTGCAATTTTTTTTTAAGAAGAGCAAAATTGCATGACTAACATTTAAGTAAATACATTGTATAACACTGAGTATTCAGTCCGTTGGATTTAGTCAGTTCTTTGACATGAGCATCTTATAATCATTTTATACACATTTGAGACTGTTTTCCAGGAGGAAAGTCCATACAGCCCTTCATGTTTTATAACACTTAAAATACTACTAACAAAATAATAGTGATGAAAGCATTAATATGTGCCTTCTCTCTTAAAGGATGCCACAGGATTTTAAAAGTGTTGAAAGGAAATCTTTTGCTTTTAATGTGACTTTTATTTTGTTATCTAATAATTGTAACATTTAAGAATAATCTTCTAAATGATGGTTATGCTATTATAGGCCAGTCATTCCACTCTGGGTTAGGAAGGTTTGAGGAAAAAAGCAAAAAAAAAAAAAAAAAAGATTAGGCTTTGTGGAAAGCATTTCTAGAACTTTCTAGAAAAATTTTACACAATGTGAATATCATTTGAAAGCACTTGGGAAGCCTATTTGCCTTGTTAAAATAGCGTGGATCTCTTTGATTTCTATGGCATATGCATGGCCTATCACTCTGAGACATCCGGTGCCGTGCAGACAGCGTTCTACAAGAAGACCCCATTTTAATAAAGCAAAGTAGATTAACGGACAACTTGAATTTGTTTGCATAGTACTTTCACATCTACTTGACATGGATTGTATTTACCCGCAGCCTGCAGCGAAGAGGCCCACTTCTGGAAGGAGGCAAGAGGTGTTCAGTGCAGGCAAGAGCTGGCTGCACCAGACCCAGCTTCTAGGCCAGGCTCTCCAACACATCAAGCCACCAGCTTTGGCAAACACATTAATCCTCATGATACTCTGTTTTGCCATCTGGAAAATGATAGCAAGATCAGATCAGTGGTTTTCAATCTGTGCTCTGCAGAGTTTTAATGGATTCAGAGTAGCAATCTGAGGACCCCCACGTGGGGAGGACAGACTGTGTTTTGATCTGATTTTTATATTGGAGTTTGCCCAAAGGTTTCTGAGATTTAAAAAGGTACAAGCTGGTGAAAATAACTGGATTAAATGGTCTCTAAGGTTGCTTCTGTCTCTCTTCGTCTGTGAAATGTATTGCCATTCTCACTATAGTCATTTCATAATATTAAAAAGACTCAACCTGATTTTGATTTACTGTATCTGCTTAGGGGCATAATGTTCTACTTTTTTCAGTGAAAGCTTCCTAGTAAGGTATTTCAGAGCAGACCTCCTGTGACTTATTGCATAATGGATACTCATCTGAGAAAGGAATAAATTTGACAATGTCCATTTTTTAAAAATTTAACTTTAAATAAAGGAGTATCTTTCTCCATATGTCCTATAATTATCCTCAAAGAAAACATGTTATAACATGCCATTTCAATTTACCACTTCTGTTAGTCTTCAAATTCCTCCAGATTAGCTTTGTTTTAGTGGGGTGAATTTTTGTACTTAAAACATTTAATTGGGAAAGGAATCTAAAGCATGAGAAAATTTTAAACTCCTTTTACAACTGACTAAATATAAAATTACAAATATGAAACCATTTATGCCTCTAAGTAGAGTATCAGTGTTCCATGAAAAAATGGTATATGATACATTTCTTTTTTGTGAGGTTACTGAAATCTTTTTCTATGGTATTTGACATATGATATATATTATTTTTAAAGTATAGGTATACCTCAGAGATATTGTGGGTTTAGTTCCAGACAACCACAATAAAATGAATATCACAATAAATGGAGTCACACAAATATTTGGTTTCCTAGTGCATATAAAATCTCATTTATATATATATGCATTGCCTTATGCAAATATTACTTTAAGTGGAATCTAGGGATGTTCCTTTGTCGCAGTTTTATAGAAATGCCAGAGGACTCTATAGTTGGAAACACATCAGTAATTATTAAATACAATTTATTTTTTATGTGAAGAAACTAAAAACTAGAAAATTGAAATTTACAGGGTACTCAAAGGCAAATACTAATTAGTGATGGAACAAGAATCTACATTTTTCTTTTCCAGAAGAGTTTTGTCCATTCTCTTAAATCTATTTTAAATGTAGATATCCTATTTTTATAGAAGGACAAATAAATACAAAATATACAAGTACTGTCAGTTTCCAAAAGAATAATCACTTATTATCTTAATTTCCTTTACTGTTGGGTGCATAGTGCTATCCATAATCGGAAACATAGATTGATTCAAATGAAAGAATCAAGTACACATTGCTGTAAAGCAAATCTAAAGCATGTGACAGCAGGGAGCTGTTTATCAAAGTCTTCATAGACTTTGCTTTTAGCTGTTTTCTTCTTCCTGTTATTTTTCAGTGTCTTGAATGACAGTCTTTCTAACATTCCAAATCTATCTTTGATAAACCCAACCTCTCCCTTTAAGATACACACAAAGAGGAACATACTTCAGGGTATGTTTTCCAATCACCTCTAGGGGAAAAAAAAAAAGTCCAGAAGGCTATTACCCTGGCTGAAAAACTTCAAGCTCTTTCTCTTCTGTGGAAGCAGCTAAAATTGCTGTTCTCTTCTTTTAGCCTTAGTTGGGTTTTTTTTTTGTTTTGTTTTGTTTCTTTGTTTTGCTTTGTTTTGTTTTGGACTCTACTCCATGCATGAAACATTTTGGAATCATTCCAAGATTTAGATAGTTTATTTTCAGAATTTGAGGACATCTCTCTCTATCTTTCTCCTTTGCCCAATATTTAGTGTCACATACCAGCTACTGAATTTACCCTAAAATCTTCATTCTGATTTCTTAAGACCGAAATCTTAAGATTTGGGTCTTCCCGCAGACAGGAAGCCATAAAAATTGGAAAATGACCTCCTTCCTTGTTCATTTTAGTATCAACTCTACTCATTTCTACTTGTTTTTTTTTTCTTTTTTTTTCTTTTTTTTCTCACTGTCTTATGACTTTATGTAGTTGGTTTCTAAACATTTTTCCAGAGTTACAATTGTAATCTTTGGGAGGATTGGGTTGGTAAGAACTATCCCTCTGTTACTGGAAGTTGAATACCAATTCTGTTTTGGTATTTTTAGCCCATAATGAAATCTTTTTCTACTAGCTGTCTTGGATTTGATACTAATAAAGCTTTGTTAACTCCACAAGGCAGATGTTTTTAAAACTTTCTAATAAGTTTTAGCCATTCCCTGCTTTCCTTCTATCCAATTAATTTAACTCCTAATAACCTACTGTGTATGTTCCTCGTCAGTTGCATGTTTACTCATTCAGGTGATTTAGCTCTTTCCAGAAGTCCTCCATCACCACGGGCTTAAAATTGCATATTTTTTCTGGCTCTAATGACTCTTATAAGGAGTTATATCAGTAATAAATCTCCTTTCCAACAGCTTTCCTTGCAATTACATAGCCTTTGGTCTATCATTGTTCTAGTTATTTATAAGATCAAAATATCCTCTCCATTAATAATTTAACTAACTAACTTTATCCAATACCTTCTCAATTTTCCACCCACCCCCATGCACATATTTTATTCCAGAAAAGAGTTTAGGTGAAACTTTTATTTAATATTCTTCTAAATTTTCAAAACTAATTAAAATCCAATGTAGCCAAGTATCTATATTGATCTTCCAGCCCGGAAAACTCTTTTATATCCAATGACCCTAATCTCTGGTTTACAAATTCCATCAACATATCTAACACAATAATTCATTTTCATCAGATTTTTTAGTTTTTTTAAAATTTAAGAATAGTTACAAAGCATGTAAGCTATGAAATGCCAACTCAATAGCTTAGACTCTTTAATGTTCAACAAATGATAATGAAATTTACAAAACAATGACTTTGTAGTTGAAAACAAATCAAAAGTAATAACCCTTGCATTCTAAGTTGGAAAACCGATCATTATATAAGTCCTTATGCTTTCAAAAATATTTGCTTGCAGTTGTCAGATATGAGGGTAAAAACTGATCATAAACACAAAAATGAAACAATTACAAATTTTGATAACTGCTACAAAAGGCGCAAGGAGGCAGAACAGCACAAGATGGGGTATTTTAGGCAGAAGGGGCAGAGAAGGCCTACAGAGCTGTCACTTCAACAAGGGGTAATTTGTAATAAAAATTCAACCATGCAGAGAAGGATCAATGAATGAGTACTGGAGAGAGAGTTAATGGGAACCAAAGCTTTGAAAACCATGTGTGGCTCAGCATTTTATAAAGAAATTTTAAAAGTTCTGGATTCCAGGGTGGGAGGGAAGAAAAGAGGGAGTGAAGTAAGAATGAATTGCTGGAGCTGATTCTGAGGGTGAGTAAGAGTCAGATCATAACAGTACTTTTAGGCAAACGTAAGGAATTTAGATTGTTAAATATAGTGATAAATTTTTGAATGAATTTAAGTTGGGGAAATGATATGTTGTGACCTCCATTTATACAGAAATATTCTGGCTTCTGAATGGAGAATGGACAAGAGAAGGATCCCAAGTAAAGCAGGAGATGAGCAAGTTAATTCTCACAATTTCAGTTACGTGTTTCTTCCCTCAGTTGAAACCAGACATGTCCATCCTTGTAGCCTGTCCCTCAGAGAGTCATACTTATTTCCCCAAATTCTTAGCCATTGGGTCCAAATTTGTTAAATTAAGCTTTTATCTCAGAGGATTTGGTAACCACAGTAACACAGCATACAAAGTGTTGGTTATCTGTGCTTGTCCCTAAATGCCCGACTTCGATAGAATTAAGCCTGGATAAAACTATTGGTGGGGAATCGAAAGTCATGCTCTCTAGTAGATTATTCTTTAAAATATACTATTTTCTGCAGAATGAATGTCAAACAGGACCAGAGAATTGCATTGAGTTTTAAATATATGTAATAGTTACCATTGCTTTACAAGTATAATGTACTACATAAATAATGTAATCCTGGTTCAGACTTAACTTGTCTTATCTTTCCAACATAGTAATGATAAACAATTTAGGGCTTCCTCTCTCAATCTCTGAAGTTCCTTTTATAGCCCTAAAGTCTACTCCTGAGTGCTGTTGTTAAAGGAAAAGAATCTTTTATTCTGACAGCCCTGATATCCTTTGCATTTTCTACAAGTGCGTGAAAGGAAGATATTGTGTGAAGGGATTTGATTTGTAACACAATAGCTGCTTTTCCTCAGCTGAAGTAGAGAGCATGGAACACATTTATACTCTTATGAAGGAAGAAATAAGCATTTGGATTTGAAATATGTCGAACACTATTTTTATGAAAGAAAAGTCATTCCGTTCAGCTGTGATACTAGTTCTAACTAACAAAAGCTCACTCCAAGCGTTCATTTTCTGCTTCTGGGTATCTTGTTGGTTAAGCTTTAAATCTTCCACATGGTCCTTTTCTTCCCTAAGAGGTAGATTTCAGACAATGTTGGCTTTGCTGTTAAATTTTACAGCTCGATGGTAATAAAATATCAAGGAAGCTATTTCATGGCAATTCAGCAATGTAAATAGATGGATTCAGAACAGAGAAATATATCTGGACATGCAACTCACCTAACATATGCCCTCATTTGATGACAGATCTATTAGCTGCACAATACAAGCCTCAAAATGGATTTTGTGCATCCATCCTAGTTACAGGTTTTTTGTTTTTGTTTTTGTTGTTTTTTTACTGTCAAAGAAACATTTGAAAGATACCGAAAGGTTAAACTACTGGTGGTCATAGTTTATAGGAAACATTTGAATAACAAATGGTGGGATAGACCAAAAATGTACAGCTTGAGTAGCTTCTTGGGCCCCAGGGGACAGAATAATGGCCTCAAGCATAGCTGCGTCTCATTTACTAAAACAAAATTACTTTCTTCTCTCAATAAAAGGAGACTCTAGTAGCATGACTATATCTACAGCAATAAAAAGACCGTGATAAATGCAAACACAGTATCATGTCTTATTCTCATTGTCTTTCTACTTGTTGGGATGAGTGTCAGTGACCCTGAACTCCTTATATGGTATTTGTGCTTGACCAGGCAATATGGCTACCTATGTAGCTTCTGGCAATAAAAGAAATTACTTGACATTTAAGGTCAGCTACATAGGTCAGTCTGCATGTCAGCATATTCTAACAGTTCCCTCACACCATGGAGACATTAGGTTGCTTTTGGCTGTAGTAAAATGAAAAATCCAACTCAAATTGCTTTTAAAACAGAAGGAAGTATAATATTGATTCTTATAAGTGAAAGTCTAGAGGGAGAGTCACATTTACAGTTGACTTAATTATTGAAGGTTTCAAGCTCCATTTTATCACATTTCTCTCATCTCAGCCCTGGTCTTAACCTTTGTGTGCCTGGCCTTAACCTCAGATCATCAAAATGGCTACAGAAATTCCAGGTGGCACATCTGAATGACAGACACTGTCCGTTCCTGTTAATGTCAACTCCAAGTAAAGAAATATTGCAGAAACCCAGCAGAAAACCTCTCACGTCTCATTGGCCCAAATTATGTCAGATGCTCTTGGTGTGGGGAACACCACACACTGATTGGGTTTAAGTCTGATTCCTAAACGAATCAGTGGTGACAATCAGGACATTTCCATAATAGACATTAAATAATTAAAGTTCACCCAGAATGGATATGGAAATATTTAACACAATGTAAAAGTCCCCTTATCCCTGCCTTAAAAATGAGGATTTCTGACGTGGCTTAACAAAACACCATCATTAAGATACAGATTTTTCATTGAGCATTGGGGAAGGCAGAATAGATAAAATGTCCTCCTCTGTGTGATACTCTCTTTGATTTGGCCCATCCTTTATTACATGTGGCACTGCAATAAGTCCTATTGCTTTCTGTTTTGGAGAGTTTTCCTGCCACTGAAAGGCCTAGAAGGATCTGGATGTGGTAAAAGCAGACATATAAATACTCTGTTTTCTAGACCATGAAATAAGAGTCTTCTCTTTCCTTGCTCTCTCCACCAGGCATAGCAGTAAGATCTAGAGAAACAAAACCAGACTACACCCTGAAAGACACTTGCTAGAAAGCAGAAAAATTAGCCTGTTTTCTATGTGGGTGCAAGGAGAACATGCATCTCATATGTTATCCAAAGCATATTGTTAGAATAAGATACTACATGAAATTTGGATCATCATCCATAACTAACAATAAAGGTGCAGCTGACTTTATGATGGTGAACAGATAACCCTTATGAATTTGGTGCAGTGGAAGGTGAGGAATCCAGGGTCATAGTCTAATTGCTCTCCTTCCCTAAGCCATTTATTAGCCTATCTACCTTAATATACAAAATATGGAATCTCATTTATACTGATCTAACTTAAGTTTTAAAATGCCATTTTATGTGGTAAAAGAATGTACTCAGTTTTTACTTACCCTATTATGGAGCATCTTTTATTTATTTATTTTTTAATGCTAAGGTGTAATCTACCCAACCATTATACAATTCTCAGCATTCAACGTTGCTTTTCATGGATGGCATTTATATTTTTGCTAGCTTTTCTACAGCAAGAGAGATGAGTAACAAAATCATGCCATTACAATTGGTTTTCTTTTGCTAGGAATTCATGAGTTTAAATATTATTTGGAACATTCTCAGTATCGAGAATAAATGAGTCAGAAAAGGGTACAGTATTGAGTTTCCATTTAAAAGGGAGGTAAGTTCAAATGTCTGGAAATATTGTGTAATGAATATTGGAGGACTTGACAAGAGATAAAGAAAGTTGAAAAAGAAGCAATAAATTATTATATCCAAAGGCTTATTTTCCTTATATGATAATATTCTATCTAGGCGTCTCCAGCTCTAACATGCTATGAGTTCATGATTCTCTACTGGATAATATTTGATCTGCTATGAACTAGAACAAAGTGGGTCTTCCTAGGTCCCTTGCAAATTTCTTATCTTGCTCTTGATAATGTCCCAAATTATTTCCAACATGATATCATAATTCTATCTTTATAAAAATTTCTCCTTAGCACCTTCTGGTTTTGACAATTCATGAGCATCAAGATATGACTGATTCATTAACATTACTTCTTTAATCAGGGTTTGGCTTTTAATAGAAACAAGAAGAGATTCTAAATCAGTGCTGTCCATTAGAAACATAATGTCATCTACAAATGCAAGCCAGAGACATGCTTTAAAATTTTTTAGTAGACACATTAAAAAAAAGTAAAAAAAAAAATTGATGGTACCATTAATAATATATTTTAACCAGTATACATTTCAACATGTAATTAAAATTAAAAATTACTAATGGAATATTTAATATTCTTTTTTTTATACTAAGTCTCCAAAATCTGATACATATTTTACACTTACAGCACATCTCAATTCAGCCACATCTCAAATGCTCTTTAGCTACCTGTGTTTGGTGGCTACCTAACTGAATAGTTCAGCTCTAATGAATAAAATCTTAACTCAGTGTTGAACATCATTGAAAAACAGAGTATTTATCAGGGTGGAGATGGAGAGACCAGGGAAGAAAGGGAAACAGTCTTAGCTCGGGTTGCCATAACAAAATACCATGGGCTGCATGGTTTAAGCAACAGAAACGTACTTCTCACAGTACTGGAAGCTGGGAAGTCCAAGATTAAAGTGTCAGTATGGTCAATTTTTGATGAGGACTCCCTTCCTGGCTTGTAGATAACCACCTCCTATTTATGTCCTCACATGGCAGAGAGAGACAGAGAGAGGGAGAGTAAGCTCTCTGATATCTCTTCTTACAAGGGCACTAATCCCATCATAAGGACCCCACATTCATGACTTCATCTAACCCTAATTATCTCCCAAACGTCCCATCCTCCAGATAACATCACACTGAGTGTTTTCCACATATGAATTTGGGGTCAGGAGGGCGTGAACATTCAGTCCATAACACTGTTGCTTTGTTTCTATATCATTATCATTACTCCCCTGACCTGTGAGTTAAGGATTGTAATGACCATACTTATGCTTTACTCTTGGCTTTTAGGGGAGAGGATTTTTTTTTTGAGTTGTTTCGTTTTTTATAAATCCTTTTATACATATCTGTAATTATAGAATATAAAAGAAAGGTGGTCGAAAGAGTTAAGTAGAAGCATATGCTCTCTTAAGAAGTGTTAATGAGAAATTAAGTGGAAATTGTTTTACCTGGGAAATAGCACTATCCTCTTTGGTCTACTTATCTTCTTTAGTGTGTTTAAAGTAGAAACAGAGAAATTGTCTTAATTGGGAAATATTTTAATTTAGGAGAAATAGGTCATTTGGGGAAAATTAGCTGACTGGTTAGTGATTTAACTTTTCAAGCACAGATTTTTTTTTTTTTCCTGAGCTCCCAGATCTTATATCAAATCTCTTGTAGCAGTTTACTTTCTGTGGCTTACAAGAGAGGTTGAGATAAAACTGGCTTAGCATCTGAATTTTGTTTCACATTATGTTAACTGTATACTGATCTAAAACTCTAAACTCACCCACAAGTATTTAGAATATTTGATTCAGGGCTAAAATCGTTCTGCTTTACAAATAATGAAGATCATAATAAGTCTGATAGTATCAGTATGAAACAAAGACACATGATTGAAAAAATAACTTTCTCCAAATACATCCCCATTACTCTCTAAGTAGATATACAGAGTTTTTGTTGTTATATTACAATTGAAAAAACTGAGGAAAGTGTAATTGTTTAAGGTCAAGCAAATAATTTGTTTTGTATCAAAGACTTTTTCTTAAGTTACCTGGTTCCTAGTGCAGTGTTTCTTCACTGTGTAACAATGAACATCCAGATCCTTGAAATTCAATTATCTGTCAGCGTTGGCATATTGCCCCCGCTAAATCACATCTTAAGGCTTGGTGACATGACTATGTAGATGAGCTGCTATATAGGGTCTTCAGATTTTTCCACCACTTCATTCACATTCAGTGTTCACTTAGGCCCCACTACATAACATGTGCTAGACAAATGGCTTCTACCTTTGTCTCTTGAAATCTGAAGAAACTTGAGTGCAATTGAATGAGATTAATTTTCCTTTTAATAAATAGGTATTCATATTATCTGAGTTACTAAATTTTTCTTAGCAAACGTATTTTCAAGAGAAAAAAATAAGAGAAGGTAGAGAAGGAAGAAGGAGAGGAAGGGGGGGAGGAAGAAAATATAAGGAAGAAAATTTGGTTCTCATAATCCTAGTAAATTGTAGGAAAATCTCTCATTCTCTACAAATTCAGGAGTTTGGTAATTCAGAGCCATTCAGGAAGCATTACAGATTACATCAGAAAAGATATGTTAATTGATTAAACTATCAGATTATTGTTCTCTTGTTTATTTATAAAGTCAGACTCTTCCAAAAATACTCAAAATAATAATGATCCACTAGTATCAACTTAGCAAATTATCCATCTGCAGAAAGTATAGTAACTTTACAAAATTACTTAATTAAATCATTCGAATGCTTTGTTTTTAAAAAGTGGATGATACATTAGGTCAAGGATTCTACTTAATCCATTGCGAGAGGGAATATTTTGAATGTTTTATTCTCTTAACACTATAATATGTGATTTGAATTGAGTGTTTACAAAAATGTTCACTTTTTCTACAATTTTTATTTTAATAAACCAGTGGGAATTGTTGAGAATGGTGTAGCTTTTTTTGTAACTTCTTCCATCTCTGGTGTAGAGGATCAAAGGCAACCAAATAAAATCAGGTTGTAAAAATTAAATAAAAAACCTCATTAAGAAGATTAGTTATTAACTTAAGGCTAGAGAACAAAGTTTCATTTTTTGTCAAAATTAGTGTGGTACCAGGGAATTTAGGGGCCTAATTAACACATTTCTTTCTGTATACTTGTATTGATTTCTTGAGTGGTCACAATTTTGAGTACTTGTTTTATATCAGATACTTTACTTTTATAGATGAGAAAGCTAAGGCTAAAGGAGGAAAAGCAAATTCCCCAAGGTCAGAGAGTTAGTATCTGTTAATTCTGACCCAACTGAGTGTAACTCCACAGTTTAGCCTTTTAAAAATCTTGCTAAATTTCCTCACCACTTCTTCCAAATCTTAATCATGATTAATTCTTTGTGTTGCCTATAACCAGAAAATGTACCTTAGAATAAAGATGAATTGTACCCATCCATCACCACAAGTGAGAAAGCAGCTTATTTTAAAATAAATTACAAGTGTGCCATAACATTTGACGTACTAAGAGTACCATAATTTTCTCCTCATTCAAACAGCAAACAGTGAAATAACAATTTAATTGTCATGTTAAGTAAGTTTTAATCAGAGTTACTAAGAAACTAAGAAGTTTAGCTTTTCGTAATATAGAAATATAATTCATATTAGGATCCTGATTATTATTATCATTAGTGATATGGCATATTCAAAATGTTAAATTGATTTTGGTTAAGCAGTATTACAGATGAAAATCTGAGGCCTTTCCAAAGAATATTTTGGCTACTTTTGACTTGCTACATGGCTAGATCTTTGCCAGATCTTTGGAACAATGCCTTGTAATGTTTGAGGAATTGACAACTTCCAAACGAAAACATATTTTAGTGATGAAATATACAGGTTTGCAAAGCAAGTAAAAGAATTTAAAAAGTCCTGTTTGTAAGATTGTATCATTCTTGTGATTGAGAGAAAATGTCAAGGAGGTACTACATTTTTCTCTTTGAACCAGCTATAGAAGTTGAACTGACTCTTCATTGGGTATGAAGGGTGAGGCACTATGTTCAAGGTCAGGTGAGATGGTAACACAGAAAGATAAAGCCAGAGTCCTTTTCATTTTTCAAGAAGATGAAGGATCCATCATTTCTTAAAACTTAGAGAAATTCAACAACAAATATTTTCAAACATTTCTTTGAGCAGAAAATATGAGCTAATTTCCATGGCAGGCACTGAGATTACAGAAATGAATATGATATAATCTAAATATTGGCATAGCTTTATCTTTGTACAAGACAAATGATTGCTAAGGCCACATCTTGCAGATTGGAGATCTGTGTATGTGTAGTGAGCCAAGGGCTAGCAATGTCCAAGTTATACCCAAATAACTTCCCTAATGAAATTTTCACCACTGACACCATCCCTTTGAATATTATCACTATTTCCAAGATGCCACAACTCTAAGAAGGATTTAAGCAACATGTCTGTGCTCCTATCAGGAGAGAAAAAGCCAGGAGGACTGGTCTATTTTCATGGGGAAAATAAGAATGACAGACTTCCTGAAGAAAAAAAAAGCAACGAGTTTTGGTAGTAGGAAAGTCATTATGGAATGTTTTTAGCAGAATATGCCTGTTTTTGTTGTTTTTTGTTTTCCGGTACGCGGGCCTCTTACTGTTGTGGCCTCTCCCGTTGCGGAGCACAGGCTCTGCACGCACAGGCTCAGCGGCCATGGCTCACGGGCCCAGCCGCTCCGCGGCATGTGGGATCTTCCCGGACCGGGGCACGAACCCGTGTCCCCTGCATCGGCAGGCGGACTCTCAACCACTGCGCCACCAGGGAAGCCCTCTGATAGATTTTTAAATAACCCTAATGTTGATTATAAATTATTTTGATTTATATCTGCAATATGGTTCAAATTTATAATTTCACTTGTGATATCTTTAGTTGATTTCAAAATATCTTCATATAGATAGTGTGACGTGTTTTGTCATCAAATGACATTATCAAAAAAGGGAAAAAATAATCTATAGAATGAGAGAACATATTTGCAAATCATATATATGATAAAGATCTAATCCCAGAATATGTAATGAACGCTTGAAATTCAACAACATAATGACAATCAAAATCTAAAAATTGCCTTGATAGATTTTCTCCAAAGAAGATATACAAATTGCCAATAAGTGCATGAAAAAATGCTCAAAAGCATTAATCATTATGGAAATGCAAATCAAAATCACAATGAGATACCACTTCACACCCACTAGGATGATGATAGCATTAAAAAAATGGAAAATAACAAGAGTTGGTGAGAATGTGGAAAAATTAGAATCCTCATACAATGCTGGTGGGAATGCAAAATGGTACAGTTTGGTGGTACCTCAAAAAGCAAACAGAATTACCATATGATTCAACAATTCCACTCCTAGGTATATGCCCAAAGATCTGAACGTGGAACTCAGACAGATACTTATAGTACAGTGTTCATTGTAGTATTATTCACAAGAGCCAAAAGGTGTACACAACCTGTGTCCATCAACAGATAAATGGAAAAAAACAAAATGTGGCATGTAATATCCAGCCTTAAAAAGGACTGAAGTTTTGTTGCATACAACAGTATGGATGAACCTCAAAAACAGTATGCTAACTGAAAGAATACAGACACAAAAAGTCACATATTTATGACTCCACTTATATGAGATATCTATAATATGTACATCCAGACAAAAAGGAAGATTGGTGGTTGCCAGCTGTTGAGATAAGATGGGAATGTGGAGTGACTTCTTAATGGCATGGGGTTTCCTTTTAGAGTGATGAAAATATTTGGGAACTTAGAGGTGGTGGTTGTGCATATGTGATGTACTAAATGCCACTGAATTATGTACTTTGAAATGGTCGATTTTATGTGATGTGAATTTTACCTCAATTTATTAAAAAAACAGTTGTTTGTTTTCTGCAAGGTTGTGGTGTGAGGGGTAGTGATGGCAATAATTGTGAGTTGCCTGACTCCTGTCCTCTCCACCTTTAGGAAAATATTCAGGAGTCTGTGCGCATATCATGGTCAGATGCCAATACCAAAAACATATACTATACAAAGTATATATCCCCTTTTACACAAATAAATAACATTTCTCGTGGTTTTTTTTTTTTACTATAATTAAAGCACCAAATGTATAAACCTTTCCTGGATAATCACTTCTCTTGCTATCAGTTTCATTAACACTAAGTTGCATTTAGTCTTATACCTTAATGAATTTACTTTTCAACCATTTAGTCAACAGATATTTATTGGGCACTTATTCTCTGTGCATGGGATACCTCAGTGAATTAAACAAAGATCCCTGATTTTAGGGATTTTACATTCCAGCAAACAGAGATAGACAATAAAGAATGAATATAATAAATAATTTATGTAATAGCTTCATAGAGGCTATGGAATAAAAAGGTTTAGAGTACAGTAAGGAGACTGGGTGATTGTTCTGTGTAAAAGTTTTAATAGAACATAAAGTCAATTGGGTAATTGCTGCCTTTTTTACACTTGATTGTGGAATATTATAAGGGTTATATAATGTTATAAGGGTTATATATTATAAGAGTTCATAAATTAAACATAAACAGTGTTGTCTTTAATCTTTTAATTTTTTATTTGCACTATTCCTTTCTTTGCATTTTGGAAAATTAAGAACAATTTTTGTTATTTTAGTTTGCTTGTTTTCATGGTACTTTCCTCCTTTAATTGTGACATAAATCATATAAAAAAACATATAATTTAAAACTCACCAAATCAGCAAAAAATAAAGAGTATGCTGGTGTAACAATCTTTTAAAGTAATTAATAATGAGGTTGAACCAATCTTCTTATATGTTTATTTGTCTCTTGGATTTCCACTTTTACGCAGTGCCTGTTTATTATTCATCATCAATTAAGAGGTAGATTGCCTTTGAAAACATGTGAATATTTAAATTAACCTTTGCTTGGGATACTTATTAAAATAAATATTTATAAGTAGTTATAGATATGTTTTGCTCTTGAAAATCTAAATTACTAATTAACATATCATTTTACTTTATTTAACACTTCCTCAAAGCAAACCAGTTCAAATATAGTTTATCCACATCTTTAAATCAACACTTTACTTATGCACGCTGCACCTGCATTGGGAACCGTTTCTAAGGTCTTCACAGTCTGTTGACACAAATGATGTTACATCAGAGTCACTATCCCAAGTTTTCTGTTTGTGTTCCCACCAGCAAAGGAAGGATCTTCAGGACTCTGGAACATTCTCACTAATAATATCTGAGGAGATATTTTGAAGGTTCACAGACCTAAGTACACACTGGAGTTCTCACTCTATTTTTGCCCTGTTCTTTCTTCTATCCCAGTTCACTATGGAAGAAGCCCAGAGCTGCCTCAGTTCTCTGTTGCTTTTGGAACTCACAATGAGAAGACCAACATCCACATTAGAGGTGGTAAGTACCAAGGCTTTCAAACTTTCCAGCCTCCTCCTTCCAGACAGTGTCTAGTGCTTTACCTAAGAGCAGAGGGTCCATTTCCCAATGATTGTACTGTCACCATCTGAAATCTGAAGCAAGTACCCTGGGTATATTATACATTCTAAAACCTTCTCACAAGAAGACAACTTCTTTAGCACTTTACCTCTAATACCTCCATTCACATGGAATGAAATTCTGTTCAAAGAGGTCTGCCAGTGCACAGATACCATACTTTCCCTTCTACTAGCTTTAGGTGGTCTCAGAGGCTCCTGACTGGTCCACCTCCCTATCCAACCTAACACAAACATTTAGTCAAAATCCCCTCGCATTGCTGACTCCTGCTAAAAGATTTTGAGGCAGCATCCAGGGCCTCACCATTCAGCAGGCATTCTTGAAATCTTCATTCATTCAAACTTGAAATCTTCATTCTGCAGCAGGAGCACATTGCTAATTTGGACTGGTTTTGATCTGAGGCTGCCACAGATTGGGTGTATGATTTGAAAAACTTCCTTATTCCAAGTTTCTCAGTTCCCCTCTTTAAAAATTGAGGAGGGTAATAAGAATGTATATCAATGTAATTAAGATAACGCCTACAAAATGCCTCAAGCATAAGCCAGGTGTATACTTCCCATTTAGTACATTTATCTTTATAATAAAAAGATGGAATCATGAATTTCGATGTTATTACTTTTGAACTTTGGAAAACTCAAAGCCGTTTTGCTATTTTTGCTTGTTTGTCTTTATTAGAGCTTCCTCCTTTAATTGTGAAATATAATGTATAACAAATACATCATTTAATACCCATCAATTCAGCAAAAGTCTAATAGTACAACATTAAAATATTTTATGTAGTTAATAGAGAGGTTGAACACATATGTTTATTTGTTCCTTGGGCCCTGTTCAAGCATATTGTCCAATTTTTATAAGTCTTTTTCTATTGATTTATAGGAGTTCTTTATATATTTTTTATACCAATTCTTTTGTCAGTTATGTTTGTGACAAATATCTCCTTCCACTGTCTATATAATTTTATTTCTCTTATTTATCAGGCTTTCAATTAATATGATTAAATTTATCGATAGTTTTCTTTGCAAAGTATTTTCTTTACTTTTTGATCCATTGAAATAATTTTTTCCTATCATACCCTAGGATCAGGAGAATATTTGCCTATATAATTTTTTCAAAGATTTATAGTTGGAACTTTTCATTTAGTTCTTTAATCTACTTGCGGTCGATGTTTTTGTACAGTGTATGATAGAGGTTCATTTTTTTTACCTGGTAGGGATTTTAGATAACATTATTTTCAGCACTGCTCTACAATGTCACCTCTGTCATAGGATGAAGAGCCCGTATGTGAATACATCTCAGGTTTCCCTTTTTTCTTTCAAGTGGTCCATTTGTTTCTACTTGTCCATAGCCACATTTATCACAATGACTTTAAAAATAATTATTTTCTGGGAGAGAAAAATCCTTTTACCACTTCCTTCTACTTCAAAAGAGCCTTACCTATCCTTAACTTTTGACATCACATATACATTTTAGAATTAGCTTGTCAAGTTCCACAAAGTCCATATAAGCAAACCTAAAAGGACTTTGGTTTGTACTAAATTTATTAATCATTTTGAGTTGAATGTATACTATCTTATAGGTTTGTACAGCAACATGGTATCTTCCGCCATTTACTTATCTTCTTTATTGTATTTCAATAGAGTTTTATATTTTCCCTATAGAATTATTTGCATCTTTAAAAATATTTCTATGTAATAATACTTCTATTTGTTTTAACTGGCATCTTTCTCAATTTGAAATTTATCACTTGGTTGTAAGTAGATATCAGGGTTGGCAGACTGTAACCTGTGGCCAGATCTGGCCCTTTTCCTGGTTTTGTAAATAAACTTCATTAGAACACAGTCAAGTACATTTGTTTATGTATTGACAATACTATTCTTGGGCTGCAATGACTGAGTTGAGTAGTTTTGAGAGAGACCTTATGAATTGTGAAACCTAAAGTAATTATTATACTATCTGGCCATCAATAGAAAATATTTGCCCACCGTTGGCATATAGGAATGTACTGATATTGCTTTTTCTTCTTTTTTTTTCTTTTTTTTTTTTTGCATGTAGCAACCCTTCCAATTCTATTAATTAATCTGTACACAATTCTGTCATCTGCAAGTAATAACAGATTTGTTTCCTTTTCCTTTTCCTAATTCTCTCTTGCGCTCTCTCTCACTTTACTGAGCTGGCTAGAATTCTAGCACAAGGTAGAAAAGAAAAGAAGTCTATCATGTGGATAGCCTTGTTATTTTGTTATATGTTTTGAATATTTATTTAAGAACACCTATTTATATTCCTAGTTTGATATTTCTTTTAGATTTGGCTTTTTCCAAACCGCTTTTTTTTTTTTTTTTTGCATCAGTTGAGAGAATTGCTGGATATTTTTCATTTAATTCTACTAAAGTGATAGAATACATGAATTGATAATTTGCATTTCTGGTACAGATCTAACTGTATCAAGACGCATTTTCTTTCTTATCTCTTTTTAATTTGGCCTAGTTCATTTTGATTTTTTTCAAATTTTTGTTGTTCTCAAGAATTTTATTAGTTATTGTCAGAAGGATGATTAGTCTGAATAAACTAGTCTGTAATGCCAGAAATGAAGTTCTGTTTTTATGATTTTGAATACATTAAAATGTTCAAAGCAGTATCTTCTGTACAATTTTATCTTTAGACCCTTCAGAAAGGGGGGGTTGACTTAAAATCAGTAAGTTTTTAAAATTAAGAGCTCAGTAAGGAATTCATTTAATTTGTGGTTCAGACTTTAGGAATAATAAAACCATTTCCTTCTTATATTAACTTTAGTGTAGAACTATTGCATATTCTTTTTTTCATGTATGTATTTCAACATAAACATAAAACAGGTATTGTTTATAAAGTATACAATATTTAGAAATGGTAATTTTGCCTCTAAAATAAAAATCTGTGATGTATTTTTGCTAAATTATATTGATCTCTATGTGGCTGACCATTATTTTGAATGAAATTATTCTAAGTATATTTTTCTGTAAAAACTTGCCATCTGTGGGTGGTGTTTCCACTGTTAGTTAAATTTTCAAAATTTTGCTATGTATTTTGGGTCATTTATCTGCAACTTTGGCTGGAGTAAGCATCAGAATTGACTTCTAAAAGCCTATTCCATGTTTTGATAGGTTCCTTACATGTGCACTTTGTAAATGAACAAGAGACATAATGTCGATTAGTATCAGAATTACAGATTCCCTTGACAGACTGTCTTCTCAGGGATTTTCCTGATACTCATCAGAATATCTTTACCTGTTCATAAATACAGGGTTCTCTCTGAGTTTTATCCTCCCACACTGTTGAGTAGTTCTGTGGGATTGGGTCTGAACTTGAGACAAAGCAGTGAGAAAAGAAAGAAGAAAAAATATTGGAGATTCCCTTCACGTTCTTCAAACAACACGGGCCCTTTTCCCAATTCTTCTTTCCAAGGGGTAGGGTTTTGCTTTGTTTTGTTTTTTCCTACATGTCCAGTTTACTGCTCTGCTACTGCAGTGTAGTTCTTCAATGAAATCTGTTCTCAGGGAAGGGCTGAAACTTTAAAAAGAAAAAAAAGAAAAGGAGATGAAGAAGAAGAAAGAGAAGAAGGAGGAGGAGGAGAAGAAGGAGAAGAAGAAGAAGAAAAATAAGCAAGGATTCTCTGCACATGTTTCAGGTCATAAGAGCCTTTTTGCCATCCCCTGGTTAGAAATTTAGGGTTCCTCTAGAAGTTTTACTGAGTATCCCATCATGCAGTTCTATAACTTGGCCTGACTTTGGGTCAAAGCCAGGAGATGAAGGAGAAAAAAAATAACCCCTGCCACCAAATGTGTTAAATTTAAAGATTGAGCCCCTCTCACTTCAGAAAGTCTGCCTTTTATTTATTTATTTTTCTTAATTTTTTTTTTTTTAATCCAGAGGTTTTTATTGTGATCATTTGGTAGCAAACAGCCTTGTAGTGAGCTTTCTCCATTTTGGCTGGAGCCAGAAATCTATTATTTCATTTTGAATGTTTAGTTCTTAACCCATATAAATAGTATTAAGAAGAACATTTGACTTATTTTTTCCCAAAAGTTCTGTCACTGGTTACATTATTTATTAAATACTCAGTCCCATTATAACTGACTTTAATACATTTTTCATACGTTTATCATATATGAACTTATACCATATACATGAATCTGTTTTAGGACTTATCTTGTATTATAGTGATCTATTCCAATATTAGTGCAGTGTTGTTCAAATGATTGGTAATTTCAATCAATATCAATATGTGATATTTTCAAATATCAAATATAAATATAATATCTCATGAAAAAGGCTTCACTATTCATTAAAGATATCTTGACAGTGGTATTCTTTTATTTTTCAGAAAACTTTAAATTCATAGTTAAGATTCAAAAACACTGCAATTTTGATTAAAATTATTAAATGCTTAATCTATCTTAGAGAAATGGCATTTTTAAAATTATTTTCTCATTAATAATTATTTCTCCATTTAGTGAGATATTATTTATGTCTCTCAAGAAAGGTTTTTAGCTTTCTTCAAAAAATAATTAAAGTGTTTAAACTTCTTAAGTATTTTTTCATCAGGTATAATTGTGAAGATTTTTTCCACTTTTATTTATAACCTATAGTTCAATAGTGTTTCTATATGTATAAACACAGAAAACTCTGTCTAAAATTAAAATAAATTTTATGAGCTAAAATAAAGCAATGCTTTGTATTTATGACTCTGTTGAGTCAAGAATTTCAAAAGATATTGACCTTGAAATTCAGCACATTTTGCTATAAATATTTGCATTTGTCTGAGATGTCTGTTTTTCTTTTATTCATCTGTTTTTATAAATATTTCAACATTTTACCAAATTGCCATTTGATCTCTTAGGACTTTAAACTGGGAGGGGATTGAAGGGGTTCAGAACAGATCTCTCCAACATGTGCCACTATTTGGAGTTGTGGACTATTTTGCTGAAGGCAGTCAAGACCCAGCAGATTCAAGGAAAACTTTTACCTCTCTCTTAACTGCCTGAAAGAATTTAGATAGAGGGGTTGGTCCAGGAAGAGAACTATCAGCAGAGATAACTACAAAGAACATGAGTGAAGTGTGGTAAGCTGGTGGGGAGCTGACTGAGTCTGGAGATCAAATTCCTCCTTTGTCTCTGCATAGCACAGCAAACATTTGTTTACCAAACATATGCTCACCAAACATTTGCTCTTCCTGTGTTCCTGTACATTTTCCTTACCCCCCTTGAAGTTCCAGACTCCTACCCTGCTTCTCCTTAGATCAAAATCTCATATAAGCCTCAATTGCCTGACTGCACATGGGCCTCATAGACTTAAAGGACTCCTGTATGTATGTAATTAAATTTTCTCCTATTTATCTGTCTTATGTCAATTTGATTATTAGACTAGCCAAAGAACCCAGAAGGGTGGAGGGAAAATTGTTCCTCCCCTACAGGATAAAAGGAGTTATTTTGTGTAAATAAAACTTTTGGACATTTTTATGAAATTTGTGAGAATAGCCTGGAATCTAGTATGTAGCAGTTGCTCCATGGGGTCAGACTCACTGTGGGACATCTGGGCAAATCTCCAGCTCTCTAGCAAGATAGTTAGCTCAGAGTCTCAGAGCTTGTGCTTTGGGCTGAATTTTTTTCCTTTTTCTGGAAATAGGAGAAAAATAGTGAATATTCAGGTTTAATATCAGACACTGTTCTTTTTAAATACACAATATTGCTAAGTGAATTAGTAAATATAAAGTAAATAAAATGATGCCCAGGGTATAAAAATCATTTTTAAAAAGCAATCACCCATTTTCTAATAAAGTTCTATTTCTACTAAAACTTCTATTTGACTTATACTCTTTTCTTATAAATTATATATAAATTGAAAGTATATAATAATAATAACAGGGAATTTAATACTGTATTTTTATAGCACTTGATCTAAGTCATAATAGCAAGATGTTGATGTTTAAACACCTCACAGGCAGATTTTGGATCCTTCATGATCAATCAAAGCATGTGTTTATAGACATTAATTTTAAAATCCTTTCTTGAGTTATCGCCATTGTCTTAATTCCTCTTCCCTCTCGCAAACGGTCTTTATTATGCACAACTTCACCTCATTCGGGAGTAGTAAAAGCAATTATTTAACTTTATCTTTTCACTTTTGAAAATCTGTAATGGGACCAAATTTACCCACCAGCTGTCGTGAACCCTGCAAGCTCACCCTAAACTCAATCCCAACCACTAACTCCCTTGCCTGCCCTTTCTAGAGAGATTGTAAAAGCTAAATATGCCCTTCTTTAGCCCCTATTGCAGATGGGGTTTACTTATGTCACTGATCTGGCTAATGAGATGAAGGCAGGAGACTCTTGGCACCACCATGGAAACATAAACATGATGACCAGAGCCATGGCAGCTGGTCACATGAGGAAAGAAAAGCCAAATAAAGCTGGAAAGGCATCAAGGAGTCACAGAACCAATAGCTTCATTGGCCCACATGCTTCTTGTTACATGAGAAAATTCAACTTCTATTTCCTGAAGCTGACATTAGTGAGACATTCCAACTGATCCACCGGCATTACTATTTCCTGAGGGTGTTATAAGGTGTTATTCCCATCCTGTAGTTGAATGGTTGGATGATATAAAATCATAAATAAATAAATACATAACAAAATAAACAAGCAAAAATTCTTCCCAACGTAATATAAAATGCCAAAGGAAAGCAATAATTGCCAAGAACTGAGAATGCATTCCAGCTGTTTCATAAGATCTTATATATAAATTATGTGTATATACATAATATAATGTGTATATTATATAATATAATGTAATATATATATGTTTTCTGTTTGTGATTACATAAAACATGTGGAAGAGTATTTTTATAAAGCACATTTTCATTAATATGCTTTAAAAATAGATGTATTCTTGTATAAAAACACAGTAGGAATTTCAGATACTGTTTTCTAAAGGCACAGTGAGAAGTCTCTCTCTTTGCTGTCCCCCAGTTACCTAGCCTCCTCTCCTGAGACAACCTCTCAACCTCTACTATTAATGCTTATATTTTCTCTCATAGATATTATTAATCTGTCTTTAAAGGTGTGTGTAAAATATGTTTTGTGTCTGTAAAATAAAAAGCAGACATTTAATAATACACTCGTCACCTTTATTGACCCTACAGCCCTGTTACTTTTATTGGTAAGAATGTAAAAATTGACTGTTTCCTGTTCTGCCTTGGGGGTCTACCCAATTTTGCCTCCACACAGTACCCTGAAGCTTGCATTGGTCAACAGCTTGCTATGATTTAGCTACACAATTTGTTGGTTTTATTTTGGGATTTAGAACCTCCTGGATTATCCAACCTCCTCCATTTCCCACAAAAATCATTTGAAGTTTGACTTCTCATACCATTTCCTGAAAAGAGACCTTAGTGAGCTGAGACCCTTTTCCTTCCTTGGAACTTACTACTCTTTCCAGCACTACCACTACAACTCATATACCACCACCACCCCAACTGGAACAACCTGTGAATTTTGTCCCATTTCCTATACACAGGCAGGGAATGGTATGTGACACAAATGCATATCAAACTGAGTTAAATGAGATTAATTAGATGTTGTTTTGGTATGACTCTTTTACTTAGATTTATGTAAATTCTATTTGAACTAAACATTCAACCTCTAAAGACATTTTGCTTTACTTATTCATCCTCAGCCCCACTGGGGGAAAATGAAACCAGTTATTATTCAGTTAATTGAACTACTATTAATTTGTTCATTCCTACTGAACTCAAGGATAGCATACTTTTCATTTTGATACACTCAGATACTGGCACAGAACCTGATTCAGTAAGTGTAGCGATCATTTGCTTTACTCAATACTCAGTTTATCGGGAGTTCCCTACAGGTCCAGGGTTAAGACTCTGCTCTCTCACTGCCCAGGACATTAGTTGGATCCCTGGTCTGGGAACTAAGATTCCGGCATGGCCAAAAAAGAAAAAGAAAAAAGAAAATCACTCAGCTACTGACCAAGTATGAGTTTGCTAAATCAGTTAACAATATTTTCTGATTTGATCCTATGTGGCACAAGATAGCATTTCCATAACTAATCACTTTGTAATACAAAATTTTTGTTGGAATTACCCTACAATTTGCTAGGGCAGTGTCAGTTGTGATATCTCCTTTTTCATTTCTAATTTTATTGACTTGCATCCTCTCCCTTCTTTTCTTGATGAGTTTGGCTAAAGGTTTATCAATTTTGTTTATCTTCTCAAAGAACCAACTTTTAGTTTTATTGATCTTTGCCAGTGTTTCTTCATTTTTGTTTCATTTATTTCTGCTCTGATTTTTATGATTTCTTTCCTTCTACTGACTTTGTGTTATCTTTGGTCTTCTTTCTCTAGTTGCTTTAGGTGTAAACTTAGATTGTTTATTTGAGATTTTTCTTGTTTCTTGAGGTGAGATTGAATTGCTATAAACTTCCCTCTCAGAACTGCTTTTGCTGCATCCCATAGATTTTGGGTTGTCATGTTTTCATTGTCATTTGTTTTTATGTATTTTTTAATTTCCTCTTTGATTTCTTCAGTGATATCTTGTTTATTTAGTAGTGCATTGTTTAGCCTCCATGTGTTTGTGTTTTTTACAGTTTTTTTCCTGTAATTAATTTCCAGCCTCATAGCGTTGTGGTGAGAAAAGATGCTTGATATGGTTTCAGTTTTCTTAAATTTTCAGAGGCTTGATTTGTGACCCAAGATGTGATCTATCCTGGAGAATGTTCCATGTGCACTTGAGAAGAAAGTGTATTCTGCCAATTTGGGGTGGAATGTCCTATAAATATCAGTTAAATCTATCTGGTCTACTATGACATTTAAAGCTTGTGTTTCCTTATTTATTTTCTGTTAGGGTGATCTGTCCTTTGGTGTAAGTGGGGTGTTAAAGTCCCCTATTATTGTGTTACTGTCGATTGCCCCTTTTATGGTCGTTAGCATTTGCCTTATGTATTGAGGTGCTCCTATGTAGGGTGCATAAATATTATACCACAGAAATACAAAGGGTTATAAGAGACTACTACAAACAACTATATGCCAACAAAATGGATAACTTCAAAGAAATGGACAAATTCTTAGAAAGGTACAATTTTCCAAGACTGAACCAGGAAGAATTAGAAAATACAGACCTATCACAAGTAATGAAATTGAAACTGTAATTAAAAATCTCCCAAATAACAAAAGCCCAGGACCAGATGGCTTCACAGGTGAATTCTATCAAACATTTAGAGAAGAGCTAACCCCTATTCTTCTCAAACTCTTCCAGAAAATTTCAGAGGGAGAAACACTCCCAAATTTGTTCTACATAGCCGCCATCACCCTGATACCAAAACCAGACAAAGGTATCACAAAAAAAGAAAATTACAGACCAATATCACTGATGAACATAGATGCAAAAATCCTGAACAAAATACAAGCAAACAGAATCCAACACATTAAAAGGATTATACACCATGACCAAGTGGGATTTAACCCAGGAATGCAAGGGTTCTTCAATAGATGCAAATCAATCAATGTGATACACCATATTAACAAATTAAGGAATAAAAACCATATGATCATCTCAATAGACGCAGAATAAACTTTCAACGAAATTCAACACCCATTTATGATAAAAACTCTCTGGAAAATGGTCATAAAGGGAACCTACCTCAATATAATAAAGGCCATATATGACAGACCCACAGCAAACATCATACTCAGTGGTGAAAAACTGAAAGTATTTCCACGAAGATCAGGAAAAAGACAAGGATGTCCACTCTCAGTGCTATTATTCAACATAGTTTTGACAATCCTAGCCACAGCAGACTGAGAAGAAAAAGAAATACAAATTGGAAATGAAGAAGTAAAACTGTCACTGTTTCCAGATGACATGATACTATACATAGAATATCCTAAAGATGCTACCAGAAAACTACTAGAACTAATCAATGAATTTGGTAAAGTTGCAGGATACAAAATTAATGCACAGAAGTCTCTGGCATTCCTATAAACCAACAATGAAAAATCAGAAAGAGGAATTAAAGAAACAATCCCTTTTTCCATTGCAACAAAAAGAATGAAATACCTAGGTATAAACCTACCTAAGGAGGCAAAAGACCTGTATGCAGAAAACTATAAGGCACTGATGAAAGAAATCAAAGATGATATAAACAGATGGGAAAATAGACCATGTTCTTGGATTGGGAGAATCAATATTGTGAAAATGACTATACTACCCAAAGCAATCTACAGATTCAATGCAATCCCTATCAAACTACCAATGGCATTCTTCACAGAATTAGAATAAAAAATTTTACAATTTGTATGGAAACACAAAAGACTATGAATAGCCAAAGCAATCTTGAGAAAAAAAAAATGGAGCTGGAGGAATCAGGCTCCCTGACTTCAAACTATACTACAAAGCTACAGTAATCAAGACAGTATGGTACTGGCACAAAAACAGAAATATAGATCAATGGTACAGTATAGAAAGCCCAGAGATAAACCCACACACATATGGTCACCTAATTTATGACAAAGGAGGAAAGAACATACAATGGAGAAAAGACAGCCTCTTCAATAAGTGGTGCTGGGAGAACTGGACAGCTACATGTAAAAGAATGAAATTTGAACACTACCTAACACCATACACAAAAATAAACTCAAATGGATTAAAGATCTAAATGTAAGCCCAGACACTATAAAACTTTAGAGGAAAACATAGGAAAAACACTCTTTGACATAAACCACAGCAAGATCTTTTTTGACCCCCCTCCTAGAGTAATGAAAATAAAAACAAAAATAAACAAATGGGACCTAATGAAACTTAAAAGCTTTTGCACAGCAAAGGAAACCTTAAACAAGACGAAAAGACAACCCTCAGAAAGGGAGAAAATATTTGCAAATGATGCAATGGACAAAGTATTAATCTTCAAAATATACAAGCAGCTCATGCAGCTCCATATCAATAAAACAAACAACCCAATCCAAAAATGGGCAGAAGACCTAAATAGACATTTCTCCAAAGAATATATACAGATTGCCAACAAACAGATGAAAGGATCCTCAACATCACTAATCATTAGAGATATGCAAATCAAAACTACAATAAGGTATCACCTTACACTGGTCAGAATGGCCATGATCAAAAAATCTACAAGCAATAAATGCTAGAGAGGGTGTGGAGAAAAGGGAACCCTTTTGCACTGATGGTGGGAATGTAAATTGATATAGCCACTATGGAGAACACTAAGGAGGTTCATTAAAAAACTAAAAAGAGAACTACCATATGACCCAGCAATCCCACTACTAGTCATATACCCTGAGAAAACCATAATTCAAAAGGACACATGTACCCCAGTGTTCATTGCAGCACTGTTTGCAATAGCCAGGACATGGAAACAACCAAATGTCCAACAATAGATGAATGGATAAAGAAGATGTGGTACATATATACAATGGAATATTACTCAGCTATAAAAAGGAATGAAATTGGGTCATTTGTAGAGGTGTAGATGGACCTAGAGTCTGTCATACAGAGTGAAGTAAGTCAGAAAAAGAAAAATATCGTATATTAACGCATACATGTGGAATCTAGAAAAATGGTACAGATGAGCTTATTTGTAGGGCAGGAAAACAGACATAGACATAGAGGACGGACATGTGTACACGGAGGGGAAAGGGAGGGTGGGATGAATTGGGAGATTAGATTTGACATAAATACACTGCCACATGTAAAATAGATAGTTACTGGGAATCTGCCTTATAGCACGGGAGTGCAGCTCGGTGCTCTGTGATGACCTGGATGGGTGGGATGGGGGGTGGGAGGGAGGTCCATGCGGGAGGGGTATAGGTATACATATAGCTGATTCACTTCACTGTACCACAGAAACTAACACAATATTGTAAAGCAATTTTACTCCAAAAAAAAATAATAAAGTTATATGTTTTCAACCGCAAAAAAAAAAATTTGCTAGGGCAAAAATATGATATATAGTATACTAATATGTGCTTATTATTAATATGTGTATGTGTGTAAATAGTGTCAATCATTTTAGAGATGGAATGGGTCATATGGAAACAGTCAAGACTGTAAGCGGGTTAAATTTGGCTGCACCATCCAGTGACTCCGCTATCTTAAACACTTGTCTACGTTAATGGAGTGTCTCTGATACCTTCTGTCTTCATTCTTTTAGACCTTTGGAGTAGCGAGCCGACAGTTTTGAAAAATATCCCCTCTAGATCAGCCTCGGCAAGGACATGAGTTGCAATCACTCAGCAATTCAATAATAACAGTATTTCTGTAAAGATTTTTCTCAAACACTCATTTAATAAGCAGAGCTATGTTGACACTTTAATATCATTGCTAACAGCACATTTTATTTCTATGGTCAAGGAAAAGTGAATCTATCAGTAAATTCTAAGGGCCAATTATTTTCTTCTCTATTTATATCTTAAGAAGAAAACAAAATATTCAAAACTTACATTTTCCTACTCAAGATGAACCTTTGAAAGAAAGTATGAGTTGTGTCTCTCTTGGTTACAGCACAACTCACTGGAATTTTTGAAGAGTATTTAAGATACATTATTTTCTATAGGAAGCTATTTATTTACAGATGATCTTTTTGCTATTGAACCAACAGTGAAACAGCTATACTCAAAAGTAAAAAGTCTTTGAAAATATAGGCTATACCTTTTATTTCCTCTGGGTTAAAATCAAACACTATACTGTACACATTCTCATTAGAAAATGTGATCTGCCCACCACTATATAAAGAATTTGGATTCTAAAACTCAAGCACAGAAACTCAAATATGTATTTTGAAAGGGCAAAAAGGATAAAACAAAGCATAAAGAATTATTTGTCTCAGAACTTCAGCATTTGTAGTGAATTTATCTCTTTATGCAATCTAAAAATACCATTTGAAAAAAATAAAAATAACATTTGACTCTTGATAATCCTTGATAATCTTGGAAATAGTTGAACAGTTCCATAAGGTCAAAGAGAATGGAGCTGTAAGTTAAATCCAAAAACTAAAACAAAATAAGAAACACTATCTTTGATCATAAAACAAAGTTATTGTTTTTTTTTTTTGTAAAGCTCAAATTTTATTAAGGCCTTAAGTAGAGACTGAAGATGGCAATTTCAGAGGTATTAATGTATCTACTGTCAGAGAGGAAGAAATTTTCCTCTCCCCTTCTAGGTTCTTTTGGCTGGTCTAAGAATTAAATTAACATGAGGCAGATTTAATAACATGTATACATGGGAGAGACCCAGGAAAACTGAATAACTTATTAAAATTGTTGAAGCCCTCATCTTAAGTACCATCTTCAGCTAAAAACAAAAGAGGATATTGGGGATAGTGGTTTGGGACTTCAAAGGGGGGGAAGGTGATTCATAAGGAGATGGAAAACAAGTGTTTGCTGGGCCAGGCAGAGACAAGGGATGCAGAGTGGATTCTGATCTCTAGGCCCTGCTGAGTTTCCCCACCACCATACCCAGTTTGCCGATGCCTTTCGTGATAGCTCTATTCCGGTAACAGGGCCTTTATCCAAAATGTTTTAGGCAGTTAAGGGGGAGGTAACAAGAACAAACCTCTCAACTCTTCTGTTTCTTAAAAATCCAGGCTAAATTAATCCTCATGCCAAACAGACATGGGGTGGCAAATTTTGCTCCCGTACACCGCCAGCAAGAAGACCACTTTATAAGGCTTGATTTCACCCTTTAATATCTTATGGTGATGTCTCTGTTGCTAAAAGAATAATAATATTGACCTTGAGAAATTAGACTACTGAGACATCAGTATAGTGAAAAGATAAATAGACTTAGATCCAGAATAATTAAATTACAAAACCATATTTTCACAGTAAAATTTGGAGAAAAAATAGAGGAATCTAACCTTCATTTTAACTACAAATACTACATTAAATTAAGAGCAAGGGAAATGAAAATTAACAGATGTGACCTAGTATTTGAGTATGAAAAGAAAATGCAAAAGAGTCAGCAGGTACCATTTAAGGAGAAACTAAATTGTGGAAGCATTGTGTTAGGTGCCTTATATGTGCTTTATGTATTTTACTATAATGCCTTGTAAGTTGATATTTTTCCAGTTGTACCAATAAAAAAATTAAATGAATTACACAAAGCCACATCACTTATACATATGCATGTATCTATTCTTTTTCAAAATTCTTAGATACATGTATATGTATAACTGAATCACTTTGCTGTATACCTGAAACTAACACAACATTGTTAATTAACTATACTCCAATATAAAATAAAAAGTTAAAAAAAAACAGCAACAAAGCCATATCACTATTAAGTGGCAGGCCCAGGGTTTTATCTTGATTCCAAAAACCATATTCTTTCCTGTGTACTACATCTTTGAAGAAGGCAGTTTTTAAGATTAAATTTCAGAGCATTCTTTACTTTGCAGATGAAAATGAGTCACTATAAAGAATACAAAGGCAATCCACGATATGTAAGGCATGTCACAAAGCACACTCAGGACTTTCTTTGGTTTTCAAGTTGGTTCACTAATATAGCACCTTCACTATAGAGTGGAATGATGGTTCTTTGATCAATGGGGCCACCTCATTCAGTAATGCCAAGTTTAAACTCAGAAAACCATAAAATTACTCACTGAGTATCTTTCTTAAAATGAAAAGTAATTTATCACAGACAGTTGTGCCTATAGGCTTTAAGCCTGGTATTTGATAGTCCTTGGCAAAAATCCAGTCATGAGACTTATTACAGTGCTGCCTATATAACATTGGCAGAAATACAAATAAATATTTTGTTCCAGTGTCCCTTTAATCATTATAAAGAAAAGTAGTCTCTTAAGTACCACACTACCCCAAAGTAAATTCTGTCATATTTTCATAAAGGTATAGAGAGGGTACTTAGCTTTACTATTTAATGGCTTTGGATCATGTTATAGCCAGGAATGCAAGATGTAGCACAAGGACTTCTAGAGATGGATGATCTCCCTAGGAACACACCACAGGACGTGTGTGATTTATTTCTCCTAAATATCTTGTAATTTTCTAAAACTGTTTAATATCTGTGGTATCAGAAGATAAAAATGTAACTTATTTTAACTCTAGGATAGCAGTACATTAAGGTAAATTCATGGAGTGGAGAGGTGCATGCCTGGACTAACAAATCAGAAAAATTAAATACATTTAAAAAGATTTCTTCGATTATGGTTGGTAAATCAGGGTCTTTCCTAAGACGCTAATTAAATATTTGTTGATTCATGCTATACATCATTATATATTATAAAAATAACAATTTAAAAATATTGATTTCCAGTATTAAAAAGTCAATATTCACTAATATTAGTTATATAAATATATATCATTATGCAGTATAATTATTAAAATTCATTATTAGAGAATACTTTTTAACATATAAGCTGATATTCATTAAAAAACAATTCCATATGTTTTGTATTATTTCCTATTCAATTTGTAGGAAGAAAGACATAAGGTAGAGGATACATTTTGATTCGGAAAAGTGATCCTCTTTGGCCACGGGGATCAACTTAGTCAATTTAATCAGAGAATATGATTGAATGAAAATCTCACTCTTCAGAGCACTAGAGAAAGCAAAGCAATGGAAAGAGTTATAATCCTTGAACTCTAAGTTCTGCTTGTCGTCTAAAGCAATATTGATTTAAACAACAAGGAAACACAAAAGGAAATCCACACTTCACCAGGTAGCAGAAGTTCAAGCAGCTTGGAAACCTGTCTGGTATAGACTAGCTGGGGCTTTCATGGCAATTCTGGATGCAAATTTTAGCTCTGTCCAAACTGATCCTCTCTCTTGGCCCCTTTATTCAAATCCTTGAGTCAGAACCCACCATCTCCTACCCCTACCAATGGGAGGGTTACTGTTCCTTGATGTTTCCATCTGTAAAATTCAAATAATGGTGCTGCTGAGTAAATGAGAGTCATGTGTATTAAATACATGGCAAAATACAGAAATTCAAAAGAGTTCATTGAATTTGGGTAAAAAAGTATCTTAGGGTTTGAACATCTTATCTAAAGATAAGGATTAGGGCAGTTTGTTTAGCAAGAAAATACAAGACTGCGTGGCAAGTGGCAGAATCATGTGACATTACAACTGTCAGCCCACACTTTCAATAAATTTCATGTGAAGTGCTCTTTGAATACTCTGTGTTTAGAGCAAGGTTACTCAAGGCAACATTTTTAGAAGATTTTACCCAATTACTTATACACTCAATTTCCACCATTCATACCACAATGTTCAGGCTTCTCACAAGCTAACAATTTTGATGTATACTTTTTCAAAAGCGAAATGTTATTGAAAATATATAAGCAAAGATACTTTATACCTTTACAAATTACTAAAATCTGCAATTTAAAACTATTGCAATAATGAGTTCAATCTCTGAACCTAATTTCCCTGAGCAATAGGATTCAGCAGCAGAAGGTAAGAGTATGATCTTCAGAGTCAGGTTGCCTGGATTTACACCTTGGCTAGGGAGCTGTTGACTTGGAACAAGTTACCTAGCCTCAGTTTTCCCACTATAAAATGGAAGTAATAATAATATCACCCCTTATAAGTTTGCTTTTAAATGAGCTAGCAAATGATGAGGGTTTAGACCAGTGACTGGTGCAAAGGAAGTGCTCGGTGTATTTTAGCTGCTTTTAAAAACCGTTATTAGTAAACGCCTTCTGAGTTCACCTTCAACTCTTATTTTCTAGGATGCTTAGATTCCTTTAACTTAAGTTTATAGATTTAGACACTCAAAACAGTGAAAACTTCTGTTCACTCTCCTTTGTCTTTCTGAATCCCCCAATGACAGCTCCTGGTACGCACCAGTCACTGGGAGTCATGAGACTGAAGAACGAAGATTCAGTTCAGTTTGACAATATTTCGTGGGTGCTAATCATTTACAAGATTGACCTTGTGGGGAAAAGAAAAGATAAATAAATTGCTATTTCCAATTTTGAGTTCATATACTGATTGAAAATAGCTCTAGGTCAAGAAATATCTCATATGAAGCAGCAGGTAGAAATATAAATGGGGAGCACTGATGAGGGTGGGTGGGTGCATCTTCACTCTAGGATTTTATGCTCACACAGTACCTTTCAGGCAGTTGAAGAATAGGGAAAATTTAGTTCCGTGTCCACTAAGTAAGATGGAAGGTGGTGGTAAACTGAGAGGAAAAAGGATAAATTAAATACTGTATAAAATGTAACCAAGAAAGCCCTAGAACAAACCAAGTATTCAATCAAAAACATTTTCAAATTGTTTTACAAATGGAGTTGGGAATTAAAAGAGGTGGCTGAGTCCCATGCATATCTCCTTACCAGTGTATCCACACAACACTTAAAGAAATAAATCAGGCCCTCTGACAAGATTACTTTCTGTGCACAGTGCTTCTAGAGGAGGGAAAATGAGTTGTATGAACACATTCCTGTATGTGTGTATAAATATGTTCTACCTCAAAGATAATTTATCATGTTTTAAACTTCCCATTTGAAAAAAGAACACATACACAATGTGTCAAAATAAAGTTTTCTCTTCTGCAACTTGTTTAAGGATGACTAGGGACTGGGTGTTGACTTTGATCACTTTGGTGATTTGGACTAAAACAGATATAGTTCCATATCTGAGATATATATATACAGAGGAAGAAGGCCAGGATGATTGAAACAAAACATCACACCTGATTCCATTCAACTAAGCAGGAGAGGGGTATTAAAAAGTGTTTTGGGTATGTGGGAAAGATTAATGAAGAAATCCTTGAGATTTAAGAAGAGAGATCTTTTAAAGCTAGCTGAGCTACTGTCAACAAGCAACACAGGACAAAGGCTCTGAAATGGGAGATAAAAAAAAATTTAAATTTAGGTCCTTATAAAAATTCAATGTAATGTACTTGAAATTTTTCTCATGGTACTTTTGCAGTGGAATGATTCCAAAGCAAGTGGCTTTAACCAGAAAAATCTTATTTCTAAAAGGAAGCTGACAACCTCCTTCACTTGAAATCATTCTGCAAATGTTGATAAATAGCAAATCTCTGTCACAGCCTCATTGTGAGATATGAAGTGAAGAACTGTCTGCAGACATTATACTAAGATGCTTCTTTGGTAATATTAAAAACTTGGACTTTGCCTCCAATAATGCCATTCACATGGTAGAACAAACAAATTATAGTCTGTATTTTTTTTGCTTCCTCCCATTAAACAGTTAATATTCAGTTACTGAATGTTGCAGTATGCTAGGCACTGGGTTAAGTAAAACATACAATACACATAAACCACATCGCATACACATAACAGAACAGGATAAGTCCACTGAAATTATGTAGCAATTTAGGAATATAAATCGTTTTCTAATTTTAATGTCTGAAATTATGATAAAAGGGAGCTGGGTCATCATCTGAATTTTGCTGCAGGGATTTTTCTAGTACCAGCTGTGGACACTTCAACTCACCTTTGGGCAGACTACTATAAACTTTCTTTAAAGAAATCTTAAGGTATCAACCTATCATTAAAATTTGATTATATATCTCTGGATTGGTTGTCTATGCCGTTTGTATACAGTTGAGAAAGTCTGTTGGGTTATTTTCCAAGGTGCAGTTTTATGTTTTTCCTGACTTTGTATATATAAAGATGGTACTCTGCAGAAAGACAGTTATCTGCCTTGAAGGATAAAGACGTGTGTGTGTGTGTGTGTGTGTGTGTGTGTGTGTTGAGTTACTAGCTAGAGGAGTGAAGACGAGGAAGAGCATGTGGTCTTCTGTTTTAGCCATGTGGTTCAGAGCCTGAGCACCAAAGTGCTCCTCAAGAAGAGGGCCATTTCATTGTTTCTGCACAAAATGAGCAATGTCTGGCCTCCTGCGTACTTTTTACATAGACGCCATGATAACATCAAAGGCACCAGCAACAGTGGCAGCAGAGAGGGTTCTCTGGGTCAGTTCCAGGAGAGTCAGAAGTACAAAGCAGGGCAAAATACGCTGGATACATGTGGAGACCAAAACCAATGATCTGGTTTGTAAGCAAGCAAGAACACTCTGAGTGATTAGAGAAATCATTTAAAGAACACTTTTCATGAGAAAACGATAAGACATGGCAATACTGAAACATTTTACTTTTTTGATTAGGAAATTAATCAAATTAATCCCTGATTTTTTAATTAATTGTATACTCCCCTTTCCTTTACTAACTCTGCCTGGCTTTCTTGCTGTTCTTCTGACATGTCACACTTATTGATGCTTCAGGGCCTTTGCTCTTATTGCTTCTTCCACCTGGGGTATTCTTCTCTCAGACCTTTGCTTTGCTTTACCCATCACTCCATTTATGTGTATTTATGTTACTTCCCAGAGAGAGTCCCAAGATCACCCTAACTTGAATGTTTCTCTCTAGCCATTATTCTATTCTGTAGTTCCCTACTTATTTTTCTTCATATTACTACTTGGCAGTATAATATATATTTATTTATTTGCTTTTTTATTTCAGTGCTGCCCCAGACTAAAGGCACAAAGCTGTATTATGCTGGTATTAAATTAATGTTTATTTATGTATACCTAACTTACATTTGGTCCTCTTATTCAGGAAGATCCAGTCATCAACTATCATCATCAATTTAGTCTTTCATTCACACGTACAAATGAACAACCAAGAATCCTGAGACAGCTGGAGAAATGTAATAACTCAAAATAGCAAAATCTAAAGAGAGTTAAAAAGAACAGGACCAATAGGAAGCAGAAATAAAGCTAATTATTATCCTCAGATACATAAATATTTTCATTATTTTAATGCTCAGTATGCTTAATAGTGAAATGAAAAAAATCAATAGAAATGGAGAATATAAAAATAAAGGTGAAAGAAGATAACATTTGACAGAGGAAAGTTGTAAAGGAGAATGAGGGTATGGTATTTAAAGGCACACATGTATGGGATTGATTTCCCCTTTGCAGAAGGGGAGTCACCACATTCATTGTGATGGGGAAGAAGAATCAAGAAAATGACTCAGGATTGGAGGGAAGTTAAAAATCGCTTGAGGGAGTGATTTTTTAAAAATCTATGTCAGGGCTTCCCTGGTGGCGCAGTGGTTGAGAGTCCGCCTGCTGATGCAGGGGACACGGGTTCGTGCCCCGGTCTGGGAGGATCCCACATGCCACAGAGCGGCTGGTCCTGTGAGCCATGGCCGCTGGGCCTGCGCATCCGGAAGAGGCCACAGCAGTGAGGGGCCCGCGTACCGCAAAAAAAGAAAAAGAAAAAATCTATGTCATACCTTCTATTTTCTCATTGAAGAGGAAAGTGCAATATTCTATCCAAATGTGGTATGTGGATGGTGGTGTTGGGGAAAGTGGTAAAGTTAATCAATAACCACTATAGAAAAGAGGCAGTGCAACTTACTAGGTAAATTTGAGTAATATGCATTTTATGGATTTACTTTAGGGACAATGCACAGTTTGTTTTTTAAAATGTAGAGGTGAACAGATTGATTCAAGGTTGGGCATTTACTGTGTGTGTGCACTTGTGCGTGTGCAGGCATGTAGGCGGACCGATTAGGTAAGCATGTTGAGAACATTTGGCAAACAATTAGTTGTAGAGATTGACCATGGGATTTTAGCTGAGTAAAAATTAGGTAAAAAGAGGAGATGCTTGCTAGTAGGAGAAATGACGTAAGTCTAAGGACAGAGGGTTTTGATATTCTTAAGAACCATGGTGGAGACTATAAAGAGGTAAGAGAAGTAGAAAATTTGTAGGACATAATACGAGACTGGGCATAGTAACATTTTAGAGGTTGAGGTGTTTTAGGTATCTTAAGTGTTAATATTCAAGATAGGAGGCTAAAGTGGAAAGCAGATGAAAATCACTAAAAATCAAGAAGTTAAGGAAATAAAGCTGATCTTATTGGATTCTAAATTAATGTGTAGAATGGAAGAAAGTATTGTGAATGAGAACACAATGTCCCCAAAGAATGAGAAGAATTCAGTACTTAGAAGACCATAATAAAATACAAAATAAAAGATAGTATGGAGAAGTAGCAGAAGCAAGATTTTTATATGAGGATAAAAATATTCCTCAAAATAGACAATTTCTTAGGCAGAAGGAGACATAGAAATGGACTTGGGTTAAGGTGTAACTTTCAATATAGTCTTAATTTAGTGGCCTTAAGAGGGTTATAGTCAAATAGGTAGTAATGCTGGTGGTAAAAATCAATCCCCAAACTGGGTTTTTATTTTGTACTCGTGTTATATGTATAGTGTAGGTTGGTGGACTTTCTGATCCATGCATCAATCTGAGACCCAAGCTGATGAAGGCATTGCTATATTGTAAAAAAAAAGCGTCTTCCACTGTTACCTATGCAGAAAAAGAGAATGGGAGAGGCACTCAAAAATATAAAATGCAAAGATCAAAAAGGGACCCACGGGGCTTCCCTGGTGGCACAGTGGTTGAGAGTCCGCCTGCCGATGCAGGGGACCCGGGTTCGTGCCCCGGTCCGGGCGGATCCCACATGCCGTGGAGCGGCTGGGCCCGTGAGCCATGGCCGCTGAGCCTGCGCGTCTGGAGCCTGTGCTCCGCAATGGGAGAGGCCACAACAGTGAGAGGCCCGCGTACCGCAATAAAAAAAAAAAAAAAAGGGACCCACGTTCCTTATCCTCAATGCCGATAGCCAGAACAAGTCACATGCCCCTGACTACTTGAAAGGATGCTGGGAAATTTGGGGAAGTAGTGCATATCTTTTCCAATAAGGGATAGGTGAAATTAATTAAAGGGAGACATGAGAATACAGAAAAGTCAATTTATATTTAGCTACATAAATATTTTGGGGAAAAATATGCAAGTTATATTTAGCTACCATTATCTGAAAACTAATGTATAAACATTTGAATACACACAGGACAAAAATAATGTGGTTAATCTTACCATTTACTTTTTAATTATTACCTTCTTTATACTACATTGATTATGGGTTTGTTTCTGAAAGTGTGTGTCTTGGTTTGATCTGCTAAATTAGAACAGAATGCTAAAAGAATACATTATGTTACAGCTATTAGCTGTTCACCTAGAAGGGTGTTACTGACAGCTACACTTGTCCCTTCATTTGACTTCCCGGGTAAGTAATACTATATTAATTTATTTGGATTGACCCTTGAAAACCAGTTTCATCAGGCATGATTCACCAAGCAGCTGCACACTTCACAACAGCAGTTAGGAGAGACATCCTTTTATATTGGATAAGAAAAAAGATAATACAATTGTCAAAATGTATTGGGGAAAAAAAGAGAAAGGTTTGTTCAAGATGTTGACCTTTTGGTTTCTGGATCGGATCTGCTTACTGAAAGAAAAATAAAACTGAGATTTCGGTACACACAAGAAGTATAATACCCAGGATGAGTAAAGAGAATTGATTCCAAACTGAGTAAAAACAAAAAAGAGAACAAGCCAGAGAGGAAACACGTTCGGCTGTTTCAGTTGGAGAGCTTCTTTTTATTAGCTAGGTTTTAGACTTGCTTAATGTTCAAAACTGATTTGTAAAATTTTGATTTTGATTTTGTATTGGTGAAAGCTTCCCATGTTCACAGAGTTGAGATTTAATAGTGGTTGGGAGAAGCAAAATTAAGCTTATTTCTTATAAAATGCCCCACCTTGAAGGGTAAGAATTGCTTGCAGTGAAAAACTTTCAGATGTCATCCTTAGTTATCCCCCAAGGAAACACTTTTCTTTCACCTACCAAATATTCTGCCTATTTTTCTAGTTTTTTCAGAGTATCCATCACTGTGTCACATGAGAACTGTTACTACTTCCCAGTGTTGTTTGAACAGATGACCAGGGTTTTGATTTTCTGTCTCCCCATAAAGTTGTAATATCGCTACTTGAAGACTTCTGATAATCTTACTAAAATGAATCTATGTTAAAGCCAAAGTCTGTTTTCCTGAATTATTCTTTTTTTTTTTTTTTTTTTTTGCGGTACGCGGGCCTCTCACTGTTGTGGCCTCTCCCATTGCGGCCTCTCCCGTTGCGGAGCACAGGCTCCGGATGCGCAGGCTCAGCGACCATGGCTCACGGGCCCAGCCACTCCGCGGCATGTGGGATCTTCCCGGACCGGGGCACGAACCCGTGTCCCCTGAATCGGCAGGCGGACTCTCAACCACTGTGCCACCAGGGAAGCCCCTGAATTATTCTTTGAATGCCATTTTGAATCACTTCAGATGATGTCAGTTGTTTATTGCAAAAGGATGACATTCCAATGGTAGGCTTCTTTTGAAATTAAAGAATTTTCCTTAGGGATGACTTCCCTTATGCTGTGGTTGGAAGTCTCAATAAAGATGGCTTTATTTCACATCTTAAAAAAAAAAGTCAGGTTTTCCAGGAGTGGTAAGAAATAAATGAATTTTATCTAGTAGTACCAGAACACAAACACCCTTCAACAAACAGGGCATGGGATTGTGAATTCCTCCGTTGATATGTAAGAAACACACACTGGATAGAAACAGATTTTACCAAATCTATGCTCCTCTTTAAAGTTCCACTTAACTACTTTTATTCTTTTTTTTTCCCCAAGACTTTGATAGAAATATATTTAAAGCATATATGTAATATACAATATGCCAGAAAATGTATCCAGTCAAACTATTTAAAATTTTAGATAGCAACTTTAAATTGTATAGGGAGATACGCATGCTTTTAATTTAAAATATGTTGGCAAACATATTTGGAGAACATTGCCATTGAGGGGACAGACATCAAGGTTAGTAACGCTAACATAATAAACTTTATTCATTCTTAAGAAAAGCTCTTTGTTTGCCTAATTGTTAATTTGGTCTCATCCTTTTTTTTTTTTTTCACACACACACACTGTATTTTATTTTTACAAGAGATAAATAGACTGACACCAAGCATTGTAAATGGATAACCACAACAAAAGCAACAATGATTGTTGAACTGTCTTTTATTCACAGAACCCTGAGGTGAACACCAGATCTTCACCAGTTGCTATTTTATATTTAGGATTATGAAAAAAATGTAAGTTTGTGTTGAACCAAATTGAATCATTATTCTGAATCTAACAATTTCAATATTAATTATGTTTGTAGAATGTCAGCTGGGACATACTTTCCAAGATTTTAGCTAACAATGTTTTGGACTGATATTAAATTAATTAATTGATATTAATTGAATACCTAGGTCATTCATAAGCAAGATAGAATACTGAAATATTTATTACTAACTCACATTTTAAGTTTATGTACATTAGCTTTTAACTTTTCTATATTACAAAGAAGTTCTATCTTCAGAACTTACTTTCTATGCAATAGGGCCAGTCTGTTAATGAACATGTTCATTTTTGATGCTTTTAGAAATTGTTTAAGGAATAGTTTTTGCAGTAAAAACTTGTGTTTTTGTGTATTCATGAGTTCTTTTAAGTCTACTAAAATGCTGATGTGTACCAGAAGGTTCGCAATGTCCATTTTATTGGTTTTGGGGGTTTTTTTGGTAAATAAAAGTTACTCTGATTAAAAGTTATAATTAGTATACATAAATGAAAGTTGGAGCAATAATGTCAGAGAAGTGCTGTTCATATACAAGATAATGAGGTAGGTTTTTGTTTATTAAGGGAAAATATCAAGTTTTGACCTAGAGTAAAGTGTCTGGCCATTCCAGAATGAGAAAGAGAAGCATGAAGGACAAAACCTGAATGGATGTAGAAAGTTGTAAGTTTGCACAGAGGAATTTAATTTGCTTTGAGATATAGTTGGTGCAAAAATGAGTCTGAAAAGAAGCGACAAGGTATGTTACAGTTTTGCCAAACTTCAAACTCAAGCAATGAAACAAAAACTAATTACATAGGAGTGAGTAAACTGATAGGGGTTGAGTATAGTTTTTGTTTTCTTTTGAATATTCTTGTTGTTGCTTTAGTGTTCCATTTTCTGGATGTACTAGGAGGCCTCTTTCTTTTTAAGCTACCTATAACCCAAAACAATTTAGTGAATTATTATTTTGTAAGCTAAAATAAAACATTTTAAAATGATTATCTTATGCTCTGTCTGACCCTCCCATCCCAGAATTTGAAAGTCTTATGAAAAAATTTTACTTTTCATGGCAATATAGTTACTTGCATAGATTCAGTAAGAAATTGTTCCCTTATTTATGAGGATGTAATTGGAAAAATTTATTTTGCAATCAAGGACTTGCTTGGAATGTCATATTTAAGAATGATGCTCATTTAGTCAGATATGACCAGAGACTTTTAAGTCAACTGAAGTTGAATTTACAGAGCAGTGCTCACAAAGCCCTATAGGAAAGCTGGACTGGTACCTGGCTTACAGGAATTCCAGCCTTAGAGGTCAGTAAGGAAGTTCACTTCCTGACAGACTTAGGAAACTTAGGATATTTTGGGGACTGACAATTCAACTAAATGTATAGGTACCACAGGTAAAACCTGGTGGAGAGAGTTCTTGGCTTGGATTCTAGCCTCAGTACAGCTTAGTAAGATGATTTTAAAATCTTTATCTGAGATTCCTTATGAAACTTACAGCAAAACAAACTAAAAAAGGGCCATGTGGTAAATTTACATTCTTCCTGTAGCTGGGTAAATAGTCAGTACAGATCTAATGAGAAGAGCCTTCATTTGTGATTCAGAATAATCTTTCTTTGAAATTATCATAGAATGAGGGGGAAAAAATGTGTTTCCAAAAAGCACTGCATTTTCTGGATCATACAAGGCCATCCATGTCTGAGCTATTTTACCACTACTGTTTACGTACAACACATTTTTGGGTTATTCAATTCTAGAACTCTTCATGGTTTTTGAGCTGTTTTACAACTCAGTAATTTTATGTCTATTCTTTGAATTCTCTTTTGAACTATTTATAATGTTTTCCTAGTTCCTTCATGGAATGAGTTAAATAACATCATTTAACAAATGTTCATTTTTATTTATTTATGTATTTATTTTTATTTTTGCGGTGCGCGGGCCTCTTACTGTTGCAGCCTCTCCCGTTACGGAGCACAGGCTCCGGACGCGCAGGCTCAGCGGCCATGGCTCACGGGCCCAGCCGCTCCGCGGCGTGTGGGATCTTCCCGGACCGGGGCGTGAACCCGTGTCCCCTGCATCGGCAGGGGGACTCTCACCCACTGCGCCACCAGGGAAGCCCACAAATGTTCATTTCTATATCTGAGGACAGTCATTTCAGCTTTTTTTGAAAGTTACCTTTAAATATGAATCTTTCTCTAATATTGTGTTATGGTTTTATATTTTCTTCCAGAATTAATAACATGTATATTATTGAATACTGATCTTTTTGTTTTCTTGTTGCTTATTTTCTATGTTTATTTATATTTTGTTTCCTAAATATATGTAAGTCATTTATTGAATAGTCTATGCTCCATATTTCATTATTTCCAAATACCTATACATAGAGTAATCTCTTTCTGGACCTTTTCTTCTGTAGAATTCTATTTCTGTAAATGTGCCCACCACCAGACTGTTTTACTGTGTTTGTGTTACTTTATTTTTTATTCCTATAACTTTAGAGTAGTGTTTATTTCTCTTTCTTAGAATCTTCTTATCTCTACCCATGCAATTGCTCTGCAGATGATCTTTAGAATCTGTTAGTGAAGCCTCATTTAAAAAACTCTATTGAATTTTTACAATGACTGATAAGGAAAGAAACTAAGAGACATTAAAGCTCTTTTGTTGCAGTCTTCAATGAAAAGCTCTAAACAGACAAATTGTATCAAGAAAACAGTAACTTAGATGTTAGGTAAATTAAAACATATATTTTTGAAATTTTAATTGTAATTTATTGTACTGTACGGAATTGAAACGCTTACTATATTGATTATCAATGTGGCAGATCTCATGCTATTTTTTTATATACTTATATGTTCATTATTCTTTAATGCACTCAGTTCAATATAAGGCAAAACTCATTTTTAGAAATTAAGTTTAAATATTTTTGTTTATTATAACAAAATAATAAAAATATTATTATACCCTAAAATGAGATCTGAGGTCACAAAGTGGTACCTTAGTTACCTCACACAGACATGTTCTTGTTATTGTTTGTTTCTAATTTTTGGCCACCAAAAGATTAAAGAAAAGTGACAACTTTTAAAAATAGAGAGCTGTGAGACTTCCCCGGGGGTCCAGTGGTTAAGACTCCATGCTTACGATGCAGGAGGCGCAGGTTCAATCCCTGGTCAGGGAACTAAGATCCTATGTGACCTGCAGCGCAGCCTAAATAGATAGATAGACAGATAGATAGATAGATACATAAATAAATAAGTAAAAATAGAGAGCTGTAATATAAAAATATACATTTTAGACTTCTTATTAAAAATGAAAGTATCTTGGGCTTCCCTGGTGGCGCAGTGGTTGAGAGTCCGCCTGCCGATGCAGGGGACACGGGTTCGTGCCCGGGTCCGGGAGGATCCCACATGCCGCGGAGCGGCTGGGCCCGTGAGCCATGGCCGCTGAGCCTGCGTGTCCGGAGCCTGTGCTCCGCAACGGGAGAGGCTGCAGCAGTGAGAGGCCCGCGTACCGCAAAAAAAAAAAAAAAAAAAAAAAAAAGTATCTGGCAACACTGGGCCAGCCATACCAACATAAATGTTCAAATAAAAAGTAACAATCACATCTTAGCTAATAAAACTTTATTGGGATTAAACACCTCACGATATAAAGCACTTACTCTTCACTATTCCATTACCTTAGTGCACTAATACAATATGATTGTATTTCCTACTCATATCGAAGAAAAAAGTGGGGCAGGCAGCTGTTGGAGATGCCGATCATTGGAAAGTAATCAATTCCTCATTGAAGTGAGAGGAAGCCTCTGACTCACAAGGCTTCCATCTCTTCAGCTGTGTGGCATGTTAAGGAGTGAATTTGTCATATTTCTTTGCTCTGCCCCATGCTTGCTCTTGAACATTTAGAATTACATGTATTGTAAATAAGAATGGAGCTTTTGTTTCCTGTGTAGATTGCCAGCCACACAGGTAAAATTTTACCCTAAGTTTACTCTTTATAGTTCTAATAGAAGCTAAGAGTCGTATGAACTTTGACCAATCTGCTATGTTAGAACTGTCAAGTTTTGATATTGTGTAGCTTATTATTCATTTGAACATATATGTGGAACGAAGTAGGTAGAAATTCAAAAACTATAACTCAGACATGCAAAAGAGATTGCTCCCAGCTTCCCTGTGGCAACAACCTCCAAGCAGAGCATACCTGGGGCCTTCCCTCTTTTCACTGTAAAGCTTTCTCACTCCCCTAACTTTGAGTCTCTGCCAAAGGCAAGGGACGATGGCTGACTTTCTTGCTAGAGCAAGGAAATTTCCTCTTGTCTGTTCTCTTTTGGGTCATCTTTGCAGATTTCTATAATACCTCATAGATTTCACTAGTGTGCCTGTGTCATGCAGGGGAGTCCCCTCAGAGCTCCAAACTGAAAATAAGGATCTAGCTCCTTCTGCTTTCCCCTCAATCTGTTTGAAATTCTTAGCATCTCTTACTCCATGACACTGAGTTTCATCTTAAGAACCAGTCAGTACCATAACCTGGATCTTACCTCTCCTGGGTCTCCCCACCTCCTGGTTAAACATTGTTTTCATAGGAGAATTGAAGGAAGGCTGCTTTGATTCATCCTGTGTCCCGCCACCACCTAACTGATTGTGTACATGTGACAGCACTTTATTTTAAGGTTGCTGCAGGAAGCAAGACTTCTAATAAATTTAATTCAAACATTTCCTTCAGCTGGAAAGTTTTTATAGAAAAGAAGAAGGTGACCTGATAATATTTTTCTGATGAAGTATAAGAAAGGAAATGTCCGGTTAAAGGTAATTAGGCTCTTCACAAGACTGCAAGTTAGCTTTCTGGGCAAACCCAACTCAACATAAGGGAACTTGATCCCATGGATTCTTTTAGAAATTGCTCAAACGTTTTCCTTAAAAAAGGTGGTTAGTTCTATCAAATAACTAAGCCTATACTAGGCTTGGTCTATAACTAGCAAGTATAGCCTCTTGGTCTATACTTGCTAGTACAGCAAAAAACTGTAACAGGGGGTTGTGTGTAGGGATGGAGGAGGTAATGGCACCAAAGTCTGGTCAGGGGGAGTCACAGGTCTAGAGCCTGGGAGGGCTGTGCTGTGGTCTGGACTCCACATCTGTAGGCTGGAGGCTGGGCTCTGCAATCACCTCTTCATGTGAGGCCCCAGACTGTACTTCCTAGCTGGACGGTGTAGCAGGTTTGACTCTGCATTAGGCAGGGCCACAGACAAGGCTACACTTTTGTACCAGCCTCCGGCTGCACTTTGTGATTAGTCAGGGCTCCAGATGTGGTCCCACGTTGGGCGGGGCTGCAGGCTTGGCCCCATGCAGTCCTCTGCCTGTGGTCTGCTGTCGGAAGAGGTTGCTGGCTAGGTCCCTTGGTCAGGTGAGGCCACATGCTAAGCTCCACAAATGGGTGAGGTCACTGGCCAGGTCCTTCGCCTGAGAAGGGATGCAGAATGTGAACAGAAATCGGGCGGGGCTGAAGGCTGGTCTCCGCGACCAGGCGGTACCATAGGGTGGGCTGTGAGGCTGCCTGGGTGACTATTCAGTCTCCCTGCTCAAGTCGGGCCAGAAGTCATACTCTACGGTTGGGCAAGGCTACTGGCTAGACTCTGCCTTCTAGGGGCTGTAGGATGGGCTCCAGGGCTGCCCAGGGTCTCTGGCCAGGCTTCCTGGTCAGCTGGGGCTGGAGGTTGTGCTCAGCGGTTGGGTTATCCCTGTCCGGGTGGAAGTGCAGACTGGGCTCCGTGGCAGGTACGGCCCTTTGGCTGGGTGTGCAAAGCCGGCAAAACTGCCAACCCAGCTCCCCGGCCAAATGCGGCCACTGGCTTGGCTCTGCAAATGAGCAGAGTCACCTGCTGGGACCTGTGCTCGCTGCCAGCAGCGTAGGAACAGGATCCATGGGGATCCCCGCACCGGCGGCTGCAAGCCGCGCCCCTCCCCCCATCTCCCCGCTGTTCCGGTCCTGCTTTTTCGCCAGTGGTCCCCAGAAGGTGAGACCCTAGCGGGTCTCCTGGGAAGCGTCCAGAAACGCTGAGGAAGCTGGGGAGTCACCTTGGAGTCTGTTTTGTACCGGAGACCAGGTAGGCAGGGGCACCCTCTAAGGGCAGCGCCGGACCGGCCTCTGGGAGGGGCAATGGCGTCAACCGCTCCTTTCACGCTTCTAACAGTGTTTCTTTTTTAATTTTTCTTTTTCTTTTTTTTGCGGTACGCGGGCCTCTCACTGTTGTGGCCTCTCCCGTTGCGGAGCACAGGCTCCGGACGCGCAGGCTCAGCAACCACGGCTCACGGGCCCAGCCGCTCCACGGCATGTGGGAACCTCCCGGACCAGGGCACAAACCCGTGTCCCCTGCATGGTCAGGCGGACGCTCAACCACTGCGCCACCAGGGAAGGGAAGCCCCCTAACAGTGTTTCTTGGTGTTTGTGGTACAAAGAGATGCTTCAGCCTCACCCCCAGGTTCTGGGCATTTCCAAGGGCACCTCCTTTGTGGCTAATTGCTGTCTGGCCTTTCTATGAGGAGGGCTTATGTCGGGAACCACCTATGCTGCCATCTTGTTGAGGTCACGAGCTCAGGTGGCTTTTCCACAGCTCCTCCCACCATGTTTAGTAACTATTTTTATAGGAAAAGTATCTTTTTATAGGAAAAAATCTTGAATTTTAACATTTTTAATAATGAGATACTTTCTTCAGAAATTTCATGGTCAAGAGATAATTTGGTCTAGATATCCTTTCTCTCAGTGCAATATAAGTTAATGATAGTAGTTTCCACAATTTCCCGCTGGTTTATTTTATTCAAATTCAGAAACATATTCTCCAGTGTTTGTTGGTTTTCTTCCTGGAAATAAGCCTCTTGCTCCTAACCGTTTCATTCACTAGGGGTTTACATATTATGTCTGTTTGAAAAACCTCTAGGGTAAGGTTGTTGAACAGGTGAATCTCGAACAGAGTTTGAGACATTACCAAACCTGCTTCTATGACAGTTTGATTTGATTTTCATGAGAGTCTGCAATTGATAATTCAGATTTTTTTTTCAGTCGGCAGACAGGGAAAGAAGGAGTAGTTATATTTAACTAATAGATGTAGTGATACTGATGACTCAGGTAAGGTCAATAAAATATTGAAGAAAGCAGTTGATTTTCTGCAGTTGCAATGCTTTTTGAAAGCTATTTACAAATATTGTGGAATGAATTCAAGCCAATCTACTTCCCATTTTACGTTGCGTCTCACTGCCTGAGCCGTTCACCATCTGTGCCTTGATTTCTCAATTACATGCTCTAGAATTCTATTTTTTAACATGTTTCCGTACGAATAAAAAAGGCATTTTTACATCAATAAAAAGGGAGAATTTCTAATTTTCTGGTTAGTTTTATTTAGCAGAATTGGAGAAATAAGTATTCAAAGGAACAATATATGGCCCTTACACATTTATCACAAGTATAAATAGTTAAGTCAATTTCATGATTCACACTGACCCAAACTTATCAGACTCCAAAATCCCTGGAGCTAACTGAAGCAGCCCTCTTCTTAAAGCATGAAACCCATTACAATAATCACAATAAATGGTCACATCCATGAGGATATACATTGCCCTTTTTAATAGTTCTGCTTGTTAGAATTATTCTACTTTGATAATGAGTTGAGTTTTTCCCTCTCAGGAACCCTTCCATACCCTTGATATGTACTGTGCCCACAATTTTGCAAGATAAGTTTTATTACTCTGTTTGCAAATGAGATGCTAAAATTCAGAAATACTGATTTTCTTTTTCAAGCCCACAGAGCTAGTAAACAGAGCTAAAATTCCCTTCCCACTCTGCTTCACTCCATATTTTCTTCACTTTCTTGGTTCTCTGATTGTATTTCCCTGGGTGAATTTCTATGCCTTGAGCTAAGAGTGGCACAAGAGAAATACAGAAGGCACTTGTTGGGAAGACAATACCAAGTACGTATTCATAGCTTACCCGTGTAGGGCCTAGTTTGAATAGAGTTATTTCTAGAATTGGCATATGCAGTTCCCTAATATATCTCTCCTGACGACCACTAATAAATCAAAAATTAACCTTGGAGTTTTTCTTCAGATTGAACTGATGAGACAATTAGAATAGAAAGCTGAATGGTTGTTACCTAATGCATATTTCCAGATAATAGAAGCAAAACACAAGTTAAATTACTAGGTGATTTAAAAGGTTATTTTATAGTGTATGGACTTAGCCTTTGATTCATTTTCTGAAGTACAAAGGATGAGATATGATCTTATCTGTTTATCAAACATTTATCAACTTTCACTCGTTACTGCTACCATTCTTAACTGAGTATAAAAGAATAAACTACTGAGGTATGTTAAGTAAATGAGGCTGCCAAATAGATGTCAATAAATAATCTCGATAAGACTTGCAATTTTTTTTTTTTTTTTTCTTCTTAACGCCGCAACTTTCTCTAGTTGCGGTGTGCGGGGGCCATTCTTCATTGCTGTGCGCAGGCCTCTCACTGTTGTGGCCTTTCTTGCTGCGGAGCACAGACTCCAGAAACGCAGGCTCAGTAGTTGTGGCTCACGGGGCCAGCTGCTCCACGGCATGTGGGATCTTCCCAGACCAGGGCTCGAACCCGTGTCCCCTGCATTGGCAGGCAGACTCCCAACCACTGCTCCACCAGGGAAGCCCCAAGACTTGCAATTTTTAATTAGTTCAATCAGCACTCATGGAGAATATAATTATCACAAAATACTTTCTTCTGAAGAATGTCCCATGTTTAAACATATTTCTGAAAAATACCTTATAGGCCATTTTTATTTAAATGTAGACTTTTCTCCCTCTTAAGAACAATTTCTAAAGCAAAAAAACATGCATAATATAAATACTTTGAAATGAAGTAAAAATATTCTAACATTCAGTGCACTTTTAAAAACATGTCCTTCAAGGAAAGTTTCTGCCAGACATTACCAAGAGTGTTTTATAAGTTTAGATAATCGTTTCAGTTACAGAGGTAAAATACCTCGTAAGTCTCTAATTATATAGTATTTTTCCTATAGCACACATGAGTTGCTAAAGCTTTCATTTGGTGGGTCATGTTGCATACTTCAAAAGTTAAGCAGTCTTTATAATGCCTCCCATACACAGACCAGCTGGGGATGCTATACCCAGAAAACTCTCAAAAGTCAATATGAAACAGTGATTAGATTATCAGCCATCTAATTTAAACTCATAAAATAGGATAATTTCTTCAACTGTTTGTGTATTATAATAACATCCAATGAGACATTTGTTGAATATTTTCTATGCAGGAGTCATTTCCCCTTTATTGCTATTTAATGTAACAGTCTTCTGAGGTAGGCATTATGATTAGCTCAGTTTTATAGATGAGGGAACTGGCAAACAGAAAGGTTGCCTGACTTAACTATAGTCTCAATGTTACAAAGTAGTGGAACTGAACTTCACAGCCAGGCTGTACTGCTACAGAGCCTGAACAATTACCCACAACATAGACAGCCTGTTGGTTGATTGCCTACATGTCTATTTAACTCATTAACTGCATACCCTGAATGTTGATCACCTTGTTATATCATCATTTAAGCAGATACCGAATGGTAAATCTCACTATTCTAAACAGGGAAATGCTAATATTGCCAGTAATTGAGTTTTACTCACTTATTAATAGTAATGTTCCTAGTAAGACTACAAGTGATTTCAATTACAACTAATGCTAAAATGTCTCTTAGTATTTATTATTTTGTGTCATGAAGATCTTTCAATACACAACAGATATAATCTTAAAATTGTACCTTTGAAGAAAAATCTATAGCAATATTATTGTCATTGTAAAATTACTAGAATTATGTTGAATTACTTAAGAGCTCACTTCATGGAAAAATACTGATGGCATGGTTATGCATTATTCATGAAGAATTCATATTCCCATAAACTAAATTCCTCATTCTGTGAACTATATGTATCTTGCCGTTTCAGTAATATCATAAAACATATAAGCATAAAAAATTCTCCATCCTTCCCATCCCCATTCAGTGCAAGGGAACTTAGAAATATGGAGAAAATTTAAATCACTCATAAAATTTGCCCGTATTTTCTTTACAGGTATGTTTAAAACTTTACGTCTATTTTAGGGAAAAATGTCCCTAAGTTTGGAATCAGATATCCTAGAGATAAAACTATGTTTTACAACTAAAATCTGAGTAGTTTCACGGGAATTTCCTGACACCTTCAGATAATGAAATAATCTTTTAGATATTTAATAAGAATTAAGGAAAATACTGTGAATGGCAATAGCACTGGTCAGTAGTAGACATATAAGAAGTATGTTCTGAAAGAAAACATAATTTTAATTAGGTATAATCATACTATAGAAATAGAAAATATTCTAGTATAAAGCTTCATGTTTTTACTCATTTGTATAAAACTTTCCTCAATACTTTGATACTGAAAGGTATCATGACAGGCATAGAGGATATAATTATAAATAATTAGTTGTATTATGAGCACATTTTGGATAAGTATTTGATCTACACGTTTATAAAATCAGTAATATTAATATTCTTAAAAAGGAAAAATATCAAAAAAGCTTAAAGAATGGAGAATAATATAATGGAGACCATTCATATAACCATAATAAAATCTAAATATAAAATTTCTTATTAACACTTGGAATGTTCTTTTCTCTTTGAAAATTGTCAATGCATAACATATTATCTTTTCCACTATTTAGTTTATAGATTATTTATAATTTAATAACATGCCTTTTTTTACTTTACATGACAGCTTAAGCATTTTCCATGTCATTGAAGATTCTTCAGAAACATGATTCTTAATGGTAGTTTAAATATAGGAATAAATGAATAGAAAGCAATACTGTGGATTGGAAGACTCAGCATAGTAAATATGTCAGTTTTCCCCTAATAGATATGCTAATTTAATGTAATTTCTATCAAAGTCTTAGCAAGATGTTTTTTTCAATATAGACAAAATTATTCTAAAACAGTGTGGAAAGACAGAAGAACTATAATAGTTTAAGCAGTTTTAAAAAAGAATAATAACATGGACAGAATCAGTACTCAGTTTCAAGATTTATTACATAGCTACCATAGTCAAGACGTGGTTTTGGCACAGGTGTAGACACAAAAATCAATAATAAAAAGTAGAATAGAAAATCCAGGAATAGACCCACGCAGATATGCTCAATTGATTTTTGACAAAGGTGCAAACGCAGTTCAACTGAATAAGACTTTTCAGCAAATGGTGCTGGAACAACTGGACATCCATAGGCAGAAAAAAAGAAGCAGGATGTAAGTCTCACACTTTATACAAAAAAAAATTTAAAATAAATTATGGATTTAAATGTTACCATAAACTATTAAACTTTTAGGAAAAAAAATCTTAAGAAAATCTTCCGAATTTAGGGGTAGGCCAAAAATTATTTAGGTTTGACATCAAAAACTATCTTTAGAGGGAAAACTAGGTAAATTAGACTTCAGCAAAGTTAAAAAGTTTGCTTTAAAAAATATTCCATGAGGAGATTGAAATGACAAGCTACAGACTAGAAGGGAATTATTCACAAATTACATATCTGACAAGGAACTAGAATCTAGAATATATGGAAAAGTCTCAAAACTTAACAGCAAAGACACAATCTAATTAGGACATGAGCCAAATATATGAAGAGATATTTTACCAGATATGCATATGGCAAATAAGCACATGAAAACACATTCAACGCCATTAGCCATTTGGGAAGTGCAAATTAAAAGCACAATGAGATGTCACCACACACTTAACAAAACGGCAAAAAAAAATTGTGACATCAGTTGCCAGTGAAGATGCAGGGAAACTTGGCCATTCATACATTGCTAGTGGGAATGCAATAGAGTATTTATAATTAATAACATGCCTTTTTTACTTAACATGACGCCTCCACCCTGAAAAATAATTTGACAGTTAAAAAAAATAACATAAAAAAGTGGATGAATCTCCAGAGAACCACGCTGAGTGAAAAAAAAGACCAATGCCAAAAGGTTACCCACTGTGTGATTCCATTCATATAACGTTCTTGAAGTGACAAAAATTATAAAGATGGAGAAGAGATTAGTGGTTATCATGTTTGAAAATGGCTGGCAGGAAAGAAGTAGATGTGGCTATCAAAGTTCAGCACTTTTATAGGGACCCCTGTGATCACAGAAATGTTCTATATTTTGACTATCAGTGTTCGTATCATGGTTGTGATATTGTACTATTGTTTTTCAAGAAGTTACCATTGGAAGACACTGGGTAAATGATACGGAGGATCTCACTCTTTTTCTTACAACTGCATGTGTCTCTACAATTATCTCAAACTAAAATGCTTAATTTAAAAATACTTTTCTATCCTATGGGACTTCCTTGGTGGTCCAGTGGGTAAGACTCTGCGCTCCCAATTCAGGGAGCCTGGGTTCCATCCCTGGTCTGGGAGCTATATCCCACATGCATACTGCAACTAAGAGTTTGCATGCCGCAGCTAAGAAGTCCGCGTGCCACAACTAAACATACCACAATGAAGATCCCACGTGCCGAAACTAATACTCAGCACAGCCAAAATAAATAAAAAATTAAAAAATAAAAATATTTTTCTATTCTAAGCTGCTTATTTTTGATTAACTTTAGGTTTTTGGGGTTTTGATTAGTATTTTATTTCATTAAGCCTATAAATTAATTTGGGAAGGTTCCATTTCTTTACAATAATGAGTCCTCCTTTCATAGGTTTTACATATTTCTTCCTCAAGTTATTGTTGGTGACTATTTAATGAGACATTATTTGTAGTAAGAATGGTGCCTGGATCATAGTTAACCATCAATAAATTATCAGTTATTATCTCACGTAAAATAAGCACATGGTAATAAGTCTGATATAAAAATGTAACAGACTAATAATATAGGATTTTCCTACCAAATAGAAAACATTGAAAAAAAAAACAGCTTTATTGAGCTATGATTGATATGCCGAAAACAGTAGAAGCCTTTGACAGTGACTGGGATGGGCAGAGCTGCACTTTGGTTTTCACAGCTGCATTTTGTTCTTGGTTGCTGGTTCTAAGATAGCATGACTGACGTAGTAGATGACTCATTCACAGTGTAGCTGTGAGTTGAGAAATTTTAATAAGAATGCTTGAATGGAAGCGTCTGGTTTGTAGTCTATCATTGCCATTTATTTAGCTGTGTGTCCTTAGACAAATTATTTGGACTCGCTTTATTGTGGTTCCTGATTTGTAAAACAGAAAGTTGGGGTGAATTGATCTTTTGAATCGCCTTGGGTTTTGGAAGACTATAATCCCACGAGAATTGACTTTATGGTTATTTTGCATCCCCAGTGCATTCATCGCCTCGGGTTTATAAACATCCCAGTTTAGCAGTCTCCTTAGCATTACTTGGTTCCCAGTGCAAATCACTGGACTGTAAGACATTTTCCAAGGATCAATACTTCCAGCAGTCACCTGGGAGGCACTGTGAGATAGTTTACATGTTCCTTGAGCACAGATTATCTGTCTTGCTCATTCTTATGTGTTCTAAAGATTTGGTTCTTAATCTCAGAGGCAGAAGAGGGCATTGGCTTTTAGTTTGGCATGAATTTCCCACAACTACCTCATAAGTTTTATCTTTATTGCAGACTTGAAAAACAAATCTTGGTCTGCCTACTGGAGTGAGCCATACATGTAATTATCAACTAGCAGGTGTGTTGAAATAGACAAAAATATTTCGAGCCACTGCCTAAAGTAGATAATGCAGTATCATTTAGAGACTAGATAATCAAAATGTTATTGAATCAAAGTAAACTACTGCCTTTATATTAAACTTGGTAATTCTCAATATGATTTCGTTTGTCCAAAGATTTGCTTTAGTTATAGAATAGAGCTTACTGGAGCATTTTTTTCTTTCACAGTATTGACTGGAATTAAAAACAAAACTATAAAAATAAAGGATGTCTTTCAGCCTCGTTACTGAAATATATAGGCTACTTACAGTCCATAGTGTAATGTAAAGATGTGACGACAAGAGATTCCATATTTTCTGTGATATTTGCTAAGAGCATTCTCACATATTATTTATACCAACTATGTATGACTAATCAATTATTGAGAAATTATTAAACAAGATCCCAACCCATCATTTACTATAGTAACTGCAGCGAACATATTCTTCTCCATTACTCATACTGATTTCTTCTAGAGATGCTGACAAGGGCACCATTTTGTCAAGAATGAATATTATAAAAAATTTTAAAAGCTGAAAGTTCACAACGATTGATCAAAGAATAGTACAGAACAAAATACTTTTCTACTCAAAAAATATTTAAAAAGCCTTATTGATGCCATTTGAGGTTTCTTAGAATAAAGAAAAACTAGTTTTAAAATTGACTGCCAAATTGCAGAACTTTTAAATAACCAAAAATCTATTCACAGTATTCCTAGTGTGTTTAAACACTGCTTGATACAGTTTAGTGCGGCATGATGTGGGCCAGCTGAAACCAATCCCCAGGGGACATACCTTAATAGGCTATTTTACCTAGAGCATATCTTCACGACAAAGACTGGAAGACAAAGATTGAGAAAATCGTGCATGTAGTGACGATGTGATAACAAAAAGTAGTGTGTGCTCAATGATTTGAGTTTTATTTTGCAGACAACATTTCAATGTTGTGGTTTGGTCGATTTTTTTTTTTAACCTGGTCTTTTTCTCTCTACCCTACCCTAACCATGGATATATATACCTATTCTCTTTTTGTATTTGAACTATATAGTGACAGTTCTTACACTGAGTCATTAAACCATTGGGAATTTTTGAGGGTAATTGTGTGAAATGGAGATCAAATTTATTTGTTTGCAATTGTTTTAACACCATTTACAGAATAGTCTGTTTTCATCTTTTGTTTTTCAATGCTGTTAAGGCTTATTGGGTATGCTTTGGGAGGCCCCAAAGCAGTAACTATCAACCACGTCTTCCCCTTAGACTCAGCTGAGAAGCTTTTGAGCTTCATCTCTAAAAAGTCCAAGTTGATTGGTCTGGGGCAAGGCCCCGGTGTTGACGTTTTAATCACCCAGATTATCCAAAGCGTTAGCAGGTGGAGCCCTGCTAGAGGGTTAAACTGCTGGAGTCTGAAGCAGGTTCTGTCTTATGCTAATTGTGACATTGGGAGTTACTTCATATCTCTGTGCCTCAGTTTCTTCACCCAGAAAATCAGAGTATTAATAGTTCCTAACACAGGGAGATACTTTAAGAATTGCATGATAAAATGCAGAAGTGATTAGACATAATGAGGAAGGTGGTTGTGAAGAAAAGGATGTAGACGTCCCAGAGGAAGTGACACAGGAGAAAATTTCCCATTAAAATAATTCAGAGATATTTCATGACACTGAAAATGCAGAGAATAAAATGTTGGAAGTTGATCCAAACTTAGAGATTTGCCTCACTTCATATCCTAAGTTACATAATCAGAAGGCTAGCACTGTTCAAACTACTCTTAATAAGTTTTTTACAAGGACATAAAACACTTTAATTCTCAACGTTTCTAATGTTTTTCTTTAAGGTGTACTAAATATATATTATTTTTGTTAATTTCCCTGTACACTGATAACCAACAATAAGAGTATGTTTAATGTTTTCACAAAACATTTCATTGGTTATGGGACCAATCATAACTTTTTTCCCCTTAACAATTAAGATCACTTTGTATTTTGAGTATACTATTGGAAATCATTAAAAATATATTTATTCAAATCTTTTTGAAATTATTCTTCAAATGTGAATAGAAAGAAAGGAAGGAATGAAAGATCATCTTATTTTTTGCAATTATGTCATCTTGTACTGATAATGGTAGCCCTTCTAATTATGAATTAATTTAGAATATTATATAGTACTAGAAATCTTTCTAAGCATTTCTGTTTATATCTAAAAATGTCATTTGGATTTGTTTGTTTGTGTGTGTGTGTTTGTATTTAAGATTATATAATCTGACCTACATTCTATTTTTCTTACTGTCACAGAGGGTTTTTTTTTTTTTGAGTGATAATTTTTTATCCAGCAACAATTTTTATTGCTTTATTTTAAGCAATAAATATTCTAATATGCCAAACATTTCTCTAAGAGATCTGCTTGTATTATCTAATTGAATCTACATAACAATTCTCTAAAATAGATATAGTTTAGATCCTCCTTTAAAAACAGAGAAATTCAGCCGTAGAACAGTTAAATAATTTCCCCAAGTTCACACAGCTAGAAAATAGTGGAGCCAGAATTTGAAACAAAATAGTATAATTCCAGAGTCAATATCTTCTTAGTCTAGCTGCCTTCCAAACTTATTATAAATACTAAATATTGAATGCTAAACTCAATTCAGGCAACCTAGTCTATAAATCAACATTTATATTCAACAAAGGTTTTTAATAATGATCAAAGTTATTATTATTCTCCTTATTGTAAAAATTCTAAGTCACATAATTTATTTTCCTATAGCTGTCTCTTTGTATTAAAAATTCATAGTATTCTAATTTCTTTATAGTGTACCATGATTTAGGGTAAACCATTTCTTGATAATTTAGCTAATAAGTAGATGTTGGAGCTGAAAAATGGTCAGAGTTACAGAAATTCTGTTTCTGAGTCTCACTCTCATTCTGCCAGGGGCAAACATCTGTTGATACCTGTCATCCCTGGTATCAGTCATGTTGTTAATTTTTCCTTGTTTTAGTATTCCCCACGGTCATCATTGATCACAGGATGTCCATTACAATTTGGTTCTGATGCTCTGTGTGATGATCTTTTGTTTCATTTGTTCTTCTTTATTAGGATCATAAGGGTGTTGACATTCAGTTGGTGTTTCACCAGGCAACTGACCTGCTAGTTCTTATCTGTCACAATGCCATCATGAAAACTTTTAATTTGCCCAAGTCATGATGCCCTACATAGTAAAAAGAAGCAAATTAGGACACATTATAAAAATAAATTAAAAAAAACACAAAGAGAGAGAGAGAGAGAGGATTCAGTTGAGCTGTAAAAAATACTGTGCTTAAAGTACACAGGCCCATTGTATATATCATGATAGTCATTATAGCTCAAGGTTATTAAATATTTACCTCCATGATGCTTACATATCTATTCAAAATGTGCAACCCCCAAAGTGAGTTTCTTGCTCCACTTTGTCATAACTGTCCATGAAAAAATATTGCATTTAAGTTTTAAAAATTTTATCTCTATAGAATGTTTAAGCATGCCTTCTGTTCAAGAATGTCAACTAATTTTGACCAGAATATGCATTAGTACTATGGTTAATTATTATCATGTATTTGAATATAGAGCAATCAAATAAAATCAAAACCTAAAGTTTTCTATCAAGTTTTTATAGTGAATTAGAATTTACAACATGATTTGAAGCAAAAAAATTAGCAAGATTCTGTAAATAATACCTAAAATGTCATGAGATTTGTGTGACTCTAAAACATTGCAAGACTGGTATTTTATTAATTAATTTATTTATTTTTGCTGTGTTGGGTCTTCGTTTCTGTGCGAGGGCTTTCTCTAGTTGTGGCAAGTGGGGGCCACTCTTCATCGCGGTGTGCGGACCTCTCACTATCGCGGCCTCTTTTGTCACGGAGCACAGGCTCCAGATGCGCAGGCTCAGTAGTTGTGGCTCACGGGGCTAGTTGCTCCGCGGCATGTGGGATCCTCACAGACCAGGGCTCGAACCCGTGTCCCCTGCATTAGCAGGCAGATTCTCAACCACTGCGCCACCAGGCAAGCCCCAAGACTGGTATTTTAATTTATTTTCGGGTTTCAAGGAAAAGAAAAATAAACCTTTAAATTTAAATGGAGGGGCGGGGCTTTTTTCAGCCATGATAGAATAATAGGAATCAATTTATATTCCTATCTAAAACCACTAAAAATAACACCAAAAAAATCAATGATTTTCATACATTAGGCATCAGACAAGGCAGAAAAGTGGTCCCTGAGAGAGAAGAGACAAATGACTTGTGCCTTATGATTGCCCAGGGCTGCTGCCCACATAGAGGGATGAGGTTGACATGCAGGAAGGGAGCACTGAGGCCAAGTCTGGCAGCCTTCCTGAGTTGAGGAGAGGTACCTTAGAATCTAGTGGGGTCGGAAGGCTGTAATCCACAGAGTAGAGTACTAAAGGGAACAGAGAAGCATGGAAAGAAACTTCTTGAAAAGGGCAGAGGGTCCACCTCTAGTTTTCAGCTGACTACTGATCAACAAAGGAGTATATGAGAACTCTTGAGACCAGAAAAGAAAAAACTGAAAGAAGCAGAGGAAACAATTCCAGAAAAAGTTCAAGCCCCCACTGGCCAAAGTGGAAAATCTTATAATCCATAGGGTTTCACAGAGAGTTCTTGGAAAGGTATTGCCTCTATAGGGAGTCAAAATAGCCCTGGACTAAAAGTTGCTGTGTTCCCACATGCAAAGCCTAAAAACAAACTGTTTCCAAGCAAATTAGTTTTGCCCCAGCACAAATTCAAGAACATTTATAGGAATATAAAATTATGCAACACTCAAAAAGGCAAAATTTGCAATCTTTAGCATCTAATAAAAAATTTCCTAGCATAGAAGAGAGGCAGAAATATGATATATATAAGCAGAAAAATCAATGATTTAGAAATCACTGAGAAATTACACAGATGATAGAAATAGTAAACAAGGCTTTGAAAACATTTATTATAACTATCATATATGTTCAGGAAGGTACAGAAAAGATAGAGCATGTTAAGTAGAGGTATGAAATATATTTTAAAAGAAAAAAATTAAACCTCTAGAGGTGAAAAATACAAAGTCTAAGATAAAAAAATACACTAAATAAGATTAAGTAGACACTACCAAAGGTGAAAAAAAATTACTAAACTTGCAAAGAGCATATCCAAATTAAAACACAGGAAAAAAAACACATAAATAAGAAGATATAAAACATCAATAAGCTGTAGGAAAACTTCAGGAGGCCTACTTATATGTAATTGGAGTCTCTGAAAATGGGGTGCAAAATAAAGGAATACTGGATGAGATTTTTCTAAGTCAGATTAGAGCTACAAGCTGTTGGGAAAGGCAGACATGTGCAGGTTGCTCAGCCCTAGCTTGGCTGCATGAGAGTGTGCCTTGGGCCTGAAATATCTTCTAACATGGAAGTCAGGAGCCCTCATAGCCTGCGCTGGGCATATTGCCTTGTTTGGGAATATCTTTCCCTGTTCCAGGTTTGACATATACTTCTTGGTTTTGCTTAAATAATGTGTCGTATGGCACCTGGCCAACCCTGCTGCTTTATCTGCTCCTGGTGGGGAAGGAATGGCATCCTTTGCCTACAGCACAAGAGGGGTGCATGCAGACCATCTCCTTGCCTTGGCTGTGGGGCAACACCTGTTGGACGTGGGGGACCAACACTCACTATAGAAGTTGATGTTGCTCTGTCTCTTCTCCATGTGAGTGAGGTGTTGTTCCATCCAGTGCCTGTATGATTTGTGTCTTTCATGGTGAGTCTGCTACCTGCAAACCAAGCAGTGGGTAGATATCCTGGCACTGCTGCTCCTGGTGGTAGGCAGCAGGAGTTACTTGCTTGACATAACCCAAGAGATCTAAGATGCCCAGTAAGCAAAAGGAAGGAAGGAAGGGAGAGAGGAAGGGAGAGAGAAAGAGATGAAGGAGAGAGAAGAAAGGAAGGAAGGGAGAAAGGGAAAGAGAAATAAAGAGAGAAAGAAAAAAGGAAAGTAAGTTACATAATCAACTTAAAATCAGTGATAAAGAGAATCTCTTGAAAGTAACTGGATAGAGGTGGGGTGGGGTGGATATGTACAGGAGAACAAAAATAAAAGGGACAGCAGACTTCCTGATGGACACAATGTAAGCAAGAAAACAGAGGAGCAACATTAATGTACTGAAAGAGCACATCTTTCAACATAAAAGGTATACCAAGCAAACATCTTTTTAAAAAAAGGTAAAATAAAGACTTTATCATATATTAAAAAGCTGAAAAAGTCAGAATTAGTGACATGCTCCACAAAAAATGTTAAAGGTAGACCTTTAGGTGTAAGGAAATGTTACCAGGGGTAAAATGCAGTTTGTAAATATATAGAAGTAAGATACATATCACAGTGCAAAAGACTGGGAGAGGGGAAATGGGGGTATACTGTTGTAAGGTTTTATACTATGTGTGATGTGGTATAATATTACTTGAAGGTAGACAACAATAAATTAGAAATATATACTATAAATACCAAAGCAATTGCTCAAAAAAGTATGGAGTAATAGGTAATTAGCCAACAGCGGATACAATAAAATCATGATAATCAAAAAGAAAGAAAAAAAGAGAACTAAGAACAAGTAAATAAATGGAAAATAAATAGCAAGATGGTGAATTTAGACCCATCCCTATCAATAATCATATTAAATGTAAATGGTCAAAATGTATCAATTAAAAATGAGAGATAGTAAGATCACACGAAAAACCAAGATCCAACTATATGCTGCCTTGAACACCAACAACAAAAGCCAACAAGCAAAAAACCTCAAAAGACTTTAACTGTAAGGACGTGTATAGGTTAAATATAAATATAAAATAACATATTGGGTTAAATAACCCAATATGTTAAGTAACACTAATCAAATGAAATTGGAGTCACTCCATTAGTATCTGTGGTTGACAAACCTTTGAGTTGCCCTGTGATCCTCACCCCCTGATGTTTGCATCCTGTATAATTTCCTCCCCATGAGTGTAGGCAGGACCTGTAACTTGCCTTGGCAAACAGAAAATGTCAGACATGAAGGAATTTTGCAGATGTAAGTAATCATTATGACTTTGAGGTAAGTGAAAGGATGACCTTCCTGGGTGGGTCTGCCTCATCAGTGGAAGTACAAAGCCCTACCTGCAGAGAGAGACTCCCCGTGAAGGCTTGATGAAATGAGTGGCCATGCGGGAGAAGGTTGGCAGCCTCCTGGACACAAAGATAGCCTCTAGCTTACACTAAGCAAAATGCCAGAAACTACAGTCATACTGTTGCAGGGAAATAAATTCTGCCAACAACCTGAATGACCTTGGGAGCGGATTCTCTCCTAGTTAAGCCTCCAGATGGAGCCCATTCTAGCCAACACCTTGGACTCTGAACAAAGCAGCCACATAAGCTATGCCTGGACTGCTGACACAAGGAGACTGTGAAATAATAAGTGGATGTTGTATTAAGTCACTAAAATTGTGGTCAATTGTTGTGCATGATTAGAAAACTAATACAATATCAGGCAAAGTATATTTCAGAACAAAGATATTATCAGAGACAAAGAAGTTTATTTCATAATAATTAAGTGGTCAATTCAGCAAGAACACATAAAAATCCTAACCATTTAACATCTTAATAACAGAGCTTCAAAATACATTAGGCAAAAACTGATAGAACTGCAAGGAAAAATTAAAAACACATGATTATTGTTAGAGATTTTACCTAAAAGAAATGAAGCATATGTCCATACAAAGACTTGTACATAAATGTTCATAGCAACTTTATTTGTAATAACCAAAAACTGGTAACAATTCCAATGGCCATAAACACATGAATGCATCAGGAAACTGTGGTGTATCTCTACGATGGAATTCCACTCAGTAATAAAAGGGAAGAAACTATCAATTCATGCAGCAACATGGATGATCACAAAGTAATTATCCTGAATGAAAATAAAAGCAGAAAAGTGTATAGTATAGTTCCGTTTAAAAAAAAAAGGACATCTAAAATTCTAGAAAATGCAAAATAATTTGTAGTTACAGAAAGTAGATCAGTAGTTGGTTGGCATGAACTGGAAGTGTGAGGGAGAATGAGAGGGAGAGGCCAAAAAGAGTCATGAGGAACTCTGGGAGGTGATGAGTATGTTCATTACCATAGTTTTGTTGGTAGCTTCATGGGTATATACCTGTTCAGAGCTTATCAAATCATATACTTTAAATATGTGTGGTTTATTTCATATCAGTTACACCTCCATTAATCTATAAAAGTTTAAATTGGGATAAGTTTCATTGTAAAATCAGAGTGTACTTGTAAAGAATTGATTTATACCTTTCTAATAAAATTACTGTAATGTACTTATAACTTGTCCACTATATTGTAGTTTGGGGAAGAAAATTGAAAATAGGAAAAATAAAACCAAAATAAAAAATCTAAATAAATTAAATAACAGATAGAATTTTCTGTACAATTAATAGTTCAATAGAGTCCTTTTCTTTTTAACATCTTTATTGGAGTATAACTGCTTTACAATGGTGTGTTAGTTTCTGCTTTATAACAAAGTGAATCAGTTATACATATACATATATCCCCATATCTATTCCATCTTGGGTCTCCCTCCCTCCCACCCTCCCTATCCCACCCCTCTAGGTGGTCACAAAGCACCGAGCTGATCTCCCTGCGCTATGCGGCTGCTTCCCACTAGCTATCTATTTTACATTTGGTAGTGTATATATGTCCATGCCACTCTTTCCCTTTGTCCCGTCTTCCCCTTCCCCTTCCCTGTATCCTCAAGTCCATTCTCTAGCAGGTCTGCGTCTTTATTCCCGTCTTGCCCCTAGGTTCTTCATGACCATTTTTTTGGTTTGTTTTTTAGATTCCATATATATGTGTTAGCATACGGTATTTGTTTTTCTCTTTCTGACTTACTTCACTCTGTATGACAGACTCTAGGTCCATCCACCTCACTACAAATAACTTAATTTCATTTCTTTTTATGGCTGAGTAATATTCCATTGTATATATGTGCCACATCTTCTTTATCCATTCATCTGTCGATGGACACTTAGGTTGCTTCCATGTCCTGGCTATTGTAAATAGAGCTGCAATGAACATTGTGGTACATGACTCTTTTTGAATTATGGTTTTCTCAGGGTATATGCCCAGTGGCAGGATTGCTGGGTCATATGGTAGTTCTATTTTTAGTTTTTTGAGGAACCTCCATACTGTTCTCCACAGTGGCTGTGTCAATTTACATTCCCACCAACAGTGCAAGAGGATTCCCTTTTCTCCACACCCTCTCCAGCATTTATTGTTTCTAGATTTTTTGATGATGGCCGTTCTGACCAGTGTGAGATGATATCGCATTGTAGTTTTGATTTGCATTTCTCTAATGATTAATGGTGTTGAGCATTCTTTCATGTGTTTGTTGGCAATCTGTATATCTTCTTTGGAGAAATGTCTATCTAGGTCTGATCCTTTTTATTCTACTCTATTTTATGTATTTTATAGCACTTATTACCTTCTTTTATATTACATTATACATTTACTCATTTACCATGTTTATTGCTGTTTTTTTCTCTCTCTCCATATGTCTTGTTCACTGATGTCACTCAACCCCCACAAGCACAAACCAGCCCTTTCATTAAAATTTGTCATATTGAATTGACTCAGCTGTATTATCAGGAGAAACATAGAGCAAATCCTTCCCTGGTTATCAACCATCCTTCTAGGAGAGAGTTTTATATAACACAAAGTGGGACAAAGAACCCTGCATAGAATTTACGAGACAATCTTACACTCTATCTTGTAACTGTGAATCCTTGACAACTAATAAAATTAAATGAACCTTAGTTTTCTTAAACAGTAAAATGGCTAAGTGAGGTAAAATATGTGAAATAGTTAAAAAGCTAAATTAGATAGAAGTATGTGTAATGCTACCATAGCCCCTAGAAATGCACTGATAATTAATTAAAATATAGTTTTCTTTCATCCTTTCTATTTTCTTTCAGGTTTTCAATGTCCTTGCCCTGGCTTTAAAGAACAAGTTTTGTTTTTGTTTATTTTTAATGCATATTTATTGCACACTTTGTCGTACCGGTTAGTATTCTGTTATAATGTCATGTATTTAGTGCCTGCAATGATCCTGAACTTTTAGCAGTAGTCTGTTAAGAATAATATATACACCTCAAGAAGCAAATTGGTATTGGTCCAAATGTCACTCATTCTCTCTTACACTTTAGGAGGCAAATTGAACTTTTTCTCTGCTGGAAGACTATGATTATCATTAATAAGAGAAGATAACTTTAAAAAAATTAATGTAAAGATCTCCAAGTAATCTACATCAGTAAAAACAAACTTGATTTAGAAATGATTGCTTTTGATAGACAGGCATAATTTGTTTCAATTTATGGATGAAGAAATCAAGGTTACATGAGCTATCTAGGTACAAAACTCAATCAATCAATCTGTCAATCAACATGAAAGTCATTCATGTTATTCTTCCCACTTGGTTCACTTTTCTAATACTCAGCAGATGCTAGCCCAAGCCTTGTAATATAACACTGTTATCAAATATTCACGGGAGGACTCTATCTCTCTGCCTTAAACAGAGTGTCTAATATCTTTGACTTCAGTTAACCTATCCATAAGGACTGCTAAAAGTGTTTTCATGTAGAATGCATTGAGATTCAGATGTATGGGAAACATTTAACTTTTATATATATATATATAACTATTTGAAGCATTTGTGGAAAGGTATCCCACTTGGCTATATAACAAGCTCTTCCTTCTACTCTTTGAAAGTGTAAAATAGAGTAAAGGAATCCATCTTAAAGAGAAGCATGATTGATGACTCTCTCCACCCCTTTTCCATCCAGTCTTACCACGAACACTTTAAATAATAGAAGATGAAAGTGTGCACCATATGAGTTAAAGATGTTTCATATGAGAGAAAAAGGTTATCTTCGATAACTCAGAAATATTCACACGTATTTCTGTCTATATTTCCCAGATCACAAAACTCAGTATTTCTTTTCTGTAATGTTTTCCACTTTGCAATAGTTTTTTTTTCAAAACAAGATAAACCAAGCAAACATCAAAACAAATAGAAAAAAATTTAAAAGGAAATGCATTCAGGATAATATAGCATATATTCTTAAGGATTACTGCTACACTTAACTTAAAACTGAGAAAGAGTAGTATTGTCTCCAAGTACCAGAGAGCAAAACGATGATAATGTGAAGTGGCAAGTGATCAACCTGTGACCCATAAGTAAATTAAAGAATGAGTATGAATTATTTAGTTCCTATTAGGTCCCACCTGAGAGTTCTTTTCTATATCAGTAAATGAAAGAGAAAAGTAAAGATGGAGAGAAAAAAGAAAAGAACATTTTTTAGCACTTACCAAAGGCCAGGCAGTTGGCTATGAGGTTTTATATAATATTTTATTGGATTTAATTTTCTCAGATGACCCTGGGGGGTATAATTGGATCTATTTTTCTGATGCTTAAATATGAGGCTTGGCTCAGTTGAGTCTTTTTAGACTTTGTCAGGTCTTGACCTTGTTGACATAGCTCGTAAGTGGCAACACATCAATGGATGAGCCGAGAGAAAGATATCTGGTGAATACTATGCAATGGGAGGAAAATGAGGTTATAGTCAGGGATGCCTGATTTATTAACAGCATTCAAAATATGGTTGGTAAGTTGGCTGAAATTTTATATAAGACCTACAACGCTTATTTATGGTGAAAGTCTTTAAAACCCTAAGAGGACAAGTTTTTGCCATAGAGTAATGATTTGAACATTAGCCAAGTCAAGATATATTGGATTTTCAGTTATTAAGGATTTTTGTTTGTTTCCCCATTCAGATTTAGATAAAATTATCTGACACAAAGTTTGGGAAAAGGAAAAATAGGTGATAACAGCTTAGATTCTACCAAAAATGCTGATTGGTACAAGCGGTCTAACAAGATGGGTGTCAAAAGTGCTTGGGGACCAATAAACCCTGCATGGTTGCTTCCCTTAGACAGGTGGCTGCAGAATTCTTACACTATAAATTAAGGAAACAGTTGGAACTCACCTTTAAACGTCAGCGTTCCTGTCAGAGCCCTGACAAGGTGATCTGTGGCCCTGACTGTTTCAGCAACTGTTCAAAGGAACATTTTTAGTATCAGATGCTTAGTTTAAACAAAATACGTTCCACCACCACTGAGTTGAAGCCTGGATTCTATTTCTTCTCTTGTGCCTGGCTTTACAAGTTGAGCATTTGTTTTGACAGAGAGGTTATGTTTTAGTGTAACATATAACTTGTGATTCAAGGCCAAACAATTAAAGGACTAATAACAGTGTAGAAGATACTGTGATTTGAGCCACGATCATTCAAATAGAAGTGCGATTCCTCCTAAGTGTTTCATCTTTGCTTTCATTTTATTAAGGAAATGAAACTTGCTATTACTTTACACATTCGTACATATTTTGTACTTATACATGCCATGAACTTTCCTAGTGGATAAACAAATCTAGATACAAGTATACTGGATATTTTTGGTAGATCAAGCTCTCTTGGGTTTGACTTTTCATGTGTCTTTAGAAGTTAAAAAAAAAAAGAAAAGCATATTTTAAACTGGCTCTACCCTGGAGAGACTGTATAACTTTGAAACTTTATTTCCTCATCTGTAAAGTGATGATAACACCTAATGTGTTAAACTAGTTTGACATGTGAACCTCACATGTATGGGTATGTATTGAATCCTACTAACTAAATTGCACATCTAGTATAAACATTACCAACTAAAGGGAACAGTGCCTGAGAAGTACATAGCACACGGTCTGGCACCTAGAGGGCACTCAGTATGGCAGCAGTGATGATGATGATGATGATGATAAAGGTGATGGTGATTATTTTTATGATTATGTCAGCAGGCATTTTACTATCTGCTCAGATCAGCACAGGATTGATCTTAGAATCTCATAAAGGTTGTTTAATATAGTTTTAGCTTGATTTTTAACTGAATTGGTTAAATTAGTGGCACGGCCTTAAATGAGTTGGACGCTGGGTAGCAGTGACTTAGGAAGTCAGTGGTGAAATGTTTAATGAGTGAACTGTAGCACTAACTGAAACTTGCAACTGGGTACCTGGAGGGAGGGATTGGAGAGCAGTGAGCTCTGAGAGCCAAGTTGGAAAATCAGTCAGGTGAGAAAGGAAAATTACTTCCTTCTGATTAGAAACAGAGAGCCATGGGGATTTGTTTTGCTGACGAGCAGACACGTAACTTAATAATGGAGATGTCTTTCTTTCTGCTTCTGCCTGGAGAGAGAGAAACAGAGAAAGTCATATAACAAGGAGTGAGGGGAAATAGAGCAGGGACTTTCTAGATGATTAGGAAACCCAGGAAAGCAAAAAGGAGGACCATCTCCCTAATAGACTTAGGAGACTGAAAAAAAGGAAAACTACCAGCAGAAAACTCACTCATAAATTGTTTTACACCCACTTGCCCTGGAATCCCCAAGTTGCTGTTACATAAGTGACCCAAAAGATTGTTTTGGTCTAAAGTTATCTCCCAGATGCAGCTTGGTAGCATGGGAAAAGAAATGGCTTTGGATTCAGGTGGACCTGGGTTTCTGCTGTGGCCAGGTCCTATATTGATAACTTTGTGCAAATTACTTAACCTCTCTGAAGTCCAGCTTCTTCTTTAGTAAAAGATAGTAATAACATCCTGAAAGTGTGTGGTAAGAACAAATAAAAGTACAATTTATGTAAATAGTTTCTTGCAGAAAATACTCAGAAAATGCAAATTATAATCCACTGTCTAAGACCATTTCCTCTTTGTCTCTTCTACTGATGCATCTCTCTCCTTCCTTCCCGCAGGATTCTCTCTTCCTGCTTTGTTCTTAAAAAGCAATATTTGTCATTCCTAGTCAATATTGGCTTGTCTTTCGTCTCAGTAATTGAATATATAATGATGCTTGGCTTCAGAGATTGTTTCCTAAACACCAGATCTACATTAAAAATACTAATGAAACTGCTATCTCTACTTGTATGTCCTGCAGACATAATGGACTGAACATATCCCAAAGTGACAGCATCAGATCACCTCTTAACCTCTTCCTTCTCTTCCAATAATCACTAGCTCTCTTCATGGTTTTATAGCACTATTTATTTTCAAAGCTGTAACCCAGAGGTTGGCTCCTGTATTTATCACTTCCAACTCGGTAAAAATTCATGTTCTTTCTAATATTTGGAAGCTAGACCTATTGCCAATCCCTTTGTTTAAGTCTGTGTCATCATCACCTAGACTAATCTCTTAAAGAGTCACTTTTCCTCTAAACTCTTCCCTCTCCAGCAAACCACCAAACTTTGTCCTGGGTTTTGTGAAAGTCAAACATTGTATAACCAGGCACAATTAAGCTATACAAAAAAAAAAAAAAAAAAAAAGGAAAAAAGAAAACATAGCAAAAGAATCTGATCAATTAGAGCTAGAAAGATATGGTACATGATTACACTAGGTTGCATTACAACTGGTACTAGGTATTGGTTTTAAGTTCTCACACCTAATCAAGTAAGAAGTATAATTATCTGTAAAGCATTTGTACATAGTGGAATAAATAAAAAACATCAACATCTTCACTGGAGGCTTCACTCTCAGCTGATGACATTAACTTGTACTTTCCTGGAAAGATTGCTGTCAGGCAATATGAACTCACTCATCTTCCCTAGTTTCTATAATAAACTACTTCGTATATTGACTCAACATCTTTCTCTCTTTTTTTATGCATGAAGTAGTTTCTCCTGTTATTGCTAAAACAAATATGTGGCCTGAGTCACATTGTGGGAGAAGCATGCTCACATATATCAGTGATCCACAATGTGCAAATTATAAATTCAGGTTCTGCCATCCAGTTATTCCTCTATAAATTATTTCCTTCCACTGGTAAACCTTCAACCTTTTGAATAAACTGACCCATTTGTTATCCAAAGCATAAATACATAATATATTCTTCCCTAAATGAAAATAAACACAATATAACAAACAAAAACAACAACAAGAAAAGTTCTACTCCTCCCTCATACAACCTCTTTCCCATCGATGTTGAATGTCCTGAAGGAGCGATCAGCCTCTAGAGCTTGCACTTCCTCAATACTCTCTCCTTTCAGTCTGGCATATATTTCCACAATTTGTTGGAAAACAACTCTTTACAAAACACTATTTGTAATGTCATGACTGGTTTTAATTCCTTAAATCCACTTAGCTTGTATCAATCTTCATCCTACTTAACTTTTGTGTAGCATTGGGCATTTTAGAGCATTTCTTAAAAGTGTTGTAGAGAATCAAACTTCTGCCTTGTGTTTCAAGTTACTCTTTAAGAGTAACATTTATTTTACTTGTAAAATGACTTTTTCACAATGTGGAATGCTAATAGATATGTATATATTATTCTAAGAGAATCTTCAGTATTCATACTTGATTGTTAATTAGAAGTGGATCAGTGAGGTCATAGTGGATTAAGTAATGCACAGCTGGTGAGTAAATTCCTATTTCTGTGATAACCATAGTTTACAACCTTAACTGAGTCACTGATAGTCTAACAAATGTGGTTTCCTCAAATAACATCCATAGTCTAATGTTATAAGACAAATTTCCTCTATCATACTAAGTGAAGTAAGTCAGACAGAGAAAGACAAATATCATATGATATCTTTTATATGTGTAATCTAAAAAAATGAACTTATTTACAAAACAGAAATAGAGTCACAGATGTAGAAAATAAATTTATGGTTACCAGGGGGGCAAAGGGAGAGGGATTAATTGGGAGATTGGGATTAATACATACACACTACCATATGTAACAGATAACTAATAAGGACCTACTGTATAGCACAGGGAACTCTACTCAATACTCTGTAATGACCTATATGGGAAAAGAATCTAAAATAGAGTGGGTGTATCTATATGTATAACTGATTCACTTTGCTGTACAGCAGAAACTAACACAACATTGTAAATCAGCTATACTCCAATAAAAAATTTTTTTAGAAAAAGACAAATGTCCTCAAAACTATTAAAATGTTCATTATTATAAGAAAACTATGTTCCCCTTTAGTAAACAGACTTAGACTGAAATTTGATTTATGATCATAGGTATAAAAGAATCCATAAGGCAATCCCCAAATGGGCAAACTCCCAAATGCTCATTTTAGAGGCAAACATGGAGGGAATGGAGGAAGACTGACAAAGTATTAGTTTATTCCAAAGAAAGAATTTAGGACCATGGAAGACAATGAAAAGGGACACCAACAGAACTTCTTGTTGCCATATTGGATTAGCCTCTGACAAGCCAGATGCCTTCAATGCTTATCTAACAGGATGGCATTTGTGTTTTAGACCACGTGGTTTCCTCTTCAATTTCTTTATAAAATGCAGGGTTAAATCATAGTTATTCAGTTCCTTTACTACCTTTATAAACTGAGTATGTATATTCTGTTTAGTGTGTTGGACAAATCTAAACCTAATTTAAACCAATACATATTTTGCTGGTGACTACTTTTGTCATAAGGGAGACACGTGACTAAGTTGACTTAGACTGAAGAGAAGGGTTTTATCATGGGTAGGAGAAATGTTCTTTATCTTAGGCAGGGAGTAAACAGGGAAGTGTTTTGGCCTGGCTTTTGCAGACAGTTATCCGAAGACCACCAAGAGAAAGTAGTCTTAGAATGAGGCTAATGTTGTGGACAGAATAAGAGAGAGAATGATTTTGAGTTCTAGATGACACTATTGAAACGCTTAACCTACCAACACTGTGTGCTGTTATGTGAGATGATGGACTTAGGTATTTTGAAGACTGAGACATGGTTTCTGCTACTTATAACAGATGATATCTTAATTCAGACATTATTTTAAATCAGCTCCTTATATTCCCTCTTCTGCCCAATAGCTTTATTAAAGCCACTTCATTTCTTTTCATTTTATCTTCTTCCCCAGTAGCCAGGCCTAGAAGTCTTGGAGTAAATCTTGACCAGTTCCCTTCCTGCATCCTGCGTATCCTGCTATACAAGGCAACCAAGTGTTGCTTCACCTTAAATGTCCCTAAAATGATTCCATTCCAAACTACTGACTGTCACTTCGTATTTGATCTTCTGCTCAAGTAGAGATTACAGAAAACCTCCTAGACATGCAACGTATTTTAGGTCTGTCCATCCTTACTGGCATAATATAATGCTGCTCATGTAATACTGCCAGTCTGATCTTTTAATATAATCCCCTATTTACAGGTTCTATTTATTTCCAACCACTCAACTAGGGCAGCGTTAGTGGAAATAGAGCTAATGATGTGATGTTGGAAGTGAGTTAGATGACAGAACTCAAGTTCCATCAGACAAAACAGTTCCTCCTATGGTTGTGACTCTTCCTGAACACTTCTCTATTTGTGGCAAATAATGAAGATATTTCAATACTTGTTTTGTGACTACTTGCCTTTCTGGCTATATTGTGGGATTTCTTGAAGATTTAAACCATGTTCTACCTTTTTCTTTTTTTGCACTACTTATAACAATGGTGACCACATTACATATCAATGGAACAATCTGAATATTGAATAATAATGACAACTAGAAAAAGGCATATGTATCCTTTTTCTATTGCTGAGTAACAAATTGCCACAAATTTAGTAACTTAAACACTGTTTTTATCATTCCATATTTCCTGTTTGTTAAAAGTCTAGACGATCTGTCTGAATTCTCTGCTAAGGATCTCACTTGGTTAAATCAAAACATCAGCCAAGGCTGTTGTTCTCATCTGGAGGTCTGGATCCTCTTCTGAGTACAGTGGTTTTTGATAGACTGTGTTTATTTCTCATGCTTTCCATGTGAACCCCTCCTTCTTCAAGCACATCAAATCTTTCTCTTGCTTCAAATCTCTTCAACGTTCTCTCCTGCTCTAAAGGGCTCATGTGATTACACTGGGCCTACCAGAATATCTGGAATAACCTTCTTATCTTAAATTCAACTGATTAATAACTGTAATTATATTTGTAGAGTCCTTTTTTCAAGTGACATAACATTTTCATAGACACAACACCAGGGAACAAAGTTCATGTGGGCCAAGATTCTGCCAGTCACAGCATGCATAAGGCATATGTTAGTTGAACACAGCAGAGTATAAAATGTATTACGTTATGATTACAGATGTGTAAAAAAATATGGGTAGGCAGAATCAGAAAATTATAAAATATTAAGATTTATATAAATAAATTTTTTCTATGTATAAAATATTCTTTAATCTTTTATAATTTATAGAATAACATAGAAAAAATATAAACACCAACATAAAATTTAAAGGATTAAAAATGCATCTAAATATTTATTAGTAGCAAGGTTTAAATTTCTGAGTTTATTACATAAGGTTGAAATTTTTCCTTGATTTAGAAAAGCTTACAGGGTTATTTTTCATTTTGTTAGACAACGATAAATAATCTGTCCTGTCACAATTACCCAATAAATCAAATATCTAATTTGTGTAGCTGAGGCAGAAAAAAAAAAAAAGGGCGTTATCACAGTGCTAATGGAAGAAATGCAGTCATATATTAACTCAGCATATGTACCCTGGAAAGAGAATGGGTGATACTGTGATGTGTTCAAAGATGTCTGTGGGTAAGAACAGTTGACTTTCATTCTAATCTTAAGATTATGAAGCAAATGTTTTAATTGATCAAGTACTCATATTAGGGTGAAAGGTATGTTTAACAACTATTGTGTATTAATAGAAATGTTAATTTATTTTTATCAGCCTTTAACTCTAAATTCTTTAACATTTTAATCTTGTTAGCTATTAATATCTAATAGAAGGTATTATGCAAATCCAGAGAATTATCTGAGAATCTTCAAAATGAAACATATCTTTACAGATGGTGTGAAGTACTGAATTGTTTTCAATGTAGTATAGATTAACAACTGTCTAAACAGAAGCACACTTGAAGGACTGCTTTCATTTTCACTGGTAAATCATGAATTATTTTGAGACATATTAATTTAAATTGGATTACACTCAATAAAAACAGAGCTGTTTCCACATCGTAAATAAATTTTGAAAATACACATGAATAAGCAAACAGCCTTTGGGATGTGTGTGACAGTAGGTGTGTGAACATATTTTTAAAATAACTTATTTTTTTAAATAAATTTAAAGATTTTCTACATTTTTCCTCCCACCTCTCAACATCCAAATACACTTGTGGTTTTGTGTAAAAAAAATGCACACTCCTTCCCGGTAGCTAAGAATGAAAAGACTGCATTGGATCATGATAGATGGGCTTTATTCCCCAAGCTGTTTAGAGCTGTGAAGTGGTTGTGGGAGTTGACAGGGTTGATACTTTGTGATGTAACTGGAGATAATCAAGAGATGTTTTTATACATTATTTACACATGGCTTCTGTCAATTCAATGGCACTCAAAAGAGCCTATCCATTTTATAGCAATCTAGTTCTCTGACTCTGCAAGTAAGGTTAAGACAAATGTATTTCTATATAATATAGAAGAAATTGTTTGAAATTTGTATTTTCATTTTTAATATATCATGATTTTAAATATTGTAGAACACTATTTTTATTTTTAATTGTAAAAATAGCATTCCTAGGTGAATCATTTCCTGTTCTAAATAAAATAATTTCTTGCTTTTATTTATTAAATGTTCTTTATCCTTATGCTATTTTACTATAAAATTGATAAAAGAGATAAAAATCATAAAAAAGAAATGTCAACTTTGCATAATTCAGTATTCTTTTTTTAAAAACTGTAAAATTATCTTTACTCAGTTTCTGTCTCTCAACTAAATCTTTTCTTATTTGAAAACTCCAACTGGAAGGTTGGCAACAGGAAAAGCCAACACTCATGCTAAGAAGGTGCTGTTGAGAGCTCATTTGAAGAAACTGTGAGAAAATAAGAGGAAAGCATATGTAGAGTAAAAAAAAATACATGACTACTTTCTTAGGCAGCAATGTGGTTAAATATTGGAATGATCATCTATAATTAAGCAAAATTAAAATCAGGTAATTAGATAAAACAGAAAATAATAATGCAGTGTGTAGATGGGTTAAGTAAACATTTTTACCAAGTAACAGTTATAATTGCCTTTGTCTATACTCTATATGACTATAGCTCTTCTTCAGTTCTTGATCTCTCTCTCCCTTGATATATATGTAGTTTATAAGAGGAGAATAGTTTACTCATTCTTATGAACTTTTTACTTTTCTTTTTCATCTTTATAGATGGATAGATACATAAGTAAATAGATAAATATACACTAAAACCTCCCATCTGCTAGGCGCTGGGAACAGGGAGATCTAAAATCTACTGGCCAAGTTGGAAGAGAGAGTCAAACAAATAAATAATTACATAAATATGAGAAGAGGTGTAAAGTGTAGAGAGTGAAGGAAATACACTAGAAAGCTCGCAGGAAGCACCTAACTGCTTGGAATGGTCTGGGGGTATCACTGATAAATGTGTTCACTAATATGACCAAGTACATGGATAGGTCAGCAAAATATCAGAAATAAAACATGTGCTTCACTTGGGGAGAGTATGATTTGAAATATCCACAAAAGGCCGTGAGAACGATCTATCAGGTCAAGGGAATACACAGCTTGTTATTAATATTTTTCCTCACAAATAAATATGAGCTGCCCTGTCTTGACCCAGACCATCATTTAGGGTAGTTTAAGTGGTGAAGTAAAATGACCAAAGAAAAAGTGTGTCACCCTCCCAGTTTCCTTGCCCAAATACGTAGATTAAACATAGTTGTATCCTGATGGAAGGCTTGAATCCCACCCCCTTCCCAAATTAGATTGTTAGATTAAGATGGGATTGTATATTTAAATGTCCTTGATTCAAGGAAAACTAGTAATATTCACAAGCTTCAATATATTTATAGGGTTTCAGTTTACACATTAAAATATGAAATCTAAAAATAGATTGTTCGTAAATCCTAGCGTAAATGAAAGACAAGGTCTCTCTGGGCTCTTTTATAATACTCTGGAAATACTGAGTTTACAAGAGCACAGCTAAGAAGCAGGCAGAAGGAGATAAGAATGGTGAAGGCTGCTTATATCCATCGGGGGCCAGGAAGCTACAATAAATAATAAACCGAGGCTTTAATAGTGGAAGTGGACAATTAAACACCAAGTAAATGTAAGCGTAGAGTGATAAGTTCTGGCAAAACGCATGTCAAGTGTCTTGCAACTATATTTCTGGACTGTGACAAGACAATTAATGAGGGTGGCAGGAAAGTCAGCAAATAATGCACTATGATTATCCATCAAGAAGTGCAATGAATATATTGATCAAAGTCTAAATATCTCCTGCGTTAAGGAGGGGCATAATGGAACTATAATTACCAGTATCGGTGGAATCCCAGAACAATTTCTTCAAGGTCAATCATAATACTGAAATGTGAAAATGTTGGGCAAATAGCCCAATTAGAAACATAAGTTTGAGATAAAGGAAGCTGAAAGACAGCTGAGTCAGTAAAAGATAAGAATTTTCCATGCTTAGTACTTGCTAGGGTTCTGATTAGCCAATGTTTTAAACTGAGATTAAAACATAACTAAAGGGGAAAAAAGGTAATGGAATCCTCTCGTTTTTTACAGTGAAGCTGTATATTGTGAGTGTGTGTGTGTTGAGGAGTATACAAAATTACATGTTAAGTCATTTATCCCTCAAACGGGAACAACAACAAAATAATTTACTTGCTCCAACTGAAGACAACATGAAACTACATAAATATTACTTTAAATTTTACTTATCAGGATTTTAAAAAGGAAAAATTGTGATACATGATAAAAATCCACATTATTCCTTGTTTTAAGAATCGCTTTGTACGTCTCTTTGGTGTGTCAGTATTATTGATTAAATTAGATTTGGTGTACTTCAGGATGCCTCAAACCAATTTAGTTTGCTAGCCTTAAGTGTTCTAGCTGACAGATCACTCTTCCTCGCGTCAGTTAAAGGGAATTGCAATGATTTTTTTGAACTCCATAAAAAATGTCATTAAGGATTTCCTCTATGCCAGGCGTGACTATTGCCTTCAACCCTGCTTTGACATTTCATTTATTCAAGGGTGTCCTTGTTGCCTTTCCCTCCTCTAAACTCAGTAATTATGCTGCCATACTATTTAGCCTTAGAGAAAGATTTCCAGAACAATTCAAGATAGTTCAAAACTCAGCAAGCTGTCAATCCATTTGCTCCAACAGCGATAAAGCCATTTATATTGTAGAAGGATTCTACAGTTTTATGCGGCAGTATGAACTCCAAATGATATTTGAACCCAAAATTTAAAATATCCTCTTCTCCGTTTGCAAAAAGTTCTGCCTAAGCTGCTTTCAGTGATGTATCTCTTTAAGTATTCCTGTTAGTATTTATTATAATACCAATTTAAAATGGGCTATATGAATGAGACCTTTAATTCTGCATCAATACTGACAAACTGAACAATAATCAGAAGTATTAAATATGATTTGACATAACCTCAAATATTTATCTTGCATCTCCGAATACTTTTTTTAAGTTCGTGACCTTAGATAGTACCATTGGCTACTTTCATTCGTTATGTTTAGCTACCAATCAACTCCTTAGCTCCCCTCATTTACTGAATGACTGAATTTCCCTCCACCATTTCTGAATTCCCTCCAATCATTCCTGATAACTTCAGCATCACAAGTAGCACAGGTCTTTGTGCCGTTGTTTTACTCTTTGATCCATTCAACACGTTGTTTAGACCCTTTTCCTCCTAACCTCTAACATATATTTTCTCTACCTCCTTCAACTACCTATTCCCGTAGGTTTGGCTTAAATCTTTACATTACCAGGTAGCTTCTTCCTCAAATTGAACATATCACCCCATTTTCCTAACTCATGAACTCAATTATTCCCATGTCAACACTCCAGCACTCCAGAAAAATTTTCTAACCCAGTGATACTTCCGTTTTTCCAGAGGAGTTTCAACTGAATGCATCAAAATTTTTTTAAAAAGAAAGAAAACATATATAAAAGGAGGGGAACATTAAAAATCATAAAGCATAGTCTAACATACACAAAAAGATTTTAAAAACTAGTGCACAATAATTCATTTACTAAGGTTAATGATATGTGAAGGACTGGAGAGAAACATGTTTGGGGAGGAAAATGCAAATGAGTCATGTTCTGGCATCCTAGGTTTTATCCAAATGAAGATATCAAGTAACCACTGCATTACATTGCAAATATATGTGTGTGTATAATCTTAATATTATAAAAATGTTTCTCATTTTTAGATTTCACTTCCATTCCATTTCTTCATTCTCCTTCATAGCAACACCCCTCTCAAGCTGCCTGTGTTTGCTGACTCTGCTTCCTTTCTTCCTTAGTCTTTTCAGTCCCCTCTAGGCTGGAGGAGTCTCCATGAGTTCACAGTGACAAGTCTTGTCTAGACAGTTTGTAAGCTGCCTGTTCCCAGATCCTGTCTCCATGTCCTGGGGAGTCAAGCCTGTAACAGCACTCCTCCCTGATAACTCTCCTTCCGGGACACGCTGTCCTCTCTTGGTTTCTGTGCGACGCCCTCTCATGATTTTCCTCCTGCCTTAGTCACTGCCCCTTCTAGGTCTGCACGCTAGATGCTTTATTCTTTGTCTCCTAAAGCTGGAACAGTCCAGCGCTCAGATTTTGGCCTCATGCACTGTCTACACACTCTCTCTAGGGGAGATCTCCAAGGGAGATCTTATTTAATCCCCAAACATTATACACCATCTAAAGGTCATTCACTGTTAAATCAATAGCTTGATCACTGAAATTTCCTGGAATCCAAATGCGTATAGTGCAATAGATACTCGATAGCTTTATTGAATGTTTTATACGCAGCCGCAACCTAGCATGCCAAACCATGACTCTCATTTTTTCCCCAGATATTTTTCTATTCAGTCTTTCTCATATTAGTAATCTTAATAAATGTGCTATCTTCCTCTACTTTTATTTCATTAAAATTTCCTAAAATTTTATGTAAACATACACAATATTTCAAAATTTATGTAATTAAATTTTATTAAAATTTATAAAAAATATTATTACCAACAACAGTAATGAAACTGAGACAATCTTGATGCACATCTCTTTTCCTTACACTCAACAGCAAGGTCTGCCAACTTTGTCTCTGAAATATACGTGAACTTTTCCTATTTTTCTGCATCTCCACAGTCACTACCCTAGTCCTATCATTCTACTTGCATGGTTCCCATATAACGTTCCCAGAATGGCCTTCTAATGTACATTAGATCATGTAACTTTACTGTATAAAAGTCTGCATGATCCCTTAGGCATTCAGAATTAAATCCAGTATCTTTAGCATGACTTAACAAGCCTTTCATGACTTAGTCTTTGCTTATCACAACTCTCCCTCTCCCCCAGATACAATCCAGCCACCTTGGTCTTTCTGTTCCTTGTTCTAGCCATAGTTTGGATCACTCTGCCTATAGAGATTTCCATGACCAAATATTTCTCAGTACTCCAATGTTAGTGCAGATGCCAATGAAATCAGGTGAATGTTTAGAAAGTGAGTGAAGAGCTAAATATGTTAAGGTGATCAGAGGCTACCTCTGTACCACTTCTTAGTTTCATTCGTTTCATAGAACTTGTCACTGCTTGAAATTATCTTACTTAGTAGTTTGACTTTTTTCCCGTCTCTTTCTGCCAACTAGAATTTATGCTTCAGGAGAAGAAAGCCATTGTCAATATCGCTGATTGTTGAAGCCTCATCACCTGGAACATCTCGTCTTAGGATAAGCTCCGTAAGTATTTAACGAATAAACCAAATAAATGAACATAATTGTGAATATTTTCTCATTATAGAATCAAGTTAAAGTTTGGTTCTAGGCCTTTAACATCAATTTATCCTTTTAATGTGTTTTTAATTTGATAAGCCCAATTAGGATTAAATGTATAGATCCAATGATTCCTATCATTTTCTAAAGTCAACAAGGAAATGAGGAAATAAAAAACTGTAGGTGCTAAGTCCAACAAACAGGCCCTTCTCATTCAGCTTTCAGATATGACTCACATTTCCTGAATCTCCTAACAGTTATGTACATTTGTTTTCTGAGAAATGCCCTAAGGCATTCAGTCTCAGCTTCTATTGAAGGCAGTGGCTTTCTACAATTGCTGTCCTCAGCAGCTCTTATTCAAACTTCTGACTCTGCTTGCCTTACCAAAACACCTCTCGTTAGCAGCTCTTGGCATCAATCACTCTTCAGAGTGCCGAGACAATTCTGTGGCTACTTTATCTTCTTTGTTCTCATCCTTAGCATCACAGCCCTTTGGGGTGGACTATTAACCTGCTGTGAGAGCCTTTCCTTTGTATGGTAGGATGTTTAGCAGCATCCCTGGCCTCTTCCCACTAGATGCCAGTAGCTCCCTCCCCAGCTGTGACCACCGAAAATGTTTCCAGATAATGACGAATTTCCTTAGGACCCCAACTGACCCACTCACCCACCATGTTGAGAACCACTGCTCTAGTGGACAACTCACAGAAGGAGACTTTCTAGAAAATAGCTCTTCCCTTGACTTCCATGGACGGATCTCTCTTATTCTCCACCTACCTGTCTGTCTACTTCTTTGTTTTCTAAGAGAAATGATATCCTGCAGTTCTTCAAGGTTCAATCCTTTGTTTTTCTCTTTTCATTTTACATGTATCCTAGGAAATCTGGTCACCCATAACTTCAATATTAACTTAAAATCTGTCTTCTCCAGAAAGATCCCAAAAGTCCCAGTATAGGTCATATGTCTTTGTTCACACTCTTTTAAGCCTGTTGCTTTCTTTCACAGCACTAATCTCAGATTGTAAGTCTTATATAATACATTTATAATTATGATACTGTTTTTATTAATGTCTGTCTCCTACAGAAGACTGTAAGCTCCCTGAGAGCTAGATCAGTTATATATTTTGTATGCCATGTATGCCAATAAGACTCAAAAACACTAAACCGAGTTCTAGGAACAACTTGGATTTCCCCAGGCTAGACGTGAAACCTACTCTTTGAATAGCCGTCTTAACTAAGATTATTTCTGACAATTACTGCTTAGTTAGTTTCAATAAACTCAGTACGTTCCAATTCTGTAGATTCAGTCTTCTCTCACTTGCAAGATTTATCTTGACGTAAAGCATTCAGTACTATCAATAACTTCACTGAGGAAAATGTAGCTACTGTCTGTTAGGTTTAGCCAGGACGTATGAACAATTACTCATTTGTTTCATTTTTGTTCCACAGGATATAGCCCTTTTTATGTACTCTCTCTTTGGGTTTATTATTTTTATTTTAGATTTTCTTCTTGTCTCTATTTTCAGAAACTCGCTTAATTTGGGGTAGTTTCCTTCTTTGGTGCCTGAAGCCTTTGTCTGTGCTCTGTTGCCTGTGGACAACACTTCTGGTAGGCTAATGGCCTGGATCATGAGTATGGCTCATACCCTGACAACACACTCGCCTATTGGAAAACATTTCTCTTCTTATGGTTCATGCTTCATGACTTGAACTTTTTACCTTATCTTAGCATAAACTGAAATCAGCACCCCTTGTGAACTTATAAGGTGTAAGCAATTCTAAAGGTTAGTCCTGAACCTTCCCTAATGCCTTACTACAAAGAAACAGATACCCCCTCAAATATAAGTACAAAATATGACAGTCATTTTTACATATATATTGTCAGAGGTATACCATTACCAAAAAACAGAGATAACAATGGAAATGCAACTTAACTAAGCATCAAAATTATTTTATCCATTCAACAAATGTTAAACGAGTGCTGATGCTTTGGCATTCTTGTAGGCTTTGCAATATATCAATGCACAAAGCACACACACAAAAATAAAATTTAAATTAAAAATTCTTGCTCTGAAGGATTGTCTCCATGAGTAACACACAGTGAGGATGTAGTTGAGTGATTTTTTTCTTTCTGATCTTCAGTATTCTCACTTGTAAAGTGGAGATTAATTATATCAAATTTGCATGGTTCTTGGAAAGACTAAATTGGACAGGGAGGGAACTGGTGTAGTGCTTGGAATAAGAGGATATCAGTAAATGGTGGTTTTTCATTTATTTATTTATTTTTAGATTATTCCTAAGTTCTCTTCCAAATTTAACACATAAGAATCTGAGCTATGCATTAAACATGGGGAAATCTCATGACCCTAACTCTCTATGTACTATTACCATAAATAAACTTAGGTCAAACTTATGAGAGCCTCCTCAGAATATTTGATATATTTATGATTTATTCAAACCTGACAAAACTGACTACAGTAATAATTGTTTTACAACTACAGGTGTTTAAAGTTTTTGGTTGTGCTTTTGTTTTAAACAGAAAGAATTAAAATTCAGTTGTAGGGATGGCTGCACTTCTGGTACAGAGTAGTAAACGCCTAAACATGATCCTCTCACAGTTATGTACGGGTGCCTCCCTGTTAAGTACCCTCCTAAGGGGACGCTCACCATCAGGATGTTGAAGTACAGGGTCTGCACTTTGAGAGCAGGGGATGCAGCCTTACATTTTGCAGCCTCAGGTGCCTTGCCTACCTCACCCACTCTTAATGTTCCTATTCAACTTGGTCACAAGTTTTGGAGAGAAAGAGTAAAACTTTACTTTGCAGATGATTAATTGTGCATGTAAAAATTCCTAAGAAATCATTAGGAATAATAAATGAATTAGGTAAGGTTGCAGATTGCAAGGGCAAGAAAATAGTAGATTAATTGTACAATAAGCGAATGGAAAAATGTCATAAATACTTACATTGGCCTCACAAAGTATAAAATGTGTTATAAAGGTGTGTGGTAGATACACTGAAGACTAAGAGACATCGCTGAAAATTAATGAAGACAAATAAATGGAAAATATGTCACCTTCATGACTGGATGACCTAATGTTGTCAGGTTAGCAATACTCCCTAAATTCATCTTTAGTTTCAATGAAGCTCAAATCAGAATTGCAGCAGCATATTCAAAAATTAATAGGGAAATGAAAAGGACCTAGATAGTCAAAACAATTTTTAAAAAGATGAGCAAACTTGTAGAAATTACTACCTGATTTCAAAACTTTCTCAAAAGCTACAAAAATTGGGAGACTGTGTAAGAATAGACAGACCAGTCAATTGTGATTTATAACTTAAAAAAAAGAAAACAGAAAAGCAATTAAAAATAGAGAAAAAAACTGTAAGGGCAAATACAAATTAAAAATAAGAGGCTTAATTCTTCCTGTTGAAAATAAGGGAAGAAATTCTTCCTCACTCTCTTTTTTTTAGAGCATGTACTTTAGAAAACTTGTAATTATAACTTCTTTCTCAGTCTCTTTGAAATGTATGTAAATCTTTTCAAAAGCTATATAAGCCTCTCACCTGCTTAGCAACACAGGAATATCTTTCTCAAAGACGTGGGAACCATCTCTTTGAAATGTCATCATCAAAGAAGTTAACACCCCAGTTTCTGGGGGGATGGGGGGAGGGGTGGTAGGAGTCTAACTTGGGGTCTTGCTCCAAAACTGTATCCTGTCATAAAGATAGGAGAAGTGAAAGAATGAAACACGTAAACTACACTTAAAATACTTTCATTAGGTTAGGAATTATGTCTCATACTCAAGTATAAACTGCAAAGTACTGAGTTCTCCTAAGCGTACAACTGAAGAATTTAAACTTCCTTTCAAATCCCACCTGTCTTAACCTCCATCCTTTCAGAAGTAAATTAATTATTGAGTAGAGTATGTGAGGGTCTTTCAGGTGAGAGTGTAAAACCAAGGTCTTTTCTGCCATGTGTGGATATGAAACATCCCCTGGCACTCTTTTACAAAGATAGAGTTAATCCTGGTGTGACCTTGATCAGACTTCTTTTTTCTCTTTCATTGTAGCTGGCTCCAATAGCAGCTCATTGAATTCTGTATCATGCCACCGTCCCTTTCAGAGAGGTAATCATAAGCCTTAAAAAAGATCTAGATATCAATCAGAATTAGAAAAATGCATACACTATACTGGTTTCTTATGCAGCGTTTAATAAAGTGCTACAATGTTATATGTATGGGGCATGCATACATTTATATTTATATATTACCTATACTGTATGTAATAGATAGATAGATAGATTTTCATTTGAGATAACTAAAGAGGTGAGTAACGCATCAAATACCTGCTTAACCATAAGGCAGATTTATATCTCCCCATACATGGAAATGGTTTCGTAGTTTTATATTTAAGAAAATTAATAATTAGCTATGCAGACTTGATTTCTTCCAATATATAAGATTAATACTTATGATCTAATAGAACGATATCCATATATTGAAGAAATGTTAAGCCCAACCCCATAGAGTAATTGGATATCTTTTGGGAGGGGGGTAGGAAGCTATATCATCTTGATTAGTAAATGATCTATGATCAGCAAATCTGTGATTTTAGACACTAGCCAAATTTAATTTTTTCAAATTAAGAAAAAATATAGGTAGAGCCTATATGCTTAAAACAGAAAAAAATAAATCTCAAAGAGTATGACTGTGGTCCCTGAAAGATGATAATCTAACAAGCTATATGTTGTTTAATGGCCAGTGAATCATAAAGTTTTCAGGAGTTCATCCATTTATTTGTCAAATCATATTAAATTTTTACTTAATTTTATAGACATGGTACTGTGAATAATTACTAATTCTGTCCATGAAAGAGAGAAAATATAACTTTGAAATAAATAACATCATGGAACAATGGTTGTTAGTTAATTTTTATTTGAAACTATCACTAGAAATTGGAAGTTTGCAAATACCTGATTAAGAATAATAAGACTTTTCCATGAAGTTACTTTATCAATGTTCATTCTACAATGTTTATTACATGCCTTTTTGGATTACCAAGTTGTTAATTTGGTTATGAAATGTGAGCATCCTCATGACTAATTCCTCCAATATAGATGATAAATTATGGGTTCAGAAGAATTTACCTTTTCTTATTTTAAATATTATTATTCATCACTCTTAATTCCCTTATAATATCCTTATTCTCACTACAATTCTTAAAAGGTGCTCGAAAAAGGCATATAGATGAGCTATAGATTTCCACTGGCAACTTTACAAGAAGTGCACTCAAACTTTATTCTGTTACAATCTCTGTAATTTACATTAAAGAGCAAATCGAAACTATTTTGTGTTAAATAAGTTGTATAATAAATGACATTTGGTCAAAGGCAAGAAACCTCTTGTCTAACCTTTTATGATACGCTGAAGTGTCATATAATTTAGTCTTACACTTTGGGATTAGGTAGAAGAAAGAAAAGTGAGTCGTGGCTATTTGCTTCCTATCCCCTGATGCAGTCGGATAGCTCAGCAAGTTTTCAGGACCTAAATCTATGTTCCAGGCCTATTTTATAAAGAGATCTTATTTGTGCTTCACTAACTAACCTGCTTTACACCAAATTTTTGATATATATTATTGTAAATTTCAGCATGGCTAGAAAGGAATGACTGCACAGCATAATTGCTTGGTGAGCCGTTTCAGAAAAGAAAGTCTGGGTGATAAAATCGAAAGCTTATAACCTTGGAACTAACCAATTCTTCTGCCCCAAATATTCTTCCCCCAGATACCCGTGAAGCCTGTTTCCACCGTAAGCTTGTCTTTCCTCAACTGTACAATCTCTGTAAGGCTTTTTCTGACATTTTAATTTAATTTAGACCACGTCCCTCATCTTCCTCATAATCTTCTCCCTCCCTGCTTTTCTCTCTAAGCCATTTATCACCTTCTAATTAGCTATACTGTGTCACATTCCCCTCCCCAAAAAATGTTTGTACACTTGACCCTGGAGCCACTCCGCCCGTCACACAGTTGAAAATCGGAATACTGCTATCTCTGCCTCAAAACAAAAGAAATGACTCACCCAGGGCACCGTTTGCATAGAATCGGACCAAATTCTAGTTTTATTTTATTCCACATATTGTGATCTCTAGTCAAACACAAACTTTTCCCCACATTTAGTTAATGATCTGTAAAATAAAACTACTGAACAATATGCACATATAAGTGGGCCTGTGAAGTTCAAACCCATGTTGTTCAAGGACCAACTGTAATTTTGGGTGAAAGAGGTGAGTAAGTAACAAAAGGCCTCTGTGACCCCCTTGCCTCTGTGTAGCACACACAATAAATATTTTCCATAGACTTGTCTGATAATATTAATTCTAATAATTTGAATATAAAATGTTTTTTCTTCCGTACATGTAATTTAGAAACGTCATCTCACTACCAAGTTAAGCTAAATAACCATATGAATTTGCCAGGGAACTTGCAAACTACATGCATCCACGTAGGTTGGCTGTCATGAACCACTATGTGCCACGAAGCACGATGGCACAGACGCCAAAGCACTGAGCGTCTCCCATCCTTAAGGTAAGCCCTGGGCCCACATGCACTGTGAAATCACATTTTGAAATGCAATTTGACAAACATTTACTGGGAACCCATAGTTTTACTCTGAAAGATTTGTCTGTCTTTTTATGTAATAATTTAGTTGTTACTGTGAAATATTACACATATTTCTAGATGGGCAAACAAGATCTGATACTGCATTACTAGTTCCATTAAACTACCCATTCTCCATCCTCTTAAGAGCCACACTAACATAGACATTGATAGATGCATATTTTTACTCTACAATATGTGTTTGCATCTTCTTATGCACTGTTTCATATGCTGTAAAGTAAATCTTTACTAGGATATTTATTTTGTAAAATGATGCATTGCAAAAATTAGAAGGTGAAAACTGACTAAGAGATTGGTATATTATTCTTTCCAAAAGTATATTTGACAAAATCATCTCAAAATATCAGGAATAAAGTGTTGCTGAAATGGCAGTTTTGTCTAATTAAGATAATCACTTTTTACTTAATTAGAAATAACCAAGTGCTAATTTGGTTTTCTCTTCATTTACTGAATTATACAAAGCTTTAATTTTCATTTTGTTCACCAACATGTTCAGTGCTACAAGAAATTTCAAACCAAACAATTTTCCAAGTGCTAAATTTATTTTTTCCATTTGTAACTCCCTTAATCTGATTTGGAAGTATGCAGTTTAAAATGTTAAGACTGCAAAACACATACTTCATTTGTTCTTTGGAGCAAGATTGCCAGCTGAAAATGACCACAGACTGAGAAAAGTCTTTTTTTTTTTTTTTGCATACTAATAAGAGTTTATGGTTTCTATTTCTGCAGATGGTAGTCTGTCTTATTTCATAACCATTTTAGAGGTAAAAGAAATCTTTCCAGGTTTCTCTCTAGCACATATTTGTTAGACCTAAAAAAAAACTTAGCTCTATTTCTTACTTATTCACTCTTCACCTCTCTGGTATAAGTGGAACATCTTCCTTGGGTGCCAAAAATGAAATTAATAACTCTACCTCTTACTCTCGTAGAAGACAAAAGCTTTATTAAAGCTTCAGAGAAAGAAAACAGTATTAAATATTTCAGTGATTTCATAATTTTCTAGTTAGTGTTTCCAAATGCCTCTTATCAGGAGACTGTTCTGCAAGAGAATCAGGAAGGACTCAAAGGGACAAGGAGTCTGACTGCTGGGATGCTGGGCCACCTTCCCTAACAGAGAACGTGGGATTTCTCTATATGCTTCAGTTTTTATCATTTGGATGAGTTACAGAATTTTGTAGGTCATTATTGGCTATAAACCATGTCAGAGTGGAAAAGGAATCTATTGGCAGCCTCACAACCTCAGGCAGCTTGGAAAGAGAAAGAGCTCAACAATATAAAAATGCAATTTAAGAGCAAATAGCTCTCTGACTGCGGAGCCCCACTGGGAAGACTCAAGAGAACAAGAAGGGCACCCATATGTGTTCTTAGTACATGTGGATGTTTTGTTATACAAGTGTTAAGAAGATTTATAATTTGACTCAACTATAAATGCATGTTTTCTAACTAGGGCAGAGATGTTAATAGGTATTTGGGCTCTAGATTAATATCCTGCCATCAAATGGCAAGGTATTTAGGATTGTTGAATTGTATGGGGCCCAAGGTATTTATTGATGTGAAAGCGACAACTCTTTCTTTCAAATGACCTTTTAAAAATATTGTTTTCTATCATAATGAACTGGAAGAGTTAATAATAAGTGAAAGCGTACAGCAGAATATTACCTGACATACTGATGTACACTTCTCTGAGCGGTCCTACGCAGCCTACTAGGGTATTGATGTCCAGGCCAGCAATTTGCTACCTATGGAGAGTCTTCAGAAAAGCCAAGGCCCCATCCATCAGAGAGCTTCCTGTGGAGCAGGACAGTTTGATGGGTGGCTGGCTGCAGCAGGTGGCCCTGGAGGTCAGGCTGCCCACTACAGGCTGCCACTCTGTTTGCCCCAGAGAATGTTGCCCCTGAATCTCTTGAGTAGAGCTTAATAGAAACTGATCACAAGGGACAGCATCCTGGCTACCTTTTGTGAAATGTTTACTCTTGGAACAAGCTTTGAAGTTTCTTGGTTTTGTTTTTTTTTTCCTTTTTTTTTTTATGGTGTGTTAGTTTCTGCTTTATAACAAAGTGAATCTGTTATACATATACATATGTTCCCATATCTCTTCCCTCTTGTGTCTCCCTCCCTCCACCCTCCCTATCCCACCCCTCTAGGTGGTCACAAAGCACCCAGCTGATCTCCCTGTGCTATGCAGCTGCTTCCCACTAGCTATCTATTTTACATTTGGTAGTGTATATATGTCCATGCCACTCTCTCGCTTTGTCACAGCTAACCCTTCCCCCTCCCCATATCCTCAAGTCCATGCTCTAGTAGGTCTGTGTCTTTATTCCCATCTTACCCCTGGGTTCTTCATGACCTTTTTTTTTTTTTCCCTTAGATTCCATATATACGTGTTAGCATACGGTATTTGTTTTTCTCTTTCTGAGTTACTTCACTCTGTATGACAGTCTCTAGGTCCATCCACCTCACTACAAATAACTCAGTTTCATTTCTTTTTATGGCTGAGTAATACTGCATTGTATATATGTGCCACATCTTCTTTATCCATTCATCTGTTGACGGACACTTAGGTTGCTTCCATGTCCTGGCTGTTGTAAATAGAGCTGCAATGAACATTTTGGTACATGACTCTTTTTGAATTATGGTTTTCTCAGAGTATATGACCAGTGGTGGGATTAGCATTGAAGTTTTAAGGTGAGATTGAACACCTTGACAAAGACAGAGTGAAACAACATCCAAGTAATACCCTAGGAATGAGAAGAGAGCACGTTCTTCTGTTCTTTTGCTCAAATTCCTAACAAGTTGTTTGGGAAGCATATATTCCTTGTGGCCTATCGTCTTCTAACATCTGAGGAAAAAGTAACTTCTATATATACAACTTGTACAATGTGGGGGGATATAACCATACTGCCAGGTACAGAGTGACAGGGCGTAAATAATTCAGAACCTAGTTTATTTCTTTAGTCTCCTCATAAAGTGCTTTTGGCATATGATTAATAGATATTGTGTTAAATCTAAGTGGCCAAGTTCCAGGTAAAAACTTAGATGTTAACTCTTATCTTTTTCTTCATATCTAAAACATACACACAGAAAGAAGCAAATGAAGCCTCAAGGCCATACTGCTCCGGCGTTCAAAAGGACAGAACTCAATGTCCTATAGGGTGCATATGCCCGAATCCCAATTCAGTCATATTCATTACGTTAAGGGCCAGAAGGAGGTAAAACGCTTCTTTCATCTGTAAGTTGTGCTAAGGCCTAGGTAAAATCATGTGTTAAAGCCAAAGTCCCGGCTTTGAATTTAAAAATGTTAAGTACATTTGTATTTCATCTGTGAACATCTTTATTTCGTTTAATTGGAGTCTGATTGCAGTTGCTAAGATTAGACATACTACATCGTTTGTATTCACTGGCATATTACATGAACTTTCAAGTGGTCTCCACATGTGTATTACTTACAAATCTCCACCTTAATCTTTTTTAAGGCCTCTGTCTTACACAAAATCACATACAAGATGTGTTCAGTAAACAATATCAATTGATAATTTAATTGCTCGTCTAGAATTAAAATATTATCCTTATCTATATATTCTGCTTTAGTAGATACCATTGCCGTAAGAAGTAGGAAAGTATAACCTGATAGGGACTATATGTGCTATTTTTTATTCTTTAACATGTCTAAGGACTGAGAGCAGAGATGATGTCCTGCAGATAATTGATTTTAATTATTATTACATACGTTTCATATTATTATTTTGCATATTGTATTGCATGAAATAGCTGTTATCAAAACTGTTGAACATTCTCTTCAATTAATAGCTGAACTACTACTGTAGGAAGGATGTGAAATATACAAATGATGGGTACTGCTGGGTATTAGTACGAATGCAGACAGATTAAGTTACTAACTTTTTTTACCTTGGTCCTTTACCTACATACATAAGCATGCCTGCATAGCTACATAGCTATGTAGGTAGCCTTTCCACTCATTTAGCTTTCTACAGTAAATTTTTTTTTTTTTTTTTTTTTTTTTTTTTTTGTGGTACACGGGCCTCTCACTGCTGTGGCCTCTCCCGTTGCGGAGCACAGGCTCCAGACGTGCAGGCTCAGCGGCCATGGCTCACGGGCCCAGCCGCTCTGCAGCATGTGGGATCCTCCCTGACCGGGGCACGAACCCGCGTCCCCTGCATCGGCAGGCGGACTCTCAACTACTGCGCCACCAGGGAAGCCCTACGATAAATTTTTTAATCCAAGAGAATCCTTTCTTTGCTTATGACTGTCCTTCTGCTCGCCTCTATTTCTCATACTGAAGTTGCCTTCCGATCTTTGATGATCATTTGGTATTTAATTAATGACTAATAATTAGCTACACAATGTATATAAATATTACAAACAAAATCTTAATTTATATAAAAACTTCATAAATGGGCACATAGGGGTTCCAGCTTCTGCATGTCGTAGTCAGTGCATTTGCTTTGCTTTCTAGCTGAAGCAGCCCTTGCAAAGGTTTGCTCTGTCACCAGTGTCTTTGGGACAGTACTCTGGCTCCTCTGTTACTGCTACACACCCACACTTCACCTCCCTCTGGGGGGTTTCTGTGTCTACTGAGGCCCTAGATTGTTGCTGTCCTCACTTGGTGAACTTACCCCAGGGGAAGCAAGAAATGTAGGAGCAACTCTTCTGCCTCCTAAACACCAACACGATTCGGAGCCCGCAACACTGGTACATTCTTAGGAATCCAGAACTTTGAAGCACTCTTGAGCATCTTCTCTGAGATAGAAGGTGAAATATTGCTCCTCGCCTCCCCTCCCCGACAAAGACTGCAGCACTGGGGACTCCTTGATTTCAGAAGTAGCATGGAAATACTGCCTAATCTATTTATTATGTCACTTAGCAGATGTGATGATTAATTTTATGTGTCAACTTCACTCTCACAAGTGCCCAGATTAAACATTATTTCTGGGTGTGTCTGTGAGGATGTTTCCAGATGAGTTTAGCATTTGAATCAATGGACTCAGTAAAGTAAACCCACCCATGTGGGTGGACATCCAGTCCATTAAGGGCCTGAACAGAACAAAAGGCAGAGGAAGGAGGAATTCACCCCTTTCTTTCCTGCTTGTATGCTTGAGTTGGGACATCTTATCACATCTTTTCAGCCATCAGACTGGGATTAGCACCACAGGCTCCCCTGGTTCTCAGGCCTTTGGATTCAGACTGAATCGCACCGTCGACCTTTCCTGGACCTCCAGCTTGCAGATGGCAAATCATTGGACGTCTTAGCCTTCATAATCATGTGATCCTTCTCCACATAATAAATTCCCCATATATATGGTTCTGTTTCTCTGAAGAACCTTGACTGATGTAGAAGGCAAATCATTTTGAATGTGACCTAGAGAAACAAGGGCCATATAACCAAATCCAAATAATGCTAGAGATACTCTCATTGTTAAGAATACTGTGTATCTTTGACAAGCCCCTATAAGAAAATTGCAGAGCAGACAGGTAAGGTTGTGAAGCATGGCCATGTCATTCTGTGTCAAAGAACTGTTCCCCCTTTAACACACATATACCTCTTAGGCTATTGGGCTTTCATAAAAGCTGAGTGCCTGACCATGGGACTCCAGGTAATTATCCATTATGAGCTGTGCATTATCATATTATTAGATCCACCAAGCATAATATCAGGCAAACACACCAGTATTCCATTGTCAAATAGAAATGGTTTATTGAAATGGACCAGGAAAAATTGAGAAAACATATGTAAATTGCATGAGCGGGTGGCTCATGTACCTATCGCCACGCCCATCATTAGATCTGCTGTACTGATGCTTCTCCCTCAACTCACACCTATGGCCAACTGACAGAAAAGGAAAGAACTTGGATCTGTTTCTCAGGGTGGTTGGTGTGATATGTTGGTGGTGGTCAGCATTGGACCCCTATCCATTTTCAGCCTTCTAGGAAGCAGCTAACACTGTGGAGAGAAATCCTGCCAATGGGAAGAGCTGCAAGTAGTACACGGGTTTTTCATTTGATACCAGTGAAGAAATGAATGCACACTGACTCCTGGGCGGTAGCACATGGGTTGGCCAGTGTTTGGGCGGCAAGAAGAAGCAAGACTGGAAGATGGAGAACAAAGTAGTCTGGGGAAGAACCCTGTGGATGTCCCTATGGAGATGGACGCAGAGTGTATAGAGTTTATGTTAATGACCACCAAAGAGCATTCAACCAAGAGGAGGCTCTCAACTAGCAGGTGGACAAGATGACTTGACCTTGGATGTTAGCCAGCCTCATTCCTTGGCGGTTGACTGCTTGACCCCTGGCCCATAAGGGGTGGCCATGGTGGCAACTCTGCGTGGGTCCAATGACATGGCTTTCACTTCATCAAAGCTGATACAGCTATTGGTAGTCCTGGATGCCTACCTTGGCAGCAGCAGAGAACAAAGCTGATTCCTCAATATGGCATTATTTCTTCATGTGACCATCAGTTATCTGGTGGAAGTTCCATTACATTGAACCCCTGGCCCCTGGAGGAGGCAGCTATTTTTCATTACTAGAATCAGTGTTTGCTCTGGATAGAGATTTGCTTCTCTGTTCAGAGTGCTGGCTCTATGGACCTAATAGTTCTACACATATTGCCTCAGACCAAGAAACCTTTTTGTAGCGGATGACAGTGGGGCAATGGGACTGGTCTTACATGCATTATTAGCCACACATAGCCAATTTGGAAGCTCAGCTAAAAGTGCCAACTCAAGAAAAATAATTTGTGGATTTGGGACACTATCCTCCATCATGAGGTATATGCACTGACCCAGTGGCTGATATAAAGTACTATATCCCCAATATCTGCAATGTATAGGTACAGGAACCAAAGAGTCAAAGCAGACCTGGCTTCTATCACCACCACGTTCAGGGATTTAATTGTGGAATTTAAGCTTTTCAGTCCACAATCTTAAACTCTGCCAGTTAGAAGTTGTGGTTCCCAAGGGCAGAAAGCTTCTGTCAGGTTCCATTGAATTGAGAGCTCTGACTGCCATCTGATCACTTTAGTATCCTTTTGCCAAAGTACCAGAAGGCAAGTGAAGGAGTTACAAGACTGGAAGGGATAATCAACTCTGATTATCATAAGCTTCCAGGGAAGCTGCCACACAGGAGTAAAGAGGAAGTCTGGAAACAATTGCACTCACTGGGATGTATTGTGGTGCCCAGTGACGGCTCTGAATAGTTCATTTCAGCAACTGTGCCCCAACAAGGGTAAGCTGCCTAAGGACACAAACCCCTTAGGGGTTCAGATTTGGATCATACAACCAGACAAGCAAACCAGACCAGCTGAAGTGCTGTCCAGGGTGAAGGAAATGGAGTGTTGGTGGTAGAAGAGGGACATGCTGGTTATAGTGATGGACTCAGGAGCAGCTATGTAGCACCTCTTAGTTCTTTTTAAGAGATGGCAACTTGCTAGCACCTGATGGAGTCTACTCTCCACCTTCATATCCCACCCCAGGAAAAAAGTCAATTTTGATTCTGGGAAAAATCTAGTTATTACAAGATGGTGCAAACCGGTGTGAGTGGCCCACAGAGTGGACAGTGTCAAATTTACAGATTTGTGAAATTCCCTTGATTTGGGGATTTCCTAGAAGGAGTGTGTACTATGTCCATTCTTCTATTGCCACCACTGCTGCTACGGAAAGCCAGGGGTTACTGGGGCTTGAAACCAGTGGGCAGCTGCTGCTGGTCCCTCAGGGGGCTCACAGGCATGTGCCAGTAAGACCTCAAGTCCTGCCATGCTGTGCAACCCTTGATGGATAAATTCTCTCTGTGTCTCCCGCTGCAGATGTTGTTCAGTAATGCAGTAGCTTTAGAGAGCCTCAGTGAAGAGAGCCGGTGAGCCTGAGCAACAGCTCCTTCACATATCCCTCCTCTGCTTTGGGAGTGCATTCCACAACAGTTTTAACACCTGAACTTCTGCCCCAGGTCCTGATTTCTAAGAGCCTTTGGCCATGAAAGTCATTTTCCTCATTCTCACCCTCCTCTCCAAATTTGTTCAAAGACATGCTATATCATCTCCTTTTTGAGATTCTGTACTTGAGATTTTGGATATATTGAAGCAAAGAGGAAGTTTATTTTGAAATACTTGTGTTAGCTCATGAGTTTCCCTGTAAATACAGATGATGGGAATGAAACAGGAAAACACCTTTTCTAGTTTCATTATCCTCAAAATTGTCAATTAATTTTCAGATGTGTCTCTTGCAAATATTGTTCCCCAGCGTGTAGCTTGTTTTCCCCTTCTTCTGTTATTGCTTTTAGTTTTAATGACATCTTCTTTATCAATTATTTCTTTCATGGATGGTATCTTTGATGCTGTGTCTAAAAAGTCATTGCCATACCCAAGATGCCGTACCCATCTAGGTTTTCTCCTATGTTATCTTCTAGAAGTTTTATAGTTTTGCATTTTATTTAGGTCTGTGATCCATTTAGAGTTAATGAAGGGTATAAGGTCTGTGTCTAGATTCATCTTTTTGCATGTGGATGTCCAACTGTTCTAGCGCCACTTTATGAAGAGACTGTTTGCTCCATTGTACTGTCTTTGCTCCTTTGTCAAAGGTCAGTCGACATATTTATGACACATTAGTTGACTGTACTTATGAGGGTCTTTTCCTGGTTCTCTATTCTGTTTCATTGATTTATTTGTCCACTCTCCCATCAATACCACACTGTCTTCATTACTTTAGCTTTATTAGAAGTCTTTAAGTTGAGCAGTGTCAGTCCTCCAATTTGTGTTGCCTATTCCAAAACTTTTGCCTCTTCATATAAACTTTAGAGTCAATTGTCAATATTCACACAATAGTTTTCCAGGATTTTGATTGGCACTGCATTGAATCTATAGATCAAGTTGGGAAGAACTGACATCTTAACAATATTGAGTCTTCCCTTTTATGAACATGGAATATCTCTTCATTTATTTAGTTTTTCTTTGATTTTGTTTCTCAGAATTTTATAGTTTTCCTCATATAGATACTGTATGTATTTTGATAGATTTATACCTAATTTTATTTTACGTATTTATTTTTTGAATCAACCATTTTATTTTATGTTTTCTTTTTTAGTTTCTGCTGTACAACAAAGTGAATCAGCTATATGCATATATTTATCCCCATATCCCCTCCCTCTTGAGGCTCCCTCCCACCCTCCCAATCCCACCCCTCTAGGTTGTCACAAAGCATCTGCCGGTACTATGAAGCAGCTTCCCACTAGCTTTCTGTTTTACATTTGGTAGTGTATATATGTCAATGCTACTCTCACTTTGTCCCAGCTCCCCCTTCCCCCATGTCCCCAGGTCCATTCTCTACATCTGCGTCTTTATTCCTGCCCTGCCACTACATTCATCAGTACCATTTTTTTAGATTCCACCTATATGTGTTAGCATACGATATTTGTTTTTCTCTTTCTGACTTACTTCACTCTGCATGACAGTCTCTAAGTCCATCCACCTCGCTACAAATAACTCAATTTCATTCATTTTTATGGCTGAGTAATATTCCATTGTATATATGTGCCGCATCTTCTTTATCCATTCATCTATCGTTGGACATGTAGGTTGTTTCCATGTCCTGACTACTGTAAATAGTTCTGCAATGAACATTGTGGTACATGTCTCTTTTTGAATTATGGTTGTCTCAGGGTATATGCCCAGCAGTGGGATTGCTGTATCACATGGTAGTTCTATTTTTAGTTTTTTAAGGAACTTCCATACTGTTCTGCATAGTGGCTGTATCAATTTACATTCCCACCAACAGTGCAGGAGGGTTCCCTTTTCTCCACACCCTCTCCAGCATTTATTGTTTAATTTTTGACCATGGCCATTCTGACCAGTGTGAGGTAATACTTCACTGCGGTTTTGATTTGCATTTCTCTGATGATTAGTGATGTTGAGCATCTTTTCATGTGTTTGTTGGTAATCTGGATGTCTTCTTTGGAGAAATGTCTATTTAGGTCTTCTGCCCATTTTTGGATTGGCTTGTTTGTATTTTTTGATATTGAGCTGCATGAGCTGCTTGTATGTTTTGGAGGTTAATCCTTTGTCAGTTGCTTCATTTGCAAATATTTTCTCCCATTCTGAGGACTGTCTTTTCTTCTTGTTTATGGTTTCCTTTGCTGTGCAAAAGCTTTTAAGTTTCATTAGGTCCCATTTGCTTATTTTTGTTTTACTTTGATTTCTCTAGGAGGTGGGTCAAAAAGGATCTTGCTGTGATTTATGTCAAAGAGTGTTCTGCCTATGTTTTCCTCTAAGAGTTTTATAGTGCCTGGCCTGATATTTATGTCTTTAATCCATTTGGAGTTTATTTTTGTATATGGTGTTAAGGAGTGTTTTAATTTCATTCTTTTACATGCAGCTGTCCAGTTTTCCCAGCACCACTTATTGAAGAGGCTGTCTTTTCTCCATTGTATATTCTTGCCTCCTTTGTCAAAGGTAAAGTTACCATATGTGTGTGGGTTTATCTCTGGGCTTTCTGTCCTGTTCCATTGATCTATATTTCTGTTTCTGTGCCAGTACCATGCTGTCTTGATTAGTGTAGCTTTGTAGTGTACTCTGAAGTCAGGGAGCCTGATTCCTCCAGCTCTGTTTTTCTTTCTCAAGATTGCTTTGGCTATTCGGGGTCTTTTGTGTTTCCATACAAATTGTAAAATTTTTTGTTCTAGTTCTGTGAAAAATGCCATTGGTAATTTGATAGGGATTGCATTGAATCTGTAGATTGCTTTGGGTAGTATAGTCATTTTCACAATATTGATTCTTGCAATCCAAGAACATGGTATATCTCTCCGTCTGTTTGTATCGTCGTTGATTTCTTTCATCAGTGTCTTATAGTTTTCTGCATACAGGTCTTTTGCTCCTTAGGTAGGTTTATTCCTAGGTATTTTATTCTTTTTGTTGCAGTAATAAATGGGAGTGTTTCCTTAGTTTCTGTTTCTGATTTTTCATTGTTAGTGTATAGGAATGCCAGAGATTTATGTGCATTAACTTTGTATCCTGCTACTTTACCAAATTCATTGATTAGCTCTAGTAGTTTTCTGGTGGTATCTTTAGGATTCTGTATGTATAGTATCATGTCATCTGCAGACAGTGACAGTTTTACTTCTTTTCCAATTTGGATTCCTTTTATTTCTTTTTCTTCTCTGATTGCCATGGCTAAAACTTCCAAAAGTGTGTTGAATAGTAGTGGTGACAGTGGGCACCCTGTCTTGTTCCTGATCTTAGGGGAAATGCTTTCAGTTTTTCACCATTGAGAATGATGTTGGCTGTGGGTTTGTCATATATGGCTTTTCTTATGTTGACGTAGTTTCCCTCTATGCCCACTTTCTGGAGAGTTTTTGTGATATATGGGTGTTGAATTTTGTTGAAAGCTTTTTCTGCATCTATTGAGATAATCATATGTTTTTTATCCTTCAATTTGTTAATATGGTGTATCACATTGATTGATTTGCATATATTGAAGAATCCTTGCATTCCTGGGATAAACCCCACTTGATCATGGTGTATGATCCTTTTAATGTGCTGTCAGATTCTTTTTGCTAGTATTTTTTTGAGGATTTTTGCATCTATGTTCATCAGTGATATTGGCCTGTAGTTTTCTTTTTTTGTGACATTTGTCTGGTTTTGGTATTAGGGTGATGGTAGCCTCGTGGAATGGGTTTGGGAGTCTTCCTCCCTCTGCTTTATTTTGGAAGAGTTTGAGAAGGATGGGTGTTAGCTCTTCTCTAAATGTTTGATAGAATTCACTTGTGAAGCCATCTGGCCCTGGGTTTTTTGTTTGTTGGAAGATTTTTTTTTTTTTGCAGTATGTGGGCCTCTCACTGTTGTGGCCTCTCCCATTGCGGAGCACAGGCTCCGGACGCGCAGGCTCAGCGGCCATGGCTCACGGGCCCAGCCACTCCACGGCATGTGGGATCTTCCCAGACCGGGGCACGAACCTGTGTCCCCTGCATTGGCAGGCGGACTCTCAACCACTTTGCCACCAGGGAAGTTCTGTTGGAAGATTTTTAATCACAGTTTCAACTTCAGTGCTTGTGATTGTTCTGTTCATATTTTCTATTTCTTCCTGGTTCAGTCTTGGAAGGTTGTACTTTTCTAAGAATTTGTCCATTTCTTCCAGGTTGTCCATTCTATTGGCGTAGAGTTGCTTGTAGTAGTCTCTCAGGGTCCTTTGTATTTCTGTGGTGTCAGTTGTTACTTCTCTTTTTTCATTTCTAACTTTTCCCTGATGAGTCTGGCTAATGGTTTATCAATTTTGTTTATCTTTTCAAAGAACCAGCTTTTAGTTTTACTGATATTGCTATTGTTTCCTTTATTTCTTTTTCATTTATTTCTGATCTGATCTTTATGATTTCTTTCCTTCTGCTAACTTTGGGGTTTTTTGTTGTTCTTCTTCTTCTTTCTCTAATTGCTTTAGGTGTGAGGTTAGGTTGTTTATTTGAGATGTTTCTTGTTTCTTGAGGTAGGATTGTATTGCTATAAACTACCCTCTTAGAACTTCTTTTGCTGCATCTCATAGGTTTTGGTTCGTTTTGTTTTCACTGCCATTTGTTTTGATATTTTTTGATTTGCTCTTGATTTCTTCAGTGATCTCTTGGTTATTTAGTAGCGTATTGTTTAGCCTCCATGTGTTTATATTTTTTACAGTTTTTTTCCTGTAATTGATATCTAGTTTCATAATGCTGTTGCCAGAAAAGATGCTTGATAAAATTTCAATTTTCTTAAATTTACCAAGGCTTGATTTGTGACCCAAGATGTGATCTCTCCTGGAGAATGGTCTGTGTGCACTTGAGAAGAAACTGTATTCTGTTGTTTTTGGATGGAATGTCCTATAAATATCAATTAAGTCCATCTTGTCTAATGTATCATTTAAAGCTTGTGTTTCCTTATTTCTTTTCATTTTGGATGATCTATCCATCGGCGTAAGTGGGGTGTTAAAGTCCCCTACTATTATTTTGTTACTGTCAATTTCCCCTTTTATGGCTTACCTAACTAATTTTAGGGGGTGCTAATGTAAGTGATATTGTGTTTTTAATTTCAAATTCCACTTCTCTGTTGCTAGTATATAAGAAAGTGTTTGACCTCTCTTTTTCGGAAGCGTTTCTCTTAGAATGCCTGTAATTATAAACTCCTTCTCCGCCCCTTTGGCATGTATAACTTTTAAAAGCCTCTTTCCAGTTTCACACTGCAGGGATGTATTTGTCAAGGGCCTGGGAGCCATCCCTTTGAAAGGTAACTAATGAGGAAGATAGTGTAGGCGTCTCACTTAAGTGGATACCTTGCTCCAAGGTGTAAAAATACCTCCTGTCATGAAGATGTGGAGAGTTTACTTTTCCTTTGTGGGTAAAGCCAATTAGTAAACACAGATGGTCTAAGGTCTCTGCTACCTTACCCCAGCTCTTAAAAGCCCTGTCCCTTCTGTTTCGCTCAAGTCGAGATCAGACTTATTTGTGGCCTTTGTCCCCTATCTCAGTATCCTTGCCTGCTTATCTTTGTCCAGTGCAATTGTTTGCCTTGAAAGAGATCATACTGTTTGGGGTGAAGGAATCAGGAAAATCTTTCCTGAGAAGGTGACGTATGATCAGAGACATGGATAATATGAAGGACTGACTGTTATAAAATATCAGGAGACATATTCTGGATGGAGGGGGAAGCAAATATTCTCTGGGGCAGAAATGGACTTGGTATGTTTTAGGAGCAGGATGAATTCAGTGTAGCTAAAACAGACAGAGAGAAGAATAGCAAGTGAGATGCAAAAGATTCATCTTGGTTGTAGAGGCACTCGTGGGCCATTTAAAACATTTAACACCTTGCCTTTATGAGATGAGAAGTCATTTTCACTAAGGGAGTTGCATGCTCTGATCTGTTTGTAAAAGATTATTCTGGATTCTAAGTGGAGAACAGACTCAATGAAAGTCAAGAATGTAAGCATACAGACCATTTAGGAAGTGGTCCAGGCAAGTATCAGATAGTGGAGGCTTGTGCCAGAATATTAGCAGTGGATGTGGAGACGTGGAGTTAGATTCGGCTATAGTTTAAAGGTAAATGTAAGAAGACTTGATAAAAGGCAATGTTGGATGAGAAGATGAAAAAAGAACCTAAAATAATGCTTAGTCTTCTAACTCAGGAAGTGGATAAATCATGGGACCCGAGATTTGGGACACAAAGCAGCCTTTTCTGGAGGGAGTAGGGGATCAAGAGGATTGTTGTGAACATAATGGATCTGAGATGCCTGCTCGATATTCACATGGGATGTCTAGTAGAAAGTCTCATCTATGTATCTGTGATCAATTAGCACTCATGACTGGTACGTGAACTTGGCGTTATTGACTCCATGGCTTCCCAACAGTCAGAGGAGGGGCAGGGAGAAAAAGGAGGAGCAGTGAGGTGTGGTTCAAAGAGTTATAGGTAACAAGGGAGATAAATCATGCAAAGAGATTATCTAGATAAAATTATAGGAGTATGTGGTTAATATAGTCACTTTTTTATATGGGTCAGAAGCAGTCAACTCTGACTTCTTTTCTAGAACTCAAATATTTTAAGAGAAAGTAGAAATTTAAAACGTGTTTAAAAAAATTTTTTTAACTGGAAAGAAAAATAAATGAACTACTATTAAAAGTCTAACAGTCTGTAGTATTATTTTCACAAAATTAGATGTTGGTGTATTAAAAATTATATAGTAAATAGGGCTTCCCTGGTGGCGCAGTGGTTGAGAGTCTGCCTGCCGATGCAAGGGACATGGGTTCGTGCCCCGGTCCGGGAAGATCCCACATGCCGCGGAACGGCTGGGCCCGTGAGCCATGGCCACTGAGCCTGTGCGTCTGGAGCCTGTGGTCCGCAACGGGAGAGGCCACAGCAGTGAGAGGCCCGCGTACAGCAAAAAAAAAAAAAAAAAATTATGTAGTAAATATTGTATGATAGAATTCACATCTTCTCTAAGCCAAATGTTTATTTTCTTAATCAAGTTTGAGCTTTTATTCCTTAAATGTCCTCATAAACAGAATTGCAGATTTGGGCAATAATAGCTTCTTGAGTCAGTCCACTTAAATTATTTTTAGTATGTAAAGAAAAAGGCTAAATCTTTTCCAGTCAGTCAGAAACAGGGTATTTTCTTAATAGATGTCATGTCTCCAGTTATTTAACCAGCTTGAAATCTGTACCTTCACAATTACATACTCCTATCAAACAAGACAGATAATTTTGGATTGATCATGTTAAGATATATACCTGAGACAATAGTTTGTTCTCTCTTTAGCATGTTAATAAACACTACTAATATGTTTGACTATAATGATTTAAAATATTCATTCAAAAAATCTTTATTTTTGAAAACTATTCACCTAAAATCTAATCTCCAAGTATGGTGCATTTTGACTATCTTGATTAGCAGTCTTCCTAAGTGTATTATTCCCCACCAGCTTCCATTAGGAGAAATAAAGTATGAGAAGTTAAAGATTTCTATGACATTTTAAACACTGTTTATACTAATTAAACTGCTGCAGTAAATCTGCTAGCAGAGTGGATCTTAAAAGTACTCATCACAAGAAAAGCATTTTGTAACCGGTGACAGGTGTTAATTAGACATTTCAGTGATCAATTTGCAATACATACAAATACTGAATCATCATTGTACACCTGAAACTAATATAATGTTCTATGTCAGTTAGACCTCTATAAAAAAATCCCTCAGAAACAATGGGTACTTGCTGCATAGTGTACAATGCACTCCCCCGCGTCAGCGTCCTGCCCTGGCACACTTACTTGACAGAAATCCCAAGCTTTACAGTGTCAGCGCACTGCCAATATCTTGTCAGGAAAGCCGCAAATACATGTGACAGTTGATAGTGATTATTAACCTGGCATGGAGCCAGTAATTAAGCAATGCAGTCTGAGTGGAGGGCGTGCACTGCAAGCTTGCCTCCTCCTGCTTGGTGATCCTTCTGATTCTAGTTCCTTAATCTGGCATTATTTAAGCTCATTATTATTTCCTGTCAGAGCTTAAGATCAAAATCATCACATAGGACACCTCTTTTTGTTCTATATACCTACTTTATTCCCAAGCAGATTTGTTGTATTCTTCAGCTCTAATAAAATAAAAAGTAAAACAAAACAAAAAGCACACTTATTCAGGTCTCAACTACCTTTATTACAGTGGTTTGACTAATTCCCTTAAATGGATTGGAAATGTAAAGAAAATATGTTCTTCGCTTTTGAGGTCTTCCATGAATTTTAGAGGCTTCCTATTTTCACAGTCAGTGTATATATTTTCTCTTGGCTACTCTGAGATATTTATACAAGGAGAAGGGCAGGAGGAACTGAAGGGAGATTCATTAAATGCCTTTTAAGTGCAGTGTGTTCTCCCTACTGCTTTATTCTCATTGGCCTTTTTAATCCTCACAGCAGTCCTACTTTTACTGTCATTTTAATTTAAAAAAAAAAAAACAAAAAAAACCTGAGGCTCAAAGCATTTATGTTGCTCTGTCAAAATTACAAAGTTTTCCATTTTACAATTCTGTCTCTCAAAGGACTTTTTAAAAAGTTTTCTTTCTCTAGTGGACAGTGAGTGATAAAGCCAGGATTTGCTGGATGAAGAGAAACTGGACACAAATTACTTCACTATGAAGAGTTGATATCAGCTCATCAAAAAGGAAAACTGCCTAAAAGTACAGTAAATGAGTCTTTCTAAATGATCATGATTTATTAACTAATAAATATTGTACTCCTGATTTGTATAACTTACCTATTCTGAAAAGCTATAAAAATTATCACTCATCGACCCAAAAAATATTGACGGAGTGTCTTCTACAGGCCCGACCTGACCTAGGCACTGGGGAAATTGTGAGGTCCCTCCCAGGTGGAGTTGCCACATTCAACACATAAATATACAGGATGCCCAGTTAAATCTGAATTCCAGGTAAAGAACATATAATATTTTAGCGTAAGTATGTCTCTTGAAATATTTGGAATATTCTTATACTAAAAAGAAATTATGCATGCTTTATCTGAAGCTCAGATTTAACTGGGCATCTTACATTTTATCTGGCAACCCTATCCAAGGACCTAAGGTGCAATTAGGAAAAATAGGAAATAATGGAATAAATGAAAAATCCAAAAGATGAGTAAGAGTTCAGTGTACAAAGGAGGAAGGGAGGGGCTTTCAGGAGGCGATAGGAACAGTGGTACTGCGGCAGGAGGCCCAGAGGCTAGAAGGCACCGAGAGAGTCAGGCAGGTGTGGAGAGAGTGAGAGGGCAGGTTTGAAGAAGGACCTGCTAAGCGGAGCTGGACTCTGACTGTGAAGGTCAGTGGCAGGCCTGTGGTAGGCAGCCTCTAGAGGGAGCCCGGCGATTCTGGGGGCCTGGTGTTCAAGCCCTTGAGTTATTTCGATTGCTTATAAGGAATGGAATATGCAAAAGTGACAGCGCGTCACTTCTGAGGTTAGGTTCGAAACACTGTGACTTCTCTCTCACTGGGTCTTTCTCCCCCTCCTCTCCTCTTCCCTCTGTTCTCTCCTCTCTTCCCCTTTCCTCTTTGCCTAGGAGAGCCCGCCAGTCTGACACCTGAGTTCATTTAGCCCTTGTTACCTACATACCAGCTCTCTTCTCAGGGAGCTCTGCTCCTGGCTGCTGGGCCCACCACTGAGGTGAGGACATTCCCAGAGCACATCTAATTTGTTTGGAGACACATCACAGTCTTACAACTTACTTCCTATAGATTTGACCTCCCAGTTAGAGGACTGCTTGAACTAATAAAATTAGCTTGCATATGCCACCTAAGAGTGTGAAGTAGGCTCTGAGAAGATGCAAACATAATCTATTAGAGAATTTGTATTTTACCACAAATGATCCATAGAAGTGTTTCTCAACCGTTTTTTTCTTACTACCACTCCTCTTCGTAGTCTTCTAAGATACACTTTTTTCTCTAATGGCCTTACCTCGTGAGATTTGGTACCACAATATACTGTACATCTGTTTAGGTAGTGTGCTTTGGGGTCCACACACTATTGTCATATCTAAGTTTTTCACTCACACAAGAACTGATTTTTATCCCACTGGAAACATCACTACCACTGAGACTGTATAATATACAGAATGGTAACTCAATCAAAACAAACAGATGAAAAGCAGGAGTCTTTCAGTAAATTACACACTCCTTATGACAGAAAAGCTTCCATTGTATTATACATGTACTTTAAAAATCATTTTGGTGATGTCAAAAGTGAAGTTATAGTTCTGTCAATACTGCTTTAAACTTTCTGATTGTTTTTCCATGATAGGAAGCCATGGCTGTGGCCAGGGGAATATCATGATGTGATCGGTGGCTTTGGTCTGCCCAGTAGAACCATTTGCTGGGTAAGAAGAGTGAGATTATATTATATGTTTTATGTCAGTTAGGCCCTTAGTTGCAGTGAAGGGAAGGGTCAGTCTCACCCGAACTATAAGATTGCTGTAAAGATAGAGGATGAAATGGGCTTTAGAAGCCAAACAACAGTGCCTGATGCAGCAATGTATTCATTATTAATATTTAGGCACGGCAATGGTATATTTACTGTTTCTTTTCACCATTGCCCTGTAGATGCTGCTGAGAAATGAGTGTCTCCTTTGGGTCATACTCTCCTTCCAGAGTCTTTGAGTTTGTTGATCAATGGATTAACCAAGGACATGATACCACAGACCTTCTGCCCTGGGTCATATCCTCACAAAGCCCTCTTGCTGCCTGAGGCCTGAGTCAGCCACCAGCTCAGCTGGTGTCATAGGCAAGCTCTATGGGGAGTAGAAAATCACAATCAAAAATTAACAATGAAAAATTAAAACCTTCTGCCTAGAAGGTGATTTCATACCAGAAAATTGAATCCTTAAATCTGCTAGAAAACTCAAGTTCAGAACAAGCGTATGTACATTTAAAGCAAACTGCCTATTTGGAGAGACTCTAGATTATTACCAGGTCACCTCCTTTAAGATAGACACTGCCTATTTTGTATACATTTATTCATTCAACAAATATTTATTGTGTGACTTCTGATTACTAAGAACGCTGTTGAGCACAAAGGATACAAAAAAGGGAATAAACATTGGTCTCTATCAGCTTGCTGACTAAAGGAAGTACAGAGAAGCAAACGTCATTTGTGGAACTGTTACACAGAGGAGCAGCTCAGTATCAAGGAGTAGCATCTGTGCCCGGATATCAGGCAAGACGTAACATGGGACGTAACAGTAAAGCTAAGAAATGAAGCCTAACAAAAGTAAACAAGTGGGGCTACATCAAACTAAAAAGCTTCTGCGCAGTAAAAGAAACAGTCAACAAAATGTAAAGACAGGGGCTTCTCTGGTGGCGCAGTGGTTGAGTGTCCGCCTGCCAATGCAGGGGACACGGATTCGTGCCCCGGTCCGGGAAGATCCCACATGCCGCAGAACGGCTGGGCCCTTGAGCCATGGCCACTGAGCCTGCGCGTCCGGAGCCTGTGCTCCGCAACGGGAGAGGCCACAATGGTAAGAGGCCCGTGTACCACAAAAAAAAAAAAAAAATGAAAGACAGCCTACAGAATGGAAAAAATATTTGAGAACCACGTATCAGATAAAAGGTCAATATCCAAATATACAAGGAACTCACACAACTCAATAGCAAAATAACAAATAACCCAGTTTAAAAATGGGCAAAGGTCCTGAATAAACATTTTTTCAACGAAGACATACAGATGGCCAACAGTTATATGAAAAGGTGCTCATCACTAATCATCAGGAAATGCAAATCAGGGAATTCCCTGGCGGTCCAGGGTTTAGGACTCACACTTTCACTGCCAAGGGCATGGGTTCAATCCCTGGTCGGAACTAAGATCCCCCAAGCAACACGGAGGGGTCAAAAAAAAAAAAAAAGGAAATGCAAATCAAAACCACAAAGGGATATCACTTCACACCTGCTAGGATGGCTATCAACAAAAAGACAAGAGATAAATGCTGGCAAAGATGTGGAGAAAGGGAACCCTGTGTACTATTGGTGAGAATGTAAACTGGTGCAGCCACTATGGAAAACAGCAGGGAGGCGCCTCAAAACAAACAAACAAACAAACACTGCCATATGACCCAGCAATCCCAATTCTGGGTATGTATCCAAAAAGGACAAAATCAGGACTTCAAAGAGATATCTACTCCTGTGTTCACTGCAGCGTTATTCTCAGTAACTGAAGTATGGAAACAACTTAAGTGTCCATTCGTGGATGGACGGATAAAGAAAATGTGGGATTCATCCTTAAAAAAGAAGGAAATCCTTCAATTTGCAACAACATGAATGAATTTGGCGAGCATTTTTAAAGTAAAATATGCCAGATAGAATACTGCAAGGTGTAACTTTATGTGGAATCTGTAAAAAACAAAAAATGTTGAACTTACAGGAACAGAGAGTAGAGCTTTGGTTGCAAGGGCCTGGGGGTAGTGGAAATGTGGAGAGGATGGTAAAAGGGTACAAACTTTCAGTTATAAGATGAATAAGGCCTGAGATCAAATGGTGACTTTAGTTGAAAATACTGTTTCGTATAACTGAAATTTGCTAAGAGAGTAGAACTTCACCTTTCTCAACAAAACAAAACAAAACACAAAAGTTAATATGTGAGGTAATGGATGTGTTAACTTGATCACGGGAATCTTTTCACAATGTGTGTGTGTGTGTGTGTATATATATATATAATCATCATGTTGTACACTTTAAATATATCACAACTTCATATGTCCGTTATATATCAATAAAGTAAAAGAAAAAAAGAAAGTCTGAGTCCACTGGAAAAAGTCATATATGTCCCAAAATATCTCCCATAGAGGTTAGAATCCTCAAATTATCCATTCCTTTAAAGATCTACTCATTTAAATATTGTATGGCATTGAAATACTATCTACTTATCTTTTAAGCTCTAAATTAATTTTCTCCCTGCTGTGTAGTCTTCCAACACTCCTAGATATAGGTGCACACGGTTCTTCATTCTCGCACTGTAACATATGAGGTCTTCTATGATAGCACTTTACTTTCATGTTCATTCGTTGAATTCGTTGAATTCACAAATACTTAGTGATGGTTACTTACTGCAGTAAACATTTTCATGCTGGGCCAGGAGACTAAGGGAGTGAATAAGACAAAAACTTGATTCCTGTTGTCATGGAACTTACATTTTTAAATGAAACATAGTTTTTCTCTGTTTTCCCTAAGAGCTTGTGAGTTCCATATGAGAAAAAGCCATGAATTATTCAATTTAGTATCTCATAATTTTACTGTAGTTGCGCTGGCCATAGAGAATAAATTTAAAATATTTTCAGTGATACACAATGAAAAATAGTTTTGTTTTTTGCATGTTTGCTTGTTTCTTTTAAAAGATAGGCACATTGTCGTCCACAACACAATGTACATTCTGTTACCGAGGAAGGCAATTTATGTCTAAAAAGTATTATTATTTATTTTTTAATATTATTAAATTGAGTACTCAGGGGTGTTAAGTAATTTTTCCAAGGCCACAGAGACCAGAAATTGCACTGCCAGTATTCAAACCCAAACCTATCAGACTCTAAAGCCCAAGTGATTTGACTTCCACCGCCCACCTCACCCTTGATTATGGGTTCTAACATTTTTATTTATTAAACAAGTTTTTTTGAAATATACAGAAAAGTACACAAAACAATAAATTTTAAAAAAGAAAGCAAAAAATGTAATGAGCATTTACATCATGAAATAGAATATGATTTGTGCCTCAGAAACCCCAACTCATAACCTCTCCCAGTAAGTAAGCCACACGTGAAAATAACCATTATCTTGAATTCTAACATATAGAATTTTTGCTTGTCTTTGGGATTTTTTTTAATAAATTGAATAATTCAGTATATGTGTGTCTTCATCCATTCAACATTGTGAGATTCAAATTTGATGTGAGTATAGCAACTGTTCATTCATTCTTAGTGCTGTATGGTATTTTGTTGTAATATATCCTTCTCTATTCTATGAACATTTGGTTGACGTTTTTATTATTATTATTGTTGTTATGAATAGCAGTGTTTGATAAACTATGGAAACAATTCTGATGGGTATTTACCTAGTAAGGGAAATTGCTGCATCAGAGTACAGGACAAAGCATTTTTTAAAGTGATATGAGCAAGAGTAAAACACTGTTGTTTGAGCTTTTCAATTGCTCTTCATTCACATTCCTTCGATCTTGATTGTCAGCCTTCTTCCTTTTGCTGCTGTAGTGGTTATCACATTAGTGGGATCATGTTGTGGTTTTGATTTGTATTTTTTAATGACTTAAAAGTCTGAACAGATCTTTATATATTTATTAACAATATGTATGTTCTATTTTGTAAAGTGGGTACTCAAGATTTTTGCCTATTTTTAAAACTTGGAATTTCTTTGCTGTTCTTATTCATTTGTAGAAGTTCTTTTTGTATTTCAGATACAGGTTCTTTGTCAGATATAAATATTGTAAATCTCCTCCTCCACTCTGTCGCTTCTTCTTCATAATTGTAATGGTATGTCTTTTAATGAACAGAAATTCTTAGTTTCAATGTAGCCCAATTGACCTATGTTTTCCTTTATTTTACATCAGTTTTTTAAAAAAAATCTTTGCCTGTTCCAAGGTTAAAAAATGTTTGCAATTTTATTTTCTTGAAAAAGTTAATATTTATTGGCCATAGTTGCTTATAATATCATCTTTTGAACTTCTTAAAATCCATAGAATCTTTGCTATTGTCTCTTTTTTATTCCTGCTACTTTTGTTTCTTTTTTCTTGATTAATCTTGCAATAATTTATAAATTTTAGTTCTTTCCCCAAAAAAGTATTTGGTTTGGCTGATTCTCTTCATTGTGTATTTATTATCTCTTTCATTGATTTCTGTTTTTATCATTATCTGGTTTTATCAGTATGCTTTTCTTTTACTTTCTCTGAGTTTGATGTTCTGTTCTTTTTCTAAGTTCTTGGGACAAATACATAAATCTTTGCTATTCAACTATTCCTTTTGTATGCATTGAACTCTGAATTTCAATACGTGTATTCCTCCATCGTTTTCATTAAAGAAATTTAGTCTTCTTTCTTACTGTTGCTCCTTTTAAGAATATACCCTTATTATCTGACTTCTTTTAAGATAATACTTTTGTTGTCAGATTTTGTTTCATTATGATATGAAAATCTAGGGTGGTTTCCTTTTTATGTACCCTATTGGTGTTCAAAGAGTTTCCTGAAGAAACAGAGAGATGTTTCTCATTGGTTTTAGAAAATTATTAACTGTTATCTTTTCAAATATTTATCTGCTTCATTTTTTCTCTCCTACTTTCCTGGGACTCCTGTTATACAACTGTTAGGCTTTTTCACCATTTCATATATTTTTCTGTACTTTCTATATTTTCATTCCTTTGACATTCCATTATTCAGACTGAATATTTTCTACCAGTCTTTCTAATGGTTTACTAATTTTCTCTTCAGTTGATTCCAATGTGCTGTTCAAATTATTTATCTGAATCATAATTTTTTCCATATATATATTTTTTAATTTCTAGACTTTCATCTTAACCTTTTCATAAATTTTAATTAGCTGAAAAAAGTTTCCAAAATCTTATATATTTTCTTGAAGATATATTTCGTAGTTATTGTGGTAATTGTAATAACCATCATTTGTTGCTCTGAATCCACTGTTGATTTTCTCTACGTCTGTCTCTTAAAATTCCTGGTAATGTATAATTGAATGCTGATGTATTTATTTCCTATGGCTACTATAAAAAAGTACCACAAAGCGGATGGCCAAAAATAATAAAAATTAATTTTCTCACAGTTCTGAGAGCCAGGAGTCTGAAATCAAGGTGTCTGCCGGGGTATGTCCTCTCTGAAGGCTCTAGGGAAGAATCATTCCTTGTGTCTTCCAGCTTCTGGTGGTGGCTACTGGTGATCCTTGGCATTCCTTGGCTTTTAGCTGCTTTACTCCAATCTCTGACTCCATCATCACATTGTTTTCTCCTATGTGTGTTTTTCGGTGTGTCCTTTTCTCTTCTTATAAGGACACTCGTCATTGGATATAGGTCCCAATTGAATCTAGTGTGATGTCATCGCAGCTTGATTACATCTGCAAAGACCGTATTTCCAAAGAAGGTCACGTTCACAGGTACCAGAGTTAGGACTTGATCATTTTAATTTGGGGGTACACAATTCAACCCACTGTAGCTGGATACTACTTATGGAATGTTTTTGAGAATTTGATAATGTTATTTTTCTCTAGAGTGAGTTTAGTCTATTATTTTTTGAGTAGAGCAGAAACTAAGCTCATTTAAGCTTGAGTACAGTTTTTGTAAGATTGTCCTGATTTATCCCACATCTATAGTTTAGAGAACAGAGATTCCCCACTGAGAGCTGGCATATTCTAGATTCTTTCCATTTTGGCAGATCCTATTTCCAACTTTTGTCTTCCTAGCACTATAAGACTGATAAAAAAACTTTGCTTTTTAGAGGCTTTGAACTTACCTTTTTTATTTCTTGGCCCTATGCAGCTTAAGAAATTGGCATATGCATCCAGCGGAAAACTGGAATGTCAGATTCATTTCTCTATATCTCCATTCTCTCTGGGATTGAACCCTCGAGTTTGGGGTTCCTTGTCCTTCCCAAACTCAAAAATTTGTCTCTACAACATTGTGAGTTTGCCAGAAACTCTGATGGCTTGTCTATTCTGATGACTGTAACGTTCTTGATGTGTCTTCAACACTTGACAGTGTTTATTGTTATTATCACAAAGCTAGATCTCTTCTTTCCCCACTACTGAGAGTGATGTGGGTTCAGCCTTAAACCTCACCTTGTCCTTGGTTTGAGAAAGAGTGTGTTACAAGGAGAGATTCCAGGAAATAGATATGTTTATTCATAACAAAGATTTTTAGACTGCTCCTCTTTCCTTTTTAATTCTGTTTTTGCTTGTGAAAGTTGTATCCGTCTTTATGGAAGGTCAGAAATGCTATCAATATACATTTCTTGCATAAATGATGAACTGAAAAATAAACAGGTATTCAAAATAGATTGTCTACCTTATGTGAACTCAATTATTTTCCATAATAATGAGGACGATAGTCAACAACAGTACTGCCTTTAGCAAACTTCATCTTGTTAGATTTTGTCTGTGATTTTGGTCCTAAATTCATTGGCTGAGTTCCCATAATATGTTCCTGTACACACCAAATGTCACCTGAGTGACTGTCTACTTGGATATAAGCAAGTAGACCATAAATGATGACATTTGGTCTGTACTCAGAGGAATGATTAATAACTTAGAATATTCAATAAGGAAGAAGAAAATAGAAAAATAGTAACTAATTGTTTTTAATTGTCTTTGGAAATACATTTGGGCACACAGTCAATGCCTGTTGAACTTCTGGTTTAATATTCTACCTGTGCCAGAAGTCCAGTTAGAGCAGTCTATAATGTTTTCAATTATTATCTTTTGCTTGTGAAATTTGCAATTATTTCCTGAAAATAAAGCATGTAGAAGAAAGCCAAGATAAAAAGTACAAAGCCCATACTTTAATTGTAGACCTAAAAAAGTTTGCAGTTCAGATTTCCAATTTTATTTCAATTTTTTCAGTTATTTGATGCCTAATACTTTAATATATTAATTAATTAGAGATATTGTTACTTTCTCCAAAACAATATGATTTCTAAAGTGTTGACTTAACCTCATTTACATTTCCATTGTATATAATGAATTTTTCTGGCTGGTACTTGGGGAGACCAGAAAAGCTCTGGAATATGAGTTGAGGGTAACTAGAGAGTGGGATGCCCTTGCAGTTACTGATAATGACACGGTGTAAGCTATGATTTGAGGTTGAAGATCATGGAAGGGGAGGAGGTTAGATGTTTGAGAGGTCCCAAGATATTGGAAGGATCATATATGAATTTTTTTACATCACCAAGAATTACCACAGGAGGAGTGCTGTATTAAGGTGGTAAATTTCAGCTATCTCAGTTCACTGAAATTCATTTTCAGTGGAAGATATGGGATTTATCATTATTTTATATTTAAGATTAATAGCATTGCATTTAGTATACTCTAAACCTTTAGATTTTTATATATAGACTTACATGTAACCAAAGGAAAGGAAAGAGATCATAATTAACACCATAGCCTGAAGGCATAATGTTTTACCAAATCACCAGCAGATTGTTTATCTCCACTTATTGGAGTTGTGTGAAACTCCACACAATTAGGTAAAAAATTAGGAGATTTAATATTTTAAAAAATCAGTCCAAATAATAATGATTGTAGTAGCTATTACTTGCAAAACTCTGTGTTACATGATTACAATGAACATATGAGGTAAATATTATTGTTATCATTTCATTATTGAGAAACTGAGGTACAAAAAGTTTAAATGGATGTGCAAGGTTAAAGAGTTAGTAAGTGAAAGAACAGGAGTTTTAACTTAGACAGACTGACTCCTGTGATCTTAATCTGACCCTATGACCAAGACAAAGTGCATATTAATAGACTTCATGCAGACTATTATTCTCACAGTGTGCTTTTCTATTTCAAATTTCTTTGGTTGTTCAATTTCATTACATCCTTCCAAATGGTATCTTTTGTTTTTCTGTCCTTAAATGAAATCATTTTATAGGATAATGTTATCAATTTTGAAGGTGATGAATTGCTGCATTACTTTTCAAAGAGCTGCTTCAGCAAGCTGTCAAGTATAACATTTCTTCAATAAGCACTGAGGTCACGAATCATCTTGTCTCAGCCCTAACAAGGACTCTTCCTTCGCTAGTGATGCAATTAGTTGTCAGGTGTCATCACACGTTGTTTCCTCATAATTAATTCAATACAAATATCGAGTTGCATGGAAGCTCATTTTAAACAGGATTCCAGGGGTCTTTTGAGCCTTATTCATTGAAGCATAGATGGTGAGCAAAACTGGTTGTGCAGCTGGTACTCCTCAACACATTTAAGTATCTTTCATGAAAAATACTCAGTCAGACAGAGGGAATATTATAAAAATCTGTTTAATTAAAACCAAATAAGAAAGGAGGTGGCAAGTTTATTAAGAAGTAGGCATAAAACATGTAACACCAAATATTGTTATAGACTTTGTATTTGCTCTTTCCTCTGCATGGATTTCTTCCTGGGATTTTTTTCATAGCTGCCTCCTTCTCATCATTCAGGTGTAACATTTAGTTCTCATTCTTAGGGAGGTTTTCTTATCACCTTACCTAAAACAGCATTCCTTTCTCTTGTTATTCTCTATCACAAGACTCTATTTATTTCATTCATTAGGTACTGTTAGGGATGGAATATTTGTGTCCCCCTAAAATTTATGTGTTGAAATCCTAACCCCCAATACAATCACTTTGTGATCATATTAGGAGGATCTAATCACTTTGGAAGGTGATTAGATCATGAGGACAGGGCCCTCATAGACGGGATTAGTGTCCTTAGAAGAAGAGACACCAGGGAGCTCTCTCGTTCTTTCTACTGTGGACCAGGGAGAGGGAACAGGCCCTCATCAGACACTGAATTTGCCAGCTCCTTGAACATGGACTCCACAACCTCCAAAACTGTGAGAAATAAATGTTAAGATGTAGGATTTCAGGGCACCTCAATTTTCCTTCTGCAATACCTCATCTTAAATACTGTTTGAACTGATAAAAGTCACTAGTCATAATTTGTCACTAATGTCCTGGTTTTCATGCTATATTGTGATTTTTATGTCATCTGTGTCCATATCAGTATTTCATGACACATTAGCAAGAAATTTAAATATTTTTCCAACATGTTTATATGATTCATCCCACTTCATTAATTGGATTATCAAACAATTCAAAAGCCTATGAATTATTTGTATTCAAAATTTATTGCTTCCTTTGTATGAGTTACTGTTATTGGTGTAATCTGAAATCAATTTTCATTACAATTAGCACCTCAGTGTCAGAATTATTTAAATTTATTATTACTTTTGTTTTGCATTTCATTAATTTTAGTCTACATTTTCTCTCAGGTCTTTACTAAATAAATGTAATATTCACATGTGCCTTCAATTCAGGAGTTTGCAGTTTCTTTCTTATTTTAATGATACTTTCCCAACAACATTTTTTCAAATCGTAGGTCTCCCAGCCTGTTTTCCTTCCCATATTCCTTCGGTCCATTCCAGTGATATCCCAAATAGGAAAAGTGTTGTGGAGGAATGTCGTAATGGAAGGAGACACCAATCTTAAATAATTTTAGTTAAAGTATATAATTTTTGAAATTAAAAAAATAAATGTATATAACCACATGCATACATCGATAAGTATCCTGAGATAGTGGAAGTAAGGGGCCCTGCAACTTAAGCTTCCTTATTTCCATGGTACGTCCATCTCTGTTCAAAAGTATTAAAGAGAAAAACCACAGGCCCAAAATGGTGTCACTTGCACTAAAGCCAATGATACCAAAACTAGATTTAATACTTAACCTAATTGTAGTTCCAGCCTTCACCAGAAATGCAATCTTCATTAACCAGTCTGGAATTTTCCGGTCAGCACCAATGAGGTAATCTGCCAGAGTGACCCTCTCCTTCCCCACCCAGGGAGAAGAGAAATCTACACAATTAAATGCTTGCAATTCCTTCCCCCCATTTCCCCCATGTCTTGGCCTAAAAATAACCCTTTCTTTTCTTTTTGTTAATAGCTCCCTTGCCCCACCCTTCTTCCTATAAAAACCTTCCATTTTGTACAACCCCTCAGAGCACCCTGCTAGTTACCAGATTGGACTGCTGCCCGATTCATGAATTGCCTAATGAAACCAATTAGATCTTCAAATTTACTCGGTTGAAATTTGTTTTTTTAACAAAAGTAAAACTAAGAATATCATCTTCTTTAGTGTGTTTGATAGATAGATGTATGCTTTCAATGCTAAACTCCAAGGAAGATAAGAAACACACTTTATTATTATTTTTTTAATCTGTATTTTATAAACAAATTGGAGAGAAACTGTAAGCAGATAGGTTAGGGGGTCCTGGGAGAAAGAGAACCAGGCATGGCTTTCTTGACATAAGAGAACCCGTTTTGCACTAAGCGATTTTGTTCCTGAGCCTGGCCACAATGCTTGCCCTTGAACAGGCCTTGGTAATTAATGATCTTAAGGTAACAAAGGAATGCAGGAACAGAGGAAAGGCAGTGAAGCAATAGTGCAGTGATACAGTCCTAGTTGCTCCTCAAGGGAAATACATAATGTTAATATACCTTTGAGTTCTGTAGGAACTAAGGCCTCCACCCAGTTGGAGGATGGAATGATGATGTTGACCATCCTGACTTCAGTCAACTAAAGCTTGAACTCTGTCGACCTTTGCCCCAATTCTATGATGAATTCTCCTCTGCTCAAGCCCCTTTATGAATATGTATGTACCCTTAGCTTAAAACTTCCCCAGTTTTGCTGTTCAGGGAAACGTTGCTTTGGGAAAGATCCCCAGTGTTCTTACTGAAGTCGAATTGGGCTTCTGTACCCTGACACCAAATTAAATCTTGCAAACAGAGTTTTGGGTGAAGTAGGAAAGAATAGCTTTATTGCTTTGATGGGCAAAGGGGGCCACAGCGGGCTAGTGCCCTCAAAACTGTGTGTCCTGACCTGGAGGGGGTAGTGAGGCATCTTAGAGTGTTCAAGGAGCAGGGCGTGGTCAGCTCATGGACATTGTTCTGATTGGTTGGTGGTGAGGTAATAGGGAGTCAGCATCATCAACCTTCTGGTTTCAACCAGTCTGGGGTCTACGTGCTGGTGGGCAGCAGTCAGTTAACTTCTCCCACGTGGTTGGGGTTTCAGTATCTGCAAAATAGCTCAAAGGTATTGTTGTGTGCATCCCATGAGGGGGAACCTGGACCCTGCCGCAAGGCTGCCCTGTTGTTTCTTTTGACTGTTCCTCCCTGGTCTCCACATCCCCTCCCCTCCCTAATTAGCAACTGTTTGAACCTGCCCATTGGAACTCAGGGAGGGTCATGGAGGCTGAATGAAGCCTATTTCCTGTAATCAAGAAATGGGGGACACAGGAAGGCTTTTGTGCCCAGGAGCCCCACAGGGTCCTGCTCGGTTCCATCACTTGCTGCAAGTAATAAATCTTTCCTCCTCCCACACTTTGGCTTGGTTATGTCTATTGGCTCAACAACCACCAAGAGGTGAACCCAGTTTTCAGGTAACAAAACTATGTAGCTCTTTGAAAGAAATTCTGTTTTCTTAAAATTTGCATTGAAAAGTTGATATATTTTTTAAAAAATGGATACAGCTTTAGGAACAATAAGACCAAGTTTAAGAAAAGCTGAGAAAATTTTAGACTATAATCCCTTGATAAAGTTTGCTTAATTTATTACTGATTCTAACTGCCTACCATGGAGATGGAATTCAATAAATATTGGTGACTGAGCACATTAATGAGTAAATGAACTACAACATTTGAAATAATTAAGAATCTAACAACCTAATATTTAATGAGCAGGATGAGCAGACAACATGAATAGAAGGAAAAATATTCTCCTGATTGAGAAAAAATGTAATGGAGGAATATAATGTATTCACAGTAATATTAATTTTCATTTAAAATTTTCTTTCACTTAAGGGAGGAATAATGATGCATAAAGTTGTGCTGTTCTAAGAAAAGAGATTCAATGCTGGGGCTAATTAGTGAACAGTACAACTAGTGAGCCATCAAAAGACTAATCAGTGGCCAAAGCAGAGATGAAAGTTACCAGTGTCACTGGTAAATTGAGGACTCTCGGTAGGAAGCAGCTCTACATTTTCCCAATTACTATGCTTCCCTTCTACTGAGCTATGTGAACCCATACTCCTTAGTGGTACCTTTGCCAAACTATTTAACTTTTTAGCCGCATCTGTTATTATAGTCCTATTTTTTTGTGTTTGAGGCACAGTCATGTTCATTTTAAACTGGGAGCCACAGAGCTAAGTCAAAGGGCTTCTCTCCAAAGTGCCAGCTTCCGGACTCAAGAGTGTGTGTTGGTGCGTGTGCGCGTGTGGGCCCCTGTGGTGGGAAGGGAGTGGAGAGTTGAGTCTGGATCTCTGATCCCTCTCCTCCCTCTTCTAAGCTCCAGCTCCACTGGCATTGAAAGGAAAGGCAGGAGAGAAAAGGAAAAAAAAGGCAAGTATCTTATCTGTAGGCATGAATGCAGCCTCATTCTGTTGGTTCTCACTGCTTCTCTGGTTAACATAATAGCAGGAGGGAAGGTGGATTATAATTATTATGTATGTATTTCTTTGCTGAAAGTTCCCGCTCACAGTGGGAGCGTGATTCTGTTAGTAGCAGGATTGATTTGCTGTTCTGAGTGTCCATTTGAGATTTGCAGTCTCAACTTTCAAGCCTATCATCTGCATGGTTGAGTGTTTACCTCCAATTGAGAGTTCAGCTGTTCAGTTGCAGGGCAAGTGTTGTCTGTAATCAGGGCTGGAGTTTTCCCAGGAGTAAACAAGAAGAAGGGACAGTAGGAAGAAAATGCAAAGCATCGATGAGGATGCCTGACTGTGGAATCTAAGTTGGGGGAGGAAAAGAGGTGTAAAGGTGTTAGGGTCAACAGAGGAAAGTTCTGTTGATGCTGAGAAATTATCAGAATTTGAATACTAAGCATGAAAATTTTGAAGTTTCTATTTTGTGAGTAGTAAGTAAGGTTGAGAATGCTGCTGGGGCCCCAGCATCACCTGGGAGCTTTTTATAAATGTAGAATCTCAGATGAATCAGGATCTTTATTTTAGCAAGTTCTGTAGTTGATTCAAATACACGTTAAGGCTGAGAAATACTGGTCTAGAATAGTGGGTCTCAACTCTGGTTGCATAATAAAATTACTGGGGGAGTTCTTAAACTATTCCTGATTCCAAGTGAGAAAGCCTTGGGGTGAGGCCCAGGCATTTATATTTTTTAAAACCAGAATTTGACCCTGACAGTGGTTGGTAAGTAAGGAGTCATCAGGAGACAGAAAGGTTCCAGGCTCATCTACCTGGATTTTCAAGTTACCAGGTTTCCACATTCTAGTCAACTCCAGCCAGTTGTGGCCATGTGGAGATACAGATTGTGAGATCAATTTTTCAAAAGAGGTAAGAAATTTGGTTTTCATAAGAAATATCTATATTTTAAAATCATGGTTAAAATTAAAAAGAAAAAAATAAACTTGGTAGGAATTTCAGAAACAATCGGTTAGATTTTTGACTTGGAAAGAATGGTAGTTTTAAGCCTTCTGCGGTGTCAGCGTACCACAGCTGTCTCTCTTTTCCAACTGTTGCATCACATTAAGTAAGTTTATAGTGACTTAGAGTAGCAGTGAGTAAAACTGCTGAGGATTTTACAGGAATCAGGATAGTCACGTAGTCACGTTGGCTTTATCATCTTCTTCACTCTGGAAACACAATGATCAGTAGCCATCAGGGAAAAATGTGGCAGAAAAAGAGAAATCCAGAGAAAAACTCATGCTTCTGTCTTCATTATATAGAAAGCTTTTCTCTGTGGCACAGAAATACTTAAGTCTTTGCGTTGTCTCCTCACCCAGAGTATATGAAAAACCACAGACTTTTTTAGCTGTTTTTGTTTTATTCTTTCCATTCTGCCTTTCCTGGATAAAGTCTCCCTTTCTGCTTGACACATTATTTTTTCTTTAGATAAATTAGTAAAACCAATTAAGTTCATATCAAGTACTAGAAACATGGTAACCTTTTTCTTTTATAAAGTGATTTGAATATCTGTTGTAATCCATTATGTGCAAACATTCTCTTTATTAAAATTGTTTCTGTTATCCGTATGCCATGGAGAACCCATAATCTGCCTTATGACCCCTAACTTAAAACTTCTGTTACCCATACACAGAGCAGGGGGGAAAGCTAACTCCTTTTATTTTGCAATAGACCTTGAAGCCTAGAGACCAAAATCATTAGCAACTAAAACCTTGGATCCTCTTTCCTTGAAAGCAGAGAGGTCTCTGTCTTTGAAACTTATGTATGAGCAAAGGGAAACAATTCCATTAATTTTGGGGAGACAGGTACCACAGACCCATTGAGAAGGCTGAATTCTTTCAATGACAGAAATAAAAGAACAAAGGAAAAGAGTAGTCTCTATAGAACCTGAGATTAAATATTCTTATATAATTAACCATTATATATATAAATAGTATATATGTATGTATATCATTTTATATATAAATTTGTATTTATATATTTGTTTATGTATATGTATATATATGTTTATGCGCTCCAGGTACATAAAATTGAATTATATACATGATATTAGAGACCAGAGTTAAGTAAAATATGATTATGCACTCGTGTTTAACAGACCAGTGGCAACATAAATGTAAACAGAGGAAAGTCCAAATTCCAAAAGAGAATGATCAGTATTATCAAATGCCACAAAGATGTCCAATAAAATGAGGACTTTAAATTATCTAAGAAGTTCCAAATCAGAAGGTCAAAAGGATTCTCCTGTCGTGGTGGCAACTAGAGCCACTGTGCAGTAGAGAGATGAATGGTGAGGTGAGATTCTGGAGACAGGAATTATAAAGGAGGAAAAAGAATAGAGCTGACAATGAGGTGGGAAGAGAGTGAATGCTTGAGGGAGTGGTCATTTTCTTAAGTTTAGTTATTGAACCAATAGGGAAAGATGTTAGAGACAACAGTGGTTGGTAGGAAGTGGACTGGATCCAGACAATGAATGAGGGGATGGGGTCACGCTTCCTCTGACAAAAGGAAAAAGGGAAAGCTGAGTTGGGGTGTAGGTAAATTATCTGGACACAGAGAAGCGCTTCAGCCGAGAGGCTTTCACTACCTCTGTCGAGAAGACACTTCACTTCTTTTGCTACCAGCCTGGTGGAAACCACCCTCACCTCTCACCTGGACTATTGCAGTTGTCTCATAACCATTCTACCTGCTTTTAACCTCACCTCTCTTCTCTCTTTTCTCAGTACTGCATCCAGAGTCATGTTAAAATTAAGCCTGATCGCATGACCCCTCTGGACAAGACCCTCCAAATATTTGACAGAAAAGCCAAAGTCCACATGGTGACCTATTTGATCTGCCTGTGTTCTGCCACTCACAGCCATCCTCACTCGGAAACTCGCTGAGCCATCTGCTTCTCTGTCCTTGGCGCCCTGGTTCCGGCCACAGAGGCCTTTGTGCAGGCCTCTAGCTGTGCTCCACTCTCAGCCGGGACTTTGCCCTTGATGTTCCCTCTCCCTGGAAGGCTCCTCCCCAAGAATCATAGCTCAGCTTCTTCACTCCTCCAGGTGCCACATCCTCACTGAGGCCTTTTCAGGACACTGTCTACAAGTTCTGCAGTGTTCCTCGGTTGACATCTTCTATCCCAATTGCCTGAATCACATTTTCAGTTTAGCCTAGAGCTACTCGATCTGTGTAACAAACTACATATTTTCCTGATGCGCCTTGTTTTTTGTCCGACTCCACCGTGAGAGTAAGGACTCTTATCTCTTGTTCACTGCTCCATCCTCAGCTCCTAACCTGGTGACTGGCATGGTCGGCACTCAGTACGCATTTGTATGAATTGTGAGAGATAGTTTAGGGCTCGCATTCTCTGGGGACAAGTTAAAGGTTTTCTGAGGAGTAGTGATGGTCATTTTAGGCTAGAAGTGGACCCTTTAGGTTAGAAATACACCTATTTGTATGATTTCTGTCACCAAGTTCAATGCTCAGGAGTTGACAGTGAAGGACATAAGTTCCTTGACACATGTTAATCAGCATTGCTCAACAGAAATATAATGCAGACCACACATGCAAGCCATATTTGTAATTTTAAAAAATTCTTTCCAGCTTTATTGAGGTATGATAGACAAGTAAAAATTGTATATATTTAAGGAGTACAAAATGATGATTTTATATATAGGTATGTGTGTGTATATATATATATATATATATATATATACACACATTGTGAATTGATTATCACAAACAAGGTAATTAATGAGATTTTACATTCTTTTTTTACACTAGGTCAGTGAATTCTGGTGTGTGTATCACACATACAGCATATTTCAATTCAGATTTGTCATAGTTCATGTGCCAAATAGACCATGTGGCTACTGGTTGCTGTATCAGACAATTGAGAGTGGACAAATGTAGAGTTGGAATGGTTGGTTCTAACTGAAAGATACAATATGGAGGCAACTGAGTATAAAAACAAGACAGTTGTTGAAATGATACAACAGAAAGCCAGTTACATCAGTAGGAGAAAATAGTGGGACAGAAGAGAATTATGAAAGGAGTTCCAAATTATGGCAAAGGATAAATTCAGTGGGATTAAAGCCTAGGAGTTTGTGATCAGAGATTATCTAAAGCATGAGATGGACATGAAAGTTGTTATGGACCAAAAGTACAATTGAGTAGCAACAGTGGTCCAGGAAAATGAGAGGTGTTGTTGTGAACAGTAAGGTTGTTGCCAAAGTCTTCATTGAATGTGGGTGGAGGCGAGCAGCTTTCAGGTCAATAGATGACAACAGTGGAGTGCAGAAGGTGAACTACTGGAACTCATGACACCCAAAAGAGAAGGCTTTATTTAGGACAGGGTGAAACGATAATCTGTTAGAAGGGTTAATGTGGGTTCTAGAGATGACTAGGAGAATTCATCAATATGTCAGAGGGAGAGTGATGAGAAAGAGGGTGGAGTGTAAAAACGGGGAATATTAGGATAGAATAGAAGACAGTCAGCTGGAACAGTCAGGGTACGCCCAAAGTAGAAGAGCAAAGCATACCTGTTGTCAAATCAGAATTTGGGGCTGTTCGATTATATTTCAGTAAGGATATTTCCTGGCTGGCTGTGAAGGAGAATTTTTCCTCAGATAAGCTGGCACTGTCACACTAATCTTTTAACATCATACATATGGTTCTTCCCAAGGGCAGAAGTAGTCTTAGGTAATGTCTGTTCGATAGCCAAGATGAACTATTTAAGTCTGAGAGGCTTTATCAAGGCAACTCTCTCCTAGAATTCACAGTATATTTATTATCCTTGATGTCACTTTTCATATTACCTCTTTCAGAATCTTCTTTAAAGGGATAAAGGAGCCCCCAGCTGAGTCCTGGGTCTCGAAAGAGTTCGTCTGAGACTTTAAAGGAGAATCAATATTTAAAACTCTAAGGCAAGAAAGAAGAAAAGTCAGTATTTGTGTGGGAATATTTTGTTTATTTGCCCAAAAAGACTGAACTAATTGCAAAAGTAATCTTAAGTTATTCATTCAACTTCGTCATTATTCAGTATTCATTCAACAAACATTTGCTGAATTTTAGATAGTTATCAGGCACACTACAATGTTTCACAGTGATGAAAAAGATAAAATCGTTCTCAAAGAGATTCAAATTAAAGCAGGAGACTGACAGTTAACTAGGGAATTAAAATAGAATGTGGAGGGACTGTCAAGGGCCCCCCCTGACTTGTGGGTGGTAGGTTGGTAGAGATAGAACGTTATCTCAGCCAACATATAGCCATCCCCCAAGTAACCAACACTGCAGAGCATTTACTGAGTATGAGAACATAGAAGAGAGCACCATATGACACATCAGTACAGCGTAACTGCATGATGATCCTTTCCAACATCTGTTTTAATTTTCCCTAAAAATTTCATCTTCCTGTACTAATCATCACAACTTTGCCTCTCAAAAATTTCAGATTCTCTCCTCTCTCATCCACATACCTTCTCAAAATCCAGTCGTGCTTACATTCCTCTCTGCAAGACAATGCTCAGCTAAGAGAAGTAGTTCCCAAACCTGACTGCACAGTAGAATCACCTGGGGAACTTTTGCAATGCTCTCTGACCAATTAAATCATCATCTCTGCAGGCATCAACATGTTTTTTTACAGTTCCCCAGGTGCTTCCAATGTTTTGGCAAGGTTGAAAGCCACTGCCTTACAGTGTTCAGCAAACCCAAACCTGGTCTTAATTCAAACCATGTCTTGTGGTCTTGTGCCTCGAGCATGACCTGTATAAAGAGCTTAAAGTCATGGATCCTCCCAAACAATCCAGGTCAAACGCAGTGGTGTTCTGAATGCAAATTAAGATAGAGAATCGTGCGGGTTTGAGACTGAGTGGAATCAAAGCTGATCCTGCAGTTTCCGGTCTGGGCAGCAGTGCAGAAGGTAAGTGCAGCTAATTACATATAATTCGTAATATGTTTGTAATAACTAAGGGTCACTGGAGTACCTAACATGAATGCAACCAGGTTGTTTTAGAAACTTAGGGTTTTTTTTTTAAAATAAGAATGCAATTAACTATATTATTTTTGAAATGAAAGCAATCAGTCCATGTGATGCTAAGGAAGTCTTAACTCTAATGGAGAATGTTTCTAGATGATGGTATTCATATTAAGAGAATATTACACAGGAATATGCTTTATCTGGGGAGAGATTAAGCTTAGACTGTGGAATAGACAAGTCATGTTCTTTTTTAAAAGATACTTTTTTTTTTTTTGCATTAAACCCCACATTCTTTGAACCATTGAATCTTCAAATCTCAGTAGTATTCTAAAAGGAATAATGCTTTCCCGCAAGCGTATTCATATGGGAGCTTTAAACAAAAGGAAAAGAAAAGTAACTATTACTTTGTAATTGAGGAGGCCTGAATGAGTTCCACCCTTCAATCAGAGTCCTACCAGCGTTCAGTAGCACAAAACGTGTTCCTCAAACTTCCTCACACTATAATTTTATGTACTTTTCTTTATAATTCCCCAAGATGTCTTAGAATTTCCACCATTTTTACATATCTTTTATGCAATTCTTACCAGTAAAGTTGTAAAATAAAGCCACTCTTATCCTTCTATCCATTTAGGGTTTTTGCACCCAGGGCATAAATATAGTGCTATGAGTTTGGTTTTAGCAAACAATGTATGTGTCATACCTTATAATTCTTTCCTGGCTTTGGTTTGACATTAAAATAGGAGAAATGGCATACTCAGAGCTCTGTTACCTTTTATAGCAGACATGCAGTGTTCTCCAAGAAGATGAATGACTGGGTTACATTCTGATTATTAAAGTGAGTGAGGTTTATTACTCTGTTCAACAAAAGTGTATTTAATAGCATTTTCATTATATTCAAATCATTTCCAGAGTTACACACTTAAAAAGTAAATGAAGTGTAGTTCTGTAGAGAATCACTCCTGTGTGAATTCAGGCAAAGTAAGAATAGTATATTATTCTTAATGGAAAATGCTGAATACATATTTGAGCTATAAATACATGTAAAGATGAATGATATGTTTTCCAAGGGTATTTTACTGTGAAGTTAAAGGTGATTAAGGCAAAATGTATTAAGAAGTTTGAAGATTTCTTTTGGAAAATGGGTGGCGTGCTCTTCAGTTTCTGCAGCCTTATCGCGGTCCATCCCTCAAGTCGCTCCATTTGCTCCGCGCAACACCTGCTTTGTGTGTGTCTTGATGTTCACGTGCTGAATGATGGTATTTCCCCTACTTCCCTGGGGAGGCATGAGTCCCTTCTGCTTCCAGGAAGAGCTCTGCATACATGTCTGTGCATAATATTTTCTCTCACTCCTCACCCTTGTTCTTTGGGATTAGGCGAAATCCTTCCACGTAACCGGCCTAAATAAGCCTGGTAATCAGGTAATATAAAGTATTAAGCCTCAATAAAGCTGGGAGAAAAAAATGTAAAAATACAATGTAAATAATAAAAAGAATATAAGGTAATGAGAGAGAAAAGTTGTTTTACTATCTCCACAACATAAATTATGATATTGATCGTCCAAAGGTGGGAATGATATGAAAGGGGAGTTAATTCTGTAGATTTAAATAAAGGGATGATCAAAAGTTAAGGGAGATGCAAAAGGGAGGAGATATGGGGATATATGTATATGTATAGCTGATTCACTTTGTTATACAGCAGAAACTAACACACCACTGTAAAGCAATTATACTCCAATAAAGATGTTAAAAAAAAGTTAAGCTAAATTAACAAATCATGTATAATTTTCCAATTTTTACAATTTAAAAGTCACCTTTATTCATAATTAAGTAATAGGTAAAAGGACTAATGAAATAACATTTTACTCGATTACTTAATATTCCAGTGGCAGAGTGTGTTGCTCTGTCTTATCCGTCGAGTCCTTCTGCATTGAATTAGGGCAGCACATTTGTAAGTAAATCTCAGTTTATAGACTTATATGGTAACTTCAGTTTTTTTCATTCTGGTTTCTTGCATCAGTCATGTTAACCTGTATTGATTTTTATAATCTGGAAGAAATTAGATCAGGCCACTTAGAAGTGAGGCTGTTGGTCAGAAAACAAACAAAAGAATTGAAAATGTGACCCACAACACTATTATTTAAAACAGCAGTGCCCTCTACCACTAGCTGTTTATAACTGTGAAACCCGCAAGGCTGCAGAAGCTGAGTCTCTTAAGAAAGCTCATTGCATTCTTTAATCTGAAAAGAGACTCTATTATAGAATTGAGCCTGATGTACAAGCTGGTAAACACATATTTGGCCAAGGAAAAATATTTACAGTAAAATAGTACCTGTCAGGATTCAGTATTTAACGAACACATTGAAATTAAGATGTATTTAAAGTTTTCAGTTAAAAATTTAACAAACACATCATCTAAAATAACTTCAGCTTTGTGTTAGTTTTTTCTTCAATTTTTAAACCAATTTTTTTTCACTTTTTTTAATTGAGGTATAATTGATCTATAACATTATATTAGTTCCAGGTGTACAAATAATGATTTGCTATTTGTATACATGGTGCAATGATCACCACAATAAGTCTAGTTGACATGCGTCATCATACAGTTACAACATTTGTTTTTCTGGTGTGAGAACTTTTAAGACTTACTCTTTTTTTTTTTTTTCCATGTTTCTCACTTCTCTTTGATCAGGTCTTTATTCAAAATTAGCTGTCCAAAATGATTTGACCTTTACCGAATAAGCAAATTTAAGTTTATGCCGCAGCCTTCTTTTCCTCTGTGGTGGGTTTCTTTTCTGCAGGCTTCTTTTTAGCGGGCTTCTTTTCAGCTGCTTGTTTCTTAGTCACTGGGGACATCTTTCCCACCAAAGCTTTCTTTCGCTTCTTCAGCTTCTTAACGCAAACAGCCTTCTTTCCTTTCTTTCCCACCACAGGCTCCTTGCCTGGAATCCCCTTCTCATCCGATTTGGCTTCTAGTGCTGCTGCTGCCCTATCCATCCGGATTTTGTGGTTCTTGGCCTGGCGAAGAATGGTGTTCCGGTGCATGGTCTTTGCATATGGGTTTAGCTTCAACATGATTCTCAGGTTTTTCAGTGGATTCTTCTTCAGGACTCTGCAATGAATCTTCTTGCGTGGTGCTTGCAGGACTCTTTGGATCTCTGGGCTTTTCAAGATTCTGCTAAGGTCTGTATTGAGCATCTTGTGCGTGGGGAGGTTGTAGTTACTCTTGAGGGGAGCAGCTTTACGCCAAGTGCCATGCAGCTCCTCTAACTTGCAGAAAAGCACTTTCAGTCCAAATGCAGGAGCGTCGCACATGCCCCCCAGGAGCAAGTTTCAAAATGTTCAGTTTGCTTATATTAAGCAGAGTAGTTCCAGGGATGTTTCTGAAGGCCTTGATGATACCGTTGTCCTCATTTTAGACGATGCAGGGTCCCCTGCGCTGGATACGGCGACGGTGTCTCACTTTGCCTTTGCCAGCTCTCATTTGCTGCGAACCGTAGACCTTTTTGGATATCATTCCTGGCCTTAAGGTTCTTCTGAAGCAAAACGGCCTCCTTGGTCTTCTTGTAGCCTTCAACTTTATCTTCAACTACCAAAGGAGGTTCAGGAACTTCCTCTGTACGATGACCTTTAGACATGGCCAGCGCTGGTAAAGATGAGGCAGCCAACGCAGAGCAGATGGCATATCGCTTCTGCATTGTATTCAGTCTGCGGTGCCAATGTCGCCAGGTCTTGGTTGGCGCAAATATACGGCCCCCAAGACACATATTTCCCAAAGCACCCTGGCCAGAACAGTGAGTGCCGCCACCTCAAACCCTGGGAATTCGAACCACAGGCCTGCCAGTACCCCAAGACTCAGCACTGGTTTGATAACCTGCTAATTCACTGACAGCATAGGGCTGTCTGTTGTTTTTGCGCAAGTTGATGTGAACAAAGTTCACAATATCTGGTCGAATGGGAGCCTTGAACACAGCAGGCAAAGTGACATTTTTGCCAGCTGACTCCCCCTTTTCAGAGTACACTGATATCAGTGGACGAGCACACACCATGGCAGGAGAGGAGAAGGCCACGCTCCCCTCAACCCGGCAGCTCCCACAGGAAAAGCAAAATCTACTCTTCTAACAACTTCCAAATATGCAATTTGGTGCTATTAACTATAGTCACCATGCTTTACATTATGTCTCCATAATTTTTTAAACCAATTTTAAAAATATAATCTAATGTGCCTGTAAATCATAATTTAGGCTGATTTTTTAAAATGTCTTTATCTTAATATTCTTTGATATTATTTTTAATATTGCTTATTACTCTGTTTATCCTTACAATTTTCTATACAGCATTTGGGTTGTATATTACTGAACAAAAATGAGTGGTTATAATCTGAAATTAGCAATCATTCTAACCCAATGAAAAACATTGATGAACTTTTGCTTAAGAATAAATATGAGTTTTATAATAAAAATATCAATATAATATTGATAAGTAGATCTTTTTGGATAACATTATTAACATTTAGATTATGAGATTACAGTCGGCCCTTGAACAACACAATTTTGACCTGTGGGGGTCCACCTATACACAGATTTTTTTCTCAGTAGCAGATACTACAGTCCTACATGATTTGTTTTTTTTTTTGTTTGTTTGTTTTGTTTGTTTTAGATTTGGATTTCTCATATGCGAGAGATCTTGTGGTATTTGTCTTTGTCTGACATTTCACTTAGGATAATGCCCTTTAGTCCACCCATGTTGTCATAAATGACAAGATTTTATTCTTTTCTATGGCTGAATAATATTCCATTGTTTCCATGTGTTGACCATTGTAAATAATGCTGCAATGGACGTGGAGGTGCATATATCTTTGCAAGCTTCCTTCAGATAAATACAAAGAAGTGGAATACCTGGATCATATGGTAGTTCTATTTTTAATTTTCTGAGGAACCTCCATACTATTTTCCATAGTGGCTGCAGCAATTTACATTCCCACCAACAGTGCACAAGGGCTCCCTTTTCTCCACATCCTCTCCAACACTTGTTATTTCTTTTTTTTTGATAATAGCCATTCTAATAGGTGTGAGGTGACACCTCACATAAGACCTGAAACCATAAAACTCCTGGATGAAAATATAGGTGGTCAGCTCCTGACATAGGTCTTAGCAATAATTTTTGAAATCCAACATCAAAAACAGAAGTAACAAAGGCAAAAATTGACAAGTGGGATGACATCAAACCACTTTCATTTCCTCTGCACAGCAAAGGAAACCATTAACAAAATGCAAAGGCAACCTACTGAATGGGAGAAAATATTTTCAAATCATATATTTGATAAGGAGGGGCTAATATCCAAAATACATAAAGAACTCATACAAATCAATAGCAAAACAATCACAAACAATTCAAATAAAAATTGGCAGAAGATCTAAATAGATATTTTTCCCAAAGAAGACATACAGATGGCTAACAGGTACATCATTAACCATCAGGGAAATGCAAATCACATCCATTTATTTCTAAGGAAAGTGGTACTAGCAATTTTCAAGACTTCTTCAGATTCACATATGCTAAAGTATGAATGTCTCATGTGTTTTCATCACGTTACATTACAAATTTATAACTTATTCTTTTAAGATTAATTAGAAGCAGTAAGGGCTAGTCTTTTTTTTTTTTTTTTTTTTCCGGTACGCGGGCCTCTCACTGCTGTGGCCTTTCCCGTTGCAGAGCACAGACTCCGGATGCGCAGGCTCAGCGGCCATGGCTCACGGGCCCAGCCGCTCCGCGGCATGTGGGATCTTCCCGGACCGGGGCACAAATCTGTGTCCCCTGCATCGGCAGGCGGACTCTCAACAACTGCGCCACCAGGGAAGCCCGAGGGCTAGTCTTTTGAGTCCAATTTTAGTGGTTTCATTGAAATATACACTGAGAAAAAAAGATATTTTATTGAGGTTCTTTTAAAAGCTATAGTCACTAAATCCTTTGTATTTTTTAATGACACTAAAATTCTATTCTATATCAAATGAAGCTATATGCAGTTTTTATTGCATATTTAGCAGTAGCTAAAAGAAAAAGTTAAATTGCTTAAAAGCAATAATTTACCCAAGACCTTGTGAATTTTAGAAAAGGACCACTATTCAAAAGATGTGGCAGCATACTATACAAAGTAAATACAGTTACTAAAATGATTTGGCATGCCACAGTAAGTTCCATTTGAATTTTGAAAATATATTCTTCTGGTTGTCCAGTTGTACATAGAAGCTGAAATCAGTGCTGAATTTTACATCTCCATCCTCCCAATGCCCAGTTTATCCAGTAGAACAATATGGCACTTTTTAAAAGTGCATCAGTGCTCCTAATCCACCAGGGTTTAATACATCATTTGTGCTGTGCAATGCATAGTTCCCTGGTGTTGTAAAAAGTTAATGCTGTTACAAAAAAGTCCCCAACACTCATGGGAGGAATTTATGTATGGGTATTCTCTGCTTTTCAAAAGTTCGCTGTACACCACTTCACTTTCACAAAAGACCTACATTAGCACATTAGTACCTGTTTTTGATAATCAAAAGAAATCCGAAGAGGATTTTTGTTTTTACAAAAAATGGTGAAAAGTGAAACTAGCATTCAGGGTTCGTCTTGTAGCAGCTGATGTATAGGCAGCATGCACCCCAAACCGTGAGAGTGGCACCTGCCATCTCCTTCCCAGGGAACTACACTTAGCATCTTAGCATCGAACCACCATAGCTTCGAACTGCATCTGTGAGCATCTGTGCTGTATCTTGATTTATTTTGTGCCTCCTAGCGAGATATGTCCTTAGGTAATTGCTTCTTTGCTTTATGCCATTTTGGCTTCTAGAAGGCTTCATAGAAATGCTCTGCTTTAGGAGAGCGGGAAAACCTGTTCTTGGGTAATCAAGGTGAATAAGAGTTGTATCATTTTATTGAGCTATGGCTTTTTGGGTTTAATAAGTACAAAACCTAGAAAATAGGGGTCAGTTTTTTATGGTATGTCATCTAATGTTAAAAACCATGTGGAGGACTGGATCTGTATCGCATTTCATGCTGTGCCCCCTGGGAGGATGGGGCCCAATTTAGTTTCAGTGGAGTCAGTTGAAACTTTCTGTGGAAAACCTTCAACCTAGTTAAATGATTAACTCTCAAGTAAAAAATAAATACATAAAATAAATATTTATGTATATATATCTGAAACATTCTCTGATTAGAAGCCATGTGAGTCTCACTAATAGTGTAAGTACAAATTAAACTAAAAAAAATCTGTTTCTTCCTTTTCCTCTGTTGGCCCCCTAGTCCCTACCCTAACCCCCAGCTTGCATTTTAAGACCCTTCTTCCCTAGCAAAGATCCCACAAACAAGAATTAGTCTGGTGTATTAATTGGTGAAATTAGTCAGGCTCTTTTTCAGTAAACCAGAACATGTTCTCATCCATTCATATCTCCCTATTGTTCAAATTAGTTGCCTTGGAAATTTAAAGCACCTAATATACTCCACAAAGATAATCATAATCTCCACTTCCATCGTGGTTATCAGTGATCAAGATGGGCTTAACGGTTGGTTCCTTTATCTTAACTAACTTTCAGACAGGTTTCTTCCTGAGGATAGGCCCCTGACCTCCCTTAGAAAATTTCCTTTTGAACACTTGTGATTGTAAATTCTTCCTCTGCCCCTTTGAGATGGAAATCTTCTCCAACCCAGAAACATTTTGCTCAAAGACCTGGGAGTTACCCCTTTGAAATGTAGTCATCTAAGATAATACGCCTCCTTCCCAGTCTCCGTTGGGGGGCAGCAGCCCAAGTTTGTTAATACGTGACAATTAACGAGCAAAGGTGACCTACTCACGTTGACCAAACCCCGCGCTGAGGTCCTTTAGTGCTTTTCCATAAACTAACTCCGACAATTAAAAGTCCTTCCTCTCCAGTCGAGTGAGTTGTCTCTCTTCTACTACACAAGTCTTGAGCAGGAGACTTGACCTTATTACAATAGTCTTGAATACAGTCTTCCTTGACACTTTTAACAAGTGTTCAGTGCAATTTTGCTTTGCGTCAATTATTTAGTTTTCCTCTCTCTCCCATTTCTGTACCATTTACACATACATCAATCCCTTGTCTTTTCGTCTATCTCAATATTTCTCAAAAAACTTTAATAAGAACCATGATTTGTAGGTTGCCTCTCTTGAAACCAAAATAAATGAATGAATAAAAAATAAATAAAATAAAGGGAAAGGAGAAATGAGGCAGGTTCCCAGTATGATTTTTGCAAAGGATACAGTATATAAATAAGAAGCTCATTAAGTCATGAGTACTAATTTAATACTCTCATAGTCTAAAGGAGAGGTTACAAATTGTATGATAGTAGGCCTGAGGATGGATTTTATTTGACGTGCTCAGTGTACTACAATTCAGGAGATTTCACATAAATTTTCAGGTTTCTAGCATCTTAAACAAATTGTGTAATCTCCCAACCCTAGATATTCATTCCAGCAAGACAGCGGAATCAACTGAGAAAATAGAAAAACAACAGCCTTCATTTAGAGATAACTTACAAAAGATATACCTCAAACTTATTTTTATTCGTTCTTCAAGCTGTTTTGAGCGTGTAATATATTCGTTTCTGCCAAGTGGTTAAAGTAGTAAATGGCTTCCGATGAAATATTTTGAGTTTCTGATTTCCAGGAAATTTGCACTTTATTTTTCTCAGCTTTATGTCAGCAAAACTGATAACCTTTTAGACCACCCAAATTTTATATAGAACTGTAACAAAAGTGATTTTTTTTACATTTTTCCCATATAATAAATTACATTTACTAGCATAGTTTGGTGTTATATCATTTTATTATTAAATTCTCTTTTTTTTAATACATTTCCATCTCTCTTTTATTATTTTGAGACAAAAGTGACTAAGGTTAATTCTGGGCTTAATACTCATTGTTAAATAAATAGTGAACAATTAATAAACAAGATTGATTATAGTTGGTGTGTGTGTGTTGTGTGTGTGTGTATGTGTGTGTGTGTGCTGACCCAAACCAGCATGTTTTTAGCTGGCTTTTTTTTTCATTTCACAGAACACTGGCTTCTAGTCAAGGTTCCACTCATCACTAGTTGAATAAATTTAGACAAGTCACTTAAGCCCACTCAGACCTATTTCCTCACAGTAAAATAAAGAGGCTGAAATACACATACTCTAAATTTCCTCAAGTTCTAAAATAACATAACATGGGGATTATCACTATGGTGAATGTTCGTGTATCAGGGCAAGCTTGAGTTCTGAAGTGAGGCAGAAACTTGGTTCAGTGGCTGCTGTGCTTCTAATATTTCAGTGTGAAATACGATGTTTACTATAGGTATTTTAATTATAGAATTTTTACTACAGATTTTTTAAATCAGGTTAAAGACATTTCTTTCTATTCCATACTTCCACGAGTATTTATCATGGATAGAGTCCAGTTTTATTAAATGCATTTTTGCATTGATTAAGATAATATTCTGTTAATGTAGCAAAATATATATTTCCTAATGTCAAATAATTGTTACATATTTTAACTGGGATAAATCCTATATGATTAGGTTTTACAAACATGATTTGCTGGCTTATATTTGTTAATATTCTAATATTTACAGTTTTTATACTTACATTTTTCTTGACTTTGGAATATAATTTTTCTTTTTCCTACTGTTTTTGGATAAAAGTTATACAAGATTCATAAGGCAAGTTGCAGATACTTGTGTGTATTTGTGTGTGTGTGTATTCATAATCATTGGATAAATGCTTGCAAGATGATTATATGTTATTTTAAGGTCCAAACCACCTGTTTGGCTTGTCAGTAGAATTTAAGTGATTTATCTCACTTACCCAATTTTTTCAATGGTTATAAATATAGTCTAGTTTTTTATTAAATTCTGACTCAGTTTGCATAAGCTATAGCATCACCTTTGGAAAACTATTGCCCTGAATTTTTTTTAAATTAAAGTATAGTTGACTTATTATATTACCTTCAGGTATACAACACTGTGATTTGATATTTTTTTAAAGATTATACTCAATATAAAGTTATTATAAAATATTGGCAGTATTTCCTGTGCTGTACATTACATCCTTGTATCTTATTTATTTTATACCTAGTAGTTTGTACCTCTTAATCCACTTCCCGTATCTTGCCACTCCCCACCAGACTTGACCACTCTGGTACCACTAGTTTGTTTTCTGTATCTGTGAGTCTGTTTCCTCCTGTTATATTTGTTCATTTGTTTTATTTTTTAGATTCCACATATAAATGAAAAGATACAGTATTTGTCTTTCTCTATCTGATGTATTTCATTAAGCATAATACCCTTCAGGTCCATCCATGTTGTTGCAAATGGCAAAATTTCTTTCTTTTTTATGGCTGAATAGTAGTCCATCGTATATATATACCACATCTTCTTTATCCATTCATCTGTTGATGGGCAGTTACATTTCTCCCATATCTCGGCTATGTAGAGATCTCATTATTACCATAAGGATTAAAATAATTCAGAGTCACAGTTTTTACCACATTTCCATTTAATTGTCAGTATTTGTAAGTGCAGAAGATGGAGGAATGAGAGAAAACAACAGTGGATTTTCTAAGCTTAATTCACTGGTGACTCCAGCTGAAGCTTTTGCTCTAGATGCCATCTGTTTTCACCAAAGTAAATAAACAGGCTTTGGCATCTGGTATACAGCCAGTGATTTGGTGAATGTTTGTTTGCCCCTCTTGACAAGTATTGAAAACACACTAGAAGTTGTTTGAGGTTTATACCTGGCAAGCCCAGCAGTACACCTCCATTCACTGTGCTGTCACAGGCTTGCATCGATCTATGACTCTGTCCATAGTTTAGTCCAAAAGAAATGGAATTGTTCCCATCACTAAAATAACATGAAGCCAAATCATTCTATTTACTGCTAGATCCTAGAGAACAGAAAATATCATAGGATTAGAGGAGAGAAATGAATCCCATGAAAATATTGGGCCTATATTTTCATTTCATGAAAATATAGTTTCTGTGCAAAGAAGAGGGCTGCAATAGTCTGGAATAATCTGGATATTATTTTTACATCATAGAGAAAGATGTGCTATATGCCACTACCACTTTAAAAGGCACACACCTCTTGTTAGACCTTTTTGGATTTTAGAAGAAACAAACCCCAAAATTAAGGATATTACACATGTTATTTAAGTGTAGAATAAAATGCCGTGCTTTAATTTGAACACAGAACAAGAAAAAAGCAAAAGTTCCCATCTGATCCATACTGGAATGTCAGCAGCTTTAACATTTGGGCCTTATCCTTGAGTCGATAGGATTGGTTGCTGCGTGTGTCCATGGACAGGGTATTGTATGCACATTTGGTCAGGCACTTATATCTGAACCCTATCAACTGCATGTAGGGTTTTGGCACAAAGCCATACCTTCTTCTCCAAAGAACTGTACTTTTGAGAAACGTTCTTGCTTTTCTACTGAGTCACCCAAGTGATTAAATGCCAAATCATAAAAGTCTAGGTGTCTTTACAAGCAAACCTGCTCAGCATCACCTGCTTCTCATTTTCTCTACTTAGATACAGATTTGCCTGTGCTGAGAAGCACTCCATGGTCCTTTAGAAATGGTCTAAACGGCATCAATGATAAGTCAGTCTTAAAGCTAAACAAAGTTGTAGTAGAACTCTCAGCTTGCCTCCTTCTGCCACAATGCTGGATGACAACTGCTTCTACAATCAACCTTGGAATCTCCAGGGGACTTCCCTGTGACCTGTTTACTGAAGTGGGGAATATGTGAACCCGGTTTAGAGAAAACTGTGTCTCATAGCTGGTACCAGCTTCAAGATGACAGTAACAGAATGATTCCCCCGCTCAGTATCAGCCTTGATTAGCACGTTTAGTTACTCACTTTGCCTGGAAAGGGAGATGACCTGAGCGTGAAATGCTGGATGTTCAGGCACTTGGAGCAAGATTAGGTTCCAATAACAAGGGATTTGGGGAAAGAGGAATGTAGACGCACTCAGAAACGTGCGATTACGTGTGTCCAGTGTGGATGCCCTCCAAAGGTCCCTGGATACAGAGGAAGCACTTGATAATCAGCCACACAATGTGGCCCAACCTATGGATGTTGGGTTTCCTCCTCCACAAGCCCATGTAGGGAGTGAAAATTCAAACTTCAAACCTGACAGAGCCAGGACTGTGCTTATCAGTGTCTTGAGGGAAGGTTACTGTATCTTACTGCTTTTGAACATTGACACATGGCTTAGTCAAGCTTTCTTACTTTGCCCCTGGTAGACAGATGTGTGAGTCTTTTCTATGTAGGGTTTATAGCCCTTTCAGGAACCCAGCTTTTTGCAGAGGTTTCAATTTTAACTCCCCATCTCGCAAGCCAGAGCCCTCATCCTTTTCTTTTTCCCTGCTTGGGTTTTAAAACCCACTAATCACTTCTGCATTACCTGCCCTTCTCCACCAAAACAGGATTACCTGCCTCTTTCATCAACTTGAGAACCCACCATTCTTGCTCTCACTGACCTCTGCATTGCTGATACCTGTCACTTCCCTTCCTTTCTGGCAGGCATAGCCATGCATTAAAATATCTTTTATCAAATTAATATTTAGTTAGCATTTGTAGGTGTGTTTGAATGTTGCCCTGTTCAGCTGTGAGATGACTCGTGTCTTTCCAATATAGCAGACCTTTTTTAACACTCATTTATTTTTTATTACTAAAGTTTGCCTGTGGAATGTACATAGCTACATATTGAAAATGTGTCTAGATTTAAGGTATAGTACATATAATCATGGTGATTTTAATGCAGAATTTAATGTGACTTAATAATAAAATTTAAATTGCCAATTTAAATGTATTTGCAAATCAGGAGTCTATTGTCAAATCTTATGACTATTCAAAAACAAAATACAACATGATTACGTAGTTATAGCATATTTTCCTAAAAATAAAATTGTAGGTACTGATATTTATCTAAAATTTGAAAAGTATTGGTCAGTGCATCTAATCTTGAATAACATAGTTATTCTGGCATATTGCTATTATAAATTATTCCTTATAATTTCTTATAGGAAACATGCAGCTTTATAGACTACACTATAACTGCTGTGTAAAATTTGTACTACTCAAGTATATAAAATAGATGTAAACACACACATATTAGAAAGACTAAATGAAGGTCCCTTAGAGATTTTTTTCTTAAAATGATGTATCCTGGAATTATCTTGAAAACAAGATTCTTAACACATTAACCATGATCGGGCAGTTTAAAGAAGAACTAATAGTAAAGGGCAAATAAAGTGCCTTTCTTTTCTAACTAAATATTAAGTTAGCTCAACTTCAACGTTGCTTGAGTTGCAACATGCCTTATAGAACACAGAGCTAATTGCTTTAGTGTTTCAACCCTCCAAGCAGTGCAGATGTTATGCAAATGTTTTAGTGCTCATTTTCAGAAAGTAAACAATTGTGGTAAATTTTGCAAGGGTATTTTCTTTTTTTGCATTAGCACTAAACTTTCCAAAATTGTTGCCAGCTACAATGTTAGTGCTCAAATAAATTGAAATTTTTGTGGAGTAAAAACCTGTCAGATGTGGACGTATAATGGATTTTTTTTCTAATTGTGAAACACCATTACATTAGAGAGCAACATGGAGTTAAATAGAACTATTAGTATTATGTAGGCTCCCTAATTTGATGAAACATGTTATTGGTATCCACAGACAACAAGAATTTGTCAGGTGTATCTTTAATAAGTATAAAATACAAACAGGTTTATTTCTTCACGTGAAAATTATACTTAGAGAGCATTCAAGATTTTTCATAATCCTGTATTTTGTGTCGACAATAAAGATGAATTTAGAAAAAAATTCCATTACTAATAAATTCTTATAAAGATGATTTTGGAATTCAATAGCAAACTAATTTTAATCATTTGCAAGTATATCATCCATGTGGCTTAGAAATCTGAATCTTAACAATTTATAGAAATTCCTACAGGAAGGTAGAGTGTAAATATTTCTTGATTATATGAATTTGAGGGACAGGGTGTTATTTGTTTCCTATTGCTGCTGTAACAAATTATCACAAACTTTAAGGCTTAAATTCATTATTTTAGGGTTCTGCAGTTCAAAAGTTCTCAATTCAAGATGTCAGTAGGTCAGTGTTCCTTTTGGAGGCTGCAGGAGAAACTGTTTCCTTGTCTTTTCCGGTTTCTAGGGGCCATCTGCATTCCTTGGCTCCTAGCCCATTGCTCCATCTTCAAAGCCAGCAGTATAAATCTTCAAATCTCTCTCTCCTTTCTGTCTTTTGCTTCCATTGCCACGTCTCCTTTCCTGCCTTACCCATTTCCTTAAAAGGGTCTTTGTGATTACATTGGGCCCATCCAGATAATCCAGGATAATCTACCCAGCTCAAGAGACTTAATCATGGCTGCAACGTCTCTTTTGCCATGTGCAGTGGGTTGAACAGTAGCCTCCAAAAGATTTGTCTACCTGGAACTTCAGAATGGGACTTTATTTGGAATGAGGATCTTTGTAGGTGTAATTAAAGATCCCAAAATGAGATCATTGTGGTTTAGGGTGGGCTCTACTTCCAATGAGGAGTATCCTTATAAATATCAGAAACGTATTAGACACAGAGAGTGGGAGGGGATGGGGAAGGACTCTCCCTCAGACTCCAGAAGGATTCAACCCCACTAACACCTTGATTCCAGACTCTGACCCCCGTACCTGGAAGAGAACAAATTTCTGTTGTTCAGAGTCCCCCAGTTTGTGATAATTGTTTATGGAAGCCCTAGGAAACTAAAATCCCATTTAAGGTAACATAATACAGGATCTGGGGATTATAGAATGTGGACATCTTTCAAGGGGCATTATTCTGTCTACCACAAAGTGCAAATATCCTACCAAATTTGAGAAATTACTCTTACATTCTGGTGAGTTACATGCTTCTGTTTCTGTCTCATCAGCATAGCAGGATGCTTAAAAGCAATGTCTTCACATTTCTCTTTATGGGTGATAATGATGTGATTGATATTCAAACACAAATAGTTTTAAGTAAAGAATGTTATTCCCCATGAAACAGCTTGCTAAAAGGCTGATGAAAAAAGTTTGGTGAGATCATATTAAAAGATACATATGCTAGAATCTTGATATACTAGCTCTATAATTTAGAAATATTTGCTATTCTCTTTGTACTGGTCCTTAACTGCAAGAACAATAAAATTCATAGAAGGTAGTTTATTAACTGGAGTTCTCTGAGCAAGACAAGCCCCAGTACCATCTCCAGGTTTTCCTTATGAGTTTGAATTGATTTAGGCAAAGGTCACACTTAACTATTTCTCCTCCATTTGTTTTCCAGAAGCTGATAGTTGCATCTAAAAGGCCCCAACTTTAATTTGGCAGTGAGTTATTACTGAATCTTCCAAATGACTCCACGGTGTTAGATTTCTTGTTCACAATTACACTTTACTAAAGGTCTTAATTATAACTTTCTGTTAAATCTCAGCATGGATCTTTTCCATATTAGACAAAGATATTAATTGATTAGTAGATCAAATAGAATTGATTTGAAATACTATCAATAGCAAAACTGCAGTTGTTATTTTATGTGTTGAATTTGAATAACCCCAAATCAACCATAAAGAAATAGAGACAACCTTTGTGAAAAATGCTTCAACACTGATGTATCCAGTTAGCCAATAGTTCACTACTGGTGTTCGCAATTTAATCAGACATCTTTTCACAACTACCAGTTAAGGCTTTTTGTTGGGTTTTAGAGATAATAACGGAAAGCTGGCTACTCCTCATGTCCCCACTTAAGTCTTCAATTAATAATGACATATATACAAGAAAAATAAAGTAAGCTTTCTCACTGTTTAATGTCGGACAATGCAGGTAATTCAAACTGATAAATATTTTAGCGCACTTAGGTATAAATATCACAGACAGACATAGCCTGAGAATTAAGCATTTAATACTTGTGACTATAATTTCTTGCTGCCTTGAATTTCTTTTCAGAAGAAACATGAATTATAGAGTTTTCTGTAGATTCTATTTCTAGTTGCCTGTTACAAGAACATACGGGATGTTATGACTAATTGAACTTAACTGAATTACAAGGGACTCACTGTTTCGCAGAAATGTTATTATCTGTTGGTCAGGTAGTAATATATAACAAGCAAGAGAGTGACAGAAGTATTTTGACAACACCAAATGCTGCCAGAACTTCAGATAATACTTACTTTTTGGAAGAGAGGTGATCTTGAATTGTAGAGAAAAATTATAAAATATTAGAGTACTTTAAACATGAATGAAATAGACAACATCTACAATGTTACTTTATTTTTCTGTGATTTAGGACAGAAGTACAGAGCTATTTATACTACTTTAAACCCCTACTGAATATTGCAATGCTTTCCTTAAAAAAAATCACATGAATCAAATACCATGCACATTACTAGACCACTGGACTATCTGCTAATGTTCTTATATGTTCATAAAAGTACAAACTAGGTATCCACAAGGCACAGTAGTACATAATAATCACTGTTAAATATGTTATTTAATCTGCATTATTATTCTGATACATGATGGCATAATTTTCCTTGATTGAAATAAAGTGTTTCTAATTACATATCAATTTCTTAAAAACACATCTAGATGTATGCGTCTTTTAAGCTAATAAAAGTAATCATCAAAAAGGAAGTTGATCCATGCTTACTAATACAATTATTAATAATTTCAAATTAGATACGAATAACAGTACATTTCTTTCCCAAAACACAGGGTAAGAAAAGTGAGTTTACATAGAATTTCTTATTTTACAGACATTATTTTTTGAGACTTCCTTTTGAATATTACAAATCTAGAAAAAGAAGGTAAAATGAAAGAAGCATGGAAGTAAGAGCTTCCATGAGGAAGAGGAAGGAGAAAATAAAGGGAAGATAGAAAGATGAAAGGATATAGAGTCACTAACAAGAAAAGCAGGAAGAAAATGACGATATTCCTGAACCAATAGTGAGTGAAGATTCCATTAAACCCCACAGTACACTCCATTATACAAACAAATGAACAAAACTGAAGCAATCTGATTACTTAGAAAGTGCTCTTTCCCACCCACTTTGCTTTCCATTCTTAGTTCTGTTTCTCCAACTCAGTATTCTCCAACTCAGTTGCCTGGAACTACCAGCATCTGCACTACCTGCAAGTTCTCAAGATCCCTGTCCTAAAGCAACTAAATCAGAGAAACTCTGGGAGCCCGGTCCAGCAATCTGCTTCTTCTTTCTTTCTTTTTTCTTTTATTTCTTCTTGGCAAACTTTCCAGGAGATTCGCATGTGCACTAAAAACCACTACTCTAATCCAGACCATCATCCTGTCTTCCTCAATCTCTTTATGTTCATCAGTTTCCATCCAAAGAATCCAAATGCCATACAAGGCTAAATGAAATGGAACACAGTAGTAATGTAATGTACCCCCTTAGCTAGAGGTCCAAGACACTAATGAACACATGAAAAAATTAAGGCGTATTCGTTATGTTTGACATTCAACAAATTTTAAGAAAAAAAGGCAAGTGAAATGAAAAATTCTCCCACTGGCAAGTTTTCATAGTTCAGTATTTGCAAAGACAGGAATCCTGGGACTCATTTTCAATCTGTACTCCCTTCACACCAGCTCTGTCTAAAGTGCCAGTGGAATTATCTTCCTTAGAGTCAGGTCTAGAAAGGTCAACATTTGGTCCAAATTGTTGGGTTCTTCCTGTTGCTTTCAAAATTAAGTATAAATGATTTGGCACTTTTCAAATCTCCAGACTTTTCTACCTTCTACCAACTTTTGCAGTGTTTCTCTTCTCTAAAATTTCCAGCTCATTACTCCCCACAGGACTCTGCACTGCCATGCCTACAACCTCATTCCTGCTATGTTTACAACCACGTACAATCATATTCCCATTTGAACTTGTAAAACTTCTATTTATTTTAAGTTCAATTTCATAATCTCCTCTTGCTTAATAAATGTAATCACTTACGTCCTATCTTTATTTTTGCTCCCCTATTTTAGCCATGTCATTCTTTTTGTGTTCTATTTGTTTGCTCACTTACAGTTTCTCTGTATGAATGGTGTTCAGCTTTGACCCCAGAGATCCTTCTTGCAACACTTTATATCCAGTTATGTTTTAGAGATAGGTTGTCCCACCTGGATTTCTGTCATTCATCCATTATTGGATGTTTCTAAAAACTTTTTTAATCATACAAATATTGCTTTACTTTCTCTATTAATTTGCTAGGGCTGCTGTAACACAGTACGACAAACTGAGTGGCTCAAACAGCAGAAATTGATTTTCTCATAATGCTGGAGGCTAGAAGTCCAAGATCAAAGTTATCAGCAGGGCTGGTTCCTTCTGAGGGCTGAAGGGAAGGACCTGTTCCAGGCCCTCTCCTTGGCTTGCAGATGGCTGTATTCTCCCTATGTCTTTACATCGTCTTCCATCTAGACCTGTATGTGTCCAAATTTCCTTTTCTTATAAGGATACCAATCGTATTGGATTAGAAACCACCCTAATGACTTCATTTTAACTTAATTACCTCTTTAAAGACCCTCTGTCTAAAAAAGTTCACATTCTGAGGTACTGAGGGTTAATACTTCAACATATGAATTTAGGAGGGGAGACAGAATTTAATTCATATATTCTTTCCCTTAAATCATGCAGAATGGCATAATGCATAATAACATGTATGAAAAGTGTAACGTAGAGATTAAGACCAATTATTTGGATAGTTTGAGGATGAAAAAGCCTCACTGGTTAAAAGATCATAATAATTAACTCACAAAAGGACATCATATAGTTTTACTTTTCTTAATAACTTCCCTCTCTTCCAATTTTCTCTATTGGCATGGTTTAAAGCCACAGGAAATGCATAGAATAACATCAAGTTTACACATTTGTTGTTAAATAAAATGACTTCTTAAGAGCCACTGCAGACCTTTGGCAAATTATTGCTGAGCTGCTGCACTACAGGCACTGAGAACAATTCAATCAATTTCTGCAATTCAATTGCAAGAAAAAAAAAACAAAAACGTAAATATCATTCCTGAGTAGGCTTGCTTGAAAAGAATCCCATCATATTTTATAGTGTTGTTGTTTGGCATTATTTCCTACAGAGAATTTGTTTGGATAGAAATAATATGAGCTGAATTACGAAGATTTTTCAATGATATTCTTTGTCATCAGTTATTAAATGATCAGCATTATAGCATGTTGTTTATAAAGTACTAAAAACATTAAAAAATACCTAATACCTTTAAATAATTATCCTTTCTCTGGATAGAAGACAAGATGCTATGGCATATTTTAATTACTAAGAGTGAATCACTTTAACAGATTTATGTAGACCATCTCTAACAAATGTTAAAAGATTATAAAACAGTAGTTTACCTTTGTCATTGAGAAATAAGGCAAATGATCAGCCTTAGTATAAATTTATTTTATTATTTTCTATAATACATGATTCAAAACTTCTATCTTATAAAACTTTTCAAAATCATACAAAGTAATAAATTGATTAAAATGATTGATGGAATCATTGAATTTTAGATTTATGGAGAATTAGAGATCATGCAGTCCAAAAAAACATGTTTTTTTTCAAACAAAGAAACCAAGGACTGTTAAGGTTGACTCCCTGTTCAGTAATGGAATAGGTGCCTTAAAAGATAGAAATGAGAATTTTATATAATTCATCATTTCTAAGAGTTTATAGTCTATGCAAAAAAGAAGATATAAGTATGTTACAAATTAAATAAGCAAATATAATCATGGCAAAATGAGCAGTTACCATAAATAAGTCATCTTAAATAATATGTATTCTATTTGCAAGAACATGAATGGCAGATGTGGGCAAAATTTTTATTGAATAAACCTAAATTTTATTTCTATATTATTTTCCTAATTTGGGGGGGGTAAGACATTGGGGTTAATATATGACAGCATGCTTTTTTATGCTGTCTTGGCTACTAAAGAAGTAAATGGAAAAATGTCAGAGCTTTTTATAGTCTAATCCATCCTTACACTTGAAAGATATCAGATTATATGGATTATCAAAGGTCAGTGTATTGAAAATTCTTAGGATTGGAAGAGATCATCCAGGTCATCTAGTTACTCACCAGCCAGTTGCTGACAAGCTTCTCAGTGGCTGAACTGAAAATAGACCATTTGGGTTTTATTTTTCCTTCTTATATGGATATGGGCTGCAAATAGTTGTTTGAATTTGGGGAAGGTCAAATTAACTTCATCCAAAATGCCTTTCACCTTTGTTTCAGAATTCACTTAGAAACCTCTGAAATAAAATACATAGGAATCCCTTACTATCTTAACTCTTCCAGTTGCCATAACAACTTGTGAAATTTTCCCAAAACTTGATATCTGCTATAACAAATAGCAGACGTTCTTGCAAGAACAAACATTTAAGTTGTGTGAGTCTAAATGAGAGGCTGCATGGTGAGCTACCGTCATATCTCAGCTGTACTTCTGATGGGATTGCGTCTTCTATTTGTGGTTGTGCATTATCATTCTTATAGCTTCCTCTTCTTTTAATATTTATTCGTTTATTTATTTGTTTATTTATTTATTATTTTCGCTCTGCCAGGTCTTAGTTGCAGCACACAGAATCTTCGTTGCAGCATGCGGGATCTTTAGTTGTGGCATGCGGACTCTTATTCGCAGCATGCATACGGGATCTAGTTCCCTGACCAGGGATTGAACCTGGGTTCCCTGAGTTGGGAGCGCAGAGTCTTACCCACTGGACCACCAGGGAAGTCGCAGGCTCCTCATTTTTAAGTTAAAAAAAAAAAAAGAAAATCTTATGTAAAGTGTAAAATCCTGGGAAGAAAGTAGATGAGCCAGAGAAGCCTAGAAAAACTCATTCAATAGAAGAAAATTTGGTATGGAAGCTTATTGAGAGAAGTATATGCCTAAAAATCATAAGCTGTGCCATGCATACGGTTTATGAGAATTTTGTTCCTTCTGGATGTTCTCACTAGGATACTTGAGCACTGTGTAATATATTTGAAATACTAGATAAACATTGTTGCAGAAGATTAAAAAGCCACAGGCAGGGTGTTTGCCATTTAGAATCTTGATATAGCAGAAAACGTTGTAGAGTCTTTGAAGAAGTGAAAAAAAAAGATAAAACAAAGAGATTATTGAAGGACTGAGTTTCAAAGCAACTTTCTGATAGTTTGGGAGATTTTAGAGTAGTTCATGACTGTAATTTGAAGGTCGCAGATGAAACAGCTTATGTAGAATATAAGGCTACACCATGCTTTCCTGGTAACATGTTAGCTACATTGCAAAGCAAATATTCTCATTTGATAAGACAGGGCTCTTTGGAAATAAATGACTTTTCTGAACATATCAGAAGATGACTAAAAGTACTGGCTCCTTCAAGGCCCAAAGATAGGCTCACCGTATTCTGGAGTAGAAATTGTAAAGATAGAAGTAAAATCTTTGTTGGTGTATCACTCCCCAAACTCCAGGGCCCTTAAAATAACGTTGAGAGTGTACTGCCAGTTATATAGTATTCAAATCATAAAGCGTAAGTGAGAAAGGAGGTTATTTAACACTGGAGAAATTTATAATGCAAGAAGGAAAAATCTTACAGGCAGCACTCTTTGATAATAGGCAACTCCTCAAGAATGTATTGATTTAGGGAGGAGTTACTGATTTATGGAGGTGATAAGGAAGTGAGATTTTTGCCTCCTAATATATGACTATTGAAACGTTTTGGACCAAATTTTCTTTACAACCTTCCCAGAATATTCTAAGCAGTATCTGATTCAGGGTGCTGATTGAGATAATATGGATTCAGTGAGGGATTCACAAAAGAATTTTGGCATCAAGGAGACATGCAGGCTTGAAAGAAAAGTTTCAGAACAGAGAATGGGAGAAAGTGTTTTTACCATTTTCTTGCTGTTTTTCAAGGTGTTCGGGTACTGTCTGACCACCTCACTCTCAAAGAATTAAATATATCTTATATCTTCTGGAAAGGCAAGGATTTAGTGAACAGTGAAAATGTTGCAAAAGTGTCAGCATCAAATAATAAAGAACTTACTCCTAATGTATTCATTTTGATACTCATCACTGATCAGAGGCAGAGGAAGATGAGTAGCTATGAATACCAGGTGCCAAAAATTTAGTTGAAATTTTAGGTTATGCAAAAAATAAAAAGGAAAAGATCTTGTTAGTGAGCATAATCATAATATGAGCAGATGTATCACATTAAAAAAATAACAAGTTGGTCTTACGCTATTAGGATTCCTGGAGTTATCGTAGTCTTGAGTACATGGGTTTCTCGGATTCGGTAATTGATGAACCTCTACCCTACACTGTTGCCCTGCCTTCTCACTGGCATGTATCAATACTTTAATCTGCCACCCATACACATACTGCTTCCTTCATCTTTGTCCTCTCATTACCAAACCTCATTTAAACAAAACCTCCATTAATAAGCAGCAGGTTTTCTCAGTGTTATTTGAATTCCTTTTCCGTTATTATCATGATATTTTGATTCTTAATAACATTAGACTTGAATGACTATCCATCACAGTTTATGACTGTTGTCCTTATGTAATTTTAATATCATACCACTTACACTCAAAACTGATAGAGTTTGTATCTTAATTGACATAGTCATTGTAGATATGGTATTTATTTGTTGCAGTTTAGAAAAAAATGGATTTGTGTTTGTTGCTGTGTATAGTATCATGCTATGCAAAAATTAATAACACCAAAGTCCATTCATTGATAAGTAGTTGGGTAATTTGTGTTCTACAACTCCTCTGTGGGTTTTTACATAGGTATTTCACAATGTTTTTAAGATATATGAAGAAATTTGGGGTTTTGTGTAGATTGGAAATGAATTACTGTTTTTCCTATTTAAATGAATTGTATATAGATGCCCACTATCTAAAAATTCATTATCTAGTCCATCTTCAGGAACTGATTAATTATGATAAATGAGGAATACTTAGACTACCATTTGATAAGAAGGTGAATAATAGATTTTTTTTAATATCTTTAGAATAATAGATTTAAAAAGAGTACTCATTGATTTTTTGTATATTGTGCAGAGCATTACTGAGTTTGTTTTGTTCATAGAAATAAAGTACAATAGGGAGAAAGTCTAATCCTTCTTATCCACGATCTCTGTCTCAGAAGTAAAATTGCTGGTCAGCATCCTTAGATGAAATTGAGGGATGACTCATGTTTATATATAATTGAATTAGAGCAGTGTTTGCTTTTATCTGATTTGTGTTGCATGCTATTTTCTCTTTTAATTACAAAACCAGCAAGGGCAAATTTATTAATCTTCTTGAAAAGAAAATTGTTTGCTTTTTAATCTGGCATGGATTAACAAGTCTACTTGTATGTTTAACAGAAAGAAAGAGAGATAATTGTTATAAAAATATAATGGGTTATCAAGATTAGTATTATTAAACTATCATACGCTGACACAGCTTTCACTTAAGTGCACAGAATAAATGAATAGATCTCTTCTATAACTGAGATTCAGCTGGGCTTTTATTTGATCATTCTGTTGCCTGTAATAAACCAGGGCTTATTCAAATAGAGTGAGCTAGCTCTTCTCTTTTTAAAGCTGAATTAGGAAGCATTTTAACTGGGTGAAATCATGGAGATTGCATCTAGGATGCACTGTCTCCATTGGTGGGAAAAAAACTGATGCCAATTGAGGACATAGATGAGGAAGAGCTGGATGACTTTGAAAAATTAGCAGCACTTCTTCTTTTTTCTTTAAAACAGAGACTTGAATTTGTATTATTAAAATATTCACATTTGAAATTGATCACATGAATGTTGTTTTTTTTCAAGTTTCATAGTTATTTTCCTGGGGAAATAATAAAGAGGTGAACTCATCACACTAAACAAGAATATAGGTGATGATTTATAGGGGCCAAGTCTCAAGAAATTATGGCCAATTTATCATTCACCTCCCTTCATAGTAAGTGGATATATACGTACATCCTAAGTATGTATAGCAGGGAATTATCTTTAAAATTTAAAAAAATCCATTATATTACTAAAATGTAGCCTATACCTAGGCTGCATTTTTTTTTTTTCTTTGACAGGAATCACTGATTCACCTCTTGGGACAAATCAAATTCTGGCAGGAAGTGCTGCTCATACATATTACCAATTTGCTAATATTCACCAAATAGTTTTAGTGATCATAACATTTCAAGTTTTCAGTTGAAATTTCTTGGGCAAATAATTCATTATAGAGTACAAATGATGATAACAGATCACCTTTTCCTCTATGTTTCTTTATAACCATTTTTCTTTAACCAATAAACCTATTTGGAAGAAAAGGCAATTTACAAATAAATACCCAATTTTTAAAAAGTCATAAGGAAAGTATTAAACCTGTTAATGTAAATTTATAAAACAAAGAAGAGGGAAAATATTAATTTTATGGTGTTCTGTATATATGTATGAATTCAATTATTTGTTCAATTATTCATTCATATTATTTTTCAGTGAATATTTGGTGAGCCCTACCATGTGGTAGCTATTGTGCTACATACGGTGATACAAACATAAGTATGCTACATGCCTGATGTTTCAGATTTACCAGATTCGGGCAACATAAGTAAATAGGCAGTTTAATATACTGTAATACGTGCTAACATAGAGGTGAACTCAGAGTAGGTGAGTGCCATATCTCTAAGTCGTCAGTTCAACATTGGTCCCACTGGGTTAAAATCAAGATGTCAGCAGGGCTCTGTTTCTTTCTGGGGACTCTTGGTTAGAATCTATTTCCTTGTTCATTCCAGTTGTTAGCAATGAGGTCTCCATTTCCTCCGTGGCTGAACTCATTTCTCTTCTAGAAAGAAGCCACCCACATTCCTTGGCTCATGGCTCTCTCCACTTCAAAGCAAATAATAGAGTCGAATCCTTCTCTCAGCCCATCTCTCCTGCCCTTTCCATTACCACATCTCTCTGACCTACACTCTTGCCTTCCTCTTCCACATTTCAGGACCAGGGTGATTATATTGGGCTTACTTGAGTAACCCAGTATAATCTGCCAATCTTAAAGTCAGCTTACTACCAACTTTAACCATCTGAAACCTTAATTCCCTTTCACCATGTAGCATAACACACTCATAGATTCCAGGGATTAGGTCATGATATTATATCTTTGCAGGGCCATTATTCCACCCTATCACAATATTTCTGTTCATTTTCAGCATATATATTTCTAGACAGATATAAGTATTTACTAATGCTGTAATCTAAAAATTACACATTCTTCTGGGGGTTGACAAATCTTATTTCAAAATAGTCCCTCACAACTTCATTGTAGATTGTTCTACAATATATGAAGTGATTCTTCTTCATTAATTATTTTGTGTCAAGAATTACTTTTTGTATTTAAAATTACTTTTCAGAGCTTCTTCAGTTTGTATTGACCTCAAAATAGTATTTATTGTATTATATTTTATAAACATAATACGACTCTGCAACCTATCCATATAACTTTTTATTTTTATGCTTATTAGTGGAATAAATTTGTCCTTATAATCTTAATTAATACATGTGTACTTTCTCATCTACTTTATAATGTCAGATTTTTAGGGTTTTTATTTCATTTTATCATTATTTTTCTTTAGTAATTAATTGTTCAACATCATATGAACCCCCTCAAACAGACTGAAAACAATACTTTCTATCCACAGCAACAGTATTCTCTCAATCATATAACTATTTTCTATCTTTCTTAGGTAGATTGTAGAAAACCACCCTAAAGCTATTCTTACTTGGGGAGGAGACATTTTGACAGGGTTTAATCAATGCAGTAATATAACTAAACTATGTTCTCAGAATCCTGACCCTGTGGAGAGGAAATGGTGTGGTTCCTTCCATCTGGAAGCTTGGAGACCTGAGACCTTGCTATTACAATAGTCCAGGTGGAAAGTAAGAAAGGGTCAAATAAGGTTTTCGAGATCAAGGTAGGAGGAGTTAATGACTTCATTTATAATAAATGGGGAAGAAAGGAGTCAAAGAGGATTCTTAGGTTAGTGCCTGATGGTGACTCCTCAGATAATAGTCATACAAAGAGCAGGCTTTTGGAGGTTAGGTAAATTCAGTTTGGGACATACCGAGGTTGTGATACTAATGAGAAATGCAAGTCAAGATTTGGATTTGCGAATCTTTGTACTGATAAATTCAATCCATAAAAGCAATTAAGATTACTCAGGAAGAACAAACAGAGGAAGGAAAAAAGCAACAGAGAATCTTGGGGAACAGTAATATTTAAAGTATGGGTGGAAAAAAAAGACTATAAGAAAGCATCTGCAGAACAAACGCTCAGGATGGTATGTTATAGTGGAGACAAAAACAAATTCCAATAGAAAGGATCTTCTATTCTATCGAATGTTTCAGATAGGTCAAGTAATTTGAAAATTGAAATGTAACTCTAGGAGTTAGTAAAGCTCAGGAACTATTAGATTTTATAATCCGTAGTAGAAGGACTTAGAAAATTTAAGTAACATACCCAAGGTTACACAGCCAATAAATCAGGGAATACAGTTTTAGCCAACATTATCTGAATCCTTGATCTTAAATATTATAGTAAACAAATAAACAAAAACACCCAGATGAACAAAAGTAAGGCAAAGGAGTGATAAACATGTAGTGGTTCTTGTGGTGGAAAGACTTTTCTAAATTTGAAAGCTTTAGGAGGAAACTAAAATAGAGGAAAAAAGATATCTTTTCATAAAAATTGGTAACGTTCACATGTTAAACAATAATAGCAACCTAAGAAGAAACGTAGTAGCTTTCAATGATATATTTATACCTGTAATTTTTAATTTAAAATGTACTAAGCTTCCACCAGCTTTTCTTTAAAACATCTACGATGACTCAGAAACACTAAATCTCACAAGAACACTGAAAACTACAAAACATTACAATAATCTGAGAGGAAGTACAAGACCTACGGGGCTGAATTGAAAAGCACAATTGGCAGCTGACATGAGCTTTGCCAATTGGAGCAGATGGTACGAATATGATTTGGTTCTGTGCCACAGCTTCCCACTGGTAAGAGACCAGAATTTGCGCCAACAGAAAATTTGGAAGCTGCCCACCTACTGCACAGATAGAAGATTTTCAGGGGATCATAGTCTACCTGCTTTCCTGTTGCTATTCTGTCTCAAGTATCTCTTATTATGCATAATGTAAGATTTTAAAGGGGAGAATGAAAACAGAGACACTAAGATTGATCAAATGGTATCCTGTGAGGTGTTGCCCCAATGTGTTAAATTTTGGGGGCAAGATTAGTAGGAGGGCTGCTAGTTGTACCTACTGGGGATTAAAGGTTTTTTTCTGAATTCTTTTAGCATAGTGACAGAAAAAGATGTCATCGTTTTTTGAGACCATTGTACCTCAGTCGAGTAGAATTATACCACATAAATATTTCCTAGCCCAGGTAATGGGTCTAGAAATTCTATCATCAATCTAACGTATACAAACTGAGAAGCCCAGGTTTGCTTGTTTTTTATCTTCTCTACTAAACAGGGTGATATGTGAGCTTTCTGTTTAGAACACAAACAAATGCTATCAAGTGTCTTATGCTAAAATGGTCTTCCTTACTCCATTGGCTTGAGCCAAGACAAACTCCACCAAATTGCTGCTTGAATATGAAAATGTAAAGCTTCAGGCCAGAAATTCTTTTCTAATCCTATCTGAGAAGTATACCCAATGGACAGTGAGTGAACACAAGGTAAGCCATAACACCTTTTTTTTCTAGAAACACTGAATGTGCCGGACAACTCTTCATTCCAAGATAAGTAAACAGAATAAAAAATCCACATTAGGCTCAAAAAAACCCAACAAAGTATAGAACAGTAAATAAGGAGTAAAGTAGCTTTAAGATTCGGAGAAAGATTTTGCCTACAAAGATTGTTTAATCTTCTGAAATCATAAAATCAGTTATCCTCTATGACTACATGGTCTGGTTCTTCTAAGTGTTATGTGCCGTTATTGCCTTAACTCCTGATTTTCATCACTGAGACCTCAAAACCCTGATGTCCTCTTCCTTCTTCCTCTAACCCCTTTTTCCACTGTTGCTTCTTTTCCAGCACAGACTCCAGGGTCTCTTCCTTGACCTTATTCTTGTGAATAAACTCAGCTTTTCTTTCTCACTAGTTGTAGCAACCTGGAATAAGTTCAGAGTTGAATAGACCCAATATCTGCATTTTCTACACTAGATCTGCTGAACCATTTTACAAAAAAAAACCCATATAATCGCAGAGGGCATAAAAATAAATCATATATATCATATATCTATATTACATATAGATATATCATATATGTGACATTACACATATATGACATGTATGTATGTATTTATTTTCATTCTCCTTTCATATTCTTGCTTCTTCCACATAGTGGTGTGGTTTTGTCATATCTTCTCAACTCTTCAAATTTATCCCAATTTCTCCCTCCCTCTCAGCACAGGACCTTGCTCTACAAGTTAAATAGTGCCTATCATTTGAAAACACATTCCACTTTATATCACAAAACTTAAAAATCATCAGCAATGTTATTAGAAATTGTTCCTATTGTAGAGGGAAAGGTGTCTTTCCCGTCCAAGTAGTGACACACAATAGGAGCAGTACCACACCTAAGAGGGGCTGGACATTTTAGGGGATGGCTGTTAGTTGTCATGGGGATGGATGAATGTTACTAGCATCTGCTGGGTGGAAATCAGTGAAACAAGAAGTTCTAAACTGTTCAGGGAAGTCCCCTCATTGAAAATGTCTCCTGCCATGACTTTCAAATATTTCTCTGAAATTCAAATAGGTGAAAACTCTGTTTCAATTATGTGAGTGTGGAACATAGATTTAGGTGTAGCCCATCACTTTTTGCAGGTGTGTAATATACTGAGAGTTCTAGGAGTGTAGCTACTATAAATATCAAGGGAAATTTTAGTTTCTTATAATAAGTATGTTGTATATGAGAAAGTGATAAAGGCTATAGAAAAAAATAATACAAAGTAAGGGGAGTGAGGATTCTAGAGAGAGACTTGTCATTTAAATGGGTTGTTAGGATAGGCCTAATTGAGAAAGTGACTTTTGAGCTAGTATTTGGGGAGGTGGTAGATTTAGCCATTTATTAACTAAGGGATGTACAAGAAGGAATAGCTGCTAATAGAAACCTCACACACATACCCTCTAATATCTAGGTGATGATAGCCATTAATAGCTCTCATTTCTAGTATAGATAATAGTATAGTCTTGGTGTGAAAACAGTGCTTGTCCTGAAAGAATCTTTACATTTAGACCATTCATTACAAGAAATGTGATTTCTCTGCAAACACAAAAATGTTCAGTCCAAGTACTACAATAAAATATATCATATAATAATGAAAAGTTGAGAATAATCAAAATGTCCATTCAAAAAATGAAATATTATAAAAGAACTACCATTTTAAAGTTAAAGGTTGTTTAATAAACTTTAAATAAATAAAATATAAATTTTAGTAACTTTTTCTGTAGTTAAGACTTAGAAGTTGTGGGTTTAATATAAAGAGCAATAAGAAAATATTTCTACATAGGCATTTAAAATTTAATTTATAAAGTACCTATAAAGTATTCCTCTTTTATTTTAACTCATGTTATATAGTTAGATATTTATATTCTATTTATAGTTTTGAATTTAATTTTAAAGTACCTATAAAGTATTCCTCCTTTATTTTAAATCATGTTATGTAGTTAGATATTTATATTCTATTTATAATTTTGAATTTAATTTTATATATTTTACTTAATTTTATATTATAAGCATAATATATATATGACATTATTATATATCGTTGTACTTTAGTTCTTAAGTTAAGTATGTGAGGACTGGGAATATCTGAAACCAAATGTTTATAGACACACAGTTGAAATTTTCATTAACCAATGGGATTATTTCTATTATAACATTTTTATTAAAAAATAACTACTCATACATTTAAATAACATAGTTGCAAACTGCAAAAAATTAAGGCTGCAGAATAAATCCCACATTTATAAAGATTGAATTTCAGATTAGATTTTGTTTTCAAGTTGACTGTGGGTGTCTTGAGTGGTGACATAAAGAATGGGAAAAATGCATCCCACTATGAAGGCTTAGAAATAAGAAGTAGGAGTACCATCTGCTTTGGAGAAGATTGCATTTTACCCATCAGTTAAATGTTTGTAAGCACTGCAAAACTTTCTCAGATGATGTCTGTGCTCCTCACAGGGTATGTCGTTTATGAAATCAAATATAAATATTCAAAAGTGTAATGTGTGGGTATGTACAGTATTGAAATTTTTTTTCTTAACAAGATCTCAAAGTGGAGCATTGTTGAAAGAATAGCAAAATGCAAAAGGAAAAATATTTGATTGTCTATTATATAATGGCACTAAAAGAGAGGCCACCAATTTAAATATTCTCTTTTATCATTGAAGCAGAATTTTTTTATTAAAAAAGTAAATGAATAAGATAAAATTTTCTCTGAATCTTATTAGGCATTTAGGGAGACTCTACAGTTTGCCTACTAATCTTAAGCAGAGCTGCTTCTTTAAATATAAAAAAGTAGCAAATGTATTTGTGATTGAAATGAAGCTGATTATTTACTCATTCAAATCAAAATTATTTTCTTTCACAACAAAAATACAAAACTGAGAACCTACTGTAAAGCAAAGGGAACTCTACTCAGTGCTCTGTGGTGACCTAAATGGGAAGGAAATCCAAAAAAGAGGGGATATATGTATACGTATAGCTGATTCACTTTGCTGTACAGTAGAAGCTAACACAACATTGTAAAGCAACTATACTCCAAAAACAATTGTAAAAAAAAGAATGAAAATACACCTTTCTTTTATAGTAAGTGATATTTCTATTAATATTGTCTGTACAGCACCAAACCTCTGAATGAAATGTCTCAAACTCCAGTAGTTTGTCTTCTAATAGAACAAAATATGGACATGACTGATTAAATTGTTCAATTTTCATTTAAATATTTTACCATTACCTAAAATCACTCTTAAGTTATTAAGAGTGCGATATCCCACTGCATATATTATCGTTAAAGTGGAGTTTGAATTTTTTTGTTTCCAAAGTATTTATATTTTCCAGAGTATTCCAACATGAGGTTATTATATTTTATTTGCTAATGTACAATGTACCCACAATGTATATAAGAAATGCTCTTAAAAAATTATTTTTTTTGCAATAGTGCACCATACTTAATAATACTAAATGTAGATATGTTCTTCTTGATCATTTTCTTTTAATACTTTACCACTTTACATTTTAGTTACCCATTTTTTTTAGTATTTTTGATTAAACCCATTTCATTATTTATTTAATTTTCTTAATCATTTCATTCACCTAGCAAGTACAGTTCTTTTGGTAAAATCTTTTCTAGATGTAAGAATAATTGATGACGTATGATCCTGTCATCTCAAAAACTCAAGTGTCTTCCAAATGGAGAGAATCCTTGGAAGGACAGTGGAGGCAGTGTCTGAGTAATTGTGTAGTTCAGGCTTGACAGGCTTATGGTGAATTTAATGGGTCCCTTGTGTTCATGTCAACAATCAGAAAGCTGAGTCATTGTATATTTCTACAGGGGTTCATTTGTTTGGACTGAAAAGCAGTTAAACAATGGTTAACGCCAACTCTTTGTCTGACTTACTTCTTAATCATTTTTTTCATGGACTTAACTAGCTATTTGAGCTGTGATAATAGAATTAGTTGTCTAAGTTGACTAAACCCATTAAAGAGTAGGCCTTTTTAACATGAAAATTTATTTTTTTGCTTTTGGTTCCTCTTTATTTTTTAGTTTTATTTTTAATAACAATGGTACATATTTAGATATTGGTAATGACACGTTGAGACTGTTTTAAAAGCAGTTTTGATGAATTCTAATTATTTTGGCTATAGTAAATGAATATCAATTTGTAGAAATCACTCTGATGACATGATAAAAACATTTTGAAAAAAAAGTTTTTGATAAATTCTAATTATTTTGTATATAATAAATGAATATTTATTGGAGGAAATGGTTTAAATGTATATATTCAGTACTCTGTGACTACAATACACTTGGTTTACAAATAAGAAAATATGCATAAATTCATATTTACATATAGTTTATGAAAGAGTTATGAAAGCTTATGTGAATTATTGAAATTTGATACTTGTTTAAATAAATGTAAGATGATTTCAAAGTGGAGCACAGTATTTGGAAAGGGATTTAGTATAAAATAATGAGATATTTTTATAGACTATTCAAGAAATAAATATCAACATTTTACATTGTAAAAATTTGGTCTAAATATTGTAACTTGATCTAAACAATTCCTATTTACTTCACAGAAAATCTTTTTTGTATTGGTTTCACATGTTCGTTATAAAAGTTTACACCCCTTCAAACATAACCTTCTAAATGAAAAATATTCATTAATAGGAGTGAAGAGAATTTTATGAATGGATGCTAAAAGAAGGTAGCTTCAAAATTAGATAAAATGTAAACAGGCCTTGGCTTTTATTCAAGTATATTGTTAAATTTGCTAAATTCCAAGTAATTGATCAAAGTTTTCTTGGTTTTATGGATTCTTCATATAGTCTACAAGTGGCTAAATAAAAAAGGGGGAAATCAATAATTTACTCAATTGGCACTATTTCCTTCTGAAACAAAGGAAACTTTTAATAATTCAGGAACTGGCCCTGATAATCTGCCACATTGTACACAGTCATAATGTAGATCTTAGTTAAAAATGGACAGAAGTCCCACCAAAAGTGGTGGGTTTAGAATGATTTAAACTAGTTAAATGTCTTGAAGATACAGTATTGGAAGATGAATAAGTTCTAGAGATATGCTGTACATCATTGTGCTCATAGCTAACAATAATGTATTGTGCACTTAAAAGTTTTCTCCAGAGGATGGATCTCATGTTAAGTGTTCTTAACACAATTAAATAAACAAATAAACATTTAAAAAATGAAATATAATTATTTAATGAGAATATTCAAGATTGGAATAGATGCAGTGATACAGGCATTCTTTTTCACGTCTAGTAAATGTAAAAATGGGTGTAACTTTTGTCTGGATGTACCAATAAAAAATTATATGTCCTGAAGCTTAGTGATTTCAACTCAGTAGTTAAACTACTAGGACGTTATCATGGTAATAAGTGACGTGAAATGATACATGCCCAAGAGTAAATATTACAGAGTTACTTGTGATAACAAAAAACAGAAAGAATCTAATTTCCACAAAGAAAATTGTTACAATGAGCTTGTAGAAGATTTAATGTAATGGGGAAACACAGTACAATATTATTTAAATAATCAAATTAAATATGTGCATTACATTTTTAAAATAAAAGAATAAAAACAAACTACATTTTTAAAAAGCCAGGGAAGGGACTTCCCTGGCCATCCAGTGGTTAAGACCCCAGGCTTCCAATGCGGGGGGCATGGGTTTGATCCCTGGTCGCGGGAACTAAGGTCCCGCATGCAGCATGGCATGGCCAAAAAAAAGAAAAAAGAAAAAAAAAAGCCAGGCAAATATTCATTTCTACTAAGTTTTTAAAAAATGATTTGTCCCGGGAATTCCCTGGCAGTCCACAGGCCAAGACTCAGAGCTTTCACTGTTCGGGCCTGTGTTCGATCTCTGGGCAGGGAACTAAACAAACAAAAAAAAGATTTGTCCCAATAGTTCTGTGTTTCAGTTTTTGCTTTTGTAAAACCAGTATTGTATCTCTTCCTTAAACTAGCACTTGGCATTGGAAAGAAGAAGCTGAGAGAATATGTTGCGATTCAGACAATAAAATGGTAGGCATAGATGGGACAAGGATAGTGAGAAATCAGTGTCAGACCCAGGGTGGGTGGAAATGTAGAAACACCTGGTCAGTGAGAGCAGGGGTGCCAACGTGGAGCTACAGTATCTGGATGGAACTTTTTCCCCCAGAGATAGGGAGACACCAAGGCTTTGTCACAGACAGGTGGACACTGTGGTGTGTGCAGAGGAAGTTCAATCAGTGGTTTAAGGGTGAAGGAGGTGGGGCTTGTCCTCCAGAACCAGGACGTAATATAAATATATCACTTAAACCAAGGTGCAGTGGGACTGGCTTCATACTGTCCCTTGGTGATTTTCCTGAGCTCTTTGTATCTGTCTTACACAGGGACAGAGTGGGAGGTCAAGCAACTGGGGAGATAAAACTAGAATTGGAGATTATGTTTATCTGTCTTTTTTCTTTCTCTTCTTCTTTTTATTCTCCTTCTTTCTCTGCATCCTTTTTTCTCTCCTTCCTTCTTTCCTCTCTTCCTTCTTTCCTCCTACTTTTATACATTATCTTCAAAACTGGTGTGTTTTACACTTAGAGCACATCTTAATTTGAACTGTCTACCTGTCCCATGCCAAGAGACCTGTGACTAGTGACCTGTGGCTACCATGTCAGTCAGCACTGATGTGTCAGTCTGCTGTACAGTCTGTGTAGCACTTCCTTTCCTCCACTTGACATATCTTGGTCATGTTCCTGAAGAGGATATAAAGCTATGCTTCACGTTTTAAAAGCTCTTCCATAATGTCCCATTGTATGGATGTTACAAATTAGGCATAAACGGCTTTCAGTGCAAAGGGAAAGATTAAGGAAACTTGTCTACATTATAAATTAGATGAAATATTTCTACTTTATAGATGAGGAAATTGAATTTCAGAGAAGTTAAGCAACCAAAATGGAGTCATAGGACACATCTTAACAGATCAATACACAAATCCTTCATGTTTAAATATGTTTTACTTGAGGATTAGGATCGGAACTCCAAACAAATTGAATAATTTTAATCATAATTTAAAAAGGTGAAGAACAGGAAGCTTAATACAATCACTGTCTACATCTCTACTGGTGATTTATGAGCCACTAAGTTATTCTGGTAATTATTATTTTTTTATAAATATTATCGATATTAATATATTTCATATGAAGTACAGTTATTTTCCTTGGAAATTATTCAGATTTAGTTCTGATACATTTGGGTTAATTCATATGCTCAGAATTAAAAAGTGAGAGTTGAAATAAATTATCCATCCGAAGTGCAAATTAAGTTTGAAATGTATGCCGAGAGATACACCCAATGCAGAATGATTAGATAAGCCACGCAGTGCACTCTGCACCTTGTCAATGATCAAGCAAGCTGCCGTCTCTGAGGAGAGTGTTGGAATCAGGCCAGAGAGCTGAGTTGGTTTGAGCTGCTTCTACCAAGGTTCCCCGACACAAGACTTATGCCTGCTCTTATGCTTCTGTAGTGAGCTGAGCACCAATATCCAGAGGTGTACGCATGTATCCTCTACTGGATCAAGCTCATTGCTTTATTTGAATAGACAAGTTTCCTTTCACAACTCATTAATATTATTAATAGTATTATTACTTTTTAAAGGTTGAATATCTGTCACTACTTTTGCATATAAAAATTAAAACTTCAAGATTTGGGGGAAGAATGTGCCAAGGTTTTGTAATACCATTTTTGTTCCTTTTTTGAGTATGTGAATGTGTGTGTGCTTACTTTACAAACAGTAAAAAAGGGGAAATCTAATATAATTAGGTGCCTCTTATGCTGCCAGACACCAAGGTAGGATATTAACTGCTGACTGCACACCTTTATTGTTCAATCAGGATTCTTTTATGTGCCTCTACAAATGGCAAATATCTAATAAGACTAATCGATTCTAAAAGAATATCAGAAGAGACACCTCCCCACCGACAAAACTCCACATTCATGGAGTTTTATTTTAGTAGAAGCCTTTTGGTGACTGAACCTACCTTTATTGACAAACTTAAAGGAATAACTGAAAGTTTGAAAACTGTGGACTTGGGAAAGATGAAGGAGAAACTCTTCATGGTCACAAAACTCATGAGAGCCTACCTGACTGAAACATTGCCTTAGCCTTTAAAATCCTTTACAATATGGTTTCAGTGTTAAAAAACAAAAGGAAAAGGATTTATATAATAAAAATGATATCGGACAAGCTTTTAAATTTTTTTCAGTTTATAAATATGTTTTAATGTCAATCATAATACAGCAATAATTGAGCCTCATTAAAATATATATATATATCAGAAGATTTTAGAATTAAAAGATTATTTTAGTCTAGAGATGGTGTTATCTTCCCTTTTAAATAGTCATCTATTATAATTACTGATTTGAATCTGGAGAAACTAAGGCATAAAATACTCTCCATTCAGAAAGTCAGTGATATAATTATCAGTGGTGTCATCATAGTACAATTTTCTTTTTAATCTTTTATCAATTTAACAACTTGAAAAAATAAGTTAAAGATACCTTTCTCTAAAATGTAAAATTATTATTTGATAATATTTAGATTTTCATGGTGCTTGATAATTCAGTTGACTTGTCTGTGTTTAATAAGGTGATATTGCAAGTGGGTGTGAAATTATGTTTAATAGACAATAAACTGAGAAGAGAACACTTCATGACCAATTCAGTTTTAAGACCTGATTGTATAAAAAATGACAAGGCAATTAGCATTATAGATTTAGTCCACAGTGAGAAATCCCGAATGGCTGATTTCTCTCAAATTAAAGAGCAGCGTTGTAAAAGTTAGATTACAGAAGTTATGAAACACTCCATTCCCAGGAAAAGTATGAAATAAGTAAGATTTTTTAAAATTTTGTACAAGATTTAAAGATAGATGCATGAAGTAATCATAAATCTATGTTACTTTACACATAATTTATAAAGATATACTTTGTAACAATAACAACATAGAGGAGAGCAGGAGGACAGCTATATAGGTGCATGGATTCTGTGTGCTATTGAAATTAAGCTGGTATCGATTTGAACTGGACTGTTATAAAACTTTGGGCTGATAAATGTAATTCCATGGAAAGCACAGATAAAATATTTTTTAAATATGCACAAAAGGAAAATAGAGAGGAATCAAAAGATTTACCAAAAAAAAAACCCAACAACAACAAAAAAAATCAACTAAACACAAAAGAAGGTATTAATACAGGAAATGAGAGCCAGAAAGAAACAAAGAAAGAAAGAAACTGTATGACATACAGAAAACAAATAGCAACATGGCAGAAGTATTCCTTCCTTATCAGGAATTGCTTTAATGGAAATGGGTTGAACTCTCCAACCAAAAGGCAAGGATTGGTAGAACGGATTTTTTTTTTTTTTTTTTTTTTTTTTTTGCGGTACGCGGGCCTCTCACTGTTGTGGCCTCTCCCGTTGCGGAGCACATGCTCTGGACGCGCAGGCTCAGTGGCCATGGCTCACGAGACCAGCCGCTCCGCGGCATGTGGGATCTTCCCGGACCGGGGCACGAACCCGTGTCCCCTGCATCAGCAGGCGGACTCTCAACCACTGCGCCACCAGGGAAGTCCGGTAGAATGGATTTTTTAAAAAATGATTCAAATATATGCTATTTACAAGAGGGTTATTTTAAATCCAAAGACACAAATAGATTAAAACTGCAAGGTTGTAAAAACATTATATGCAAATAGTAACTGAAAGAGAGCTGGGGTAGCTATACCAATATCAGACAAAATAGATTGTTAGCGAAAAGGTTACAAGAGACAAAGAAGGATATTATATACTGATAAAAGTGTCAATTCATCAAAAAGATATAAGGATTAAAAACATGTGCACCAGGAAGATTATGGGAAGATGGCAGAGCTGGAAGCACCAGGAAGCTGTCTCCCCACCTAGACACCAATTGCACTGGTAGATTCTGTCTGATGTAACTATTTTGGAGCTCTGGAGTCTATTGAAAGCTTGCAAATTTCCAGGGGAAGTCTTGGAGGGAAAATTGCAGTTAATTTCAGTCAATTTCAACTCTTTGAACAGTTTCAGGTAACCAATCCTCCACCCTTCAGCCCTCTGAGAGGCATCTGTACACACAATCCTGGAGAAGTTTGCACACACTTTGCATGAGCCAGGATTGGCAAAAAGAATCCAGTCTTCAAAATATGGTGGATCTGTGCTCTGGTCAGTGAATGCTGCTTCTATCCACTGAGGCAACAACAAAGAGATGGGTGGCCATTTTTGTAGCACCCACCCCCATTGTTGTTAAGTCCCTCGCCTTCCTGCTGAAGTGATTTCCAGGGTATGTAAATGGCCACCACCCATTTTTTGCCCCTTCATGTTTCTCCTTTTTCCTCTTTGGAAGCCAGACATTAAAGACTAGGACATTCAAGAACATCTGAATGTACAGGGAAAATCAGAAAGTGATCACACATGCCCAGAGAAAGGCACAGGCTCAAAAAGATCTGAGAAGACCTAGTGTTTATACCTCAGACTGATCCTAGCACAGAGACAACCTGCAATAATCAAACAAGCAAACAGAAACAAATTTGGAAAATAACCAAAAAGCAGCAAACCCTGGGGAAGGGGGAGAATGTGATTTCCAGAGAAATCACATTATTAGATTCAAAAGTACAGTGTTCGACAAAGAATTCCAAACCATGCAAAGAAATGAAAAAATGTGGCCCATTTAAAGAAAAAAAAAAAAATCAACAGAAACTGTCCCTGAAAGACTGGATGGCAGATCGACTAGACAAAGACTTTAAAATAACTGTCTTGGGAATTCCCGGCAGTCCAGTGGCACACTTCCACTGCCGGGGGCCCGAGTTCGTTCCCTGGTCAGGAAACTAGGATCCCACAAGCCACGTGGCGTGGCCAAAAAATAAATAAAATAAAATAAAATAACTGTCTTAAAGATGCTCAAAGAACTAAAGGAAGGTGCAGAAGAAATCAAGAAAATGTTATATAAAGGGAATGGAAATATCAATAAAGAAATACAAAATCTAAAATAAAAATTCTGGAGCTAAAATACAATAACTGAAATGAAAACTTGACTGGAGGGATTCAAAGGCAGAATTGAGCATCCAGAAGCAAGAATCAGGGAACTTTAAAATAAGACAATGGAAAGTATCAAGTCTGAGGGACAGAAAGAAAAACAGTTGAAGAAATGTGAACAGAACTTAAAGGAAATGTGGGACACCAAACAGCCAACCCACATATACACTGTGGGAGTCCCAGAAGAAGAAGAGAGAAAAGGGCAGAGAGAGTATTTGAAAAAGCAATGGCTGAAAGCTACTCAAATTTGATGACAGACAAAAGATATATATATTCAGGAAGTTAAACTTTAATTCAATATAAAATGAATATAAACATACACGAAGCTCAAAGAACTTCAAGTAAAATGAACAAAAAGAGACTCACACCAAGAAACCTTATAATCATATTTTCAAAAGACAAAGAATAGTGAATATTGCTAGTGGAAACAAAAACTGTTACAGATGTGGTGGAAAACAGTTTGGTAGTTCCTCAAAAAAGCTGAAGATAAAATTACCATATGACATAGAAGTTCCACTACTAAGTATATACCCAAAAGAATTAGAAACAGGATCTCGAACAGCTACTTGTACAACAATGTTTATTGCACGATTATTCACAGTAGCCGAAAAGTGGAAACAAACTAAGGGACCATTAACAGACAATGAATAAACAAAATGTGGCATGTGCATACCATGGAATATTACTCAACCTTAGAAATGAATGAAAATCTGATACATGCCACAACATGGATGGATCTTAAAGCAATATACTAGGTGAAATAATCCAGACACGAAAGGACAAATATTACATGAATCCCCTTATATGAAATATGTAGGCAAATTCATAGAGACAGAAAGTAAATTAGAGGTTACCAGGTGTTGAGGGAGGGAAGGATAGGGAATTATGGTATAAGCGTTACAAAACCTATGTTTGGGTTGTTGTTAAAGTTTTAGAAATAGTGGTGATGTTTGCCCAACATTGCGATTATACTTAATGTTGCAGAGCTGTACACTTAAAATGGTTAAAATGGCAAATTTTGTGTTTTATATATATATATACACATATGTATATTGCCCCAATAAAAAATATATATGTAATAAATTTTTTTTAAAAAACCTGCTAATCAGAAATTAGATGCAACAACATTAGAAATCTTTCATGTACAGACATACGTCTACAACAAGAAATCAATACATTATTTCATCTAATGTAATATTTCAAATAATACTGAAAATTATCTTCTATGAAATGCTGACTTCTCTGAATTGTGACTTTTAAAAGCATTAAAAATATAAAGTCGCATACTTGATTAAATAATTTACATTAGATTATGAGCTCCTGAGGACAGGAACCATTTCATATTTTTAAAATTACTGAGGACTTAAGAGTTTTCATTAATGTGTCTTATACATACTGATATTTACCGTAGTATAAATTGATGCAGACATTTTTAAAATATGTATTTATTAACTAATTAAAAAACAATAGAGACTCCTTCATGTTAACAAATACTTTATGTAAAATCATATTTTTGAAAAAAAATTGTGTCATTTTACATTTTTGCACATGTACTTAATGTCTGGCTTTATAAAAGATACAGAGAGTCTCATTTTGCCTTTGCATCGTACTTGTTAAGGTATGTTGTTTTGTTTGAAGAATATGAAGAAAATCCAGCCTCACACAAATATACAGCCAGAAAGACAAGACTTAGCTAAGCCCTGAGAAAGTCTCAGAGACCCCAGGGGACTTCTAGCCACAATTTGAAACAAAAAATCTAGCCACAATTTGGAAACCAAGTTCCCATAAAGACCTCATCATTTATGACAGGTACAGATTCTAGCTAGAATTATTCTCAATATCTGGGACTTAATATGGATGACAAGTTTGTTAGAAAATAATCACAGATATACCTATTTGGGGATAGTACTTCCGTTTTCCCACAAAACCTTGGCTTACCTCTACCCTTACCCTATCATAATCAATGCTACTTACTTTTTTTTCCCCTTGTGACAGTGCCATCCCTTATGGGGCATGGGAAATGTGCTTCTACTACTTAGGACCAAGTCACGAGTTAAGAGTACAATGAGTAACTTTAAAGAATGCATGAATGCTTAACTGAATGAATGTATGAAGGGACATATTTGAAATTCTACTTAAAAGGGAATACCATGTCTTCTTGTGAGATCTGGAGATAATAGAAGTGTCCATGTTCTGAGAGGATTTGGAAGAATGGCAAGTGAGAAAATTGTATTCATTTACACTGACGAATAATTTGATATCTTTACAGACTTCACACTGTTATCCAAGACAGTTAAAAAGAAAGTCTCTCCCTTTTTTCAGTTTGCTAATGTGGTTGCCGTGGTAGCATTGTTTTTATACGAATCCTAGTATTTAAAATCTAAAATATATATTTTTAAAACCATTAATTTATTTAAAAATAATTTCCTAAAATGGGATAATTATATCAATACTTTTTTTATTATTTTCTTACAGTTTTGTACTGATTGTAAAATTAAGTCTGAGTTTGTGTATGCATGCATACATGTAAAAGACACGAAGAGAAAAATAACATGTGGCCTGCAAAATGCAGATATAAAATCTTTTCCTGCAATTTGTAAAAATTTTACCTTTTCCCAGTTACTGTATCATTTACATTTGTCATTTCTCTCCGTACATTAATGCATAAGCAAGGAAAATGTAACTATCCATGTTTTAAAGGATATGGAAACAGGGGTGAAATGAATTGTCCAATTCACAGAATTAACATGGAGCAAAAACTCTTGGATCTGCACTCCCTTTCACTTCATTGCCTAATCTCTCTCCTTTTCCTCTCACCAATCCAATCTTGCTACATAGCTGTGTGTCCCCTCTTCCTTCTGGTTGTTTGGATGGGTGCACAGCTGACTCTGTAGACCTTCTTGTGTGAGGAAGTATCTGGTGGTCGCCTGAAGCTCCTGGCGCGCTGGTGGGTTTGCTCCAACTGCTCAGTGCAGATGGCAGAATCACTGATGGAAGTGATAGCCTCGTGGACAAGTGTCAGCCACAAGGAGAACTTCTGCCCTTGTGTTTCTAGTACCCAGTTCACCTGGGGAAGGAATTCTCTCACTCATGGGAACAGTGGCTGTTTATGAGGTGGCCGCTGGGTGGGGCAAAAGTGCATACTTTGTAGGAGGACACTGACTTAATTGACAAGTAAAATAAGGACAAATTAAAAGTGTTTCCCAAGTTCATTTTTTAAAGCAAATTGGAAGGCTTACATTCAGATTCCCAGTTAAGGTCTAATTTTCATTATCTAGCATACCTCCTCTGTCATGTTTTTATTAATTACATAAAATATCTTTATACATGTTAAAGACACACCCCCCACACAGTCTAAGGACTAAACACAATCATTACTTTGTATAATAGAAAGTAGAATACCAAGTTATCATTGCCATTTGTAATAAATTGTTCTCTCTGATAGATCTCATCTGCTAGTTTATTGCATTTTTCTCCTAACTTCTGTTGCTTTGTGATTGTTGGAGTTACATTCATCAAACACCACATTCATATGTAGCAACATAATTGTGGCCATTTAGTATCTACAATCATTTAAAGAGAATGAGGGGGAATTAGCCCTTAGCTGGAGTGTTTAAAGAGGGAAAGAGTGAGCTTTAGTGTTTAAAAACAGATGAGCCATTTGCTACCTTCAGATTTCTTACAGGATTTGCACCTAGGCTAATTTTTCTTTAGATCGGAGAAAATGTTTGTAACTATGAAGAATTTAAATGAGTACACTATACAAATGTTATATTCAGGTGGAATATGTCCATTTAAGGGATTCAATGCCTGAAAATCCAGTACAATGAAAAGTTTCATCCACTCAGATTTTTGAGATCTATAGACAATGGGAAAAAAAATTTATTTAAAAAAATAGTTTTGCATATAACAGAAGGCTCCCTTTTCCATGTATGTTGTGGAAATAACTGAAAATGATAATACCACAAACATGTTAGCATCAATTTGAAATTAGACTATTTAGTGATGTTCTAGATTTTATTTTGTATGATTTTGGGGGTTTGTTTTTTTGTTTTTGTTTTTGTCAGAGAGGCAAGACTCTACTCTCTTTTAAATGTGAAGAGGGGTACAGAGATAATTAAAATATTCAGTTTGGAAAAAGAAATCAATGTTGAATGATATTGTTTCTTTTCTTTTACAATTTTCCTTGTCATGTGTTTATTGTCAGAAATATCATTAATATGAAGTATTTCAGAAGAAACTCCCTTTACTTTCTTTTATGATATAGGGATTTTTAGTAACAAGATACATAGTGAGTAAGCAAGATATTCAACTTTTCCATATACATCTCATTTTGCTTAAGTATGTTATTAAAAGTGTGGGAAAATAGGTGAAAATTGCATTCAGCAATCAGACATGCTGTACTCCACATTTCCACTATTCTATTGCAACAGAATAGATAAAGCAGCATCATTTATGGCCACTAAGTAATCTCACAGGATGATCCAGTAACAACTTCATGAGTCAATATGATACAATTCTAAAACAGAAACAAAACGACCCATCCAAATATATCATGGAAATGCTGTGGGTATCAAGACATGGGTAGGGAGAACTAGAAAATAAATGAGGCTTTAGGGAAATAATAATTATAATCATACAAGTCCCATTTATTGAACTGTGTGCCTGGGTCTGTACTAAGCGATTCATATGTATTAAGTCTAATACCCTTAATTCTGCAATACAGGTTTTTTGTTAGTTTTTTTTTTTTTTTTTTTAAGCAGGTGAGAAAGCAGCAGAGTGAGGAAATGCTGTTTGCCTAAGATTACCCAGAAATTGAATGACTGAGGGAAGGTTCCAGAGTTCATTTATTATGTCCATGAAATTCAAAGTAGGGAAAACATAGATATTTTGTACTTGTTCAATGCCCTTCAGTTTACAAAGTGCCATCGTTCTACCGTTTGATTTCTTCAGGAACTCTGGGAGATACGGATACAAATATTATTACCCTGTTCTACACGTGAAGAAATGGAAACTCAAAGTAATAATAATCACATGCCCAATAAAGGACAGAGCGTAAGGTAGAAAACGATTTCTGTGCTCTCTCTATCAAGTCAAACCAGCTGGCTTGGAGAACTGATTGAAAGTAGAGAATATGTACATATATATAAGGGAAAAGAAAGATAGACATTCTGGAGGCCAATTCAGATGAGGATTCATGGCTTTTTATGTTTATCTTTGTTCTACGGGTTGCTAGAAGAAATGCGCCTGGAGGGGAACCATGGGAAGAAAAAATATTTGAGGAAGTAAAGGCAGCTGATAAGGGCTTTGTGTGCTGGCAGAGTCGGGAAGAACTAAAGCTGCCCACGACTCAGGACGGCACCAAGTCAGGAGGGAAAGAGTTCTGGGCTTGAAGGCTGCTGCTATAGGTTCCGGGCCAGGCGCTGGCACTAGCAAGCCAAAACTTCTGGAGGGTCCCTGAACTTCTTGGGGACTTATTTCCCCACATGTGAAATGAGAGGATTGAATTATATATATATATCTCTAATGGACTTACCAACTCTAAAAAGTTTTGACCCTAGAATTTAATTATATTTCAAGCTTTATTAGGAAGCTCTCACTGATAAGGGAAGAGCCCGGTGGGGAAAGAAGGGAAAAGTCCCAGGCGCCATGCTGTCATGGAACCTATGCCAAACCTTTGTCAGCCTACATAAAGAGGTAAACTGAGGCAAGCTCAAAGTACCGGAAATGAAGGGTATCTGGGAACAGCAGAGAAGTTTCAGTTCGGGAAATGCGAAGTGTAGCCAGCGACAGGCGGCCGCGCTGAGGGTTTGGGGGTGGGCTGTATTGATGGCAAGGAGTGCAAAGACGGGGGAGTCCAGCCAGAGTCCAAGCAGTAAATCCATTGACTTGAAGATGGGGAGAGATGCTTGGTAGATGTTCATTGGTCAGGCGATAAGCTTTGGTCTGCAAATCAGGCCCTTGTTGGAAATCAGTCTCTCAGATCTTAAGTTCTGTTTACCTGAGGGCAAGTTCGTGAGAGTCCACATTTCAGGTTGTGCAGCCCCATTTTAAATTGAAATGCTTTCACACTCTCAACATCACAGCTGGTAGTGATAGTATTAGGCTGTTACTTTGTTCCTACTTGTCTTCCTCGCAGTTAATTTAGGTTAAAAAAAATAGGGGCTTCCCTGGTGGCGCAGTGGTTGAGAGTCCGCCTGCCGATGCAGGGGACACGGGTTCGTGCCCCGGTCCGGGAAGATCCCACATGCCGCGGAGCGGCTGGGCCCGTGAGCCGTGGCCACTGAGCCTGCGCGTCCGGAGCCTGTGCTCCGCAACGGGAGAGGCCACAACAGTGAGAGGCCCGCATACAGCAAAAAAATATATATATATATTCTGAGGAAATAGTTCAAAGAAAAAAAAATAGGATGCAAAAGACTCCCCTTGATGTTATAACCCCCAGGACTGCTTTAACGCTAGACTACAGATTTGAAGAAACAAACAGGTAACAGCTGTAAGGTCGGATCTTAACAAACGGCACCGCGAAACAGAGGAAAGCTTCAAGTGAGCTTTATTAGGGAGCGCTCCCGGGCGAGGTTCACTGGTCCGAGAGAAAGGGGCCAGAGAAGTCGCACCCGGGTGGGGGTTGGGCAAGATTTTATAGGGGAAGAAGGGAAAGGGGTGTGGTGAATCTGGGAGGGCACAGGGTATTCCTTATTTGGTGGTCTTTTCGGGTATCCTGGGGGACCGTTAGTCCCGCCCCTCGAAAGGCGGGAAGGCTGGGCTGGGTTCAAAGTCCCCAGGTCAGTTCCTGGAACTGGGTGGTCCGGAATGTCTCCAGGGCAGTTTCTGGAACTGGGTGGTCCGGAGAATTTCGGTCTGATGCAACCTGTGAATCTGACTGTGTTCCCCTGCCTCGGGCCAGTTGGCCTTAAAACAGTATATTCTTTAAGGCAAATCAACCGTGTTTCTGGATATGCTGTGCTCCTCGCTGATTTTCTGGTCATGCTAACTTCAGGAGACTCCATCCTCTCCGTTCTAATGTTGACCAGCTCCCTCTCTGCTCTTAAATGTAACAAAAAAGAAGACCCTCTGCTTTTGAGACTGACTCAACTGTTCCTCATTTTGTTTCTTTTGAGTGCATCACACTGTTAGACCTGCGCGGTCTCCTAGGAGTTTCGACTCGCCCAGGAAACAACAAGAGTCGGAAGCCGATGCAAAACGCAAGAGGTTTATTGAAGGCCGGTGCACCGGGGTTCCTTGGTCCTCACGCAGGAGGTCGAAGAAGGAACCCTTTTGGGCGCGAATATGTCAGTTTTATAGGTTCCCACTTCCCCGTATGTAAATTATAGATTTGGTTGTGTTCTCCTGCTGATTGGTCCCGGCTTAGGCTCGGACCAGAGAGGGAACTTGTCCCCAGCTGCCTGATTGGTCTTTGACAGACACCTTTTTTACATTTTGTTATCTCCCTCCTTCTCGGAAGGGGGCCGGACATCCTGGAAATCACCCATTGTCTAAGAAGCCCCTATTGTCTGGAGAGTTCTTAATCATTAGCTGGAACAATGTCCCTCGAGTCCCACATTCCCCCCTTTTTCTTGTGACTATTGATTCCAATCATGGAATCTCAACCTTCTGTTCGTAAACTTTGGTACTGTTGTCTTAACATTAGAACTTGTACAGTACTGATACGTTCTCTAATAAATGCTATCAAGTGATTTAGAACACATGGTCCAAAAGTTAAAATCAACAATAAAACAATAAGAGGTCCCAACAGAGTAGAGATTAAGGTGGTAAACCAGGGGGACTTATCAAACCATGATTGAAACCATCCTTTTTCGTTCTCTCTCTCCCTTTGCCTTTTATCTAAGCGTTCCCTTAGTTTATCCATGGTTTTGGTAATGGTTCCTGAATGATCAATATAAAAGCAACATTCTTCTTTTAGAGCGGCGCATAATCCCCCTTCCTTAAGAAACAGCAAATCTAGGCTGCAACACTATTTCTGAAAGTGAGGTGAGTGATTCCTTTAGTTGAGTTATGGAACTTTCTAATGCTCGAAGGTCGATGTCTACAGCCTGTCTTAAACTTGCATAATACTGGGGTTGTTGTATGAGGGCTGTGGTTCCTGTTCCTATCCCGGCAGATATTCCTAGTCCTAGAAGGACAGCCAATGTGAGGGTTACAGGTTCTCTTTTGTTTTTTGTTTTTCCTACATATTCATCTAAAAAGGATGAGTCTGAATGGTAGATAAGTCTAGGGACTAATTGCACTAACACACAAAAGTCAGCTGAAGTATTAAGAACCTCTAAAGAGACACAAGGGGTGAGCCCCGTGTTACATGTCCACCATCCATCTTGAGGAGGTACAAGATATCCTGAGCCTGAAGGGAGGCTAAAATCATGACAAAGGTGTCTATGGGACTGGGGAGGTGTTCCTATACAAGTACCATTTCCAAAAACCGAGGACAGGGTTAATTTACTGTTCCCTTCTTGCTTCCATCGACATTGGTCTGAGGAGGTAGAATTAGTATAGTTGGAGCTATATCCTATAGCATCATAATAAGGGGGAGGGGCAGCATAGCAAAGCCAACATGATTTTGTAGCCTCTGGGTTTGTAGCATTGAGAACCGTAAAGGCTGCCTGCACCAAAGAAAGCATCCTATCCTGAGGAGTCCCAGGCTTAACTGTGGGTTCTTTGGATCCAGAGGTTTCATTAGTCTCATTCTTTGTTGACGTAGTTGAAGGGGCCGGGGGAAGCAAAGGGGGGCCAAGTATGGGATTTGGGCCTATTGATATAGGAGCAGGAGTCTCAATCTTTAGCTTAAGGGTCATTAATATTCCTAAATCATATCCCCTCATGTAAAATCTAACGCCCCAAGAATGACCATTTATCCATTTTTTATCTCTTTTTCCGGGATTACTAAAGGAAATTTTAAGGGGATGACACCATCCTGAACATTTACTCCGGTGTCCGGTATCCTCATTATGAGAATAATTAGCCGTTACAGTAATAAAATCCCAAGTTGAGGTGGGTTTCCAATTAGTATCCCCGGTAGTTTCACATCCCCAGCTTTTGCAATAAAAGTTTTCAGTTCCACCACATTTATAATTCAGAGATCAAGGGCGGTGGAACCCGGGGCATACGTAGAAAGTGAGGATACCAAGCATCATTCTTTTGCCTGCATTTTTGCAACCCGGCCCAAACCAATCAGTTTCCGAAACTTTGGAAGGGGCAGTGTTCATATCATGAGAATCTTCTGTATCCCAATAAGGTGCTCCTATAGCCAATTTACAAACATCAGGAAAAAGATCTGGCCACCAGGTCCAGGGGGGTGCAGTATGACTAATGGACCAGGTTACATCTCCAGTCTGAGAAATTACCTGCCAAGTTAAACGTTGGGGGAGGTGAGGGCTAAAATCACTTACAGTCAGTAAAGGCAGTAAAACCAAAATTATAAGTCTTAGGTTCGTAGAAGCTTGAGTTTGAGCGGGTTGTCGGTTCTTTGGGCCCGCCATCCTGATGATGCCGTCGCTGGTGCAGCCTTCACATGTGAAGCATGGATCCAGGCAGCGATGCCGTCCACTTTTATGGCCATTGGGATGGTGAGGAGGACGGTGTATGGTCCTTTCCATCGAGGTTCCAACGTCTGGGTTCGATGCCGACGGACGTATACGGAGTCTCCGACTTGGAAAGGATGAGTTTCTCCCGGTGTTCCCGGTTGGTAGGCCTTGGCGAGTTGGGACCATATTTCTTTCTGGACCAATTGGAGTCCCAGTAGCCTAGCATATAAGTCAGTGTTATTTTGACAATCAGGTTTTCTTTCTTTTCCTAAAGTGAGGAGGGGAGGCGGGGCACCATATAATATTTCAAAAGGAGTAAGATGGTATCGGGAAGGTGTATTTCTAACCCGGAATAGGGCCAAAGGAAGGAGCACCGTCCAATCGGTACCGCCAGTCTCCAAGGACAATTTAGTTAGGGTCTCTTTTAGAGTCCTATTCATTCTTTCTACCTGACCTAAACTTTGGGGTCTATAGGCACAATGTAATTTCCAATCAGTCCCCAAATATCTGGCCACATCCTGACTTACCTGGGCGACGAAGGCTGGACCATTATCAGACCCTATTACCTTTGATGCTCCAAATCGAGGAAAAATTTCTTCTAAAATCTTCTTGGCTACTACAGCAGCTGTTTCTTTCTTTGTTGGGAAAGCCTCTATCCATCCTGAAAAAGTGTCTACAAAAACTAAAAGGTATTTATTACCGTACCTTCCAGGACGCACTTCGGTAAAGTCCACTTCCCAGTAAGTTCCTGGGCGGTCCCCCCTGAGTCTCTTTCCAGTTTCAAGTTTCCCTTTGTGAGCATTTACCTGTTGACATGGGACGCATTCCTGCACAATTTGTTCAGCTAATTTTGTCATTCCAGGGGTTTCGTACCCGGCTTTTTGTAACAAGGCTGCCATCTTTTTAGTCCCCAAATGTGTCCATCTGTGCATCTGTTGAAACATGGATTCTGCTTGCTGAGGGGACAAAGTTCCTTTTGTTGTGGCCGGGATGATTTCTTCATCGCAGCCTGGTTTTTCAGGAACTTTATCTGACAGTCCTAAAATGACTTCTCCCGATGCTATTTCTCGGGCCACTTGGTCAGCCATATTATTTCCCCTAATTATTGGGGTATTTCCTTTTTGATGTCCAGGGCAGTGGCTGATACTGACTTTAGTAGGAAGCATGAGTGCAGTCAACAAAGCCACGATTTCGTCTTTGTTTTTAATTTCTTTGCCACATGAAGTTAGTAGCCCTCTCTGTTGGTAAATGGCACCGTGGATATGAGCGGTAGCAAACGCATATCTACTGTCTGTGTAGATGTTTACTTTTTTATTCTCTGCCATCTCTAATGCCCTCGTCAGGGCAATTAATTCAGCTCGTTGGGCTGAGGTCCCTTGTGGTAGCGCCGCTGCCCATATGACTTGTTTTCCGTCTACCACGGCTGCCCCAGTTCGACGCTTACCTTCCTCCAGGAAACTGCTCCCATCCGTGAACCAGGTGAAATCAGCATCAGGGAGGGGCAGGTCCATCAGATCTGGCCTACTGCCGTGTGCTGCGGCTAGTACTTCCTGACAATCATGTATGATGGTGGAGCCTTCCAAGTCAGGATCAGGTAGCAAGGTGGCTGGATTGAGTCCTGTGGCTGGAGCAAACTTGATGCGATCTGAGTTTAGCAACAGGGTTTGGTAATGGGTCATCCTGGCATTAGTTAGCCACCTATCCGGTGGTTGACGGACTACATTTTCCAGGGCATGAGGAGCTGTTATCGTTAGATTTTGTCCTAAAGTTAGTTTGTCAGCATCTTTGACTAGAACGGCCACTGCAGCGATTATCTTTAAACAGGTGGGCCATCCTGATGCCACAGGGTCCAATTTTTTTGACAAATAAGCAACTGGGCGATTCCAGGGACCCAATTTCTGAGTCAATACTCCTTTTGCAATGCCCTTATTTTCGGCCACATATAAATGAAAAGGTTTGGTTACATCTGGCAGTCCTAGGGCTGGAGCTGAAAGTAAAGCTCGTTTGATTTGGTCAAAAGCCCGTTGTTCCTTATCGCCCCAAACGAAAAGAGTGCTGTTTTTGGTTAGGGGGTACAATGGGGCTGCCAGCTCAGCAAACCCTGGAATCCATAGTCTACAGAATCCGGCTGTCCCCAAAAATTCTCTAACCTGCCTGGCGTTTTTGGGAGCCGGAATTTGGGCCACCGTATCCTTTCTGCTCTCCGTGAGCCATCTTTGCCCCCCTTTTAATAGATACCCCAGGTAACTGACCTGTTGTTGGCATATTTGTGCTTTCTTGGCTGAGGCTCTATATCCCAGGGTTCCAAGTTCCGTTAACAGTTTTTCAGTACCCTTGATACAATCTTCTTGGGTCTCAGCAGCTAATAAAATATCATCAACGTATTGGAGTAATGTTACCTGGGGATTTGATTCTCTATATAATGCCAAATCCTGATGGAGGGCTTCATCAAAGATGGTCGGGGAGTTCTTAAATCCCTGAGGTAGCCGTGTCCATGTCAGCTGACCAGACATTCCCGATGTTGGATCTTTCCATTCGAAGGCAAAGTAGGGTTGGCTCAGGGGAGAGAGTCTTAAACAGAAAAAAGCATCTTTAAGGTCCAAAACAGTATACCACGTATGTTGAGGTGGAAGAGTGCTCAGGAGGTTGTAAGGGTTTGGAACTGTGGGGTGGAGGTCTGCCACCCGTTTGTTTACCTCTCGTAGATCCTGCACCGGCCGATAATCATTTGTTCCTGGTTTCTTTACCGGCAGGAGAGGGGTGTTCCATGCTGATTGACATCTTATTAAGATGCCCAAGTCTAGTAGCCTCTGTATATGGGGACGGATACCGTCTTTGGCTTCTCTACTCATGGGGTATTGACGGACCGTTATTGGGGTGGCAGTTGCCTTGAGTTCCACTAGCACCGGGGACCGATTTTTGGCCATCCCCATTCCGGCAGTTTCTGCCCAGGCTTGAGGGAACCGAGTTACCCAATCAGTAACATTAACTCGTGAGGATGAAGGCTGCTCGTATAATTTATATTCATCTTCTAATTTCATAGTCAATATTTGAAGTAACCTTCCCTTATTATCAGTTATGGTGGGACCTTCTGGCTGAAAGTGGATTTGAGCCCCTACTTTGGAGAGTAAATCTCTTCCCAGCAAAGGATAGGGGCATTCCAGAATAATCAAAAATGAATGGGTTACTCGTCCAATCCCAAGATCTACTGTCCTTCGTGTGGTCCATGAATATTGTTTATTCCCAGTGGCTCCTTGTACCCATGACCTTTTAGCTGAGATAGGACCTTTTGAGTGGAGAAGGACGGAGTGCTGGGCTCCGGTATCTACCAAAAATTGAACAGGTTCCCCCTCCACTTTAAGAGTTACCCGGGGCTCGGGGAGAGGGTTCGAGCCCTGACTTTCCTAGTCTTCTTCTTTCAATGTTAAGATTTTGTTTTTGGTTGGCCTTCCTCCATTCTTTTTCTTAGGGCATTCTCTCGCCCAATGTCCTTTTTCTTTACAGTAGGCACATTGGTCCTTGTCTAATGGCCGCCTTCTGTCTGCCGTTCGCCCTTCCTGCCTATTTCTATCCCCTATATTTCTTCCTCCAACCACAGTGGCCAGTATCTTACTTAAATTCCTCTCCTGTCTCTTATCCCGTCTTATTTCATGGGCTTCCTGCTCTTTCTGCTTTCTTTCTTCCTTCTCTTCCTCTGTTTCTCTTTTGTTATATACTTTATCTGCCTCTTTTACTAACTCCTGAAGCGAAAATCCCTGCAAGCCATCTAGCCTCTGTAATTTCTTCTTAATATCAGGGGCCGCTTGATCTATGAAAGGCATTGCTATAGTAGCCCTATGTCCCTCCGAAGTTGGATCATAAGGGGTAAAGCGTCTAAAGGCTTCCATTAAACGTTCCAGGAACACAGTTGGCGATTCCTGGGGCCCCTGAGTTACTTCCCTTACCTTAGCCAAATTAGTGGGCCGTCTGGCCGCTCCATGGAGAACCGCCACCAGAGCCTGGCGATACATTTTCAGGCGCTCCCTACCTTCCGGGGCATTGAAATCCCAGTTTGGCCTGACGAGTGGGAAACCAGTATCAATCTCGTTAGGCAGCTGGGTAGGTTGCCCATTGGCGCCTAATACATTTTTTCTGACTTCTAAAAGAACCCGTTGCCTCTCCTCAGTCGTTAGGAGAGTCTGGAGCAGCTGCTGACAATCATCCCATGTGGGCTGGTGGGAGAAAACAAGAGATTCTACTAAAGCGGTAAGGGCCTGTGGATTTTCGGAAAAAGTTGGGTTATGCATTTTCCAATTATAAAGATCTGCAGAGGAAAAGGGCCAATATTGGAGAGGTCTATTCCCTTGGCCATCGGGGGGGCCATATTCTCTAAGAGGTAGGGCAGTGGAGTCCGGGGAGATAGCCCTCCGGCTCCTAGTGCCCACTGAGGGACCCCTTTCTTCTTCCATCATGGATGGTTCCCTTGGTGCCGAGGGCAGTGGAGCTGGGGGTCCTCTAGGTGGTAGGGGATTCGGGGCCGGAGGATAAGGGGGTGGGGAATCCAAAAGAAGCAAATCGGACTGCGGGTCAGGATAAATCGCCTTCGGTAGATCCGGGGCGTCGGGTAGCTTCTCCGTGTTGGGGTTTTTCTTTAAGGCTAATATCTCCGACGCTGCTGATGTATGCGCGGACGTACCTGTTGAGGAAACAAAGGGCTGGACCCACGGAGGTGGGGAGAGAATTAAATCTTCCCAGACCAAGACATATGGTACTTGGTCTGGATGTCCGTGGGGATCTATATTAAATATCTTAGACTTCAGCAGCTTAATCTTGTCTAATAAAAAGGATCCTTCGGGGGGCCATCCTATCTGAAATGTTGGCCATTCAGAGGCACACAAAGTCTGCCACTTTCCTTTCTTTACCTCTACCGAAAAATTATGGGCTCTGGCCCGAACTTCGGTCCAATAGCTTAGAGTAAGGGAAAGAGAAGTCGTCATAGTTTGTCCCATTGTCGTCCGTCAGAGAAGAAGAATAGACCACAATACAGAAACAGTTAAAACTCCACGAAACACATATACGTATGGGCCACCGCGAGCTCGCTTCAAAACCGAAACTTCTTCAGATGGCAGTTATCACCAAGGGAACTGCCGAAACCGAGTGAAGGGGAGACAGACTTTGCCTCTCCTTCCAGATGAGCCACCAGGGCGTCCCCTAGGGCTCATGGACGCCGGCTATTAGCACGTCTGCCTAGCCAGAGGTCCGATACAGATTCCATAATAAGCCGATTCTTGTGGTCCGGGGCGAGTGGAATCCCGGACGAGCCCCCAAATGTTAGACCTGCGCGGTCTCCTAGGAGTTTCGACTCGCCCAGGAAACAACAAGAGTCGGAAGTCGATGCAAAACGCAAGAGGTTTATTGAAGGCCGGTGCACCGGGGTTCCTTGGTCCTCACGCAGGAGGTCGAAGAAGGAACCCTTTTGGGCGCGAATATGTCAGTTTTATAGGTTCCCACTTCCCCGTATGTAAATTATAGATTTGGTTGTGTTCTCCTGCTGATTGGTCCCGGCTTAGGCTCGGACCAGAGAGGGAACTTGTCCCCAGCTGCCTGATTGGTCTTTGACAGACACCTTTTTTACATTTTGTTATCTCCCTCCTTCTCGGAAGGGGGCCGGACATCCTGGAAATTCACCCATTGTCTAAGAAGCCCCTATTGTCTGGAGAGTTCTTAATCATTAGCTGGAACAATGTCCCTCAAGTCCCACAACACAAAGCCAGGGTTAGATTTTCTAGATCCCCCCAAAGAAACAATTCCTCTGTCCTTCCAAGATGCGTCTAAATCCGTGATTCTCAGTGTAGGCATTTGGGACATTGGTAGGGGTAATTTGGGCCCACTGCAAGCATTTATGTATTGAAATTTACATTATCTTAACATAAATTGCTTTATTTTATCTCATTTATTTTTCTGTTGGGGCAGTATATTGATATTTTTTAGTCATTGTAAGTGGATAGATGGGCTTATTATCTATGTTTTTTTGAAGTATAGTTGATTTACAACGTTGTGTTAATTTCTGCTATAGCGCAAAGTGACTCAGTTATACACATAATACATTCTTTTTTATATTCTTTTTCATTATGGTTTATTCCAGGAGACTGGATATAGTTCCCTGTGCTCTACAGTAGGACCTTGTTGTTTATGCATTCTAAATATAATAGTTTGCATCTACTACCCCAAACTCCCAGTCCATCCCGCCCCCTCCCCCTCCCCCGACCCCCGACACACAACCACAAGTCTGATCTCTATGTCTGTGAGTCTGTTTCTGTTTTGTACATAGGTTCATTTGTGCCATATTTTTTTTGTGTGTGTGGTACACGGGCCTCTCACTGCTGTGCCCTCTCCCTTTGCAGAGCACAGGCTCCGGACGCGCAGGCTCAGTGGCCATGGCTCACGGGCCCAGCCGCTCCGCGGCATGTGGGATCTTCCCGGACCGGGGCATGAACCCGTGTCCCCTGCATCAGCAGGCGGACTCTCAACCACTGCGCCACCAGGGAAGCCCTATGCCATATTTTAAATTCCACATATAAGTGATATCATGTGGTATTTGTCTTTCTCTTTCTGACATTTCAGTTAGTATGATAATCTCTAGGTCCATCTATGTTGCCACAAATGGCATGATGGGTTTATTATCTATGAACTTCATTTCAGGATATCAAATGATCATTATAAACAGTTTAGTATAAAAGGAATCTTTGAGTCTTACAGAAGTTTGGCGCATTGGCATGAAATAACTCACATTATTGACTAAGGAGGCTCTTTCCAGGTTGGATAAGCGATGCCTCCATTTGCTCCAGTGTTCCTTTAATCCTTGATTACCCAACTCCCTAATTTCCCAGGATTAGAAGGTCATCTGATTTTTTAATTATTCATGGACAGATTGAAATCCCAGGGGCAAAAAATGTCTGAAGTCAGTGTCACTCCCTCTCCAATCCCTATGATAATCTGCTAGCTAGCATTTACTGCAAACAGACGTTTTGAAGAGCTAAGTGTTCAAAGGCTACACGTGGTCAATCTCAAGAAGGCTGTACTGCTGGTTGGCAGGGAAAGAAGAGACACGTGAACATAAAGCATAAAGTCATAAGCGTTGTAATAGGAAACCAATGCCGTGCTGTGGACTCGCAGGAGAAACCGTTCTTACCAGGGGGTTCAGAGCAAGTTTTATGAAAGAAATAACATTTGAATAGAGACTTAAAGGTCAAATGGGGTTTTGATATAGAAGGAGAGCACAGAGTCTGAGCAAAGTTAATTGGCGTAAAAATGTGGCCAATTTTTTTGGAATAATAAGTAGTCAATATAGGCACCCATCTGTGCTTGAGAACAGAGCTGCCAGGCAGGACATGGCAGAGCGTGGAGAGTCTTGAAAGCCGTGGCTAGGGAGTTTGACGTGTCGCCTTAGACAATAAGGACACCCTACATGTTTTGGGGAGAAGATGCTGGCAACATCTAAGCTAGTTTAGAAAAATGACTGGCAGCAGGAGAAGGGAGAAAAATACAAAGAATAGGGGCAGTGAGACTAATGGGGAGTTTCTTCCCACGTGGGTGTGACGGGTGAGGGGAATCTAGGAGGAGACGTGACTCCAAGGCTCCTCATAGGGGTGTTGACAATAACAGAGGGAGAGGCCGTCACTCTGGAAGACTAGATGTTTCGAGAGAGGACAGTGAATTTCGTTTGGAACATGCTGAGTGTCCCCCAAATAAGGGTTGTATCAACATGAAAAGCAAATACGCACCCGCCCTGCCCATCAGTTCTAGCTTGTCAATATCAGTTGTTTTCACAGCATAGTCCTGGCTGGTCTAAGGAGTCATTCAAAATATAAAGGAGGTTCTATAATGATTTAAAGAAAAAGGTAATTGAATCATAGAGGCATCAATGTTATAGGTAGACTTTATTAGCAAATACAAAAGAAGTTCTTGAACAAATGCTACAACTTAAAAAATGCACCACGTACACTGTCTGCCAATAAAACACCGATGTTTACTTACCGTGTGGCAGGATATGGCGTGATATAATACTATGCAGAGAATGAAAGGAAGTTCCTGCCAATAGAGCAGATCCTTATTCGTGTGCACATTCCCTGCATCAATCTTAAGAAGCCACTTGCTCTTATACACTCTGATGATGACGATCTTTTATAACGTCTTTCACTAACTGTTAATATTTTCCTTTTCTTGCTGTTGTTTGTCAAAAGTGTTTCAGGTGCCCCTCGCTCCGACGCCAGGCTTGTTTCTAAGTGACAGCCTAATTTTCATATGCTGTAAAAATAAGTGACTGTAATTATTGGGCTTTTATGTGAGATATGACCCTCCATCTCTCCATCTCACAACCACTGGGAAACGTTTCTGCTCAGAGTTCTGGCACTGCTTTGGGTGAGGTTAGTGGAGAAAGAAGGACTTCAGAAGCGGACAGAACACCCCCCCTCTCCCACCCCGTGGCACTTGATGGATTGCATTAAACATCAGTGAAGCCATTTTAAAGAGATGACAATAGCTCTGGGACAGGGCTTGGGAGAACAAAACTAAACAAAACTGATTAACATATCTAGAGAAGTAAAATAATAAGAGAGGTTAGTCAGAAATGGAAGCACGGTAGCAAATAATAAGCTGTTTGGGTAGGCGCGCATGAGTCTGTTTTAGTGGGATGCCTTTACACGTTTAAATCACGTAACTAAGAAGGCTCATTCTGACGTCATACTCACCAAGTCACAGCCTGATTATAGTGTGGCTTCCCCCGTGGCATGCTTGCAGGTGGAGCGTCTGGTTGCCTCTCCGATTAGATTGCTCATTATAAATTGATAAGCTGGCCTGCATCATCCTTTTCGGGCTCAGGTAACAGGAGACCCCTCCTGCTCCTGGTATGTTGATAAATCAGCTTTCTAAGCCACCTAGACTTAGAGCCAACCCTTGAACTGTGAAGAATATGAGGCTATTTCCCTCTGAAGCTTTTGGGAGACAGATAGGAATGTCTTTAAGACTCCCAACATCTCATTGATTGCAACTTTTCTTAATTAAATGTCAATAATTGCCACTATTGGCAAAGCGAAGGTCAGGATTAGATAAACTGCATGGTAGCATGTTGCACGCAACACTGTCCTAGAGCCAGGGTGAGCGTATAGTTCAGAGTTCAATACCAGATCACATTTGAGAGTGAGACGGAGCACAGAATAGCACAATGGGTGTAGAAGAGGGTCGTTCCGGGAAAACCAGGGTATATGGTTGCCGGACCAATCTTGAGATTAAACTTGAGATTTACGTTATGATTCTTTTGCGAATCTAACATGAACCTGTATCAAAAGGTACAGTTTTCTCTTTGTCATCTAAGATTGACCCTTCTCAAAACTTCCTGGGACACCTCCCCACGGTTCCTGCACTTGGCATGCCAGAGCACAAGCCGACTTCACTCTTCAGGGTGACCTACAGGCCTGGCAATCTCAGCTATGTTTAGGTTATTCTGTATTTGCTGTGTCTTATGTGAGGAAATCTACTCCCTAAGGAGAGAAAGTGAAGTTCAGGTCTATACAAAATTGTCGAAGTGTTAAAAGTGGTTTTCTAGCGGGGAAGAGGGAATGGGAATCAAAAGGGTGGAGAAACGTTTACTTTTTATTTATAATTTTCTGTACTAATTGGATTTTCTTGTATTCACTTGATTTTTAATGGTAGTCTTTTCAAAAAGTCATTTTAACCTTTCCAAAATTCTTGTAGACTTGTGCAATTGTACAGTGAAGACTCCTACTGGCAGGCCATAAGCTTCTGAGGAGAGCAGAAACATTAGATATTTCTGAGTATCAGAGGGGCTTACACAAGGCTCTAGTAGAGAGAAAATGTATATTTTATAAAGTAATATGTATGTATAAAATAATATATATAATAAAATATATATAATATCTATTGGGTTGGCCAAAAAGTTCATTAAGGCTTTTCTATAAGGTGTTACAGAAATACACAAACAAACTTTTGGGCCAACCCAATATGATGCCAGAGTTGCTGCTTCCTACTGTGTTATTTCTACACCGGATTTCTCTTTCCCTCCTGATTATCTTTGGTTGGGGAATCACTGAGAACAGTCAAACTGAAGTCCCTGGTAAGCAGGGACAGGAACAGTCAAACTGAAGTCCCTGGTAAGCAGGATAGATATCTGGGTTCTGACTTCATTGGCTGGAAAAGATTTGTCTGAGCACACTTTATAGATGGAGACAGCTGCTATAAATCATGTGGAATTAAATAGCACATTTTAAATTTCTTAAAATAGAATTAATTAAAGTTAAAACATATACATGTGACTGAATAAATATAGGAAAACAATTTTAAACTCAACAGCAAATTCCTGCTGCTTAAAAATCAGCTCCATGTTTGAGGTTGCTTTCGATCACAATAGCAATGATTCTATAATATATATTATTAAGATCGAATCCAAAGAGAGAAGCTCCAGGATAAGTGACTCCAACAACGTAAATCATAGAGATCACAGCCAAGAAATAAGTTGCGTACACTGCATCTTGGCTTCTAACATAGGTACTACAATTTCCCTGAAATAAAGATTCTTCCAATCTTAGTGACTTTCAACATAGGCCTAGACCTGTACAGTTTCATGATGGGATTAAAAGAGCACCTCAGTCTAGTAGAAGCAAATTTGAAGGGAAAGGACTTTAAAAAGGAGATACTTAAACAAATTGGGTAGGATGTATTTAAATTGAATGTTATATGTATCTAATACATTTTCAGACATTAAATTTTAAAAGTGAATAAATACACTTATACTGTGCTTCCTTGTAGCTATTTAGAGATTCTGAATTCCTATGAAAGCTTCCTTGTAGCTATTTAGAGATTCTGAATTTCACAGAACGTGTGAAAATAAAAATTGCTGATGCATTAAGGTAGGCAAACTGCGATAACGGAGGGAACTCAAAAGGCAACGGACCAAAAAGATAGAAGTTTATTTGTCTTTCAGATAATGTTTCAGGGAAGATAGGTTCTGAGCAACAAAACCATCCAGTGACAAGGGCCGACAGGGGCTCTGCCATGTTTACCTCTGATAAATGGAATATTTATAAGTGGAATGGAATATTTATAAATGGAAGATTTCCTGCCATATCAGTAAACAAAGGATGTCACAGTCATCAACAATTGCAACCCTCCAGCTTGAGCCGGTGAGCCCTGAGGAAATTCAGGGCCGAAAAGAATACCTACCATCTTAGCAGCCACTCCCTACGGTGAGCCCTGAGGAAACTCAGGTAGTGAAAACACCGGATACTGGCCCCAGATAGCTGAGGTGCACATCAGAGGAATGATTTCAGTGAACCCAGACTCTCGCATCTTCCCATACACAGAAAAGCGCTAAATTCTTCATTTTGCCCCAAATAAAACTTAACTCGCAACTGTCACATTGTGCATTTTTTTTAAGTCAACACCACTCAGCTTCCAAGACGACCCTGGACACGGTCATTTCAGACCTGGGAAGGGGGAGGGTAGAGGAGAAGAGGCAGGGCTTTCCCCTTAGGTAAGTGAGGTGAAATTTCACACACATCAGTCCCACACACATTCCATCCAGGAGTGCTTGGGCCTTGACCTTTTTCAGCTCAAGGCAGGCTGACAAATGCACACTCTTCAAATGCCCACAAATAAGAGAAAGATCCATACTGATGGGCAGTTGCCAGTCTTGGCTACATAGACATGGCAGATCTTTTTCATCCTTTACCTGTGTTCCCATTATTATTATTGATTCAACAAAGACAAACACAAATTCCGTAATAATTGAGAACTACTTTCAAAGAACCTCCCTTCGGATGTTCAATGAAAACTCAAAGTTCTTTAAGAATTGAAGTTAATGCCGTAAAGGTAAAGATCATGTCTTCAACTGGCGTAAGCAATAGTTTAGTGAGAAAAAAGAGGAGTTACTATCCTGAGCGGAGGGTACATCTCGTCCAGTGGCCAGTGCCAGATGTCGCACTAAGAGGAATAAACCTCCCATAACACACTTAATTTCACAACACTGTACCAAGGGCGGCGGGTACCTTCCTGACCCATCTGGTGAGCAGCTCCTGCCCTGAAGCATGAGGAGGAACAGCTGGTGCGATTCTGTCCAGCCAGTGTAACTGCACGTGCTACTCTCCCTCATACGAATGTCTAATTACCTCTAGGATCATTTTCTCTCATTCACATCCTGTTGCCTAGAGTTACACAGGTTAAATATGTTGTTAGTCCTTGAATGTTATTCTAAAAAGAGAGAGAAGAAGAAGCACTTATGAGTGTTTAATACATCTTTTTCAGGTCACCTGCTTTTTTTGAAACACTGTTCTATTTATAGTTGATATTGCCCCCAGTGGTTTGAGAGGTTCATTAATAAACTACTTTTTTTCTTAAATATATCATTGGCTCCATTTTCCCTATGCCAAACGTCTTTATTGATTTTCTATGACAACTTATAGTCATAAAATAACTTCCTTGCTGCTAATTTCACTGTAAATTTTATTGTATTACCAGACATCCTCTGGACTGGACTCCAGCAGATCAATACACTGAATTTATATTTGTTATGGAGCTATTAGCACTGGTATCAGCAGGGTAATTAACTTCCCAAACAGAGATACCATTCTATCATTCCCCATCTTCATTATTCACAGCACGTATATCTTGAAGAAATATTTCTATTTGCATCTAACCCATCAAAAGAACTGATGGCCAAATTCCAAAAGCCATGTGAATTCTAGACTTTAGGGACATAACTTCTTGGCATAAGATATATTAGGGAAGGAGTGAATTGAAGAATATATAACTTGCCAATCAGGGAAAGGGCTACACATAGAAACAAAATATAGAGGCCGCATGGAAGAAGAGCTCAGTATTAAATACCACTCAGAATTTAGATCATCCTTTCAGAAACATTAGAGCCAATCCTTATTTAAATGACCGTGGAATTCACTTAAAGGCCAGTGTCCAGGCCAGTGAGTTCTCACTGACAAAACAATTTGCCCTTTGTAATTTAGGAGGTGACTACCTTGTTTGAAAAAATATGCTTTATGTTTTATGACACTGGAAAAATGTGTAGTGTCTTTCATATATTTGTATTCGTTTATTTTTTGTGATGTCTTATATACCAAAGTAGTTTCAATTAATATTTAAACATAATTCATTTACTGACTGAGAGCGTATGCTACGCAAAATTCTCTACTAAGTTCTTTGAATATGAACAAGGAATATTACCTGTTCTTGATAACTGCAGTTCTAGTGGGGATAAGAAGAAAAATATTCTGAAGCAAAAATTCCAACATATAAAAATCTAACCACTACCTATGAATGGGAGGTCTAGGATTGAATGTGCCTTAGGGAATAATTATCCTGAACTTTAACCCAATAATACATGTTGGGAACTCAAAAATATGGAATCGACGCTAGTAAATTAAGGAATATAATTACATCAAAGAAGAAAAAGAAACTCATCTATTCTTAGATAGTGTATGCCTAATGTTATCTTACTAAATGGACTAGGGATATTTTATTTCTAAAGTAAATATGGGTTCTTTGAAACATGTCCTTTTAAAATTTCTTTGTTTAACCATTTCAAAAGCCCTGTTTAAAAATGATAGCATCTTTTATACCAATTTATGCTGCTTTTTATGTAATTAATTTCTATTATTATTTGAACATATTTTCCTTTACTGCTTTGTTTTTGGAATAAGTCTATCTTATTAGTTTTAAACTGCTCATATAATTCTATGCTTAAATCGGAAGATGATCTATCCAGCTTTGCCTAACCATCACTTTGCTTCAAATCACTTCCTGCTTCAATGGATGTTTTTGCTTTATAAATGTTGTCAGCCTTCCCTGTGTGTCAAGTGCACCTGAGGAGTTTGTTATCTATCTAGGTGACAGTGAGAATTCCTCAAGGGTCAGGAAAACCCGGAAATATAGGGCATTTGATAATTAGGTGTAACTTAATAAATGCCCAAGTACTGTGTTTCCTTATTGTCACTCACATAACGATCTTGTAATTTCTTGTCATTATGGCCTACTTTTCAATATGACCACGTCTTAATATCCAATGTGTCAAATCAAATCCTACGGTTTATTGTGAGCAACCCCAGTTGGTCTGTTTTGAACGTTTCCCTCCCTTCCCAGTGAATGGAAGTTATAGTTATGCCCCGCTGGTGGCTTGAATCACCTCAATTTGCTCTGGCAGTCAGAGGCAGCTGCTCCGCGTGAAAGGCATGAGACCCACTGAACACCGTGTTAGGAGTGACCTCCAGCTGAATGGAATCGGCTCAGCCTTTTCTGCCCAGCCAGCAGAGTGTGTGCAAACAGATCTGCCCAAGTGCAAAACGGTCCAAGGATGTCAAGCAAGGCTGGGTCTCTTTTCTCTCGTTCGCTTTCTTTATTTTCTTCCTTGAAAAATGAAACAGGATAGTGGACAGCCTGGTATAATCTTAGCAACATCTGTTGCCTTTCACAGGGGTCTTAGCCGGGGACAATAAGTTTCAGAAGGAGACTGAGTTCCTGTTGACAGGGGTAATATAAAAGCCCTCAACTGAAAGGAGCGTGGGCATGTTTCCCCCATACACAGTTAAGGCCTTTTGTGCCTTCTGTCAGAACGGGTAGGAAGAAAGGGTTTTCTCCTCTTCTTTCCTGATGACACTGCCAGAAAAAAAAATCTTTCCCAATTAGTGCTTAATGGACTTAAAGAACTGTGGAAAAGTTATTTCTCTCAATACCTCCATCTTAAGCTCAGTTAATCAGAAATGTGAGAGACTGTATGCTTTGCATTCTTTCACAACGGTTACTTCCCAGCTTCCTTACTAACTTTTATCCTAATTCCAGACAGTTTGGAGAACAATTGTTAGGTTCTTTTTTTTTTTTTGGTCAAAATGAATATTTCACACTGATTATGTCTTTTCCCATGAGTTTGATCTGTTCATCTGACTCCAATTCCCTAACTTTGGGCTGCAGGAAGCATTAAATTTAGGTAATTTATATAGGAACAGTTACCTGATTTTTGTGCAAGATACTTTTCAGAGCAATTTTGTTCACTCTTTACCATGACATCCTTTCATACACATGAGATACGATGCAGCTGATAATGTGTGTGCCTCCTGCCGTCTTCTGTTTCTTAAAACAACCAAGCCAACAGATGAAAATGAATTCCAATATCTAAACTTTTATTGACTTGATATATGTTTTTGGTATCCTTCACACAATTTTCAAAAAATATATAGAAAGAAAAATCTAAAGATTTAGATCTGTGTCTATTAAGAGAATGATAGATTTGGGTAGATTTCAATGATTATGATGTATGTTCTCTTTATAAAAAAGAGATATAAATACTTCTGAAAATATCTGAATTTATACGTTTCTTTAAAAAACATAATGGGTCCTTTGATACTCAAATTCTTGTACCAACACAGTACATTCATGCACGATATATTTAATAATTGTTTAAAATGCTCTTTAAACGTATTAGTTTAAATGGGTATAATGTATTATATCTCCAAATTAAAAAATTTGTGCTTCAAAGCCTGTACAAATATTACTTTTAGTTTAACTGCATTATTATACTTCCGAATCTGCTCATATATGTGCGAGTAAAGATAAAATTACAGTATTGTAGTCATGCCTCCTATGACTCTCATTAATGATTAGCAAGTTTTTCCATTTTTAAGCCAAAAGTAAAAATAACAAAACAAATTCAGTGTAAAAAGTAGAATTTAGGAATACTGTATAAAGATCATGTATTATAAATATGGAAGCATATGCTGGGCATAATTGAAATAACTATATTTTTCAAAGAAAGGAATCCTTACAAATTGGGTATTAATTAGCATCTAAACCATCCTTTTAGGACAGGGGGAGCCAAAATTACTTGAGTGTTTCATAACTAGTCTTCATGAAATGGGATGATTCATATTTTGCTATTCTTGCTTCTAATAGATTACTATTCTAATAGATTTATCTAAATGCTAAGATCCCATTTAAATCAATATGAGTGCCAAGCATGGAAAACCTTGATAGCATGTGTAAAATGGAAAAAAAAAAAAAAAATCAAAAGCCATTTGCCAACTCACGTATAATAAAGTAGATGTGTTCCAGTGGGTGGTATTAAGGTTTCCCAGGTAATATAAGAATGCAGCTGTGCTAGTACTGAGGTTTCCATTCACTTTGAATACACTGTATAGATAACATCCACGCACAAGAATAACAAGATCTAATTATGTCTAACGGTTAAATGGGAAAAAAAATCTTTAGACTTTGAAATCTGCCTACTTGCATATCTTATGCTATGGACTGAATGTTGTGTTTCCCCCCAAATTGATATGTTAAGGCTCTAATCCCCTGTGTGATGATGTTTAGAGGCAGGGCCTTTGGGACATCATTGGATTTGGATGAGGTCTTGGGGTGAAGCCCTCATGATGGGATTGGTGTCCAAATAAGGGGATGAAGAGAATAGACCTCTTCCCCTTGGCCACAAGGACACTGCAAGAAGCAGTCTGTCTACAGCCAGGAAGAGGGCTCTCACCAGAAGCATACCTGCCGGCACCCTGATTTCACACATGGAGTCCCCAGACAACACGTGAGAAATAAGTGTTCGTTGTTTAAGCCACCAAGTCTAGGGTATTTTCTTACAGAAGTGAAAGGAGACTAAGATATCTTACCTTCAGTATTAGGGATTGTAAACTGACACACCTACAAAGGCTCAACAGTTACACTGAGGAGTAAGCTGACTGTGGCGAAATGGAGTGTATATGCCCATCTCAAGGAACAGAGAGGCCTCACATTAGTCATACTTTATAATATGAAATTGTAAGTGTGTCAGATTTTCAGTGTGTAGAAGAGAAGTCAGAGGGAATTCCCAGGTGGTCCAATGGTTAGGACTCTGTGCTTCCACTGCCGGATGCCTGTGTTCAATCCCTGCTCGGGGAACTAGGAACCCGCAAGCTGTGCGGCGCGGCCAAAAAAGAAAAAGAAAAGAAAAGAAAAAAAAAATACATGTATATAGATAGAACATTTGTAAAATAAAGAAAAAACAAGAGAAGTCAGAAACAGAGACATGTGTGTATGATCTTCCAATAACAAATACTGGAAGACATGAATAAAAATAATAAACAAACAAACAAAACCACTATATGGGCCCAACTTGTCTGCAGGTTGGATGTAATCAGAGGAGCACTGATTACAGTGCTCTTGGTTAAACAAACTAAAACACCTAAAACTTTGTCTTGCTCTGTTATGTATTCACTCACACATGACACTCAAATTAGTCAAATTTGCAAGGTCGGTTAAGGAGCTGTCTTTCATAAATTTAGAAAGATATATTTTGTCTTAATCTATAGGGGAATATTTAAATGGTTAAAGAATACCTAATAATTTTCTAACAAGTAATAGAGCTATTTTTCTTCATTAACTATGGGTTAAAAACTTATTTAGCTTTTTCACTTTTGGGTGGAACTACTTGATATTTCATACAATAAAGGAACTGAATTATCCATCAATATGGATTCTAACATCAAATTACTTTCTTGCCGTGAGCTATTCATTTGACTTTATAGTTCTCCAAAATATAGGAGTTTTTTCCCCTAAAGCGACAGACTCATTCAATTCTTATTCTTCTAAGAATGAGAATTATGATTTACATTAGTAGTTAAATAAAATTTTAAGGTGTGATGGAAAGCCACGTCTACAGAATTATTTGTGAAAATATATTCAATTTTAATCATTATAAATCCACTAGAGTCCAAGCTATAAAAAAGTCAAATTAAATATGAGAATGGCTACAACCAAATTCTTTTCTCATGCTTAGAAAAGCTATGAAATATAAACCAAAAAATCCTTCTTGATATTTGACATGCAAAATATCAAATAATTATGTCTACATGTCTAGGGGTTTTGGAATCCTGCATTGGCTGTTGCCCTGCGGACCAGCCAGCATGCTTTCATTACTGGGTTTAGCGTCTTATTCCCCTACCTTGAGTTTGTCATGAGATGATGAACCAATCCCTTTAACCTTCCTGAATTTCAGTTTCATCGTTGAGAAAATGAGGGAATATGCTTAAGTGTCATCAAAGGTGTCTTATGTAGGTCATTTCATGCATAAGGTATGGGGCCCAATTATCCTCCGTGACTGGTGGTAATTCAGTTGCTTACTGAGGCCCATTAACCCTTTCAGACCATGATTCATAACCACAGATTTATTTGGAAGGAAATCTTTAAGTTCCTCACGAGAAGTATAACATTTTCCTGTCAGCATTAAATGTAAAAAGCCCTAACTAAATAAATGTGGCATAATGAGGATTCATTTCCAGCACAATTTCTTCTCACACAAATACACAAATGCATTAGAAAATATCATGCCTTAGTTTGTCCATAAGGTCTGTTTATGTTGGTCCTCATATATGACATCTGTCTCAATCAAGTTAGTTTTCTTATTTACTCTCTTGTAGTGAGAGGCCCTCGTTAATTTGGGGTGTAGAGTGACCATTTTGCCAGATGGGAATGAAGTGAAGGAAAGATGCTGGTTGCCCTTTTTAATCATTCAGACCTAACAGTGAAAAGTGGAATCACTTGCAGTTCAAAAAGATAATGACTACTTGAGATATCACCTTTGGTATCAGAGTAGTTCAAGTTCATAAAAAGACTACTGCTCTTCTTAACCACAAGTATCTTCTAGGGTGGTGGTTCCTCGGTATTTTATTAAGCATGCTTACCTTCCTTTGTAGAAACTGGCTCATTTCATCTAATTTTTCTTCCTAAGGTATATAGTTTCCTCATATTTTCCCTTCCTGGATTTGCTTTCTGAATATGAGTTTAGCCTCAGTCACGTACTCCAGAGGGCTGTACCGTTGGTTCCATGCAGCTGCTGGAAGTAGGGTCATTCCTACACGCACATTTTATGTGTGTTAGGAGAGTGCTAAATATAATTTAGTGACACCAGCTATAAAACCTGGAAAACCCAGGGCAAGCCAGCTCTCTGAGTCTGCATGCAGGGAACAATCAGGTTAGTGCACAGGCAGAGAAAGTGTCCCGGCACAAGCTGAACAAGTGAACGCATGCTTAGGGAGCCCTCTTTCTGTCTAGGTGAGCAGAGGATTCTGTATAAGAATCCCATTCTATGTAAACAACAAAAACATTCCCCTATTAAATCCCTTTGCTCCTTGGAGACTGTTTGAGGTTCTCTGAATATTCTCCTGATATTCTGCCGTCTCCTACTGTCTATATCCTAGTCTTGTCCAAGACCCAGGTGAAAGGTCATATTGGCTTATGCTTTTAAGACCCTCCAGTAACAAGTGTCTTCCTTCTTCAAATCCCATACCTCGATGCTTATGGTTTTCTTACTGAGTTTAGCCTCATCTCTCCCCTTTTTATAGTTCTGTATGTGCCTGGAATATTCCGTGGGGCCTTGGCATTACTTTCCTTTTTAGTTCCTGCAATTTGTGACATCAAACCCAGCAGACAGCACACACTCAATAAATATTTCTGAAATGAGTTTATTGTGAAAATCCACTTTTTTTCCCAGAAGATTCTCTGGTTTATTACAGAGTGATAGAGCAATGTTTAGCAGGAATTTGCATTAGCGCTTTTCTCTCCGATGGTTTTAGAAGGCTTTTATGGAACAACTATAATTCAAGAGACAGCACAGGCCTAGCTATATTATTTCTGACAATTTTGATTTGAGCCGCTTTTTAAAAAGTAATTTGTGTTCCAACTATTGTAATTCCAGAGATACAATTGCACATCAGTGGTATCGTACTCTATTTAAATAACTAAGTGTTCCCTTGCTTTGGCGTTTAATACCAAATCCAAGTCAGATGTTTATCTGTTTGTGTTTGTTCGTCAGAAAGAAAATGTTGAGAAATTTGACTTGTAGCAGCAGGAAGCTCTACTTCTTTAAAATGGTAACCAATGACCCACAATATCTCAGATATTCTGAAACCCCATGAAGAAGCTTTGAATATCTGGAGGATTCTGGAAAGATAGTCTGGGCAACTTCCTTTGCTTAGAACAGGGGAAAAATGAATCCTTCACCCTTGCTTTCTGACCCCTCCATGGGTCATTTTGTTCCCATTTTCTTTCTGTGGGTTTTTTTTCTAAATAGTTGGGGTAAGGAGTGTGCTACCTATAATCTAAAGCATAAGATATACAGGTAGGCAGATTTAAAATGTCTAAAGTTGTTTTTCTGTTTAACCAATAGATCTTATTCTTCGCTGTGGAAGTTCTCTGTACTGTGTATTTGAAGTGAATGGCAACCTCAGTACTGGTCCATGAGCATCATTGTATCACCTCAGAAATCTGAGTACCACCCACTGGGACGCACCTACCTTATGATATGTGAGTTCGCAAAGGACTTTTGAGGTTTTTTTTCTTTCTCATTTTACTTATGCTTTCAAGGTTTTCCATGCTTGGCACTTTTATTGATTTAAATGAGACCTTAGTCCTGTGTTCTTACTGTGGCTCTGTTGCCCTCCTCCTCAACAGACAACCTTGCATTTTCTAACTTACTGCGTGCTGACCTTGCTCTGTGAATATATTCAGGGCCCTTTAACTAAGTAGTGTACTCTCCAAGGAAGTATTCATTTTTGGACAGACTGACTGCTTGGATAATGAACAAGCAGCCCTTGAGAGCACCTTAAGCAGTAAAATTGTATCATCTCAGACTTTGGATTTGTTCAGTCTAGCAACTGCGAGGGGCACGGTCACCAGTGAGATGCGGTCAAGGGGCGGGGGAGGGGTGATTTCACGATGCTAATCCTAGGCACACATCTTTCTTCTCTCAGTGATCATTTATGCTCTGTTATTGATAACTGCATTCAAGAAATCTTCAAATCTATTTCTATTTTCTGATTACATGCAAGGGATTTTCATACACTAGTGCCACAACTAGAGTCCAGGCCAATATTTTTCTCACCTGGATTTCTCCAGTAATTTCCTAAACATTTCCTCACCTTCAGTGCGCAAGGCTGCCAGGGTGTTGCTTTCTCATACAGTCATCATCATAATTTCCCTTCGTAAAACTCCTCACGCTCTCGCATTGCTCTCACGGTACAATCCAAACATCTTCTCTTCCCAATCGATACTTTTTGTCATGTTATGTGCTTCTACACCTGATATTCTGTGTCTACCTGATCACAGTGCTCATGGCGGTGCATGGAGATGTATGCACCTTCTTATTTTTGCAATAGGTTGGAAGGTTCCTGAAGATAAGAACTACATCTTCATCTTTGTGTTCTCAAACCCTAGACTAAGGATCACACAGTATGGGTTCATATTTACCAAGTTAGTAAATGACTGTAGAGAGCTAGAAATCTCTCCTATGAAGTCCTTTCTTTTCTACAAAATGGAAGTATACTTAATTAGATGAAATAGATTGAAGAATATAGACATACTCAGGAAAATTCTAAGCATTACATAATGAAGATACATTTTTATTATTATCCACACGTTTATATTGGGAGAGACTGTTACAGGAAACTATAAATGATCCGACTTTTTGAGAGCTTGCCTTATGTAACTGCTTGTTACCTTCTGCCACATCTATGTTTTCCTACCCAGGGCTCCCCAGAATTGCTAGAAGCACTCAGATCTCAGTGATTAGCTTTTTTCTGCCCTCAGTTGCCAGATACTCAAGCCACATCTCTGGTTTTAGAGTAAGATCAGGATGGAATGAATATGAATATAATTGAATCAGCAATCTCATCAGAAACCTTGTACTTGCACCAAATCTGCTTTGGGAGATAAAACATGTAGAGAAATACTTTTCCACACCAACAGAAATCATGGCAAAGTTCTCTTACCTTTTTTAATTCCTCCTTCTCCAAAATTCAGGTCTGGTACAGGTGATTTTATTAATTTAATCGAGAATGAAAATAAATTGAGAGGATTTTTTTAAGTAGGAAAGAAAGGGGGACATTTACTAAATTTGTGTACAGAATTAAGTGACAGTGAAGAAATGAAACCTTCAACTGAGAGGATTTGTAAAAGATTGTTATATATAAGAATAGAAATAGTAAAACATAAAGTTGAAAATTATATGGCAACATGAAATTTCACAAGCATATGCAGTTATGATTTACATTTGTTTTTTAATTTATTTAATTAATTAATTAGTTAATTAATTAATTTTTGGCTGCATTGGGTCTTCATTGCTGCGTGTGGCTTTCTCTAGTTGTGGTGCGCGGGCTTCTCACTGCAGTGGCTTCTCTTGTTGTGGAGCACAGGCCCTAGGTGCACGGGCTTCAGTAGTTGTGGCACGTGGGCTCAGTAGTTGTGGCTGGCGGGCTCTAGAGCGCAGGCTCAGTAGTTGTGGCACACGGGCTTAGTTGCTCCACTGCATGTGAGATCTTCCTGGACCAGGGCCCGAACCCATGTATTGGCAGGTAGATTCTTAACCACTGCACCAGCAGGGAAGTCCATGACTTACATTTGTATTTCATGGAATCTTAAACATTCAGTAGCATCTTGGGATTTATCTAGTACAGTGACTTTTTATTTGTGTTTCTAAGAAAACAAGGTTCTCTAATCAACCAAAAGTTGTAGGAAAAGGATGCAAGAGGGCTTCCCTGGTGGCACAGTGGTTGGGAGTCCGCCTGCCGATGCAGGGGACACGGGTTCGTGCCCCGGTCCGGGAAGATCCCACATGCCGCGGAGCAGCTGGGCCCGTGAGCCATGGCCGCTGAGCCTGCGTGTCCGGAGCCTGTGCTCCTCAATGGGAGAGGCCACAACAGTGAGAGGCCCGTGTACCGCAAAAAAAAAAAAAAAAAAAAAAGATGCAAGAGGAGAAAGGATAGAAAAAAACATGTCTTGTCCTTGAACTTGACCACGGTGTAAACTTGAGGAGCAATTCCTTTATTTGTCATTCCTAATGTAGAGCTTCCTCCTAAAAATAAAATACAAACACCATCCAGGGACCTAGAAGGCCCTACGAGACTTGTCCCTTGCCCACCACTCCAACATAAGCCCTCTTGATTCTCCCCCTTGTGCTGTGTTCTCTGTTTCTCAAATATACCCAACTCTTTCCTTTGCAAACATTTGTCCTTGTTTATTCTGTCCAGGCCATTTTCCTTCAGAGCTTCTCAAGTCCAACTCATTCTCATCAACATGTCTCAGCTTAAGTGCCATTTCCTCAGAGAGAGACCATCCCTGACCTCCCCAAACGAAGGGGTGTCCCTCAGTTACTGTGTGAAGCATCCACTGTTCTTACCCTTGCCTTCTACACTGTACTCTCTAGGTGGAGAAGAACCTCGACCTTCCTCTGTGATGAACCGACCAGAACTAGTATTCTGGTTAACTCACCCCTTCTAGAATCTGTGTCAAGGTTATAGTTTAAGGATATTTTTTAAAAAGGAAGGCAAGTAGCATGGAAACATCTGGTTCAGGACGGAAGCCCAAACTGGTGATCAATATTTATGCAGAGGCACAAGAAGATAAACAATTGAGGACAATTTTAGAAACAGTATGACCAAAATATCGTTTTAAAAAAAGGTCTCCAATTTTTTCCCTTATGTGGTGGCCATTGATTAGAACAAGATAATAAATAAATATGGTACAGTACCTGATTCCTGATCACACACCATCTCTTACAGATGAAAGATCCGGGCAGTCAGTGAACTGGTTACAAACAGGTCGGTGGGCTCAGATTTGTGTTAATGCTGGATGGGATACAAACATTCACTTCTGTATTCAACGAATATTTGCTAAGGGTTGAACACGTGCTGTGTGTTAATCATACTGAATATCAATCTTTGCCTTCCTGAAGCGTTTGGTCCAGAACAATTATAAGGATAGGTCCCATCCCAGAAGCAAATTCATTAGATGAAGGAAGACAGATGTATGTAAGGCCACCAGAAAAATGTAAAGTTCTAGATTGTGTAATATTAGCTGGAATAATTGAGGATTTTCACAGAGAAAATCCTGTCAGAGTCCTCAAAGATGAAGCCAAGGTTTAATGTCTTGCTACCTGGAGAATGATGATGGTGCTGAAAGAGAAATACATACTGGGAAAGCCAAGGTGGTGCCTATGCGGAGATAGAGGTCTGTTCTAAACGCACCGAGTTTGGGTGATGGCTGACGGTTGAATGGAAATGGACTGTGAAATGGCCATCCAAGCAGACCTGGAGCTGGAGAGGTTTAGGGCTGGAGATATAACTTTTAAAATGAAGCAACTGTAAGTAAATAGCATAGCATGCGTGGTATCTGGAAAGGAATAGAAGCTTTAAAAAGGTTTGCTGTTAGAATTATTAGCATAGAATTCAATTTTAAATACTAACTAGATGAGAGGGAAAATGCAAGCTAAATGGACAGGAGGAGCTGGATTGGGGGGAGGGCAAGTGTGCCCGAGTGAGCAAGAAAGCAGAGGTGCTTACACGGACGAGCCTGTGCCCACATGACCGGTATCTGGAGAATCACTGTTAAGGATGGATGAGAGACGCAGGGCAAGTTCCATTGACAGAATGAGAAAAATGAAAACGAATGCGCTTGGAAATGATCTATTCAACCTTCCTAACCCCTACGACAGAACATCCATCTCGTCATCAGCCTGAATCAAGCACCAGAGCAAAGGAAAACGAAGCGTGCTCAACTCTACTGGCTGTGGCGCGTCCTAAAAAAAAGACCAGAGCCCCTTCCCCACCTCGCAAGGGTCCTCTCTCCCACCCTGCGCGTAAATCACACGCCTCGGAAGTTTTGCATTAGAGAGCCCAGCAGGGGAGGAAATTGTCTGCAAGTAGAGAAAGTAGAACTAGAGCAGTCCGAGGAGATTGAAAGGGCAAAACTATCACGCAAGAAAACTGTAAGTTCTGATTAGTTTTATGACTTTGCCTTCATGCCTCAGGAGCTCAATTGATCACGGCTTCCGCGACAGGTTCGGGGGGGGGAGGGGAGGTCGCTGGAAAAAATTCCCAAAACTCGCCTCCAGCTCCGCGCTGCCGATGCAAATACCTCGCCGAGAGATGGATGGGCTGCTGCCCCTCCTACTTTCACCGATCCTCTGGATTTTCCTGCGAAGGACTCGGTCTGCACCGAGCTGTCAGGAGGGCGGCGGAGGAGTGAAGCGCGGGGGTGCGCACGCGAGAGTGCGCGCGCGGCGGCGGAGCGGCTTCCTTGCAGAGAGCCCTCACTCGGGCTCCGGGAGGTGCTGGAGTCTCAGCAGCTCGCGGGTCCTGCCACGCACAGCGCTGTCTGCAGGCGCCCGCCGCCGACCACCCGCTCCTCCTCCGCTCCCGCCCACCTGGCCCGGCCCCGGCGCGCCCTCTCCATCTCTCCTGCGCCCGCCCACTCGCCCTCTCGCCCTCTCTCCGGACGCGCGCGCCCGCTCGCTCCGGACCTGGCGTCTGAGCCTCCCGGGGCCCGGACAGGGACCCCGCATCCTGCGCCCCGCGCCCCGCGCGGAGGGCTGTGATTGGAACAGGCGCCCGAACCGGGCCGCCGCAGCGGGTGCCGAGCGGGCGCCGCGGGTCCGCCCCGTGCGCCCAGCTGCGCGCACTGGGTCCCGAGGCACCCGCGGGCGCCCGGCTGCTGAGCGCGCCTCCTTTCGGATGCCAACGCCCGGGTGGCTGGCGCCGGACGCCGCGGAGAGGGCAGCGAGCCCCCAGGTGAGTTGGGGGTTCGGGGAAGGCGCCGCCGGGCAGAAGCGCGCCCTCGCCGTGCGCCTGGGGAAGCGGGACTCTTCGGCGGGCGGGAGGCGGGCGTGGGGATCCGTGTGGAGTTTCCCTGGCGTCCCCAAGTTAATGCTCGGTGGCCCTGAGCTGCGGCTCCGCCGGGCAGGGCGGGCTGGGGGTGCCTAGGGCGCGGGGCCCGGAAAGCCGGTGCTGATGGACACCAGGTGCAACGCGAGTTGGCGAGTTGAGGGAGAGAGCAGATCGCAGCGTTCTCCAGGTGAAGCGGTGCACGCAATCTGGTCCGCTCTCCTCAAAGAGGAGCACGAGGGACCCTGCTTTGACCTGGGATGGATAGGGGCAAAACTCCGCGCTGGCGGGGCGTCCAGCTTCTGCCGCGGTCTGAGACTGCAAAGGGGTGTGTGCCTGAGCGTGCGGGAGTCCAGCTGACCATCTGCGTAGACTCCGTGTACCTTTCGGAAAGGTGGAGCTCATCTAAGGGTGCTTTGCTTTTTCCTGTAATTAGTATTCTGCTGCTGCCGGGCATCCGCAGGGCTGGCCTCTACTAGGCATCCTGCCTCCCCTCTGCCCGGCTGTACCCAAGGCGTGCGTCGTTCAAAGGGCGCCCTGCTTCTCTGAATGCTTGGTGGACTTCTTCGTGGGCACACCTGGTCCACGGCTGGTTGCGGGTATTCGGCCTCCCAGCGTGGATGCACGAGGAAGAACCTATTGTCTTTATTGGCTTCACGTTTTAGATCGTTAATCTTACGGATTTCTTAGATACAGTTCAGGTGAGTAGAGATTGGCACTGAATTCACCCAGCAGTGGGAAGATGGGAACCTGTGAAGAAACCATCAAGGATTGGGTGTCTCAAGGCTTTGGAGATCTGAAAATTGAACCACGAATATACTTAAAACGCCTTTTACCTTGCAAGAAATATCTTCTCTTTATCGGATCACTTTTTAAGTGAAACATCTTTAAGACTCGCCTTCATAATTCCTGTAATCAGGCAGGTACTCAGATTAGTTTTCACACAAAAGTAGATAAAACTTTTTGGGAAAAAATAGAAGAAAGTGTAAGTAACATGTGAACATATGGCTTGAGCTATGTGACAAGTATGCATTTAAAAAAATCAGGTTAACAGCACAAAAATGTGTATTTTAAGAGTGTAGGGGCAGTAGTAGCCATTTTTTTTAAAAGGAAAGTTTGCGTTGATACACTGCCAGCGACATCTAAATAGTTTTAAGTGTGTCTTTATAAAGACAAGTTGGTAGTGAAGAACTGAGGAAGAAAGTAATTGCATTGGAAACCTTTCAGTAACTCACCAAATTTACTTCTTTCCAGAAGAACTGGTTAGATTTTGTTTACAGAAGCTGTTTTCTTGTTACTATATGTAAAAGGCAATATATTAAGAATCATTTTCTTCATTTTGGGGCTATTTGGGACAGTATGAATTAAAATGCTAAAGAATTGAGGCAGGTAGTCAAACTGGCAACTTTGTGGAAGTCTGGCTTATATCAGTGTTTAATGTGGAGTAGAGTGGCAGAAGCAATTAGGTAGCAACCAGCCTTAATAGTCTTATCTGGTAAAGCTAGCTGTGAAAGCCTGTCTGTGGAAAGAAAAATCATCATCAGAGCAGACCATCAACCTGCTAAAAGTCCTTAAGGTTTGCAGCCTTAATAAAAGGGCATTTGTGCACTTACAACGTGAGATATTGTGATTAAGGGCTGCAGTAGGTCATTAGAATTGTGTTAACAATCAGCTGACAGGCTCACAAGTCTTCTTAAGTCCACTTTTACTGATTTAATAGCACAGAGCTTTTCCCTTTCTTATAAAAGGGTAATTGTAAAGCATCTACATTACTGCGGTTTACCCTTGAATTGACTCTAGTTTTCAGTATCAGTGAAGGCGAGAGGATGGAGAGCATCCTGAGCCGGCCACTGTTCAGCCTTCCTAGATCTAAAAATCCACCCACTGTGTCTCCTAAGGCGTGATTTCATTATTGGTCTCCCTATCATTCAGCATTTTAGTTTAGTTTAGTTTTGTTTTGTTTAGGGCAAAGCTGATAGAAACTTCTCAGAATGTATACTGATGTGAGGAAGTGAATTTTGTGCCAAGCCCAATGCTTTGTCAGATCTTTTAGAATCTTTTGTAAAGATTCACTGCCATAAATTCACTGCCATAAATTGCTCAGTGTGTGAATTTTTATGCCTCAGTGATTCCCTCCTTCGATTTTATAAGGTTTTGCATTTATTGCCTTAGTAGTTGGTATCACATCATGGTTCTCTCTCACATGCAAAAAGGTTTGTTACTTGATTGGGAGGCTTTAAAGCCTTCTCTTAAATTGGTGGTATCAGAAACTTCTAAAATAACTAAGGCACCTTTGTTAATTGCAAAGGGATAGTGATGGGAGCTTCTCTCCTTAGCAGGAAGGACTCACTTGCTTCTAAATTGGGTGATAAAGGGGAGCTGAGGACAAGGAAGGCGTGTGATCCCATCTCCTCAGCCTCTGACAAGCAGAGCAGATCTAGCTGTAACCGGCAGCACTTGAGTGCCTCCTCTGGGAATCTGCTGGTTCTGCAGAAAGATACCCTGCAAACATTTCCCCTTGTTCTGCAAGACTCCTCACTGATAAAATTATCGGTGCAAACGAATATGCAGACATGCGTGTCCTTACATTCATTTCAGATGATACTCTAGATTTTCATTCTGGTAGAATTTCTTTTTGGCTGTTTTACTAAATGTTTACTGAAACGCGATGCCTTTTATTGAAGTCATGTAAATCTTACCTGGCTCAGTGTAAATGCAAGGGTAAATTAAGAGTGAAGATTGATCCTGCTGAGATACGTTGTAAAAGTATGAAGAAACAAGCCCTTTAAATATAATTTTACCATTTAGATATTCTATAAATAGCTCAGAAGGACTGTGCTTTGTCACTTTCCTTTTAATTTACATAGGCTTCTTCTAGTTAATTGTAAACTATTGTTCCTCTTTCTTTTTCATTCCTTTCACCCAGGGCAGAGGTTATTTGTGCTAGTTGAAAATGATTCTGTAATCCACTTAGAGAAGTTTTAATTCCCTGTCTCATAAGCAGATGCAAACTATGGGGCTATGGGATTCATTTCCAGGACCCCTGCCTGAGTATTCAGGCCAGTTAACCGCGGGAGGTTGTGGTCTGTGGCTGTAATGTTATCTGGCCCAGGGAGCTAATGGGTTTGATCACAGTTTCTTTATGTGAAAAGTCACATATCACAGAGGGTCCCCAGCCTCACTAACTAAAATGTAAAGAATTATACCTTTTAAGTACAAAAGAAAAGGGCTGCTTCATCAGCATGAAAATTATCGAAGTTAATGCTAAACTTTTTAAATGGTATAGAGATGGAACAAATGATAGTATATTTCTATAGTAAAAGCTGTAGATGGCAATATTAAATCTACAGTGATTCTAATGGGTACATTAGGAACAGAGAAGCATCTCAAAATATAGGATTTATAGCAACAACTAGATTACCGTACAATATGCATTCTTATATCCTAAGATATTTTCCTGAGTTGGTACCCTGTTTCTAAAACAGTCAATGGACTATTATTCAAATTTCACTGGAGGTACTTAACTCCCATAGTGTTACAGAGTAGTAGGAAGTTATTATTATGATTATTGATCGCCAGAGTTGTTTAGAAGGGAAAAGTCACGTTTAAAGTTGGGTACAGCTCACTCTCCATTTTTTGTAACATATAAACATACAATCCTGAGCAAGAGATTCCTTTCCCCCTCTTATGCTTACTCTGTCCTGACCCTTTTGGACGGAACCTGATGGTCTCCTGCTTTGAAAGTTCAAACTCATGGTTATTTCAGAAATTTGAGGAAGATCAAATCTACCTTTCTTGGCTTTTGGAGAAGACGATAAATTCTAAAGGTAATAAATTAGAAAGATCGTCATTATCAGAATGAGAAATATTTAACAAACACCTTAAATGATCTTTGCAATCCTAGTCATGCCCAGTCCTATCAGTAACTAGGTGTGTGACCTTGGGCATTTCAGTAGGATTCTGCAGACTTTGGTTTTGTTAGTCAAGAAAGAAAAGACTGCCTTAGGTTTTTCTAATGCCCATTCCAGTTTTGTGGTCCTTGAGGAATCTTCAAACGTCAGTAGCAGTGGGTTTGGGGGCTTCTTTCTATCTGCCCCCTGCCCGCAACATAAACACTCAGAAGAACCAAGCGATTACTTTTCTTCAGCACTAAAGTGACTGTGCTCTCTCTCTATCCCGTAGACATCATCTCTAGAAGCTCTCTGTTTGTGTGTGACAGTTGCAACTAAAGTGTGGCCATAGCTCTTGAAATGCTCCTTATCCTGGATTCCTTTCTCTCTGTTGTAACCTCATGGCATCTGCTCATTCATGAATGGGAGATTAGAACAGATCATTTTCCCCCTTTGCATTCCCCAAAATGTGTTAAGTGGGTCTGCTTTAAAAATAAGTAAAAATAACAATGAACAAGTATTATCCTTTTTACAGAGCAGACTACTCTAACTTTGTGTATAGAGATAAATCACAGTGAGGACCTCGGTGGTGACAGGTAGCTGCTGTCCTGGGGAAGGTAAGGGCAAATGAAGGTCTTTAATGAAGACATTAAATCAGGAGGCAGCCTCGCTGTTGAATTTAAATAATGCCATTAAATACCCAAGGAGTATCCCCAAAAGAACAGACTGCTTTTGCCAGACTATACAAAAGAACTAGTTTGTAGAAGGTTGTTCTAAAAGCCGTGTGATGTCGTCATAGTGCCCTCTGACCACTGCTGTGAAGTGGTATCATTTCCACTTTTAAACACGCATGTTGTTCACTCTTCGTAAGGATTCCTTAAAAATATGTTGCTTGTCAAAATGTAGTTCAACTTTAAGGCAGACTTGGAAATGACGGTTTCCTCCCAGCAGGCCCACAGCAAGATTTTGTTTTCCATTTTGTTATTGTTAACCACTGCAATTTCTTGTACTACTATGTTTTATAGACCAGCGAGCAAAACGTCTAGGGGAATAACAGTTATGTTCTAGAGATGTATGGCAGTTATCTATTGTGGATTTTTCTGATTCTCATGGAGTGTTTCACTGGCAGTCCTCAAATGTCATTCTTACAATTGTTTTCATAGCAGGTGCAAATTACCGAATTTATTTTGAGACTGTTGTGTTCCACATAATTGTGAACTAGACCCGTTTTTAACCGAGAGGTAGAATGTCTTCGAATCGTCTTTAGATTACCAGTAGGTAATATACTACGTGTTAGCATGGTATGCAGTTAAGTATATTTCAAAATGGTTTCAGAAGACTTGTGTCTGATGCAACTCCAGACACGCAGAGCTTGAGCATCTGTTCCTTGCCTGTAATTTAGAGAAATTGATGGTATAAAGTCTTTAACTTAGGTAAGCCACTGTTTATTTATATTGGACTGCAAATAACACTTCCAGTTTGACTAAGTGCTGCAAAACCTAAAGTAGTAATATGTTTCCTTTTAATATAATGGATAGTCATATTTTATAGCTCAAATTAATTCTAGAAGGCAGATAGCTCTGTGTGCCTTTTAAAAAAGCAGTTTAGCAAGTATAAATTAGTTGGTAATTAGGCATGTGCTTACGCTACTGTCATGGTTATATATTAATGTGAGTGACTGAACAGGATACATTTTAGGGTACTTGTCATGTTTTTAGCAGGTTGCCTTGAATTTAGATGGAACAGTCTCTGGAAGATGGGCCCTTTTGCTGATTACCAGTTGGTATGCTGATGCATAAAAACACATTGTTATTAAGGGATTTTTAGTCACTGTTTTTCACTCTGAACAAACATTTGATTAAGAGCATGATGGTCACTTGATCTGATTTTTGAAAGTAGCTTCCCAGAGGTGTTAAGTGGAGCAGAAAATCCAAGAAAATTTTATAATAATGAATCCGTTTGGGTAAAATGGTATTAGCTAGTAAGGTTAAGTGAATAATAAACTATCTACTTGGAAGTAATTCTTTGCCACTTAGTTGAACAAAAATAATTGGAACAAAAAGTTAGCATGATACATGATTTCAGGTCAACAAATTATGTTGACTTAGTAAATACTGCTCGATTGAGGCTCACCCCTCTCTCTTTTTTTCCCTTTTTGCTCCAATCTGTTGAAGATTTCCTTTGTGAGGTTCCCTTTTGCATTCTTCCGACTAAGGTGTTTTGTGCTGATCACAGTATTTTTTTTTAATGTATATTAACTCTTTTATTTGTCACAACCAATCCCATTACGTATATGTAGTAGTATTATCGCCTGGGTATTTTAACGTCTTTATTGGAGTATAATTGCTTTACAATGGTGTGTTAGTTTCTGCCGTATAACAAAGTGAATCAGCTACACATATACATATATCCCCTCCCTCTTGCGCCTTGATCACAGTATTACTTTTGGTGATTTTCATGTATTTTTGGTTTGGCAAAAAAACAAAAACCTAACTAATGTTATAAATTTTTAAAGTTATAAATTTTAGCTTTAAAATATCAGAGCAGGAAAAAAAAAAAGTTTTAAATCTAACCCAGATTTTTTTAGATTTTAGATTAATTACCAGACCCGAAGCGGTCACCAGTGTTCTTTCAAACATCTGTGGTTGGCCTCTGTTTAGTTCTTCTCTCCTCAGATATAACCTATTCCTGTTGTTTTTGTCCTCAAAGTTATAATGGTACCCATTTGTAACTGTCCAGAAGTTGACACAGATCTGTAGAAGTTACTTAACTGTATACCAACACATTATTTTTCTGCGCTGTCTTTTTTTTCTGAGCTGGTAATAGTGACCAGGTAAGCAATTGCGACCTCCAGAGGGCCACTCTCCTAAGCTTTCCCACAGGAGACATGACACATGACACAGCTTGGGCGCAGAGGTCTCTGCTGGCTTCTGATGTGACTTTCCCCTGGTTAACGCCTATATATGAAACTCAGGTAGGAGAGGAGGCGGAAAAAAGGGAGAAGATGAACAGTGTGGAAGTCTGAGAAGGAAGGGTGCAGGTTTCTGCTTTGGGGCACAGATTCGTGAGGCAATGTTTAACCCATTGCGAAAAAAGTCAACAGTTGTGATTGGTTGGGTGCTTTTTTCATTTATGTGGCAAAAATGTTATTGTGGTGCCTTTAGACATGTTGACATTTGTGTGAAGATGGGAAGCCTATTTGGTGAGGTTACGTGACAGGAAGTCTCAAGTTCAAGTCTTGATTATTTCTGTTGATGACCACAAATAACTGAAGGTTTTTCATGACGCTTCAGGGCCTTTCATTTCTTTCATGATATCCGAACCTGGACAGGATGAGCTGGGTTGAACTGCTGTACTGGCCTTTACCTTGAAAACTAGATCTGACTGGAAAGCAAGGCAAGGATGTGGGGGCACCTGACCCTTGACCACACAGCTTCCCCCTGCTGTTATCAGGTGTATATTCCTGGCAGAGTTCGTAGCTACCAAAAATGTTGATGTGCGTTTTATGAAACTCCCTACTCAGACCACACTCGTTCGTGCATGATTTTCTGATTTTACAAGCACACTGCACGAAGGGTATTCTAGAGGCATTTATCTGCCTCATGAAAGAGAATTTCATCCTCCAGTGTACACAAAGCCAGTTAAAGTATCCTTGTACGCTCTTGTAGACCTCCAAGAAAGTTAAAGGAAATTTGCCTCAAGAGCCTGGCAAATACTTCAAATCCTGCAGAGGAATATAATGGAATTGTTCTCAAAGTGATTGTGACTTATAAACATGGTAGAGTAACCAAGGAGTTTATATATTGACTTATTATATGGTTAAGTTTTCATATTAAAAAAAAGGGTGATTATAATGAAAAGAAACATTCTGTAAATATTTTCTGAATGTCAATTACAATGCCGACTTCTGTTCGAGATACTAGGATCCAGAAATGGGGCAAACATCCCTGTTCATCAAGGTTTATATTAATTCTAACTGCTTTTGAAGGCCCTGATTTAAGTAAGGAGGTACAGAAGTCTCAGGCATCTTTCCTTCGCAGATATTATCATCTCAGTGACTCAAGTAACCCATGGCATTTTCGTTCTTTTTATTTATTTATTTATTTTATTTATTTTTATTTTTGGCTGTGTTGGGTCTTTGTTGCTGTGCGCGGGCTTTTCTCTAGTTGCGGCGAGCGGGGCCTACTCTTCCTTGCGGTGAGCGGGCTTCTCATTGCGGTGGCTTCTCTTGTTGCGGAGCACGGGCTCTAGGTGCACGGGCTTCAGTAGTTGTGGCACGTGGGCTCAGTAGTTGTGGCTCATGGGCTCTAGAGCGCAGGCTCAGTAGCTGTGGCCCACGGGCTTAGTTGCTCCGCGGCATGTGGGATCTTCCCCGACCAGGGCTTGAACCTGTGTCCCCTGCATTTTCTATCACTCCGTTCTTTTATATGTTCTAGCTAGTTCTGTAACTCCACAATCTTGTATGGAAGAGAAATAATCAGGAGGCAAGAAGAGTAATTTAAAGCATCTCACATTAAAATTCATGCTAAGTTTCATAAATACACAAAATGCTTCTTTTACGTTCCTATGGCTTTCTTTAATCTCTCTACCCTTTAATTATTAACAATGCGTACTTTTTCACAACTGAAAAAGAAAAGGCAACAAAAGCAATTCTATATAATTAAGACCTGTAACAAAAAAACTTTATAAGATAGTTGAGCTCCCACATTTTGCAAATGTGGAACATAAAATCCCGGAGGGATCCAAGATCATTACAGCAAATGATGGAGGGTCTGGTGACCCTATTCCCAGTCCAGATTATATTTCTTATCAGTGAACATCCTGAGTGAACTCAAATAGATTTCTCCAATACTGATACCAATCTTTGATTTATAATAATAACAGAGGACATGGCTTTGGGAAAGAAAATATTGCATTCTTGTTTTAAGAAAGTTTTTTGTTGCCATTGTTTGTATCCATCTAGATGCTTTGTTTTACGATCTGCCTAGTTCTCTGGCACCGACCAGAACTATCAAGAATGTTTTCATTCAGTGTTAAGAATTTTTTGAAACATTTTACTATAGATTACATTAAACTGAAAACTAACATCACTTCACAGACTAACTTTAATTTTAACATAACTAGTTTCAAACTTAAAAAGTCACAGACTTCCCTGGTGGTCCAGTGGTTAAGACTCTGCGCTTCCACTGAAGGTGGCACAGGTTTGAGCCCGGGTCGGGGAACCAAGATGCTGCACGCTGCGGGGTGCGGCCCAAAAAAAAAAAAAAAACCACCATATATATATATAGTATTATATATATATATATATATATATATATATATAGTGCTTTTAGTTGTGCCAGGCGCCATCCTTAGCTTTTTATGATCTGCTTATTTAATCCTATGAATTAGATCAAATTATTAACATTTTCATTTTATAAGTGGGAGGCTTGAGGATTCATCTCTGGAACTTCTCAGAATTTAAAAATCTTGTCCCAGATCACATAGCTAAGACATGACAGTCTCAGAATTTGAATCTTTGTCTGAGGCATATGCCCGCAGACTTGACCAGTGTTTAATTACAACAACTCCCCAAATCGAGAATTCCCAAAAGTTCATTTGCTATTTAGTTTTTTAGAGGTTGGGTACATTTTCACACTGAAACAATGTTATCAAGTTCCCTTAATCCATAGAGTAGGCTAAATAACATCATTTGGGCATAGCACATTTTAAAACATTTTGTCTTAGGGACCAAAGCATTTATGGCCTTGTTTTTATGAGAAAATTCATTGTCTCTTGAGGAAGGAGTGTGGTGAAACTGGAAATGTGCTTTGGCTGAAGGGGTCTTGTGCTGGTCTCAGTCCCGTCACCACAACCCTAACCCACCCATCCCCCATCCCCAGGAACCTGGTTTGTGCCCATCCCTGTGCTTCCACTAAAGGCCACTCACCACGAGTACCTTGGTCCTGATTCCCAGTCATCACAGACGAATCCCTACACCAGTGCACGTTTCCTAGGTTAAGTATCTACTTGACTTAACTACAGGTAAACTGAGACAGGTAACTTGTCTCTTAGGTGGGTTAGCTAAGACCAACCTACAACGAACTTCCAACCTAACTGAGGGGCCTCCAGTGGAATATCAGTCGATGACCCCAAGTTACGTCTTATAATTCTAAGGGTAGAACAACTCGCCCTTCTAGAGTGATTTCTAAATGGACCAAATTCATTTTTGATCATCAGAGGGGAGATCTGGATTCTAGGAGACGGTGTTCAGTGCACAGACTGCAGTTAATATGCTCCAGTAATAGTTTATCCTTTCTGGGGGTTCTCAGAGCACATCAGTTAGCTTTACGTGGGTTATTCTGGAATGTCCTTTGGAATTTCACAGCTTTACAGAGGTATCTTTAACAGGAATATGTTCATTTGAATAGAACTCAGAGTACATGCAACCTGTTTCTTCCAGTTGTGTGGACTATTTTAACACGTTTAGTACATTTCACCTTGTACTATATATGGCATTTTCCATAAGCAATTTGACTGTCAGAAATCATTTCACGAGTAGCAGACATTGCTGTTACAGGAGAGAAGGTAGAAGGATGGAAAAGTTGGCCTAAAGATAGTGTATTTTCTGCATGGTCGGGAGCTATCGTGTGGCTTCATATTCTTAAAACGATTTTTCTCCTGTTCCTCAAAAAAAAAGTGTTAATCCTTCGCCTTAATTATCCCATTGTTGATTTATTTATAGGTTGTCAAATGAATTCATAAACCAACGTGCAGTGATTTAAGTGAACACTGTCATACATTTTCGTTCCTCTGTGTTTTGGGGTGTATTGGGAAGTTGGTTTTGTAAACTGATTGTATATCTCTTGCATAATCAGAATTCTGTAACTGAAATAACTAGACTTTAGGGTAAAAGATTTTCTCTGTGCTGCTGCTAAGGCACCTCCTGGGTGCATAGAACTGTGAATCAGGCTTACGAATAGAGTCTTCTCAGCCCTCTGATGATCAATATAATTCAACCCCATCCATGTTGATGGAGAAAGACCCTACTATGTACAAGCCATGCTGCAAGAGGTTCAATGAATATTTGTAAAGTAGCAAATAACTGCAGTGCAATAGAATAACGGAACATGCTACACAGCACACGTGACAATAAGTTTGAAGGGTAGAAATTGGAAACCACTGAGCTTTTCAGCTGATCACAATCAAATCAGAACACGTCAAAACAGCTGGTGTTCTGTGACTCAGAATCAATCAACCGGTTTTGAAGCACCTCATACCTCTTTATTTCTCTTTACGGTTTCACAGAAGAGGTTTAAGCCAGCATCTGTCCTTTCCATTTGGTTAAACCCCTGCTCTGAGCTGCTTGGCTTTCATATTCTAATACCAGCGAATGAAACTGACTATAATAGAAAAGAAAAATAACCGCCAGCATTAAAATGATTTTTTAACTGATGTGTTGCTCCATTTGTATTAAATCATATGCTCAAAATTAGGATGCACTAGAAGAGCCACGAAATGTTAAGGTTGTGTTACAGAATCAGGATAATTCTGCATCAGCAGTATTTGTCATTTATGAATATGGCAACAGTTTGTGCAATTTTATATCTATGTTTATGATTCATATTTTAATGATGATACAAATAATATATTGGGAAGATCAAGAGTAAGTCAGTAAATGAAAGGAAATTAAGTGTTATTGTGTGTTTCGGTTTCTGACACCAGCTCTTCTCTTTGTTCTGGTAGGTACCTATTACACCATTCTTTGGCGAAGGTTATTCAGCAGTTGTGACCTCTCCCAACCGGACACTCTACAAATTATTATCTCTGGACTCCCAGCTGACACCCTGCCGGAGGCAAGAGCTACTAAGCCAACTGGAACTGTGCCTTTTCTCTTGTCAAGGTTTTTTTCTTACACAGGAAAAAGAAAGAAAAAAAAAGATGAAGTTGGGCAAAGTGGAGTTCTGCCATTTTCTGCAGCTAATAGCTCTTTTCCTGTGTTTTTCTGGGATGAGTCAAGCAGAACTCTCAAGGTCCAGATCAAAGCCCTATTTCCAATCAGGGAGGTCCCGGACCAAGCGCAGCTGGGTGTGGAATCAGTTCTTTGTGCTGGAGGAGTACATGGGTTCAGACCCCCTCTATGTAGGAAAGGTAGGGCATTTGGCCTTTCGAAGTCACAAATGATTGTTGTGAATGTGTATGGTTGAATGGAGAACTGCTAATTTTTGCTTTGGGGGTGGAAAACACGAACTATTGCGAGGTTTTTGGCATTCATGAGCCACACTGAAACCGTAATCCAGGTGTTATTCATCCCGTGTAGGCACAATTTAGGGAGTGATGCTTTATTCCTAGGAACAGGTGAGGATCCTACAGATGCCTAGTTCACCATGATTGTGGCATGTTAGTAAAGCTGTCATTTCCAAGATGAGAGCAAGAATATTCACTGATAAATGAAGAGTAGTGGGTTCTTCCAGCCAGTTGCTTTTTGAGCTTCTTTCTGGGGGTTCCTAGTTGAATAATGCTCATACTAACTTATGCTTATATATCCTTTTCTGATACTTGCAGTTAAAAATTGCGAAGTGTAATTACTGTGCCTATTGCTTCTAAATCACGAGCAGTTCAAACCTACATTTCTTAGTGGTAGTCTTGTTTTAATGGATTTTTAAAATTTGCTTTTTAAAATTACATTTTGGTTAAAAATGAATGTGAACAGAAGTCCATGAGAAGTGATATTAGACCAACAGTGGGCAGTTTGGGGTGTATTTATTTGGCGGCCAATTGGTAGCCAGATGGAGATTTTTTTTTTCACAGCTTCTTTCTGGTTGTGTATCTGGGCTTCCTTTTGAACTGAAGGGTGCTTCAGGGGGCGTGGCCTTTTCCCCGGCCATCCTGGTACTGTGTTCCCACTTTCTAGTCTGTTGCAGGTTTGATTATTTTCATGTCTCTGAAGATTTCCTGAGCGTTTTCAACTTGGTTCTGCGCACTGGTGGAGGGTTTCTAAGTGGAGTGTGTTGGCGAGACATGTGTACATCTGCATGTATGCTTTTCACTGTCAGTTTTATGCATCTATTCCTGATAAAGTGAAGCACAGCAAACTGAGGAATTTTTCCCTGAGTATATTTTCAACTGTGAACGGTTGAGGAAGAATCTTTGCGATTTATTCCGTGGGTCATCGTTTCATTTGAATAGACCTTAGGTAAGGGTGAAAAATCGATTTTTCTTGATAGGTATCTACATAAGTCAAGGTGATCTTTATTATATATATGCTTGTTTTCCTTTGAAAGCCTCTATCTTGTACAAATTCTGATACTGTGTTGTAAACAAAAGGATTTGAATACATTAAAGTTTTCTGGGGGTGTGGATTAGGAATTCTTTTAGCCTGGTCGTAGCATTTTTCTGCCCTAAGAAAGGATGTACACAATTGTTTTTTTGGTGCATGTATATATTTCTTTTCATAGCCATTCTACTGTTATCAGTAGCACCGCCATTTATACTTTACATGTATTAAATCTCTCCATCTCTCGTTTTCTTGTAAATCAAGTGAAAGCAGTAACCTTATGCAATGTTAGTGACTAAGAATCTAGCTCAGAATTTCATTCATTTTTAATGAAAATTTGAGAAATTCATCAAACTTTTTTCAGTGGACAGGTCTATAATAATTCAACTACTTCATAAGGATCTGTAGTTATTAGGTGAAATCACGATTTTTTGTACAAGTGTCCAATTTTCTAAACACGACTAAAATACTTCCATTAATTTGGTTTTAAATGGAGTTGCTTGGGTGAGGTTGACATTTTGAAATCAGTGTAATTTAAAATTTTAAAAAAACCCTTATTTTAAATTTTGTACCCTTCACCAGAACAATTTAAAATGCTTATATCAAAATAATCCCTGTAAGTCAGTTTAAAGTTATGAATGCATGTCTCTAGGTTACTTAAATTCCAAATGCATGTGAAGGTACTGGGCTATGTGCTGTTGTTATTTTTCTAAGAGAAGTTGTGTGGTTCCTTGATTAGGTAGCACATATTCTGTGCCTCCTTTTCAATTAATCAGAGACAATCGTTTAGCAGATTTTATGTGGCAGGAAACAAGTTTGTGCTTATCTCTTGAATGCTGTATATGAGGAGTTCAATAACTGTCCTTCACAGTAAAATGTGAAGGATTTTACATGGATGGAAATAGGTTTTTTTTTTTCCCCCGTACGTGGGCCTCTCACTGTTGTGGCCTCTCCTGTTGCAGAGCACAGGCTCCGGACGCACAGGCTCAGCGGCCATGGCTCATGGGCCCAGCCGCTCCGCGGCATGTGGGATCTTCCTGGACCGGGGCACAAACCCGTGTCCCCTGCATCGGCAGGCGGACTCCCAACCACTGTGCCACCAGGGAAGCCCAGGATGGAAATAGGTTTTAAAAAACTCTGAATTGATTAAAGTACAGAACAGGGGCAATAAAATAATGTGAGATGGAAACAGAATTTATAGAGCAGACTGATGAAAGGCTTTAAAAGGAGAGATTTACATTCGCTTGAGAAAAGGTGGCTGGGAACGTGAATCCTTTAGGTTGTTTGAGATGATGAGTCTTTTTTAGGTTGGTGGTCTGAATAGGCAGAGTTATAGGAATAATTTTGACTTCAGTCCAGTTTTGATCACTTGGGTATGTACAATAGATATATCTTCCTTTTTTTACCTTGAGGGAGGTAATGGCTATGACCAGAAGTTTTTACAGGACTGAGAGAACAGAAGATTCTAGATGAAGAGTGGAAGAATGGATAAGCAGATAAGCAAGGGAAGAAAAGAAGGAACCTAATCCTTACTTTTCACAGATGCATAAACTATGCTGGTTAGATGGCTACACTCTGAGTCTTCCTGAAAAAACATAGCTATTTGGGTAATTTGGAAAATATAAATGATGACCTTGGTAAACTTGATGGCTTTATTTAATCACATAATGGGTACATACAGTGTGCGTCAAATTGACTTCAGTTTTATTGCTGACTCAGGCATTTCCTACTAGTTGCATGATTTTGGTTAAGTGGCCTATTACTAAACTGTAGCTTCCTCATCTTTAAAATGGGAATAATGATGTCTGTAATTAGTGTTTTTACTGAGAAATAATGAGATAAAAATATTTGGAACATACGTTAATCTAGACATCATGATATTTATTTCACGACCTTTTAATTATAAATTAACTGGGTTGTGAATAATCTATTGTGTTGTGTCCAGTGTTATATTTGTGATCCTTCAGATGAAAGTAGACATTATTTTAAACTTAATGCAGTTTATTAGAGGAGCGGTCTGTGTTGGATGTGAATGGAAATACAGCTTGTCTTTATATTTGTATGGGATAAGACTATGGCAAAAATATGGTTAGTGGGTAAATGATTCAGTCCTTAAACACAAGGACTTAAATGTCAGAGAAATCATGTCTAAACGGGTTTTTTTTAGCCTTCAAATTTGGAGACCATATTAATGGCTGATGCCCAACAAGTTCAGTTAAATTATTCTACACTTAAATAAAATTTGGTGTTTTAGACATTGAGGATAGAGAGGTCCCAAGATAGCTTATGACCTTATTATTTTAGCCAATTTACCGAGTTTGTTTAACGTGATAACTCAAGACCAAAGTAGAACAGTCTGTTGGAAAGGGCCAGGAGTGCTTCTAGAACCCTCACCAAGAGGCCTCCAGGGCACAGACCTCTGGTCTTGGTTAGGATCTGAGCTTTATCATTAGCATCCCATCGTTTTCTTGTAATAGGAGTTGAAAAACTGCCGAGTCTCAGTGTGTTGACATAAGGAAGGTGTCATTAGTCATTACTCCGATGGAGCTCTTTTTTTGGTTTGAGGTGTAATTGACATTATTTTCAGGTGTACAACACAATGATTTGATATTTGTGTAAACTGAGAAATGATGACCACGATAAGTCTTCATTTACATCTGTCACTACATAGTTACAAATTTTTTTCTTGTGTTGAGAACTTTTAAGATCCACTCTCCTAGCAGCTTTCTCAAATGTGCAGTATGATATATTTAACTAGCGTCACCGTGCTGTATGGAGCTCTGTTTTAAAGAATAATAGTGCACCTTTCCTTAAAAGTATTTCTTAGTTGCTGCCGTACCTGTTTTCTTGTCCCTCTACAGGGGCAGTGAAGTGGAGAGGCCATCCTTTTCTCCCTGTGACTTTGTATCACCCTGACCTGGCTCTCGAAGTGCATAGGAAATAGCAGTTTCCAGCCATCTGATTGCATCACACTGTACTTTTGTAGTCCAGTCTTTTCCTCACCTTGGCATTTCTCACTTAATGTCCCCTAACCGTCTGACAAAAAATTTTGTCTACAAAACCACCCAGCCTCAGTTCCAGGTGTTAAGTGTTTTTCATTTCTGCTCCCCATAATGGGCTGCCAGCCGTTTGCTGTGCTCCAGGACATCACTTGCACTGAAATGTGTGTTTCCTTCCTCTTCCACAGTCTGCTTCTCTAGCTGTTAACATCACTCTTGCCTTTCCTGCTACTCCCCGTTCTTCCCTCCTCATTCAGGGAGAATTTATGCCTATTGCGCTAGTCGAAATCAAAGACAGGAATGCAGTATAGAATTCACTCTGCTCTCAATTTCGCCTGGCTTGAAAGTGTTGGTGAGCATCTTTGATGCATTTAATTGCACCTCAGCCATATCTCTCGCCGAGAGATTCTCTGTCTCCTGATCACCAAAGCTTTGTTCAGTGTTCCAGAAAAGAAATTTTCATCTTGAAAGGAGGTTGCATTAAAAGAATTGGGTTACAAATGAGATTCCTTAGCAGGGCTAATTCATATTAGATACACAAAAAGAAAATAATCCCCAATATTAAGTATTTAGGGAAGAGCGTTTATATCATGGTAAAATTTACATTTTATAGATTTCGGGGGGAAGAAAACAGCAAAAGCATCCTCTTAAATACGTAGATTACCTGAAATTGGTTCCAGTCTTAGAGGAAAGCAAATAGTTTGTTCTCCTTGTGTATGCATAGGAAACCCATTTTCATAACATTTTTATAACCAGAGTGAATTGTGAACACCCTTGTTTTTATCTTCTTGTTACTTTGCCGGTAGAAATGTGGAACTCCTGGTGGCTTCAAAAGGAATTTGGACATGGATAAGCTCTGTGGGATGCAAATAAGTTCAGACTCCTAGAAATATTTTTTGCAGCTAATTTTAGCTCTTATAAAACTCCGGTATAACTATCAAGTGGTAAATGCATTTTCTCCACATAAAATCAACAACCCCAAGTCTTTGTATGTTCTTTCAAAACCATAATGAAAATAAAATATATCAGGCTTTGCCACTAAAATGCAGACACCTACCATTAATTCAGTTTAATATAGCTTATTTTCTCTTCAAAGTTATCTTAGGTTAGAAAGGAAGGTTGTAGTTAGCTACCAAGTACTTTACATGTGCTACTATACAACTAAAAGTTGGAGGATAGGGACTTACGGTTATAAACCTAATTATAGTCAAACTAGATAGCCTAGATTGGCTCTATTTTCTGATTGTCTGTGTTGACCAAAATCGTTTAAAAATGCTGTCTTCTTTAATGTGTGTGTTTATACACACTTGTTACCCATTTGGTGATGGTAGAAGCAAAAATCATAAAAGAAAAATTAAACTCAGTCTATACCTGTTGTGTTTTTACATTGTATTTATGTTGAGTTTTTAAGTGCAAAGACAAGATACCAACTAAAAGGATGATACGGGGCCTTTCTATAGTAAGTGCACTATAATATTTTGGTCAGCTTTCTATGCTGTGCTCATTGATACGGAGTCACAGAATCTGCAGCGGTGTCTGTAAGTCACCAAGATAAATGACAGAATTAGATGAGCAGGACAGTCACTGAGCCTTTGCTGGTTTAAGCGTACATAGTTAAGTACTAGAGTGGGAGAAATTTCATCCTAATTATTTTGTCTGATTTACATTGATTATCTGTCATAATGATTGTGATCACTGGAGAGAAACAGTCGTTTGTATAAATGCGCTTAAAGTCTTTCGCATGCTGTGCAGCCTATCCTGTGTTTTCTTTCTTCCCCTTCCTTCTCTTCTTCAAGTCCTTATTAAATACCTACTCTGTGTTAGGGACTGTGCTAGATAAAAGAGTTTAAAAAAATAAACTCTCCTCTTTCATAACATTCAGTCTGGTTGCTAAGCCAAGCAGGTAACCAGATGGCAATGGAGAACGGTCAGTCCTGCAGCTGATCTACAGCTGTGGAGGTGGGTAAACCAGAGGCACTAATTCATGGGTCTGTGAACAAACGCTTTCATGAGGATACCTGGAAAACCTCTGTGATTTCATGATCCTTTTATTCAGTCTCCATATCAGAGACAAAAAAAAAAAAGGTGGGATTATCTTCTTAGAAACTAGGACAGGGGACTTCTCTGGCGGTCCAGTGTTTTAAGACTCCACCCTTCCACAGCAGGGGGAACTGGGATCCCGCATGCCGTGCAGCGTGGCCAAAAAAGCAAAACAAAACAAACAAAAAACCCCAAAAAACCCAGTAGGACAGAGTCTTCTAAAACTATTGGGTGCTTTATATAGTGGAAAGCTTTATATAGTGGAAAGATCAGTAAGCAGAAACCATGGCTTATACTGGCAAGTTCCTCATTATTTTGAGCAATGCTCCAAAACGCAATAAATTACAATCTTCTCACCTGTAAAATAGAGATCACATAGGTAAAATTTTAAAACTATTTTGAAATCATTTCAGACTTACATATAGGTCGCGACGTATCATGCCAGGACCCAGCTTCTCCGAATGCTAGCATTGTACGTGACTGTACCCAGTGTTTAAACTAGGAAATTAACATTGGTATAGTACTCTTTACTCATCGAGGGGTTGTACTCAGAATTTTCCAGTTGTTACAGTAAAGTGGCTTTTCTGGCAGAAGCCAATCCAGTATGACGTCTTGCATTTGTCTTGTCTCCTCAAGTCATCTCTTGTCCTCCTTGACTAGTAATTTGGTAGAGTCTCTCACAATCTGGGTTACTTTCACGCTTCTTTCTGTTGTAGACGTGTCAGGTGATGTGTCAGTAGTTTGGGCAAGAATTCCACAGAAGTGGTGGTGCACCTTCCTCACTGTATCTTGTCAGGAGGCACAGGATGTCGCTAGGACTCATTCATACTGATGTTCACTTTGATCACTTGGTCAAGGGGGTATCTGCCACGTTCTTCTGCTGAAAAAACGTCTGAAAGTGTCAAAATCCTGAAGGGAGGTATAAAATTATCTAAGCTGTCGTTATAGATTCGAATAAATATTACCGCTGGTTTGAGGGATGTGTATTGAATGATTCATTAAGGTCCACTGTCCATTTTTAGGATGAGGTTGTGGGTTTGTCTGAAACGTGGATGGAATTTAAATCTAAAATGCTGTCAGGTAATATCCATACTTTTATGTAGTAATTGATCTTGTTTCTCAAAAGCACATCAATTTAGGATGTCTCAGACAAATTGATTTTTTTTTTCTTCTGAACCATGCAAGACTGCTCTCTGTAGTCTAGGATTCCAAGAAGATGTCTACTGATCTATACTTAAATAAGCGCTTTCTCCCCCATTGCTTACAAAATATAAAGAACTGTTTTATACCGTACAGTGTGCCACAAATATTTAACCCTCATGATTATAAATAAAACATTGCTTTGGAAAATAATAGGTACCGTCAGAAGTAGCTCAAGAGAATGCAGTCGAATGTCTTACATTTTAATATATTCATAAGAGTTGAAGTCTAAATAATGAATAGTATTCTATTTAATGTTTGAAAGATTTAGTAATGAGAATTTCTCTTAATGATTCTTGCTAGAGCCTATAACATTTCTGATTCACAGCCAGTACTTATTAATCTTCAGAAAAGCCTTGTGATTTAGGAAGGAGGAGTTCTTATATTGGAGATGAGGTAAAAGATACATTTGGAAGTACAATAAGTAGAGGAAGAGGACAGTCATTAGAGATATAATTCAGAAGAGTTAGAAGGCAAATCTGGAAACTAAATTTCTGGAAAAATGGTAATAAGATGTTTTATGTCTATAAAAATAATTTTTTCTTCAAAGTGTCAGATTTAGTTGCATTATTATCAAGGCCTCTTAACATATGTTTTTGAAACCTTTACCTTTAAAATGGCATATGTTCAAGAGAGGATAGATATATTTACAAGGGCTCTCAAATTATTACATACTACTTCCTAAAATTTAATAAATCTGGAAACTGAACATAGTTAGAATAATAGGGCATGATAATGGAGAGATTAAAATGGTATTTAAGCCAGGACACAGAAATATTCGAAATGAACCCTAGAACAGAAATTTCCAGAATAGGGTATGGAAAAATAACAAACTGTTGAGAGTCTAGAAAGAAAATATTTAGGACTTCAATTAAAAATAATCTCATCTTTAAAAAATTCTAGTTTTTGGTATATGAAATACATAATACACTTAAGGAGTTTTCACTGATAAAAGTACACCTTCAAACAAGTGGGAAGACCATTAGCCCATCCCTGAAGGGGTTAAAGAGATGAGGAGCATTGGTAGCTGGTTGGCCCTGCACTGCAGTGTAGTACTCTAGTGAGCTGGTGTGGAAAGATGGAGCAAGATAGGCTCAAGCCTCAGCTTAGCTTGCTTTTGTACCTCATGGCTTAACATTTCAATATAAGAGAAGGTCTGAACACATTCCAGTAAATAATAGCTAGAGAAAAGGAAATGGTCAGGAAAATACTCACGTTGGCCTCAGCCAGCCTTAGGTCTTCTCAGAACAAAAGCCTGGGGATTATTGTCTCTCCTGTCACCACACCAACAAATAACAGAGTGCCCAAATGATCTGGGGGGAAAAAACCAAGGTAGTACGGGGAGGCCATCTACATTTCTAGTTAAGCTAGAATCCTTGTCTTCTGTAAGATAAATGCAGAAGAGTAATTTCTCAAGATGGGGCTGTGTTACAGGAATGGAAATTACAAGAACCAAAATGATAAACATCATTCCAGCAAGTTTTGTGTGTAAACAGTGCACAATTATCTGATAAGAATGCTTCCCTTAGGGTATTTACTTGTCTTCTTAGTTAAAATGCTGACATGTTTTAAGGTATTTAACTGAAAACACACAATCAAGATTTGGACAACACATACATAATGTTCAACAGATGTGAGTTTGAAAGATTTGTGATGATCACTAGTGAAATTAGTCAAACCATACTTAAATTAGATTTTTCTGATTTGTGAGTCATTTAAGGGTCCACACTGAAGCAGAATCTGTGTGGAGAGTGAGAGATTACACATTCTGCACTCGGTTCTTTGAAATGAAGAAGTAAAAGTTGACATTTTCTTTTTCATAATGTATCTGAGAAACTCAGTTCTGTATTTCATACACTCTCTCCTTAACAGTTTGTATAATTTTCTCAGCTGAATCATAACAGCTGAATTGAGGTGGCTAACTCATTTTGCTTATTCAGGAGAAGCAGATACTGGTGAGCTCTAGGCATTGGGATTCAACCTAATTCTATCTAAGAAAAGTGAAGCCATCAATAGTTAAAGATGATTACTGAAGAAACAGATGAGAAATAATCACGTGACTGTAGCACATGGAGAGAGCTTATTTGTAATGCTAAAATCATACATGGACTATATAAAGAAACACAGAGCCATGTCTAAAATAAAAGTAACTTGAATTGTCGAGTAGGTACACAACCTTGGAAAATTGTTTTTTCAAAGATTCGTGTCGAATGATGGGATAGTATTGCAAAGCTTGACGTTGAAAGTAAAAATACAAGCCTTATTACAAAGGATAAGGTATCTTTTTGGTTCATCATTGTAACACCTGCAAATAGACTTCTGGCTATGGCATAACGCTGTGTTCAGTGAATTTGGGAGAGCAGTTGTGGAGTGTAATGATCTGAAACAAGACTGGTTTTTCCCATTGATTAGATCATTTGTTGGAAATGTGAGTACAGTTGATGATGGAGAATATATACAAATGAGTGAGGAGTCAGGGTTAGGGTCAGAGAAAGAAGTGCATTCTGTTTCAGATCCAATTAAGATTTCACAATGGGATTTATGATGAGAAACAAAAGGGAACTAATATTCACATGATTAATATGTTTTATATATATTTTTTTTCAGTGTTACTCTCTTCACACTGTCTATGGCTTCTGACTTATGTCTAAGTTTGATTTTTCTGTAAACTCTGGGCACACTGATCAAGTCTAGTTTTCCACAGCCCTCTAGTTTTAACTTTCTGTCCAGAGCTAGAGAATGTGTAGGAGAAACGGAAGCTTTGTGGGGGGAGGAGTTTAAGCTACGTGAGAGGCGTCAACAGTCATGCAGTAGCTCTCTTTATTATTTTTTCAAGCAATGACCTCTCTTGGAATTTAGCAAAAAAAAAAAAAAAAAAAGAAAGAAAGAAAAAGTATTTTGTGTAATTTTGGTCACGAGATACACAGTATCACATATGCTGAAACTTGGCCTCTGTGCACCAGTGCCAGATAGAATCTCGGAGCCACAGTTTTGGGTGATGTAGAAAATAGCTTTATTGCTTTGCCAGGCAAAGGGGGACACAGTAGGCTAATGCCCTCAAAACTGTGTGTCCCAGTCTGGGGGTGAGGTGAGGTGTTTTATGGCGTTGGGTGTGTGCAGGGCCTTCATTCCTTTAATCTGGCCTCAGGTGGTCTCTTGATGAGCTTCTGTGGTTCTCAAGGTTATCAAACTGACATCTCTGGAATGAAGAATGCTTCATCAAGTAGTTAACATCTTGCATTTGTTGGGGGGTTTATTTCTTCAGAAGAGCTCAAAGATATTGTTATGTGTATCCCTTGAGGGGGCTCCAGGACCCTGCCCCAAGGCTGCACTATTGTTTCTTGACTGTTCCTCCCTTGTCTCTGCATCTCCTCCCTTCCCCGATTAGCAACTGTTTGGACCTGTCCTTTGGAGCTCAGGGAACGTCATGGAGGCTGAAGCCTATTTCCTACAAACAAGAAATGGGGGACACAGAAAGCCTTCTGTGCCCAGGAGCCCTACAGGGTCCTGCTCGGTTTCACATATAATGATTTTTTTTTTTTTCAAATCACATGTCCTTAATACTGAATTCGAAATTTTATATTGGGTTGGCCAAAAAGTTCGTTTAGGTTTTTCCCTAAGATCTAAAGGGAAACCTGAACGAACTTTTTGGCCAACCCCAAATCAAATATTTTCATCAAAAAGAAAAATAATATATTCTTATTTTAACTTGAATTCTTTTTCAGAGTAGATCTGCTTGGAACTTTAAAGCTCATTTGCTCTAGTCTCTTTCTAAATTCAGGAATTCTTTGTACAGTACCCCGATGGTTGATTGATCAGGCAGCCTCAGGTCTGTGTTTTAGTCGGGACAGGAAGTGTGGTGGAAACACACAATTCACAGTCACGTGAGTTGGGTTTGCGTACTGGCCGCCACTCAACAAGGGTGTGACTTCAAGCAGATACCTTCTTTTCTCATGTCATTCACTTATAAAATAGGAACAACAGTAACCTCACAAGGCTGCGGTGAGCATAAAGAGAAAGATAGGGTAAATATGAAAGCATAAAACAAAGTGTAAAAGGGAGGGAGTGTATTTCCAAAAGTGAGTCAGCTTGGTGAGGAACGGGGTCACATCCACTCTCAAGCATCGTGCCTGGACCAAGCGTCGTGCCTGGATGTTCAGGACGGATGGCTGTTGATTGCATGGGAAGCACGAAATCGTGGGATGCCATGAGTGGTGGTGTGAGATGATATTAAGCTTTGGGACAACTCTTGCTTTTAGGAACTTGAATTATATTTAGCTGTTAAAATATCTGAAGGCAGCTGCTTGGTAACACCCTCTCCCCATTTAAACTGAGTGCTTGAAAAGACTAAAGAACTCTTTAACTCAGGTATTTCATTTATGACATGGTTTCCAGAACTCTCCTCAGACTCAGCGATGTTTCTCAACGTCCTGAAATATGATGATCAGGATTAAACCTCGATAATTTATAACCAGTCCAATCAGTTCAAAAGAGAAAAATCATGACTTTTGTTTCCCTTAATGTGAACTGTGCCATTAACACAAGACACGGTTGCGTGGCCTGTCATTGTTATCAGCGTTATCATTATCTCTCGAGGAAAACAGTGTAGGAACAAATTAGGGTTTGGACTAAATAATATGATCATAAAATAACTAGTGAACATGCTAAGAGGAAGCTAGAGTAAAATTGAATGTTAACTAGGAAAGCCAAAACCAATTTCTCCAAATATTTTTTTCCTCAGGAAAAAAAATGGTAAATGAGGAGCTGAGTCTCTCTTCTTCCTCAGCACATTCTGAAAGCTTCCTGCACACACTGCTGGTATTTGCTTTCTCTTACTCGTTCCTTCAGGTGTCTCAGCATTCTGCTTCGGTTTTAAAAGTTAAAGGAGCCTTTTCCATAGATTTTTTGTTTATTTTTAAATAGATTGCTTTATTTATTAATATGTCATTCTAAACATTGCATAAATACAGCCTATATAACTAGAGTACCAAACACTGTTCCGGTAAGAAGTTGGAGAGTACATGTAGGGCAATTTTAAGAACTCTGAATACTTTGGCATAGACGGGTCTCCAGGCTGAGAGACAGCCTGTTGCATCAGTAACACATCGGCTAGACCGTGGGCCCTGGACACGGTGTTTTCCACGTTTCTGACTCTGATGCATCCAAGTGAGCGTGATTTCCTCAGGGCTGTACTGGGAGTGTCTGAAGCTACTGCTGTTTCTCAGCCTATTTTGAGGCTACAGCCTAGTCCACTGGAAAGACATGGGGCCCAGGAGACAAGTTTGGATTTTGAATGATAGTTATCCCACCCTGATGACCTGGGGTCACAGACTTTACCATCCCCAGAATTCCTCTGATGGCCCTGGCACTGTTTTAAAGCCTGCCGTAAACCCAACCGAAGGAAATAAATGAAGAGAAAAGGGATGAGGGGAAGGAGATTGGTTATTTTGCGGCTTTCTGGAATGTTCAACACAAAAGATAGCAGCATGATTTCAGTTGGTTGTCTGATAAGAAACGTGTAGAGGATAAAAGAAAATGGGGATTAAACCCCACAGATAAGGGCTTTAGAAAAATAAGAGGGAAGATTTTTGTTTTGTTTTCTCATAGGGAATTGGAAATTATGTGACCGTTTGCATTTTACATGATCACCCTTGGATATATTACCTAGTACAAATGGTAATGCATTGGTAGATTATGGCAGTGCATTGAGAGGGAGTTTAGCCTAGTTAGTTGTGAAATCCTAACTCAGATTCATAAAGCAAGGAGATCCAAATGTGACCCTCACCATCACCACTTACTTGGAAATAACATCCCTCAGTATCCGCAGGGGATTGGTTCCAAGACCCCCTCTCCCCCATCCCAAGGATACTCAAGTCTGAGGATGCTCAGGTCCCTTATATAAAATGGCCTAGTACAGTTGGCCCTCGGTATCTGCGGGTCTCGAAGTTGGCTGAATCCACAGGAAGGCGTAATCTGTGGATATGGAGAGTTAACTGTACTCAGCTTCTGTCAGCTTCATCTCTGTAAAATGGGTTTAATAATAGGTCTTATGTAATACAGTTGTTAGAACTAAATAACATAACATGTAAAGTACTTCATCTCTGATACATAGGAAACATTCATGCAGGGTTAGCTGTTATTGTTAATAGTGATACATGTTTTTACTTTGCTGTCCGTCACTACTTTCTATCATTGACCTGAGTTAGGTGTTTTCTTTTTAAAGCATAGTTTCAAAAGAACCTATAGTCTAAGGAGAAAACAAGTAGAAGCCCAAGCAGCATCTCTCACATTGGCACATTTCATGACCACAGACAAGTCTTTTAAATTTCCTTTCCTTGTGTGCTCATCTGTTATGAAGGGACGGTGGTGCCGAATCTCCCATCGCCACAGAGTTGGACTCCGAACCTCCAACAGACAATATCTGTTAAAATACTTCGAGATGTATAAAATACTAAACCTTAAATAACAGTTACTTTTGATGGGAAAAGCAGTTACTAGTTATGTTTATACAATATTAGGTTAGGAACAGAATTTACAACACATACACTCTTTTTTGGTAATTACTGATGAAGTACACTTGGACAGTTTCTTTCTCTTGGTCATTATTGATGAGTAATATTTGATACATACCCTAAAAACACTTTAAGGATTTGGCTACTGTTTTAAATTTTACATATTCAGAATCAAATCAGATTTAAAATTCCATAGGACAGCTTTTCAAACCACAGATTTGAAGAAAGGGCAGGACACACACACACACACAGGATTGTTTTATTCTCAAATACTTTCCAAATCTAGAAAGCTAATGACATCTTTGAGAGTTTCCCAGGAGGCAAGAGATTCCAATGCCATTAGGATTCTGCTGAAGAAAAATGATGCTTAATGGAGCTAGACAAATGGGATTGCTTGTTAATCTCTCAGTTAATTTTTTCTTTCTTCCCTTTTTTTTCTTTTTTAAAGATTATGCCTGAGGTCAGAACTTCCTTTAGTCTGAAGTTTGGCTCAAACCTCTTGTTAAGGTTTACCCATCCTATATGCCATAAAGTTCTGAATTCAGAAACTGAGTTTGATTAATTCAGTTTTGTTCCAAATATGGTAGCATTTAAACATCTGTTGAGAATTAATACTGTTTGCCTAACATTTTTGGAGTAGTGGAATTCTGACATTTTGAGGGAAGAAAGGGGATTGAACATCTTGATATAATTTAATATTTGTAGAAACAGGTATTTTTGGTATATGTGTGTCATTGGAAAGATAAATAAGGAGAAACCAAATATTTTGCAATTTTGATAGCCTTACTTACACACAGAAGGAGGGACACAGAGGGTACATATTGGGAAATACTGCTAGTCTTCTAGCAATTGTCTTCTCAGAGGAATTCATTCAGGTAGGCAGGTGTTCTACAGTATAATTAAAGAAAAGCCAGAGGGAAAAAGAAGGCCGGAGATGATCTTCCCTTTTTTAAAAAATAAATAAAATGAAAGACAGGATGCTGAAATAAGTCATCCAAAGGATGTATGGTACAAGGGGAGAGGGACTTCCTAAAATGCAGTTCTAAAATATAAAGCTGAAGAAATGCTTCCGTAGCTAAGTATTTCTTCACATGTAAAAATAATCAAGTCAGTTGACTGTATCCAAATGAAAGCTGCATGAGTCTAAGGGCAAATTCTATACATTTGAACGTGAAAATCCTCAAGGTTTCCAGATAAAATGAATGCTAAACCCACCCAAAAGCTCATAGGAGGCTTATTACATGATCTCTACGGTCAGGCTTGCCTTTAGGTGAAAAGAAAAACCCTTCAGCTTGGAGCAAATGTATCCATCTAAATAGAAGTATCTAGTTGAGTGGAGAGAATACATATTCTGGCGTCAAAACTCTTCACTGCAGTTTGATCCCATAACTTGGGGGTAATCTTCCTACTTTATCCCCTACATGATGATGTGAGAATTCTAATAATTCATACCCTGCTCCCACAGACCACCAAAGTATAACTATTATTCAGCTTAAAACACGTGTATGAAAATATGGTACATAAGTGTACCATATTCTTATATTAAAAAATTAGTGAAAAAAAAATTAGTGTACCTAAGAATATTATGAGTGCCCCTTTTGTTGGTTTTGTAACAATGTCTGCATAGAGAAACTAAATTCACTCAAATTTCTTTCTGCTTTGATCATCAGCCATTTAGTTATTTTAATCTGTATTTTTCAGGGAGTCAATGACTTTTCCTTTGTATTTACTTCATGCTGGCTGATCAACAAAATGCTAAGCTTACCTAAGTGTCTGGCATTATTATTTTTATCAAGAGCTGGTGCCATGTTGATTCAAATGCTCATCACCCTGAACTCAAAGGGTATCACATGAACATGATGGGCTAAGTTACAAAACCCAAATGGGAGAAAACTGCATAGAGAAACTGGTGTATTCTTTTTCCCAGAGGTACATGCCATCCTTCATATTTCTCTACCATCAGAACTTACACGAATGAGAATGAGTACCGCTTTAAGTTTTGTGCCCTACGCCCCTCACCCTTACGAAGGCTCTTGCTGTCAGGGAAACACAAGGTCAAGGTTAGCACTTGCCTAAAATCGAGAATGCATTCGTCTTTAGATTTTGCATCCTCAGTTGTCTTGCTTCTAGTCTTGGCCTTTCGGCAGAGAAGCCAATAAGAGGATTTTCCTCCCCAAATCTCTGACACTGATTCAGTTGTACTACTTGTGGTCTCCACTTGAGCCACATATGGTCCTCCCCAATACTTTTTGGAAGTCCGTGGAGGTATAAAATATAGATAAGTAACTGCCCAAGATGGAGATAGAATGGGAGGAATTGACAGTCTCTGTAGTGTTTTAGAGGAACATCTGCCAAACTCGAATTTAATTCTGTCTTATGGCTGTACCATTGCCATTTTATCAGAGAATTGACACTGAATACTCAGAAAGATTTGATGGTGGTGCTTAGTGCCCTTTAGATTGGCCCTGTTCAACCTTTCATTTTATATACATGTACTAAGTTTTATGTCAGCCACAGTTAGTAGATGATAAAATGTAATTGAGAAGAGAAACTTCAATTTAAATAAGAAATCAGGTTGACAACATTTATATTTTTCTCTAAAATATCATAAATATAATCTGACCATGCATATAAATTTCATGCAAATATATGCAGATGTACATACGATAACTGTTTTTACCTTGAGCATTTTATATACTTGAATGTGGTTTTTGGTACAAATATAGAGCTATTTCACTTACGAAAAAATAATTTTGTGTTTACAAGTCAACCTTTTAGGTATTTTAAAAGATGATGTTATCAGAAGGGAATACATAACAGCATATGTGCAATCCACATCCTTTTCATTTTCACCTTTCCCTTTTCCTTTCCTCTCTTCCCTCTCTCCCTCTTTTCCTTACCATTCCTCTGCCACATTGTAATATCTGTCTGCCACTTAAGAGGGAGAGGTACTATCTTAAATAGGGCAAACGTCCTTGGTCTCTTAAGTATCCTATTGGTTGATTTCTACTTGTAGGTAGAAATGAAATATAAGGATAACAAAAGTGTTAAAATGGAGCAAAATTTTCCTTTGGATGGGTGGTTATGTTTCTGCAGTTGATTCTCACTATTTATGGTAATTATATTCTATAAAGTTGCCATGAACACTGAATGAGCAAATACTGAGCCATTGATCCTGGGGAACATGAGAGGTTAGGTTCTTGTGAGCCTCTGGTCACAACATTTCCATCAACTGATTAACACATAACCTTGTTTTACGTGTGTTTCTGTTTAAAGACACCTTATTTTATATATAACATATAACTTATATGTGATATATGTATTGATATATATGTGGTTGATGATTAACATTGAACTCACAGCCAACAGCACTATGACTCATGTCCTAACAGAGCTTAGCCAACACACATATTTTTCCCCCTAGGGCACATCAGAGCCTTCTTGTGCCTACGAACACTTCAGCACTACACTTGGGGACCACTTTGAACAGCAAAAGCACCAATAAAAAGCACACAAAAGAGTGGCACTAAATAGACTGCAAAATAAGCACTTATTTACAATATGAGCGCTGAAACAGGAAAGCCAGAGTGTTTAACCTTGGTTAGGAATGGGCAAACCAGGAGACTCGAATTTTTTCCTGCTTTGCACATGTCCACAAATGACTACAAACAAATAAATGACAACGAGTAGGTGAATTCATGAATACGGAATCTAGGAATAACAAAGTTAAGCTCTGTCTACTTTAGCAAAGAGGATATGTATGAGTCATGTTTTGGACCATAATGCATGGACACTCTAACATCCAATTATTAGGTAACTAATCCCCCTAAATAAATAAACCAGAGGAAAAGTAAATTGATGTCGATGAAGATAAATTAACAGTAAGATAATGACAAAGCAAGAACATCAATAGTTGAAAATTCTGAAAAGCTCAAAATGTAGGAGATAATACAGCATCCTTTCTGAAAGCAGAATTTTCAATTCATTGCATGTGCATATATGATATAGGAGGTTGGCAAAAACACTGCACTGTATCATGGCAACCAGATTTCTTGTAGAATGTTGAGTTAGAGTCTATAAATGATAATTGCATCCTAGCTTTAGCTTATGAATACCAAATTTAGTCAGGTACTAGCACTAACTCTAGCACTAACTAAGCCCTTTGTGGTGCAAAGGGTTTCTATGGAAAATGTAGTGGTACAAATGGAAATTCTAACCCACCTCTTCATGGCCCCTCAAGAGGACCTTGGTGGGTTGAAGCAAACATCTTGAGGATCGCTGACTTAGACTTTGCAAAGTGTTCACAATTGTGCAGCGCCACATTTTATCAGGCTTTCTTGGTGGAAATTCTGAGCAGAGACAATTAGGGCGTAGTGATAACGGCTGAAACCGAAGACGGAGTAAGGCACCACGAGTAGAGTGGAGCTTATATCCTAGCGGAGAACCTGGCAAGATCAAATGGATAAAAATAGAGCATGACGGATTCTGACAAATCATCTAGAGAAAAATGCATAAGGGAATGGTATAAAGAGTGTCCATAGCGACGTAATTTGTTTAAAGAGTGGTCAGCTTCACTGGACATAGTATTTTTACAGAGCCCAAAGGCAGGGGCAGGATGAACCAAGTGGACACCTGGGGAAAGTAAATCCAAGCAGTAGAGGGTGGCTTGATCTGTCTGAGGAACTAGAAAGGGCTGCTGTGGCTGGTTTGGAGTGAGTAGCATATGAGCGCAGGGAGGAAGGCGGGGGTCAGCCCACCTGGTCTCTGTGTAATTGCTTTTAGTAAAGTGTTCTTTGATATAATGACAAAGCAGTTGAAATATATTAAAAGAAAAAATGTCCTCAGAAACATGTCCTCACGACTGTTGGAGAGAGAATGCCCATGACCTCTCCGGATGCTTCGAGTTTAATTGATCGTCCACAAAGAACAACATGACAAGAAGTTCTGGTAGCATCTTTTGACTCCCTCTTATTACTGAACCTTTTTTGTGTTGTCACATTTATTATTCTAGTGTTGCCTTGCTTCATTTATTTAGTATCTTGTTGGACTTAGCATCCTTATAAGCCTTCATAAGTCCCTTCTGGAGCAACCTATTCACTAGACAGACAGGCGGAGAAACAGATAATTAGGAAATTGAACTTGTGTTCTTTTATGATGTTTGCAGTAACTACAGTTCAATGAATGGCTTTTGGATTGATCCTCAGTTAACTAGAAGTTGGTTAATTTATTGCAATGATCCACTTACAAAGCAATGCATTTAAACTATGATTTGACCAAATCCAATATGTTGCATCTAACATAATTTTTATACTATTTATTAGAGAACCGTGACATACACAAAACAAGCATATGTGCCATATTAATATGTCATGTAAAAATATACATATTTGTATTGGATAATTCTCAGACGAAAGGGACAAATATAATATATAGTTATCTATAGGGACAGCATGAAAACTGGATCATTTCCTTAAAATATGCCGGCAGTCTGGTAGAGATTATATACTGTGTTCAGTGTAATTTAGTAAAAATATGTCTGGCTAAAGTGATAGCATGGAATTCATTGTGTTATTGTTGAGGCAAATTCTGGTCATTTAAGAACTTCATTCTTAAACTCAATGCTTGTAGAAAATACATTAACGATATATTCTTAGCCATTGTTCCAAGACAGCTCTTCCCAATGTAGTAGATGTTAAATAATATGTAGGAGAACATCTAAAATCCTTGGAAAGAAAGTCAAGTAACAAGACTTAAGGGAAAAATGTCTAATAGTGTTTAGGGAACCAAATATATATCATTTTCCTAGGGTCATTGGTTTTAGAGTTCATTGTATATATTATGAAGGGAGTATTTTACTCTGATTTTGATAGTCTAAGAAAAAGCATGACCATTGTGACTGTAAAGTACTTTGATTTAGAAGGAGAGTTATTTTCCACGCAAGGAAATAAAACAAAGATTACAAAAAAATTAAACTTTTAAATAGAAGAAATAAAATGTTTGATCATAAAGAGCAAAAGAATTTTTTAAAGTAACATATTATAATAAGATACTGAACATTCACTTTAAAATGTGTTATAAATAACTGTAGTGTTCATTGCAGCTACATGATTCTCATGTATTGGCATGTCGAGTCTGGTTCCCTAGGCCCAGAGATATTACCTGACATGAAGTAAATGATGGTAGTAAATCTGAGTTAATGCTTCCCATTAACATGGTTATAACGTGAATTGGTAATGAGGAAATTTTCACCGTGGCATTTAACACAGATTCAGGCTTGTGTTTCTACAGTGAATGTACCTGACTGTATAATAGGGAGGGATGAGGAAGTATTTTTCAAGCTCAACATTTTGATAGGATATATGATGTTTCAGGAGCATACCTAACATTGAAAAAGGTGATAACCGAAAAAGGTACATGTTTTGTGGGTCCTAAAGCTTCACAAGAAAAAAATGTAACAGTTGCTTTTGGATGTTTTACAAAATTGTAATTACATTGCTAAGCCAACCATTTCCCCCCAGTCCCTTGGGTCTTAGAAATGGCCTATGCAATTGTGGAGCCTAAAATCTTAAGGTGCATTAGCTTCAGAGTAAACCCACCTCTGCATAGCAAACCAGAGGTCTTTACTGAAAAATGTTTAATTGAACATATTAACATAATGCCTCTGAAGGGATTGAGTTCTTGTTCAAAGTCATGTTGTACGAGGATAGCTTTCAGCGTTGATAACTCTCTGGGTCAAATAATTTCCTTGGTTTCATGCCCATCAATGAAAACTCATTATTTCTGACAAAAGACTGTTATATTTTAAATGTTTTTATCAAAACAAATTAAGGATAATTATCATTAGCAACATTTATTGACATGCAGGTTGAAAGTCATGCGTGAAACACTTTGGAAATTTTTACTAAAAAGTATGTATTTTTAATTTTAGTAGAAATTTGATATGTGTGTGTGTATGCATGTTTATATGAATAGAAAGGGCTTTTCTTGCAAAACATTTCATTTAATTAATGTTTTAAATTCATTGAATTATGCAACATATATTTAGGTGCTCAGTGGTCTAAGGAAGATTACTGAAACTTTGATTTGAGGGAGCTGGTTATTAACTTCTGCGTTGTTTCTGTTGCTGCTGGTGTTATCAAAAGTGGGGTCAGGCTGTTTACTGCTCAAAAGCCAATACTTGAGAGGCAAGGTTGGTGGAAAGGAAAGCTTGCTTTATTCTGGAGGCCAGTACCCAGAGGGGAGAGGGTGGACTCGTGTCCAAAGGCTGACGCTCCTATGACAGTCAGTAGGCAAGAGCTTTTAAAGGGGAGTTTCAGGGGTGTATAGGCGGAGGGAGGGAGCTACATGCAGAAACGGCACAGTCAGCTCTGACAGTCGTCTGGAAAGTGGTCATGCAGTGGTCTGATCAGAGTCATCTTGATTGTTTTGAGAATAGTTAATCTTTAGTTCCAGAGTGGATTTGTTTCCATTTCTTTGAGGCCAGGTCTTGGAATTGTGGCTTATGTCGTGGCTGCAGTCTGGTCATCATGTAGTTAACTTCTTCCACCTGGTGGGAGTTTCAGTATGTACAAAATGACTCAAAGGATATGGCCTATGGATAGCCCTTGACTTTACTGAATAACTAAACTATTATTATTTTGTCCTGTTTAACTGCTCTGCTTTCCTTCTGCATTTTTCTCACTTTTCTGATTGAATTTATTCTTTGGCTAAAGTTTTTCTACAAACAAAAGGCGGGTGGAGTACATGGGGGGGAAGGACCATAGCGTCCTGCTCTGTTTCACTGGTAGAGGTCGTTTTGGTATAAGTTCAATGTAATTTAACAAAAATTTACTTAGTATTTGCCATTCATTCCACAAGATATGACAGAAACTTTCTTACAAGCATGAGGATGTAGAGTGGTTATCAAATACAAGTCACACATTTTCAAGAAATCTTAGTCTAAATTTCAGATTGGGACTAAGTGATAAGGGTATAGATAGAAGAAAAACAAAAGTAGAGCTGCTTTAATTTTGATTTCTACACTATAAAAGAGGGATGGGCTGTCCAGATACATAAAGGCAAGGACAGTAGTGTAAAAAGGCAGAGCTATATAATTCCCTGCTTGCGGAATTGGCTCTTCTCTTGGGTGAACTCTTTAAGGGAGGATCTTTGTCTTTCATTTTTGCATTCTCAGCACTGAGCAGATGGTCTGATATAAGTATTTTTAAAATATATTCCACAGATGAATATAGCTAAGAAACTACAGTTTCTGAGTAGACTGAGACTAATAGATCTCTTGCACTCTGTAGATGTAGGGGTGATGTATTTCCTGAATAAGTTGGTGAAACTCAAGGCAAAGGAAGTAACCAGTTAGTGTGAAGAATGGAGAAGCGTAAATCACCTTTACTCTAGTGGGATCGATCTTAGTGAAATGAAAGCACTGAAATCTTGCCTTAAAACCTTAAGCAAGAAGAAAGGTAGATATTAGCTCTACAGATTTTTGTTTTTTCAGTATTTTTCCTTACTCTGTCCTTCGTTTGAACACACACAAAACAAGTTGGTATAAATCAGGAATCGATCCAGATTCATCAAGTGAACAACGTATTAAAGTTAAACTGTCCAGACTGTGGCTGGTTTGGTGCAGAGTTGGGTATAAAATGGGCACCTGAAATAATAGGTGGTTATTTCAATGAACATTTATTAAGCGCCACTAATGCACATGACTCTGCTCAAAAACCTTCAGGCACAGTGGAATTTTCATTACTTAGAGCTATTTCTGCTGGACTGTATACCAACTTCTACATTATTGGCTCAAATCATCAAAGAGGTTTAAATACCAAACAGACTTTTTAAAAAAAAATTATTTTATTTATTTTTGGCTGTGTTGGGTGTTTGTTGCTGTGCGTGGGCTTTCTCTAGTTGCGGCGAGCGGGGGCTGTTCTTCGTTGGGGTGCGCAGGCTTCTCACTGCGGTGGCTTCTCTTGTTGCAGAGCACGGGCTCTAGGCTCACGGGCTTCCGTAGTTGTGGCTCGTGGGCTCAGTAGTTGTGGCACATGGGCTTAGTTGCTCCACGGTATGTGGGATTTTCCCGGACCAGGGCTCGAACCCGTGTCCCCTGCATTGGCAGGCGGATTCTTAACCACTGCACCACCAGGGAAGCCCTACCAAACAATTTTAAAACAGGAAAGCACTTGGGGTCATCATCACTGAATTTAAGCTGGCTTTATCAAACTGCTCATCCTGAATAAGCACACACAAAATCTGAAATTAAAAAAGAGAAAGTGGTGGTGGGGTGGGGGAGAGGAAAGGGAAGGAAAGAGAGGGAGGGAGGGAAGGAAGAAGGGAAGCAAGAAGGAAGGAAGAAACGCTATTTGTCACGTTATGTGTAGAGTTCACTTTGGCAGCTGTAAGCCATGCTGGCATGAGCAGGTATATTTAGAGATAATCCGGTTCAGAGCTCATCGGGGCCATCTGCTGCTCTGCTCAACTAGTACAAATGCTCCAGTTTCTAGTGGTTCACAGCTTCCTGGAAGTCACCACTTCACTGACCAGGCAGACCTTTCTCACGATGCCATTTGCTAGACATCTGTGTAATCTAGCGAATAACATAGTGCTATTTCTGTGTCCTTAGGGAAGAAGGAGAAGCAGAGTTATACCGGCTTTTCTTAAGATGGAAACCATCCCCGGATGGTTAGTTCATGAGAGTCAAAGTTTTTAATAAGACTCTGGATACAGCCACCCTATCCAAGTTCAGATTTTCCATGTTGCTAAGAAAATGGGCCTGGTTGAAAACCAAATTTGGGGGTTAAGGAGCTCTAAAAAAGGAGAAATTCGTGGTTCTGTAATGGTCCTATAAGAAGTCACGTCATCATGAATATTTTTCAGGACATGCATTCATTTACTCTTCGATTAAGTATTTACGAAGTACATGGGCTGTACACCCATGGGGCTATGTACTGAGGATATAAATGCAAAAAACGATTCTTGTCCTTTCTGTAGGTCACAACACAGTGAGGAAGCTTAAAGATAAGCTACGTGTTGTCTGATAGGGGGTTTTATAAATGTGCAGTAGACAAATAAGTGCAAATAAGGAGCCTGGGGAGACCAGACAAGGCTTTAAAGAGGAGGTAATATTTCAGCTGAGCCTTGAAGGATGAGAAAGCAGTCCCTAAATAAATGGCACAAGAGAAAAAGGTTTCTTGTCCCAAAGGAGCAGCCAATACAAAGGCATGGAGATGTGAGAAAATACAGTTTGTTCAGGGGTCTGTAAGTGATTCAGATGGCCAAAGAATAGGGCAAAAAGGAGAAGAGAGGCAGCCACGGATCGAGAGCCATATCATGAAATTTTAATATACTTGCTAAGGAAGTTTTTGTTTGTCTTTTGGTACTTTGGGGGATGGCTTTGAGCCTATTTGAGCTTCAGAAAAGCTAACTCTGCTTGTGTCACAGGGTTTTAAATTGAAGGGGTCAAGACCCGTGGCAGAAGGTCAGTTCAGTGATGGTTGGGTATTTCAGGTAAGAGGTGGTGGGGACTGAAATAAAGTCGTGGGAAGGAGGATAAAAAAGAAAATGAATAACATTTATTTGGAAGGTGAAGGCATTATGTTTCCAATTAAATGTGGGGTTGAGAAGGTTGGGAGGGATGCAGAAAAGGGAAGAGAGGTTTACTTTTTCACTGCTGTCTCCACAGCATCAGCAAAGGTGCCTTCCACGTAGTAAGTGCTGTACCCTGGATGAGAAATCCAGTGTTTCTGGCTCAGGATGGGAAATAACAGATTAAGATGCAATTTGCCAGTGTTGAATTTGAAGTTGCCTGAGGGATATCCACCTGGAGATGTTCGTTAGTGAATCATTCAAATCCCTAAACATGGAAGGTGGGTGAGAAAAACAACTTATTGAACTTGGTTGATGGTGAAGCACAAGCAGTAGGATTGATGACTCAATGGAGAAGCAGCTGACTTTCGAGCTTAGTCATTAACAGGGCCCTTTGGGAGTGAACGGCAAAAAAAGGTACAATACACTCATTTTTAGCTTCTCTCCCACTTCTCACTGCTCTTTTCCTCTTCACCCAGGTAGTCAGAAATAATTTTTAAAATATTGCTCTAAATGATCTTAGTGCTTTTGTAGAAAAGCCGTTGTTGTGGGCTATTATGAAAGGTAATTAGCTCAAAATGCAGCCACTAAATTACAAAGCATCATATACTTCAATGCGTCACTGTAGGTATAAGTCATAGTACATTATTTAGAGACATGGAACAGAAAAAAAAACAACTCTTTACAAAAGGGCTTTCAGAAATTAGAAAAAATGTTTGAAGATTTCATTAATTTCTTGCTTTTGAAGCAACAATCCTTATACATTTGTACAATGCTTTAAGGAGGATCTAATCTGTAGACTAGAAAGGACACTTCTGTCTTTTGGTCCCTATGCTTATCTTCTCTGTTTGAAACATAAAACTGGTATGAGTGTATGTATTTGTGTGTATATATACACACATATGTGTATACATGCTTATGTGTATGTTTCAGTGTTATACTTCTAATCAGTTTGCTCTTGGCATACATATATACATACATATAAGTGAAATAGTTTCATCTGAGACTCTGTGTGTGGTGTTCTTAATCAGATAGCGCAAACATAATAAACACTGCTCTTTATTTAGTGTTTTGTAGTTTGTAAGCCACTTTTTTTTTTTTAAATACATTATCTCACTTGTGTCTCACAGAACCTCTTTGAGGTTGGGGGAAACATTATCATTAGTTAACGTCTATATATGAAGACATTAAAGCTGAAAGAACGTTATATACATAGCTAATAAGCAGAGGGACCAAACCTTGGCCCCAAATGTTCTGGTCACAGAGACTGTCTATTTAGACTGATGCCAGACATTCCACTGGAATTCTTAGGGGCCATGTTAAGTGATCAAATATATAATAATAATAATTGAATGCTTACTCTAGGATTCTGTCCCAAGACTCTTGTCACTAGTTTTATAATTTGCTTAGAACGTGACAGAACTATTGAGAAAACAGATACAACTTGACGAGTTTGGATTCCTTCTGCCCTCATAGTTGTATATGTTCTCCAGTTCTCCTAATCCTTGTCTGCTTCTCTTTGGCCTTTATTTAAATTGATATCTCTGGCTTTTAATTAAATGGCATTTGACTGAATAACCTTTTTCTGCTTAGTATGCTAATTTGTTTATATGGTACTTGGATACTGAGTTTTGAAAACGACATTAACTGTTTGGTTTGCGGTGGTGTATTAGCTATGTTTCTTAAGTTCTCCTGAGGCTGACATTCTGTGTGTTAAAAAATGGCTCTTAGAAGCTCTAGCTGCATTCCGCAGAGTACCAGCATGTCTGCTGCGGCCAGTCTTTTCTCAAGAGTGGTGGCAAAACATATGGAAGACATCTTAGAGAACTGGAAAAAAAGAAGCAGAAAAGGAAAAGGCAGGGTGTTCTTGTTCTGTACCGTGGAGGACTGAACTGATGTGCCCCCTGGGGCTCACGAGGAAGTCAGTGTCTGTAGAGTACAAGTGTAGGAGCCAAATACCTCAACCTGGGAAAAGCTCTGGTGTTATCCCCTCAGCGAAGGTCATAGGTAGAAACAGTAGGCGGTATTTCACCCTAGGGCTGTGTGTCATTTATGTTTTAGTTCTCTCGCCTTATATTAAAAAGCAAACAAACAAACAAATACAATACAGATGGGAGAATATGTGTTTCTTCTTCCTAAGGTGATAAGTATAGGAATAATACTGTATTCTAGAATAATACATTTTTCAGCTCTTTATCCCCTTACATGGCAGCAGAGTTGCATTGTAATCTTGTAGCTATGAGCTCTCTAGAGCTGCAGATGAGAGCATTTTTCACTATTTTCATTGTTAACCAGTTTCCAGAGGCCCTCTCATCCATGCAGGCCGATTCTGTTTGGCCTGTACCAAAACTCAGCTCTTTACTGATTTCCATAAAAAATTACACCTAGCATTTTGCAACATTAAAAAATATACATCGTTATTACATTTATGTGAAGCCATGGGGAGTGCCATTCAGCACTGCACTTAACCAGTCCTCCTCTGAAGCTGTCCTTGGCTATCCCACCTCTGAGACCCTGCTTAAAGGGTTTAATAGTTTTTCCTTTCCCCTTCTTCCATGAATCATCCAGCTTCTGATTCCTCTTTCTCTCTTATTTGTGCTGAGGGATTTAACAATTATCCTTCATAACTTGAGTGTTTGTAAGGAAGGGGTGGGGGTCTCATTTTCCATCCCACAAAGTTTGAGACTTTTTTTCCCTTTATCAATATGCATACGTATGAGAAATTACAGCGAATACACTTATTTCCGTTTCATTACAAAACAGAAACAGTTTTCACTGCATTAAAAACTTGTATAACAGTCTTGGTACAGTCCGGTCTATAGATTGGCACTCCAAGAATTAGATGAGGTTTTTCGTTAGTGGTGGTAACTATAAATTGCTCACAACAACTCATCACACTGTACTTGTCACCAGAGGAGACTGTCACTCAGTGTGATTGCAATGCAGACTTGATTTTGGAAAAAAAAAAAAGATCATCTTAAAAGATGTTCTGGAGAAAATGCATGCCGTGGCAGTGCTAAACAAAATCCTGTCATTTATTGAAGCTGGTGTCATCACGTTTTCTTGAGTAACATATGATGTTCAATGTTTTATGTGCTCTTTTCACTTTTACTTGACTTTCCTTGATTTTCATGTTAGATAAATGCAAAATGGGAATAATTTTGGTATGAAATCTGATGGATTTGTTGTAGAAAGCCTTAGGCAATGTGTCTCGCTTTGCAAAGCCTGTCGCATTCCAGGGCAGAAGGGGGAGTGTAGGAAGACTATGGGAGAATGACAAGTAGGAAATAGGAGATAAGAACCAAAGAACAGCACATTCTAGCAATTAGAAGATGCATTCCCCCCCTGCCACATTTTACCTTCAGAAATTGGGATGCCTCGTACAAATAGTGACATCTTAAAATGATAACATACAGGTTTCTTTTTCCTTTGTGGTAGAATATATGATTATGGTGCACTTTACAGTCACTGAGCTCATACCGTTGAAGACCTTGAATGCTAAGCTGATCTTCACTGTGGAAAGCTGTAGGGAGCCATCCATGATCTTGAGCTGGAGAGTGATGCAACTGTTGTATTTCAGTGAGATGCTTGTGACAGTCACCTAACACTGTGTTAGAGGAAGGGAGACGAGTCGAGAGTCTGTGAGTGTTTTGGGACAGTATGATTTGTTTTGCTGTTAAATCATGTGAGAAATAATGAAATCCCGATTCAGGGCAGAGATGGGTGGAGGTGGAGACAAAATGACAGGAGGTGGGCTATTGAGGCAGAACATTGGGAATTGACAGCTGTGTAGGGGCAAGGCTCAAAGGACCAGGAGGCATGGGGGCGGGGAGGGACTCAGAAGTTCAGTAGCTATAAGCTGACATTTTGCCTTACTAATGGCTGGGTTTTTCATATCGGGGGAATGCAAGAATCTAAGACCTTTCAGGTCATTCATCTCTTATGGTGGGAGACAGGCTGGGGCAGCGTGGTACGGATGAGATTGGGTAGCATACACTCTGTTGTTGGCAAGATGTAGATTCAAGTCTGACCTTTTTATGTAAGTTTAGGCAGAGCACTTAATCCTGTTAAATAACACTTTCCTCATGTATAAAATTAGGCCGATAATGCCCGCTACAGAAGTTTGTTAGGAGAGTTAAAGGCCCTTTTACCACAGGGTCTGGCACCTAATTACACTCAATAAATATTAGCTCTCACTATTAGCTATTTGAATAAGAGAGCTATAAAACAATACGTGAAGCGGCGTGGCTAAAAGTCAGGATTGCAAATATAAAGCGAAGAAGTGCAAGGGTACAGAAAGGAATAGAGGAGCTACATTCTTTAACGAGAGTGATAGGATTTTGAGTTAGACTGGATCTGATCGGCCAGCAGGAAAATTTTCTGTCGTCACTTCATCATGGTTAAAGTGGTCCCTGTTCACATAGTATTGCAATCCAGAATCAGCTAGTGGCAGTGATTACTAATTGTTTTATATTTGACACGTAACCATACATGTTTATTCCGGTATGGACTTTTTTTTTTTTAAACCACAGATAATGTAAAAGAAGGGAGATTCAGCTGGAACTTTTAAATTTATTTTTATTTTTTGGGGGGTCTGCAGCAAAGGAAGTTTTAGTTAATAGAAGCAAAATAGAAAATACCTGCCCAAAATGATGCCCTCCAGGAATGTTTCCTTGTATTAATATCCCTCGGTAGCAGGCTTCTACCAGGAAATCATTAGCATCTCAGCACTGCTGCAAGGAGTTTTGGGTGGTTCAGACTGACATAGAATAGTACATCTAAACCGTGTATCTGTAATGTGATGGGATGAAGAGCAGAGACAATGTATAATGTTGTAAATCTCAAAGAGAGAGCAATGGGTTTTCTTAGTGTGTATATTTGAAGCGACGCTAATTGAATTTGTGCCTAAGATATCAGACGTTATAAGTATCATTAATAACATTTTCTTTAAAGTAAGTACCCTTATCCTGCCAGATGTGTTTAGGTAGCAGACTATTTTGCAGTACCCTTTAAAGTTACTTTATGTATGCTCTTGACATAGATTTTTAAATCAAAAACTAGTTACTTCTGTTGAATTATTTTAAGCAAATTGTGAGCTGGTGTCAGGAGGAAGAAATTTTCGTCTGTCCTTCTAGGTTCTTCTGGCTGGTCTAAGAATTAAATTGATATGAGGCAGAAGAACAGGAGAAAAATCAAACAAAAGTTTAATAACATATATACATGGGCGAGACCCAGGAGAACTGAGACACTTGCCAAAATGGCTGAAACCCTCACCTTAACTACCATCTTCAGTTAAAGACAACAGAGGATGTTGGGGGTAGTGGTTTGGGACCTCAATGGGGGAGGAAGCCTTTTCCATAAAAGCACACGTTTGGTAAACAAGTGTTTACTGGGTCAGGCAGAGACAATGGGGCACAGAGTGGCCTCTGGTCTCCAGGCCCCGCCTAGTTTCGTCACCCCACACCCAGCTGATATCCTTTGCTGATGTCTTTGGTTATAGCTCTATTCGGGGAGCAGACCTTCCATCAAAATTCTTTTAGGCAGTCAGGGAGCAGGTCAGAGTTATTTCCTGAAATTTTTGGGTCTTGTTTTCAGCTCAAAATAATCCACATGCCAGAGACATTTTTTTGGGGGGGGGGCAAGTTTTACTCCCCTGCGTTCCTATAGCTTTAGTAACTTTATTACATTTCTTTATAGAAACTTTTATCTTTAGGGCACACTGAAATCCAGACTGTCAGCAGCAGGAAGGCAGGGCGTTGACACCTCTGGTTGCCTTGGGTGCTGAGACGGCTCAGCAGGGACTTGGCTTTTCTGATTTATTTTTAAATGATGCTGTTCTTGAGAGAAGAGAAAATGTGTCTCAGTTCTTCTTAGGTCACCTGAGCCAAAATACAGCCTTCTTATTTCTCATACCTGCTATATGTTAGATGAGACAGTTACATATTCCATGGGAGGTCCTGACATGGGAAACAGGTTTATTTTTCATTTAGGAAGCTTTCGTGTTTATTGCAGTTTTGCCAGAGATTTTTTAAGGCAAATTACTGCCTAAGCTCTGCAGACATGCTTATTTTCACTTCTTTTTCAAGTTAATAAACCTATTTTCCTCTGCTTTTCAAAATGATATTATCAGTAAAATGGAAGACTATTTCCCTCTCAGCTCCTTCTGTATTCCTTTCTTCCTTTAGGTCTGTAGTCCTTGCATTGGGTATATAATAGCGTGGCCTGGAGAGCTTTTAAACATAAACATAAACATAATAATAATAATAAAAGCCTGTGCCCGTGGACACATATTCTAACTGAACTATTCTGTAGTAGGTCTGGGCGTCGCCCCACTTGGGTGAACAGAAGACACTTGCGTGGAGAACTTGAGGGGGTTGTATGAGGAGAAATGGGTTGAGATTTGGCTCCGGGGCTCAGTGAGTTAAGGCCATTTTGCTTCTTCCTCTTTCCAAATGAAAAACCCCACAGAGGATCCTCCCTACCCCTGTGGCTGGTTCATTCACAGTGTGAAGTTTGTAAAAATCAAAGCATTTGGGAGCGTGGGAAAGATAAGAGTGTATCAGGTGTGGACTGAAAGAAAGAAGCGGCATTCTGCCTGGGGCGACGTCTTTTATGAATTTTGCCGCCCTGAAGCTTCTTCCTCGGAGGTTTCTGCTTCTGGTCTATACGTATACATCTCTCGCCAAGTTGTGCAAACGTGCCTCTCACCTTCCTATGCCCCTGCAGGAGGAGCCTGCAGGCATGCAGGCTGGACATGTGCATGAGGACAGATGTCCTCGGAGAGCCAAGCTCTGCCCCTCTTTAGTCATTGAGTTCGTTACCTGCATCCAGGGAACAGACTCCTGTAGGGGATTTATTAGCGGGGTTCTCAGCATCAAGACTTGTGAGGGAGGGAGGGAAGTAGGGCTGGGCGGAGGGAGGAGTTGAACTGCAGTGCGGTTGCAACCTAGAAGGGGGCTAACCTTTGCAGATCTGTGGAGCTGGGAAGGCTCTTCAAAGTTGTCCTGGATCAGGGGAGCGGGAGAAGTTTTAAGTCAGCCACTCATTGGCTCTGGGATGCCCCCGAGAAAGAAATAGTACCTTTGGCAAAGTGGCTGTCTTTGTTGTTTTTGCCATTTGCCAACTTTGTAAACGTCCCCGAAGTGAGTGACAGTGTTCAGGAAGAACTTAGCTGAGAAGCATCAGCACCTGGCACTCCCGGTGTTTCGTGGGGTCAGGTATGGCTGCCATGACTTCCCCTAGAGGGTGGCTGCCATGACTTCCCCTAGAGGCCCCCCTTGCCGCACTCACATCCATTTGCTTCAGGTAATCAGTTCAGGGGGCAGCTCCAACACAACATGTTTGACCTCTTTTCTTGGTGGGATTTACAAGAATGTCAGTAGGATGAACTACAGCCCCTGGTGTTGTAGCCCATCTCCAGGTTACAGCCAGCACTCATCATTTTCCTCTCATCACCCAGCCTGCCTCGGGCTGAGGTTCTTCTGCACTTGTCCTTTTAACATCAGAATGGGGCAAGAGGGTATCAGGAGACAGCCAAGTGCCCAAATGCGAAGCCTGTTCTTCCTGCCTCCATGGTGTAATGGAAGCCCGCACTCTCCTGGTGATTAAGGTCAATTACACCTACCAGGATGGCAATGCTTCTCCTTGTGCATTGGTCCCTTGGTGCGGGGAGTCCAGAGACAAGGCAGAGGATACCATGAACTTGGAGGAGTCACCTCGCTCTTGGAATGGAAGCACATGTCTCCAAGCAGGTCAGTAGGAGTGAAGATAACGTGGACATCCCCACTGTAACTCTAGTCCCTGGTCCTGTGTATTCTACCTGCCCCAGGAAGCTGTATGATATTAGAGGAGACATCTGTCTCCAAATAGTGGGTGTTTTCCTACAGCAAGTGGTAAAGGGCTGAGAGCAGACCGACTCTAGCACTTCCAGCAGTTGAAGTGAGTGTTGCAGCCCTTGGGGTGAAGGGGGGTGGGTTGGGTGACCCACTGTGGATCCCCTAGAGGGGAGTCTCTGGTGTGATAATAACCTGAGGTTTGAGATCATAAATATTTTCTTTCCACTCCTGCTTTCTTTGTTTGCTTTATATTTCCAATCTTTTTATAATAAGCATGTGATAGATGAAAATGTTAATTTTTTGAGCAGACACGCATTGTTTCTGTGGGGAAAATATAGTAAACCAACACAGTGTCACGGATTCTGTTGCATATAGTTCTTGCATCACCTTAACGTTCTCTCTGCCCCTCTGCCTCTGACCAGTACTAACTTCATGTAAAATATAAGCAGAGCATTTTGTTTTTCTTCGTTTATCTTTCTGGTCCCGGAGGGATGCCTAGAACCTAAGAGCATCCCTGCATCTTGATAATATGAACTGGTTATGTACAGAAAATGCAGTTTACATTCATAATACCTTGTAATTTTGCATCATCAAAACATACTTCCACCTAATAGTCCACAAATTTGCTTCTCACTCTTCTTAGGTTTCCTGAAACCTGAATTTTGTGAAAAATAAAATTGTTTGCCCCCACCCCATGGAAAATTGATATAATTTTAAAATGGTTTAAAATTTAAATACAGCTGTTGTTTAAAGTACCACATCCTATTTGGTGGAGACGTAAATTATACACTGTGTACTTTTCTCCCTGTATCATTGGTAGTTAGAGGAGGGACAGTTCCCTTTTAAGTAAAATATATAAATAAATCAAAACAGAGAAAATGTTGTTCAATAATCTTATATAGAAGAAGTTATAAATATAAATGAATTAAAAGTGATTATTATATTTTCAACCGTGATATTATTGACATAAGCAGGTTTCTGTGTGAGGGGTATTATCTGTTTGACCAAAAATTTTCGATCTGGGATGCTGGTTGAAAATTTTGATTCCTGTTTCCCACTCAAAGAGATTCTGATTCAGTAGACTTAAGATAGAGCCCCTAAATTGGCATTTTTAACCAATGTCCCAGGTAATTCTGATGCAAGAGCCCTACATACTACAAAAAATAACAAGTACATTAGCCAAACAGCAGGTTAACATCAGTGAACTATTCTGCAGTCTTTTAAATTTTTTTAATTAAGCAGATTACAGAAGGTAGATTGTAAAATATATTTATACTATGATGCCTCTTTTAATATATCACATGCAAAAATTATTCTGTGTTATAAACTAGTGGATCCTGTGTGTTTCTCACTCTGACTATGCATAGAAAGGAATGTATTCCATCATTCAGTAAAGTTTCTTCCTGGACATCAAGTTCTGCCCTTCATTACTAGACTAATCCTACTAATTACTAGTCTTCTTGTCTCAACTTAAATATCTTTTATTTAAAAAGCACTTCTCTGAACCCCTGAGGTTGGTTTGGTTTCCCTGTTATATGATTTTGTAGCCTTCTGTGGGTGCTTTTTTGTGGTCATCAGAATTGCAGTTGTTTGTTCAACCTGGTGCTCTGACAGTTTGCGCCTCCGTAGATGGTCTCATGACCATGGGGACTATTTAGTTCAATGCCTTAGGCTTGCCTCTGCCACCCTGTCCCTTTCTGTCTTCATCCATACACACCTGTACACCTGACCTGTAGGATATACTCCGTACTTATTTTGAATAGATGATTAACAGATGTTGAGTGTCTAGATGAAGACAGAAACAGGCCTGATTCAAACTTTATCTTACCAGGACAATCTAGTTTGGGCACCAAGAGTAATGTCAGTTGTATCCCTGTAGTCCAGGTCATAGCTGAAGTGGTGCTTTCAACCTGGTACTTTTAGTACCTGCCAAAGGGATACTTTTAACTTGTAACTTTAAAAAAGATGTCAGAAGGGATTAACTAGACAAACACTAAATACCCAGTGAAGAATATTTGAAACCAAGTTTACCAAATAGATATCACAACTTACAAATACATGTACATAGTTACTGTGAACTTAGAGTTAACGGTCAGCCCTCAAGATCTGACTTGTAAGTTTAAGTGTTGAACGGCCTCGGCACTGTCTGTTCTCCTCTTGGATGAGCTGCTGTTCTCTGTTCCCCATCCTAGTCTGTGTCATCTGTGACGTTCTGTGTTTCTCCATATCTTTGTCCACACTGGTCCATCAGGCCACATTGGATGTATATTATCCTTGTATCAGAATTGATAAGTTAGGGTAGGATATTCTCTTTTTTTATTAATTTTTATTGGAGTATAGTTGCTTTACAGTGTTGTGTTAGTTTCTGCTGTACAGCACAGTGAATCAGTTATACATATATATATATATGTGCATCTCCAGTCTTTTTTAGATTCCCATCCCATTTAGACCACCACGGAGTACTGAATAGATCCCTGTGCTATACAGTAGGTTCTCATTATTTATCCATTCAATATATAGTAGTGTATATATGTCAGTCCCAATCTCCCAATTCATCCCACCCTCCCTTACCCCCTTGGTAACCATAAGTTTGTTTTCTACATCTGTGACTCTTGCTGCTTTGCAAATAAGTTCATCTGTACCATTTTTCTAGATTCCATATATCAGTGATATTATACGATATTTGTCTTCCTCTTTCTGACTTACTTCACTCTGTATGACGATCTCTAAGTCCATCTATGTCACTGCAGATGGCATTATTTTGTTCCTTTTTATGGCTGAGTAATATTCATTGTATATATGTACCACATCTTCTTTATCCATTCCTCTGTCTATGGACATTTAGGTTGCTTCCATGCCCTGGATATTGTAAATAATGCTGCAGTGAACATCAGAGTTCATGCAACCTTTCAAATTTTGGTTTTCTCCAGATACAGTATATGCCCAGGAGTGGGATTGCTGGGTCATATGGTAGGTTCTAGTTTCAGTTTTTTAAGGAACCTCCATACTGTTCTCCATAGTGGCTGTATCAATTTACATTCCTACCAACAATGCAAGAGGGTTCCCTTTTCTCCACACCCTCTTCAGCATTTATTGTTTGTAGATTTTTTTGATGATGGCCATTGTGACTGGTGTGAGGTGATACCTCATTGTAGTTTTGATTTGCATTTCTCTAATAATTAGCGATGTTGAACATCTTTTCATGTGTTTGTTGGCCATCCGTATGTCGTCTTTAGAGAAATGTCTATTTAGATTTTCCATGCGTTTTTTGATTGGGTTGTTTGGTTTTTTTTGATATTGAGCTGTGTGAGCTATTTATATGTTTTGGAGATTAATCCGTTGTCAGTTGCTTTGTTTGCAAATAGAATATTCTCTTCTTAAATCAGATGAGTGTTGAAGTTTTCTCCCCCAGAAGTAGACTTCAAAATTATATTTCCATTGTTTTAACTGTTACTGTTTCTGAACGCACAAGGCCATGCAGTGCAGAAGACTTCAGGAAATACTTTGCCAACTACGTGATGCTATCATCCTCTGCGACATATATGTGAATGCCTTCTCCAGAATGCCATGTGCAAAACATCTGTGCCCATCTTAAGGATGGTCTCTTCAGAATGCCCTGTACCTCCATGGAGGCCAGTGTCTTCTAGTCTTCCCTGATATTAGGACAGGAAAAGAGTTTTAGACTGGTGACTGCCTACAGACATTCAAAAGAGCTTTCACGTAGGGTTTTCTCCACTGACCCAGTTCTTCTCAACAGATCTGTGGTGAAGGACCAAGTTTTATATTGTTGCTGTTTGTGTGCAAGCTTCTTGGTTTTTAAGAACTCAGGACATACTTCGTTTTGACCTCCTAATAATTTTGCTGCTGCATTAAAAATGAATTGCTTATATTAAAAAATTAAATCCCCCTGTTTTCATTATTATTATTGGGCTCAAGAGACATTAAATTACTCTGTAAAATGACTGTGAAAGTTGCTAAGCCCTTCTTCTCAGTTTCCATACTCACCTTGACTTAGACTGATAGCACCCAGTCCCGGGACTGCTCTTTCCGTAGCAGTGCTCTGGCCTCCTGTGACATATATTTGCAGAAAAAGCAAATTTTTCTTCCTCCTGCGAAGAAAGCTGAAGCTTTCCAGGGGTTTGCTTTCTAACTGCTTCTGGTTTACGACTTGGCGTTTGGAAGGAAGTGAGCGAGGCAGTAGATGGGAGCCGTGAATCGGAGACACGATGTTCTCACGATTAAATTAGCCCACGAGGAGTTTTGATCAGTAATAATTTGACTCCACGCAGATTTTTTAAGTTGGCTGAAAGTTTTGGATGTGGCCTGGAGGCAGCAACCCGAGAGAAGACAAGAGGGGAGGACAAGTGCTGTGGAGCCTTTAGGGAGTTGCACGTAGCTGTGTGGAATGGAAAATGCTTCTCTGAGCTCCTATCTGTCAGTCCCTGGTGAAAAAGACATGGCTCTTCACGTGAAGCTCCGAGTAACCATGCCTTAGACAGAAATGTAGAACTTCTTCAAACAAAAGCAAGATTTCCCCCACTAAGGAAGGGCAGGTACTTTCATTGTACAGCTCTTTGTGGACTTACATATGGATAGAAAGTGACATTTTACAAAATACTTCCAAATGCATTACTTCATTTTATCCTCACTTCAGGGTTCAAGGCTAGGCGGACATTTAGGATGCTGATCTATAACAAGGGATAAACTGGGATTTAAGTGCGATCAAGGCAGCAAGATAAGCGGAGTGGAGATTCAGTAGCCATACTTCTGGTTGCTTTGCACGGACCTAGCATCTGTACCACCGCTACTCAGTATGTACTGAGACCCCAGAATGACTGTTTATTGCCATTGAGTTAGTGTGAACTTTTCCTGAGGATAAAAATAATCATAGAAGTCCCTCCTTTTTAAAATTTACTATTGGTTAAAAAAAAAAAGAAAAGAAATGAGATTTTCTTGGCAGTTTTAACCTTACCTAAGTACTTCCTGAATTGTTTCCCTTTCCTTTATTATTCTATGTGTAATAATTAATACCTATACTTCTTAAACCACACATCTTCCTCCAAGATGCTTCACAAGTAAATTGTGTTCCATTACCCTGGACCACAATGATAATTATAAATTAGGAATACTTCAACCAGAAAAAAAAAGTTACTCATACACTTGTTTTCATCTGTAATATTTCTTCAACAGCTTGATAATTACATGGTATCCAATGGCATGTGGAAAATATCTATTAAAAAGCATAATGAGAAAAGAAAACTTGCATGTAATGTGTATATTCAAGCAGTTTTATTTCTGCTAATTATTGTTTAAATCTGCCCTCTATACTTATAATTTTAACCTTGTACAAGTTTAGCAAAAGTAAAATGCATGAGTTCTAACAATCTGTAATATATTTTTAAACTTAAAAAAATCAAGAATCTATAATAAGTAAATCAGTGGTAGAGAATTTACCTTAGAAATCTTTTGCCTAATATTCAGTATAAATCATTCTCAGGTGGATTAACATGGTGTTCAAAGGAACATATGCGTATTTTTTGTTTAGCCCTCATTACTCCGTTCCTGTACACAAATATAGTAGTATAATAATGCATTTTTCTTATTCAAATTGTTCGTTATAGAAAAATTGAATATAACACTATTTCCATCGTATATATTCAGTGAGGATCACAGAGGCTTTTGTGTAGTTTTATATTTTTAGTGTCAAGACTTTCATGATAAACGTTGTCTCTGTCCCAATAGTTTCATCTTATGTCTGTATTCTTTTTTTATGAATAACTATTTAAAAAAAATTTTAACATCTTTATTGGAGTATAATTGCTTTACAAAGTACAGTCCTGACATTATAGTAATTTATCTTTACGAATCACATCCTACTGCAATATCTCAAGTAGTTGTCACAATTGTTCAGTGAAGTCCAAGTACAGGCATTTCTATCTCCATTTTATAGAGGAGGGGGGGCTTCCCTGGTGGCGCAGTGTTTGAGAGTCTGCCTGCCGATGCAGGGGACACGGGTTCGTGCCCCGGTCCGGGAAGATCCCACATGCCACGGAGCGGCTGGGCCCGTGAGCCATGACCGCTGAGCCTGCGCATCCGGAGCCTGTACTCCGCAACGGGAGAGGCCACAACAGTGAGAGGCCCGCGTACCGCAAAAAATAAAATAAAATAAAGTAAATAAATATAGAGGAGGGGAACTAGGAGAATAAAGACAAGATCAGCAGTAAGATCAGATAACAGGCAGAGTTGAAGACGTTCATAGAGGGAAGAAAAGTTGGTCAATATATTGAATTGATTTTTTTTTCCTCAGTCTTTTTTTTTTTACCTCAGTCTTTGCTAAATTGAGGAATATTCTCCATTTTCAGACTTTTTAAGCAGATGGATCGCAAGTGCTAGATCAGGTAGTTCATATCAGGTTCTAGTTGATTAAATAAATGTAAGAAAATTGTCGGAACTGCAGTGCATTGATCTGTTTTTAGTTTTTCTCTTTACAATCTTAAATGTAAAAGATAAATGGTGGATTAAAAAATTAATCAAGGACATGAGATTCTGCCATCTGAGGACATCCAAGGGTCTATCAAACCCTCCTTAATCACCTGTGTGTGTGTGTGTGTGAAGTACTGTATAAGACTTAGGAAAACAGGAATAAGAAAGCATGTCTGTCTCTCCAGGGCTCTGTCTCTTGGGGAACACAAAGGTACCAATGCAGAAGTTACCCTGGGCATAGAAAACAAGGTATCTGAACTCCATCTCGGCGGTTCAGAGGATTGGGGAGGACAAACCAGAGATACAGGATGTTGTTTTGTTTAGTTTGTTTTCTTTTTACTTAGTGCTATTAAAACTTAAAAGGATAGAAATTGAAATAAAACAAGCACTCCTGTTTTACAGTGTGGATTAAAAATTTACTAAATTCACTGCAACAAATTTTTTATTCAGAATGTGGAATATGGTGATAAAAAGAACCCAGCTCTTAAGGAGTTTATACATTAAAGACGGGATTGGGATTGCGTAGGAAAACAACTAAACCAGATTTTCATTATAAAGCAGAATTAAAAGCATTTTGTCATAGAAATTCAAACAACATGCCATGTGGGAAAACTAGGATTGTTAAGGCTTCAGTAAGAGGGAACTTGGATTAAGTAGAGTTGGTTGTCAGTTGGTGGGTAAGATGATGGAGGATGTGTCTGGAAAAGATGGGAGATGCTTGCTCTGCTCAGGCAGTGGTAACTAGACCCACTTGCCTGGGACACAGAGGGCCCTCTGGGATGTGGTAGGAAAGAGGCTGGGGAGATGGCACATGGCCACACGGAGCCGAGCGCTTAGGATTTGGAGTTAAACCCAGAGCCCATGGGGAGCAATTATTTGATGAGGGGTGTGACACAATTCAGTGCATGTTTTAGGGAGATCATTTCTGACGTGCACTATAACAGCCTCGATGATGTGAGTTATTAAAAGTGGAAAATAACTGGGGAGCTTTGTGATAGCCCAAGTGAAAGATTTGAAGATTCCAAGTTAGCATGATTGTTCAGAGGGACTGGAGAATGGGTTGATACGTTAGAGGTAACGAGCGCGTATTCCTTCGAGCGGGGGATGATGGAGCCATAACAGATGACTAAACAGAATATACTTAGGTGTATGTGAAGTATGCTTTGCATCCTGGCCTGTGTAGGTTATAACTCAGTCCAACAGTTTCATGTTTCTTACATTGTTACCGTACACGTGCTGGCATAGTGACATTGGATTCGCGTAATACTTAGATCTCCTCCCTGCTTATTCTTTTGCCTTATCATGAGCTGGACTCAGCTAAGAGGGCTGTGCTCCTTACTGTTTGTGCTCATTTGCCAACAACAAAAAACAATTTATATATTTAATGTAAATATTTACTTTGGAGTCACAACAAATATTTCGAAAAGGATTTAGGGACACAGTACAAGTGAGTTTTGTCTGGTGATTAATGAAGATTTTGTTGTTATTGTTTAGATGAGTTACAAGATCATGTTTACAAGGATATTGGCAAGTGAAATAGACATAACAACATGAATTCTACTCTGCCCCAAATAGAGTGCAAATCGTTGTTTTTTATTGTGTTTTTCATTTATTACTTATTTGCTCACTTACCATATTGTGGGACCGCAGAATTTTTTTTTCCTGGCCAGAGGTTTTCACTGTGGAGAGTCCTACTCTATTCCATAATCATCATTGATAAAGACTGTGCATGAGTGTGTGTGTGCATTTGGCGGGGGGTAAGGGTGGGGCTACATAGACACGTGTCTTAACTTAAGAATGCCATTCAGTCCTTCTACACTTGCAGCATTTTTCTTTTCTGAGCATGCTTTTTCAGCACAGAAGGATAATAGTTTTTCCTAACAGCATGGGGTTTCACCCCACGTATTAAGGATAGTATCGTGGGTGTAGCCTCACAGATTCAGTGTCTGCATCATCTGATAATTATGTGTGTATCCATCTTGACATTCCAGAGTTGGTCCTCCACTTTTCAACTGCAGATGCTTCCACTAACCTTGCAAGGACACCGAGTCGAGACTCATAGCAGTTTTATGCTCGTGAATTTTAGCAGTGGTTACAAGCCTAGTGATGGTCCCAGCTGAGAGAAAAGTGTCAGTGATGGGGAGGGTGGTAGATTTCGGGGCTCCTGCAATAGATGTGTGGGTGTGTCTGTGTGGGTTGGGGGCGGGCAGTGATGGTGGTGGCAGTTAGAGGTAGAAGAGAAGAATTCTGATCCTTGAAGAAGTGGAAAAACAAGCAGTATGAACCTTGTTTTTTTTTTTTTTTTTGGTACGCGGGCCTCTCACTGTTGTGGCCTCTCCCGTTGCGGAGCACAGGCTCCGCACGCGCAGGCTCAGCCGCCATGGCTCACGGGCGCCGCCGCTCCGCGGCATGTGGGATCCTCCCGGACCGGGGCACGAACCCGTGTCCCCTGCATCGGCAGGCGGACTCTCAACCACTGCGCCACCAGGGAAGCCCAGTATGAACCTTTTTTACCTTTAAGTTCTTACGCTGTCAGTAATGGAAACAACTAGCGATACCGCATAACGTCAGATACGGCATCAGAGCTCAGGCTGGAGATCAGTCAGGATTTCATGTACATTCTGTATTGAAAGGAATGCATCCTCTTTCCCTTACCTGAATACCCCAGGAACACATGGTATCCCCACGCTGTGAAGCCAGCAGTCAGTTGATAGGAATTAGTTTAATGAATCATAAGGGCTGGTCCTATAAATGGGAGCCCCTAGTGATATTTAGAGAGATAGCAAACCTTTGATTAAAGACGCAGCCTGTGTATAACTTCTGTATGTTTGTGGTCATCAAGGGCGAGGAGGGGTTGGGAGAATGACTGTGAGAAGTGTGTGTAAGGGGGAATACTTGAGGTATTAGCTGCTGAAAAGCAACTTACTTTCACCTATAATCTGCATTTGTCTCTGGACTCAAGTCTTTGCTCTGTGTTGTTGAATGTGGTTTATTGCTTTTCTGTAACGTCAGGAAAGGTCCCTTCTGGTGCATCATAAAACGTGTTGATGGAAACCCCTGGAAACACTGAGCGTCTTTGAGATTTGGGGAGTGATGAGGTGGGAGTGGTTGTCTGTACCCTTCTGCCCTGAGTTCTCCTTTGTGGCAACTTTAATGTCCTCACCTCACAGGACACAGCTTCTCCCCCAGAGGCAGGATCCCCATTGTGGGGAGCGGAGGATGGGCTTTCCACCAGCCTAATGGTTTTCATTCTTCTAGCTCTGTCATGGAGAGCTGGCAGCATGACCAGCAAAGTACTTGGTCTGCCTCAGTTTCCTCATCTGTTAAAGGGATAATAAAGTCAGTCAGTGTGAGCGTGGAATGAGTTACTATGTAGAGAACATTAGCAGTAGTTCCTGGCACATAGGAGTGCTCAGTAATTCAAACTATAGTAATTCTTAGCTTGCTTCGTCTTAAATTAGAGGGAGATATGTATGTAATAGTCACCCTGAGAACGACTTAAGAAAATTAAATAATTCATTACATTTCAAGAATACAACTTCTCCGTATGCTGGAAAATCATGCTGCAGAGTGTTCCACACTGAACAAAGCTAAAGTAAAACTTGTGCCAGAAATTAATTTTTTTGTATCATTTCGTCCTAACTGAAAACTACAGAAACTAAAGGATAAATCAGGTATTTAAGTATTCTGAAGCCGAGTATAAACATAGCTGTTACAGTGCGATGGAAGAATCACTTAGAGTTCGTAGTACAGAAGCAGTATCCTCAACAGCTAAGGATGGAAATGGACTGAGCGTCCACTTGCCTAAGTTTCCCATATCTTATATTTTTTGAACCTTGTCTTTCAAAGAATGCAAACGTAGTTCTGCAGGGCAGTGAACAGCCTTGTTATTTGGTAAATTGGGTATTTGCGTTTGTATTAATTGCAGTCCAGAATCACGGCGGTTATAGAGGATGAAAGATTGTTGAAATTACAGATTGAGCACTGTATTTCTCAGGTTATGAAGTTCAGGGAAATATGTAATTATTTCTGAGTTTCCTCAGGTTCCTCTGTTCAACATAATGTTCTGACATACAGAAGGGACAGTTCCAGATATGAAATGCAAATCAGTAGGGGCTGCCCCTGAGCCGTAGCCGGGGTTAATCATGCAAATCTAATGCTGTTCTTGGTATTTCAAGAAAGGTTTTAGTTGAAGTCTCAGGCACATATTGATTTAAAATTCCTACTTCAGAGAGCAGTGTAATTTTTCTTTTACAGCTTCAAATTTTAAAATATAGAACAGGATTTGGAGATCAATTTAGTGACTGGACATCTATCCATCCTTAATAATCCTGAAAAGTTGTGGGAGTTGGGAGGGAAGGGAACCCTTAAAGGATGTGGCGATTTCTAAGCAGATTAAAGAATATATTAGATCTAAAGTTACAAATGTTCTATAGCAAGTCCCTTTGCTTGGAATACGATCAAATCAACCAATTATGCATGGTTACTGAATGTCTGCTCTGGTCAAAGAAGATGGCTAAAACTGGCAAGGACAGACCAAATCACAAATAACACTACAACGAGTTCCTAACTTTGGGAATGGTATAAAATTCCTTTGAAAATGAGACTGTTTACAGGAAGAAATGAAATGTCTTGCTCACAAGTGCAAGCTAACACATTCTAATAGCCGTTTCCGTTGTGCACAAAACGCGTCCGCTTATCTTTCCAAGAACAGTAAAATTTCATATGCTGCTGCCTGACATAAGAATTATGTTGACATATCTCCATATCGCTGACTCGCTTGTAAGTTAATCTCATCTCACATGAATTTTTCACCAGCTTCACTCTGATGTTGATAAAGGAGATGGTTCCATCAAATACATCTTGTCAGGCGAAGGGGCAAGTTCCATTTTCATTATTGATGAGAACACGGGGGATATTCATGCCACCAAGAGGCTTGACCGCGAGGAGCAGGCCTACTACACCCTCCGCGCCCAGGCGCTGGACCGGCTAACCAACAAGCCCGTGGAGCCCGAGTCGGAGTTCGTCATCAAGATTCAGGACATCAATGACAACGAACCTAAATTCCTGGATGGCCCGTACACTGCCGGAGTTCCCGAAATGTCTCCTGTGGGTAAGTAAAGAGCAAGTTGGTCTTGTACCATCTGATTTTAGGAGGTTTGTATTTAAAATTAAATCACCATAAATACTGGGGAAGAAATCACATTAGCATTTGTGTAGACATTGCCATTTAGTGTGAGGGGAATATTTGAGATGTGTTAGTAGCCAGTATCCAAATTCTATTTTTTGACACATTATTTTATTTATACGGAAAATTAGGAAATTCTTCCTTTTACACACCTGTCTCAGTGTCTTCAAGAAATTACATAGGTCTTACAATCCCTTTTCAATTTAATATTTAAAATTAAAAAATGATTCAAATTATGCCTAAGAAGTTTAAAAAAAAACACAATAAAATTATCAAACCAAAAAAAAAAATCATTCTAGACACAGCCCTGTGATGATCTATTACTTTTCCTTTCTCCCCATGTTAAAATAAGAATTCACTATTCTAAGCATCTCTCTGGGGCCAGGGTATCAGGCAAGGCCAGCAGTGTAGCTAGGCTAATATTAGAACCAGCTGGTCTATTTCCTTACAGAGTATGCTTGAACCTGTAAATGTCCATCCACCTGCCACCACTAATCTTTTTGTGATTTCTCCAGAAATTTAAATGCATGAAAATTTATACTGAATTTATAATAATGGTAAAGTGATACTCAGTGTGAGATATATAAAAGAATAATGAAGGCTGTTTTACTCAAAGGCCTTTTGACGTTGCTCCATTACTGGAAAAATGGAAAGTAAATTACCTTTAGCATATACTGTATTTCAAATACTATTAAACTGTCTTTTAAATTCCACTGATTTAGGTACCTTTGGAATAGTTTTCAGCCAGTATGTAATTTAGGTATGGATGATCTTACAAAAAAAAAAAAAAAAATGATGGGGCTGGAATAGAGACCAGTTGATTTATATCTTTTATTTCGTGTTGTTTATAGTATTGAAGGGGGAAGTTTATTTAAAATAATAATCGAACTTGTATTTTAACACGTATTTCAACTCAAGTCTTTGATTTGTTTTACTTGATTGATTGATTGATCGTTTTACTTTAAATAAAAGTCAGTACGTTCATTCCAGCTTTCGATCCACACATCTGCCATGCTGGGGAGTGGAGTTGCAAAGATGTGTATTACATGTGCCCAATTTAGTGACCCTAAATTTCTGTTCCAGTCAGATTGGAGAGGGAACATTATTTTGGGACCATGGCTCAAGCTGCTAAAGAAATACAACTGAAAATAAGCCAGAGGAATCGATGCTTGCGGACAGGAAAAGTTCTGAGCTGCAGTGGCAGCACCTCACTATAATTATCTTCCGTGTAAATATTTCTTTGACCAAACAGGCTTATTCACACTTTCTCAATACTGTCCACTCCTTCAGAGTGCTTCCTGCTGCTCTTGTATAATGACAAAAACAACAACGATGATGACACCAGCAGCAACAAGATTTGGGAGGTTTTAGAGAAAAGAGAAGGCACGTTGTCCTCTCCAAAGTAGTAATGTTTAGAAAAACAGGAGGTTTTTAGGTGTGTTGAAGCAATTCAGTTCAATGCCGTAATTCTCCTGGGCATTTTGGGCATTCTACATGGGCTTGCTAAGGTTTTCCTTTCCTGTGTAGAACCCAGCAGTGCAAATTGGATTACTGTGAGCTTTTTGTTCTAGAGGCTGAATAATGCACTGTAGTTTTGGTTCCAGTGGTACCACTCTGATATCAAACAGCATGATTATTATGTGCATGTGTAAGTTATTTTAGTTATTTGATTCCAACAGGTTCAGAACTTTTTAGAAAATGATTTCTCTGTGTCTTCAGGATTTACTTGACACTAATTGAGGTCACTTGGTTAATATCAAAATTTGAGCTAAGAACAATAAATGTCTACATAAAATGTATCCTATGGACTTATAGTGACAGCTTATCAAAGTGTTTAATTCTAACCAAATAGTTATAATAGCCAGTGAATAGTATGGTATATACAACACAAGTTTTCAGTATTTATTATTCAGGCCTACTTTTTTTTTTTTTTCATTGAGAACTAACTAAGATTTGAAACACACTCATAAGTCCCTGGGATCTCTTATTTGTTGCCAGAAGAGCATAGATAAGCGTGACAATACAAGTGTGTGTGTGTGTGCGCGCATGTGTGTTTGTATATGTCTGTGTGCCTGTGCGTGTGTATAAATTATTTAACGAACACTTCAGAAAAAATTATACACAACAAAATTTACTGAAGTATAGCTTTCATTATTTTGTTTGTTTCAAGGTGTTTTCTTTTCCAGTGAAGTAGGAAATCGGTACTTAACCATATCACGAGAATAAATATTGCTGTAACGATGGTGCTGTAAAGAAGTTCTCTATTTCCTTATAGAGGAAATAGAGAACATCAAAGTCATTGATTCTAACATTTTAAAATAGTCAAAATCTAATTGTTAAAAAGACTTTTAAATATACATCATTCACTGTTTGGTCCTACCAAGCGTCCATAGAGCGCAGTCTCCTAAGTCTATCAAATAAAAAAAATAAAACTTCTGAATTTACAAAATGTGTGTGTGTGTGTGTATACACAACACACACATACATATTCAAATTTTCCACCCAATCTGAAAGAAAATAGAATTGGTAAGGGAAATCATAATCTGGAAAAGAGAATAGACTTGTAATTATAAGATGGGTATTGGTGACTTATTTAAGGCATTTAGAGAGGGAGATCTACATAGGAATATATCTAAAAGAGATGTTAGACTAAAAATACCATATTTTCAAGAATTTATTAGAAACCAACTTGAACCTTAAAAGAATACAGAAAGGGATTTGTCCCATCCCCATCAGCTGTGTCATAAATGATAAAATAGCATATGCTTAAATATTTAAACTAAGCAAATGTGAGCAGCTAATATTTTTAAGATGATATTCCAAATGGAAATAAAAAGAACAGATCCCACTAAATGCCTTCCATATGGAATAAGTGAATGCATAGTAAAAGGAAGAAGCAATATGACATTCTATCATATGAAATGTAGAAAAACAACCGATGTTGTGATTTTTCAAGTTGCTATGCTTTTTCTCCTTTGGGAGGGTTTGGTTTAAACTTTCATTTCATGCTTTTGTTTTTAAATCAATTAGTGAAAACAAATGAAAAATAAAACTACTACAGGAAGAGACACAGTAGCCACTTAATATCCAGTTAAATGTATCAACTGAATATGCTTTATTCAGTTAATGAAGTTTCAGTTTCTGTCTGGCTTTACTTTGCTACGGCAGTGAGGTTGCCTCAGTGATTTGAGGGTCACGATGTTAGTATTTGTCATGCTGCCTTCTAGACAGTGATTGAGACTTATAGAGATTGCTCTTGATGAAAATTTATTACCCAACCCTGATGGATGAGATGCCTAAAATTTGAGTCCCATCCACTTCTGAATATATATCCCTGCCTAACTTGCACCATCAGTCTTATTTTTTTGCCAACATATTTTCATGTCCCTTAAATATTTCTGAAGGATGAATTATCATTTATCATCTTTTGGGGTTTGTCTTAGGCAAAAAATAAAATACGATATCAATTTTTCATGTACCTTAGAATAAGAAAAATGAGAAACAAATCTAGTGTGGAATCTTTAGCGTTTTGTGAGTTCTTATGTTTTGTGGCATTTGGGAGTTTTTAACTCATTGGTTTTGGGATTGGCACGTAGGGACCTCAGTGGTACAAGTGACAGCAACGGATGCCGATGATCCTACATACGGCAACAGCGCCCGAGTGGTCTACAGTATCCTGCAAGGACAGCCATACTTCTCAGTGGAGCCAAAGACAGGTAACAATTGACATGCAACTCTCTTTGTAAAGTCATCATTTATATCTTGGCATAGAATTAATAATAGTTATTTTTATTCAGTATAGTTGGAATTGATAACAGACACTATTTTTACTGTGGTTCTCTCAATATGTGTACCATGGTAATAAACAGCATATTATTTATAGAGATATTAGCACATTTTAAGAATATTTTATTCCATTTATCAGTATTCCTACCAAAATTAAACAAAATATTAGATATTGAAAAGTGTTTCAGCTGTTACCTCTTGACTATATAAGAAAATGTTCATCATTCATCTGTAAATGTTTTTTGCTTTGTTTTCTTTAATTAATTCACATAGGAATTACACACAGTAAAATTTAAATATTAAGCAAAATCTCCTTGCCATGCAGTAGAATATGTACTAGGTTCAGCTTGTCCTTCCAGGGGCTAGTTTTTCTCAGGGAAATTAGTTGAAACATAACACTTAGGATGATGATCTGCTAAATCAAAAACTAAATGACTTTTAATTTCAGAAAAAAAAATTATGAATTGCAAAGCTGCCTGGATACAATATGTGGTTGTTTGGCTAGATATTCTGTTTTGTTTTGAAGATGAAATAGTTTATATAGCGTAAGACTATAATTTGGAGCACTATTTTCTTGGTTATAAAATAATATTTTATCTATTCTGCTCCTCTGGCTCTGGGTATAGGGAAGTGTGGGCAGGTGCGAAGATGGGTGGGTGTGAGCCATTGGTTTTCTTCATCACTGTGAAAATCCAAAATTTCTCTATATTTTAATAATTTTGCCTTTATCATGGAGAATAATTCTTCCTCAAATAGCAAGTTTGTGATTTTGAAAATTTGGTAGTACTTATGATCCTAAATGAATATTTTAATGCCACTTACCCTGTTTTTCATATTATAAAAAATGGCAATATCAAATCATTCTCAAATCACTGGGGGGGGATAAACATTTTAAGTGTCTTTTGAGAATAACAGTTGTGCAAAAACAGACGAGTAAATTCGCTGCGAGCTCATCATTTATTAGAATTTTCATAGAGGCTGTGGCACATTTTTTTTACCAATGTTGTGATAAAGTCTGGAAGCTGCCTAGAAAGTCTGATAGAGGAGAAATAGTTCTGATTCAGCGAGTATTGAAGGAGAAGTAAATGAAAGTATCTGGTTTATGATCTGAATCCTGGGAATGTAGAAGTTGTGCTCGTGGTTGATTTAATGATAGATCTGAGAACCTAAATTCAGACACCCACCCATTCCCTTCTATATCTACTCTTTGCAGCCTAGAAAGACATTGACAAGTTTCTGACAATTTGCTCACAAATTGTATACCTCCTGCATTATATAACCTGTTCAAAAATAGCATGTACTAATGCCAAGGGTTAAATATTTTGCTGCTACTAATGATTGGCTTGTGATTTTAGCTTTGCTGTAAGACAATAGGTGTTTCATAGGCCCTGTGTAGGTAAGACCTCACCTGTTGAGCAACTGGACAATAGTCTGTGTCATGGCATCACATGATTAGTACTTCAAACTTAATTTTAATTTTCAATCTCAAGGACCGTGTATTACAGGAGGTAAAGTTTCATTTAATTTTGTTTCGGTTAAGAGTTTTTAATGCTGTAATCATGGTAATCATTGGGACTTCTCTTTCTTATAGTCATTTGTGCAGAGGTATTCTAGGAATTGTTGTGTCCTCTCTGCTATCATAATATAGAGAATGCATTCCCCCCCCCGCAAAAAAAAATGGAATTCTATTTTTCTGACAAAAATAGATGGAGAATTTTCAGGCCTTACAAGCATGAAAAGCTGTGTAGACAGTTTGAGGTAGTCTTCCTTAGTTGATGTATGATTCTTACCTATGTAAGAAATAACATTATTTCCCACATCTCCAAATCTAAGGCCTTTTGAGAAGAATGTAAAACTTTTGACAGGAAAAATGCTGAAAATATGTTAAATCAAGATTATATAAAATAGGCCTAGGAAATCACTGTTAAATACATCTCTGAAAGTTTAACTTCTAATTTCTTTTTTAAAAAGGAGTAATATTAGTAATATTAATAATAACCATTACTATTTGTTAATCACATATCATTAACTTAGCCTGGCTAACATCTCTGAGCATGTATTCCATCTGTAGCACACTTACAGGCCACATGACCAGAGGGTAAGTGTATATTCTACATTAATTTCTCAGTCCACAAAGCCAGGATGTGAGTAGCTGCAAAAAACAACGTTGACAATTCAGCAAGCAAAGAGAATGTCACTAGAAACAAGATAGTGTAGCATTAAAAGGACTGCAAAGATATATACACTACCAAACGTAAGGTAGATAGCTAGTGGGAAGCAGCTGCATAGCACAGGGAGATCAGCTAGGTGCTTTGTGACCACCTAGAGGGGTGGGATAGGGAGGGTGGGAGGGAGGGAGACACAAGAGGGAAGAGATATGGGAACATATGTATATGTATAACTGATTCACTTTGTTATAAAGCAGAAACTAACACACCATTGTAAAGCAATTATACTCCAATAAAGATGTAAAAAAAAAAAAATCTCATCACCTATCTTCATAATGTCCCCAAATTCACAGGGAAATTGAGAATTATTCTAATGTGTTTATCTAGTCTGTAACCTACAAGCAAATAGATCCAGTTTGTCAATCTATTTCATATATGGCAGGACTGGCTACATAAATTTGCTATTTGAAATGAAAGTGCAGGCTTCTTGTTCTAAAATTAGTAGGATTTCAGACGTCATCAGCAGAGCAGAAACCAAACATGGGGACAGTGTGTGACTGCACAGACCACAAGGCCATGAAGTTGGCCTTGAAAAATGGTTGGGGTGTCAAATATCACTTGTCATTTAGGAGTTCTTTCTTAAACATAGAGGTGTGACTCTATGGTGCCTGCGTTAGAGATTACATGCATACTTGTTACATCCTAGCTTTAGGTAAGTAATACAGTTGTAACAAAGCCCTCGTCTCTAAATACACCCTTCATGCACGTTCCATCCTGTGGCATGGCTCATGGTGTAGAGGACTCTCACTCCTGTCAGGGCTTCCTCAGGACATCCTCTCACAAGAGTGAGGGGATGTAACGACAGTCCCTTCTTCAGCGACTCTTTATTTGATGCCAGCTCTGTAATCCTTTGATGATCCAGAAGCTTCCATCTCTACTATTGTTGGCTCTTCTCCATGTTTTTATGGTTCTGTTATATGCTTCACGTAGAGGTAGAGAAACCAAATAATACAAGTCTTAGAAAATTTAGAAAAGAATACAAACTTATTGGAAGAGATTCACCTGTACATCTAATGTATCTTGAACCCGACAGCATGAATAGCCCAGCCCTGTGTTACCTGACTGATGTGGTTGCCTAGACTCCTGGGACTAATCCGGAGCTTCAGAATGGACTTCAGAAATGTACACATCTGAATTCTTAAGGAGATTCCATGATAACAGAATATGCTTTAAAAAGCAAAACAAAACATTGATGGCGGGTAGGAGATAAGAAAATCATCTGAAAATTTATTCCCATACCAAAAACTAGACAGTTTTTGCATAATACTAGTGATAAATTGATGTTTCATACACAATACTTTTTTGTGGACATGGATTATAAATAAATAAAAAGTTCTGGGTTACTGGTCAGATGTACATCTATAGAAAAATGATTATTCAGAAAGCCAGAAATCTGAGCCAGTCTCTTTTCTAAAGAGTTACAGGATATATTCTTCTCATCATAAGTGGCTTAAAACTATTGACTATTAAAATTAAATATTATCCTCTCCCATGAAAACCTCACAGAACTGTAAGGTTATGATTAGGCAAGACTGGCCTTTACCACATCAGAGACATAGTAAAAACAGTTTCTGTGTGTGTGTGTGTGTGTGTGTGTGTGTGTGTGTGTGTGTGTGTGTGTGTGTGTCTATATAATATACAGCAAAATGCAGATCAAATCCAACGTATGAGAATTCTTTTCCAAATGTATACAGTTGATACTCAAAAGTAAAAAGCTAGCAAAAGCCATAGAACTAGAAATCTATTATGTTTGAATGTTCTTATTTAAATTCACTTCTCTCCCAGTTATTTCATTCTTGTAAAAAATATGTTTAATAATTGAGGTATTTGGAAATTACCTTTGCCACCTGCATTTCTTTGCAAATTTTGTGATGATTTTTGCTTTGGAGGAGTGTTATATATAGGCTCATTCGTAAAGAGACAATTAGATGTGTGAAAAATAAGTGAGTAACTTTTACTACCACACTTCTCCCCTGATAATTCTGTTTTCTTTCAAATAACGCTGCTGAGCAAAACCATGAGAAGATGAGGCGGCTGTGTTTTCTTTGCTGATTAGCTGAGATGTTATGGACCTCTCTCCATCATAATACATGTGCAAGGGTACAAACTCACTTACACATGTTGATTTTGGAAGGAAAATGAGAGATGAATAGAAATTAAAAATGAAAACGGAATGAGTAAGAAATTTTGCTAGAACTTCACTAATATTTGATCTATATGAAATGCACCATTAGTTAAATATTCAAGATTGTCAATGCTCAATGTATAAAAAAGTATTACAAGTAAAGATGATTAACATCAAAGAGAAAAGGGAAGGTGGGAGGGGTGGAGGGGGAGGGAGAGAGAGAGAGAGAGAGAGAGAGAGAAAGAGAGAGAGAGAGATGTAAGTCCCAGAACTCTTAGACAAAGATTGTTATGCTTGGTAACCGTGTGTCTTACTGAGGTCAGTACTCAATGCCTTATATATTAGAGTTAAGGAAAGTATTGAAGAACAGACATGAAACGTTCATAGAATCTTTATGGCTCTAAGAAGAATATTTATGTCTCAGACAATTATCAATGAACCAAATGGGTATATGACTATGTTTCTTTTGATTGTCATTTTGATGTTTCAGAGATTAACTATAAGCAGTGTGTAGGTAACCGAAAGAGTTCAGTGAAAGGGTTACTTAGACCTTGTATTGCTGTGCTTGTAGCAACAGCGTCCAGTATAGTGTATTAGAATAAGTGATTGTTAAAACAACAGCAATAACAACAAATGGCCTACTCAAAGAAGTATAATTTAAATGCTTAAAATACTGATATATTGTTGGGGTGTGTATGTGTATATATATATGTGTATGTATTTGATAGCTATTGCTTAGAACTAAGTAACAATAAGGTTGCTTAAGATGGTGTGAGTGTTACTCAGCTTGGAATCTTGAGAACCAGTAACATATTGTTTAAGTTATTCTTAAACTATTGAAAGATTTTCTCATCTCTTCCCCACTCCTAGAATATTTACGGAACTGTAGAATATTGTGAAGAATAGGGAAGGCCTGATACAGTATAACGTGGGCTTGTAACTTATACTTAAGGCTGAAATATAACACACACAGACCATTTTTACATGTGTCCATGGAAGAATCAGCATTTAAACAATTTAAATTGGCAGCTTTTAAAAAACATTTTATAAATTTGGAGGCTATAAAAACATTTTTATGCTGAACATGAGGGAAAAAAAACATTTATCCCAACTTGTTTACAATTATGTTCTCCCAAAGAGTCATCCTTTATCAAACAGCCCAGTTTTGCCCCTGAGAAGTCCGTGATACCAGAGTTCCTGTCCCTCACATCTGAGTCATTGGGGATTTAAATTCTGACTTAAACTCTAAAAGTTAGAATCTATTTAATAAAATGATTAGACATTTTTCAAACAAAGTCGATAAAAGGGTTCTAGGTAGGTAGGTAAGATGTCTTCATTGGAAATGATGGAAGTACAGGAAATGATTAAGTAGGATTCTAGACTCCTTCTGGTATCTAATTAGCAAAGATGGCCTCATATTGCTAGTTTCGAGATCTGTACAGGGCAATATTGAATACATAGGTTTTCATTTGACATAATCTATGTGCGTATACTAAGTATATTATATTAAGTATATAATGTCATTTTATATATTTACATATAGCGTAAACGAAATTCTATCTCATAAACATACTATTACCTAACCTATTTATGTAATAAATAGTTATTAATATAAAACCACTAATTTAGTGCAGCAGTGATTATTGAGTCAAGCTTTCCTACCAAGCAACATGAAGTTCTGAAATCAAATTTTCATACCTCTGAAGTCTTAAAGGCTATCCATATTAAATGCAATTGGTTTGAAAGAAACAATACAAAACATCAATATTTTTAGTGTCTTGATTTCCATTAACACAGTCATTCTCATCTATAGTACTTTTTCTCAGACCTTTAGATACAGCATAAAGTCATCCAGCAGCATAGTTTGGAATGGTGTTTTGTTTATTAAACATACATAACTCTCATTCCTTTTATTTATGGAATAGTTATTTTGCTGGAAAAGAGGTAGTAGCTGGAAGAGAGTTAGGGACCATAGCTGCAAGGTTTGTGGTGATTTCACATCACTGGGAATTAAGCTGTTGGAGAGGGTGAAAGAGAAAAAGAGAGGTTCATTGTCATATACTTGTACAGGCCACTGCCCGTTCTTCTAGAGGAGTATATTTTATTTATTATAAGTTGGTATTTCCTGAACCATACATTTCCATAAAATCTAAAGATAATCCTCTCTCTCCGCTTTTCTGCATTACAGCGTTTTCTGTGTTTGTGATGTTGTATATAATTACTATATCCCTTTGGCCTTTAATATGCATTGCAATTATTAAAAGGAAAAAAACAAAAGGCAACAACTCAAGAGCTATTTTCTACCTATGTCAGTGTTCTTCGCTAGTATAAATGCAGTGATTCATGATGCATTTTACTGGGATTTGAAATTTTACAGGAGTCATCAAGACCGCCCTTCCAAACATGGATAGAGAGGCTAAAGACCAGTATTTGCTTGTTATTCAGGCAAAGGATATGGTTGGTCAAAACGGAGGACTCTCTGGAACCACGTCGGTCACCGTGACCCTAACTGATGTCAACGACAACCCGCCTCGCTTTCCTCGAAGTAAGCTGTTCTGTGGCACGTTGCAAGCACATTCATTTTCCTTGCCAGATTATAAAAATGTCTTTAAAAAGGAGTTTTTCCAAATACTTCTCAAACAAATAATTATCTTAACTACATTCTCCCCCAGTTTTAGCAGAGGCATGACTTTTAATTCAGCAATATGGAATAATAAGGGTATTGAAAATAATTAGAAGTAATTATATCTTTGTATTACTTCTATCTTAAATATAATATGCTTTTTCTTTTGTTCACACTTTGAATACTAGACAGTTATGAAGTTTGTTTATGCATTAATCTTTTTATTCAAAGACATGCTACTCTTTACATTCTGTAAATTATGAGGTTGTTGCCAATTAGTAACATTCAAATACGCTTCGTGAATTCTCTACGCTAAAAATATTGCTTTATTTTTAAAGATAAAAATAAGAGTCCTGAACTTCACTTTTCATTCCACACTTTTTTTAACCAGTTCATGTACCTTGAACATTCCTTCTGCTACCTACCACATCCTTTTAATGCAAACGCTCAGCATTTCAAAAGAAATCAGTCCAAAGAACCAGAAAACTGCATTCCCTCAATTTAGTTTCTTTGACCAAAGTGGCTTTTGTTTTAAACAAGAGGAAAAAAATAATTTCTTTAGGTAGAGCTGTCCTGATTGTAAAAAAGCATTTCATCTCACTCTCTTTTAGTTGCCTTTTTTCTGCTTTTTTGTAAATGTGTGTGGTATTTCTTTAGAATACTCAAGAAAATAAGGAAATCATACAAACTACAATGTTTTTAAATCCTTGTCTGATAGAAATAGGGAACTGAGCTCCCTTATGAACAGATCTTAAAGCTAATAATGTTAAACAAGGACACTTTCTCTGCAAATATGAGTGCCACCATGTTTTCCTTCAAATACTGCTTCTTTAGATGTTTTATTTTACATATTTTTCATATTTATATTGTTGTACAATAGACATTTCAATACCTCCTGGCAAAATAAAGAAAATTACACTAACTTTAACATTAAAAAAAAAGAACCTATCCTTAATTTTGTCCTTGATGGCTTACAATGGGGAGGAGAGGAGGATTGAAGAATAAACAAAACAAAACAATTAATGCGTTTCTATTTGGCTGATAATAGAATTAGCTGTTTCTCTTTAACTATAGTGATAAGAATTGACACCTAAAATTTTGTGGTTTCAGTTGTCATGATTTGATAGGATAGAGCATGGATTTTCTAGCTTACTAGATACTCCCCTACTTATTAAAGTGAAGGAAGCCAAAAATATGTCATTAGATTTTTCATTTTGGCTGAGATTTTTCTCTACCATTTAGTTACTATTCTAACCTTGAAATTTTTGGATTTTCCTAAGGACACTTGTAGATATGTGAAAGGGTCGCTCAAAAATAGTAAGTATGTGCTGTAATCATTTTTTAAAGTCAGTAACAATTTATAAAATGTAGAAAATTGCAAAAGCAATCATTCTTAGCCAAGAATGTGGTCCCTTCGTATGGATACATTTTCCTTTCTTTGTTTCAAAGAGAATCCTTTCTTTTCTTCTCATAAGAAAGTGCAAATGCACCACTGTTAGCAGCCAGAAGGAAATGGACAAGGGGGGAGGAAGCAGGAAAAAGTAGATGATTAGAGGAAAACTAGAGGAAAACGGTGAAGGGACGTTTCCTAGTTTCAAAGGTGAAGGGGTGTTTCCTAGTTTCAAAGGGATGGTTGACGTACTTCATCTGCCTCCCAAACTGGCTTTTTAAAATTTTTATTTATTTCTTTTTGAGGGGAGGGGTAGGGGGGAGTTGAGGGATGGTGAAGAGTTTTTACAAAAGAAAGTTTAAAAAAGTTACTATTCTTCTTTGGCTTCTCTTTCCTCCTGTTCAAGTAACATTGCCTTTGCTCTTGTACCATTGTACCCCAAATCAGTTTTACATCCAGCTCACACAAATAATTCTTATCCTTGGTAAATTTATGAGCTAAAAGAAGACTAATATTGACTTTCATCAGCTTCCTTGTCCAGTTTTCTGAAACTTTTGCAGCAAAAGATACTATTATGGAAATTCCAACATTGAGTAATCAGAACTATTTAGGCTTGATTTTTGCCCATTTGAGGTCTAAGCTATACTATTTTAATTTTTTAATATTCAATATTTGTATTAATTGCATTTTAATTCTTTATAGTCAATACTCAATGTTAAGTGTATTTATAATTATTTGAAATTTATCTTTACTATTAAAAGTAGCATATTTCTCAGCACTAGAAATACCGGAATGGAGGATCTCCTCATACCTTTCCCCAGGCCATCTGTTTCTGCTCTTACTTATTGATTATTATCTAATTATTTCCATGAAACTTCTTGAGGCTGCAGGAAATTTGTCATTTGCCTCTTATTGCTTTGTTATCTTCTTTTTCAAAAAATAAAAACAAATTAAGCAAAGATGGTGCAAAATAGCCGAATAATGAAATTTTTATTGGTTAGTTTGGTGTAAGGTTTTGTTCATTTCTTGTTTTTAATTTCACAGGGTCGTACCAGTATAACGTCCCAGAATCATTGCCGGTGGCTTCCGTTGTGGCCAGAATTAAAGCTGCCGATGCAGATATAGGAGCTAATGCTGAAATGGAATACAGAATTGTGGATGGTGATGGATTCGGGATTTTCAAGATTTCTGTTGACAAAGATTCACAGGAAGGAATCATTACTATACAGAAGGTAATATTTATTTTTGTTTCCTGTGAAGGTACTATCATAGAGATTATTGAGAAAACTTGTCTGCTCTGATGGAAGAACGTGTTAGACACATTGAATGGCTTTATGGGACCATTGTTATTTTAATTTTAGGAAAAAATGCTGTGCATTTATTTTTACGTGTCGGGATTGTAGAGAAAATTGAGTAACGTGTAATTACACTCTATCAGTTCTATTCTCTGAGCAAACCCACAGCTCTTATCTAAGCTCTGTAACAGAAAAGCATACTGGCAAATGTGCCGTTTTAAATGACCTGCTTGGTGAGATGAATATTTTTTTTAATTAATTTTTATTGGAGTATAGTTGCTTTACAATGTTGTGTTAGTTTCTGCTGTACAGCGAAGTGAGTCAGCTATATGTATACATATATCCCCTCTTTTTTGGATTTCCTTCCCATTTAGGTCACCACAGAGCAGAGTTGAGTTCCCTGTGCTATACAATAGGTTCTCATTAGTTATCTATTTTATACATAGAGTGTATATATGTCAATCCCAATCTCAACTCATCCCCCTCCGAATATTCTTCTTTGTTGACTATTTTAGTAATGAAACCCTAAAATCATCCAAAAGCCTTTGTAAGCAACTAGACAAGCACTCCACATACATGAAAATAATATACATAAACTTGGAACTAGAAACTGAAATGTTATAGACTAGCTACATTATCAGCCATTCCTTTTTAATATTTATATTAACTGAAGTATTTGAAAAATTTATATAAACAGAGCATGGAAAGTTGTGAAGCCTATCATAATCCCTTAAAAAATAAGTGCAAAAGAGATTTAAAAAAATCTTTATAATCCAAAATAAAGACTATTTGCCAGATTAGCTCCCAACGCTGGTTAGATATGGGGGAAAGTGAGCTGGTAACTCCCTTTGATCTGTATAGATGTGATCCTTGACAAATGTTAAATTAAAAAAAAAAATCAAAAGGAATTATTCCAGAATATAGTCTTATTTTCTCAAATGTTTGAAATACTAAAAATTAAAACATATATGAAAATGCCCACACTCAAGATACTGGGATTTTATGCCAGTGTAACAATCCAGGTGTAAAACTCTGTAATTAACACTCCTCAATAATTAACACATCAATAAAGAAAGTTATGTTTTAGTTGTTATAGGAAAACATATGTTCGATTTCAGGCCAATGAGCAAAACATTTCTGCAATTATTTCCAGTGGACAGCTGCTGTTTTAGCTCAGCTGGTGACAATCTGTCTAAAAAAGTTTTAATAAGTAGGCGAGGCCAACTCTTGGTAAAATGTTTTGTTTTGTTGTCTAAAATAAAAGGAATGCACTAAGGTGCAATGCTGCTCAAAGATTTCAGAGATTCATCTGGAATCAATCTGCTCATATTCCAGAAGTTTTAAATATATATTGAAATTATTTTATTGAACACATGTATATTTCATATAATGAGACAGCATAAATCATTGAAGAAATATATAAATACAAATATATATGTATTTGATATGAGATATTTGATTCAGTAATAGAAAAAATTGTATACTCAGTTCCTTGATATCATTTCTAGAAGTTTTAGAGAATTGTTTAAAAAAAAGCTGTAAGAAAACTGGATAAAATGCATTTAATCTCACAGCATAAAACTCATTAAAAAAACTACAAGGTAAAAATTAATGATAACTTACAATGATATAAAAGTCACATAAATAATTATTACTACTGTTCTAGGTAGTGGTTAATATCTGCTAGGATTTATCTTGAGTAATTTAAAGCCTTCTTACTTAATTCTCAAATCTCATGAAGGTATAATTAAGTACAGTGAACATACGAAATCATTATAGAATGTCCAACAAAAGAAAAAATGGTTAAATAATTTTTGATATTTCCAAATTGTAGACTCTTGTACATCATCAAAATGATGTGGTGACATTGTCTTAGCATATTAACTAATATGGGAAATGATTGTATAAAATATTACATGAAAAAAGCAGTATCCAAAATTTTACAGACCCTTTGTTTCAAATTTTCATTTATATAGAATAAAAATTGTAGGAAAATGTTAAAATGATAACAGTAATTGTTTCTGGATCTTCACTGTTTTTCCATATATAATATGCATTTGTTATTATAATTACAATGTTACTAGATTCATAAGAATATTATTCAATGACCAAACCAAAATATATTTCATTAACAGCCTGTTTGATCTACTTTTAGTATTGATGAAAACTCTTGTCCAAATGCAGAAATATGTCACAGAGATGTCAGTCACTAGACGGAAATTTAATGTGTTGTTGAAGCTTTCTCAGGTTGTCCTCTGTCTAATGAATTAAGATTCAAAAACATTCCAAATCCTATAAGCATTTAGATTAATGGATTTAAAAAATTTTTGATACTAGAGATTTCTACCCATGCACAGCCAAGTGAGTGATATTTGTACCTAATAAATGCCCAATAATTGGTAATTAAAAATTTATCAATCTGTCATTATATGGGAAGTTAGCTAAATGTTTCAATAATTTCTTATGCTAAATATGAGATCAAAATTGTGTTATTTTCTGTTTAAATTATTGACAACGAAAAATAAGTTTTATTTTCTCCAGTGGCTTCTAATAGATGAATACTGTCTAATTTTTATTGTTTCTCCTCCTCTGTTTTCTTATATAATGTCAGTGATGGCCTTTGGATAATTAAGCACACTCAGTGTACAGGAAAATCTTGAGAGACAATGATGGTGGAAAATTTTACAATTTTACTGTTGTGGCGTAAATAACCAGTAAAATGTTTAATATTTAATGAAGAGAATCTTGTTCACTTTGAACTCTGTAAAGCATAGAACCAAGTCGGATAATATCTACATAGAAATAAGTGGAAATAACACCTCTTAGTTTTCTTCACGCTGAAAATCTTTAGTGTTAGCAAATGTTGCTTCACACTTTCCTCCTACCCTTTCTCCACACACTCCTGCATAAATAATAGATATTGAGGTAATTACATGGTATACATCAGCCTAATTCTGATTTCCAAAGCTCCCTCTACCCACAGACTCCTTTTTAAAAATTATAGTTTTGCATTTTCTGCTCATATATTCCAATGCCTAACCAACCCAACACAGAGTTCTTACCGATATTGAAATAAACATAAAAAGTGGCTTCTCTAAGAGTTAATTAAAAATAGTGGAAATGATATATTGGGTTGGCCAAAAAGTTTGTTTGGGTTTTTCTGTAACATCTCACGGAAAAACCCAAGTGAACTTTTTGGCCAACCCAATATTTACTTTGCAGTTCAAGCTTTAGTGATCAGTGAATTTTTTTCACTTGAAGAACTTGCTTATGGTATTAGAGGTTAATCTAGTTTTTAGATGAAAAAGTACTGTTACTTTGTAATATTTTAATTTTTGAGAAGTTTTTTATTTATTCAAAAATGCAATTCACATTTTATGTGCAGTGACTACACCTAGCACTGTACCTTAGTATTAGTTTTGTATTAATCCAGGGCTTCTCCTGTTTCAAAACCTCAAATGAGGCTCATATTCCAACTCCTTACATGGACATCTAAGAGCTAGTTTTGGACCCCTAGAATTATTTAGACTTATATTTACCAGATACATATCCCACTATTCCTAGTTTTATTCAAAGATCTAGAGTAGACACTAAGCCACTTTTAATTCCTAGAAGCAACATAAATTTTCTTCTCGGTCTTCAAACGTTCCCTCCTGCAGGACTCACTTATGCTCCGCTCCTGTGCCCACTTACTGTTGCTCTGTTTTTTGTTTTTTTTTTTTCTGTACGCGGGCCTCTTACTGTTGTGGCCTCTCCCGTTGCGGAGCACAGGCTCCGGACGCGCAGGCTCAGCGGCCATGGCTCACGGGCCCGGACGCTCCGCGGCATGTGGGATCTTCCCGGACCGGGGCACGAACCCGTGTTCCCTGCATCGGCAGGCGGACTCTCAACCCCTGCGCCACCAGGGAAGCCCTGTTGCTCATCTTTTAAGACTGGAATATTGCTCCCATTCTTCCTTCTTTAAACCAAATAATTAAACAGGGGAAGTAAAATTGTCTGTACCACAATTTGTTTTTCTTGATCAAGGAGGGGTGTGTGTGCACGCATGTGTTTCCCTTCAATGTTGGGAGCGGTCTAGTAAAAATGTATTACCATGGTTTTTTCATAAATTTAGCTGTGGTCCCAAAGATTTGGGCAAATATCTAAGTCTCTGTAGAAGTGTCCGAGAGAGCCCAAGCCCCATTTGCCAGCCTACTGGTTGGTCCCACCTAGTCTCTCAAAGATTTGAACATGACCTGAGAAAGGAGTTGCAAAGTAGATGGATAATGCTATTCTCCAGGTAGACAGGGGAAGGGAGACTTTCTTATGGAGGTAACCACCTGTGCAGAGCTTTGTCATATGAGATAGCACGTTAAGCTCAGAGAACTAGAAATAGGGCCATTTTACTGGAGCACAGTGTGGGAGGAGGGGATGCTGGCATGAGATGAGGCAATGTAAGTGAATGGGCTCTTTATGCCTCCTTCGCAAGGCTACTGTTACATATATGTACAGTGCTTTGCAAATGAGAGTGGATTACAAATAATAAATATTAAAAGGTATTTTACTTTCAGCTACAATAAAATATGCTATGGAATAGAAAATTATATTTGCTATTTTCTCTTGAACCCTTATTGTTGGGACTGTGATAACTCTAATTCAAAGCATTTCTTTTCAACGCACTGAATTTTAATGATATTTATTTAAACATTTATTTAAAATATTATCACTTTCCTGGCTACAGTCAAGTAGCACACCTTTTTTACTGTTAAGTTTAAAGCCTTAAAGTCTTTTCTGGTTTCTTTTCTTGTCCCTTCTTGATCCATAATAGATCTTGTCTCTTTGTTTCGTGTTTTTTCCTACTCTCTTTGGCATTACCCTAAGATTGGTTATCATTGCTTCACTCCAAAACTATTTTCATTGTTCCTGAGCTTTTTAATTTTTAAATCTATCCTTTTTTTTAAAGAAATTGCTGTTCAAAACTCAACACTATTTTTATTATTCCAACTAGTTTGAAAAGAAGCTACTTTATACTAAGATTAAGACAGAGTGATACAACAAATTGAAAGGAAGTGGTAAAAATCATCAATGAGGTTATAGATTTAGAAAATTCTAAAAATTTATTGAAAAATTATTAGAATTAAGGAGGGCTTTCAGTAATGAGAACTACAGAAGTAAGTTACAAATCAGTAGCTCCGTTATAGCTCATGAGAACATGTGTATGAGCTCTGGTCTTCAATCCAACCGTACGGCTTCAGCCCACTAGAAGGTTTGTGTGGAATATCCATCCCTCTTGTCCGTTTCCCTAAACCTTCCATCTGAAAGCAGTGTGATCTCACAAAGGCAACCTTTATTCCCAAATCCAAGTGCTTTTCCATCATGAAGCCAACAGTATCTTGATTCTCAATTTCAGAAGAGTGTCTTTGTTTACATTTTTTTTTTTAACTAAACTCTCTTTGGAGTGTTTTTCTCAGAATGAAGGAAGTCCTTTCTGAAGATTTGCTGATTCCCTCTGTTAAGAACTAACAACTACTTACGACACTCAAGGACAGGATTTTGATTTTCAGTTCTACTTATCAAAATTTCAGTAAATGGGGGTCTATATTCCATTCCAGCTAAAACATTTCCAGAGACCCCTCCGAGTTGAGCAGAGTCTGAGAAAACATATATGAGTCCCATAAATTCAGTATTCTTTTCATGACCAGATAATAGGAGAATCATTTGTGAAATCTAGAATGGATTTCTGAATCTGAGTCACAAGAGCATTCTGATTAAAACTAAGAAGTTCTGAAAGAAGACAAATGAAGCCTTCTTCCATTGTTCTCAGAATATTTTAAAATTTTCACTGAGATAAACTAGAGAATGCTATGGACAGTCCATAAATATGAACCATTTGTTCATAGGTTTTCCAGGCTCTCCTGACTATAGGAAAACCTTTACAACCAGGCACTGCTAAGATGTTGATGAGCTTTTTTTAAAGACATAAGTATATTTGTTCTGATGATGTGTGTCTCAGAGTATTACTTCACATTTGGATAATAGAGTTCCTATGTCCATTTAGATAGTCATTTCTATTGGAATTAAGTTATTTCGTACCTGTGAACCATGCTTGATAATCAGCTGAACTTATTTTCTCTCTACTCTATAGTATAATAAAACTTTAGTCCGTTGCTTTTTCATAAACAATGCACTGTCATGGTTATAATGAGATTTATTCCAGTTTGAGCAAATTATTATCATATTTTGAAACATCTACATATGCTATACAGGGTGAACCTGGGAGCAGGGAGAGAAGAACAGAAAAACAATCTTTTTCTAAAACATATGCTAGAAAAAGAAAAAGAAGTACAGAATTGTAAAAAGTTATCTTCAGGTATGCTATTCTTGCTCCATTGTCTTATATAGAAATATAAATTCTGCATATGACCAAATATGCAGAATCCACAAGGCTAAAGATTTGTATAGATGTTACCATAGAATTATTTTTTCAGAATTCAATTATCCTTTCTATACATTAAGAATAGACATGCTGGGTTCCCTGGTGGCGCAGTGGTTGAGAGTCCACCTGCCGATGCAGGGGACACGGGTTCGTGCCCCGGTCCAGGAAGATCCCACATGCCGCGGAGCGGCTGGGCCCATGAGCCATGGCCGCTGAGCCTGCGCATCCGGAGCCTGTGCTCCGCAACGGGAGAGGCCACAATGGTGAGAGGCCCGCGTAACGAAAAAAAAAAAATTCACCAAGCATAAACATCCATGTGAGTGAAAACTGTGTCTTTCTTTCTACCTAGAATTCTTTCTGTTTACATTTCCCCATCATAATTTACAATGTAGGAAATTCTATTTTTCCTTTGAGGTATGGCAGTCTTATCTTTAACGTACTTCAGTTTTCAATGTAAGACCTCAGTTGGGATTACCTATGGAATTGTGCTTCTCTAAAATACTACATAGAGTTACAGTACAGTAAAAAATGAGCATTTTTCAAAATGCATTTCCTATGAAGGATAAGTACACACCCATATTCTAGCACGGGGATGACTTGTATGGTGGCTGATATCATACTGTCAAATAACATATTTAAGCTTCTTCAGGCCCATTCTTGGCTGTGCTATCTTCATAATCTCATTTTCCATACCCTAAAATAAGGTTGAATGGAGTCAAAACCATCAAATAATAGAGCATTGTTGGGGAGGTATTGATAACATGGCCTCCATTCCCTGTGGGAGAGGAAGGGTTAGAATATGCCACATCCTGTCAAACTTCCACTCAGCTGCACAGATTTCTGAGCTCTGGGTTTGCTGTCTTGTTATTGAGACGCGTCCTTTGTCTGCTGCTTGCGGTAATTCCCAGAGTCAAGTATGTATTTCCGTATTTCATAAATGCTGTTGATGTGTGGTAGAGGAAAATGAAACCCACAACATTTCCAATTTCTTTTTCTTCTTTTCATTGCGTTTTTTTCTTTCAAAGATGTTGTTTAAGTAATTCTGCCGCTGTGGATGCACATTCCTCAAAATGGAGGAAAGATATGGTCTCCTTTGACTGTGAAAAAGCATACATTTTGGATTTTAGTTTTAGATTAATACAATAACTCTAATTTAGTGAACATCTGAATTTCAGATTATATTTTCCAATTTGTTCCACCCATTGTTACTGTGTATATATAAGTGGATCCTAACATCGTCTTAATCATCGTGCACATGGGTGCATGTGTATAGACTGTTCTCTACATATTTCGAGTATAATAAACGAGTATAAATTTACTCGTTTTTGAATAGTCAAGATTAGAGATGAATTTAGGGTCTTAAAAAAATAAGATAGCAACACTCTTTGAAGAAAGTTGATCAAAGAGACTAAGACCCTGTTCCTTAGGAGTATTTTCCATTTTCTTTGATTTGGGCAGTTATCAGAGCAATCTTCTCAGAATATGTGTATGTCAGAGACATATTCCAGTGAGCCCTTCATGGTTTTTTGTTTCATTTTGTTTTGTTTCGCTTAGTACAAGTCACAGATAATGCACAGTTTCCTTATTTCTGTCTTTTTCCATGGTGTGTTGTTTCCTAGATTAGTTTCAATGGGTAGGATTCCAAGAAAGAGATATTTAAGAAGTAGATAAGAGGGGATTTAGCGATTACCTGAGGAAAATTGGGGAGAGAATTTAAGGATAAAACTAATGATTCTTGTATGAGTAGCTAGATGAAAAATGTGCTGTTCCTTTAGAATGGGAGTGTGGAGGTGATTAAAATGGTTTGGAATATATTTGCATTACCTGTGATATCTAGGTAACTATTTCTAGAAGGTCATGAATGAGGGTTTATAGCCTAGAGGAGAGATCTAGAGTACAAACTTAGGTTTGGGGGTCATAGCGTATGCATGGCAATTAAACTGAAAGGGACGACTGAGAACATCATAGAGCATGCATATAAAAGGAGGGAAAGAATGCTTTAGACATTACTTGGTGAAACTGACAAATTTAAGTTAGGGCAGAGAAAGATTCAGAAAAGGCAATTTATTGTGTTCTTCCAGGATTAAGATATTTTAAGAGAATTTAAAAATAACTGATCAACAAAGCAAATAAAAAATTCATATTTAGATCAATAAAAAGAATTGCATATATTGTCAGTAGAGGGAGGGGATCGATGGATCCTGGAATCTATGTTATATAATAAAGACAGGACATGACCAATAAGGGAATGATAAGAGTCAAAGGCCTGGAGTTCAAGGAAATTTCCACGTCTAGATCTGATCTCTCTGCCACTAGTTCATTTGGTCATTTCAAGTCTGTTTTGGTTCATTTTCCCTGGATATGCAGCCATCACATGTCAGAAAGTGAAGTCACCCACTTTTATTCTCTTCCTCTTTGTGATTGTATCAGCTGCTACCTAACAAGTCATCCCAAAGCTGGTGCTTTAAAACGTTATTTCTTTAGGTCATGATTTCATGGGTCAGCAGTTTGGTGGGGCCTCTGCAGGGTGGTCTTACGAGGGCTCACACATGGGTCAGAGGTCAGCTACTCGTGAGCTTGGTGGATCTGCCTCTGTAGAGGTGGCTGTCTGTCTGCTGGAATGACAAGAGAGGCTGGAAGTGTGCCTTCCAGCAGCCGGCAGCTAACCTGGCTTTGTTCCATGAATGATAAGAACAAAAGCTCCATGGTCTCCTGAAGCTGATTTCTGGAACCGACACAACATCACTTCCACCACATTATATTGATCGGAGCAAGACCAGGTGACCCAGATTCAAGGAGTGATGGGGGGGAAATACATGAAGAGAGAGGAGCTATAAAATATTGTGGATACTGTGAAAGAAGAAAAAAGATTTTGGGTCCCAGCTCTGCTCCAGAGAAACTAAAAAACCTTCAGGTTACATTTACATGAAGTGGCAAAGGTAAGGGTGAATCTCAGATCAGCTGACTTCACTTGAATCTCCTCTCCACTGTCAGCATTACTCACAGAGTAACCGTGTGGATCAAGATTAATTAATAGTTGCCGCTATTTTATAAAGGTCCCCAGGAAAACATATACTAAACTGTCTTTGGGTCATAATCTGGATTGAGCTTCCCTGAAAATGATCGAGACCCTTTCATGGAAGTTCCTGGTCCAGTTAGTAGTGCATGCTGGGAAATATGGACCTCAGCACAGTAAGGGAATCAATCTGAGCTGTACTGTGAACCAGGTTTTTGATGCTAGGCAGGAATATAGTCATTTGCAAGGCTTGTTTTCTACCTTCTGCTTATAGAATCCAAACAGCCTACCTAAATTCACTCTTAGAACTATAACCTGCGCAGGGTAAGGACTATATAAATGTTCATTGTTCATGGGAAATACATTTAGCCGTCTATGGTACTGCCTCTTTGTAGACAAGTGCAATTATCAATTTGAAATGTGTGTGCATTTAGTTGGTGGTCATAGAATTTTTTTAAAAAATTGTTACAAAATGGAGATGTGTTAGGAGACCTGCTTGAATTGCTTTTTAAAAAATATTCAGTGATCTTTATATCTAGGTTAAAATGTTAACGTAAGTACTCTTGGAGGTCAGAGGGCACTCGTGGAGCTAGATAATGGAAATAATATTTCCTGATATTAGTATCCTTATTTTATTCCTAATAGCTTTAGATAATTTAATGTCTTAGACTTAAACATTTCTGCAGTTACTCATAAACCGGACCCTTTCCCAGGGTCCCAGTTTACCTGTAGAGCACCAGATACTTTTATGTAGTGGAAGTGATCTTTGCAAAATGTGAATGTTTGTATCAAGCACCTGAGAAGCAGCTGTGTTAAACTATGGGTTTTTTTGAAAGTTAAAATAATGACTCATAAAAATGTACAATGGACATGGAGACGCCCAGTAAGTTTTTACTGCTTATTCTAAATTTGCTTTTACTCATTTTGCTATTTTTCAAATAATTTATTCTTAGATTTTTTTTTCTTTTTTCTTTCTTCATTCAGCAGTCAGTCAATCTCTGTCCTATCTAAGACAGTTGTTACGTACTTGTAACAACTGGTAACCTACCTACCTACCTGTGTAAGATTATACATTTGGCTTCTCTCATAGATCTCAAAACCTAGCACAGTGAGACAGACATGAAAGGGTCAGTCCCTTGTAGAGGACACCCACAGAGCTGGCGAAACTTCCGGATGTCTTCTCCCCCTTCACACCTGAGCCTCTCTGAGGGCATCAATGTGGACCATTCTATACATAATTATTACATATATATATATATAACAATTATGTGTGTGTGTATGTATATATATAACAATTTAGAACACATCTTTCTCTTCCCTTCTTCCCTATAAAAAAATAACCTGTTGCCCAAATCTGGATATAGGTTTTGTGATTCACACAAATTTCAAGACAGGTAAAAGCTGCACGCTGCTGATAAAATCACTTGTAAAAGTGTCACTGGACGGAGTTAAACAAGTAAGACAGACCTCAAGGATGTTGCAGTTAGGAGAGAGAGATGAGAATTCAGTGTAAGCTCAACGCAGGTGAAACAAAGGCCTGGAGAATTTTTTAAGAGCTGGAGTGTGTCTGTGTGTGTGTGTGTGTGTGTGTGTGTGTGTGTGTGTGTGTGTAATGGGGGCAGAGGTGTAGGTGACACTGTGTTTCCTTTACCCAAAGGAAAAGTAAATTTTCTTGTATTTTCATGATAGCAGGTAGTTTTGTAACTTGGAGCAAGACTCTTGCTGAAGATTGGTTCTAAGAAAAGGTAGGTCAGGGGCCTAGAGTCAGGAAGAAGCCTGTCCACATTTAGTCAAGCTGACAGAGATAATAAGGCCTTCTTGGGCATAACCCAGGAACAGGGGGAAATAAAGGCAGTAGTGCAGTTGTGCATAATAATGGCGTTTTTTGCTTTTGGAAAGTACTTAGGGAACAACTTTAGAATTCTTATTGTATATAAATGTACAAAATTGTTCTTTGCTGAGATACCTTGTCCAAGGTTGTAGATTACGTCTAAGGTTCTGGGTATTAGATTTATTTGGAATAAATTAATCATAAAGGGAAAGTTATGATTGTGGGTTCTTTTCCATTGGTACAGTTACATTTAAGCCCATTTACCTAGGAAAAATGATTTATATTGATTTGATCAAGTAGGGAGGATATTGAAAGCAACAGAGTATATGCTTTGATCCCAAAGACAGAGAAAGAAATGCTTTTAAAGATGATGAATGGTCTCAGTTCTTTTGTACAAAATCAGTATTAAACATAAGACACTATATACATAGTCTCAACGTGTACACACACACACACACACACACACACACCCACACACACACACACACACCCAATGGTACCATGCCGTGGTTACAGGAACAGAAGGAAGAATTTCCTGAATGGTGTAACTGGGATCAGTCCCTGAAACATCAACAACAGCATTGGCCCAAAGTACAGATCTAAAGGAGGTCATTGAGCTTAACGAGAGCGTGTTTGGCTATAGACCAGAAGGCGAGCTATATGCAGAAAGAAAAATGCAGTGTAATGATTTTATTAAGTGAATTCAAGATGATATTTTAACTTAGGTTTTTACTATTGAGGAAGTTAAAAATGGCAGGGGAGAACTGATGAGTCTCCACTGTTTATGATAGTTAATTGTTTTGAATGTAACAGATGACTATTATAAACTGACTTTGCCAAAGATATAGGCCGAGGTGTCATGGGGGAAACAGAAGAGAAAGACATAATCTTTACTTTCCATTTGATTTGCTCATAATCTAGCCGGAAATCATGGCGCTAATAATAGTATAGTAGTAACAGCAAATGCTTATACAGTAATTACTCTGTGTCCATGACTGTTCCAGCTGCTTTAAATTTATAAATAATTTACAGCAACCCTACTTACTTGGTGAGGCAGGCAGATACCTAGATGTGATAATGCCATACACCATGAGTCCCTAATTGCTCTTAGAGTTTGAACAATGCCTGCTTGTTCTAGCAGAAACGGCATGGCTGGTGGACAGATGTGGCTTGGAATTCACGTAGTGTGTCTGCCCCTAAGTACACATAAAATTTTGGGCTTTCACTGGAGCTCTTTGCTATTTAGTTTCAATAATACCAACCTTCTTCTGTCTTTAAAAATGCACATTAAAGATGTGTGTAAAACTTTTTTTTTTGGAGTTAGCTCTCTATAGATATAAAGACGTTTTAGTTTTAGGTGAGGGGATTATGAGATCACTCATAAAGAAGAAAATAGCTGGTCTCCAAAAGATTTCAGTAAGAAAAATGGCAGACAAAGTTATATGAGAAGGAGGGAGCAGCAGGTGATGCAAACTAGAAGGGACAAAGTATGCTGTTTATAGTGAATAGTTCATTTTAATTGTAGTAAAAAGAAAAGGTGGGAGGAAGAGGGGTGAACCTCTGATCTGGAAAGAGAAGCATATTATTTGGGGCTCCTTAGACCACGGATTGGCAAACAACTGCCTGCCTGTCTCCGGACAGCTCAAGAGCTAAGGATGGTTTTACATTTTTAAGTGACTGAAAAAAATTTTAAAAAAGGATACGTGAAAGTTAGATAGAATTCAGCAGACTTCCGTGTCTGTAAACGAAGTGTTACTGGCACACAGCCAAGCTAGTCCATTTACCTGTGGCCGAGGACATGGTGCCTGCACCCTAAATATTTACTGTCTGGTCTTTACAGGAAAATTTTGCTGACCCCTGTCTTAGTTATAATGCTTACTGTTTCAGTCCTAAAGTTCAGCATCCTTTGATGGCAATACATTTCAACAAGAGTATGTCCAACAAGCTGCTTTCTCTTTCAGCATCTCTGACATAGATGTCACTTGACAGATGAAAAAGCAACTTCTCTGTGGCATCCCTAGTTGGGGTCAAAGTGACAATAATTGGTTTCAGGTTCTTTAATAATCCTACATATTTATTTTCTTGTGAGCTGCAGCTTGAACTTTGTTTTGGTCAAATTTCCAAATATATCTAGTCTCCCATGCTACGTAGTTTCAAGTATTGAATAGAATCTGTTTAGACATTACCTTTCTCTCCTTCCCTTTCCTTCTTCTTTGTCTTTCCCCAGTTATTATTTTAACTTCTTTCGCCGAGTATAACCTTGCTCATTAAATCTAATAGTTACGGAACGGATTGCTTTTGTAGAAATGAATAAGAAAGAGAAACAGGAATTAACATTTTATGGCAAAAGCCTTTTCTTCAATTTGCTTAACAGTCCTATCCGTCACACCACACCCTTCTTTGCAAACTAGTCTGGCTGATTCCGGTTTGCTCTGAAAATCATTTTGTGTGGCACTTCCTTCCGTCTGGAACCTTGATTCCTAGGCTTTCATATGAATTCTTTCATTGCTCGATTTTCAGAATAGCTTTTAGGCAACCAATCATCACGCGTGATCCTGTGTTTCTTTATGACTTGGCAGCATCCAGATGTCTTTACTGCATGTTGTTGCCTTTTAGACACATTAAAAAAAAAAACAAGTTGCCATAAAATAATTGCATTCATTTGTGCAGTAAATGTAAATTATTCTTTCATAAGTCAGTCAAACTTTTACTTGAATACAGAAGGACTAGCTGTCCCTTTGGTAAACCGGAATGAATATCTTAAAAGTTGTGGTTTTGGACTTCCCTGGCAGCACAGTGGTTGAGAATCAGCCTGCCAATGCAGGGGACACGGGTTTGATCCCTGGCCTGGGAAGATCCCCCATGCCACGGAGCAACTAAACCCATGCACCACAACTACTGAGCCTGCGCTCCAGAGCCCGCGAGCCACAACTACTGAGCCTGCGTGCCACAACTACCAAAGCGCATGCGCCTAGAGCCCGTGCTCTGCAACAAGAGAAGCCACCGCAATGAGAAGCCTGCGCACCGCACCAAAGAGTAGCCCCCGCTCACCGCAACTAGAGAAAAGCCCGCGCGCAGCAACGAAGACCCAACACAGCCAAAAATAAATTAATTAAATTTAAAAAAAAAGTTGTGGTTTTGAGTCAGTTGAAAAGGAGATGGTAAACAGGGTGTTTTTTTTTTTTACATAGTCTATCTTACATAGACACATAATATATAAAAGTAATATTTCTCTCCTAATTTATCAGTTTTATAAATATTATAAGAACAAACTGAGGGGATTCCCTGGAGGTCCAGTGGTTAGGACTCCACACTTCCACTGCCGAGGGCGCGGGTTCAATCCCTGGTTGGGGAACTAAGATCCTGCAAGGTGCATGGCGAGGCCAAAAAATAAAAATAAAAAAGACTACAAGCTGAATAGGTTCATATTCATGCTATGTGTGAGTATGTTTAGAGTGTCTTAAGTAAATGCATTTAGGTAAATACGAATGCTTTGTTTTATTTTTAGCAGAACCCAAATTAAATATCGGATTACATGTGTAGGCCCCAGAAAATTATAACGAAGAGGTCAAGTTTCTTGGAAGAGGATTTGCAGCACAATTACTTGAAGAGCCTTTTCAAAATACATATGCTTGTGACTCATCCTGGGTCTGCTGAATCAAAATCTTCTTGGAAGGAGCCAGGAATGTGTTGGAAAGTTCCCCTGAGTGGTTCTGATTCTTACCTTTGGTTGAAGACCATTGGGGTAGAAATATTTTTAGATAATAGACCAAAAAAGGTAGCCTCATAAAAATATCACTGAATTTATTAATAAGGTGCTGTTTATGGCGCTGTGTAGCACGTGCCCCAGGATTTTCATGTGAGACCTCAGATAAGAATTAAAACTTGGTTTTCCCACAGTAATTATATGAAGTTGTTTATAGTCAAGAAAAACAATATACCTGGTTCTTTCTTCCTCTACCTCCCACTTCAGCCATCTGGATTCTCTGGGGCAAAGGTGCAGTTCCGTTTTGAGGCTCTTGAGGCCTGGATAGCTACATTCTAGCTTTTCCTAATTCATTAAGAATTTATTGAGTTCTTTCAATGTACCAAATGCAGAACAGGCAATTCTGGGAATGCTAGTACTGAACAAAACAGTTTGGAGCTTACAATCTACTAGATGAGACAGCTGTTAAGCAGATAAACATTTGAGTAAAGTGCTCTCTGGCCTAGATATTGTGAGCCTGTTTTGAGTATGTGTTTATATATTTTTCATGTATAAAAAAGAGATGAGCCATGGAATCTCTTCATGTCCTATTTATGTGGAAACACACATAACACACATATAGTATATATTTTTATATTTTATATATATGTGTTATTATATTTTATATAAGTGGTATGTACATTTTGTCACATATATAGCATATATAGCACACATACGCCCATACACATGATGGATAAATTTACATTACAGTTCTCAGCAGTACATTTTAGCCCATTTTTCTTAATGCTTTTTTATTAAATAACACATAAAAATGACATGTAAATTATGCTTTATATGTGCTAGTATTTCTACTGGTTTCTTTCTGAAGTTTTTGTTTTTATATCACTAAATGTAACAAATATTTTGGGACAGTTTTTTAGTGGTGAGATTGAGATTGAAAGTCACAACAAGCTGGGACTCTCTGTACCCCTTGAAGAAAGAGAAGCATGTGATTGTCACAGACAAATTCTACCTGTTGGGCATAGAATTCTGTTTTTCACAGATGGTGCCTCATTAGTACAACATTTAATTGCCCTTACAATTTTTTAAGCTACCTTATGGTTTGACTTGGGTCACTGTTTTTGAGAAAAGTGTTAGCATGTTAATCCTGTTGAAAAGTTGCAGGATGGTGATTCTAGAATATAACTGTCAACGCTGTAATACAAATAGAGGCAGAGAGAGAGAGAGAGAGAGAGAGAGTATACTGATGGAGGAATACTGAAGAGAGAAAACAGTGGGTGCTTCATCAAGAAGAATCAGCTATGTGTTCAGGCTGTATAACCTCGATATGCCACCTCTTCTGCTACAGCTGCATTTGGAACACTTGAAAGTTAAGGATTGTAAAGGGGTCCCCCAAATCAATGAAAATGACCTTGTAAATGAGAAATTCAACAGAAAGTTATATTTTTCTTCCTTTTTAATGTGCACCCCTGGATACTGCAGTTAAATTACATTCCTCAAGAATACTACCTTGAGGTCTTCTCGGAAAAGATTTTAAAATCATAGCAGTTGTCATTTCAAATAATGTTCTAAAGACCTGCATTTGCCCATGCAGTGTACCGCGGCAGAGTGGATTAAGTTAGCTCAAATGGACTTACCACATTGTCTATGAGCCAGAAAGCAGCAAGGATTCTGATTGGCACTATTATTTGTTACTTTGGAATGCTGATGGTGCATTTTCCTGGCTGAGTCCATACTACGCTTATTGACGTGCATGAATGAAAAGGCTCTGCTTTGCCTTAATTTAATTTTCCTAACAACTTTCTTTATAGGACTTGGATTTTGAAGCCAAAACAAGTTACACGCTACGGATAGAAGCTGCAAACAGAGACGCCGACCCTCGCTTTCTAAGCTTGGGACCGTTCAGCGACACGACGACCGTGAAGATAATTGTGGAAGACGTGGATGAGCCCCCTGTATTTTCGTCACCCCTGTACCCCATGGAGGTGTCGGAAGCTACCCAAGTTGGGAATATCATTGGGACCGTAGCAGCTCACGACCCAGATTCTTCCAACAGCCCTGTGAGGTAAGAGCTCATTGCTCTCCTCTTCTGTAATTTAACGACAATGTGCCTTTATTCACAACTCATGTCTCTACGTTATGATGCTTTGGGGTCATAGCTAACAAAAACCAGTTTTGTATACGTATTGAGCCATAGCTGCAGAAGTGAAACAACATCAGAACAATGCAGCATTTTAGTAATTCGAAAATGTGTCACCTGATTATCCAAGGCCATTATTGTGTGGCAGTATCTTTAGGCACCATTGTCATCCACAAGCAGAGCTGATGTGCCTTTTCAGCCAGTTATCCTGAGCTCTTTCAACACAAACTGTGTTCAGAGAGAAAGTGATGCATGTCCTTGTTGTAGGATAAATGCAGATGTTAGAAAACTAATTTTATAAACAATTTAAATTAGAGGTTAATTTTTCAACAACCCCTTTTGTATATTGGTCTATATGGATAGTATATGTTTGTTAGTTTGTTAATTCCACTTATAAAAAATAAAATAATACCATATCTCTATATAAGGACTATTTTAAAATGTCCTTTCAGTAGTCCTGTAGAGAGAGAGTAGACACATTGTTATAACCAACTCTGTAGTACTAACAGAATGATGATATGTAGGCGTTTCAAAATATCACACCATTCCAGTTCACACTTTTTACTATAGTTTTACAATCTGAGAGCTACATGCATGTTTTTGTATATGCATGTATTTGTGTGTGTGCATATGATAAAGCACGTCTTTTTTTTTTTTTTTTGCGGTACGCGGGCCTCTCACTGTTGTGGCCTCTCTCCCGTTGCGGAGCACAGGCTCCAGACGCGCAGGCTCAGTGGCCATGGCTCACGGGCCCAGCCGCTCCGCGGCATGTGGGATCTTCCCGGACCGGGGCACGAACCCGTGTCCCCTGCATCGGCAGGCGGACTCTCAACCACTGTGCCACCAGGGAAGCCCATAAAGCACGTCTTTTAAAGTAAATATTTAATAATATTTAAATAAGTATATAGAACATACCAGAAATTACATTGTATTTCATGTCTTAATTTGGGTTCGTAAGTAATATTTTTCAGTGTCATGGTTTGGATTTTGATTACAAAAGCTAACAACAGATTTAACTTTTAGATTTAACTGATATTTAATGATGCTAAGTGCTTTAGAGCTAACTTCTGAACTAAGTCTGGGCATTGCTTACAGAGTATCAAGAAAAATATCTATACATTAGACAATGACTTTTAGTTAAGAGCTCATATTCATTTTTCCTCCTAAAATAATAAGCCGATTTAGGCTTATTACTTATATAAATAAATTATTACACACATTTAATAATATAAAATATCATTTTATTATTTACATGTAAATAATAATCATATATATGTGTGTGTATATGTAATTAGTACTCTCCTTTCCTTCTCTTTTGTTTGACAGTAATATCATAGCCTAGCAAAGAATTGGTATAAACCAATTTTTATTCCATAAATGAAGTCATACTCATTGCTTCTCTGTCTTTACAAGAAATTCAGGCTATATGGAGGCTATCTTACTCTTAATGCAGTGGTCATAAACCATTTCTAAGAATGTAGCCTTCTGTGCACTAAAATATCTGTGGGTCACAGATGTACTCAGATGGAGTAAGCCTTCGCCTCCTCCCTGTAATAGCCCAGGCTTCATTGTCAAACAGCTCCCTGACTTAAGCTCAGCTCCATCTACCGAGTCCTACTGATGTGCACAAATCTGAATTTGGGTTTTGTTATCGCATTGCAACTCTAGTGACATACTTGTCTCCTTCCCCCCAAGGACAACCAACCACAGTACAATCGTAGTCATACATCAGCTACTCAGGGTAGTCTGACTTCTGCTTAAATCACTTGATTTACTGGGGAGAAAGAGAGAATGCCTTCATGAAATTGAGGATCTGGGAAAATAAAGAGACACACTAATATGTTTCACAATTCAGTACGTCAGTGAGTGAAAGGATTTAAGAAAATTTTGATTTATGGTATTGATATTTTAATCTTATTTAAAAATATTTTCTTTACCCATTTCCTGTGTATTATCCTGTTAAAGCCTTTCAGTGTAAATATCTCACTTTTAATAATATTTTATTTGGAATAAATGCAATGTTATATAATAACTTGGGGAAGGAGAAGGGAGAGTAGGACCAAGTGGGTAGTGACTTGAGTTAGAGGTGAAGTGAGTTCTGTGTCTGCTCCCTGAAGCACAGAGATAGAAAGGGCCAAAGGCTGCATTCTGCTGACCTTGGAGGTGAAGATCTCTGTGACTTCCGTCCATGAAAGAGCAGCTGGCCAACGCTGTATTTTTACCTCATTTTTATTTTCTTAAAACTAATCAAGGTGACCTTGAAAGTTCAGGTTAGTACCTCTTACATCCTTTTCTAATCTCTAAGTTGCACAAATAGGGAGAGATTTTGTTCAGACTGAAGTGAAATGTTGTGTGTGTGTGAATATTTCTTTTGCTTTTGTAAAACGAATTTCTTGACTTAGGCTTCATGCTTGTATTCTTGCAACATTTCTTTGCCTTGCACTATTTTTCATAAGGTCAGAACAATCACTCATAGCTTATTTGTTTCTGAATTTGTCTCTCACATATTTCTCTTTTCCTATCCATTTATGATCTCTTATAAGAGGCCAGCCTCCTCGTTGTGTAGTTTGGTGAGCTGATGGGCACTCCTAGCAGTGACATTCTCTAGAAGACTTGTTCTCTTCCCAGCACTGCTGTTTTCTGAGTATCCTAGGGGATGTCACTTAGCCTCCTAAGTTTCCATATAACCCAGTAAAAAGGAAAAGCAACACTTAATCCCTGCTTTGTCCCGAGGTTTTTGAAGATGAAGTGAGAAAGGGAAAATAACTGATGCTTTTAAACTTCAGTCATGACTAAACTGTTAGGATGTACTATCATTGTACATCGCTATTATTATAGTTTATTGTTTTCATGGCATTTTTATTTCAAGGTCAATAAAGTCAATGAAGAGAGACATATTTTACAAGCAACTGTATTGGCAATCTGTATTGAACGTTGGTTTGTATTCACATATTTTCCAATATGTAGAAAATATTACACAGTCGTTTAATGGACATAAACATGTATTTGCATTGGGCACTCAAGTAACTATCAACATGTAAGCCCTCTTAACAGAGGCCAGTGGAGGAGCAGATCACACGGTCTGCCGAGGTCCTAGGAAAAGTGAATCTCCAGGCCGAGACGGAAGCTGAAGACTCTTACAGTTGTGAGCTTTGCGCTTCTGCACCTTGAGGAATATCGTAGTTCTGAGAGGAATGGAAAAGCAGTATTTGTTTAAAATTAGGCCAATAGTATTTGAATTGTAAAAGAGTACGGGAGGGTGGATAATTAGTGTTTGAATTCACTGACATTCTTTGTAGTGTAATACTGAAATCTAGCATATGCCATTTACATTTGGAATATTTTCTGATATATGGGGCAAGAGATTAGAATTCTAGAAAGAAATACACGTACTTGCCTCCAGCAAGGTAAATTGAGATCTTCTTCCCACATGACCCACGCCTTGCCTAGTTTTTTTTTTTTTTTAAACCTATTCCATTAATGTACCAACCCAAAGCTCTTTGCATCTGCCCTTTCCTTAAAAGAAGATGAGGGCATCTACATTACTGTTGGAACCTTGCCGTTTGGTTCCATTTGACTGTTTAGAAGTATAGTAAAAGTAGATTGAAAGATTAAATGAACCCGGAGCCCAGCGGCTGGCCAGAATGTGACACCTTTGTGAACTGGTATGTCTTGTTAAGCTTGCCCGCTATCCGGAGGGCTTACCTGGCCCAGCATTTCATGTACACTTTGCCGTCCTCTTTCCTGATATGAAAATTAGAAGCCAAAGCTGGAAATTGGGTAATACTTGAGATTACGTAGAAAAAAAAAGAGAGTTTTTTGAAAGCAAAAGTGGGTAATTGAGGGCTGGCATGTTTCTGGCTTTGTATTTTTTATGCAGTTGCCTACCATTTCATGTAAATTTTGGCCCCAACTACCTAATATCAGGCTCTATCTATTGAACTTGGAAGGACAGATTGTGTTCTGCTGATTCTCATCATTTTTCTGAAGAGTAAAAGCTTTGCTTCTGTGTTTCTCATCAGTAAGATGGTAAAAACTGTAAGCACAGCCTAGTGTTCAGAGAACTATTACTTCTTCACGTCAGCATCCGTAGACTGATCAGTGAATCAGCATACATTGATTAAGAACCTGCTTTGTGCACGACACTGGGAAAATACAGGAAAAACAAAGATGAATAAAACATTTCCCCTCACCTCAAGGAACTTACAATCTGGCTGAAGAAATAAGATTCCATAAGAGTTAAACAATACAAGGGGAAAAAGTGGCAGCTCTGTCAGAGGGTAAATTGTGAGATAAATACTAATCACTCCAAGGTCATTGGACATGAGACTTCATTTGAAGGAATGTATGCATGAGCTGGACTTTGAGGGATGGCAGGATTTGGACAAGCCAGACATAAGGTCTGTTTATGTTTTATGTAGTTATATCCTAAGAGTCTACTGCTGTATTATGAAACCAGCACATTTATTTCTGTAGGCAGCACAGCGAGCCCAAAGTCCCTGTGCTTAAAACAGCCAATGAATTGAAACCTATTACTACAAATAAGATCAGATTTGAAGAAGGGTGATTGAGAAGTAATGGGGATCATTTTCAGCATTTCTAACAATCCAAATACAGAGCTAGCGTTGTATTTATGTTCAAGGATACAAGGATGATAATAATATTCACCTGCAGGCTCTTCTGGCATTCCTGGTATGGTATGTCCTCAGAAAAAAGGGGATAAAATAATATCGGATATTACATTATGTAGTGTGACTAGTCTGAGCACATGTGGGGTGTTTGAATAATTCAGTGTGTACTTTAAGTGGCTTGTATACATGCATGTATTTGTACATATTATTTTAATCTAAATTCTGTGAATATCTCACAGAATTAAAGGGAAGGTTGCACAGCCAGTCTGCAGAAAAGAGAGGAGGAAGGTTTCTCTATAAATACGAGCAGCCAGGAGTGAGCTGACAGTGTCTTCTGAACGTGGCAGTGGATGCACCACTGGCCCCTTTTTTCCTCATGGCTCTGTTTAAGGTTCACATTTCTTGGAAAGTTTTTTTAGTCCTGTCTTAGGACACGTGTCCATCTCTTACCCAGGAAGTTCTGGGCATTTTCATGGTGAGTCCCATCAAGATTGCATGAGATTGGGAAGATTGAAATCCACAAGGAAAAATTGAGTTGCCATTATCAGAAGAAGGGGGTGAGGCTGCAGACAGTGGTACCACTAAATACTGAACTCAACAGCTGGTTTTGAAGTAATTTATTTCTCATTAAAGCCCTATCGGGCAAGCGTTAACATTCCGCTGTTATAAATAAACATGACTCTAGTTAGAAAATGTGGTTCTAGGATTTTAGCAAGTTCGGTATCAAAACCTGTACGCTGCTTGTAGCCACACACACACACACACACACACATGCACACGTGCATAAATTTCTTAAGCGATTAAGGTTTCAACTCAAATGATTCAGTTATTACTATTGATCAGATTTGTCGGCGTTTATTACGTTATCTTTTCCATATAGGGAGTAGCATTTGTGTTCATGTAGCCCACTCACCTTCATACTCTATTTGTGATTATCAACATGCATAGCCGTAGCTGGGCGATACGAATACTACCTGTGAATACGGAGAGGGCCATTTTAGTCGATCTTCACAGCTCATTGAACAGCAGCACTTGTAACTACAGGCATTTATTAGGGGATTGATTTTGTTTCAGACGCACAGAACACTGAGGATATTCAGATGTATAAGATGCGGTCCCAACCCACGTGTTATCTAGCTGGAGGAGAGATCTTAGGCGAAAACTTATTAAAAAAATCCAGTGTTAAATCTGGAAATGAGAAATCATCTTGTAAAATTTTCTCATTTCGCAGATAAAGAAACAGAAGAGTACAAATGGCGAATGAAAAGCCCAAGTTAGTACGGTAGGTTTGATGCAGGATTGTGGCTGTAAATATGGCCCAGTCTGCGGTTCGTGGTGGTGCAGCACAGGGAGCTGGTAGTGAAGTCCATGGGCCCTATGGACTGCAGGCTTTCTTAAAAAGGCTCGATTTCTGAAGTAATTGGGAAGGCTTGTGCCTTACCAAGGCAGGATTGTCTTTAAGGAGTTGTAGGACTACAGGAATTGGAAGGAGGAAAAAATAGGAATAAAGAAGGGCCAACACGAGGAAAGGCACCTCAGTGGAGATGCACACCATATTGTCATTTAATCCATGAATACATCAGTGTTAACTGTCTTAGAGTTTTAGATAGAGCAGTGGAAAAAAAAATGAAAAGAGGCTGAATTCTAGAGTTGTAGGTAGTAGAGACTAAAAGCTCATCTATGTGCGATGTGATATATACTGGAAAGATGGTTCAGACAGACGCGGTTCTGAATCCTGGTTCCATCAACAACCAGCTGTGAGACTTTAAAGTCCAATACTGGAATACGGCAATAATGGTACCAGCTTGCCTTAGTTAGAAATTGTGCTTGGCTGGTTGAAACAAAGCTTAACGCTAATGACCTACCAATGAGAAGTCTGGAGCCAGGCAAAGACTGGCAATTTGGCAGGATAATGTCATCAAGGGCTTGGCTTCTTGTGTCAGGCACTCATCACCTCATATTTACAAGATGACTTTTGGGTTGCTGTCCATTGTGTTCATGTCCCACATGAGATAGAGGGGAAGGGGCAAAAATCAAATGCCAGTTGAATTAGCAGCTCTGTCCTATCCTTGAGGGAGTTTTTCAGTGATGCTCAACACAACTTTCTTTTGCATCTCATTTGTTAAACCTTAGCTATAAGGACACTGCATCTACAGGGAGGCTAGCAAGTGTAGTTTTTCAGCTGGACACATGGTTGCCTTCAACAAAAGCAGGGATCTATTAGTAAGAACTAAGGGCAAGTGGATATTAGGTGTGCAAGTAAAAGTCTCTGTCACACATGACCTTACATAGCTGTTTGAGGATTAGGAAAAAATGTATATGTTTTACATTCTCAGTATATTTAGAGGGAGGGACAGGTTGATGAATCTGCTTTTGGATATTCTGAGCTTTAGTTGAAGATGTTGCCAGTATCTGGAGTAGTTTAGGAAATCTCAGAAAAAGGATTGAGGCTGGTTATTGAGATTTGGAGGTGTCTGCATAATAAATGGAGAGGGCAGAAGCTTTAACTGCTGGTGCTGCAAAAATATGGAAGTGATCTCTTTCATCGGTCACTCCAACATACAGTGAAAGAGGTCAAGTATTTTAGGTTGTAATTTATAGAAACTAGAGGGATCGTTGTGAGTGTGCACACCACTAACTGCAGCAGAAGTTGCTTTAAAGATAACTTTGGGTCATGATTAGAGAAACACCAGTCCTTTTCTTTCCTGTTCAGCCTCTAATTGATTCAGGCAACTGTATTTCTCTGTCTTTAAGCCAGTAGATCCGGAGCTGCAAAGAGTGTGCTTCTCCCAACTTCTTCAGAACACTTCCTCTCTTTTGGCTCACTCAGCCCTCCCAGATTCTAATTCAGAGAAAATTTCCCCCGCTCACTCTAAAAAGTGCCCATATTTTCTTTATTTCTCTTGGTTAAGGATTTTTTTCCCCCCTTCAGGTAACTTTATCATTAGCTAATGTCTCACACATAAATTCTTGCTTTTTGCATGTCCAGAGGGGCTGGTAGAAAATAGGGAACCCCTTTAATACTGGGGGTATCTCAAGTCCTTGTGATTAAGAAATATAATAACCACTGTGACTATTTTCCATGGTTTGTCTACTCCTGGTCCTTGCCCAGGTTTCCGCCTCTTCTCAACATAATTCCTCAGTCTCTTCCCACACCTGTCCCAGTTTCCTTCATTGAGAATAGCAATTTGTTGGTTTTCTCCTAAATACTTATTATAGATTGCTACCTTTCCAAATATTTTGTTTATATACTGTATTTCCTGAGATAGAGCGTCGCATGCAGGTCCTCCAGATTAATTGCTGAATGTATGAATGAGTGAAAGGGAGACATAAGAATATCAGAATAATTCACAAAACACCAAATACATATATATGAGGCTATTTAGTGAAAGCTAAGTAAGAGTTATAACTATTTAAAAATATACTGAATTGTGGTAAGCATTTCATGTTGTCTGTAAGTCAAATCATCATGCTGTAACCTTAAACTTATATAGTGCTGTATGTCGATTATATCCCAATAAAACTGGAAGAAAAAAATTTAAAAGAAATAAAAAATAAAGATACACTCAAGTTATAAGTGGAAGCTACAGAGTTTATGATTTAGAAATAATTAGTATTTGGATGATAGAAACTTTGGTGTCCATTCTTCTCAAAATTTATAGAAGCACAGGTGATAACTACATCCCCAAAAGATATAGGGGTTTTTCTGAGGTGAACAGAAGTTGGAGATATTTAACATATTAAATGAATTCTCAAGTTTAATATCCTTTATTCGAATGCTGGGAGTTTTGAGACTATTGATAATAGAGGCAAATGTTTTAGTTATTGACTTTAGCTCAGTGGGGGATTACATGAACTCATTAAGACAGATATATGCCAAGTTCAAGGCCTTTTTGCTTTGTAAGAATCTAAAAGTCTGTGTTTTCCTGAATATACAAACATTACCATAGTAGTTTGAAAAAAATGGACAATTCAGGCTTTTAGTATTGGCTCAATGATGCATGAGTGCATGGGTGTTGAGTTACAATCTTCATGTCAAACATTAATATTAATTATTCTATTACCATTGGATTATATATATATCTATATAATATATATTTATACATATAATTAATTATATATGTATAATTGTTGCATACATAGAGAGAGAATATGTTAATACTATGAAATATTGGCATATAATGTTTTGACTAAAGCAACATTTCAGAGGAGAAAATCTAGGTCTTCTATGTAATTGAAAATTAAAGTCTATTTTTAACATTAAATAAACTCATTTCTTGTTTTCAGGGCTGTTGTGTGGGAAGTAGATTGTAGACAATAAGAATTGAAGTATGTTGATAAGGAGTAAAAAGATGCAAAGTCTAGGCTAAAGTAGGCGGTAGCTTGGAATGATATCTACCGTCAAGTACTATTGACAACTTGGATGCAGGGACAAGAAAGAAAAACAAATCTAGGTTTTTAGTTTGAGTAAGCAAGTGACTGGTAGTGTCATTTGCTCAGGTGGAAACGCGTGAGGGAGGAGGAGGTTTGGGCGTTGCTAGGAGACAACATTGGTCTGGGCATGTTACATTTCAGTGCATATTGTGTATTTATGTGGTTCTACTAAGTAATTCAGTACGTAAGTTTGGTTGGCCAAGGAGATTTTATATAAATGTAGGTGTCATCAAAAATATAGAAGTGAGTTAAGCTATAGGACTCTGTAAGTTGCAAGGAAAAGTGTTTTTCCAAGAAGAGAAGGGAATCCGTGGGAAAGGTTTCGGGGGAGTGTGAGTAGTCAGAGGTCTCAAAGGGGAGGGTAAACTAGCCGAGGTGACTGAAAGGAGCAGAGAGTGAGGTAGGAGAACAACAGGGAATACGTGGTATTAATAAAGGCAGAAGGAGAATGTGTTTTGAGGAGTCATCAGTGGTCAATTGCGGTAAATTTAAATGAGATAGAAAGTAATAAAAGAACAGAAAAGTGAACCATGGATTTGACAATATGGAGGCCAACGATGAACTTGACACAAATGGAAGAAATTTGTTTTTTAAAATAGAAAACACACATGTTTTTGATTCAAATAAAGCTATATAGATGGAAAAGGATCCAAATCCCAGGAAAAACATTCTTGAGGTCAGCAGATAGGGTGGATAGCTCAAGTAGAATGGTTTGATTTTGATTTGAATAAAGACACTTAGCTACAATAAAAGGATGCTAAGTAGAGGGTATGGGGAAACTCAAGATTTATTTTTCCTCTCATATCTCATGTAGCACAGATCCTGGAGGTGAGGGCGAGTACATTTTGTACTGCCTTTGCCATTTTCAAACTATTTAATTTTCTTTTCCCTTTCAAACTCTCAACTCTTTTGTAGACTGCATCACCATACTTTACTCAAAATCTTTCATGTTGCTAGCAACCATCAAATATATAGTAATCACACTGATTTGTTGAGGATTTTAGTACGCAGATTATTTTATTTCTCCCCACCGTCACTTTTGGCTTCTCACTTTCTTGGTCGTCTTGGCTTTAGTGATCTGTTTCTCTGCCTCAGTTTTGTCATAGATTCTTATGAACATAGCCTTGGCTTGCTAACTCTCATAGATACACTACTACTGTTGAAAATCGACTTCAGGCATCTCATTCTCTGTCAGCTACTTCCCACTCCAGCAATTCTGCATCCTGGTAAAGTCCCACCACCGATTGGTGCTACCAGAATCTTCTCGATGTCAGTCTGCCTTCTCTTATTTCCTCAGTTCTCTCTTACAAACTTAGAGACCGTGGACCTTCATTATCATCACTCACATGTTGGTACCCTTATCCTCCTAACCCTCCTCTCCTCTCATTGTCCATGACTGGTTAAACCCAACCCTCTCCTTTTTATGCATCTTTGAATACTTAGATGAGAACAAAGCAAGACAGACAAACGGGATGACTGGTTTTACATTAAGTCAATGGACATAAGTCTCAAAGGGGCAATCCACGATGCTCAGCTATTCCATTATATTCTCCCTAGTATATGCATTTTTGTCTCTTCTAAAAAAAAGGAATTTTCTCTCCTCCTCAAACCACCTTCTCCTCTCTGTCTCAGCTGACAACCTTGTCTCCTATGCCATCAAGAAAACAGAAGCCATCAAAAATAACTTGGTCATATTCTCAAATACCTGTTGCTGCACAAAAACAATATTTGTTGATCTGTGGTCAGTTTTTTGGTAACATTTTCCTATGCCTTCTCTTTCCTTTTTAAGTTTCTTGCATCTTGTTATATAGCAGACTAGTAGTAGATGATTCGTAGTTGAACTACTATGGAAACAGAATACTTTCTGAAATTGGGTGTGTTTATGTTTGTTCATTTGTTCATTTGTGTAATTATGTTTTTAAATGAGAGTCCTTATTTCACCCACCTAGAAAGACAAGGGCATTTGAAGACAGTCATTAATGAGGGAAGGGTGAATTTTGTATATGAATCAAAAAATAGCATAATTGAACAAGAATACGAGTAGAGTGGTAGTTATTTACTAATATTTAGATAATTTTGAGAAAATCCTTTACATGCCAAAATATTTATGTAATTTGAGGCATTCTACTTTTTTAAAAAATTTTTATTTTGGATTATAGTTGATTTACAATGTTGTGTTAGTTTCAGGTGTACAGCGAAGTGATTCAGTTATACATATACATATATCCATTCTTTTTCAGACTCTTTTCCTATATAGGTCATTACAGAATATTGAGTAGAGTTCCCTGTGCTATACAGTAGGTCTTTGTTGATTATATCATATATGTTAATCCCAAACTACTAATTTATCTCTGCCCCTACATTTCCCCTTTGGTAACCATAAGTTTGTTTTCAAAGTCTGTGAGTCTGCTTCTGTTTTTTGTTTTTTTTCTGCTTCTGTTTTGTAAACAAGTTCATTCGTATCCCTTTTTTAGATTCCACATATAAGTGATATCATATGATATACGTCTTTTTCTGTCTGACTTACGTCACTTAGTATGATAATCTCTAGGTCCATCCATGTTGCTACAAATGGCATTATTTCATTCTTTTTAATGGCTGAGTAATATTTCATTGTATATATGTACCACATCTTCTTTATCCATTCCTGTATTGATGGACATTTAGGCTGCTTCCATGTCTTGGCTATTGTAAATAGTGCTGCTATGCACATTGGGGTGCATGTACCTTTTCGAATTGTGGTTTTCTCTGGATATATGCACAGGAGTGGAATTGTTGGACCATACGATAGTTCTATATTTAGTTTTTTAAGGAGCCTTAATACTGTTCTCCATAATGGTTGTACCAATTTACATTCCCACCAACAGTGTAGGAGGGTTCCCTTTTCTCCACACTGAGGGGTTCTGCTTTGAAACATGTCTGTGGAACCCTGGTCAAGGCCCCTGAGTGAGCAATATAAAAACAGAAAGGTTAAGACCAACCTGGTGTTATTAAAACAAAAGATGTTTCTAAGTATATGTGAATGGGTTAGATGTCTACATATGTTTCCTTTTAGAGGGACCTCTGATCGTGACCAGGGCTACTAAATCTGATGAGAATGTCTTTTAGGAGCCACAGTCTGGAGTTTATAATGGCATATTCAAATCCACTGTGAAGATAATTATACTATTGTCTTTATTTTGTACTGTTGGACAGAAAAGCAGAGATTACTGACAAGCAGGTTATGAATCAACTGGAACACTGGTGAAGTTTTAAACTAGACATATTTTATGTTAGTATGACAGATTGTGGAGTCAGCAGAATTTGATGATTGGCTGTGCAATTAATGAAATAAATTCAGCAAATTATAATCAAACAAAAAATATTGAAGTGGTTGGTTTTTTTTTTTAATATTCAATTAGGTATTCAATTGACAGAAACACAGACTTGGAGAGATACTTCAATATTGATGCCAACAGTGGAGTTATTACAACTGCCAAATCTCTGGATCGAGAGACAAACGCTGTTCATAATATCACAGTCCTTGCAATGGAGAGCCGTAAGTTGTAACGTTTAACGTTAAATTAGGATGGGGAGGACATTGAGAGTGGAGAATGGGTTGACATGAGTTTACAGTTGCGACTTGAATTTTACTAGGTGTTTGTTTGAATTCAGCAAAATTTTGAAATTTTCTAATTTCAAGCTGCGAAATATTTATATTCTCTAACTTTATTCGCTAATACTTACAAAGTTAGTGAAAAGAGGTTACCATAAAATAATGGGCCCGAGTTACCCTCAGAGGGCTTCTGCTTGTTTTGTGGTCATACTTTGTGCTGCATTTATACTGACATGGGGGTTGGTCCCATAGTTTATAAAAAAATAGTAAATTGATCTCTAACCAAGACACCCAGATTTCTACATGGAACTAATTTTGGTCCTTGATAAGAAAAACATTGAGAGAACAATGCATAATTATACTGTGTGCATGTTATATACATATAGGTACATAATAGGTACATTATACACATATACATTATATGTGTATACACATATACACATATACATTATATATGTATATACACATAATATATACACATATAGGTACATAATAGGTACATAATATATACACATATTCATATAAAAATCGGCTCTAGCATCAAAGAATATTGAAATTCCTGGCTTGTCACTGTGTGTGTGTGTATGACATTTGTATCAGAGTTTCCATGGCTCCCTTTAAAGTCTACAGTGTTGTGGTTCTAGATTTTATTCAAGTCTTAGTCATTTCCTTATTAGATTGTGCTTTAGAGAGGCAAACATTTTTGGTTGATTCTAATCGTTTTAAATATGAGTTTCCTAAGTAAGATGGGGTTGGAGTAATAGCTTTACTCTGAGCACAAGCAGACCGTGGAGATATTGTGGGTTCGGTTCCGGGCACCACAGTAAAGTGAATATCACAATGAAGGAGTCACACAGATGTTTTGGTTTCTCAGTGCATATGAAAGTTGTGTTTATACTATACTGTAATCGGTTAAGTATATAATAACTAGCATTATGTCTAAAAAAACAATGTTTACACTTTATTTAAAAAAGACTTTATTGCCAAAAAATGCTAACTGTCGTGTGATCCTTCAGCAAGTTATAGTAGGAACATCAAAGATCACGATCACAGATCACCATAACACATATGATAATAATAATAAAGTTTGAAATATTATGAGAATTACCAAAATGTGACAGAGACACAAGGTGAGCAAGTGTTATTGGAAAAATGGGACCAATTGACTTGCTCGATGAAAGGTTGCCACAAACCTTCAATTTGTAAAACACACAGTATCTGCAAAGCGCATTCAAGTGAAGTGCAATAGAACGAGGTGTGCCTGTAAATGATAAAACGTTTTCCCGTTTATTAGAGAATCCATCTCAGATAGGAAGAGGCTACGTGGCCATCACTATACTTGACATCAATGACAACGCCCCTGAATTTGCCATGGACTATGAAACCACCGTGTGTGAAAATGCCCAGCCAGGCCAGGTGAGAGTCTCCAGAACGCCACGCTCCTCGTTCGCGATTCCGTTGAAGATGCCCAGCGGCGGTTGCCTTTGAAATCCTACCAGCTTTAAGATAAAATATAATCAGCATGTTTCAGCAAAACTCACGCTTTGATGTGTAGCATAAACTAATATTAAAGGAACTTTCAAATTCTGTTTAATTGGGATGATGAAAATTCCTCTGGAAGAAAAGGTAAACGTTGTAAAAGCCGTGCTAAACGGTTAAGGGCTTAGGTTTTTTTAAGGAGAAATACAGCATGTTACGGCACGTTAAGCTCGATTGGGCCGCTTCCCACATTACACAGCGGGGCTTAGGTACCTTGAAGTTGTAAGAATTAAGTGCAGTGTAATCTTGTGGTTTGGTCCACTCATCCATATTCCCAGTGTCCTGTGATGCTTACTGACATGGTGTAATCAGTTGGTACAGCTTATTTCTGAGGTTCACAAAAGTAAATTCAAATATGAATTTTGAAAAGGACATGATTTGATTTTCAGAGCCCTTTTTAGATTGGGTTCATATTAGTACACCTGACACCGCCACCTGCCCCCTCTCCTCCCACAGCTCAGTCAGGAAGATGGTATTTCTCATCCGTGTAAAGTTGCTCTGTCCTGCCTCACAAAACAGCCGAGCACACCAACATGCTTTCAAGTTTTACATTCTCTGTTCCTAGGTTATCCAGAAAATCAGTGCTGTCGATAAAGATGAGCCATCCAATGGACACCAGTTTTATTTCAGCTTAACAATGGATGCAACGAATAACCACAACTTCTCACTGAAAGATAACAAAGGTAAGGTATAATTTTTTTCGTCAGAGGAGGCAACAGGTAGAAGCTTTCTAAGCAAGTACTTTTTCTCACTCAGGAATGCTGATAATGTAATTTTTGTTTTCTTCATACCAGCGAGGACATTAATTAAAGGGCGGTGAGCCCCTTAAGTAATTTTTATCTATGGATTTGCTGTCATGAAGAAGGAACTGCTACTTAAATCATTTTAGGCCTAAATCCAAAGAAGGGGGGAAGCCAGATCCATCTCTCTCTCTTTTCTTCTAGACATTTGCTTCCTTACTTGTGTACCAAGCTCTTTATGCAGAGTATCTATGGATGGTTGAGGACCAGCTAAATGCCTTAACAAGGATTATACTACCTAGGCATAACCCGAGAGGTTAGGAAAATAATTGGACAACCCATTTCAACCTAAATCAACTTTGACTTAATATTTCAATGCCAACATCAGTTATCATTTTATTTTTAACATAAAAATGAAAGTAATCCATGCAAATAACAAATATACTCTTTATGCAAAGAAATATAAAATTACAAAAGAAGAATTCCCTATCCTCCCAAATCCTGTTTCTCTGCTTCAAAGATAAACACTCTTAATCAGTTTTATAAATGTCATTATAGAAACATTATTACAAATACCTATAGGTAGATTCTGGTTTTGCTCAATTATATAAACATATATATATACTTCTAGACATAGAGACAGTATATAGATAATTGTAAAAACTTTCAAAGGAAGCATGAGAACTTGCTATCTATTGTCTAATTTTGAATACATTTCTCTCTCTCTCTCTCTCTCTCTCTCTGTATAGAGAAAGGATTATACCCCAACAATATAGGAAATGTAATTCTTCAAGTTTGAATGTGTTACTCAGCTTTCAGATAAACAAAATGTAGAAATTTGTTAGTTAAGTCTGGCTTCTCTAAAAATACTTGCTTTCAGGAGATGGACATTATAATGCTTTTGCCTGAAGTCACCACTTATTTTACTGCAGGAAATTCAACTTTGGCCTCAGAAATTCAATCTGAAAATAATATATGTTTCTGATCCCACTCTCTGCTAAATGAGGATACTGTCTTTTTCCTGTAGTAACATAAAAGGAAGCACATTCTCTGTGTGGGTAATCCCAAACCCTCTGACTTAATCATAGTTGGAAAGGACAATTCTCAGCATTTGCATTCATCCAGCACAAATGCAGAGAGGGGAGTTTATGATTTTCCCAAGAAGGGTCTGAACGTTTCCCCCATTTGTTATCATCCAGTACCACCATGATTGTAGGACAGCACAGGAACTAAAATGGCTGGATTTCCAGGACATTGACACAGCCACACAGTTGAAAGATTTCCCCAAGGGCAAGCCTAGAGCTCCCTCATCTGTGGGAATCTTGGAGGAAAACATAAGGAATAGGAAGAAAGAACGTCAGTTCATCCGTTGACTTCCATTTTAGGAAGCACATACAGAACATGATGAATTTTATGATCTCTTTTGTGAACATTATGTTCCTCAACATGGGAACATTGCTGTAAATTTAAAAATCATATACATCAGATATTGGGCATTTTAGCATGTGCTCCTCAACGTGTCGTGTGTGTGTGTGTGTGTGTGTGTGAGATTTGATGTCAGGCATGTTAGGTTACAAATCAACAACTCTGAAAAAACTTTGTGTATCAAATCATAAATATGTATAACATCTGAATGGTTGTAAGGCAAAGACTAGGGGTGTGTCAAGGGTACAGAAACATACTCGACAATATGCTTCAACAACTCCATGTGTAGTTTTTCAACGAACACTCTTGAATTCATACATTTTAAAATAAAAGATTTGTTTACATAAAAACCTACCAGCTGGAATCTGAAAACCAAACACTTTTCTTCCTACTACATTTTATAATTCCAGTCTCATGTGCGCTTGCTGTTCTGTGCTGTTCGAGACAGAACAGATTTCAGCTTGCTCTTTCATTAGAGTATTGTTCATTCTTTCATGTCACTGGATAAAGCACACTGGGTAAAACTATGGTCCTGGTGTTCCTTCTTTTCCATTATATTTTCATTAATTGCTCTAAAGTTTAAAATCACATAAATTCCATTATTAATTAATTAAGACAAGTTAACTGGACAAACTGTTAGCAGATTAAGAAATCTATTTCTGATATAGAAATCACAGTTGTGTCATACAGACTTACTGATCACTGTTAAGTTTCATAATTACCATAATAGGTTAGATGAAACAGAATATTGAATATATTATAAATTAAACACTAATGACCTGTTTTATCACTGACAAAATGTTTATATACATGGTGTTTTGGTAACCCTATGTACCAGTACGGATTTTTTAAAAATTACCCAATAATTCCTCTTTTGACTATCTATGCATATTCATTTTAATTAAAACTAGAGTGGCTTATTTTACTTACTTCTATATTGGGCTTGGAACTTGTCCAAGAAAAGATGGATTGGAAATTTCACCTATGCTATCTGATGATGATGCAAAAATACTTAACCTGTTAATTTTTATTATCTTCTTTATAAGCATATGGTTTGAAATGTTAAGATTAGTAAAAAGGTATATGTAATTTTTACAGAGTTGCAGGTAATGTAATAAATGATGTATAAACATTTCCCCATTCAGTTTTACTTTATAACTGTTTCTTTGGATATAACATATAGCATGACATAAATGTATTAAAATGTATTCACATGAACCAATATTTGGAAATACAGCTCTCTGTCAAAAGAAGCTAAGGAGAGTGACTTAAGTCAGATAAAGTTTTTTTTAATTAATTTATTTTTTTAACGTCTTTATTGGAGTATAATTGCTTTACAATGGTGTGTTAGTTTCTGCTGTATAACAAAGTGCATCAGCTATACATACACATATATCCCCATATCCCCTCCCTCTTGCGTCTCCCTCCCACCCTCCCTATCCCACCCCTCTAGGTGGTCACAAAGCACCGAGCTGATCTCCCTGTGCTATGTGGCTGCTTCCCACTAGCTATCTTTTACGTTTGGTCATGTATATATGTACATGCCACTCTCACTTCGTCCCAGCTTACCCTTCTCCCTCCCTGTGTCCTCAAGTCCACCTCTACATCTGTGTCTTTATTCCTGTCCTGGCTAGGTTCTTTAGAACCATTTTTTTTTTTTTTTAGATTCCATATATATGTGTTAGTATACAGTATTTGTTTTTCTCTTTCTGACTTACTTCACTCTGTATGCCAGTCTCTAGGTCCATCCACCTCACTACAAATAACTCAATTTCGTTTCTTTTTATGGCTGAGTAATATTCCATTGTATATATGTGCCACATCTTTATCCGTTCATCTGTCAGTGGACACTTAGGTTGCTTCCATGTTCTGGCTATTGTAAATAGTGCTGCAATGAACACTTTGGTACATGACTCTTTTTAAATTCTGTTTTCCTCAGGGTATATGCCCAGTAGTGGGACTGCAGGGTCATATGGTAGTTCTATTTTTATTTTTTAAGGAACCTCCATACTGTTCTCCATAGTGGCTGTATCAATTTACATTCCCACCAACAGTGCAAGAGGGTGCCCTTTTCTCCACACCCTCTCCAGCATTGTTTGTAGATTTTTTGATGATGGCCATTCTCACTGGTGTGAGATGATATCTCATTGTAGTTTTGATTTGCATTTCTCTAATGATTAATGTTGTTGAGCATTCTTTCATGTGTTTGTTGGCAATCTGTATATCTTCTTTGGAGAAATGTCTATTTAGGTCTTCTGCCCATTTTTGGATTGGGTTGTTTTTTGATACTGAGCTGCTTGTAAATTTTGGAGATTAATCCTTCATTGCTTCATTTGCAAATATTTTCTCCCATTCTGAGAGTTGTCTTTTCGTCTTGTTTATGGTTTCCTTTGCTGTGCAAAAGCTTTTAAGTTTCATTAGGTCCCATTTGTTTATTTTTGTTTTTATTTCCATTTCTCTAGGAGGTGGGTCAAGAAGGATCTTGCTGTGATTTATGTCATAGAGGGTTCTGCCTGTGTTTTCCTCTAAGAGTTTGATAGTTTCTGGCCTTACATTTAGGTCCTTAAAGTTTGGTGGGACAGAGTCCATCAGAAATCTTGTGTTCCATGCATTTGCTTTCTTTACTCTAGACAACACAGCCTCAATTCTCACCAGGAGAAATGGCTTCCGGAGACAGGAGCAATCTGTTTATTATCTGCCAGTCTTCATCGTGGACAGTGGATCACCTTCACTTAGCAGCACCAACACCCTCACCATCCGTGTCTGTGACTGTGATGCAGATGGGGTAGCCCAGACCTGCAACGCCGAGGCCTACGTCCTCCCTGCTGGCCTCAGCACGGGAGCCCTGATCGCAATACTGGCCTGTGTCCTGACGTTACTGGGTAGGTACTGTTTGCAATGCTTGCTCTGTAAGAGCAGTCACACCACCATAGGTCAGAACTTTTTTCTTTTCCTCTTCATACCTTTTGAGAACATATGCAGATATTCTAATCCATGGTATTTGGGTCACAGAGCAATCTATGATCACTGGCCACACTTTCCAGTGATAACTCAGAAAAATTATCAATTTCATTTTTTTAAAAAGTGACGATAAATGGCTTATGTTTAAAATTGAATTTTTTCAAGATTTTTAAAACACTATATCTCCCAGCTGTTTGCTTTAGAATTCCGGGAACTGTATTAGAGTAAAGAAAATTTTTTCTATGTTGCTTTGATAATATGCTTATTTTAGAAATAATGGCCTTGGGTGGAATCTATGATATTTAATTCCTTAAGACATGAACACTCTTTATATTAGTCTCTATTCTTGCCTGTGTGTTTGAAATACATAATGAAAAAAGACCAATGAATATGGGGGCTTAAAAAAAAAGAAATGATGGCTTTACATCCTACCTCTCTTAAGATTTAAGGTGGGTTTTATAATTATTTGCGAATCTTAAAAGGTTTGAAATTTCAGCAGGGCAAAATTTCCCAAGAAGAATTTACATTTAATTATACTTTTCCATGATTACTTTGTTATGTGGTTAGGTTAGATTTATAACTCATATTAGAATTGCAGTTTTATAAGAGATTATGCAGCATCCTTTTAAAAATTGGGAGGTATCCAACATGGGCATTGGGTAATGGGTTTATTCCTTTGCATTCTGTGAGGGCAAAGTGTACCTTCCTACAGCAAGGACAGTAAGCATTTAATTTTGCATCTGAGCCTGTACTCTGTGTTTTCTTGGGGTTTAATATAATTTGTAAATTCACTTATATTTTTGTAAATGCAGAATTTAGCAATGGGAGTCATAACTGTATAATGGTTAAAAACAAGATTTATGGAGTTCGATAAAACCTAGCTTTTATGACTGCCTCCAATATGTACTAGCTCTTCACCAGGAAAACATTACTTCTTCTAAGGCTAGCTTCTTAATCTCAAAGGGGAAAAGAATAGAACTAGACGCATAAGCTTGTTGTGAAAATTAAATGAGATAATTCATGTGCCAACCATCTAGTGAACATTGAGTAAATTTTAAGTGTTATCAATGAAGCAAGTTCTCAACCTATTAACCAAGCTAAGACATACTCACTAATACACTGTGTAAATGATCTCATAAAAATGGAAGCTATTATCTTCTATAACTTCAGCTAGCCAAATAAATCTAGAAGGAAGTAAACTTTTTTTCATATAGCTTCACATAGATCGCCAAAACTTTTAGAAATTCATTAGAAATGGCAAATAATTCCCAATTAAAGTCTAATTAGAGTATAAGGGACTAAGTAAGTTGAAAAATATGGAACCATTGCAAAGTGCTTATTATTTCTCTATCAGGTTTCAAAAAATATTAATAAGAGGTAAGTTGTGTATTTTATAGTAGCTGGATAACCTAGATGAGAAGATAAAGATTTTTCTTTGTGGTGTTTTCTGTTTGGTTTTTAATTTTATTGGTATATAGTTGTTAGTTTCAGGTGTACAGCAAGGTGAATCTGTTTTATTATATATATATAAAAGAATGGAGATTTTTTTTCATTTTTTGATTCTTTTCCCATAAAGCTTATTACAGAATATAGAGTTCCCTGTGCTGCTCTGATCTTTATGTTTTGTTTCCTTCTACTAACTTTAGATTTTGTTTGTTCTTTCTCTAGTTGCTTTAGGTGTAAGGTTAGGTTTGAGATTTTTCTTGTTTCCTGAGGGTAAGATTTTATTGCTATAAACTTCCCTCTTAGTACTGCTTTTGCTGTGTCCCATAAGTTTTAGATCGTCATGTTTTTGTTGTCATTTCTCTCTAGGTATTTTTTTTTATTTCCTGATTTCTTCAGTGATCCATTGGTTGTTTAGTAACATATTGTTTAGCCTCCACATGTTTGTGTTTTTTAGGGTTTTTTTCCTGTAAATTTATAATCTTATAGCATTGTTGTTTGAAAAGATGATTTCAGTTTTCTTAAATTTACTGAGGCTTGATTTGTGGCCCAAGATGTGGTCCATCTTGAGAAGAAGTGTATTCTGCTGCTTTTCGATGGAATGTCCTATAAATATCAATTAGGTCCATCTGGTCTAATGTGTCATTTAAGGCCTGTGTTTCCTTACTGATTTTCTGTCTGAACAATCTGTCCATTGGTGTAAGTGGTGTATTAAAGTCCCCCACCATTATTGTGTTCCTGTCGGTTTCCCCTTTTATGGCTGTCAGAATTTGCCTTGTATATTGAGGTGCTCCTATGTTGGGTGCATATATATTTACAATTGTTATATCTTCATCTAGGATTGATCCCTTGATCGTTATGTAGTGTCCTTCCTTGTCTCTTGTAAGTCTTTAAAGTCTATTTTGTCTGAGTATTGCTATACCAGCTTTCTTTTGATTTCCATTTGCATGAAATGCCTTTTTCCATACCCTCATTTTCAGTATGTATGTGTTCCTAGATGTGAAGTGGGTCTCTTGTAGACAGCATATATACAGATCTTATTTTTCTATCCATTCAACCAGTCTGTCTTTTGGTTGGAATATTTAATCCATTTACATTTAAGGTAATTCTTGATATGTATGTTCTTATTGCCATGTGTTAATTGTTTTGGAATTGTTTTTTTAGGTCTTTTTTGTTTCATTCTTTTGTTCTCTTGTGCTTTGATGACTATCTTTAGCATTGTGTTTGGATTCCTTTTTCTTTTTCGTGTGTATCTTGTTTTTGGTTTGCAGTTCTTATGAGGTTTTGATATAGTTATATATATATGTATGTATGTGTGTGTATATATATATATAGAGAGAGAGAGAGAGAGAGGAGGTTTCAAGTTTCTGGTCTCTTAATTTCAAATGCATTTCCCATTTCCTGTATTTGTACCCTCCTCTTCTCATGGTTGCTGGTCTTGATAACATATTTGTGTGTAGATGATTTCCTACTTTTACTGTACGTTTGCCTTTAGTGGTGAGCTTTCCCATTTGTGATTTTCTTGTTTCTAGTTGTGGCCACATTTTTTTTTTCTTTCCTGCCTAGAGAAGTTCCTTTAGTGTTTGTTGTAAAGCTGGTTTGGTGGTGCTGAATTATCTTAGCTTTTGCTTGTCTGTAAAAATTTTGATTTCTCTGTTGCATCTGAATGAGAGCCTTGCTGGGTATATAGCATTCTTCATTGTAGGTTTTTCCCTTTCATCACTTTAAATATATCATGCCACTCCCTTCTGGCCTGCAGAGTTTCTGCTGAGAAATCAGCTGATAACCTTATAGGGATTCCTTTGTATGTTGCTTTTCCCTTGCTGCTTTTAATATTTTTTCTTTGTATTTAATTTTTGTCAATTTGATTAATGTGTGTCTTGGCATGTTACTCCTTGGGTTTATCCCATATGGGACTCTCTGTGCTTCCTGAACTTGAGTGTTTCCTTTCTCATATTAGGGAAGTTTTCAGCTATAATCTCTTCAAATATTTTCTCAGGCCCTTTCTCTTCTACTTCTGGGATCTCTATAATGTGAATGTTGGTGTGTTTAATGTTGTTTTAATGTTTTATGTGTTTGTGGTCTCCTTTCCACAGGCTGCAGGTTTGTATTAATAGTTCCTTTTACTTCTGGTGTCTGCCCCCTGGTGGGTGAGGATGGTCCAGGGACTTGTGCAGACTTCCTAGGGGGAGGGACTGGTACTGGCCCTATGTCCAAAAAGGACATAGGTAGATGATGTGTGGATGACTCCTTTTGAACTTGACTAGCTTATCACAGACAGTTTAGATTATACCTGATTTCAAAGGAGTAAGATAAAATTGTATTACCTAGAATTTAATCATGCACAGCAGTTAACTTTTTTGTTTTTAAAGGGTGTCCCTCTAATGAAGCCTACTTCATTTTAGAAAATACTTTCATCTGTGACTTAGGCATTCCTTGCAATTTATATTTCTTGGTGATTCTAATTCATTTAAAATAATTATGTAGCTGTTACTGAAAGTAAGTGAAATAGTTGTATTAGACTTCATTCTTGCATATGATAGATATGAGTGTGTGTGTACATACATACATACATTTCAGGGTAAAGTCATAGGTTTGGGGGATTTTAAGTAGGACTAGTCTTTTTGTTAAATTTGAGCATTTTCCTTATAGAGACACTAGTTGAGGAACGCCTCTTGCACTTCTAAAAATCAAATGTTTATGTTCCATAGTTTATTCATTTTTTTTAAAGTTTCTACAAGAACAAGTCAAAACAGAGCCTGTTGTACTGAAATACAGTTTGGATCCCAATGCTTCTGTCTACAGCTTCCTCTTCCCAGTAAGGATTCTGCCTAGTAATCTGTATGTTCAAATATTAGCATTTCAGTTTAGAAAGAGTATCTTGCCACCTGATTGATTAACTTTTTAGAGCAGATAACCAGGACCTTTTACTCTTTTGCTTCTGTCTCTTCTGTTATAGGCTCTGGGTTTTTATGACAGGCGCCAGAGCCAGTACTCAGGGGTGCAGATGGGATGCACAGCCTGGTATGAACCTGACTTCTGATGCACAAATGACTCATTTTTTACAACACCTCCTTTCTAGACACTAGGCACCAGTGTTTGTAACTCATTCCTTTTCAGGGTTCCGAACAAATATTGTTAGAAAAAAGCAAGGTGAAGAGGGGAGAAGAATTTGAGGATCAAGTTCAATTTAAGAGTGAAACTGGGGACACATCTGCACTTTAGACGCCTAAAAAAAGCATGCTTCACTACATGCCAAGTTTGTGTTCCACTGATGTGATAAATTAAAGCTACTTGTAACATAGAAGGGGGTGTACTGAAGGTTTCAGAATATTACTGGGAGGCATCACAGAAATCATTTCCAGCCCTTTGCAGAGGAGGAAAAAGAGGTATAATTTAGTGGCTGTTAAGTCATCAGATTCTAGGTCTCCTTTTCTCAATTACTGCTTTTGGATTAAACTAAAAGAAATACACCTTGCAAGTATTTTTTTAAAAGCTGTTCACATGTAGTTCTTTTTTTTTTCTCAAGATTTGAAGTGAAATTGGATTTGTCGGTCTTCACCTGTATTTGTATTCTTCTAAGTTTATGGGTGAATTCTTTTCTGATTTCTCTCTCCTTCTCACTCTTGCTGTCATCCTCTATAATTTATTTGCACCTGAATTCTCTGAGATGATCCAAAAATCAGAACATGAGGTTTCCTTTATTTACACTGAGTACACTTGAACGGGAGATGTTATTTTCATATTCAAAGTGCATGATAAAATTATCAAGCAGATGCCGCAATTATTTTTCATGTAGAAAAATGTCATCAATATATGGCAAGATAGTTTAGTAATCTAAGGCTTGAATAACTATTTTACTCCAACAAAAATTTCATTATGCATTTTCACATAATTTTTTAAAATTTTTTAAATTTATTTTTTTAGCCATGCCTCACAACATATGGGATCTTAGTTCCCTGACCAGGGACCGAACCCATGTCTCCTGCATTGGAAGCATCGAGTCATAACCACTGGACCACCAGGGAAGTCCTGTCATAGTAAAATTTGTAATTGTTGATATACCCAGTTTTTTTCCTACCAGGCTGAAAGCACTTAAAAAATAAAACCCAAAATCTATGAATGACTGACCTTAAATAATTACTTCAGTGGTTTTTCCAGAAATAACTGGAAAGTATTTCAGTTGTTTTGTTTTAATGTATGGTGTCAATGTTAAATATTGCACATCTATTCAGAGAATATTACAGCTAGTTTCTTTCTGTTAGTCTGTACAGAGGAGCTTTTTCCTGTTCACTAAAACTGCCACTGAATTGACTATATATTAAGTTTTGTTCTTTCCCTATTTCAACCTTTAGGTCCAAGTAATTGAAGTCCTATAACATCCCCTCTAGCTCTTCAGACACAGTGGGGATTAATTAGACTGGCCCACCTCCAGGTTTGAGAAGGCATTTGTGGAAACCACTGTCTACTACATGGAATTCAAGCTTTTCCAGTTCCAGTGTGTCCAGGGTAGCCAGCTGGATGTTTAGCTGTCATGCACCTTTTCACTTTTCTTCCCTGATCTACCAAGACCTAAACGGTATTTGCTCTGCTCTTAACTGTGGAGACCATTCATGATTTGGTTCAACAGGAAACTATTTTCCTGGTTTTGTAAGTGACAGTGTTACTTAAGCAAAAAATGTTAAATCCCCATCGTAATCTGTAATGAAAGAACATATTTGACATAGCAGTCCTAGTGGTAATAACAGGCAGACTATAGTTGCTAATTTATTATAGCAGATGTGTTTCTTTTATTCTAAACAATGAATTACACTGAACAAGTTCATACTAAGTGCTTTACAAGTGTTGCCTAATTTAATTCTCATATTTCCTAAGCAGGTATTATTAAGTATTGTTATTGCTATTCCTACTTTTTGTATGAGAGAACTGTGTATTAGCGGAGACATGTACAATGTTATAAGGTGTCAGACCCAGGACCCAAACACAGCCCAGACTGCCTTCTGGATGTCCTTTATAAGGTATTTTTCCCTATGTATTTTCTAATCTGAAAGACCTGTGTGTCTCTGGAAGCACCTGTAGATCTGTGGATAGGGCAACTCCATCTTTGTTTCACATAGTGACTTTAGGACGTCTTTGGTGAACTCTGAGTGTCTAATTTAAAATGTCCTCCACTTACACAATTCTAAACATGTTCTCTCAAGGTTGGGAGTATGTTAAAGATGAGATTATGCTTCATTACAACCAAAATATACCAGTTGCCTTTGGGCATAAAATATTCATCGTACTTAGGTCAGTTTTTCTGTCTCACATGAGCCTTAAATGAAATCATTCTAACTCACATATTTAATGGAGAGGAATTTTGTGATACTTGTTCTGGGAAAAGGAAGGATCAATTTCAGTTGTGATTAAACTTCTTCCTGTCTTGAGACATGAAAAATAGTATCTCATATATGCATATGTTTTGCAAATCTCTGGTTTGGATCTTAAACGGCAGATCTAGATAGGTACAGTCATTGTTCTGGTGGACTGCTGACATGAGAAATCTGAAATTATCATACACTGAACAATCGTCCTACATTCCTATCTCTTACCTTGATTTAGTGCCTACTTAAGTGTTTTTTGGGTGTAATCAGTCAGCCTTCACTCTTCTGTCTGTTCCATCCTCCATAGCCAATCAGTCCCTAAGTGCTGTTAATTTTACTTTGGTTCTTGAATCTGTCTTTCTCTCCCTTGATGTTGCACCTGATTTTGTCCATGGTCCATCTTTCTGCCCCTGAATTATGGTAATTTCCCCAGTCTCTGTCAGCTCCAATCCAGGACCACAGAGAGAGTAAGCTTTTTAAAAGCAAATGTGATTGCAGCGTGCTCAGCCTAAAATAAGATTTCTGTGTCTTGCCATTGTCTACAGACTAGAGTCACCTTCTCTGTGTCTCGCCATTGTCTACAGACTAGAATCACGTTCTGTCTATGACCTAAATGCTCCCTCCCAGTTCAGCCTTTTCTCTCTCCACTCACAGTGTACTTTAGTTAAATTGCAGAGTTGCACTTTCTCAGACTCATCTTGCTTTGTTTTACCTCTTCTTATATGCTTTGCTCCTTCTTCCTGGAATACCTCTCCCCAGAATCCACAAATAGTAACTCTTTTTTTGTAGTCAAGACTTACTTCCTTTGCTTCTGAGTCCAAGCTGGGTACTGTTCCTAGGGGCTGCATAACACCTTGTATAAAACAGTCTTAGAGCATCGTTCATGGGCTGATTGGTTTGGCTCTTTGTCTATCTCCTCTGGTGGACTCCTGCTTTTGGAGGCAATGACCAAGCATTATTTCATCATTGTATACATAGCATCTCATAAAATGCAGATGTGAAATAGAGAAGGCATATGATACATGCATACTGAATGTATCCATGAATGTTTAGATGTACTCAGTAGTAGAGAAGAACATTACATTTTTGTTATTTATCCATAAGTAGTGGACCTGAATTTTCCCATAACATTCTACAGTTTTAGGCCTTTTGAGATCCAGCCTATTTCTCTAATTTTTCTGGAAAATTGATATGGCACAGGTTAAAAGCATTTAGATTATATTTTCAGATTAATAGCCCTGGAGTTATACATGGGCTCAAGAAAAAAAGATAAGAGAGAAAAATTATTGCAGTTGAGACTAAGGATACTTTAAAATTCAGTTTAAATTTCAGTTAAAAATGCTATATTTGATATCTAATTTATCTCAGTCATATACTTGAATTTTATTAATTACAAATCTTTATTCTTTGTGACTACAAATAATAGAGTGGGTTCATAAGTGCACATTCAAAGCTTGGCCCTCTGTTACTGGGGATCTATCTGATTACACAGCACATAAATCCAGACAAAATGATAAGTTGACTTCTCTCATCCTTTAAATCTTTTGCTTAGATGTCATTTCCAGTGACATCCATCTGTGATCACAGCGCGAATGCACTAGTACCCCTGTATTTTTCCTATCATTTCACTTTTTAAAACATAATTTCTTTGCTTGAAGCATTTCAGAAGTGTCACATATACTTACACGAAATCCAGATGTTCCTCACAGCCCACAAAGCAAGGCACATTCTGACACCTGCTCACCTCTTGATGGCATCAGGCTATCTGAGCCTTCACTCTCCCAGTAGGAAGAGCCACATGGCCTGTTTTTTCATGAGATTCAAACATGCCCCCATGTCCCTGAAACCTTCTTTCTGCTTCCCTTCACCTGTTGGTCTCATACTATTCTTTATGCCCCAGCTCAGTATTACCTTCAAAGAGGAAATGTCCTCACCCACTGATTAAATTAGGTGTTCCTCATGCCCATGAGTCTTTATCATGAACCTGTGTGTTTCCTTTGTAGCACATATCACAATTAGTAAATGTTTACCTTGCTCAAATATAAAAGCACCTTGAGAGTAATGACCTTAATATCTTTTTAAAATCATTATATTTTCAAGGCCTAGCATAGGGCACCCAGGAGGAAAAATATTTTGGGGAATCAGTGAATAGTACTTTTCACACTCTACTGCTTATTTTACTACCTTTGTTACGTATTTTAAGCCCCTCATGAATAGGCCTGGTATCTCTATTATTCATTATTATACCACCCAATAAATGGAAGAGAGTAGATACCAAACACATTAACTAAATTAACTGAGGGTTATCAAAATCACACGTGTACGAATGGTAAAATGTATGTTTCTTTCTGTGCACCACTTATATGACTCAAATTTTAGCAAGACCACAAAGATAGGGACTGAACTGTGTAAGAATTTATTACAGAAATTTAGAAAAACAAAAATTTTAACAAAATCACATAGTGCTTACTATGTATAGCACTATTTAAGTACTATACAAATATAAACGCAATCTTTGTAAAGTTACTGTGAGACATTTTCTTTGAAGTAAGTACTATTATTTCCATTTTGGAGAGGAGGAAACAGGCAGGGGAAAGTAGAAGTTATTTAAAAGCTAAGTTTACTTGCCCATTGATGTGGATAATTATAAAACATTACTGAACTTGTAGTCTGATTGTGCTAGCAATTTTTCATTTAGGTCAGTTTTCAGTTACACCTAATAAATAAATAATAATTGTAGTATAATAATTTTCACCATTCAATATGTCATTTGGCAATAAAATCTCCTACTATAAGAGTAGTATACCTTAAGACCATATGCAGTTAAGAGTTTTCTAGTATTCCCAAATCTTTTGTTTAGATCAACTGTCCAAAAGAAATACATCGTGATTCACAAGTGTGAAACACATATGTAATTAAAATTTTTCAAGGAACCCCATTAGCAAAAACTTTTTAAAAAGTGAAATAAATGCTAATAATATATTTAATTTAATGTAGTATAAACTACCGTAATTTTAACATGTATCAATAAAATTATTAATATATTTTACTTAACAAATTAAGTCTTCAACATCACATGGACATTTTACACTTAGAGCACATCTCAATTCACATTTTAACTAGCAATAGCCACATTTCAAATGCTTGTTCACCGCTTGTGGCTCATGGCTACCATGTTGAATAGTGAAGATTTAGACAAGTATTTTATGACTAATAAGAAATTCTGAATGTTTATAAGTTTCTTGGTGAAGGCTGGCTCATTCTTCAAGTCTTACCTTAGTGTCATCTTGTCTGCATTCTCTGAGCATCCTGGCTGTACCTTCCTATACATATTTTCTTAGTGTATGTTATAATGCTATATAGTTGCATTATATAATAAATTTTTTCTTATATAAAATACTGAACTTAATGGCAAGAGCTATCTGCATATCTCCATAGTAGCTTGCCCGTACTTTGTCAATTTAACAAATATTTATTGAAATCTTAGTATCAGATACTGTTTTTTGTGCTCTAGATATATCTGTGCAGAATAAGATCACTGCCCTTATGGGGCTTACAGTTTTAGAAGGTCTGTGCTCAGTAAAAATACTGTTGAATTAAATGAAATTCAGGCACTAACCTTTTGGAAGAAGTCTATAAACAATGGGTTAATCTTAAGAAACTGATATTTAACAGGTTTACATATAGTCTTGCAAATGAAAACAAAAACCTTTTACAGATTTTTAAGGATGGGGAAAACTGGCCTGATGGTAGTATACATGACTGAGTGGTTTAAAATGAACCCCAGACTCAGGATTTGAAATATGTTAATACATGAATGGAAGAAGTTGTTCTTTAACATAAGTAGCCTCATTTAGAAGTTGGCAGCATTTTGTGGTGATCAGATTATATTTGCAGAATTCTATTTAGTTCTGGGTAAATAATTCTACCGTTAGCCGCTGGGAAGTGGGTTAGGAAAATAAGAGTAAAATACTGCCAAGGTGATTCAGTAAAAAGCATGTTCCAGGCTAACTGTCTGCATATGTATCTGACACACACCACAGTGAAGGTTAGAATAAAGGAGTTCACTAACTTATAGTATCAACTTCTAAATTTTTCTCCATCTTCCGTTCTGTTTCTCTCGGGTTTGGGAGACTGGTGCTCTCCTGGTCTGTGTGCTTTGCACCCATGCATGTCTGTACCTTCTTACAACGAACTGCATGACGACTTGAACTCTATTTATCTGTGTAAATATAGCCTACACAGTGAGCTACTTGGATGCGGGGAACCTCTCGTTATATTTTGTCAGCGCCCAGCACTTACTTCCTACATACTGGAATGCTTGGAGAGTGTTGCATCGGATATTAGGAAACTGAATTCTAAAATCAGAAATTAGGTCAACATTATGCATTCTAACTTCTTTTCTCACATCTACTCTTCCCTACTTCCTTAGTCTAATCAGAATGATTTTTTTCAAAAAATACACCTGATCATATTGTGCCCTCCTTCACGCTAGTTGGCTCGTGGGCCGGCAGGGCCTGGCTGGTGCCTGTGTCTCCTGGCTTCCCTCCTGTTTCTTTCTTTGCTCTCCACCCACACGTTGGCCTCACACCTTTGCTCACTGGTTGACTGTGCCGAGAATATTCTTCCATATCACATCTCCACCCTCAGCCTTCGGTTACTCTGCCTTAAGGCCTCCCCTAACCTGTTTCCCCTAATACATAGCCTTAAAAGATCATACTCCCTCTTCAGGAATAATTATCACTGTTCTACTTTTACATACAGTTCTCTTGTGTGATGAATATCTGTCCACCCCATTTAATTGTAACTTCCATGAGGAAATGTGTCACGTCTACTGCTATGTGCACCATCATATCACTATACCAAATGCATAAAATGGTTAGCACATCAGTGTGAAATAGATATATAAATTCACAAACCAGCACGATTCAAGTACATGTCTAGACTTCAACTAGACCTAAACCTTTCCTTCTGTCTCCACTCAGAAGTATAGTCCAGATGATAGAAAAGATGTATGATAAAACCTCTTAAAATATGTAATCTTGTGCTTACTTAGGCAGAAAGTATTCCTTTTAATACAGCAATTATCTCCATAACCTCTGAAGAACAGTTAATACTTGTTCCATGTAAAGGTTAAAATTTATTTTTTATAGCGTGCTCAAGCAGTTAGAAATTAATATTCTCCCAAGTCACTGAAATGTTAAATTGTCTAACCTTCTAAAACACTTCACATTTTTCCTCAGCTTCAGGCAAGACTGGAAAATAAGACAAACGCCATAAGATATTAATATGCTTAATGGGCATTGAACCCATGGGCTGACGCACCCCTGGGTTCTCACATTTCACTTTTACTAAACACTATAATTGAGGGTCAAAAGGCAACTGTATTATTGGTGGCGTGAAAATACACTTACAATAGAATGTAATAATTGTGAGATATAGATATCTATGACAAGATCCATTGTAATTATAAGAAGGAAAGAAAATTGAGAACTTGGAAATGTTTTGCATTCTTAGACACTGACTTAAATGAAAAGGGCATCTAATTCTTACATAATTCTTCTCTTCTTCATACCCTCATTACTCTTGTGCCCATTCACTTCTTCCATCTGATTTTTGTACTCAATTGGACATTTGCTCCCCCTCAGTTTTGCCCTCCAATATGTGTAACAGATTTCTCATCTTCACCTACCTCCACCTGCCCACCCATCACGATTCTCTCCCTGCTACCTCTCCATTCCATGTCTTACTCGGTTTGATTTCTTAACGAGAAGTCTTTCTTGGTCCACCTTTCTGTTGCAATCACTTATTTCTGGGAGACTATGTAAAAAGTTTCAGAAACTAAAGTATATAAATCTAAAATTCTTTTATTCAGATTTCCTGATGTGTCTTCCTCCAAGCTAGCAATTGTCACCTGAGTTCTCGGCTTGTATCTTGTACCTTCTGTGGAAGGTCTAAGCCCACAGTGTGATAGAAAGTGCAAAAGCTTTGAAGACAGGAGTACACCTTACCCTGAGTTACTATCAATACACTGACCACAGATTGTTTCACATGTCTGAGACAACCACTGAATGGGAAATTACCTACCCCAGAGAACGGCTGTGAGGGTCACATGATACATCCTGTGTACAGACCATCATTTTCCACCTTACTGCCTTCTCTCTCTCTCCAGTTTAATCTTTAGTGCACAAGCCCTGATGCATACTTCATACACCTTCTACTTTGCTTGTTACCTAACTTCGTTCATTGTTTTTCCTTGGTCAAAGGAGAAACACAGTGTCTTCACTTGCTGTGTTCACAGAATTTTGAGTTAACATTCTTGGTGGGTCGGAGGATAACAATGAAAACATCTCTGTTGCACACTGGCAAGTGCCTGGCATTCTGTTTACTTCTACCGACATTACTCCCCAATCTCTTTTCCACCCCGTGAGCCCTGAACTTGGCTATAATTGTCACATATGGCTACGTGCAGTTCAAGTTACTTGCCCAAGATCACACAGCTAATATTTGGAAAGACTGGACTTTTATCCAAGGCCTTCTTGACAGCAAAGTTAAATACCAGAATGTTAGAACAGAAACATATTAATCTCGTAAACATGTCTTTGTTGTAACATTCTAGCATGGAGTTTGAAAACTAAAAGGCTTTAGGGGTGGTAGAAATGCTAATTTTCAGAAGACCAAAAGGGACAGGGTTGGGAATACACTTAGCAGGGAGGGCAGACGCATGGCAGAATATTTATGGGAACAGACAGGAAATGAATGGTATTTCATTCATTTCAAAAGCATTGGCTTTTGAACTACGTTTCCTACTCTGATGAAGCCAGTTGATAACATTTAAATGTAGTAAATAATATCAAGAAAAGAGAATTAAGCACTTATGTGCCATGGCAACATGAGAAGGTGGCCAGAAAGTTCAGAAATGTATCTCAGTTTCTAAATTGTAGGCTGTGGATAAAGCTTATGGGGGAGCAATAGGCCAGGGTCAAATAGGAAAGGAAATAAAATAGGGCCCCAGTAAACAATTGATTTCCCACTATTTCCAAAGATCTCCCATAAAAATATCTTTGTCAGTCATATTCCTGTTGATGATAGAGAACAAATAGACACATACTTAAGAAAGCATATACTTTTCATTGATAATAAAATCATTTTCGTTAAATAAATCCTTAGAGTTTTGGTTTTTTAAAGCAGACTGAGTTGAAGGCTGAAATATGCTTCACCCCTAGTCGTTACATTTAATTACTCTGAATTACCTTGATGTCTTAGTTTTATGTTTTTATTCTCAAATTATTCTTAATGCCAAAGAAATAACTTAAAAGGTATTTTAAATATAAATATTTCAAAGTCCTTTTTAAAACTATGCTGAGAGTAACGTACCCCAAACAATAATCCACTTAGTGTATATTTTGGGCCTCCTAGACCTTGCAGGAAAAAAAATATTGTGATTAAAAATTATTAAGAAGATAACTTACTTGTAGACAGATCATTAAAGATAATTCACTAACATATATTTTTGAATTCCAAAATTCAAGAATACTTTCTACTTCATTTTGACTTGATTCAACAGGCCATGAAATCTAATGTGTTCCCAATTCGGCAAGCATTCAGTCACTCATAGAGCAGATTGGTCACCTTCTTATTAGTGTACAGTCACCCAGCTCTATCTGTAGGGAATTGGTTCCAGGAACTCCGATATACCGAACTCCAAGGACGCTCAAGTCCTTTGTATAAAAGTGGCATAGTATTTGCATATAACCTATGCACATCCTCCCCTATGTTTTAAATCATCTCTAGGTTACTTATAATACCCAGTACAATGTAAATGCTATATAAATAGTTGTAAATTCAATGTAAATGTTATCTAAAATAGTAGCCTATGTAAAGCAAATCCAAGTTTTGCTTTTTGAAACTTCCTGGAATTAAAAAAAGAAAATAGTTTCAGCCCGGGGTTGCTTGAATCTTTGGATGTGGAACCTGCAGATACAGAGGGACAGCTGTCCTTATTAAAAGGCACAAAAGTATATTCAGTTTGTTTAGAGTAGCCAGTGTAGTTGTTCTCTGCTTTCCAGTGCAAACGTGCTTTATCATTTATTAATTTTGATAAAGGAAAGAAAATTCCTAATGTTAAAGGGATGATTGATTTCTTCAGTCAGACTTTGGCTACTGCTAAAATCTCACAACCTGTACTCTCTCTCTAGGTATAATACATAAAAACCAAGTTCAGTGTTTCATACTGAAAGTGGGACTCTATTATAAAGAAGGTTTTAATGTTTGTATATGGTCTGAACATGCTGGATTTTATTTAACAGCTGAGTTTCATAGACAAGTACTAGGCATTTCTCCAAAGAACCAAGCCAAATGCTATAATCCATTTCCTTCTGAAATTGCAGTTGTTAAATTAGACCCCCAAACATTTATGAATGTCACTTTGCCTTTCCAGCAATTAAGGAGTTCAAAAAAAAAATCCCTTGGTGTTTCATGGCTTTGAAATTATTTATCCTCCCCTGGCCCTTCCATTTGCTCTGTCAAATGCTTTGGGGGTTACGTTCAAGAGGGAGACATCAATTCTGAACAGGTGTGGAAAAGGGTTTCTTGATGTATAAAAAGTGTTCTATTTTAAAGACGCTTTAAGCAATTTTAGCACATGTACTGCTGTGAATTCCCATGGAAGTAGGCGGCCCATTCATTTCCCTTTAAAGGGCAGAAAAATCAAAAATCAACATCAGAGGCGTAATTTCGCCAGGGGGAGGGAGCGGCCGGCGAGTTTACTGAAACTTTCCCTTTGCTGTCTCCTTGTTTCAGTGTTGATCCTCCTGATCGTCACTATGAGAAGAAGGAAAAAAGAGCCCCTTATTTTCGACGAAGAGAGAGATATCAGAGAAAACATCGTTAGATACGATGACGAGGGTGGGGGGGAGGAAGACACAGAAGCCTTTGACATGGCCGCGCTCAGAAACCTCAACGTCCTCAGAGACACCAAGACCCGGAGAGATGTGACTCCAGAAATTCAGTTCTTGAGTCGACCGACTTTTAAAAGCATCCCAGATAATGTCATTTTCCGGGAATTTATTTGGGAAAGACTGAAGGAAGCCGACATTGACCCCTGCGCCCCGCCTTACGATTCCTTGCAGACATACGCCTTCGAAGGAAATGGCTCGGTGGCTGAATCGCTCAGCTCGCTAGATTCCATCAGCTCAAACTCTGATCAGAATTACGACTACCTTAGTGACTGGGGACCGCGTTTTAAACGACTCGCAGACATGTACGGAACTGGCCCGGAGAGTCTGTACTCATAGCCCTGGAACGTTAGTTTGAAATGTACTGAAGAAAAAGTAAAAGCAAAAAACAAAACAAAACACCACTACATACAGAAAACAAGAACTCCACTTGCTAGAGGAAATGGTTGTAAATATCTCTCCATTTTTAACCGTTTAGGGTTCTGCCTTGGTGAAGCATATCTTCATTAGACTTATCCAAGGGACTGCACTGACCACAGACTGAGCATTTGAAGGCTTTTTGATAAAAAGAAATGCTCAGTGGTTTGTGAATAGATAGCAACTCTCAGATACCTGCAAAGGCACCTAACCTCTGTAAGTAGTGCCCTGTGTTGTCAGTGTTGCCAGGGTGTCCTGTACATACCTTCACGGTACTGGCAGGGAGGGGAATAAAACATGATATGCCAGGATTGAAAAGTCCTGGAACTTCTTGCATATCAAAACTTGGGACAAATTTAATTTACAGTGATGCTTTCAGCTTGCTAGATTAGAGCATCCAGCAGAATTTTATTGCTGTCAGTTAGCAAATACATTTTATTTAGCAATATAAATATTCTTAGAAAATCCTCCCCAATCCTCCAATACAAGCCAATAAAATTTGTTTTAAGGCAACATAAACCATTGTTTAGCAAATAAATTCTGAAATGTTCCAAATAAGCAAAAGGTAAATCATTCTTAAAGTTGGCAGTCGTTTTGAGATGCTTGTGTAGGTATGAAGAAAAGTTGCTGTCTATTCGTTGATTTTTTTATTATCTCTTCTGATTTGTACAGGAGACTATGTTTTCTTTTTTATTTGACACATGGTGTTATATTTATTTTGGACCTCCAATCTCCACTCAATTCAGGTCCATCTTCCTGCCTCAGAATATTAAGCTCATCAGAACATGCTGATTTTTCTCCAGTCTGAGCTACATGGAGGAAATGAAGCATGGAAATGGAAAAAAAAAAAATAGTAGAGCAATTGAGGCCTGTTGCTGTTCACGTCTCAGAGAGGAACACAGCTACAAGGACGTATAAGTTGTTTGTCTGAGCCATTAAAATTTACAAAACATTGAAAGAAAGTATTTGTACTATAGAAGGAAGATTTCAGAGAGAATTGAGATTTTCTTTGATGCAAGATTGATTTTTCAAGGTCAAATTCTATATGCTCCAAAGACTTTCAAGAATGTTTTCCCCTCACCCTCTATTGCTGTAAAAATATTGAGTAAAGGACAGATTTTTTGAATATATCTTAAACAATGTAATGTTATAAATTTCAAAACCCACCATTAAATTCTGATGCAAATATGTTCCTCAAGAATTAACCAAGCACTGTATACTTTCTATACCTGTTTAGATGTGCCAAAGTGAGGAGAAAAATTAAGTGATCACATGTGTTTGAGAAAGAAGAATTTTATGACTAAAATAATATTTCTACCTAACATTATTTTCTAGATTAATACTAGTTTAATGTGAATATATTCACATAAGAATGAATTTAGTTTTTTCTTTCTTTTCTCCTTTTAAAAAAGGGTTTATTGTTGGGTTCCTAATAAATCTACAGATAGTGGACACTGTATAGGAAACTGTGTTTCTAAAAGTGCTTCTTTCTGAAAGACGAACACTGGAACAAGAATATCAATCTTTTGATTACATGAGGAGAAACTGTAGGATTCTGTAAAATTGCAGCCCATCTTTAGAAATGAAGTATGTGAAAGTGGCCTTCAGCTCCATCAAAATAAATAGTTCAATCAGTATGGTTATCTGCAAACAGTCCTTTCATTTGAATAAAGTTTTATAGACATTGTTTCATGACTAGATGCTTCTTGCTGTATTAATATATATATGAAAAATCAATTTTATAATGGTAAATGATACTGTTCATGACTTTTAGTCACGTGTAAGTTTCTCAAATTAAAAAAGTAAAGCATAGTACACTTACCCAATTTCATAAAATCAGAGTGTGGTGCAGGAATTATATAGGTGTTACATCAGCAAGCTAATGAGAATAGTTTTTTAATAATCCCCTTGTCTGCAAGAAGATAAAATACTTTTAGATTATGATATCAAAACTGCTGATTGTTGCATAAATATAAGTTTGAATGTATTTTAGAAAAGGAACATCACATCATTCACCTTGCTTTCTCTCCTTTTAAATATATTATATATATATATATATTTTTTTTTTTTTTTAATTTCGTTTTTGCCAGTAATAGATTGGGGAAAAAAGATTCAGATTTAAATAAAGATTTGAAATTCTTGCATATATTCAACTGCTATTTTATGTGTGGAAAATGATAACAAAACAATATTGAACTTGATTCAATGGTATTTAAAAGAAATCTTGAGATGGCTGGAAGAATGTCCCTAATAGAGATGGAATTTATATGAAGTACTCTAGCTAAGCTTATTTGTAATGGTGGTGAATTTGTTATTTTAGTTTTCTTTTTTCCTTTTGAAATCTAAGGCTGTATATGTTTATCTGACATGATACTTGAGAGATAGGCTCTGCTGTAAACCCAGAGACTAGAACAGTTGATCAACAAAAATCAATGTTAAAGCTTGTTACAAGGTCCTCCAAAAGCATTTAAATAAATACCTATTATCTAGTTACTAAAATTCAGTGGTGGACTGGGGCCAGCTCAAACCAACTCCTAAGTACCAATTATGCATTGGTCTTTCCACCTTTCCATATGTCTTTCCATAGGTCTTTCCATATGTCTTTCCACCTCTGCTTCTAGTGATATCATTTCGGTAGGTCAGCCTTGGTGGTAATATTTAGACCACCATGGAAATCACCAAACACTACATTCCCCCCACCCCGTAGAACTAGTTGTGAAATGTTTACCAACACTTTGCTGCTTACTTATAAAAGGAAACCTGATGGTTGTAAATATACTATGAGTGAACAGAATATCAAATAATGATGACATGAAAGGAATTTACGTCCTATCCTACTACTAAATAAGACTCATGTGGTAGTGATTTCCTGGTATCAGATCCTTGGAGCTACAGAGAGAAAGGGAGGGGACCCACTTCGTTATGGAAAGCAATGGCTTAATAATTCCCAGTGCAGACAACAGTTTGGGAAGTCAGTAAATTTACATATTTTCCATTTGTCCCTATGGGAGCACCACTGGAAACTCAAGGTATACATTAAGAAATGCATTTTTGGACAATTTAATTTCTTAAAAAAATATGTGCATTTCACTTGTTACTGTCCAGGTCAAGGAAATAGGCCCAGACCTCTATTCTGGATTGTTTATCCTTGCATAATTTTAAGTCAGCATAAAGAATATGAAAACTAAATCTTAAAAGAAAGTGGACTTCTGCAGATCAAACCTAAATTATAATTCTGGATTCACAAAACAATCTCTATGTTAAAGCGATATTCCAAAGTCAGCTGCACACCAAAATGAGGAAGCAGACAAGAGGAAAAGAGGCTATGTGGAGGCCATGAGTAGATCTTTGTACAAGGAATGGCCTAGATGAAGCTGGTCAACTTCTTCCCTTGACAGGAAGCACAGCTGAGGCTGACTGCAGTTGCGGTTAGATAACTACTAGACACAGATAAGAAATAATAATGTTTAGGTAATGATAGCTGCCTTTTCACTCTGCCCTCTGAGAATGGTTTAAATTACTTTAACTTCTTGCACAATTACATTTACTACACTGGATGATGAGCAGTCTTTGGCAATTCTCATGTAAACGGTGTAGTTATACAAGGGAGGAGTGGTATTTGTGGTACGGCCCACAGGCCCAAAGAAATTTACATGCAAACAGACTGTTAGCATTATATTCAAATATAAAATCTAGAAGAGCTTAAAATAAAGTTAGATATATTGCAAGAGGCAAAAAGCACCTTGTTTAAATATTTTAAAGACGTTAAGCACTACTTATGAATATTAATCAATATTTCCCGTGTTATTTTGACATCTATTGACTTACAAACTGTTTTAGTTACCCTAATTGTTTCTAAGTCACTATTTGAAGGTTTATTTACAGTTGATCTAATTAAAGTTGCTTAAAAGCAAGCTTCAACTTAACTCTTTCTGGTCAGTGATGGCTGGGGGCACATGGAATATATATTACAGTTAATAGATAAGGAAATTCACTTTGTTAGTCTATATAGTTTATTTGATCTTAAATACAGTCAGTTATTTTTAAATTATTAATATATATTGCGTGTATATGCCACAGTGTATGCAAATTTGGCAAGAAAAGCTAACGCAGTAATGTTAGCTGACACATCATCGTCATAATCAAAAGAGCAAGAAAGGAGTAAGAGCGTTTACGTTTTGAGTGTAATTGAAATGGTTTCAGAGGAGTGGGATTAGCCCTTAAGAAAAACGGAAGTTATTTGAGGCTGTGATTTGGCAGGCACTGTAAAGTATAATTCCAGGAGTAATTTTTCAAGCAAAAACAAGACAGCCAGTGTGAATGATATTCTGACACTTTTTCATTGTTATGCTAACTTGTACAGGCTCAGAATTTAACTGAAAAGAACAGGTGCCTGTGTGTGTGTGACAAGGGGGCACATTGGAAAGTATGTCTGAAACGACCTTAAAAAAATAGTCTAATATTATCTTGTTAATTCCAATGTATTATTGTTATTTGGCAAGTGCCTTTTAGGCGATAAGACTAGAAAGTGTGATAAACTGAAGGGAGCAATATTTTCTTTGCTTTAAGAATCTAAATTAGGAAAAGGATTGGGGTGCTAAGGGGAAAGCATTTAGCTGAGCTATGTGCATAACTGCCTCATTTTTTTTTAACATCTTTATTGGAGTATAATTGCTTTCCAGTGTTGTGTTACTTTCTGATGTATAACAAAGTGAATCAGCTATATGCATATGTATATCCCCATATCCCCTCCCTCCTGCGTCTCCCTCATACCCTTCTTATCCCACCCCTCTAGGTGGTCACAAAGCACCAAGCTGATCTCCCTGTGCCATGCAGCTGCTTCCCACTAGCTATCTATTTTACATTTGGTAATGTATATATGTCAATGCTACTCTCTTACTTCGTTCCGTCTTACCCTTACCCCTCCCCGTGCCCTCAAGTCCATTCTCTACATCTGCATCTTTATATCTGGCCTGCCCCTAGGTTCTTCAGAAACATTTTTTTTTTTTTAGATTCCATATATATGTGTTAGTATACAGTATTTGTTTTTCTTTGACTTACTTCACTCTGTATGACAGACTCTAGGTCCATCCACCTCACTACAGATAACTCAATTTTGTTTCTTTTTATGGCTGAGTAATATTCCATTGTATATATGTGCCACATCTTTATCCATTCATCTGTCAATGGACATTTAGGTAGCCTCCATGTCCTGGCTATTGTAAATAGTGCTGCAATGAACACTGTGGTACATGACTCTTTTTAAATTCTGTTTTCCTCAGGGTATATGCCCAGTAGTGGGACTGCAGGGTCATATGGTAGTTCTGTTTTTAGTTTTTAAGGAACCTCCATACTGTTCTCCATAGTGGCTATAACAATTAACATTCCCACCAACAGACCAAGTGCAAGAAGGTTCCCTTTTCTCCACACCCTCTCCAGAATTTATTGTTTGTAGGTTTTTTGATGATGGCCATTCTGACTGGTGTGAGGTGATACCTCATTGTAGTTTTGACTTGCATTTCTCTAATGATTAGTGATGTTGAGCATCCTTTCATGTGTTTGTTGGCCATCTGTATATCTTCTTTGGAGAAATGTCTATTTAGGTCTTCTGCCCATTTTTGGATTGGGTTGTTTTTTTTATATTGAGCTGCATGAGCTGCTTGTATATTTTGGAGATTAATCTTTTGTCAGTTGCTTCGTTTGCAAATATTTTCTGCCATTGTGAGGGTTGTCTTTTCGTCTTCTGTATGGTTTCCTTTGCTGTGCAAAAGCTTTGAAGTTTCATTAGGTCCCATTTGTTTATTTTTATTTTCATTTCCGTTTCTCTAGGAGGTGGGTCAAGAAGGATCTTGCTGTGATTTATGTCATACAGTGTTCTGCCTGTGTTTTCCTCTAAGAGTTTGATACTGTCTGGCCTTACGTTTAAGTCTTTAATCCACTTTGAGTTTATCTTTGTGTATGGTGTTAGGAAGTGTTCTAATTTCATTCTTTTACATGTAGCTGTCCAGTTTTCCCAGAACCACTTACTGAAGAGGCTGTCTTTTCTCCTTTGTATATTCTTGCCTCCTTTATCAAAGATAAGGTGACCATATGTGTGTGGGTTTCTCTCTGGGCTTTCTATCCTGTTCCATTGATCTATATTTCTGTTTTTGTGCCAGTACCATACTGCCATGATCATTGTAGCTTTGTAGTATAGTCTGAAGTCTGGGAGCCTGATTCCACCAGCTCCGTTTTTCTTCCTCAAGATTGTTTTAGCTATTCGGGGACTTTTGTATTTCCATACAAATTGTGAAATTTTTGGTTCTAGTTCTGTGAAAAATGCCCTTCGTAGTTTGATAGGGATTGCATTGAATATGTAGATTGCTTTGGGTAGTAGAGTCATTTTCACAATGTTGATTCTTCCAATCCAAGAACATAGTATATCTCTCCATCTGTTTGTGTTATCTTTAATTTCTTTCATCAGTGTCTTATAATTTTCTGCATACAGGTCTTTTGTCTCCTTGGGTAGGTTTATTCCTAGGTATTTTATTCTTTTTGTTGCAATGGTAAATGGAAGTGGTTCTTAATTTCTCTTTCAGATTTTTCATCATTAGTGTATAAGAATGCAAGAGATTTCTGTGCATTAATTTTGTATCCTGCTACTCTACCAAATTCATTGATTAGCTCTAGTAGTTTTTGGTAGTATCTTTAGGATTCTCTATGTATAGCATCATGTCATCTGCAAACAGTGACAACTTTACGTCTTTCCGATTTGGATTCCTTTTCTTTCTTTTTCATCTCTGACTTCGGCAACTAAAACTTCCCAAACTATGTTGAATGATACTGGTGAGAGTGGGCAGCCTTGTCTTTTTCCTGATCTTAGATAGAGGAAATGTTTTCAGTTTTTCACCATTGAGAACGATATTGGCTGTGGGTTTGTCATATATGGCTTTTATTATGTTGAGGTAGGTTCCCTCTATGCCTACTTTCTGGAGAGTTTTTATCACAAATGGGTGTTGAGTTTTGTCAAAAACTTTTTCTGAATCTATTGAGATGATCATATGGTTTTTATCCTTCAATTTGTTAATACGGTGTATCACATTGATTGATTTGCGTGTATTGAAGAATCCTTGAATTCCTGGGATAAACCCCACTTGATTATGTTGTATGATCCTTTTAATGTGCTGTTGGTTTCTGTTTGCTAGTATTTTGTTGAGGATTTTTGCATCTATGTTCATCAGAGATATTGGCCTGAAGTTTTTTTCTTGTGATATCTTTGGTTTTGGTATCAGGGTGATGGTGGCCTAGTAGAATGAGTTTGGGAGTATTCCTCCCTCTGCTATATCTTGGAAGAGTTTGAGAAGGATAGGTGTTAGCTCTTCTCTAAATGTTTGATAGAATTCACCTGTGAAGCCATCTGGTCCTGGGCTTTTGTTTGTTGGAAGATTTTTAATCACAGTTTCAACTTCAGTGCTTGTGACTGGTCTGTTTATATTTTCTATTTCTTCCTGGTTCAGTCGTGGAAGGTTGTACTTTTCTAAGAATTTGTCCATTTCTTCCAGGTTGTCCAATTTATTGGCATATAGTTTCCTGTAGTAACCTCTCATGATCCTTTTTATTTCTGCAGTGTCAGTTTTTACCTCTCCTTTTTCATTTCTAATTCTGTTGATTTGAGCCTTCTCCCTTTTTTTCTTGATGGGTCTGGCTGGTGGTTTATCAATTTTGTTTATCTTCTCAAAGAACAAGCTTTTAGTTTTATCTTTGCTACTGTTTCTTTCTTTTTCATTTATTTCTGATCTGATTTTATGATTTATTTCCTTCTGCTAATTTTGGGGTTTTTTGTTCTTCTTTCCCTAATTGCTTTTAGGTGTAAGGTTAGGTTGTTTATTTGAGATATTTCTTGTTTCTTAAGGTAGGGTTGTATTGCTATAAACTTCCCTCTTAGAACTGCTTTTGCTGCATCCCCCAGGTTTTGGGTCGTCCTGTTTTCATTGTCATTTGTTTCTAGGTATTTTTTGATTTCCTCTTTGATTTCTTCAGTGATCTCTTGGTTATTTAGTAGTGTATGGTTTAGCGTCCATGTGTTTGTATTTTTTTTTACAGGTTTCCTGTAATTGATATATAGTCTCATAGCATTGCTGTCAGAAATGATACTTGATATGATTTCAGTTTTCTTAAATTTACCAAGGTTTGATTTGTGACCCAAGATATGGTCTATCCTGGAGAATGTTCCATGAGCACTTGAGAAGAAAGTGTATTCTGTTGTTTTTGGATGGAATGCCCTATAAATGTCAATTAAGTCTATCTTGTTTAATGTGCCATTTAAAGCTTGTGTTTCCTTATTTATTTTCATTTTGGATGGTCTGTCCACTGGTGACAGTGGGGTGTTAAAGTCCCCTACTATTATTGTGTTACTGTCGATTTCCCCTTTTATGGCTGTTAGCATTTGCCTTATGTATTGAGGTGCTCCTATGTTGGGTGCATAAATATTTACAATTGTTATATATTCTTCTTGGATTGATCCCTTGATCATTACATAGTGTCCTTCTTTGTCTCTTGTAATAGTCTTTATTTTAAAGTCTATTTTGTCTGATAGGAGAATTGCTACTCCAGCTTTCTTTTGATTTCCATTTCCATGGAATATCTTTTTCCATCCCCTCACTTTCAGTCTGTATGTGTCCCTAGGTTTGAAGTGGGTCTCTTGTAGACAGCATATGTATGGGTCTTTTTTTTGTATCCATTCAGCCAGTCTATGTCTTTTGGTTGGAGCATTTAATCCATTTACATTTTAGGTAATTATTAATATGTATGTTCCTATTACCATTTTCTTAATTGTTTTGGGTTTGTTATTGTAGGTCTTTTCCTTCTCTTGTGTCTCCCGCCTAGAGAAGTTCCTTTAGTAGTTGCTGTGAAGCTGGTTTGGTGGTGCTTTAGTCGTACACTGGTTTGGTCATGCTTTAGAGTTCTCTTTAGTTTTGCTTATCTGTAAAGATTTTAATTTCTCCATGGAATCTGAATGAGTTCCTTGCTGGGTAGAGTAATCTTCATTGTAGGTTTTTCCCTTTCATCACTTTAAATATGTCCTGCCACTCCTTTCTGGCTTGCAGAGTTTTTGCTGAAAGAGCAGCTGTTAACCTTATGGGGATTCCCTTATATGTTATTTGTTGTTTTTCCCTTGCTGCTTTTAATATTTTTTCTTTATATTTAATTTTTGACAGTTTGATTAATATGTGTCTCAGTGTGTTTCTCCTTGGATTTATCCTGTATGGGACTCTCTGTGCTTCCTAGACTTGATTGACTATTTCCTTTCCCATGTTAGGGAAGTTTTCGACTATAATCTCTTCAAATATTTTCTCAGACCCTTTCTTTTTCTCTTCTTCTTCTGGGACCCCTATAATTCGAATGTTGGTGCTTTTAACGTTGTCCCACAGGTTTTGAGATTGTCCTCAGTTCTTTTCATTCTTTTTCTTTATTCTGCTCCCTGGCAGTTATTTCCACCATTTTATCTTCCAACTCACTTATCCGTTCTTCTGCCTCAGTTATTCCGTTATTGATTACTTCTAGAGTGTTTTTAATTTCAGTTAGTTGTGTTGTTCATCACTGTTTGTTTGCTCTTTAGATCTTCTAGATCTTTGTTAAATGTTTCTTGTATTTTCTCCATTCTGTTTCCGAGATTTTGGATCATCTTTACTATCATTACTCTGAATTCTTTTTCAGGTAGGTTGCCTGTTTCGTCTTCATTTATCTGGTCTTGTAGGTTTTTACCTTGCTCCTTTGTGTGTAACAGATTTTTCTTTTTTTTTTTTTGAGGGGTGGTGCTGTATTCCTGTCTTACTGGTTGTTTGGTCTGAGACGTCCAGCACTGGAATTTGCAGGCAGTTGGATAGAGCTGGGTCTTGGTGCTGAGGTGAGGACCTCCAGGAGGCCTCAGTCTGATTAATATTCCCTGGGGTCTGAGGTTCTCTGTTAGTCCAGCAGTTTGGACTCTGAACTCCCACCACAGGAGCTCAGGCCCAACCTCCGGCCTGGGAACCAAGATCCCACAAGCTTCGCGGCATGGTTTTTAAAAAAAAAGGAGGAAAGAAAGAAAGAAAGGAGCAGTACAATATCAAAGAATAAAACACAAAATAAAATTAGAAGATAGAAAAATGTATTAGGAAAACTAAAACTATAATTGAAACAAGTGCAACAAGGTAAAATAAAATCACAACAGAAGCAAAAAAAAGGGGGGTGGGTGGGAGGGAGAACAAGCCCAAAGGAGACATCAGTAACAAAATATAAAGAATAAAATAAAATTAGAGAAATAAAAGATTAGGAAAAATAAAAATACAAAAGAATCAACAACAATGAATCAACAAGGTAAAGCAGAACCCCAATCTAAAAGAGGAGAAAAGAAAAAAAAAAGCAAGCCTTGGCTATGGGGGTGGAGTTTAGGCGGGGTCGGGGTGGAACTTAGGCAGGGGTGGGGTTTTGGGTGGGGCAGGACCTAGGCAGCTGGTGGGGGGGTGACGTTTGAGCGTGGGGCAGGGCCTCTGCTTAGGACCTGGCAGAAGGGGAGAGGCAGCACGGGGAAAGGAGGGCCTGGAGTGTGGGCTTCTGGAGTTTGGAGGTAAGACCCTGAGTGAGGGTGTGTAGGTGGGGTTTAGGCCCAGCACGGTTGGAGGGCATCTCAGAGGGGGTCTCTGAGTGTAGAGGTCAGGCCCTGGGTGGGGGTGTAGGGGCGGGGCTTGGGCTCTGCGCAGCAGGAGGGAGACTCTGAGGGCAGAGGATTAGGCCCCCGGGAGCCCAACAGGCTTCTGGGTGCCTTAGTGGACAGGGAAAGCGCTGGCCCCGTTCCCTTCTGTTCCTTCACGCCCCACCCCTATTGTCTCCCCTGGGGTCTCCCCAATCCCTGCTGGACCCCTAACCGTGGGTGGGTCCCACTGGGTGTAGGAATTCCTCCCCTCCCCCAGCCGCCCCTCAGGGGCGCCAGTCCCCTCCCACCTCAACTTCTCCGCACTCACTCCCCCGACGCCCCACATCCTACCCGGTCGCTGGGGGTTCCTCCCGTCCCCTTAGGTGTCTGTGGTCCCCCAGCGGTGCCTGGTAGGTGCCCTAGTTGTGAGGAGACGCAAATTCCCCATCCTCCTAGTCCGCCATCCTGACTCCACCCCCTGTTTTTTTAATTGCGCAGATGCCGTCTCATGTTAGCACAGAATATGGAGTGTGAATTACTTATTGTGGAATGTCACCAGACTTTGGCTTTTTGAGTGTCACTGGTGTATGAGGAAGCACCCCTAGTCTGTGGTTATAAAATCTGGGTCAGAAGCCAGTTACAGCACATTTTTCCTGTGCCCTGGATGCCATTCTAATTCCCTGAGCCTTTATATCTTCATGATTAAAATTGAGTTAATTACTATCCTGTCTGTTTCAGAGGCTTGTGAGATGATTAAGTGAAAATGCTGTGTAAACTGTAAAACACTGTAAAAATGTAAGGCTTTATTATGGAAATTATATAATAAGGTTGATTATATTTATTGTTATATGGTAAACATGGATAATTTCTGTTTTGGGAAATGTGCATTAAGGGAAAAAGCATGCAATTAGTATTCTAAGTTGGGAAAAGAGACAATTGGTATGATTAATGGAAGCCACTACTCAAAAACAGTTATTTTATAAGGTCTTTAAAGGTTGGGATCCAAATCAAACTAATTCCGTCATTAATAAGAATTAAGGATATCAGCATGGGCAAGGGAATACAAATCACAATTCTTTCCCACTCACAAGGAAGACTAAGTGGAAGATGAATGACTTCACATGATCCCAGCCTCATTATAGATCACAGATACACAGGAAGAGAGAAGGTTATTCAAAGACAACAATGAAACAATGAATGTAGGTTAGGTGATCTTCCAGACATCCAGAAGAAATAAAGCAATGTTCTAGAGAATTCCATAATTTTCTCAGTCGTGACAGGCATATGTGTAATTAACCATTTGTACACTTCAAAGAATTAGAGTACAACATTTACTTAACATGAAAACCATCCTGTACTCTTGTTTTCATGACTCGAAAGCATTTTCAGTATCTTCCAGTAGCTTAGCTTAGCTTTTTATAAGAAGCCATCAGAGATTAAAAAATAATATGCACAACTACTACTGATTTGTCAGTGATAGTCTACTCATAAAATGAATACCTCAACTTTAGCTATTGGTTGGTCATTCAAAGCACATATGAACAAGCATTATAAGTAAATACATTAGTAGCTATGTAACTACTGAGAATGTTGATACCACATACAATCACAAAATTAACTCTTACATTCTCACTGCATTAATTAATGAAATTATGCTGCTAATGGCTTATATTTTTATAAGCAGGAAAAATTATATGATTCACTACCTTACTGCTACATGCTGTATTTTTTTATGAACACTATGTTTTTTGTTTATCCAGATCTGGAGTATGTATATAGCATGTTAAATATGACCAATACTTCAAAAGTAATCAACTTTTTAAAACAGATCAGATAACTGTATAGCAATTGCATTTTACCTGTAATAATTTTAAAGGCAAAAAAAAAGGAAAAAGAACTCACTATATAAGTTTAATATATATTAGACTTCAAATTGCATATATTACATATATTGAGCATTATATATACTGAGCATACACTCATGCACATTACACACACACACAATTTGAAGCTAAATGTAAAAGTGAAGCTAATGGCTTTTAACATTTTGTTTTTATTTTTTAAGATAATTATGACTATCGGATCCAACATCTACAGTTAAATTATGTGGGCATGTTGGAAAATACTGCACATTTGTAAAGCTGTTCTCTACCATAGATTTCAGAATTTCTTTCTCAAAATTTAGCGACATGAGAAATTCACTTAAGTAAAATACAATTCAATGAAACTATCAGTGCCTTTTTTTTTTTTTTTTTTTTTTTGCGGTACGCGGGCCTCTCACTGTTGTGGCCTCTCCCGTTGCGGAGCACAGGCTCCGGACGCGCAGGCTCAGCTGCCATGGCTCACGGGCCCAGCCGCTCCGCGGCATGTGGGATCTTCCCGGACCGGGGCACGAACCCATATCCCCTGCATTGGCAGGCGGACTCTCAACCACTGTGCCACCAGGGAAGCACATTAGTGCCTATTTTTGAGGTTCTATTATAATTATGTTAAAAATAATCCATTTTTTCTGCAATGTTTCTGCTTATATGAGTGACTTGAATAAACAGATATAAAAGAGTTTCAAAAAGGCTAATTTGATTGACCACAAAATCGATCCTGAAAATCCAGTTCCACTTAGCCTTGGAAATGAGACATTAAGTACAAACTGGAGGTCTGAATGTATGTCAGAACCTGAAGAGATGGTTTTTGTTCAGCTCAAGCACTCTATTTCAGGCAGACAATTTCCTAGAGTATTAAGGATTTGAGATTTTTTTTCAGCTGATATAGGAAATAAAGCACTATTTCAGAAGGATGCTGGTATATATGTGTGTACAAAGTGCACAATGAATATGAATCAAGTCAAGAAACCAGGCAGTGGTAAGTGCTCACTTTGTTGCCACGTTTTCTTGATGTGTGCTTTGTTGTGTTAAAAAAGTTAAGAAACGTTGCAGATTAAGTTATTATAGAAGAAAATAAATTCCCAAAATCCTGATAACTCCAAAGACCTGAGAGACCCTACAATGGCTACTTCTATAGCCTTCATTCTCAACTGTGACTGTCAGTGCCAACTTGGCTTCTGACAACTTGGTACAGAAAATGAATCCTACTGTGATTCAAGTTTGATTTTTTTTTCTGAGTGACCGATTCTTATGTAAAATTATCTTAATAAAAATGTTCCATAGATATGTCATTTTACGTTTCAGAACAATCCAACACAATATGTGATTTCAAGTTTCTTACAAACCTGTGAATTACCCAAGAAAGGCAATGTTATACCTTTTATTTAATGAAGCAAAATTGAAGCCCTGAATAACTGTAACTTATCCAAAAGGAAACATGTGAAGTAAGTGGTAGAGATGAAAGAGAAAACATTCAAAAAAATGGTGTTCTAGTTTGGAAGGATAAGAAGAGAGTTGAAACTCACTTCACAATCAGACTCTCTCATCTTAATTAGGCTTTAGTTTTGTTACGAAGAGTGTGAGACTTCTTTATTCTTTATAAAAAAAAAAGTCGTACTTGGGAAAATGGCATTAAATTATTTGTTTCAAAGTAATGAGAAAACAAATGTTTTTAATCACCAGTAATCTAGCACTTCATCACTATGTTCCACCCCATTGCCTATCATCTCTTTGAGGGGGTTCATTGTTCTAAGAATGGACAATGTCATAGCAATATGGCAGACTAGATCTTCTGAGGGTCACACTCTGCAGATTCCTATACCTCTACTGCACTGTTGGCTCACAAGACTGTGGACAATTCCAAAAAGCCCTAAACCTTTGCAAAAAGAAAGAAAAAAAAATTTTTTAAAGAAAAAGCTAAATACCATGAAGGTGATCTATAAACAAACAGGGACATTGAAGATGGCCTGTGGGCAGCTGTCAACCAGTGCTGGGCCAACATCATTTGAGGCCACGTGTACCCCTAGCTGCTGGATGATTTTCAATCAAATATGAATGATTGTTTAAAAATCACTAAACAGAGGAGACAAACCACTGTGAATGAGACAGTTCACAGAAACTCCCAAGAAGTTCATTGTAATTGTAAAGAAAGAAAAGAGGGAATAAAACATGAATAATAAAGAGGATCAAGGATGGGGATATATTTCCAGAAGAACCAACTTGTGCCTTTAGAAATAAATCATGCAATCTTTGAAGCTAAAAAGTCAATGGAGAGAGTATATACTACATTTGACACTGCCAAAGAGAGACTTGGTAAACTAAACAATCTGTTGGAAGAAATTATCTAGGCTGCAGTAGAGAGATTTTAGTAATCTACAAAAGCATAAGGGACAAAGGTAATAACATTTGGACATCTTTACCCATTGTGATCTCTGTTATTCAGAATTCTATTAGAACATTTAACTGCCTTGACTCTCATCTCTGAATTAGGGTTTAACTTTGCTGAAGGCCTCCTATGTTACAATAAGCTGTACCTACTCTACACTACACAGTTTGATTTATTCAGTCAGTGATCCATTTCACAAATATTGTTATAAATGTAGGAAGCCTCAAATCTACTGAAAATAAATTGTGTACATCCATCAAAACTTGTGGCAAATCTATGAAAAGTGAGCAGGACACCTAAGCAATTTGAATTAAAGTCAGATAATTAAATACAGGCTCTGTTCTTAATTTCTCTTTTTTCTCTACTGTGTGTGGATGATTCCATCTGTGGTTACTGAAGAGCCAAGTGAAGCCCTACAGTTCTCCTCTGATAGAAAATGGGTTTATTTAGATTGGACAGAAAGATGCAATATAATAGGATGTAAGTGGCATAAATCAAGACAGTGGTTATTTCTCTTCCAAGTACTCTCTCCCCATCCCCCCTTCCCCCCCAGATCCTTTCATCCATGTGTTCTACAGCCAGCAGTTGCAGCCAGTCAAGGGTTGGGTCATTCTTTAGCTCTCAGGTGATGTGTCAGTTGCTGAGTCACTAATTCTGACCTGTACCACTTTTAGGGTGTAGACATTTTCCTTGATAAATTCCATGAAGAAAGCTGAGCTGTGCTTTGTCATTTCACAGTTTGGGAGTAAAGGGGATTCTCTCAGCGCTAGTTCAAGGTAAAAAATTGCCAGGTTATTATATTTTTTCTTTTATCAAAAGAGGACCAGAGGTGAGTATGGTGTTACTAGGACTTGGTCTTTTTTTTTTAAATCTTTATTGAATTTGTTACAATGTTGCTTCTTTTTTTTATGTTTTGGGTTTTTGGTCCTGAGGCATATGGGATCTTAGCTCCCCGACCAGGGATCAAACCCTTACCCACTGCATTGGAATGCAAAATCTTAACTAGTGGACTGCCAGGGAAGTCCCAGGACTTGGTCTTGTAAACAAGGCCAGGGTTTGATGACAGACATATATCCCTTAATCTTTGCACTTGTTTCCCTCACCAGAGGAAATAATAAATGAATAAGACACAGTCTTCTAGTTCCTGATGGGGCAGTAGAATACACATAGGCCTATGATCATGTGGAAGGAGCCAAAAAAAGTCTCCTTTGTATAAGCCTAGAAGAGCTTCATATTCCCGTTCCTTAGTCTGATGCTTAGGCTAATAGCTAGCTGTTTTCTGAAGCTACATATTATTATCACTATTAGGAAGGTGAAACCCAAAGAGTTTCTGTGAATCGCCCAGCGGTCCCAAAGTGTCAAGTGATGGAGCAGGAGCTTAAACTAGGCTAAGGCCACTTATTCTTAACACTTATTATCACTCATTCTTTGAAGCTCCATATTATGATACTATCATTTCACCTGGTAGATATATATGTATTGATCATCACATTGATAGGTGATTATTGTTAATTAAAGCTTACTGATTTTCTTCCAGGTTAATATGTGGTCAGAGGGGAAAAATCCTTCAAAATCCTTCAAAAATCCTTTAGCTCTAATGTGTCTGGGTGAGAAAACATGTGAAATGGGGTTGTAGTCACATTTATGCAGGGAGACCTTCGTTACGTTTTACATATCATCTCACATTTGTAACATCACGTTGGTGTATACACACAAACAGGACTGCGCAGGAATTCCTGATAATTTGGGCAGTTGGAAAGCTTAGGTGTAGAGGACTAAAGTGTTACGGATAGCGGCTAGAATGACTTAAAAATGATTATCCAAACTGAACATACTGACTTAAAAACAAATGCCACTACCAGTAATAGGCAAGAGATAGTTTTGTTACAACAACTGCCTCAATACATATTTTGTAATTGAAATCCTCTTGAAGACTATGAATGCACAAACAAATAGGAAAAGACGTTTACATTTCCTGAATCTATTCTAGCACCGTTAAGAAGTGGTTCAGTGAGCTGTGACAGGGCGAGAGGCATGGACATATATACACTAACAAACGTAAGGTAGATAGCTAGTGGGAAGCAGCTGCATGGCACAGGATATCGGTTCGGTACTTTGTGACCGCCTGGAGGGGTGGAATAGGGAGGGTGGGAGGGAGGGAGACGCAAGAGGGAAGAGATATGGGAACATATGTATATGTATAACTGATTCACTTTGTTATAAAGCAGAAACTAACACACCATTGTAAAGCAAGTATACCCCAATAAAGATGTTAAAAAAAAAAAAAGTGGTTCAGAAAATGTTAAAAGTAGAGTATTGGTTAAAATTATTGAAATTAGCCATAATTCATGTTAAAATTCCTCCCCCTCTTCAATTCAGCTTCTTTAAATCTAATCATTTATTCATTAGTTTTAGAGGTGCTTATTTAGCGTCTACCATGGGATAGGTGGTCAGATAACAGTGAGTTAGAGAGACATTATTATTACATGTCTACTAGACAGTTTTCTCTGAATGTGATTCCTGCATTACCTAATTTGTAGTAAGCCATTCTTACTAAGTAATGACATTCTTGTTAAGAAAGTTTATTCCTGCAGACCTTACGATGTACAATTAGAATCAGAATTTCTGGATGTGGGAGCCTTTGCATTTCAGGACATCATATTCTCAAATGTCATCAGTACAAACAGGCACCCCTATCAGATTCTCCACCGTGGAGACCAGCGAATCTAATTCTTTATATGTGAATGCTAAAACTTTCCATGGACCCAACTGGTCTCTCCATTGGGTAAGGAAGGTTTTACAATTATCAGTGATTTTTAAGCATTTTAAATTGTCTTTTGGAATTTGAATATCAAAATAACTGCTAATAATATGGATTATAAGCTACTGAATAAAATAAAATCCATGAGTCCATGCTGGTGTAAATTAATGTGGAATTAAATTAGGGATAAAGAAAAATACTTCCTTGCAATAGAATGACAACCAATAAATAATGGCGGGATAATGAAGTTAGGAAGTTATCAATGGATATTAAAACTAGTGTGTAATGTCTGATGATAAATACTTACATACTCTCAAGGTTTATTCCCACAAGATATTTATTAGTTACAAAGGGAAAGTAATAGCTTTATAGTGGAGAAATCTGGGAGACACTGCCTTAATCAGCTAATGATCTGGCCACTAACATTACATCAGAACAAACTCTTATCAAATGCCTCCTGACATGGTGCATTGAGAAGGATATAACAACACTTCTGTGTTATTCCTAGCCTATGTATAATCTGTTTCTAATCAAGAAGACACGTGGTATAAACCCAAATTGAGAAATATTGTCTAAAACAATGAATCTATATTTTTCAAAAATGTCAAGATCAAGAAATTTTTAAAAAGATAGAGAATGTTCCAGATTAAAGGAACATAAAGACATAAATGCAATGCATCTACTTTCACAGTTAAAAAGCAATTTTTTCAAATACTTTTATGAAACTACAACCTGAAGGCCAACTTAGCCTCTGCCAGACCACACAGTGAAATCCCTTTTATACATTTTGTGAATGACAAACGGAATCTTTGATTACAATAGAAATAGAATATTATACAGAGATAGCATCGTCTAGTACCCAAGATAAATTAAAATAGATAATTAAATGAAACATACCAAGAGACCTGCACATGGCGATGCTAATACATACAGTGCAGGCTTGGAAATAAGTTTATATGGTGATCGCCAAACTGCTGCTAATCACTTTCTTTTCCATATGACTGTGTATTTTTTGTTACAAAATTCTAAGAGATGCATTATATTTATATTCACCAACAGAATATGAGTTGGCAATAGTTAATTTTCCTATAAACCCAGTAGCTGTTCAAATAAGCGTCTGTAAAGCTGGTAACAAATGTTATTTTTTTTTTCCTATGATGTGAATGACAGAGTATCTGATTGGACTGATATAGATTCACTTAGCGGAAATCTATGTATTAATTTAAGATCATAAATTTTCTTTAGAAAATACTAACTGTGAAACTATGGCTGCTATAACAAGCACGATGTGATTTTTACGTGGTCTATTTATCATTCATTATACTTAAACAAGTAATAAACGTCCTAATGGTTTAAGCCATTGCTAAGTAGGTGTTCAATTATTTGCTGTCAAAAACTCTCCTAATAGGGCTTCCTTGGTGGCGCAGTGGTTGAGAGTCCGCCTGCCGATGCAGGGGACACGGGTTCGTGCCCCGGTCCGGGAAGATCCCTACATGCCTGGGAGCGGCTAGGCCCGTGAGCCATGGCCGCTGAGCTTGCGCGTTCGGAGCCTGTGCTCTGCAACGGGAGAGGCCACAGCAGTTAGAGGCCCGTGTACCGCAAAACAAACAAAAAACTCTCCTAATTGATAGAGCCAGAGTATGTGAGTGAAACATTTTGTATATTAAAATAATTAAGAAATTTAAATTATTATATATAAACAGAGGATAAATTTGACAAAGTACACTCTAACTAAATACAATAATATGGGGCGGGGGGAGGTCCCATACTTTGTCTGCTTTAATGGCTGGCAAAAGAGAAGACATAATTATAATTTTATATGAAATTAATACTATTAATAAGTTTAAATATCTTTCCCTGAAGCTTAAATTATCTCTTAACACTTGATTATATTATCAATAGGCATAATGTACCCAATGGCTTTATCTTCACTTTATTCCTTATGCCTTAGATAAGATTAAGATAGTCACTCACAGAATTATCCTCACTTCCTGATAGCATCTAATTCATAGAAAGCCCTGCTTTCTTGAACTTTTCCCACACAAGCTCCAATAACATCCTCTTACTGAGAGGCTCAACAACTCTGCATTGTTTGTTCTCCTTTGCAATGAGTAATTAAACCCAACTTTGGTGAACTAAAGGTCTATTACTGGTGGTCTTTGGCTGTAGGGCTTAACAGTAGTTATATTGCAGACAGTGATAGAAAAATGAGGAAGCAGTTGGAAGAGAATGCAGGGTCAAGGGAGAGTTTTTCAAAGATGGGAAGACAGTGAAGTATTTTTGTAATCTGATGCAAGGGAGATAATTCAAGTGATATCTCTCTCTGAGGTGAGAGGAAAACGGGTCTAGTGCATAAAGGTTGGGCCTTAGACAAGGAAGAAGACAGGGCCTATTGCTACCAACAGAGGTAGCTTGATAGATGTCTAGTGGAAATATGTAGAAGTTCTTGTCTAATTGTTGCTGTTCTTGCAGAACCAGAGAGCAAAGTCATCAGCAGAAAACGAGGAGGGGTAGAAACATCTTGATGATTGAGGAGAGGAAAGGCAAGAAGTCGATTTCTAGGGACAAGGAAACGTGGAAGGATTAGAGAAATGGAATAAGCACTTTGGCAGCAGTGAGGGCTCAGCACCCTTGAACTTACTGATTATGACCAGAAATCAAATAAAACTTTCCCTACCTTCCCAAATCCCACCACACTCAATATAGTTTTATAAAAAAAAAAAAAAAAGATGAGTATCATCGACCTTCTAATTCCTGATCTACTAGGGTTATCAGTTGTACACAGACACACCCCTTGAGATGGAGTTTTCAGAAGCAGTGCTTAGGAGAGACAGCACAGCACTGCTTGGTACAGCCACTAGAACCAGCTTCTGGGTCGGGAGCCAACTATGAGTGATCCTGGAGAAGAGATGTGCCTCGCTATGGCTCAAGGTTTGCCTCTATGCAGTGAGCATGACAATAGAACCTGCTTTATATGGACGCTAAAAGAAATTAAATGTGTTGATACTTATAAAGTACTTAGAACAGGAGCTGGCACTCCATTTGCTAAATAAACAGAAATCTTACCAAACTGAAATCTTACTTTTCCTGAGTTGCTTTGAAAAAATGAAGTCAAATGGGTGAACCAATGGAAGTAACCTCTCCTCATGGCTTATTTAACAACACGATTATTTCTGGTGGTCATTTGGGACAGTCCTTGTGCGGTAGATCGTGGTGAGCACCTCGAGTGACTTATATCATTTAACTCTAAAGCCATTTACAAATGAAAAGACTCTTTCCATTGGCCCAAGCATTCTTACAACATTTTTTTAAAAGTATGTCTAGAAAAGTATTGATAGGAACATCTTTGAAAATTTGGAGGAAATTTCAGCTCCAGACAATAAGAAAGCAATTATTAACACATTACTTATGTGTCTAATTATAAAAGTAGAAAATGCATTCTTGCCTCATTCATTTATTTCTATCAGCAAGGAAGAGATCAAGATCCTAGGATGGTACTGTCCAAAAACTCTCTACACCAACCACCAAAACGAAGCCCCAAAGAGAATATATTATTTTGCATGTGTCCACTGACATGTCTTTAAGGATTATTTTGAGTTATCAAAAGACAGCCCCAGTGTGAAAGCCTAAATTCCTACTCATCACTGTCTGACTACTCCAGTTTTAATATTACATTTTAAATTGCTGAGATGTTTATTTAATGCCTTTTGTGCTTAAATATTTGGTTTTGTATGGCTAAAGGTTTTAAAAATCTGTGTTCACGGATTCTGTGAAATCTTAAAAGACCCCATCTGTTGAGTGACAACTCTTTCTTCTCAAATCTATAAAAACTCAAACAATCAGACTTCTAAAAGAAATGATTTCTCTTAGGGATTTTATTGACCCTGGCATTCCTAATATATACATCTTCTTGAAAGAAGTAAACCACTGTGTGATAATTTTATTAATAAAGTATTTAGGGATGGCGATAATCTAAAGCTGTCTGAGTTCATCTATTTCAGAAGCAAAGCAGAAGACAAAGAGTAGAGCCTAAGAATTGCTGGGAAGCTTCACAGGAAGAGTTGAGATCCACCCAGGAGAAATAAGTTTCTATTAAAATACAACAGCGCATTTAACTACCCTGATCTTCTACTCTTTGGAGATACGTTCCATGGGAAATATTAGTGATGGAGTTACTTTTTACTTGAAAAAGTGATGTTCAAAGCTTTCCTTTTGCTTCTCAAAGAATTTTGCCTTGCTTTACAGGCAATACCCGCAGAGAAATAAAAGTTACTTTGTGTGATATTACATTGCATTTTACAGTCAAGGACACTGTAAGGCTTTGTGAATTGTATAAAAATTAAAACTTTCCTTTTCTTCTGAGAATATAGGTTGAACAATGTCTATTTCTGTTCTTCCTATTGCCCTGTCAAGGCTAGAGATGACAGCAAAGCTATTATTATTTTCAACTTCTTGATACTCATTCATTCATTTTACTGTACATGGAAAATAAATATGGATTAATTAGATAACTAAGTTGAAATGTGGGGATAAAGAAAAGTATTTACTGCTTTGAAGCCTTTGAGAGTACGTGAGCTTGGGATACTGTCTTCAAGGAAAACAAAATTTCTAAACTATAGGAAATTACCTTTAAGAAAAAGAATTAAAAATAGAAAATATCACCTGAACAAAGAAATAAAAGGAAACTTAAGAAGTTATTTCAAATATTAAACATTGAGAATTAGCTTTATTTTTCCACCCTGCAGATACTGAAATATTCAATGCATTGTTTTACTTTGCAAACTACTGGGATTTAGAAGGTTTTTTTTTAAAAAGGTTTTAAACACTGCCTGAATTACTAGTGAAAGAAAAGAAGCTAGATGCCAAATATTCATCTCCTACTGTATGTATGTATATGTGTACGTATGTACTTATGTGCACATTGCCCATGTATACTTATATACTCAAATTGGAGACCAAGAGTCAAGTCTTGAATAGCAAGCAATGGAATATTTTACAGGATGGAAGATTATCACCCCTTTGCAAGTTACTAAGATAATTATAATTCAGAAACAATAAAGCAAACACACCCCTTTTTACTGAATTGGGTCACACGAGTATAAAGGGTATCATGTAAACAATAGTTGTTAAAAAGTCCCTAAAGATGTCTTTCCATTTTTTATTCCTAGGAAAGAGATTTATCTAATGGCATCCATGAAATTAACTTTTTTTATTATGGAATTTTGATACTTTTAGGTATAAACTTCACCCCACACTGAAAACATCTTACATGAATATTTGTTCTTGTAGGCACTGCTCTACGTTAATACAAAAGAAACTCCTCTATTTTTGTTCTTCAAGTTTGTTTTGAAGCTGTGGTTATGGGTCCCTTTTAAAGACTTCTGTTCTGCATAAAGTACATACTGTTTCAAGTAGAGTACCTATTATTTTTGTGCAGAAAAACAGGATGTAATCCAGGGGTTCATAGAATAGAGCTATCTCAAAATGTAGTAATGTATTTCTTTGAGTACTTTTGCAGGTATCCTTAGTCTTTGACCTTCAATTTCTAAATGTGCTTTGTATTTTTTTGAGCTTTAGATTTAAACCTCAAAAGAAATCAAATGATTTAATTTAATTTTTTTTTTTTTTTTTGCGGTACGCGGGCCTGTCACTGTTGTGGCCTCTCCCGTTGCGGAGCACAGGCTCCGGACGCGCAGGCTCAGCGGCCATGGCTCACGGACCCAGCCGCTCTGCGGCATGTGGGATCTTACCGGACCGGGGCACGAACCCGCGTCCCCTGCATCGGCAGGCGGACTCCCAACCACTGCGCCACCAGGGAAGCCCCCAAATGATTTAATTTTTAATTGCACATCATTTGCCAGCAACAGAAAGACATTTTGAATAATATGTTTATACAGCCCCAGTGTCATGATTCTAGAGTTTGTGCCATAACCTCTTAACAGCTCAGAAATAGGATGTTGTGTTGCCTGTATTCATTGGAGAACTGTTAACTTAGATTTATTAAATTTAGTACACTTTGGAAAATGTAAAATTGAACACAGGAGACTAAAATATAAATTGTATTCTACAAGCAAGTAAATCCAGCTCTTTTTAGCCTCTAAAATAAGCGTAAAATACACAGAGGGATGAAAAGAGACCGTTTCGAGGGCAATCGCTAGTTTTACAAGGCTGCCTGTCCCCTTAGTAACTGGAAAATATATGGTGGTTCACATGACCCAGCGTTCTTTTGCTCTGTCTTGTGCTTTTTCACCTTTTATGAGATTTTCACAGTCCAGTCAGTGAAGAGCTGAATTGATTTGAAATAAGTTTGATATTCATGCTACAAAATGTGAAAAAGAGAAATGCAGTTTGATGCATGAGGCAAACTGTATTCTGAAACTGTGCTTGCATTTTGATGGTGCAATATTTTAAACAAATCAGATAATCATGTAGAAGAAATTCACATCAACCCGAAGAATAATGGCAAATGCTGTACAAAGAGTAGTTCAGAAGTACCCAGACAGTCCATTATTTAGAGTGGAAAACTGTTTTTTTATAGATTACAGCTCTATCCAAGTATATTTCAATTTTGGATAGAATATTTTAAAATTCATTTGTCCATGCAAATGATTTAGCTCTCTGATAATCACCATGTAATAATGTTTAAATATCTACATATAGTGCAAAAGATAAATGCATAGTAAATGTACTGAGTACTTTTTTTTTTAAATCAAGATAATTGTAGCAGAAAATTAACGGAAAAAACCATAGAGGTTATAGGTTATACCACATTCTTTCCACACATACACACATATAAACAAATCCACATATACCCATGGAGCACAGAAACAGCAGAATATGCCAAAATATGAACTTCCAATTCAGTGGTCTTGAGAATTTTCTATGAATGCATTTGAAAGAGATGAAGTCCTCATTTCAATTTAAAAAGGCTTTTTCAATATGTCTTTTGCATGGATCCTAAATTACTTTACAGAAATTCTAACTAGTGAGTGATCTTCAGAAGTCCTAGCTTAAAAACTACTTTGATTTAGAGTAAAAAAAAAAAAGATAGAATATATGTTTAAAATAGAAACTGTACCCTTTACTAAACCTTATGACAAATAAATTTGCACTCTCCTTGTACATTTTATTTGGGTTAAAAAATCTGAAACTGGCTTAATATATTTGATGTTCTCAGCTACATGGCAAATTTCTTCAGGAAAGAGAAGATGCCCTACTTTGTAATCTCTTCCACTAAATAAACATGAAGACATGCTTCTGAGTTGCGTGAAACATATACCTGAAGTTTATTGTTTTGAACAAGCAACCTAGCAGAGAAAGAGGCGAGGCTACTAACATAATTTGAATAAACATTCTGAGTGATTAAAGATTCATTCAATCATGAGTATCAAAGCAGGGAATTCCAGATCTAACATATCATATAAAAACACACGTTTAATTATACATCAAATCTGTGGAGTTGTTCTAATAACATGCTAGAAATATTTGATAATGCTGTTTTGTTAGGTAGTCTTAAGATTCTAATCCATGTTATAATGTGTATAACACTAAATGAGGACTTCCATTTCTGATAATAGTGGAGTAATTTATATCAAAAAAAATCTTCCTGCCGATAACAGTTACACAGTCCAGAAATACATGAAAAGTCATCATTTGAAGGTACAAACAAGTAAATGAAACTAGAGAGAATTTGGCTGTTGAAAGAAAAGGATCACACTGAGTAAAGTGTGAAGTAATTAAAATTTGAAATTAAGAAATCTGATAAATTAAAATTGAATATTGTCAAACTAGTGAAAGCACTGAAAGTTAATAGTAAAATAGCAGATGTGACTAAAAAGCATAAAGATGAAAGGAATGGAATGCTAAAAACAGTCAATTAAGCCAAGGAAAAGTGAGAAAGGAATAACAAGAGGAACAAAAAGAAAAAGGAAGTGATAAATGGAAAATAAGTATACAGGTAGTTGACAAACCAAATATCATAAAAATTACATTAAATATAAACAGCAAAAACAATCCAATAAGAGGCAGGGGGTTTCATACTAGATTTTGAAAAAGCAAGAAACTATATGATGTGAATAACAATGCACACTACAAAAATAGATATAGGATGAAAAATATAGAAAAATATATATCACGTCAATTTTCTGCTTACAAGGCTTGTACATTGATATCAGTATCAGCAAATGCAGACTTCAAAGTAATAAGTCTTACCAGAGTTCGGGAGACTTTTCATAATAGTAAAACAATCAACTGATCAAGAAAGCATAACGATCAAAAACATTCTCGTCAGCACTTGGTGGTGTTACTATTCTGGATTTTGCCCATTCTAATATGTGTGTAGTTGTATCTCATCATTTTAATTTGCAGTTCCCTGATGACATATGCTTTGGAGCATCTTTTCATAGACTTATTTGCCATCTCAACCTCTTTTTTTTACTTCACTGTGTTTCTAGTTCTATCCTTCTGTCTTGCCTCTTTAAATAACGTACTCTTCAATGTTCCTTCAGCAATCACTTTTTTCTTCATTGGAGTATCTTCTTTTTACATCTACACTAAGGTTTCAAATTTGTCTCCATCTCATTCTCTATCTTAAGATCTTAACTCACTCTTCCAACCCATCATCTAAAACCAGATGCCTCAATACACCTCAGATTCAAAATGTCTGTTGAAAACTATATTACCTTCATCAAAGTTTATGCCCTAAACTTGTTATTCCCATTTTGCATAACTCAGTTAATAGCAATATCATCATCCATTAATGCAAAGACGAAATCCTTTACTTTGCCTGTAACTCCTTATTTTACTTTACCTCGTTATCAAATCTGTCACCAAATTCTGTTTTACCCAGGAATGTTTTTACACTTTCAAAGCCTATATAACATCCAAAATGTATAAAGAACTCATACAACTCAATAGCAAAAGAAAAAAGAATCAATTAAAAATGGGCAGAAGATCTGAATAGACATTTTTCCAAAGAAGATATAGAGATGGCCAACAGGTGCACAAAAGATGCTCAACATCATTAATTACCAGGGAAATGCAAATCAAAACCACAAGATATCACCTCACACCTATTAAAATGACTACTGTCAAAAAGACAAGAAATAACAAGTGTTGGTGAAAACGTGGAGAAAAAGGGAACACATGTGCACTGTTGGTGGGAATGTAAATTGGTGCAGCCACTATGGAAAACCATATGCAGGTCCTCAAAATATTAAAAGTAGAACTACCGTATGATCCAGCAATTCCATGTCTGGATATTTATTGGAAGACAGTGAAAACACTAAAGCTATGTGCACCCCCACGTTCACTTCAGCATTATGTACAACAGCCAAGCTGTGGAAACAAGCTAAGTATCTACTGATAGATGAATGGACAAAGAAATCCTGCCACATGTATATATAAAGTGGAATATTACTCAGCCATAAAAAATGATATCATGACATTTGCCACAACACAAATGGACCTTGAGAACATTATGCTGAGTGAAATCTGTCACACAGAGAAAGACAAATACTGCCTGATCTCTCTTTAGATACATGGATTCTAAAAAAAAAAAAAAAAAAACAGGCTCATAGATACAGAGAATAGATTGGTGATTATAAGAGGCAGGGGGGTGGAAGAAATGGGTATATTTTTTCTTCTTCTAGTTTCAATAAAAATGAAATAAAAAGTCTAGGTGGGGGTCCTTATCATTTCATCAGAAATATCCCCAAACCTTTCTAAGGAGTAGTCCCCTCCATTTTTAATCTCCGTGGCCCTAGTGAGTCATTATTTATGGAATAAGGCCCAAAGTCCTTAGACACGGATAAGATTATTTTAAAAACCAGTGTGCAAGTTATTATTGCCACAGTAATTCTGTGTGCCAAACCACCACATAATTTCTCTAGCACCTGACTATACATGGACTTTGGTTAGGCTTCCCCCTTGATCTTATGTGGGACTGCTGCTGTGTCTTGGTTCGGGTGGCTGTCGGGTGATCTAGGCTGGCCTCATCTGGGACAACCTGGAGGCTTCAGCCTGGCTCCACCACTGTCATCCTCCAGCATGTTTTCATGGTGATGTATGAGACACAAGGGAGGAGACAGAAATAGACAAGCTCCTGAGGACTGGGCTCTGCACTGCAGCTCCGTCCTTCCCACTTCATTCTGTTGGCCAAAGAGTCACACGTGGGGAGAAATGTACTCCGCCCTTATTAGAGAAACACCAAAATCACAGGATAAAGGTCACTGACAAAGAAGTGGAGGCATTAATGAAATCAGTCTACCACACTCAGTCTACCTTACCCTTCCTGCAGCTTTTTTCTAAACTAGGGCAACCAGATAAAATAGAGACATTAAGTTAAATTTGGATTTCAGATAAATAAAGAAGAACTTGTTCACTGGCTATAACCAAATAGGGCTTTAAAAATAGAATTCTAGAAGCAGAGGGAAACACATAACTAAAAGATAAGGAACAAGACTCCCTAAGGGAGTCAGAAGGGTTATTTCTAAGAAAAATAGGATTAAAAATTGGCAACAGTTAAACAGCAAAGAAAACTTCTAGAGATTAGAAATTTAACTGTTCAGACCTGCTACTCCTGGGAGACTTCTTATTGCATGGTGCTTTTAATGACTAAATGTCTCTATTTAATGATCTTGAACCATTATTAGCATCAATGTGTTAATACATTTAACATGCTCATAGCTCATGGTGGGCATATCAGCAGCTCTCAGTAGCAATTACTTATTTATTCTGAATAATTCTTTCCTTCTCCTCTGTACCTTTGTGAAAGCAGTGCTTCAGGGATGGCAAATATAAAGGATTTTCTAAACAAGCACACGGAGAGTCATCCAAAATCCTTGCACTTGCTTTGAAGGATATTGTATCTTCATGCAAAAAAGATGAAAATGGCATAGGGTAACAGAAGAGTCAGTGTGTCTTCGTTCTATCCTATGATTTAGACTTCGATATTTTTATGATACTTGTTTTTATGACTGTGGTTTGTATATAATTTTATTAAAGCACTGGAAAAATTTTATTCAAAAATTGATATATATCATGGGGGTACATAACCTCTTTGTAATGTTAACATTTGTCATGTCAAGGATTGATCAAAAATGATAGATTTCTTAAACAGGGATATGCAGCTACTAATCTATCGTTCTTTTTTTTTTTTTTTTTTAAAGGACTGGTCTAACTTCCAACAAATGTTGGAAAACTATGAACTATCAGTTGGGACTTTGAATATCTTGGGTCTTTGATGGTCAATAAATGCACCATTTGGGAGACTAATATTAAAACCGACAACTTGCAGCCTACAAGCAGAAAGGAAATGTCACTTGAAAGTCTGAGCTGTGGCCTGATTCTAGAAGTGCAGTAAACCAGGTTGAAATTACTCACAAATCGATGATGATTTCTAAAATAGCTCCATGCCATTTTATTGCTATGGTTAGCTATCAAGCAGGAATTGTTGGGTCTTTCATTTAAAGCTACTTACCTAAGTATTATAAGGGAAAAAAGTTGATAAAATCAACCTTATGTTTATGTTTTTATTATTACTAATGAAGCTGAAATATTTTAAATTTCAAGTATCCTGGAACTCAGATATGGCTGTTAGTTCTACATAGGCAAGTTTTGCTGGACCATGCTAGGGGTAGGGTGCTATAATTTTGACAGTTACTTCCTTTTGTTTCCCATGAACCAAGTATTTTGCATTAAAATGTTTAATATTTTCAGGTATCCCTTGAGAAAAACAGACTGGAAAATTATTCATTTAAAGTTTTCATTTTATGCCATTTGCAGCAACATGGATGGACCTAGAGATTTTCATACTAAGTGAAGACAGAAAGACCAATATCATGTGGTATCACCTACATGTGGAATCTAAAATATGATACAAATGAACTTATTTATGCAACAGAAACAGACTCACAGACATTGAAAACAAACTTACAGTTACCATAGGGGAAATGGGAAGAAGAGGGATAAATTAGGAGTTTGGGATTAGCAGATACAAACTACTATATATAAAATGGATAAACAACAAGGTCCTACTGTATAGCACAGGGAACTCTATTCAATATCTTGTAATAACCTATAATGAAAAAGAATATGTACATAACTGAATCACCTTGTTGTACACCTGCAACTAACATAACATTGTAAATCAACCATACTTCAATTTAAAAAAACGGAAAAAATGTTTTCATTTTAAAGAGCAGAAGAGAATCCCAGAGATTGCAATAATCATAGTAATGACGTAAATACTACTGTTAATATTTGTAACAGAAGAAATTTGGCTGTGCCCCAACACCAGCAAGAGAAAAATGATTCTGGATACTAAACTACTATGCAAAATGTAAGCAATTAAAATTAATTAAAAACCACTAATAATTTTCACTTCCTTTTTCCCCATCACTACTTATTTAATTTAAAACAAGGGCTATTGTCCTGTCCTAAGGTCCATTGGAAAGCACTGATTTGCCCTAATATTACTTAAAAACCATTGCCCTCAGCTTTAATTTTTCATTGCACTTCAGCCCTATTGGCTAAAAGCCAGGAACTTAACAAAGGTGGAGAAAGATCAGATCCCTCCAGATTCCTTCTTGAAAATACACTTCCCATTTTTAATTTTTTGAGGAACCTCTACACTGTTTTCTATAGTGGTTGTACCAATTTACTCACCAACAGTGTGTGAGGGTTTCTTTATCTCTACATCCTCTCCAACACGTTATTTCTTGTGTGTGTGTGTGTTTTTTGCGGTACGCGGGCCTCTCACTGTTGTGGCCTCTCCCATTGCGGAGCAGAGGCTCCGGACTCGCAGGCTCAGCGGTCATGGCTCACGGGCCCAGCCGCTCCGTGGGACCAGGGCACGAACCCGTGTCCCCTGCATCGGCAGGCAGACTCTCAACCACTGCACCAGCAGGGAAGCCCATTTCTTGTGTTTTTGGTGATAGCCATTCTGGCCGGTGTGAAGTGATATCTGTGGTTTTGATTTGCATTTCCCTGATGATTACTGATATTGAGTATTTTTTCCTGTGTCTGTTGGCCATCTGTATGTCTTCTTTGGAAAATGTCTATCCAGATCCTCTGCCCAAATTTTTTCTTTTTAATTAATTAGTTTATTTTGGTCGCGTTGGGTCTCTGTTGCTGTGCGTGGGCTTTCTTTGGTTACTGCGAGCGGGGGCTACTCTTTGTTGCAGTGTGTGGGCTTCTCATTGCGGTGGCTTCTCTTGTTGTGGAGCACAGGCTCTAGGCACACGGGCTTCTTCAGTAGTTGTGGCGCATGGGCTTAGTTGCTCCACACTATGTGGGATCTTCCCAGACCAGGGCTTGAACCTGCGTCCCCTGCACTGGCAGGCAGATTCTTAACCACTATGTCACCAGGGAAGCCCCTCTGCTCATTTTTTAATTGGATTGTTTCTTTTTCGATATTGAGTTGTATGAGTTCTTTATATATTTTGGATAGTAACCCCTATTGCACACATTACTTACAAATATCTTCTCCCACTCAGTAGGCTGCTTTTTCATTTTGATAGTTTCCTTCACTGTGCAAAGCTTTTTAGTTTGATATAGTCCTATTTATTTTTCCTTTTGTAGCCCTTGCCTGAGGAGATGGATACAAAAAAACAATAGTAAGACATACGTCTTAGAGCATACTACGTTTTCTTCTAGGAGTTTTATGGTTTCAGGTCTTACATTTAAGTCTTTACTTCATTTTCAGTTTATTTTGTATAGGGTATATGAAAATGGGTTCGATTCATTCTTTTACATGTAGCTGTCCGGTTTTCCCAACACAATTTATTGGCGAGCTCTCTTTCTCCATCATAAATGCTTGCCTCTCTTGTCGTTAATGTTCTTCTGCTCAGAATGATACACAAGGAAATCAGGACTTAGAAAAGACTCCCTTTGTACTCTGAAGTACACTCGCTGAAAAAGAGATTCACAAACTCTCTCTCTATATATTTCACCTAACTTCAGCTTTTTGAGTTCAAGATACCATATTCATCCCCAAATATTTTAACAACAGATATTATGAACTCCTGAAGAGTATCACTGTCTTTCAATTAATAAATATACACTATTAATTAGTATTATTGGTTATGATCCTTGCAGACACATTTAAAGTAACTTTAGGTGGTAATCAAAGCATCTGATGTTACAGTTTTCCCCCACTGTCCAATATACCACAGATTGTTCCTGAGAGCAATAACAGATTTTTTACAAACCTTTCAAAGAATGGGGTGCTAGGGCTCCAAAGCTGATCCTAGAAATCAAACTCACAGTGACTAATGCTCTGTAAAGAATGAATGGCACTGAAGATTTCAGCAATTACACCTTTAACAGAATGGCTTGAAACAACCAAAGTGCAGAGACTTTTTGTGTGTTACAGTTGGACATGGCAACTTGCCAGGCAAGTCTTACCCTTTTGCACACAGCTGGGGTTGCATGATTTGTCATATCAAAAAACTGAAGGACTGATCTAATTTGCTCTTATTAACTTTCCAGTTATTGCTAATTCTTTTTCCTGCCAAAACCTTCAAATTATATCATATAATTTATTTTTGAAAAGTGGCTTCCACATTCTCAGTCATAAAGCTAAGTTTCATTCTCATGAATCCAAAAGTGTAGTTCTTTGGACAGATAACTTTTTGGAGTTCTGCAGAACCACAAGCGTTTACTTTCTGAGCTACGGTTGTAACTCTTTGGATTCCTACAACTAATCTCCCCACCCCTCCAAAAAAAGTTAACATTTTCCAATAGAGGTACGTCCTGTTTGCAATATCTTATGTACAGATTTACTTACATTTTTAATAGCTTTACATTTTTATAGCTTTACTGAGATATAATTGAACTACAATATACAGCACATAAAGTGTACAATATATTTTCGCACACAAATACAAGTGTGAGAATGAATTTATCACCATCATCAAGAAAATGAAAATATCCACCACCACCCAAAATTTCTCTGTACCCCTTTGTAATCTTGTTCTCTTGCCCTTTCATGTCTCCACCACCTCCAGACAACCACTTATCTGCTTTCGGTCCCTATAAATTAATTTGCATTTCTAGAATTTTTTTTTTTTTTTTTTTTTTTTTTTGTGGTACGCGGGCCTCTCACTGCTGTGGCCTCCCCCGTTGCGGAGCACAGGCTCCGGACACGCAGGCTCAGTGGCCATGGCTCACGGGCCCAGCCGCTCCGCGGCATGTGAGATCCTCCTGGACCGGGGCACGAACCCACGTCCCCTGCATCGGCAGGCGGACCCTCAACCACTGCGCCACCAGGGAAGCCCATTTCTAGAATTTTACATGAATAGACTCATACTATGTGTGCCTTCTTATCAAGCGTCTTTCATTCAGCATAAATTCTTGAATCATCATCCACGTCATTGTGTGTATTCATAGCCTTCCTTTTATAGCCAAGCATTGTCTCATCGTATTGATATACCACAATCCTGGGAGTGGACATTTGAAATGTTTTCAGTTTGGGGCTATTGCAAATAAAGCTGCTATGAACATTTGTGTAAATGTCTTTCTATGGACGTATGCTTTCATCTTCTGTAAGAGTAGAGTGGCTCTGTCATGTGGTGGATGGATGTTTAAATGTATATGACTCTGCCAATTGTTTGACAAATAGTGTTATAATTTTACATAACCACTGGAGTGGATGAACATTCCAGGGGCTCTATACCCATACCAGTCTTTTAAGTTTCAGACATTTACATTGATGTAAAGTAGGAGTTCATTGTGATTTTACTTTGCACTTATCTAATGAATATAAACCTTCAGCATTTTTCATGTGCTTTTTTGCTATCCAGGTATCTTTGGTGAAATGTCCAAGGAAATTGCACAGTTCACATAATTTATTTTCTCTCAGAGATCATTGTGTTTCATTGCTTGGTGTGTAATGTTATGAAAGCTATTGCGTCTTATCTTTTTTCTGGTTTTGTAATTGTTCCAGGTGGGAGAGTAAATCCAGTCTCCACTACTGTTACTCCATTTTGAGCAGTCGTAGAAGTTTTTATTTGCACAATTTTTATCCTTCTTGCCATGTAATGAATCCATGTATATTTTACTTACATGGCAGTCGTTTTGACCTAAGTAAGCATTTCAATACTTTCTTTTTCCTTTACACGCTTCCCAGTCCTGCCGTCCAAAGGCCCCCAGGGCCATACTCTTCTACACATGGTACTATGTTTTTATTATGCTGATTCATTTTTCCACACCTGAGACATGAATAAATTCATCTGTGGTTTCTATACTTATTTTGAACATCTCTGCCACTAAAGACATGGAGTTTACTCTCTAATACTCCTGGAATTGTTACACTGTACATTTTTACTGCATCTGCACACATTTCCCCAGATGCCAGCTTTGGATCTATTCACAGGACTATCATTAGCATTTGTTTCAAGTCATTGATTATCTTCTCTATTACAATTGAATAGTTTGGTGTTTTCCATGGCTCACTTCATTCCCATGTGGTTCAGGAAAATGACTGGGAATTAATAATTAGCATCTATGGTTAATCTGCTATGGCCCACCTCAATTTAGGGGAACAAAATATATCTAGTGAGTCCCAGATATATCTGCATTGGCGCTACCAAATGTCTTCTACACTGTTCCCCTTATCACCATCAGTCATGGTTTCATACTGTAGGACTATATAGAAAGGGAGCTGGGTGATTCTGAAGAAGTGAATTCATAACTACAACCTCAAACTATAAAAACCTATCATCACCAGTAGCAGGAAGAGGGGAACACAATAATAAAAGAAAATCAAACAGAAGCTTCCTAACTATACTTTGTTTAGGGCATTAAACTATATTTCCCACAATAATGATACACATTAAGTGTGTCCTGGGCCCTAAACATTTTTTCTCTGTTTCAGGTCTGGTTCCTGGATTATTAACCCATAATTTGCCTTTTATTTGGTCAAAGGGAATTTTTATGTTTTTCATTCATCCTTTAGTTGATTTATGATTTTATCAGGTTTCTTTCATTAACTTGCTACTCCAGAGTTTCAAAACAAAAATATAGAAGTACACTTTAAAGCAATAGACTTATCAAATTAATATTTTCCCCTACTGAAACATGTCTTTTTTGCCTCAATCTATCACTTCCTTCCATTTTAAAAAAGTTAAGCTGAGAAAGTCTTATTTCATCAGGTTCTGTCATATTGTTCATTGTCAAATATATATGAGGAAATGGCCTGCTTATAACTGGTGTCTGATCTATTTTCTGTATTCCACCATTTTTATCTCCCATCAAGGAGTTGAAGTGGGTGATTCATACAAGGGGTCACAGAGGTCAAAATCTGTCAGGTTATAAGGTTCAAAAAAATCTCAGAGAGGGCTGAAATAAACAACTGTCACTTTTGTTTTATTATTTTTTCCTATAACGATAAAGGTTGAACAGAATACAATTTGGGTTTCTGCATTTCATGCATCCCAATGTTTTAGCCTCATTGCTTAATTTAAACAAATGAGGTCTAGCTTATCTTATGGTCTGAATAGATTTATCTGTGTGATCAGCTCAAAGAAATACTTACATGATACATTTGCATCGTAAACTGTCTTCACCTAATGGTGAAGTCTTTTGAAATAATTACATTGTGAATTATTCATTAAAACAAAATCATATTTTTGAATATGGGTTCACAATTACTTTCCTATGACAGGTCTGGTATATTTTGTTATGAAATATTTTATGGAATATTCCAGTAGCTGAACAGTTCTTAAAGCATGGTCACTAGGCAGAAGTTAACAGCTTTTGCAGGGAACTGTTTAGAGATGCAAATTCTGCTCCATTCCCCCATCAACCTGTACCTTATTCCCAGACCTAATGTATCTGAAAACCTGTAATCTGATCAAGCCAAAATTACAGAACCACTGCTATAAATAATCTTACTGTGTTACTGAAAAAGTCTGAGACTGCCGTAAAATGAAGTACCTAGGGAAATGTTTACCATTGATTAATTACTTTTATTCAAATATTAGTCTTGTGAGTCTGTTCAACTGATGCCCCACACAAAACTCCTTGGATCAGTCCAATTTAAGGATATGGTCACAATCTTTATAAACAGGAAACTGCATGATATCAAATTTAGGATATGCACCTGAGGATACAGCAAAATATGTTCTGTAAAGTAAGTTTAAACTTTTTTTTTCCTGAAAATTTTTTTTTTTTTTTTTTTTTTTTTTCGGTACGTGGGCCTCTCACTCTTGTGGCCTCTCCCGCTGCGGAGCACAGGCTCCGGACACGCAGGCTCAGCGGCCATGGCTCACGGGCCCAGCCGCTCCACGGCATGTGGGATCTTCCCAGACCGGGGCACAAACCCGTGTCCCCTGCATCGGCAGGCGGACTCTCAACCACTGCGCCACCAGGGAAGCCCATTTTTCTGAAAATTTTAAGCCAAAGAATGGGCTAATGATTTTCAAATAATAGGATTATGTATGTGGAAAGTCCAAAACAAATTATCAGTTTATTTTCTCTTTTCCAATTTCTGTATATTTTACTGTTTTTTTCCTCCCCAGGACTTCCAGTAAAATGTTGACTAGAAATACCAATAGTGGCTATTGCTGTCTCATTGTTAATTTCATAAGGAAAGCTTCCAACATTCTGTCTTTAAGTGCAGTGTTTGCTTTAGGTTGTATTTATGATCTCTTTTATCAGATAATATGGTTTCTTTCTTTTTTTTTTTTAAGTACAGTAGTTTTTTTTTAAGGTTTTAATGAATGGGTATTGACTTTTGTCAAATGATTTTCTCTGCACTTGTTTAAAAGCTTGTATGATTTTTATCTTTGTACTGTTAACACTGCTCATTATTTATCTTTTATTTTAACTGTTTTTCATTACATAGTAAAGATGAACATGTGATTCAGTAATAAAAGATTGGGCTAGTAACTGATATTTTCATCCTAATATTAATTCCTTTCATTCGCCTACTTCTCAACCTATTCAGAGTGTATGTAAATACTGAGTTAGCAATAACTTTAATAGTGAAAACTGTTCAATTTAAGATAATACATGTTTTATACACACACACACACACACAGACATATATATACACCCTAAAAGAGAAAGTACAAGAGTTGTTTGGTGACAGTGACAAAAATTTATACTATCGTTAAGGTACAATTTATATTTTTATAATAATTTTTATTCTATAATATTTTATAGTAATAGCTGGCCTCAAAGTCATTTTAACAAGTTCAAGAGGATTGAGCTCCTCTGTCCTTTCTTTACCTGTCAGACATAGTTTATATTTACTCCTTTCACTGTTTGGAAGTGAGAATCTCAAAGAATACAATTCAATATACTGTAATAAAATGGTAAAGTCAATACAGTTGATTCCAATACTTAGTGGCTTTCAATATACTGAGAAATGATAGCTATATAAATGGGAACTCTGATCAATCCATCACAGTATCCCCTTAGATACATGGCATGAACATGAATCTACAAAGACAATAATAAGAGTTAAGTCATGTTTGAGGCACTTCAAGAATTAATAGATGTGAATTACTCTTGGCAGCCGGCTAATCATTTCCGAAGCACCACATAATATCCCAGTTTTCTATTTGAAAGTGCCTCTGTCTTCCTCTCTGTAGAAACAGCACAAGGCAGTATCGGAAAGCCCCCATGCTTTGCCACAAAGCAGAATTCTCAACAGCAATATAACTCTGGTTTTCCCTCCTTATTCCGTAACTCCACTCATTTTGGAAAATACTTGTTTTGAAGTTTATATTAAAAGAATTTGGAGACGTGCCATTTTCTTCAGGAAATACAATCCTTAGAGCATGACAGCCTTAGACACTGTTCATGCATGTTACAAAGTGGTACAGGTGATGTAGTGAAAAAAGATAAGGATGTTTCGAATCAGATAAACTTGAAATCTTTGTTCTGACATCCATGTACCCTATCCTTTGGACTATTAAATTAACCTCTCTTAGTCTCAGTTTTTCCACCTGTAAATTAACTTAATAATACTTAAATTATTACTGTGAGATTTAATGTTTATGTTGGTTTCCCTCCTTACTATAACCCTCAGTACCTCCTGTGGCGAGTTTATGTGCCTGTCAATAAAAGCAGTTGACTTGCAAGGCAATGATTAGTATACTTTCATAGCCATAGTTTTCCTCGAGAAAAAGACTTCAATTCTGATTCTCTTACTTTGGTTCTGCTCTGGTTCTAATAAGTTTTTTCTGTGTTCTTTAATGCTGTTCTCATAGAACAGAAGCTAACTTTTAACATTCCTTCAGTATTAAATATTTAATGATGTTTGAATACTAACTTCTTCAGGATGTTTTAAATCATCTGTAAATACACTACTACAAATCATAAAGGTTTAGATCCCCACTAGATACTGAGAGAAACAAGGACTTAAATCCACTACAAGCTAAGAGGAGTGACATGGGAGATGTTATATAGCAAGGAGGGCAAAGAATGTATTTCAATTTGTTTCCCTGGAGTGAGAAACCTTTTCTGCTAATTACTAGTTAATGACCATAAATTGTGTTGAAAATATGTAAGTGCCGTATATAGTCCTTATAATGATCAAAACTTTATGACTCCTTCAAATGCTATGATCATTTAACAGCATTTGAAAACTCTTCATGCTAATTGCTTCTCGTCATTTCCACTACAGGGTGGCTGCTCCCATTTGAAGAGAAAAATATTCACATCCTTGGAGCACTGTTCCCGTCCTTAGTTTACGCCCTCTGGTTTCCATGTTTGACTTTGGCTCAAATATTCCTTTAATTACGATTTCTTCATGTATGATGTATAAATATAGCCAGTGGATGGATTTTTCCTTTACCCTCGTTTCACAATTAATATTGTCTAAATGTTGCCACAGCCTTAAGTCTCTAAAATACTAATCCTGTAATTTTATTCTCATATACCCTTGATTCTGGCCAACTGCCACATGTCCTACCTCCTCTCCCTCTAAAGGCACAAGTTCAATTCTCCTGTGTATGGCCTGGCTGCACATTGCATTTTGTGTACAGCTCTACAGAGACTGCCATAGCAACATAAAACGTTAACTTATCCGTCTATGAAATTTCATGGATAGGAAAAATAAATGCTTGGCATGACATCAAATACTCGTCTGTATCTGTTAGTCCTCCACTCTGGTAGCATATGAAAACTACAGAGAGGCCGTCTCTTTTTTGTCATGTATGGAGGTCCGAATTAGCTGCTATGATTCATGGACTTTTAACACTGCTTTGTAGTCATGGTCTCTTGGTGCTTGATTCTGTGTCTGAACTGAGCAGCAATTGATTGAACACTGAGCAGAGGAAACAGAAATGGAGGAAAGAAGAATGTGCAAAAGGGATGCCTGTGGTTGATGGTTATCTACATATGTCTCTCTAGAATCTAAACGATAAACACACAGTGTATGTACTAAGCTGAACAATAATGTATAAACTAGTTTTCTAACTTATGTCTGGCCCTGGGATTCAAATATCTGTTAACATTATATATGTTCCATGAGTTCTGAATTATCATTGCTTTGTTTACCCTATTCATTATGACCACAGGAATTTATTAAGGGCTAAATGTTAATCATGGTTAAGCTTACTTTAAAAGTAATTCAACCCTAGAATGTTTTTCACAATTGTTTTGTAATCCTGTACAGTCCTATAATTTAGTACTTAAAACTGGTGTGTTTCATAAGATAGCTAGCTAGTGGGAAGCAGCCATATAGCACAGGGAGATCAGCTCGGTGCTTTGTGACCACCTAGAGGGGTGGGATAGGGAGGGTGGGAGGGAGGGAGACTCAAGAGGGAAGAGATATGGGAACATATGTATATGTATAACTGATTCACTTTGTTATAAAGCAGAAACTAACATACCATTGTAAAGCAATTATACTCCGATAAAGATGTTAAAAAAAACAACAACTGGTGTTTTTAACTGCTCTGTAGAGAATCAAATGGCAAAGTGAATATAGATGTATCTAAGCAAGGAATGTATAACTACATGCACAGGTATTAGGAATAAATTACATTAGCATTCAGCATAATTCAAGTATCTGGCCTCCAACATGGTGAATTTTAGTTTGAAATGGGAAAGTTTGACACCTCATGAGTCACGAAAGCCAGAGATGTAAAGCACAGCTGAATTATTGAGATCAGAGCCCACAAGGGAGGAAGCCATCCTTTAGTTCTGTACAATGGGAGACCTCCTCTCATTGTCTTTGCTTCAAGTGCACTGGAGAAGTTAAAAAAGGCCACTCCAGGGCCTTCAAAACCGTGTTTCAGTTGCTTGAAACCTGCTTCATATGTCTTCTGCCCCTCATTTGACCACATTCTACCCCTACTTAGCTTTCTCGGGTGCAATGTCCCTCCTGCAATGAACTCTGTTCTCCCCCAGACTCCACAGGCACCCCTAGCCCACTCCGAGGGCACTTGAGTCTTTCTCTTTCATAACACCATCAGTCTGTAATTATTTGTTCAATGGCAGTCATACCCGACGTTCACAAAGGCAGAGAGAGTACTTAATTCTGACACACGGTTTTGACACAGAAGCTCAATAGATGTTTTTGGAATAAGTAAAGGAATAAATTTCACATTAAAGAACATACCATCGAAACTGTATAAAAGCCTTGGAGTTTCTAATCAGAAGAGTAACAGGTATGATTTGGAAGTATTGATGTAAGTTTACAAGATTTTGGTTTATGACAAAGTGGCCCCAAATCAAAGGGAAAGCATGAACTCTTGCATGTTTAGGGAAAACTCATTTGTTAATAGGAGAAAAATAAAACTTAATCCTTACTGTTGACTCCAGATAGATAGAACCCTAAATGTGACAAGTATTACTATGTAGGTAATAACACTTTGAGAAGAGACTGTCATCATGTTCTACATGGTAAAGAACTGGTTAAACAAGATCCAAAACAAAAACAAAAACCTCACCACATAACACTAAAAAGTAATGAATTTGAGTAAATCAAATTTAATGTGATCTGTTTAAAAGAACAGTATAGACGAAGTTAACAGATTACTTGCTGTTTGGAAGGTGATCTATGCCTATCAAAGTAAATGAACATCTACTATTTAGAATACAAAACAAAAATGATTAAGAAGGCTATGAAGGTTACTCCAACTGATTTTCAATCAACAAAGCCTTGTTAAAAACGGTCCATTTCAATTAATACTCCTCATATTGTTTAAAAAAACAAAAAGCATGGTTGACGTGCCAAGTATCACTAGGGCTGTTGGAAAGGAGCCCCAGCACGGCCATGTGGAACGGTGCAGCCGTTTTACAGAGCTAACTGCGAGCGCTTTGTTAGATTTTCCTGACCCTTTCACTTTCTTCCTGCAGAATTATACATCCCTACTTCTTTCCTGTGATTTTGCAGCGCTTTTCACTAACTAGGAGAAGTATGTATGATTCAACTCTTAATTAAGATTTTAGTCATGTGACTTCATGTAGCCAACATGATATGATAAGGACTTGATACAAGCAGAGGTTTAAATAGGCCTGTGTCGCTCATTTAATCAGTCAAGAGAACATGCCCCAGTAGCCGCAACATCTTCAGACTCACGACCTGCATGAGAGACACGTGGAACACACCTGAACCCAACACACAGCCTCAGATTCTTCCTTTCCCCCACTGATCCCCAGGTCAGGCATATCCTTTCTCGATAAGACCTGGAATATTTTTTACCTTTTCTCTATAACCAGGAATGATATCTTATTTCAGTTTTTTACCTATTAAATGACTGTAATAATGTCTTGATGAATATTCCTATATCCAATCCATTCCCAAACCCCAGCCCATCCAATTCAACCTGAAACTTGTTTCCATGATTCTCTAAACTGTGAATCTGATCATGGCAACTTCTTGCATAAAAGCCTTCAAAGGATTTTTCTCATTTCTGTGATAAATAAAACCTTTTCATATGTAGAACCTAATGGGTGAACATCACTGGCTGCTTCTCTACCTCTTCTCCCACCACCGCTCCACATGCACCCTTTGACCTCTGTGCTGGATGATTTTTCTTTCTACTAAGAATCATGCCCACACTAGTAATTAAGCCTTCCTCTATAGCTCAGAGGCTAGAAATTACATTTCTCAGGCACCGCCATTTGGAAACTGTTAGTGTAAGCCATTGGTGCAAGATAGGGCTGGAGGAGTAGAAGCAGGGACACCAATGTTCTTCTGACATAGGCTGCCAGGTGTGTGACATTCAGTAGACAACAGAGGTTTAATAGTGACTGTGATACCTGCTATAGATATCTACTGAAGTGCTGCATTCACCTGAGGTCATTGGTATTAATTTCATGAAAAATTTCATGCAAATGTTGTGGCCTTCTTATTTCCTGAAATCATTAGACACTTCCTTTGCCCTGTCGGAAGCTCATCCAGTTCTTCCAAAGTTTTGTAATTCTCTTATTTTCTATATTAAATAATATTTTACCTGAAACCTCTAGCGTGCTTTCTGTTTTTACGACTCTTGACAGAAACAATCTGCAAGTGAGTCAGGTCATCTCAAACGTCTCTGAAGTGGCCATGGCTCACGAGCCCAGCCGCTCTGCGGCATGTGGGATCTTCCCGGACCGGGGCACGAACCCGCGTCCCCCTGCATCGGCAGGCGGACTCTCAACCACTGTGCCACCAGGGAAGCCCAAACGTTTCTGATTTGTATTTCTTGTTTCGTTTACCTAATGGTCCCCTACCATGACTTCTCTGCTTACTTTGTACTTATCTTTCAAAGCTTAGCTGAAAAGTCACTTCCTTTGGGAGACTTCTGAACTATCTCTGATATCTGATGAAGATGTTCCCATTTCAACTTGACTTCACGTCTCACACCTCTATACTTTGTTCCAAACACCTGAAGAGCAGGGGCTCTGTCAAACGCAATTAAGCACTAATTGTTGCATAGTTGGCGCTTAAAAGCGAGTGCGGAACAGATGAATATTAGCACACGATGTGAACCTTTCGGGTTATGTCACAGAATGGGACTGACCCAGGATCTCAGATGAAACTAAAGACAATTTAGCGTGGTGTTTTATATTATGAACTTTGAAGTTACACACACCTAAGGATTGAAACATAGCTCTATCACTTGTTGTCTGTATTACGAAGAAAAAAGTATTTCACCTTGTTTCATTATAGTTTTCATATCTATGACATAGTACCGGTAATAATCTCTAAATTATAAGATTTCAATGAGAATTAAATGATACGAAGTATTTAACAGAGTGTTTGCACATAGCAAGTAATAATATGGGCTATTATTATTATTACCTGTAGTTCCAGGAATCACTATTCAAATTTGGAACCAAATACAGTTTCAGATGAGTTGCTTGATATCTTTAGGTCTCACTACTTGTTATCTGAAATTTAGGAATCAAAGACAATGAAACAATCTTTTTTGCACTCTAAATAGACTATCTGAACTCCATATTCAAACTCTGAAATGGAATAGATTTGGATTGTGATGATGGATACACAGATACATAAATCCACATGGTTGCTGCCAGTAAGAATATTGGGAAAATTTGTAAAGGCTTGATGTTAAGCTTTATTCATTTATCAGTATCAGGACTAGTCCTTCTGGAATGAAATAAACCTTACGAGTCATGTATTAAAATTTTTAGAAAAAGAAATTAATGTAGACCAACAAAATGAGATTCCAGAAGAACACAACATATCTTTCCTGCTCTTCACCAACAAGCAAATAAGCATTTGTTTACACTGCTTCTCTTAGGCTCACTGCATTCCATGTTAGTGTATCATATTATAGCATCCAGATTATAATTACATATATAATGATTATATATGATCCAGATTAATATATTTATAGAGCATGCAGGTTAATATGTAACATATATTTTATATAATTATACACATGGCATCCAAATTTCAAATAGGGATCATTTGAAATTTATAAATGTCACACTATTACTTTCATGAAACAAAATGCAATTTGCTTTCAAGCAAAGTCACTCAACTTCATGAAATGTAGACTATGTTTTCAAACATAATATTGTGTATGTTTGAGATGGTTCATATAAGAGTATTTTCAAAAACTTCACATCTTATTTCTTTCAGTGATTCTTAGAAAACCATTTATGAATCGTTTAATCCAATTATCTTTTGCTAAGTAAAACTTCCATACGTTTTAGAGCAACAGTTCAAACTACCTAGTCAGAGGCAAGATGCTTATAAATAACTATGTTCTTATATTCATCATCCCTTTCTATATCTGAATATTGAAATCAGTTGATAACTACAGGCACTTGCACAGCGGTTCTTCTGAAGATGCTGGGCTATGTGTTGTTTTAGAGCAACAATTCAAACTACTTAGTCAGAGGCAAGATGCTTATAAATAACTATGTTCTTACATTCATCATCCCTTTCTATGTCTGAGTGTTGAAATCAGTGTATGACTACAGGCACTTGCATAGTGGTTCTTCTGAAGATGCTGGGCTATGTGTACGTGAGTGTGTGTCAGTCTTGAAACTACAGGACTTTTCTCTGTACCATGCTATGTTCTTAAGTGACTTGTATTTTGCAGTAATTGTCTTTAACATGCTAATCTGAGGCAGCATTGTTTCTTTACAACAGATCCGTAACAATGATAAATATTTGTTATGCATCTGGTAGATATTATGGCTTCACATATGTTACATAATTTAATCTTCACAACAAAACTATTAATAAGCTAGTATTATCCTCACTTAAAAGATGAGTTAATTGGTTTACAGACAGTGTTCAATTGTTGGATATCAAAGAAGAGAGTTGGGACTATCGATCCAAGTCTTTCTGACACTGGAACTTGATAGTGATATACACTAACTGCAGAACAGTATTTCTCCAAGTATGATACCTGGCTGTACTCTGCAGTTTACAGGAGCCGGCTCCAACCCGCTCAGGTGAGCAGATTGCCTGTCTGTGTTCTCAGCAACCTGCTCAGTGATAGCATTTGGAGGTCACGTGGGTAGCATGTGGACAGTATGAAATCAGCCCTGGCGAGAGTATGTCATCATAGAGATAAGTAAATGTTGCAGATCAGGGCTTTTATATGTCAGGTTCCCAGTTTATCTGCCTACCACTGGCACCGAATATCCTATGAGCAGGCCATAAGGGGGCCAAAAATAGAAATTCTTCTTGTTTTTTTGAATATATTCACAAATACTTTATATTTACCTATAACCATTGGCTCTTTACTAAATCTAAAATTAGCTTTTAAAGCTTACTTAAACCAGATGTTAATTTTTAAGTGCTTAAAGATGTTTACTGAGGATTCGAAATCAATATTCTTTTTGGAATTCCAGTTGTGACGCTTGCTGACAGCTGAATGAACAGATAGACAAATACAGTAGGAGGAATTCCTAAAAATTTCAGGGTTTGCTATCAGTGCTCTGTAATTACAATCTTCAGATGTTCACTAGAACGTTTCTATTTTTGCTTTTGTAAATGATAAATTACCATGGGTTAAATGTAATTATTAAAATTTTAGTGTCGTTATTGTCTTTTGCTCATTATACCGTGTGTAATAACCCACATTTGTATCAGTGGTGCTCTGGGCCTATACGTTAACAATTATTAGATTTTTTTTTTGCGGTACGCGGGCCTCTCACTGTTGATGGCCTCTCCCATTGGGGAGCACAGGCTCCAGACGCGCAGGCTCAGCGGCCACGGCTCATGGGTCCAGCCGCTCCACGGCATGTGGGATCTTCCCGGACCGGGACACGAACCCGCGTCCCCTGCATCGGCAGGCGGACTCTCAACCACTGCGCCACCAGGGAAGCCCCAATTATTAGATTTTAATGTATATGTGAATTGCAGTTCAAATGTGACTCTTTTATGTTCCTATTCCTAAGGTCAGTGTAAACCAGACCCTCCCACCCCAAATACACTGTAAAACATTATCATCACTGATTTCTTACTCTGCTAATAGTAAGAAGGAATGGTCTGTGTTCTGAAAGGTAATTTTAGCCTTCCCTTAGAGAATAAGACTAAATATTAGCTTCAGGCATATGTGAGAGATAATCATTGCCACATCTAGTTGTTCAGAGTTTAAAAGGTAACAATGGCAGAAAAAGGAATATATCTGGGATTAGGAGGATAAAAACAATATCCCCAATGAGTTGCTCAATTTAATCATTTTGAGTAATATTAAAAAACTGTCCAATTTTTATCTTTTTTTACCAAAAAGTGATATTTACAAAGCTTATGATTGACAAATGTCTGTTCCCTCACATGTGTTGGAAGAAGCTGAGATACATAAGTTGGAGGTGTAGTTTAAAGAGGATGCTGCTCTAAGCTAGAAAGAAAAACCAAGTGAAGATATTGTGATGATTATAAGCAAAGTACTGAATTGTGATAGAGTTTTAACATAAATTTTATTTTTTATATTTTTTTCTCTGAATACATTGTTTTTACTACAGGTGATTATCTTATTCATGGTGATATAAGAAAAATTCATTATCATAAAGTGTTCTAACACTCATATAGAGGCTGAATAATGACCTCCCAAAGTTGCCCATGTCCAAATGCCCAGCACCTGTGAATGTGTTAGGTTACATGACAAAGAGGAATTAAGGTCGCTCACTAGCTGACCTTAACATAGGAAGATTATTCTAGATTATACTAATGGGTCCAATATAATCACAATGGTCCTTGGAAGCGGGAGAGGGAGGCAGAGAGTCAGCGCCAGGGTTATGTGCTCTGAGAAAGTGTCACATCACTGGCCTTTGCTGGCTTTGAAGATGGCGGTTATTAACAAAGGAATGCGGGTTACCTGGAAAAGGCAAGGAGATGGATTTTTCCCTAGAGCCTCTAGAAAGGAGTGCAGCCCTGCTAACAATTTGATTTCTGCCCAGTGAGACCCATTCTGGACTTCTAACCTCCAGAACTGATAATAATTTAGTACTATTTGAAGTCACTACGTTGGTGGTCAAGTACTATAACAATAATAGGAAATTGATGTGGGTAGGATGCTAGCGTGAGCAAACGTTCTGAAGTCTTAGTCATTGTATAACTTAGTTTGAAGGCATAATTTGTTCAAAGAGGAAAAATAGCAGAGACTCAATTACTACTAGAACAGAGGGTTGGAGTGGTGAGCAAGGCTGAATTGATGCTGAGACACTTGGTACAAAGGGTTTCATATTTTCCCAGAGTTGGGCCAGTTCCGGAGTAAGGGGCAGACCTTCTCACGTTAGCAGAAAAATTACATGGCCCAGCATGCCTGGTCCAACCTGCATGATATGTGCTCTCAGGAGGCGTGGTCTGGCATTACAGAAATGGTCTGTGTTCAAAAACAGACTTAAACTTTAAAATTGAATACACGCTAGCCGTTTTGCTAATGTATTTTAACTAATTTGGAAAAGATTTTGCGTTTTTTGCGGTAGAGAGAAATTAATAAAATATTGGTTATCAATATTTACTTGGTTTCTTGAATTTAATGACAGAAAAGCAGCGCCTAAGAAATGATTCTTGTCAGCTGGTTTGCTGGTTGGTTTTGTCAAAACACTGATAAATGAAATAGCGAATGCTGTAAATTTTCTTTGAAATCCTGTGGCTCTGATGGATTTGATGAATTTATAATTTAAAGCTGTGATAAATCCTACCTGGCACCCATCCAGCTTCTTTGTGTAATAAGCCGAATGGCCCCCTAAAGATGTCTGTGTTCTAATCTCTGGAACCCTCTGAATATGTTGCTTTGCAAGACAAAAGCAATTTTGCCTGTGTAATTAAGGTCACTGACTTTATTTATTTATTTGATTGCACCGGGTCTTAGTTGCAGCATGTGGGCTCCTTAGTTGCAGCTTGCGGGCTCCTTAGTTGCAGCATGCATGTGGGATCTAGTTCCCTGACCAGGGATTGAACCCCAGCCCCCTGCATGGGGAGTGTGGAGTCTTAACCACCGTGCCACCAGGGAAGTCCTCTAAGGTCACTGCCTTTAAAAGGTGAGCTTATTCTGAATTATCTGGGTCTCCACGAAGGTCTTTATAAAGAGAGAATTTTCTCTAGTTGGAGTCAGACAGGTGTGGCAAAAGGAGAGATCAGACAGATTTGAAGCATGAGAGGGTCTCGTCCCCACTCCTGGCGGGAGCCACCTGGAAAGCATGAAGAGCAATGGGGACAGTTTCTAGAAGCAAAGACTGGCCTCTGGCCAGTAGCGAGCAAGAATCCCAGACCTCAGTTCTACAACCTCAATGACTGAATGAACCTGGAAGCTGATTTCCACCCCCCCAGACTCCAATGACAAACTAGTTCTGCCAACACCACCTGCAGCCTCGTGAGACCCTAAGCAGAGAATCCACTCAAACTCACCAGACTTCGGACCTACAGAAGCTGCGAGGTAATACATTTGTGGGATTTCTAAAGCACTATGTTGGTGGGAAGTTGTTAAAGCAGCAAAAGCAAAACAAATAACCTTGCTTCAGGAAGCGGCACGGCATGGGGTCAGCGGGATTCCGGAAAGCGCCTGGCTTGGAGGCTGCATCAGATGCCCTATCTGGGGGACAGATGGGAGGAGCGGGGAGAGGAGAGGATGATTATTTTCCTCTCAACTGGAAGCACTGCCTTTGAATTCTTGGGGACATTAACTACAAAGCTAAAAATAACATCAATTCAAACCTTTTAGTTCAGTGTGGAATAGTGCCCTGGGTCTTGGATTCATCTCTCATCCTACTATGCCTCCTGGCTGGCTCCTGAACCCGGGCTGCAAAGTATAACTTTGAAATTCACAGTGTTCTGTTGCCATGAAATGTGTTACAGGAGACGTTGCAGAATTATTTTTCGAACGCTGCCAGTTTCTGACAACTTACATTCTGACTCAGATCTCACCCCTGAATTGTTCCCTTCACAGGGCTTCTCTTGTGAGTTTAAAAGATTTAGTTTTTATTTGAATAAATACTGGAAGAAACTTTGGTGCAATCTGATTATAATGTTTCCTGTCAGATATCTGTAAAAGACTTCTTAATTTGAAAACCGTGACTACTTTTTCAAAAAGGTGTGTTGTATCTGAAGCATGTACCGGAGTATCACCGGCTTGCTAAATTCTGTGAAAAACATTCCTTTGCCTGCTTTTCTGCCTCTAATGATTTCCTCTAAAGTTCCCATATCTCTTCGCATATATCCCCTCCCTGATTTTCTCCCCCTGCCATGTTTTAGTTAGTGTGATCATTTAAATGAAACTCACCTGTCCTTGTTGTTAAATGGCATCCTGTCCTAAGAATTTAAAGACCTCTGAGTAGCTATCAGATTAACGGCAAATGAAATGATGCATTTCAGTGTTACTGTGGACTACATTAAAATTTAGTGTTCGTTATTGGTCTCTCCCAAGATCCCGAGTTCCATTGAATCATTTGATTCTGCCCTTGTAGTTTCGTTAACAATGCAAAAACTTTGTTTCAAACATCTCTTGTCAGCATCTTTAAGCATCATGCTAATGGCCAGACACCATCTGAATATCAGAGAAGGGAACCTCTGATGAAGACAGGGTTTATCCCTCAAGACGAATCTGTCTTCTTTCAACCTGGCTTCCTGAATGGATGTAGACTACTTTCCATCCAAGAAGCCTGTCCTCTGAGCATGTTTTCTCTAATAAAAGGACTTAAGGTACTTATATGATACAGTGTGTGTGTCCTAGCCTATAAATATTTTAGAGAAAATTTGAAATATAGAAAATTTTAAAAAGAAATGAAAAACGATGCATTATTTCTTTGCCTAAAAATAACTACCATCATCAGTTTGGTACACGTGCCTCGAGTAATTACATATAACGTAGATCATGCTGTGTATGTAGGTTTTCAATCTCTTATTTTGCCTAACATAATGCATATTCTCTTTTTAATTAATCTTACAAAGTAAAATGTGAATTGACTATCATATGGATTGACACAATTTGTTTAACCATTTCTCCATTACTCAATTCAGTTATCAAAGTTGTGCTACTGTAAATAATAACATTGAAGTACATGATTTTTGCGTATAAATTCTTCTGCTACCCTTGGTAGACTGCTCAAAGTCTATACAACCTATGAAAGTTCATGATACATACAGCCAATTTCCTCCCAACTCTGGGAGAAAGTATCATATAAATATGTCTCCATCATGTAATATCAATATTATCCTTCAATCCTGCCAATTTGATAGATAAATAGTATCTATTATTTTAATTTGTATTGCTTTGATTTCTAGTAAAACAATGTTTTCAATCTATTATTCATTATCTTTAAAGAACTGATGACAATCTTCCTCTTATGTTTACCTGACAGATTTATTTAAATGATTTAATCTTCCCTACTTAAGACTTCATGATATCATGTGCCTCTCCAGCACAGTAATTTTTGCACTAATATGTATTATTCATTGCTTAATGTCTTTTTCACTAAACCGTCAACTATGACAGGTTTGTTCATCCCAAGTAGGTATGAGTTTTACAGGTTCTCTTTAAGTAAATAAACAGAAGGTGTACAGATGCCCATGGCTATTACTATGGCATAGCTTGAAGCATTAGTGACTACCTGATAAAGAATAAACCAGAATGTAGGTTTAGCATTGTCCAAACCAATTGCAGTTAAATTTTTGCAAACACATCTCACCCTGTGAACATACTTGGGGCTTTTCCAAGGGTCTTGGGTAGGGTTCATGCAAATGAGGGGGCTGTGAAGTTTAAGCCTTAGTACTTTCATGATAAATCCATGTCGGCACTCACCATCACAGGCCCACTGCAAAGCTCAGTGCATGGCACGTTTGCAAATCATGGAAACTAGGAGAGAACCTACTGGATTAGCGAGTTCAGGGATGTTCTCGCTGAAGAGGTGACACTGAGTTTGAGAACCGAGGAACATAAGGCAAAGACAGAGAAAACTCAATCTCACTGGAAGAAATAACACTAGTAAAAGGCACAAAACAGGTATGAGCTTGGTAACTTAGAGGGGATTAATAAGAGATGGGGAAAAAATGCAGTAGAAGAGGAAAAACGAGATGAGGCATGTCCTTGCAGGCAACGTAAGGATCATGGATTTTCCAAGTAAGCCATTGGGTGATGCTAAACAAGGAGTGAAAGAATGTGACATGAAGTTTATAAATGTGACTCTAATTGTTTCCTTCAGAGAGAGATAGGTAAGACATGAACAAGGACCACAGACACTGCAATAGTCCAGCTGGAAATGATGACACCTGGGATCAATAGAAAAATAATCATACGAATCTCTGCAGTTTAACACCAACCTAACCATGTGCACTGACAACCGTGCACTCGCACTATGCCAGGGGTTGGAACAGAATGAAGCATGTCATTCATACATTCATGAAGTACAGATACATATTACAGTTCCGATGAACCTCAAAAAATATTACGCTAAATGAAAGAGCTCTGTCTCAAAAGGTTATATTTTGTCTGATTCTGTTTATAGAAATGTTTACAACATGCAAATCTATACAAAAACCAAAAAAAATTAGCTGTCTAGAAATGAATGTGAAAACTGAGTGGCTGCAAATGGATACAGGAATACTTTGGAGGTGGGGTAGGTTGGTGATGGAAAGGTTGTAAAATTCGACTGTGAAGATGGTTTCACAACTCCGTAAATTTACTAAATTTCATTGAATTGTACCTTCACACTGAATGAATTTAATGGCATATAAATTATACCACAGTAAAGCTGTAAGAAGAAAAAAGTTAAATACATGAGTTCTGGGCTGAATGTCAAAATGTGGAGTTTTCAACACGAAATGGTCTATCAGTCAAGATTCAGTCAGGATTCAGTCAGGGAAATGAAAATCCATTTGGAAGCTCAAACAGAGGGAATATAGTAAGTTACAAAGGAGAGAGAAGGTCTTGGAGAAAGGGTTCCTACCCCTGGTATGGGAGGGTGTTCAATGCGGTGGATTCTGAGAAGGACCAAAATTATCTGAGGGTTAGCTTTGGATTGAGTTGCTGGGGTGATGCGAAGAACAGCAAAACCCCCTTTACTCATCTTCTACTGTTTTCTTTCTGGAGACCACCAAGGAGGCATCTAACAGAGGTCTAAGAACCGTATTTTGTAAAGTTGTGGTCCTGTCCTGCAATTTCACAGCGGAGAGATAACAGGTACATATTCTTCACATATGTTGTTAAAAGGGCAAGATGCTCAAAATACTCAAAATTTCAAGATCAAGTAGAAAAGGCAGGCCTAAAAAAGTAAATTTTTAGGAGAAAAAACACAGAATACATAGGTCGTTTTATTCAAGCCAGGAAGGGAGTGCCAGTTGAGTCCAATGGCACTGAGAAGCCAAGTTAGGTAAGAGGAACAGAAAGATAACTGGATTTGGCCACATGCAGAGTGTCAATAGTATTACTAAGCGCAATCTTAGTGGAATGCTAGGAAGTCAACAGATATTGGAGTGGATTAAAGAACAACGGTAGTGAGAGATGTGAACTTCAAAATTGAGTAAGTTTGCATAGCAAGAGATGTCATTAGACTTTGATGAGGAAAGAGAGTTTTTGATGTAGTTATAAGTATATATGAGCTCATGGAGGTTTTTATTTTGTATTGACACAATGACTGATGTTTACTGAGAGCTTCCTACGTGCCAGACACTGTACTGTTTTCCCATGCATCAACCCACTTGAATCTTGCAATGACCTCATGGGTTAGAGACAGCCATCCCGTTTTACAGATGAGGAAACTAAGACACAGAGAGTCTGTCAATTTTCCATAGGCACAGAGAACATGGGGGACGATTAATCTTTGAGATTAGAAGAGGTTCTTTCTCTGCAGAAATGCATGGAGAAGAAATTGGATCCAGGGGCGGGTATGAAGCAAGGGGAAATTTTAATTTCTATTTACATAATTGCCATTTCTTTGAGTGAGACACTGTTTTAACACCAATTTCCTCGCGGTGCCCTCACATGAACCTGTTCAAGCCTTGAACATTCCAGCTTTGGCAACTCTGCTGACAGGATTCCTGATTTCATTGGCTCGAACTGGAGTCACTTTCTAAGACTTAGTCTCAGCCTCACCTTCACCCCAAAACCGTGGACAACCAGACTCACAGTGAACCCTCTCTGCACTGAACCTCAGCCCCGTACCACTACTGATTCTGCTTTCCTTTTATCACCATCATGACGTTTTGAGTTCTTCTTCCCACTGAAGATACTAGATCATTATTCCTCTGAACAGTAAGCAAAAATTATTTTCTGTTGGAATGAGTAGAAATAAAGGTGAATCTAATTTAAAAATACAATATTTGTTTGCTTAAATGACCTGGATCTATTGAAATTTATTTTATAACTACAGTGACTGTATTTTCAGAATAAAATTGGCATATGCAGTTCACACATAACAGTACAAGTGAAAGGATAATGGACATAATGGGGGTTGCGTGGTTTTCATATTTATATTTATGCCTGCATCTACAACTAAACTAGAACAAAAGTTTTACTTCCAGAATATGAATATAAGCAATGTATAATTATTATGATCTCTGTACATACCAAACTACAACTTTTATATCCAAAGTGTACTATTGAATATTTTTCTGCCCATTGACTTATTAATTCTAAATATTTCAATTTTATTTATTTATTCCTGGCTCTAAAACACATTTCAACTCATGTTTTAACAGGAAGCTAAAAATAAAAAATCAGGACAAAGAGAAACATGAAGAATGCAAGTAAATCACCTAAAAGTAATATTTACTTTCAGAAACTGAGCTTTTTTTTTTTTTTTTTATGGTACGCGGGCCTCTCACTGTTGTGGCCTCTCCCGTTGCGGAGCACAGGCTTCGGATGCGCAGGCTCAGTGGCCATGGCTCACGGGCCCAGCCGCTCCGCGGCATGTGGGATCTTCCCGGACCGGGGCACGAACCTGTGTCCCCTGCATCGGCAGGTGGACTCCCAACCACTGCACCACCAGGGAAGCCCGTATCTTATTCTTTATGACACACACCCAACCCAGGAAAAGGGGCCTGACAGTGATGATGACGCAGAGACAATACAGGAAGTAGGAGTGTACTTTTCCCCCTAAAAAAATCATACTAAATACTATGTCTTGACTGAGAGTATAATTCTCTAAATTTCCTTCTTTAAGACTGAGGTTTCTAGAATATTGTGGAAGATGCTAGAGTGCTTTGGGAGAAAAAGAAAATTAAGGCTCTGAATTTTTCATTTGAAAGGCATCAGCTGAAGTCCCAGCTCCAGTGGGATCTCTCCTCTCCTTTCTGGGGAAAAGGACAGACAGCGGTTCCTAAGTAAAAATTACAAGCTGTACAATCACCTGTAGCCGTTCAGGACAGGAACTTTGAGGCACACTTAATAACTCAGGCGATTAAAAATCACGATGCCTTCATCAACCAAGAGATCATGTGCTCTTGAAAAGGGAGAAGAGAATGCCACTGGATGACGATTACGACAGTGATGCAAGAGAGCATTTAGAGCATTGGTCCAAGCCTAGGAACAGCCCGCTGGAGCATCTCCCAGTCTTGTGGTGTGCAGGTTACAGTCTCCCATTAGCAGAACTCTGTGACAACAATTCTTCCCTCCTCTACTGCCATGGACAGAAAACATGTTCTTTTACTACACAGAACTCCTATGGAAATACCATGATGAATGAGAATCATATTCTTGATCAGTTAAGTTTATTTGAAGACTACTTTTCAAACTACAGTAAGGGCAGTGTAGTTCATCCACTAGGTATAGGGTCTCTGTTGCCTAGATAGCTGCCTGGGATCAATCCCACCATCCTCTCCTTCCTGGGACACCTGAGCAAAGTACTGCCCTTCTCAGGTACTTTATTTCTCTACCTTTAAAACAGGGCTAAGACTAGAAACCTATCTCATAGGGCTTCTGGAGGTTTAAATGGATAACGAATGTAAACACGTAGAACAGTGCCTGGCAAAGTGTAAGCTTTCAGTTAATGACAGTAACACCCATACCACTGGATAGGGATAGGATTTGTAAACGTGGAAAGCCATTCCTGAATTCTGGGAATACGTAAAATTCAAGAGAAGGCCATGAACTACCTGACAGGACCTTTGCCACATCAAGTTCTAGGGGGACAGGAAAGCTTTAGTTTAGCAAGGCTCTGTCTTGCTCAGGTTTGATTAATGAACTGACACCATAACCTGGCCTTTCATGAGTGATAACGTATCACCTACTTTCCTGCGGTATCTTAAGAATAGCTAAGAATAACAGCATTTTCTTGGGGTCTAAGATGTAGGCAGCATTTGTAGCACAGGGGTAGGGAACAAAACAACCCAGATGGTTGTTAGAAAGATATATAGGCCTCAGCTTCATTTAATTTACTAAATCACCAAGGGCCTTCCGGCTATAGATTAGTTTGTTTGCTCTTGTCATTTTCACTCATTAGTGTGAAGAGTGTGTCATGAGTGGGAAGGATGATTTATGATGATAATACAGAGTAATTAATATGCAGACATAATAGAAAGCATTTGAGGCATTCTGACTACCTCAATCAACCTTAAGGAAACAAAGCATAAGAGGCCTTTAATCAGCCTCGTCCATAACTCTGATCATAACCAAGCAATACTTTGCAACAAAAATATCCAAGTATTCACTTCAGAATTTGGGAGATATTAAGTCTAAACTTTGGTAGTTTGTTTAAGAGGGTGATATTTCTAGTTTTTAACCTGTCTCATTTCTTATAATGGGAAGTATGACCAATGAAAGAAGGTTGCTACTCCACTGAAGATGCCGCGGAGCGGCTGGGTCCGTGAGCCATTGGCCGCTGGGCCTGCGTGTCTGGAGCCTGTGCTCCGCAATGGGAGAGGCCACAACAGTGTGAGGCCCGCGTACCGCAAAAAAAAAAAAAAAGTTTTACAAGTTAAGGGAGAATGCAAAAGTCTTTGTGAATGGAAATGTTTAGCTCAGCATTTAAAATCTTCCCTGTTGGGCTGTAGATGACAGCGCCAGCCTTGAAAGGAGAGAAGTACAGTTTTCTTTCGTTCAGCAGCTCTTCAACTTTTTGGTGCTACATTGAAACACATTTCAAACGGCCTCATGAGAGATTAGGTTTCATTAGAGGGAAAAATTTTCCTGAGAATTTAGGATGGTTCAATGGGAGACAGCTTCGTATTTTAACATGATTGAACGTTGCATTTCCCTTTGTGGTCCCACTTGATTTTCTTCGAGCGCTCAGGTGGATTTTCTGTGTGGTGGGCTCTGTGACTAGCTACCCAGCGCCCCCTTCAGGAAGGAAGCTTCACACCCCACCTTCAGACAGGGGCGCAGGGAGCTGGGTGATCTTGCTGTTATCCGCGTTGGGTCACAGCAGCGACCTCACTCAGACCACGTCTTCCTCCAGGGGCATCCCACATGCAGTGACTTGTCACCACAAGCGGGGGGAAGGTCAGAGCCCCTCAACACCGGCTGGGAGAAGTCTTAGCTGTCCCGCCTCAAAGCTACCCGCCAGAGGGCCGCTGAGCCGCTCCTGTGCCGGTGTCTCAGCTCGCCTTCTCTGCCACCCAAGTCGGCTTCCGCTCTCTCCCGGGCACGTGAGGCTGTGACCCCAAGAATATCTCCTTATCAATATCCTGGGTGCTCATCCCCATTCACAGTCAGCTCCCAAGAACACTGAGCCCCTGTGCTGCAGCACAAAGAACACTTTGGAGCTATTTGCTTATTTTTTACAAGTAAACGTTTTTGAAGAAATAGAGAAAAGTGAGCAAATAGTAACGGTACAGATCAGTGACTTTTCACCAAGCTCACACCCCACTCCATACAGGACCTTGAAGAGGAAACAGAACGTTACCAGGGGCCAAGAGTCCCCTCCTCTCAGGGTCTATTTATTCTGGCTTCTAACACAGTTTGGTCCATCTTTGGACTTGATATAAATAGAATCATGCAATTTGAGTGCTCTGCGAGTTCTGGCCTCCTGCACTCCACACTGAGTTGGTGAGATCCATCCACGTTTGGATAAACGTGTGGTTTATTTCGTCATTGCGATACAGTATTGACTGTACGAACATGTCACACATTATCCATCCATTTAGGGCTTTTTTTTTTTTTCTTCCCAATTTGGCTGCTAGGAATAGTACTGCTAAGAATGTAATCGTAAATGTCTTCTGATGAACATATGTGTGCATTTCTTTTGAATATCCTTGTTATCGTAAGAGAATTGCTAGTGCATAAGGGACGTATATATTTTCAGACTGATAGATGGTGCCAGTCTGCCAAAGTGGTCAGGACAATTCACATTTCCACTAGGAGTGCACTGTTTGCTTCCACTTGCTTGCTCACAATTGGTATATTGTGCTTCTTTCCTTTTGGCCTTTCGGGTGGATGTATGGTATTATTGCATTATGATTTTCATGTGCATTTCACTGACAATCATGAAACTGAACACATTTTAATACATTAATTGGCTTTTACATATTTTCTTTGGTGAAATGCATATTCAAACTTTATTTTTTAAGTTATTTTCTCTCTTTTCTGACAGATTTTTAGGAGCTATTATGTGACTTCATTGAAGTCATGGTTGAATATGTATTTCTCAAATATCTCCTCCTACTCTGTGGCTTATATTTTTATTCACTTAGCGGTAACTTTTAATGATCAGAGTTCTTAAGCTGAACCCAATCCAATTTATATTTTTTCCATATAGTTAATACTTTTCATGTTCTAATTAAGAAATTTTGCTATCTGGACACTAAGATTTTTCTCTTATTTGCCAGTAAAATCTTTATCATCATCAACAACCTGTCACATATAAATCAACACTCAGTGCAGATTTACTTATTTTTCGTGATGTGAAGTGGGGTCCATATTTATTTTTCAAGAAGATCATAAATTAGATGACTGTATAAGAACGGGTCTGTTTCTGGACTCTATTCTATTTCATTTATTTATCTGTGCTTCATCCACAATCTGTCTTAATTACTGTAGCTTTATAATCAGCCCTGACATATGGCGCTGTAAGTGTTCCAGTTTGGGCTCCTTAAAGATTTTAATTTTTTTTGGACTTTGGATCCATGTATCTCGTTTCTCTATTTCTACAAAATGAAGAAACAGTGCTGGGATTGGGATTGGAGGCAAACTCACTGTTTGCCAGGAAGCTTTCCATGAAGCACAAAGAAAACCTGCAACCACATGTTCCAATGATCCCATGAGGACATTGATTCGGGAGCATGTAGGAGTGCAGGGTCAGAGCATTAAACCGTCTTGCTCAAAGATATAGCTCTGAAGGAGAACAAACTGAAGCGTATAAAAGGAATGCATTTTATAATCCCTTTGAGTGGTTGTCATCTGTAGTCAAGACTGCACGTAGTTACTGCTCACTAGTTGTGTTTTGAGCCCTCTCATCTACACATTGCCAGAAAACTTCTTCCACAAAAGTAACACACTCCTACATTTGCCCAAATTTTTTGTGAGCTTACAAATTGCTACAATATTGTACTCCAAGTCCACATAGCAAAACTGTATTATGAGTTAAGATGAAGTACTTTTGTTATAAAAATGTTACTTAACCACCTTATGTTGTACTATATTGGGTCATGTTATTTATACTGAGACTCATTTGTTGAAAAAAAAATTGAAGTCAGGAAAAACAAAATTATATATCCTGAATCATCAGTCAGACTATTAGGATAAAGTTAGGGTGGGCTTACAAGAAATCAAGCTGAAAAATAACTTAATTTTCAGTTTAGTGACTCTTGAACTCTGTTCAGTGCTATAGTCATGTGACTTACTACTTACTATGAAGTGAATGATTTCTAAAATACTGATGAATGAGGGTAGGGATGAGAAATATTTTTCAAGATATATGGATAATTACATTGTTTTAGATTAGATAGACATAGAATATATAATATAGTATTAGTGACATTCACAAATATCAAGGCATTTCTTTCCTTAGTATTAAAATCAGAGAGAACTTAGTATCATTACTCCAATAAAAAGCAGAAGGAGTACTATCATTTAAAACCTGGAATTATTATAACAAGGCATTTTCTATTTATGTCCTTTTTCTTATAATTCTGAAAATACTTTATTCTTCTACTACTTTAGCTAAAAACTGCAAAAACCACAAACATGTGGAGGCTAAACAATATATTACTAAACAACCAATGGATCACTGAAGAAATCAAAGAGGAAGTCAGAAGATACCTGGAGACAAATGAAAACACCATGATCCAAAACCTCTGGGATTCAGCAAAAGCAGTTCTAAGAGGCAAGTTTAAAGCAATATAGGCTTACCTCAGGAAACAAGAAAAATCTCAAACAACCTAACCTTACACCTAAAGCAACTAGAGAAAGAAGAACAAACAAAACCCAGTTAGTAGAAGGAAAGAAATCTTGAAGATCAGAGCAGAAGTAAATGAAATAGAGACTAAGAATAAAATAGAGAAGACCAATGAAACTAAAAGCTTATTCTTTGAAAAGCTAAATAAAATTGATAAACCTTCAGCCAGACTCATCAAGAAAAAAAGGGAAAAAACAAAGGGAGAGCCCAAATTGCTAAATAACATTCGTGCAGCACTGTTCAATCTTCATTATTTCTATTTCAGATTGCAATCTGTTTTGAATTATTTTTGTTAATGTTTGCTTTTGCTCAATTGAACCACATACGTATAAGGCCAGAGTAATATTCAAAATGACATCTTCCTAAAAAACACACCATACTGTGCTCAAATGATATATCATAGATTTTCTTATTATGAAAACAGGATTTTCAGATTTGCAATAATCATAAAAGTTATGTAAAAACCTACCTTTCAATAGTTTTCACCAGAAGACTTTTACTTAAATCACATTATGGTTTTGAACCTCAATAAACAAGTTGATAATATCTGGAAGAGTGTATTGGTATATAAAAGCAGTCATTTAGGTCCTGGCAGATTAAAACAGTCTTGCAAAGTACAGCAAGGCAAATTACACACACACACACACACACACACACACACACACACACACACACTCCCCCAGTATAATAGAAAGACTTTGTGCTTTGGATGTGTTAACTGTTTTAACAATTTCCCCTTTTTATAGACTCAATTATGACCACTTCCCCCTCCAATATTTAGTATTTGTGCTCTGAATTGTCACTAACTTTTAGATTATTTAGCACTTGTGCTATGTAAATATAAAGTAGCTATATATTTTTGACAGAATACCAAAGACATGAATAACCTCACCTAAAGTCTCATAGCAGTACTTCGACACCAGTGTAAACATATAATTATCTATAAAACTGGTTTACTTGAATTAAGGATGCACCTAACATCCCCAAGCACCTCCTTCCCACCAGAACTATACTCTCTAAAGTCATCTTACTGTACACTTGTAGCAACACTTTCAGTAGGCATTATTATTTCTCTTTTAGATATAAAGATTGTGAGATTCAAAAAGGTTACAAAATTTACCAAATTCACACTTTCAAAAGTGGAACAGTTACTAACATCTGGTGTATCTGAATGCAAAGTATGTGTTCTTTCCCTTACACTATGCTAATCAGTGTTTGAATAGTGTGCTTGTGTAGTGTGCCCTACACAAGATGATGCTAGGCTATAGTGCTTTACATTCTCTAAACTGTGTCCATATTAGTTCTAAGAAAGAACTAATATTTACTGAGTACCTATATATGGGTGATGGGTAATTACATACGTCTATACTGATATACTCATCAAAACTAGATCTACTGATATATCTATATATTATACTAAAAATAAATATTATAGAATATATACTATTGATGGCTTCATATTTTTGTCTTTAATGATTTTCTTTGCATATTTCTACTTAATCAAGATTTATTTATTTCATTTCTGATGTTGACTTGGAAGAGAATTTAAAAAGAGTAAGAACATGTGTTTGATCCTAAGCAAGTACAGTTCAGTGGAGAAATATATTTATAAACAAATAATTACTATAAAAAGTGGTCCCTCTTCCCTTATGTTTTAAATGTATTTCCTTCTTTTTTTCCTAACGTATGGTCCTAATAATTAAGGAAAAGTTGACAGAATTTTAAGGAAATAAACAGTTTTCAACTCTCTCATACAATCTGAGCTGCCCATATCTATAAAAATGGCATGAAACAAAAAATGTACATTATTCTACAATCAGAATGTTTATCATGAGCATTATTTGATATACTGCTTTTCTCAAATAATTGTGGTATCAGCTAATCCCTTCAAATGTTATTTAGTATCTTTCTTTTAATCTAGGAGATACTCTGAAAAACTAATTCCAGTTTTTGGTTTTTTTTTAATATAAGAAAAATGTATCCGTTTGGTGTGGTTCTTTTTACCAGCCCCATGGACTGTGTTATTTTTTTTTTGTCACACAGTGCCTGATATTTTGGAAGTCCTCCAAAGTACTGAATGAAAGGTCAGAGTGGACTGAATTCAATTCCTAGATATTTTGTACTTTAGCCTCTAAGGCTACATTTCTTGGACTTTTACCAAAACATCTGAAACATGAAGATCAGACTGAAGAAAAAGTGTAAGCAGCTGGTTTTGTCTCCAGCAGCTTTTAGATAAATTGGCTCTTTAGACCTCCTGTCTATTACAGCTAAAAAAAAAAATATTGATCAATCAAACAGAAAGGCAGCATTGAATAATGTCGCAGGGTGTTTTATTTCTAATCATCCCCAGATGTCTCTAGAGCCCAAATCTCTAGGAGTTGATATTTGACTTTGAGCATTCGTTGGCCTCAACCAGAAAGCAGATGGGTTGCAAGAGAGGTTTATTCCAACAAGTGGCCAGCAATTTAGCTGTACCTCCAGGATGTCAAGATGGTAAGTTTTATTCAGCAGAAGAGGTAAAGACTTTTAAACAAAGGATTATGAGGTTACCAAAACCCTATTAACATTGAGATGTTTTAAATTGTTAACTTTCCAGAGAAAAACTAATTTAAGAATATTCCAGGAGGTAGGAAAAATAATAAAGTAAAAACTAAAGACAAGTTTTGTGGCTTCTTTTGAGACTACTCTACATTTTTTAACAGTTCCAGCAAATGTTAGTTTCAAAGCTGTTCTTTTGACGATTCTCTTTAAACATACATCTACCAGCCTTGATGATTTTTCATAGAAAATGAGAACCAAATATGAACAAATATTAAATTTCATGTCAACTAAATTTTATTGGAAAGATAAGCAAAATAGTAACTGATTACATGATGGTCTAATGTATTTCCCTTAACTTCTTTTACAAGGCCTTAATTTGGAATAAAAACATCCTAAAACTGAGAACAAAAAATTTTCTTTCTCCCTCTAAAATACTGTCTGCACTTTTCATTCAGTTGATTGGGTTATTTGACATTTCCCATCATGGACTAGAGCACAGATCACAGATTATAAAGGGACAAATAATTTTGGAGTTTAACTCAAATCAGCAAATATTTATCTAGCCTTGACTGTGGATACAGAACTAGGTATAGAGTCAATCTTTCAGCTCTCTGAGAACCTTAATAAACCTAAATTCTTAAGTTCTTTTTCCTTAGACGAGTGAGGATCAGGATGGAGTTTGGGACGAGCAGATGCAGACTATTTATTATTATTATTTTTTTTTTGCGGTACGCGGGCCTCTCACCGCTGTGGCCTCTCCCGTTGCGGAGCACAGGCTCCGCACGCACAGGCTCAGCGGCCACGGCTCACGGGCCTAGCCGCTCCGCGGCACGTGGGATCCTCCCGGACCGGGGCACGAACCTGTGTCCACTGCATCGGCAGGCGGACCCCCAACCACTGCGCCACCAGGGAAGCCCAGATGCAAACTATTGATATTATATACAGAATGGATCAACTTCAAGGTCCTAGTGTATACAGCACAGGGAACTATATTCAATATCCTATAATAAACCATAATGAAAAAGAATATAAAAACATATGCATAACTGAATCACTTTACTGTATAGCAGAAATTAACACAATATTGTAAATCAACTATATTTCAATAAATTTTTTAAAAATGGGAAAAAGAAGAGTGGTTCACAGCATGTGGGCTTAATAAACCAGAAAAAATATGAATTAATTAAATGAATTATTTGGTACACTTTCCCAGCAGTCATGATTAAGGTGGTAGCTCTTCTAACATTTGAATATTACATCGTAAGGGTTTAGTGTAACGCTGATGTAACCCCTGATTTTAGCCAGGGTATTGATATTTTCCTAGGAAAATCCTGCATGGTTATTACAAATAGGCATTATCTCTTCTTCTTATAAAACAAAAAGTTTTCAGCACCAATCAACTTCCTGGGCAAATTATCCTAAAGTTGAAAATAATCAGATTCTCAGAGTTAAATTTCACATTTGAGTTTTAGGTAAATTTTTATTTCACCCTTTAAGCTTTTGTTTCCACTAAAAAATATGTTTATACTCCATCAGTCTATAGCTCAGGGAAGAAGGCTTATGACAGTAGCACCAGAAATACCACACATTCAAGGGAAGTCATTTACCATAGCCATGAATGCATTTCCTAGCATGCTGTGTGCAGGTTGACTTTTATCGGGTAATTATGTTGAATCTTCTCCTAAACCTTTTGTTCCCAGGGCAGCACCATCTTTTGCATAAAATATCATCAGTATTCATTTCTCATTCATCATCCTCGTGACAGCTTCAATGGTGTGCTGAAGCAACAGCTCATCAGGGCAGCGGTGCAGTGTGATGATTTACCATAGTAACGTAGCATCAGAGGGAGGCAGCAGGATAATGTATGGTCAGAAGCGTTCAGGAGTGTTACGCAGGAACATATTTAGTTACGCAAGAGGATGGATGGAAACCTGAAAACTTTGTTTTAGCAGACATGCGTCCTAAGCCACATGAGGAGATACTTGTGGGTGGTAGCTTTCATTCACTCGACACGTAACTGAAAACCTGCCTGTAGTTGGTCATCCAAAAATATTCAGTATGTGTTTGTAAACCCTTTGTAAACACAATTCAGATTTTGTTTTTATAAGAAAATTTGTGGTTATGAAAAGTGACATAAGATGGCAGATACACTGCTGTATGTCAGGGGTACTTCGGAGTTTGTCCCTATCAGATTTTCTACAAGGATGTGTAGCTTAAAAAAAAATTACTTACTCTAGAAAATCACTGTTTTATATGAAATAAGTTTGTTTGAAAGTCTAGTTGGTAAGTGTTTACTATTCCACATTGAAAATTAATGCGAGGCAAAACAGCCTGCAATTTTAAGAAAGGAGCGTTTATAAAACTCAGGCATTACGCAGACATTTCACCATTTTAACACAGTTTACAATAACACTGTCATATAATTTTCAGGGAAAACGTTTGATGAAATTCTCAGGTCTTCAGAGTGCCTGACAATTTTCAACCTTCCAGAAAATCCGACATTTTCATAGGTTTTTGAAATTATAAGACTAATTGAAAAACCTCATTGGGGAGGTTAGTTTTCTTCATTTTTTGGTGGATAATTCAATTTGCAATGTTTCTAGTCATAATTTTTTATGCCTGATGTGTGATAGCCTCAGTCACATCTGAGCTGATTAGCAGAACATTAAAATAGATCTATTTTGGGAAGCAAGACACCCTCTCAGCTAATGAGTTCTACTTTCGGAAGGACAGAGAGTGCTCTGGCCCTGATGTAGATGTGTACGCATAGCCTACTTCTTGAAGGTGCTGTTTGGTTAGAAATACCTCTTGGCAAACCTCCCAATGCAGCATTTATCAAGACTTTATCGATCCTCGGTCCCAACTGAATGAGAAATATTTCCTGGGTGAGTTGTTTCTTCTCCAAGCAGCAGGGAGCTGCTCTCACCAACCTTACTGGGCAGTTAAAAAAAAAAGAGGATCTCAAGAGACGAAATCGCCCATTTTGCCACCAGTTTGTATCTTTGATACCCTCAATATGCAGTACCTTATTTTACAAGTTTGGATACAGTATTTCCCCAATTCCTTCCCACCCAGGCTGTGCTCCTATCAAACTTTTTTGTGTAATTTCAACAGCACTTTACTCTTACACATCACTGTAATTTATCTATTTACTGGGATGTGTCCCCCCCCACAGGCCTTGAGCTTTCTGAGGACAAGACTTATGTTTTATCCATTTCTGTATTCTCCTGGGTAGCGCATAAAAGGCGCTCAATCGATATAAGTTGAAATTTTGTTACCTGCGGTGACTCAAATATATATACTACTCCTCCCCTGAATGAACTTCTATTTATGTAGATCTTAGAGGTATTTTGCTTATTTTGTTGTTCGGTTGATGATACATTTACTGAATTTAGTTCACAAACATTAACTGAAAACACTGTTTTGTCAAGGTTGCTGTTATCGCTCAGACTTGGAAGAGCAGAGTCAGGGAAGCCTCTACTTGCAACATAATATGTTAAATGTTGCCAGAATAATTGTCATAATAATGATCAGTCACAGTAATCAAAAAACTATTATAAATAGTAATTACTGAAGTAACTCACAAGTAATGAAAAACCACATGTGTGCTTATTAAGTGGAATGCAGTGTTTAGGGATTTGAATTAAATATACACATTCACTCTGAGGCAGGTATTACTATCCCAACTCTACAGAGACTGAAGGTAGTTTAAAGAGGATAATATGTCACTTCAAAGAAATACAAACAGTATGTGGCATAGCAAATATTCAATCCCGGGGTGTCTAACTTGAGCCTAAGCTCTAACTACTTTTAAGTGTTTTATTGAAAATACGCCCAGGTGCTCTGATGGTGTGGAGGAGAGTTTTCCTCAGACTGAGGCTTCCAGAAGGGATTTCTAGAGGAGCCTATCTAAGCTGAGTCGTGGGCTTTATCCTCTGGCTATGAAAATGTTAAAAAGTTTTAAAGGGAAACAATATTGCCAGATTGGTGTTTCTGTTGGCTCACTCTGGTGACAGAAGAATTCATTTAAGGGAAGTAAGAGTAGACATGTTGCAACAGAGTGGCTCTAGGACTTGGACATACCTCAGGATACCTAGAAGACCTGCAAAAACAGAGCGCTGGCTCCACCCTTAGAGATGCTGTAGGTCTAGAGAGGGCTCCCCTCCCAGGGTTCACATTGCTAGTTTCTGTTGATGCTGACGCTGCTGGTCTTGAGACCACACTTAGAGAACCACGAATCCAGGATGCCGAGGAGGGGATAATTTTGAAAAATATTTAGACACTTAGAGTTCAATTTCCAGGAATGAGACCATAATTGTATTTGAGTTTTGAAAAAATAAAGTCTGGTAAGATTCTCATATTTTTAGGTTGGGGGATGGTATTAATTGAGATAAGTCAATGGGAATCATTTTTGAAAGATTAAGGAAGATGTTACATTTGGGATTTTGAGATTTGACATTGTTGAGAGATAATTCTCCATGAGTCTCTCACGTTTCTGCTCTTCCTGCAATAACTCTTGTTCTACGTTGTCTTTTTAAAGATATATGCACACCAAACATAGATATAGTGTCTTCTTCTGGGGCACAGGACAGATCTGTTTGCTGTCTAGGATAATAAAATCACTGATTCTATTTGGGCAAGTATTGGGCATGTTTCCTTGCAGGCCTTTTAAAAAAATGTGGTGGGCTTCCCTGGTGTCGCAGTGGTTAAGAATCCACCCGCCAATGCAGGGGACACGGGTTAAAGCCCTGGTCTGGGAAGATCCCACATGCCGTGGAGCAACTAAGGCCGTGCGCCACAACTACTGAGCCTGCTCTCTAGGGCCTGCGAGCCACAACTACTGAGCCCTCGTGCCACAACTGCTGAAGCCCACGGGCCTAGAGCCTGTGCTTTGCAACAAGAGAAGCCTCTGCAATGAGAAGCCCGTGCACGCCACAAAGAGTAGACCCTGCTCACTGCAACTAGAGAAAGCCCATGCACAGCAACAAAGACCCAACGCAGCCAAAAAATAAATAAATAAATAAATAAATAAATGTGGTTTCCTAAGGTCACGGGGTCTCAGCTGTGACACAATCTACTGTATGTACAGCATCTACCAGGGTCAGTCCCTTGCCTGATGGGACTTGAGGGGGAGGGGGAACTGACACAACCTCAAGCTCCTACTCCCTGCTCTGCCATGAGTAATAAGTCCTTTGTTTCTGACCTCAGAGTCTCATGTCTCCTACCAGGATCCATGAAAACATGACAGGCTAACTTGTTAGCTTGCAAGTCAGATACAATTTTATTTTATTTTATTTTTTTTGTGGTACGCGGGCCTCTCACTGTCGTGGCCTCTCCCGTTGCGGAGCACAGGCTCCGGACGCGCAGGCTCAGTGGCCATGGCTCACGGGCCCAGCCGCTCCGCAGCATGTGGGATCCTCCCGGACCGGGGCACGAACCCGCGTCCCCTGCATCGGCAGGCGGACTCTCAACCACTGCGCCACCAGGGAAGCCCCAGATACAATTTTAGATACTTTACAGTTCTTGACAGATTTGTCTGGGAACATTCTAGTGGGTATGACCAAGAGGAAGATAGATAAGGGTCTGACTCTCAGGAAAACACATTTGAGGCTACAACTTTGTCAATCTTCAATATACAAGTGACGAGCATAATGTGTTTAAAGAAGATGAGCCAAGGAGAGCACATAGATTTAGGCTGTTGGTCAAGAACAGAGAAGAACTAAGGTTTTCCTTTCAAGGTCCTATAACAGTACTGTATTATGAAAGCAAAAGTTCTATGGTCCCAGCTATGGGTGGGAAAGGGATTAGCGGCAGAAAATCAGGAATCTTTCTTTTGTAGCTAAAATCAAAGCAACTGATTTTAAATTAATTATACCATTTATTGTAAAGCATTTTTATATAAAATATTTATTTACAATCTGACAAGGAAGTTGGTAGAACACAGAAAATAAGAACCAACTGAAAAGAAAGCAACCACTGATACATGCAATGGCATAGATGCATCTCAAAAGCATTAAGTTCAGTGAGAGAAGCCAGGCACAACAGTCTACTGACGATATAGTTTCACATATAGAGAACCCTAAAACAGGCAAAAGTATAGGGAAACAAATTTGGCTGTAGTTTTCAGGGGCCTGGGTAAGGGAGGGTATTACCTGCAAAGGGGGCACAACCAAATTTCTTTGGGCCATGGAAATCTTGATTGTAGTGTGGACTACATTACTGTACATATTAATCTAAATTAATCAAATGGCTCACTTAAAATTTGTGAATTTTACGTAAATTATACCTTAATAAAGCTGATTAAAAAGGAACTAAGTTTCACGGCTATGTATGCATAACTTAATGTATGTCTTCTTTTTGGATTTTATTAAATTATCAAATCTTAAGATTCTAACGTAAGTCTAACTTTTATGTTAGTAGAAATTTCTTCTTTTTGAATATTCCATCATTAACTCTTTTGAACAAATACTGAATTTATGATGTTGGAATCACTTAGATGAACTCATCACATTTCTTTAGTTCCTCTACCTTGAAATGACACATTAGTTTTTGTATTACTTCTTGATTTATCTTCTAAGTGTTTTAATGCCCTGGGAATATGTCACCTTAACCAACTGTTCAGTTTTTATATGTTCTTGCAGCTCTGAGATCTCAAGACGACAGGATCTTGATTATGTCCCCAAAGATAAATTTTTTAAAAGTTGGTACTAGTACAGAAAACCAAGACAATGCCCATGTCAATATTTGAGTCAGGCTGTTTTAGAAACACAAACCTAGTTCAAAGAGAACTATATATTTTTATTATAATTAGAAAAGCTGAGTTCTAGTCCTAGTTGTGACATTAGGGTTTTCCTTGGCTGAGTCATTTAACAACTTTGCCTCAGTTTATCTTTATTTTTTTATTATTATTTTTTTTTGCGGTACGCGGACCCCTCACTGCTGTGGCCTCTCCCGTTGCGGAGCACAGGCTCCGGACGCACAGGCTCAGCGGCCATGGCTCACGGGCCCAGCCGCTCCGCGGCATGTGGGATCTTCCCGGACCTGGGCACGAACCCGTGTCCCCTGCATCGGCAGGCGGACTCTCAACCACTGCGCCACCAGGGAAGCCCTCAGTTTATCTCTAAATTGACTATGATCACATTTTCACCCCAAACTGTGTCCAAGAAGTAGGAGAAAAAAATTGAGGAAGGCAATGATGATAAACATGTTATTTTGATAAACGTCTGAGAATTGCATGTAGTAAATGATCAGAATTTCAAGGTAGTTTAATGGAATGGCTTCTCATTACTCAAAATAACTAAACTCTCAATAGCCTGCTTTACAATGTACTGTTTATTTATTCATGTATTTAAAAAATTCTTATCTAGCTCGTGTTAGAGTTGTGTCACAGTTACTGGGGTGGGGGGGAGGAGGAAGGTATATGATGAGCAGAACAAGTCCAATCCTAGCTCTCACGTGGCGTAGAGTGCAGAGGAAGGCAGACATCAGTCCAACCAGCATTCTGACAAATGGATTGAAAAACAGGTTTCTTATGGAATCATACTATCTCTAAGAGGTTTGATAACAACAAGACAAATACGCAAAAAATTAAATGTGAAATTCAGACAAAATATAAATTCAGACAAAATATAAACTTCTTGATAATTTAGAGCCAATTTCATATCTATGGAATTTTCTTTGAATCTATCAAAAATGATCTTTAGAGGAAAATGCTATTAATTGAAAACATTCTGAACTGCATATTTTTATTTGATATAGGTATCATGTATATTCAAGGATTTTTTTATAGATACTGCAGGAAATAAAAATAATCTCAACTATTCATTTTGTATTCAGATATAATTCACATCTATTTTGGTACAATTACATCTGTGTATGTTATGAAATGGCAATTTAGGGCAAGTACTATATACTGTTCCATCTCTACAGTGTCTAACATGATTTAGATGTGAAATAACTTATAGAAACTATGTTATAGATGGGAAATAGACATGTGTGTACGTAAGAAATAGTAATTCAATCCATAAGCAATTGTTGAGAATATAGATGTGAGCACACAAACACATAAATATGTGCTACAGTTTTTATACTATTTATCATGTAAGAATATCAGTATTATTACTTTATAAAATCAGAGTAAGAATCTTGATTTTAAAATAAATGACATCATCTGACTCATTTAATTATAATAGCTGAGTTATTATAAGTAATCATATACTACTTAAATACACAAGCAATGGGCATATTTCAAGCCACCTTATATCATAACTGTGTTAGCAATGGGATTTACTCTTTGTATTTTAGTATTTGTGTCATTTTCTGAGAAAAAGAGGTCAAAATTTTACTTATGGACTACTGTTAAATTTTTTTAAATATTTGAGTTTTTAAAAAGTATTCCTTTATTTGACCAATGTAATATATTTAATTTTTAAAAGTTACAGAAAAGAGATTTGAAAGTTACATTAAAGTTCATAACAATGTATGACATTTTTGTGGATATAGATGGTTATAAGGTAATATTAGACCTTATGTTTAGTCAAAAATCAACAAGCGTGGGCTTCCCTGGTGGCGCAGTGGTTGAGAGTCCGCCTGCCGAAACAGGGGACACGGGTTCGTGCCCAGGTCCGGGAAGATCCCACATGCCGCGGAGCGGCTGGGCCCGTGAGCCATGGCCGCTGAGCCTGTGCGTCCGGAGCCTGTGCTCCGCAACGGGAGAGGCCACAACAGTGAGAGGCCCGCGTACCGCAAAAAAACAAACAAACAAACAAACAAAAAAAATCAACATGCGTATGGTACAGAGTGGCTAAATGTATGTTTCCTACTGGTGCCGTAACAGATCATCTGCAATTTATTGGCTTCAAATAACACAAATTTATTGTCTTACATTTCTGCAGATTAGAAGTCTGACACTGGCATCATTAGGGTAAAATCAAGTTTTCAGCAGGGTTGAGTATCTTTCTGAAGGCTCAAGGGGAGAATCCATTTCCTTGCCTTTTCCGGTTTCTAATGGCCCCTTCCCTCCATCTTCAAAACCAGGAACATTCTCTCTCTGATTATTCTTCTGTAGTTACAGCTTCCTCTGACTCTCCTCTTCTGCCCTCCTATTCTATGTTTAAGTAACCCTTCCTCACAGCTGGGGTTCACCAGGATAATCCAGAATAATCTCCCCATCTCATGCTTTGTATTTTTCCTCACATCTGCAAAGTCCCTTTGCGACATAATGTAATGTACTCACAGGTTCAGAAGATGATGACTTGGGCATCTTTGGGGAGGGGGGGCATTATTCAAATCTCCAGGATTTTTATGACATGCATTTCACTAAATTGTACCTTAATTATTTTAATGCTTTCACTATTTAAGACAACATACTTCTCTTAAGAGTTATTATAGTCAAGTACTATACTAGGAAATGGAAATGCAAAGAAAAAAAAGAATAGATTATATTACTTCAATGGGGTAAAGTCCGGCAGGAAATATTAGCAAACCAATAGTGGTAGTGCAATGTCATAATATGTGAGCATATAAATCAGGCTCCATTGAGTGGAGGTGTAAGGAAGTTCAGGAGAGTCTTTCCAAAAGAGGTGATCCATGAACTTGTTCTAAGAGCAATTAAGAGTTAAGTCAGCAAAGAAGGAAGAGAGCTCTTCTAACGTACTGTATTCTTTAAACAATGTAGTCCCCAAAGGTTTAAATAAGCATTAGAGTTCTATCTTAATAAAACTCATCATTACATTCATGACAATTGTTTCTGTAAAGAAGATAACTTGGCACTTTTCAACTAAATATGGAATGAACCATAATGTAAACTTAATTTTCTACTTACATTTCACCCACCTATTGAAGTCACTTCTTGATAAAATGTTCACACTTATTTTCCCTTCTAGGAAATTCTGTTCTATTTTAAATCAGATACTTCTGCGCTAAGTGCAAACCATGGCTGGAAATAATCACTTTCATAAACAAAGATTGTATTCTCAAACAGCCTTCCAGAAGGCTCTCCTTCTCGTCTCCTCTCTTTCCTTCTTCATCTTGACCACTGCTCCCCAAAATACACAGTAAGCATAAAGACAGGCAGTGTGCCCCACCCATAAGCTTCCAAAAGATCCTTCAACTAACCTTGGTTTAACATTTAACTCTTCCCATGCGGTAACCTCTAACAGACTTGTATGACTCTCCAAATAAGCAGCAAACATTTCAGGGGAACGCACGCTAGCTACTTCACTTTTCTAATCTCATTACCTAGTAGACTAGATAGCAAAATCTTCCACAATGTTTTCAAGTTAACATTTTGCACAGTATGTATATCACATTTAGTAATATAACAAGCAGCAAAATGAGATAGTTTCTCTATTTATCTGCTTTAGTAGATGAAGACACTGAAGTTTACAGGGATTGATCAACTGGCCCAAGTTCTCCTTGTTAGTAATTGCTAGAACGTGGATTCTCCTCCCTACCTGACCTGTCTTCAGAGTCTCTCCTTTAACACCCCTGCTTGGTTAGGTGGACCGAGCAGAGGGAATTGATCACTCTTTACAAAACCACAATGCTTGCAGGAAGGCCCAGCTTCCAAAACAGAGAAAGGATTCCTTAACAAAGCAGATGCGATGGAAGGCACTCTAGAGATGGATCGATTTGGGGGTCAGAAATCAGTAGCGGGAGAGGACTCAAAATTACCTTCCAACAATTAAACTACTCTTGTCTCATGCAATCATGTTAGGGAATATGTCCCATTATTCCCCTCAGTGATTTTGCTTTTATCTTTTTCCTGCTCACAAGTGACTTAAATCTGACCTTTACTATCCTCACAAATAAATGTTTCATTTTGAATTTGTTTCACTGACAAAATAAAACTCTTACATGCACCATTAACATTGAATGAAGAAAAAAATCAGTGTAGCAACTTAGAGGGCAGAAGAGAGAAAGCAAAGTGTTTTCAGAATTTGGGAAAGAGTCAAACGAACAAATGAACAAACCCTCAGCTGGGCACGTGACATATGAATCAGGACTCAGGACGGTGGCCCCGCCACGTGTTTGCCGTGTTGTGCTGGGAAGAAGTATGGGCTTTGGGGTCACGCAAAGCTACCTTAATTTTTCTGGCCTTATTCGCTGACTGGCTCATGGATTCAGTAAATATTAGGCACCAGGCTTAAATATCCTGAGTGTCGGAAGAGAAGATACAAGTGAAGAATTTCCTTCTTAGCAGAGTTTGCTAGGTTGTTCAGGGTGACTCTACGTTACCAAAAATTCCTATTTATTTCAAGGACCTGGACCCCAGGGAGGTCACGACTTCCTGTGACCTAGAGAGAAGCCTGTTATTAATATAGTGTATAATTGGCCTGAGGATTATACAGTTATTAAAAGAAGAGAAATTTCTTTACAGCCTTTAATTTGATGATGGGATTGTAGCCATAGGCAATGAGTAGAAGGTGACAGAGCTGAGTTATGAGGTAAATGGCAGGCCAGTAATCCTATCCTGTTAAAACTGAGAGTTACCTCGTCCTCACAATCATTAAAACAGATCAGTTGGTAAAAAGAGAAGCTAAGACACCTGCATATGTAACACTGAATTGAACATGCGATCTCATCCCAAATTTGAAGGCAACCACTTTATGCATTTTAAAAGCAAACTCATGATAACTGGGGGATGAATAATTTGATCTGTAAATTAAACACTGACTGATTACACAGTTTGAGGATTTTTCAAAAGATTAATCTTATGGGTTTTTTCCCTTTAAATACGACACACGCACTCAGTCTCCCTTATCATTCAATAGAATCTCAATTAGAAACAATTATTTATTACAAGTTATGACAAAAGTTATGACGAATGGGGAGTGGGTAGTAAAATTCTGTCACTTCTATGTTCCTATTTCCCTTAGGCTTTTTTGAGTTTTCTTTTTTATTCACGAGCTCCCCTTAGAGACGCTACTTCAAAAGAGTCAGCCTCTCAGTTTCCCTCCAAAATCTTTTTCAGACAATTTAAAATAGTATCTCTAGTTGAGAGACAGAGAAACCATGTTTACACTCAGGCATGAATTTCTGAGTTTTACTTTGTTCTTCCTATGCTGTAGAAAGGTTTTCTTCATTTCTTTTGTTAATTTCATGAATGACGACAGTTGAAAAGAAAACATTAAAATTCTCAAAAGGTGCACAAGAATTATTAAAACATTTAAGATGCACTTTTAGACTGGTTGATGCTTTATGCCCATGGCAATCTTGGCTAATGAGGACATTTACGTTCATGAAATGAGAAGGTTTGTAGAAAGCATGAGATACGTTTTTACACATTTAAATACATTAGTGGTATTACCTGGACACTACTGAATTGCAAGGCCAGGAGCCTCAATTACTGAGAAGCAGATTTAAAATAGCCAAGTTCTCATTACAAAGAATCTAAATTTTTTAAAGTTTATATTGCCAGAATATCATTTACAATGAATGTTAATGATTATTCTTATTAAAATATGGGGCTGTGATATTTCTCTTAGAGGTGAACCATTAAAACCTATGAATTTTAGTCACAGTGAATTTAGCCAGCTGGATTAGCAGTTGCAGGGATATTAAGTTACTCTTTGGATAATTAAAGCAGGAAGTTATTTAAAAATATGCCAGATCCTCTCCTCAACATCCAGTGGCAGCTTGGGCAAGAGGAAATGTTTTACGTTTTCTTTGCATTTCAGGGTTATCAGTCAAGGTGCAAATAACTTCAATTTTCCGATTTATATTCCTACCTCCTTCTGCACCCTGGTAAGACTACTGGCCTCTGAATTCTCAGAAAATATAGGTGAGTCGTTGTTATTTCCTTTTCATTAAGAACTTCTATATGCACACACATACCTACATATGCACACACTTTTTTAAATGACCATACAGTTTACACTTCTTTTACTTAATCATTAGCAAGGTAATTATGTGTTAGAATAAAGACCCTGAAGGCACAAGATCCTTGAACTGACCCAGAAAACAGTTTTTCTTCCCAAATCACAGAGACCTTATCATGAATATATTCATAGCAACTCACAGGAAGCAATAGCAACACCTGTGTTTCCTAAACTTTTCTCTAAGAGAACATTTACATAAATTTTGTATATATGTACATGATTTACTAAATGCGTTTAATACACTGCAAATACTTTACATTTAAAAAAGATGTGTGTTTTCAGAGACTGGTAACGAAATAGATTTGTTCTTGAATTTTAAAAATTCGATAAAAATCTATTGGCATTTGCATTTTAGTGGTAGAATCAGAATGGACTATGTACACCCTATTCCAAATGATGAAGTAAAAACGTAAGTTTCTTTTTTTTTTTTTTTTTTTTTTTTGCGGTACGCGGGCCTCTCACTGTTGTGGCCTCTCCCGTTGCGGAGCACAGGCTCCGGACGCGCAGGCTCAGCGGCCATGGCTCACGGGCCCAGCCGCTCCGCGGCATGTGGGATCTTCCCGGACTGGGGCACAAACCCTTGTCCCCTGCATCGGCAGGCGGACTCTCAACCACTGCACCACCAGGGAAGCCCTGTAAGTTTCGTTTTATGAGCTATCCTTAGGTAATTTACTTTTACAACATATTTAAATTATAATTTTTATAATATTCCATAAACTAAATCTTTTCTTACGTTTCCAATCCTATATCTATTGACAAGGTACTCTATCATTTTTTTAAAAAATATATTCATTTTGAACTGCTGGTTTGCCAGATACTTAACTATATGCTGAAATCGCTACTATTGAAAAGTTTTTGATAACATACTTCAAATATTTTCTAGTACTAATCATATAACCTTCAAACACAACAAAACATTCTAGCCTCAATGAACAATGTATTTTATCTACAAATGAAATACATATTTATTGAGATAAAGTTGGCTTAGAATATAAAGTTATATTTTTTTGTGTTCCCTCACCTGAATTTTTCCATGTGAATAATTCTGGGTAGTACTGTAATTTTTAAATGTTTAAGTAGAATAATAAAATTGGTCATGGTCATTGATCAGGTTATGTGAACTACAGTCAGCCTTGTTACTACAGAACTCACCCTTCACTTGTGGTATGTGGAAGCAATAAAAAGTGTTTGGACTAACCATAATATCGTGCATTACAGTTTGTCTTACTGTCCTATTTTCTGTATCTGTTACACACCTACATGTTTAAGGTACATTTTCTTTTAGTTTTATGTAGTTAAGGCCCTTCTAGAAGAGAAAAAGTGGTCGTTTATGTGTAATGCCCTGTCCTAAATCGTCATATGTTGGATTTTGTTGGGAGTCAGTCTCTTTGTTAAAATAAAGTACAGGGGACCCTAGAACAAGGTGGGAGTTAGGGGTGCTGACCCTCTGCAGGGTGAAAATTCAAGTGTAAGTTTATAGTTGGCCCTTGGTATTCATGGTTTCGCATCCGTGGATTCAACCCACCAGGGATTGTGTGGTGCTGTCATTAAGTATTTATTGAAAAATTCTGCAGGTAAGTGGATCTGTGCAATTCATACTCATGTTGTTCAAGAGTCAACTGTATCCCTCTGAATTTGGTAAAAAATGTGTATTATTCCATTTCCAGTTTCATTGAAATGACTGGCCAAAGAAACATGCTTTAAAACAACAAATCACAGAACTGTGCATGTAGAGCCGATGCTTAGTAAAATGTCCATTCTTACATTTTATGTTAAGAGCTGCGGCCAATTACACATTTGGTTTTCAGTTTAATGGACTCAGTCTCAAGCAAAACAAGAGGTCAAACTCAGTGGGTGAGATACGGTGTGCTTCCTACGATAACTCTTTAGTTGACAGAGGTTTCATTTATTGAATTGTACAGTGAATTTTCTATTTAATTATTAAATATCTCTATTGATGCTTGAAAAGTCAATAATATCAACATGGGATTTTCTGAATAGAAATTATGGGCAACTAAGTCATGCTTTTAGGAATTCAATACCTCATATTCATACTTCTTGGCTTTACTGATCAACTAATGGTGAGAACTGTCAGCTTGTATTTTCACAGCATTATTATTACATATTCCAATAACATCTATTCCTGTATCACAGCCAGGCAGTTTTGGCAGGACATCTGGGAGTGAAGGTCCCCTGTAGTTATCTGATACGGAAGCCCCCAACTGTGTAGATGCTGCAGTACTGTTATCGGACCTGTCTCGGTTCTGCCATGAAATTATGAGGTCTTGGGAATTTATCTAACAGGGCCCCAACTTTTCTCTCTGAAAATCAAGGACTTGGGCTAAATTGTTTCTAATATGTTTCTGCTTTTCTGACTCATCTATGATGTTTCAATGTCTGCTCATTCAGGATAGGGAAGGCCTCAGGCATGGTGGCTGTAAGCAAGCTTCTTTGCGACAGGCTAATGGTGGACTATCAATACAGGCATATAAATTTTGGCTTTACTTTGTATATTCAAGTTGTCAGGAGAAAAACTCGCAAAACAGCGGTACCAGAATAGATTCAGGTTCAGCGTCCAGACTCTTCTCATTACACAAAGCCAAGGAGAACGTCCACATTCTTCTCAGTATGTGTAAGGGTTACCACCTGCTTCAAGTTCAGCTACCAAATTGTGTTGACTTTACTCATTCTTCTTTAATAAATGAAATAAGGTGGGGTTTTTTTTTTGATAAACAATACTGTTTTTCTCAGATAAATGACCAGTTCTATCAAGAATGTAAATATAAAATTTTATTTTATTTATTTATTTTTTTGCGGTACGCGGGCCTCTCACTGCTGTGGCCTCTCCCGTTGCGGAGCACAGGCTCCGGCCGCGCAGGCTCAGCGGCCATGGCTCACGGGCCAAGCCGCTCCACGGTATGTGGGATCTTCCCGGACCAGGGCACGAACCCGTGTCCCCTGCATCGGCAGGTGGACCCTCTACCACTGCGCCACCAGGGAAGCCCGATATACAACATTTTAAATACAAAAAGTCATCTACCTTTTGGAGACAAAGGATATGTTTATTAATATTTATTGATAACCTTATTTTGGGTGCTGATGTATCAGGGATGTTAAAAAAATAAAGGTATCAGTAACTTGAACCAATTTCCAAATTACTGTTTAAGTGGGTCTCAGTGCAATTTATTGTGTTTCTTTTGCATAAAAAGAGTACACATTTTAAATGCATAACTATGCATTTAGACACATTTGAAATAGAAGTTGGTCCCTGAATTGAATGTTAGAGCTTTTCTCTTGATTTTCAGTTCAGTGAAGTGTGTCCTGATGGTCGTTTTAATTCACTGTAGAGCATAAATTAAATACGTATTAATCAGCTTACATGCAAACACACTCAAATATTTAGATGCAGTGGCCTTAAATGTTTATATTTAAACAACTATCTCTTTAGCAGTCGCTGATGATTCTCTCACCACAGGGAACAATAAAATTGTACAGATGGCTTAGTTTTATACATGGGCTTTAAATAAGCAGTGTGTCTCTCTTTTGTTTAAAAAAATCAAACAGCTAGAATTTATCGATTGTTCACTACATGCCTAAGGGTGAAACTCAATTTTTACACTGAGAACTGTGGAAATAACTTTTCTGCTTTTGGAAGAAAAGGGTTAGTTTCCCCTTATATTCGATAACCAAATCCTCCCTCGTGATCAGATGAACTTTGGCTAGTGTAAAATTACTCAAAAATCTTTCATTTTTCTTGATAAATAATTAGAATATATGACCAACTTGGAAAATGAAGAGGTTGTGGAATTGGTAATCTAGCCACTGGATTTTGAATGATTCTTAATATCTTTTTGCCTCTTCATTTTGAGTGTTTTGATATTGAGATTCCACGTATACTGAGCACTTCACTGGAAAACCGTGTGAAGTCCAAACTGTGATACAGTTTCCTCTCCAGATGAAGTTATTAAGTTGTGGAGAGTAAGCCCAAGCTAGAGATTCAAGTTTACCCTGAGAACTTGGATGAAGAAGAAAAGAGATGCTAATTAAAGGCAGCTAAGGGAGATGCACTGTGTGTTCTCCGTCCAGACAGGAGACTAGACAATCTGGTAGTCATTGGTAGACTGTCTGGAGATCCATGTTAGGCTGTAGCAAAAAGTTCAATTAAACTACCTCTTGTATTCCCATTGATGGTGCCAACTAACTGAAATTCCAAGGAAAGACACTATAAAACTAAGTATTAGCACTGCGTGTTGGCCTCTTTGACTATCTTTATGAAGGTAGAAAGAAAGACTTGAGTTTAGGAAATTTTTGACCAGATTACAAGCCAAAAAATGAATGGGAATAGAAGGAGCCCTGGTGGTCGAGACCCTTAAAGTACAGATATCCCCCCAAAATAGATAATATCGAAAAGATCCTTGGATGACAAAGGCGGAGAAAAACTACTCAGTTGAATAAAGTGACTTAGGGGAAATGTTAGAACATAACTAAAATGTTGTAACCAAAAGAATTACCCAGTTGGATAAAATAACTCAGCGAAAATATCAGAATAAAAGTGTGGTGTAGCCTGCATTAAAAGGAGAGAAGGAGACAGAAGCAGGTGGGGAGATGGGAGAGAGAGAAAGAGATGACGAAAAAGAAATGAAGTATGTGCACCCAAAATGATTGCGAACCCTTTGGATATTGTTACTAGCACATGGAACCAGATCATCTTACACAAGTCAAAGTCAATGTATATTTTGAGAAAATTAAATTGCCCGGGAAACAGCAAGCCTAGGTTCCTACAAAGCCTATGAAATTTTAATTTTATACAACTTTTATGGACTCATCCTTCCACTGACAGGAAATGACTAAGAAAGATGTTTGGCTTCTTTAAAAGAGCCTAAACCCAAATGTCTTCAAATGTGGTATAAAATCATGAAAGATGAGAACTATACAAAACAAAACAAAAACAAACAAATAAAAAAAAAAAAACAGGCAAGAGTAGGACAGTAATATTAGCAGTCCCTCCAACCCCACATAGCAGGAAAACATCAGTGTACTATCTGCCGGATTACAACATTGCTACGGAAAAATAACGCTGTTTTATTCAATTCTTTCACTTTCTGAAGATAGGACATTATTTATAGACCCTGGACTTTGAGCTGAACTCAGTGACTGAAAGTGACTTTGTATTGTCTCTCTCCCAGAAGAAGTTAACTGTATTCTCTTTGTGGGATATGACCAAAAGGGTACCTTATATCTAGAGACAGAGCTACGGGTCATGAAATAATGTGTCTTCCACATTCTCAGACTCCTTCATAATTAGGTATGGACCAAATACCTGGGTTCTGGCCCATGTGAAACAAGCAGAAATGAAATAAGGCACTTTCTGACACAGTTCCTAAATGATCTTTCAGAATCCTTCTGCCCTCCCTTCTCTGGCTCTGCATCCCAGGTGGCATGCATACAGTATGGGAAAAACTCATCCAGTCCTAACTGAATAGAGATGTGGGCAAGAAATAAAATTTTATTGGTTTACTCTAAGAATTTGGGTGAATTTATCATCAAGCATAGGCTAAGTTGTCTTTGGACTTTGATTACTGCCCTTGAGAGAACTTTATACTCTCAATACTCTAAAAATAATCTGGGTTTTGATGGGTTCATTTAAAAATACTTTTTCTTTGTATCTGACTTTCTGAAATTCTATAAATTGTGAATTTATTTATAGTATCTTTCATTGAATGTACTGGAATTCTTGCATTTGAAAATTGGTGTTTTTAATCTACAAATTTTAAGGTTTGTATATTGTTTCTACCTCCTTTTTGTTATCCCTTTCCTGGGAATCCACTTAACACATGCTAGTTATTCCAAATCATCTCTTTTCTCCCCATCTCTTCCCTCCCTTCCAGTCACTTTGCATAATTTCTTCTGACCTGTCTTCACATGCATTACACCTCTCTCTTCAGCTATTTTTAATCTGCTAAACTCATCCATTGATTTATTAAAATTTGTTATTGTATTTTCCTCTGCTTTAGTTTTTAATTGTTTTCTCCAAATCTGCCACATTAATTTTAGGATTTCTAGTTAACTGTTGAATTTTTCAAGTTTGTTTTTCGTAGCTTCTTTTCTGGGGGAGTTGGTTCTTGCTTGTTTTGTCATGTGGCTGCCTGTTCTTGATCATCTTTGATCATATACCAGACACTGTATTTAAGAAACATAGATGTGAACAGCATCAGCCCTAGAATAACATTCTATTCCTCTAGATAATGCTTTGGCTTATTTTTTCCACATGCTTGTGAGTGCTGATAGTATTTGACTCTTGTTGTATTTCAAGATTAGAGGTTGTCTGGCCCACTGATATGTCACAAAGGCAAACAACAGCTCCTGAAAGACCAGTTTTCTTTCAGACCCTCCCTACTACTAGGGTATAGTCTTTTAGGAGCTCAGCTCCAAGTGTGGGCTAGATTACCTACTTTCCTACTCTGCAGGGTTAGTTGATGTTTACTTGGTTTTTAAGCTCTGATGCAAAAAAAAATATTGTTGCCTGGTCTCTTGGAAAAATTATTTGTTGATATTACAACACCAGGCAGAGGACGAGAGCAGCGTTAGGGAAGAAGATCAATACACTTTAGCCCTTTCTGTTATTTTCCACAATTATTTAGTGATGATAAATTGAATCCAACATATCCACACCCTCCTTAAATCTGCATTTTCTATAATTTTATGTGTTGATATGTATAAATACTATTCACTGAGGTGAATTTGTCACTTTGAATTATGTCTATTAAATGTTAAAGAAAAAGTTATATACATTTATTTTATTGAAGTACAGTTGATTCACAATGTTGTTAATTTCTGCTGTACAGCAGTGTGATTCAGTTATACGTATATATACATTTTTTATATTCTTTTCCATTATGGTTTAATCATAGGATATTGAATATAGTTCCCCATGCTGTACAGTAGGACCTTGTTGTTTATCCAGTCTATACATACATATTTTTATACATACACCTGTCTATGCTCTACATTAATCAAAACATATGTGCGATGAACTATGGTGCCTTGCGAGGGCAGATGAGGTCAGAAGCAAGTCTCACAACATGGTGAGAAAATATGGCTAATTCTCCTGTGATGATCTGAATCATATCACTCATTTCAAGTTTATTTCCTCTCCCTGATTTCTATTTTGAAACCACCACGGTGCTCTTTCTTTTCAGGCTCAGGATCCTTCCTCCATTTGCTACAAGTTACTTGCTGAAAGGAGATAATCAGACTCATTTCTAATTTAAAATCTGGCCAATGAATACTTTTATCTCTAATTATGAGAAATAATAATTTGCCATTCTTAAGTTATTTTAGGTTTTAGACACCACTGTGGTAGAGCATCGTGATCATGGGAGCAAGGAGGCAGAAGAACTGGGCACTTTTTTCCAACCTCTAAAATATTCCCGTGAAGCCCAGTTCCAGCTGCTTTTCAACCTAAATATCAGAATTCAGTTACAAAAGTGTTATTAACAGAAAAGGTGGCCACCATCCAGCAGAGGAACTGCTGAAATTATATTAAAATGTCTTCTGTTTGGAAAAGGTAGACTATTTTGTGTAACAAGAAATACAACCTTCGTTCATGGTGCTTACTGCCAACTGCTTAAGCTTTTCTCCTTTCCCAGAATAGGATAGATTTTTAGCTCTACTCTGGGATAGATTTTTAGCTCTACTCTGGGATCTTCCCAGAGTAGATAGGATAGATTTTTAGGATAGATTTAGGATAGATTTTTAGCTCTACTCTGGGATCTTCCCTTCTAACCAAAGAGAAATTTGAAATATTGACAATAATTGTCATTTTGAAAGGTTGGAATTTTAAATTTGTATCTAGAGGACGTCACAGCTGTTAAAAATGTTGATATAACATCTGGCAAAGACAGCAAGCAGTGGATTGTAATTTCTATTCAAATGCATGGAAAGAAAATCAAAAAGCAATGTCTGTTCATAAGCCTTGTGAAAGCAGAGAACCTGTGTCCTGGCTGGGAGGGAGAAGGATTTTAAAAGTCTCTAGAAGTGTTAACTGAATGTAATGTCAAACGGTCAACAACTGCTTTCAAAAAATAAATTACCTCTAATACCTTGTGTATTTTTTCACACTGTCTATTCCCCTGTTACCAATTAGTTAACACGTGCTTTGACAGAGAGATGATGATTCTCAATAATCTAAGACATCAGATGTAGTGTGAATAACTTTAATGATGCTCTTATACAGGAGAAGATAGCTCATAAAGCCTCACTATATCAAATCCTAATTTAGAAAATGCAGCAACAAGCTTCAAAGTGCTCTCAAGTCAATGTGCAAATGTTTAGTGGATTCTCATTTCTCGTCAGTTTCATGTTTCACTTATGTTTCTATCCTCTCCCAGGGACACATTTCCTAAAGGAATTTATATTGTTTTCTTTTTATCCCAATAGAAAATTAAAGTTATATGCAGCCAGAATAAAATATGCCATTCTGGAATTACTAAACAGTTGGGGCTGATACACATGAGAAGCGTAGTTATCTGAAAATGAGGTCACATTTTAATGTGTCTGAAAGAAGTATGTATATGTAAAGGTTGGGGAAGTGGGCCAGGGAATAATAAAAATTATATGTTAGCCAAGCAAACAAACTGAAGAACCTTCAGACTAAATAGCAAGACAACTCTGTCTTAGGGAGCAGGTAAGAAAAAATTAATGTTGTATAAAAGCGCCTGGATGACTCTAAGATAGTGCACTAGAATCAAAGTAAGACAGCTGTTGTTAGTCTCAAATCTTAGCAAAACTCCATGTTTATTATTACTTTTTTCCTTTTGGGATACTCTACGTCCCCTTGCACTGACCCCTCTTCTCCTTTGCCAGCCTCTAACCCCAGCCCCAAGGTCACGATGCTGCTCCTGGGACCGCGGCACTGAGTGCAGGAGGCCTGTGTTTACCTCTTATCGGCACTCCTCCCTTTTTCCTGCATCTCCTTCCAGTCAACTGCTATCAGTCCCAGAGTTCACTCCTTTCACCCTTTGTCATGGCCACGATGGCATTCGATAGGACATGAAGCTCTATTTTCCAGTAAATACCTAGAAACGTTCCTCGAAGAGATGCTCAAGCTATTTCTTTTACATCCTCTCAATTCTCTGCTCGCTGTCAGGCACAGATAGCTGAGTGGTTTTATTGAAACTGAAGTCATGTTACGTCAGTTCTTTGATCAAAACCCTCCAATGGATTTCGGTCTTACTCAGATTCACGACTAAAGTCCTTGCAATATTAAGATGGTCTATGAGACCCAAGGGAATCTGTGAGACAGCCAGTTTCCTCCCCTCCCCCACCCTGCCTGTATTCTGACTTCTCCTCCTTTTATACTCAGATCCAGCATCGCTAGTTTCCTGGTTTCTCTATCATTCTGGCACATACGTGACTTAGAGTCTCTGCACTTGCCCTTGCTTTTGCCTGGAATACTTTTTCCCAGTGACCATGCAGGGTGAGTCCCTCAGTTTCTTTAGGCTTTTACGCCAATGTTATCTTTTTAAAAAGCCGTTTCTTTTGAACATAGGGGTGTATGTATCTTTCTGAATTATAGTTTTGTCTGGATATATGCCCAGGAGTGGGATTGCTGGATCATATGGTAATTCTAGTTTTAGTTTTCTGAGGAACCTCCATACTGTTCTCCATAGTGGCTGCACCAATTTACATTCCCACCAACAGTGCAGGAGGGTTCCCTTTCCTCCACACCCTCTCCAGCATTTGTTATTTGAAGACTTTTTAATGATGGTCATTCTGACCCATGTGAGGTGGTACCTCACTGTAGTTTTGATTTGCATTTCTCTGATAATTAGCGATGTTGAGACACGGAAATAACCTAAATGTCCATCAACAGATGAATGGGTAAAGAAGATGTGGTACGTACATACAATGGAATATTACTCAGCCATAAAAAGAATGAAATAATGCCATTTGCAGCAACATGGATGGACCTAGAGATTATCACATTAAGTGAAGTCAGTCAGACAGAGAAAGACAAATATCATATGATATCACTCATATGTGGGATCTAAAATATGACACAAATAAATCTGTCTATGAAACAGAAACAAAATCAGGGATGTAGAAAACAGACTGGTGGTTGCCAAGGGGGGAGGAGGTGGGAGAGGGTAGGAGTGAGAGTTTGGGATTAGCAGATGCAAACTATTACATATAGAATATATGTAACAAGTCCTACTGTATAGCACGGGGAACTATATTAAATATCCTGTGATAAACCATAATGGAAAAGAATGTGAAAAAGAATGTGTATATATATATATATATATATATGTATAACCGAGTCTTTGCTGTACAGCAGAAATTAACACAACACTGTAATTCAACTATACTTCAACACAAAATTAAAAAAAAAAACCAAAAACCCTTTCTTGGTCATGCTAGTTAAAACTGCATTCCCAAGTACTGAGTCCCTACGTTTTTCCCCTTTGGATCTTTCTTTCCCTTTTCCAGTATACCACGAATTTTACTTATTTTTCTCTGTCTTCTCATGAGAATGCAAGCTCTATGGTGGCAAGGATTTTTGCCTGTTTTGAATATTTTAAGTGCTTAAATACCACTTGGAACATAATTTACAACCAAAAAAAAAAAAAAAAAAAGGCCCAGGCCAAGTAAGTGAATATATTCTGTCAAATGGCCATTAACAACTGAAACTTTAGAAACCTTTACAAATTGAGGCGCAGAGAAATTGCTCAGATCCAGGAATTGAACCTATGTTTTTCTGGCTTTCATAACAGACTGATTTAACAGTTTTTAAGTCTCTGGGACTCTGTGATTAAACACTGGCTTTCTTGCAGCAATTTTTCATCAAAAGCATTCAGTCACTATGCCAAATTGTTACAAATCATTTTGATCCTTTTCCTCAAATCTCACAAATTAAGGATTCTTTTCATTTCTATTAAAACCAGGGTGCAGATTTATTTGTGTTATTAAGATGTTAAGAACTCATCTAAAGACCTAACAAAGAATGACTGGTCTTTTCTCCTGTCCTTACAACAAGAAAAAGCCAAACCACCTAGAAAATCAATGATTTTTCTTGAACCTAGATGACCTGAACTCTGGAGACACAGGCAACTCCAGAGAATCACAGCCACGATCAGCTTATCAGAAGCAGAAGCCACGGGGCCGTAAACTGGTAAGAACATGTCAACGCTAATTTTGACAGACTGCTAGAGGCTGAGTGTGGAGGAGCATGAGAACAAGAAAATATGGGGGCCCCAGTCTTAAGTAGGGCCCCACATTCTCACAGGTTTTAGTTTTAGGACCCCTACTAGGTTCTCATGGTGAGAGACAAGAAAGATGCCTGGTGTGGCAGGCGGGGGTGGAATAAGAAGAGTAACATTAGTGAAATATACCCAGAGTCTTGTCCATAACTAAGGCCTGATCTCCAAGGGGAAACAATGTGCCAGAGCCTTATCCCACGTGGGAGAGGGCATTTCTCTGACTCTAGTCCTCTCTAGCCTTACGTCACGTAAGGGGAGAAAAAAGCTAAGACACAACTGTGAAGGTCACAGCCAAGGAACTTAGGCCACCTAGAACACGGAGGTGTAATCATAATTTTATAGGATAAATAACCCTGCATCTTCCCATCACTACAACAGGACTCTAGTATATCAATGGTGGATTACAGCTGTAACATCTGTAAAATGCAGACTCTATTTAAGAAGGTTTTAGGGAAACCCAAAGATAACCAGAGAGACAAGCACAAAAACACAAAAAAGAAATTGAAACCTCTTATACCTACAGCTACAGCAAATGTTAAACTCAGCCTGACTCAACCAGATCAACATAAAATCTCACGCTAAAGACTCATTACACCATTTTCTATTACCTAATACACCATGTCTGTCTTTCAACAAAAATCAAAAGCGTGCTATGAAAAGCAAGAACAAACATAGTCTTAAGAGACAAAGTAAGCATTACAACCAGACTCAGATATGACACAGATTTGGGAATTCTTATACAGGGAATTTAAAGTAAGCCCGATTAACATACTAAGAGCTTCAATAGAAGAAGTAGATAATGTGCAAGAACAGTTAGATGATACAAGCAGAGAGATGGAAACTCGAAGAAAGGATCAAAATGAAATGCTGGAAGTCACACACACTGTAAAGAAATGAGGAATGCTTTTGAAGGGCTCATCAGTTGAGTAGACACAGCCAAAAGAAAGAATCTGTGAGCATTAAGAGATGACAATAGAGACTTCAAAACAGAGATGCAAAGAGAAAAAAATTGGAAAAAAAAAAAGAACAGAATTACCAAGAACTGTGTGACAATGTGAAAAGATGTAACATACTTATAATTGGAACACGAGAAGGAGAAGAAAGAGGGGGAGCAGGAAAAATATTTGAAGTAACAGTGGTTGAAAATATTCCAAAATCAATGGCATAAATCAAACCATAGATCCAGAAAGCGTAGAGAACACAAGGCAGAATAAATACCAAAAAGCTGCACTTATGCATATCATATTCCAATAGCAGAAAACCAAAGAGAAAGTGGTTTCTGCAGAACTTTGAGGAAAAAACTACCTTATCTATACAGAAACAGTAAGAATTACAGTGGACTCCTTGTCAGAAGCCATGCATGAAAGAAGAGTGAAGTATTTAAATTATTTAAAGAAAAAACCCCCACCAACCTAGAATTCTATATTCAGCAAAATTATCCTTCAAAAGTGAAAGAGAAATGAGACTTTCTCAGAAACAAACAAAAAACCCCAATAATCAGGGAATTCATCACCTTAGAACTGCCCTGTAAGATTTTTATGCAGACAGAAAATGAGTTAGGTCAGAAACTTGGATCTCCGTAAAGAAAGGAAAAGTGTAGGAGATGGAAAATGAAATAAAAGATTTCTTTTTCTTATTCTTAATTGACCTAACAAATAATTGTACAATAATAATAGTACCAATGTAGTGGGTGATTATAGGATGTGAATGATGAAAACAAATGACATCAGTGTTATAAGGGGCAGGAAAGAGGAGTTGGGGATATTCTGTTATAAATTACCTGGACTACACATAAGGCAGCACAGTGTTACTTGAAGGTGGACATAGGTTACTTAAACATATATAATGCAAACTCCAGGAAACCACTACAAATTTTCAAAAGAATTGTAACTGCTATGCTAAGAGAGGGTTCACATAAAATGCTCAGTTGAAATCACTGAAGGCAGAAATAAAGGAGAAAAGGAGAAACAAAGAACAAGGACAGCAAATAGAAGAGTTACAAACATGGTAGATATTAACCCAACTATATCAATAGTCACTTGAAATGTGAATGGCCTAAATACACCAATTAAAAGACCAAGCATGTCAGAGTGGATAAAATAAAACAAGACCCAACTGTACATCGTTTTCAAGGAAACAACTTAATTATAAGGCATCCATCTATGGGTCCCATTCATTCTTTAACAAATGCCATTGGAGTCCTGTTAGGTGCCACGCACTGTGTGAGTAGCGAGTTTAAATTAGAGCAAAAATGCAGAATTCTCCTTGTGAAGAATTCTGGTTCCAATTTAACTGATCTTTCTTACGATCAGGGTATGTTACAGACTAAATATTTGTGCCCCACCCCAAATTCGTATACGGAAACCCTAACCGCCAACGTGACCATATTAGGAGCCAGGGCCTGTGAGGAGGTGATAAAGCTTAAATGAGGTCATCATGGTGTGGCCTTAATCTGATAGAGCTGGTGTCCTTATAAGGAGAGGAAAAGACACCAGAGTTTTCTCTCTGCCATGTGAGGACAACAAGAAGGCAGCCTGTCTGCAAGTCAGGAAGAGCATTCTCCTCTTTGATGCACTTCACTCTGACTCCGTCACCTTTACTTTCACTAAAGATTTCAGTGTTCTTTACGACACCAAAGCAAACAGAGGGTCCACTCCTCCTTTAACGTAACACTTCAGCAATTCTGACATTCTTGAGCTCATCTTTTCCTCATCTCTCCTGCTTTTTCTTAACTTTCACTTCTTTCTTTTATTTCCACTTATTTTCCTTCATCTCTTGAAAATAATACTATAATGACATTCATATTTATTCTTAATGGTCAGAAAAAAATGGCAAGATTTTGTCATGAATACTTGCTGTTTTATTCTTAAGAAAATAAATAGTAGGGCTTCCCTGGTGGCGCAGTGGTTGAGAGTCTGCCTGCCAATGCAGGGGACACGGGTTCGTGCCCCGGTCCGGGAGGATCCCACATGCCGCAGAACGGCTGGGCCCGTGAGCCATGGCCGCTGAGCCTGCGCTCCGCAACGGGAGAGGCCACAACAGTGAGAGGCCCGCGTACCACAAAAAAAAAAAAAAAAGAAAAAAGAAAAAAGAAAATAAATAGTAAAGCTGAAGTCCCCTGTGGTATCTAATACAAGAAACGTTCCCTTTCCCTTGCTCCAGAGACATTCCTTATCGTACATTTTCTGTAAAATCATCAGCCTTCCCTTTCTAATTTCACATGTAAACATAAGTGATGTTTGTGTGTGTGTATACACACTTTACGGTATTATTTGACTACTTAAAAGTTTTTCAAGTGATATTGACAAGGGCAGCACAGACCCACCACTTTTCCTGCACCTGCTTTGCACCCGCCAACTTCTCATTCTTTGCCAAATCATTATTAGACAAATTCAGAATTGTCTGTCCCCCTGAAACTAGCTAAACACAGAGAAAACATATCCTGTTCTCAGTCCTGTAGGGGACTGAAACGTCCTCTACTTGCAGAATAACCCCAACGGTAAATCAGTCCATCTGAAAATTGTCCACGCCTCCCTGTAAATGACTATGACAAAACCGTCCTGCCAGATACGCTAATCTTAGGATCTGAGGTGCTCTCCCACTGCAAATACCTGAATAAGATCTCTCTCCTGACTTTTCTGGGTTTTGTCATTGTGCCATACTAAACATGGATTTCTCTGCCATTTGACCAATGAAAACCACTAATACCACTTTAAGCCTCAACGCCCTGTTTAGCTATATATTAATTAAATTTTTTACTTTTTGTTGAATTAACCTAGAAATATTTAAATAATGAGACTATAGCTCATTTATATTACTAACTTAAGGATGGATAAGTAGATTATACTCAGACAACACCAGTTATGTTTACTTGTTAATGTCTTCATGTACATATGTATTAGTTTTCCCTAGCTTATAATAATAATCATCATAAATAATAGCACTGTATTTCAAATGCTTTGCATGTAATTACTCATTTTATCCTCATAATAGTTTTATAATAGGTGCCAGTATTATTCCTGTTTTACAAATAGAAAACTGAGACAAAGCTTATGCAATTTGCCTAAGGAGTATTTTCAGTTAGCAAGACTATGCATTTTTTTGTTTTGTTATATAAGACCAAATTGTTTTCCAAGGTGGCCGATCCGTTTTACTCCTTCACCAGCAGTGTATGGACAGTATCCATTCCCACATATCCTCATTAAAAATTGACAATGTCAGACTTTTTAATTTTTGCAAGAATGATGAATGAGAAACATTTCATTGTTTCTATTTGATTTATCCTGTTTAATATGTGCTTATTTTCCCTTCACGCTTCTTTTTCATTTTCTGAATTGGTTATCATTGTTCTTAGCCAGTTTTCTCATTTGATTGTGTCTTCCTCACTGATTTGTGGGTATTCTTTAAATATACCTAGATATTAAAGCTCTGTCCAACAAATTGTGCCCTTATTTCTTTGCTTACACAGAATGTTTTTAAATTGACTGTAGTCAAATTAATCACTATTTTACTTAAATTTTTTGATATTTATATATACTTTAAGAATGTTGTCTTTCCCAAGTTCATAAATATATCTTTTGTTTGGATTTAGATATGACAGTAAATCATCTTCTACCTATCTTCTATCTTCAGGTGGCCACCAGAGGGAGTGTTTGGGATTACAGCACAAACAACTCATGCTAATTAAGCTTCAATTATAGGCACAGAGGGTAAAAGAGGCTTCGGTACTAGCCGAAGTACAGTATTTTTGCCAAATGAGAGCCAAGCACAACTGAATTACCCCGTTGTAATTTTATTTCCCAAATACGTCTTTTTTTAAAAAAAATAATATTGAACACATTGCCTTCTATTCTTAATATCCTAAGATTTTTATCCAAGACTGTATATCTGGATACATTTTTTGATGTATTTCACTGCATATATTTTCCCCCTTATTCTACCAATGTGGCAACTTGAAGTGTTTGAATTTTAGATGGTAAAGCAAATTCATACTGTTGGAAAAATGCCAGCTTGGCACTGATCTTCCAGTTCATGAATTTGTTCTTCTATTTTAAAATGCTGTTAGATTCGTCTATTCAGCTCCAAGTTTTATTTATTGCATTATTCAAATTTAAAATTTCCATTTGATATTTTTTATATTATAGAATTCTCTGATGTAATTCCTTATTATATCATCTAATTTCTGGCATACATAAACCATACACATTTCAAGAACTTTGCCTGAATATTCTGATATCTAAACCTCCTATGGGTTATGTCAAGTCGTCTGTTTTTATTCCTATTTTGCAGTCATATGGGCTTATTTACTGGTAAGCTTGGTAATGCTTCACTGAATACTAGATATTATATGAAAAATTGTTTGACGTATTTTACTCTTGAGATGATGATTAATGGAGTTAAAATGCTCTGAAAACATTGTATGTTTCTGGCAAATGGTAACAGAACTAAATTATATTAGACTTCAGTAAATCAAGCATGTATATCCTAATTTGTGGGGTAATAACTAAAAGAATAGCAAAAGATGTAAAACGAATAAGGCAGAATAAAGTCACAAAATGGAATATTTAAAATATTTAAATGATCCAAAGAAAGCTCTCTCCAAATGTAAGTTCTGTCATGAGAAGGAAGCAAGAACTCTGTAATCAGGATAAGGTTTTACTAAGAATAAAATAGATGATCAACAAGGACCTACTGTAGAGCACATGGAACTCTACTCAATATTCTGTGATAACCTATATATGAGAAAAGAATCTAAAAAAAGAATGAATATATGCATTACTGAATCACTTTGCTGTACACCTGAAACTAATACAACATTGTAAATCAACTATATTCCAATAAACTTAAAATAAAAAAAGATTTTACTAAGAATAAAACAATCTGGCTCTCAGTATTCTACTATTTCAAATTTAAGGTACAAAGTAAACATTATTTTTACTATTGTTTTTTCACTTCCCTATGCATTTATAACCAACAAGAGAATATTTAATGTCTTGACAAAATGTCTGAGGTCACTGAACAATCGTGTTGTTCCTATAGACTAAGATGGCTTTGCACAGGTTTATCCATCCTTATAAGTGTAATCTTTTGCCACATCTGCCACTGTAACTGGAGATGATTCCACAGGGGTAGTCTAAGTGAAAAAGCATCTGTTTTGACTGTTTGTGTTTCATGAAGGATGAAGTATGTGAGTTAAGCATGACCATTGTGTGGATTTGATTCAACAAGAAAGCATATGTGTTTCTTTCATCATATTAAATTTTTTCATGACTAGTGATTCCATTAAATATTAGTATTATTTTTTTCCGATTTCTATCCAGTTTTTTAAAAATTTTATTTTATATTAGATTATAGTTGATTTACAATGTTGTGTTAACTTCAGGTGTACAGCAAAGTGATTCCGTTATACATATACCAACTTTTTTTCAGATTCCTTTCCCGTATAGGTTATTATGTAATATTGAGTAGACTTCCCTGTGCTATACAGTAGATCCTTGTTGATTATCTATTTTATATATAGTAGTGTATATATGTGAATTACATATTAGTATTGTTAACCATGTTTTCAAACATCATATGGATAACAAGGTGATAATTTAGAAAAATTTTCTGCCTAGGCAGCAAACTCCTGTAGAGGTTTTAAATTCTAAGTCGTAATTTGATGCTGTGGTGGTAATGCCAGCATTTAATAGTATAAAAGCGAACAAACATCAGTTTATTTACAGGCATATTTATAATAAACGTCTAAAAGATTAGGCTGGATCAGCGTCGTGGAAGGACTTCAATGCTAGGCTGGGGAATATGTATTTAGTTTGGGAAAAAATACCAGAACTACTGGCAATGCTTGAATGTTAACAGCTGATACTTTAAAGGATTTACTTTGCACCAGGCATTATGTTAAGCACTTCATGCATATTAATTTTCTTCTCACCTTTACCAGGTATTACTATTGTTATTCCATATTACAGATGAGGAAATGGAGGCACATAGAGACTAAGTAATTTGATGAAATACACACAGGAGGAAGTGGCCATGCTGGAATATAATGCAGGCCATCTGGTGTAGAATATGCTCTCTCTGTACCATATCACAACACACACAGCATAAACTGAAAGAAATTACGATAGTTGAAAAATACTTAGATTTTATGGGAGGTTAGCGAGTATATCAAAATTTTATCTTAAAAAAATTGATCTGGGGGCTTCCCTGGTGGCTCAGTGGTTGAGAATCTGCCTGCTAATGCAGGGGACACGGGTTCGAGCCCTGGTCTGGGAGGGCCCCACATGCTGCGGAGCAACTAGGCCCGTGAGCCACAACTACTGAGCCTGCGCATCTGGAGCCTGTGCTCTGCAACAAGAGAGGCCGCGATAGTGAGAGGCCCGCGCACAGCGATGACGAGTGGCCCCCGCTTGCCACAACTAGAGAAAGCCCTCGCACAGAAATGAAGACCCAACACGGCAAAAATAAATAAATTAATTAATAAACTCCTACCCCCAACATCTTAAAAAAAAAAATTGATCTGGTAAGATAATGTAAAGAAAGAAGAAAATTTTTAGTTTTTTCTTCAATAATTACATGCAAATATTAATGCTTTAAATATTTTTAATATAGGAATAAACAGAATTATGATTTTACTACATTTTTATTTGTTCTACTTCGATTTACAAATTTTATCCATTTATCTACTAGCCATTCTTATTTTCTCTAGTTTTCTTCCAGTCTCTAGGTTAAGTGCTTGTCATTGAAAATAAAATTCAGGGACTTCCCCGGTGGTGCAGTGGTTAAGAATCCACCTTCCACTGCAAGGGACAGGTTCAAGCCCTGATCCGGGAAGATCCCACAGGCCGCGGAGCAACTAAACCCGTGGGCCACAACTACTGTGCCTGCACTCTAGAGCCCGTGAGGCACAACTACTGAGCCTGTGTGCCTAGAACCCATGCTCTGCAACAAGAGAAGCCACCACAATAAGAAGCCGGCACACCACAACAAAGAGTAGCAGCCCTTACTCGCTGCAACTAGAGAAAGCCCACGTGCAGCAACAAAGACCCAACACAGCCAAAAATAAAATAGTTTATTAAAAAGAAAAACAAAATAAAATTCAAAAATAAAGAGGAAAATTACATTACCTTTTTGTTAGAGTCTACTTCTTATCCATATTTATTTTACAATTTCACCATGAGGATCAATGTGTATTTACATTTCTACTCCAAAATAATGAAACATTCATATTTATTTTTTGTTTACAATACTAATGAATGGCCTGTTGTATTATTTCTCCATGGGTGGGCAATGTAATCTCTGAATTCAACGAATAAGAGAATTTAAGAGTAATTGGGAAGACTAGCCTACTTGTTTTAATTGTGAGACCAATAGATGTCTTTTTTATATATCTTTTTTTTTATTTGTAACAAAAGGTTATAGCTTCTATAAATCAAGACAAGGTATATTTTAAGAATAAATACGTATGACTATAAAATACAGGAAACAGACTGAAAGAATCCAACCAAACAGAATGAAGGACTCATTCTGGCATGGGAGTTCTGCAAAGAATTGAGTTTGAAAGGGGACTTCAGCTATTCCTGTACATATTTTAAATTTTAAATCCTAAAGCATAAAGCTTGTATAACAGTTGCTAAGTACACCTGTCATTGGTATATGTTTTATTATTCTTTTTAACTTTTAAATCATTTCCCTCACCCTTTTACAGCATACTCTCTCCCCAGGACTCCATTAAAAAACAAAGTTATTGTCAGTGGCGGACATCTCTAACAGTTATTTGATAAGCAGTCGGTTTCTTATGTTATTTCCCATTCTGGACACGTAGTTATCAAGGATCTCTAACATGAAAATTAAATATCAAAGGATTTATTTTAAATGGTAACCCATTCATTGCCTTAAATGCCACACACTCTCCCTAGATTGTGATTAAAATACATATAATATAGCATATTGTTTTTCATTTCCTGAAAATTTAAGGAGCATGCCTTGGGATGGTTAATTTGATGTGTCAACTTGGCTGGGCCACTAGTACCCAGATATTGGGTCAAACGCCAATCTGGATATTGCTGTGAAGGTTTTTTTTTTTTTTTTGAGATGAGATTAATATTTAAAGTAAACATTTGAGTCAAACAGATTACCCTCCCTAATGTGGGTGAGACTCAGCCAGTTAGTTGAAAGCCTTAGGTGAAAACTGAAAGAGGTGGAATTCCCTAGCGGCCCAGTGGTTAGGCCGCCTTGCTTCCACTGCAAGGGGAATGGGTTCGGTCCCTGGTCAGGGAACTAAGATCCCACATGCCACGTAACACAGCCAAAACAAAACAAAAAATCCACCAAACAAACAAAAAACTCAAAGAGATATGAGGAGGGGAAGATCCTGCCTTCATGCTGTCCAAATGAAGATTGCATTTGGACTTAGGCTGCAGTATCAGCTCCTCTCTGGGTCTCCCACCTGTCCTGCAGAATTTGGACTTGCCATACTCCACATTCACATGAACCAATTCCTTAAGATAAATCTCTCTAGGTATAATATGGATAGATAGATAATCTCCTCTCTCTCTCCATATACATGTGTGTGTATATATGTGTCTGTCTGTGTGTATATATATTAGTCCCTGCCTCCCCCAACCCCTGTCCTGTTGGCTCTGCCTCACGGATGGACCCTGAGTAATACATGGTTTCATTTAATTTTTGACTTTTACATTTTAAAACATTTAAAGCCCTGGGCTCCAGCCGTAACCTGCTATCACAGATTCATCCCCCCACATTTTGAAAGGGGCTCTACAGCCAGGATTGAGGCTCTAAAATATGTTCTTTCCTAAGCTGTAACATCCCCATTTACTACAAGTGAGTAACACGGGGAAAAACGTGAAGCCCCCACTAAAATCCAGATTGACATCAAGCAGATATTCCTTGGTTCTGTAACATCTCTGCTTTCTCCCGTCCAGTCAAGCAGAATGAAACTCGGTTGTGCCTACTACAGTTAGATAAAAATCACACTGAACTCCTCGCTGATTTGGGATTCAAACAATGACCCAAGCTAGAGAGAGATGGGAATGTATTTAAGCAAAGAGAACAGAATTCTCCCTTAGTTTTCAAACAGATTTTTTAAGAGATGCTGGCTTGCCATCTATTTTCATTTGTTTTGTACACATCACGTTTCCTAATCTAAACAAGTGTCACAGACATTCAGTATAAAGAAATGAGATACTTCCACTGCCTTCGAACATTAGAAAAAGTGAGGCCCTAGAGTAAGACCCTGCTGCCCAAGCACACTTTGTCTGACGGATGGGCCAGTGTCACTCCTGCACTATTGATGTTAATGAGACATTTAGAGTAGCTCACTTGAGCTAAGACTCACAACAGGCCAAATTCTTTCAGCCTATTTGGAAAGGTATGAGATGATGCAGTCATCTGTTGGCTTTTTTCCATCATATACCATTTTGAGTTTTCAAAATATATGTGAAAATAATATTGTAGGTTATTTATACATATACATATGTATTTGAAGAAGCTAGGAAGATCATACTTCCATTCTCATTGACAATACCCTTGTGTGTTTTTTCAAAAACAAAAAAAGTGAGGGAGAAACTAGTCTCATACAGAAATTTTAAAAATGAGCACATTCTGAGATCTTAAAATTACTTTTTTTCTTTCTTTTCCGGGGTTGCTGTTGTTTCCCTGGTCTTCTCTTCCTACGCCTTTCACTGTTATCTTGTCTATCTCACTCTTTTTCCTCTTTTTATGACATTATTCTTTTTAGCGTAGAACAAATAGCCTTTCTGTCTTTTTTTTAACCCAGGTTCTGTAATTTCATTTTTTATGTGTGCTCAAGTATTTTTCCTCCACAAGCAATTACATTACAAGTGCTATGTCAGCACAAAGTAATTACATGCTTTTATAGATTACTTGATAATTATTCCTGACATTACTAAGTACTTTCAAATATTAATGTGTAATGTTTTTAGAATTCATGTAATTAAAGCATTCAAAGAGATTTCTGAAAGAGAAAGAAACCTGTATTGCAAAGCAACTGTACTCTATTTTCTCCATTTGCACATGAAAAGCATTAAGTGCATGTGTAACGAATAGGATTTTCTGAACATAAAATGACTGTCCAGAAAAAGTAAGTGGTCTTGATTTTCTCAAAGAAGAGTAATATCAGCCATGGATACATTTTTCTGAAGTCAGAAAACGTTACTTCATTTTCATTGATTGATTCATTGACAAATATTTATTGGATGTTTACCATTTGCCAGGAATACTATTAAATACTGGGAATACATCAGGAAACAAAAATGAGCCTGGTTCCTGCTCTTGTTTCTCCAACCCAGTGGAGTAAATGAATATTGATCAAATAATCACACAATTAGATTATTAAAGTTGCAACTTTGAAAAATACTAGGCAGGGGTGGTACAGAGCACCAGATACAATATGGAGGTTTGACTTAGTCCCTGTTGAGGGGAAAGAGAAAATTCACCACTGATTCAATATTTGAAAGACGAATAGGAAACAAGTTTGCTAAGAGAATTCTGGGCTAAGAATCTGGTTTGGGGAAAAAATCCGAGAAACACGTATTGCAGGCTCACAGAAAAGGAGGCTGGATCTGACCAAAGATGCAAGAGGAAGGTACCTGCTGCAAGCCATGCCGAAGAGTATACCTACGCACAAAAGATTAATGAGGCATCTTGTTAAGGTTTTAAGCATGCTGGAAATATCCAATTTGAAATTACCTACGTGGAGATCCAGGAAGCCATTTGAAAAGCTGTTCAAGATGAGAGATCATAAGTTGAGACTACTGTGGGGATAGAGAAGGAAAGATGAGAACTATCTTGGTGAAATGGGATGGCGGGGGGCAAGTGTCAAGAATCTCTCTTACGTTTCTGCCTTAAACAACTGGAAATACAGAACGGTGAGAGAGGACTGAGTTTTCTGTCAAGGATCCTGAATGCCATAACTGATTTTGAGCATGTTCGATTTGAAAGTACTTGAAGTCTTCTCAAGCAGTTATGTCAAATAAGTGGCTGAATATATAAGCTGAATCATAGATGGAAATTCTAGGCCAGATTTTGATGCTTAATAGATGTTTAATGACAGAAGAAAGGAGAGCTTGTTTGAATTAAGTTTGATATTAAGCCAAGTCTCAAGTCTTGGTCTTGTGACCCTGTGTTCTTTTCACTCCGCCATGTTACCACATTTTGATATTTTATTTCTATGAGATAGCTCTTACACTTCTATTACTTAGCTTCAATGAGAGTCATCTCAAGTTTGTGGTCTCCTGGGATAACTGGTGCTTTTGGTGACTGACCCAGGCCCCCTAGCTTCTGTGAGCATTAGCTGCTAATGGCTCATAGAGCCTCTTTCTACAAAGTATTTCCCTTGACCAACTAAAGCCCACCTCATCTGATAGGCTCCCACACCTGGTATCCTGCAGCCAATGACTAACTCTTATGGGAGTAAAAAGGGTTAGCTTCTTCACCTCAAGGTGGGACACCTATGCAGTGTAATTTACACTCCAGAGTCATCATCCCACTTGGATCAGCCTAAGGGTAGACAAACCTGGGTCCTCATCCTTGCTCAGCTATCTCTGGTTCTCTCAATCCCTTTCATATTTGCTTGAAGAGCAGCCTTCATGGCATAATGCTGTGTTACAAGCACTCTCAAATTCAGTGGCTTTAAAACAATAACATTTATTTTGCTCACTAACTGAAATTTGGGTAGGGCTTGGGGACAGTTTTTATCTGTTCTATTCACCCATGACTTGAGTAGCTAAAATCATCTCAAGCCTGGTTCTTGATGATGCTGGATAAACTCAAATGACTGTAAGCTGGAACAGAGATGCTCATTTAGACACCTCTTACTATCTTTACGTAGTGTTTTTGCATAATATCTCCAGCATGGTGGCTTCTTACTATAAATAAATATTAACTCAACACTCTGAAGGCATGAGTCACAAGACAGAGAGCCAGGCAGAAGCTCTAGCATTCTCACAGTTTAGCCTCAGAAGTCACAAAGCATTGCCTCTACCACATCTCCTGGTTTCAGCTACCACAAGCCTATCCAGGTTCAAGGGGGAAAGGAAATTGATTTAATTAATTTCAACTCTTGAAATGAGATACGAACAAGGTTCTGAAAGAACATATGTGGACTGGACAACTTGCCACACTTCAATAAAACACATTTATCCAAATCCCTGTCTCAGGCTCTCCTCTATGGAACCTAATAAAAACTACTGGGAAAAGTGAATCAGTCTCTTATCCTCCTAATATTTTGCTAAAGTTTGTAATTACTTTTGAAAATATTTTTAGTAATCCTACTCATCGTTAAAAACTCATATAAATGCTGTTAACATAAACTCAGTACTTTTATTATGTCTGTTGACTTTATAGACAGTACCAGTGGAAATGAATCAAAAACTTATCCTCTTGCATCATTCTGTATTTTATAAAGAACTTTCAAAAAATATCCCATTCATTACACATTTGTGATTTTTTATAGCATTCATCACTGTTATAATCAAAAAGTTTCTTTTTATAGGATTTTATTTCTTATGACTAGGAAAGTGAAATTTTATTACATAATACTGAAAACATAAAACAAACTTTAGTTTTTTCTCAAATAAATGCAATATATTGTTTAGGAAAAAAACAGTGAAGGTCAAGGGCTTCTATTCTTCAAACATTAAATTGAAGATAATAGGTGGGATCAAACTGTCCACTGGAGAACAATTTTATTCCAATGTGGAGTAAGAGGAAATGGAAAATAAGTTTCTTAAAAGCCGTGGAGAGACCCTAATTTTGGATCAAAGCATGTGAGTTTGAGTAGTCATAGAAGAACATTAAGGATGAAGAATGAATGGTTGTGTTGGATGAATCACAAGAGAAGCTGAAAAACAGAAAGAAAAATGCAGTGTATTGCAGACTGGTCCGCCATGGAATTTATGGAGAGTAGGACTGAGCCAGAAGAGAGTTCTTTGTTGGCCTAGGTTACCAAATTTATTTACAGAAGTCCTGCACACTGTTGTTGGTTTGGATGTTTCATCATTTGAATGTATAAGTGGGTCATTTACCAATTATCATTTGAGCTAAATTTTGCTTTCTTGTATTTCATGGTTGTAAACCAAGTTATTTTCATACCAACGTACATGTAAGTAATCTTTCAGCTTTACAATCTGGAGTAACACAAGTTGTTGATGTTAATTACTCCTCTGCCACCTGTGTTTTCAGTGAAAAGCTTTGCCAACCGACTTAGGTTTAACTCTTGTTAGGTTTAGAACCTCTAACATTTTTTTTATAAATATGTCAGTAACTTTGTGAGCCATGATAAAATATTTACTGATTCAAATGAAAATATTTCTCAGTGCCCACTAAGGGCTGCATCAACTGTTTGGTGTCTTATGAAAGTAAATGTAATTGATTCTCAAAACTGCCCATGGAGAGTGGTATTTGTTCCTGCTAACTGATGAGAATGTGATATCAAAACACTTAATTTGCTTTTAATGGGCCAAAAAGACGATGAATTTTAAAAACTGAGGTTTTAACCCAATACTTACTATGCTGCTGTTGCCATGTAAATTGAATAATCAAGAAACTCCTGTACAAACGATTTGGAAATTCTAAACAATATGACTTAGGAAAATTGATTTTATCTGGAGTCTCTTAATATTTTAAGTAATTCTACTAGCTCTGTTTCTCATTGAAAAAATATTTATACATGTAGTTAATACATATATTAAACATATGTATAAATAAGTAAAGTTATATATTTTATATGTACATATATAATTTTCTTAGTTTCTTGTGTTCCTGAATAAAAGCTTAATATTTATAAACAAAATTATAACTTCAGATTAATTTCCAAGAAATTTAAGTTGTTTCATCTTCACTTGAATTGATAATTAATAGTGACTCCTTATATTTTAATTCAAATTTGTCCTGTCCTTCATGCATTGTGAATCAATCATAAGCATTTAAATAAAATATTAGAAGAGCATGAGATTAACCCTTGTGAAATTTAATAAATCTGTGATTCAGAAATAATTACTCCCCCAAATGAAAAGCCAACTACACAATGGGAGAAAATATTTGCAAATGATGTGACTGACAAGGGCTTAATTGCCAAAACCTACAAACAACTCATACATCTCAACAACAACAAAAAATCCAATCAAAAAATGGGCAGAAGACTTAAGTAGGCATTTCCCCAAAGAAGAAATACAGATGACCAACAGGCACATGAAAAGATGCTCAACATCACTAATTATTAGAGAAATGCAAACCAAAACTACAATGAGGTACCACCTCACACCAGTCAGAACGGCCATCATTAAAAAGTCTTCAAATAAAAAATGCTGGAGAGGGTGTGGAGAAAAGGGAACCCTCCTACCCTGTTGGTGGGAATGTAAGTTGGTGCAGTCACTGTGGAAAACAGTATGGAGGTTCCTCAGAAAACTAAAAACAGAATTACCATATGATCCAGAAATCCCACTCCTAGGCATATATCCAGACAAAACTATAATTCAAAAAGATACGTGCACCCCTATGTTCATAGCAGTACTATTCACAACAGCCAAGACATGGAGCAACCTAAATGTCCATCGACAGATGAATGGATAAAGATGTGGTACATACATACAATGGAATACTACTCAGCCATAAAAAAGAATGAAATTAATGTCATTTGCAGCAACATAGATGCAACAAGAGATTATCACACTAAGTCAGAAAGAAATACAAATACCATATGATATCACTTATATGTAGAATCTAAAATATGACACAAATGAACCTATCTATGAAACAGAAACAGAATCACAGACATAGAGAACAGACTTGTGGCTGCCAAGGGGGAGGGATGGAGTGGGAGGCTGGGGTTAGCAGATGTAAGTTTTTATATAGAGAATGGATAAACAACAAGATCCTACTGTATAGCACAGAGAACTATATTCAATATCCTATGATAAACCATAATGGAAAAGAATATTTAAAAAAAGAATATATATATATATGTATATAGCTGAATCACTTTGCTGTACAGCAGTAATACAACATTGTAAATCAACTATACTTCAATGAAAAATAATTAAAAGTAAAAACGAAATAATCACTCTGTATTGTTCTGTAAATGAATGCTAAATGTGCAACATTCTTTTGCTTTGTCTCACGGACCTAAAAGTTTATCCAAGTCTCTAACCCAATATTTTATATAATTTAGTTGTAAGGAAAGTCTCCAAACTAGTAGATATTAGAAGATATTACCAAAAACTCCACACAATATCACATGCTGATCATTTTTCATATATAATTCTTAAGTAGCTAGAGTTGGATACAGTACAACAGATTAAAAGCTGGCACTAAGTGTATGAATTGCAGGCGGACCCATTTCTTAGTGTTTGAAGAATGTCTGGTTTTTGCAAGGAGAGCATATACTTTGGCTCATCTATGATGATATTTATAAAAGGTAATTATTAATCTTGTAATTTGCCTGATCTTATTAACTGTCTTCTAATCCCAGGAATTGTAAAACAGGTTACTTGCTCTGGTCTGTTAAAAACATTCTCTTTTTCTAGCATTCCTATCAAATCGTCTTCAAATTCCATAAAATAGCACCAATCTCTCCCAAATAAGAACACAGGTTTTGGACAGACTTGTGCATTGTATCGACAGGGACCAACCAGTCAGTCAATAGATGTTTAGTGAGTGTCTAGTACAGGCCACTAGGTATCTGTTCCAGGTCCTAGAGTTATGATCCTGAATAAGTTAGCTAAAGAAGGGACAAGACATCATTCTGATTAGAAACTCCCTCCAAAGCCAGGCTGATTGCTAAACTGTGTACGAACGGGGAGACTCCTGGGACACAAGGAAAAAGCAGGCCAAAACACAAGAAGATTCTATCCTTGAAGGACAGAATTTAACTGAGACTTTCTTGTTTGCTCCTTTTTGAGTGCATTCATCAGCCCATATGCAGCTTAAGCAGCAGAAAGTGGAAGACTTACTGGCTTGAAGTATCAGTTGACAAATACTGAGGCTGGCAGAATGGCTAGAAACTTGGCTGGGAGAACCCTAGAGGAGCTGGTGTGAGCACACAATTCTGAGTGTATAAGCTTCCAAACCCTTCAAAACTCAACTGTGCAGGCTGAGGGGACCACGAGGGGATCACCATAAATAAAGCAGCAGCTCGAAGCTTTAAAGCTGAGTAGAAAGAAAGAACAGCTACTCCGATCACCAGGGAGATGGTGTGCAGGTTGAGTGTCCTCAAGAAAACTATCCTCTAGAACAAAAACCACTCCTCACTCGTTGGTCCCTGACCTTAAAGGAGTGATTATTCTATGGCAGAAAGTGAAAAAAAAATATATGAAAGTTTTAGTGAAACATGCGTTAAAGAGGGAATTATCTAACCCACCAACTGGGGATTCAAAAGAGAACACAGAAATTAGGGAAAGGCAATACGTGAACAGCTAAGAGTTGAGATTTTCCCCCGAATAAGAAATGCCCAAAAGTCTAAGATTTGGGGAGCAGAGTAAACAGAAGGAAAAATAACAACTCTTCTGCATGTCTTCTTGGTTCTCTGATTCTCTTTTCCAGCTACAGCCTCTCTGACCAGGGCAGGTGCCCTAGTGCCGGACCCTGCTCAGGTTCAAGTGTTTCCAGGCAGGAAAACAGCCTTTCAGCTCCTGTACCTCTCTACACTTCTGTTCCTTAAGTTCCTTTGCAACCACAGCTCTCTGACATCTTTTAAGAAAATAAGTTTTTCAATTTATCTGATTTTGTTCATTGTTACAGTGTTCTGTCATCAACTTCTACAATCTAACTGCAGACAGAAGTTCTGTTTGTTATGTATTAGCACATAATGGGCCACAATAAATTAAATTTTAAACAGAATCAAGATGATACTAGCTATTTTAAGATTTAATATTTGGTATTTAGGGTTAATATTTAGCATTTAATATTTTGGTTAATAATTAGGGTTTTCAGAATAACATGAAGAAATTAGTAATTTCATGGACACCAAAAATATTTTTATTACAAAAAATTGTGACTGGGTGATGTTGATTATGAATGTCTACATCTCCAGGAGGCTCTGCCTTTCCCTACCCACGTTCTTATATACAGTACGTCTATTAAAATGATACAAAGATTATTTGGAAGAATTTATCTACCATGGTTACTGAAGTAGAAACTAAGACATTTTAGAAATTTATATTGAGTAATCAGAATTGTCTATATGTGAGAAATATAATATCAACTCTCACAGCAGCTTAGATCAACCTGTTAGATGAATAAAGCTGTTTATTCATATCCTTCTGAATTTCATGGAGAAAATTATGTGTTATTATATTACCTGCAAATGTGGAGACTAAGGTTTTCAAAACAAAGCCTTTCCATTGATCAGAGTTCTATTTTACAGTGATAAATATATTTAATACAAACTTTAGACTTTGAAGTGATATTTATAGTCTGCACCCTTTCTATAGAATTTCAATCGGATTACTTAGCCGTTTTTTAATGCTTTTCTGAATATTTTTGTGAATGAGCTTTCCTTTTTTATTTTTAAGGTAGAATTCCTCAGCATGGCCTTTATGGCCTTCCATTATTGGACGTCTAACTCTTGAGCTACAATCTTAACTCCTATACTCCTAACTCACTACATCCTATTTATAATGATGTTATTTCAGCTTACCAGATAGACTGAGAACCTTTCTACCGCAAATCCTTACACAGGTTCTTTTCGGTGCTGAGAACTTCTTGCTCTCCTCTGTGCCGACTATCATGTATCTTTCAGTATTCAATGCAAATTTCACTTCCCTGAACTCTCATGTCAAGATCAGAATTTTCTATTGTATATTCATATAACACATTGTACTAGTCTGACTAGTTCTTGAAAATATACCTCACCATTAAATATATAATTGCATATTATATATTATTGCATATAGTAATAATTATATTAATATAATATTATATAATTTTATCTGTTTTTGATTTACTATCTTTCTTCTTCATCAGATTGTGAATAAGTATCTTATCTGTATATTTACAATTGCCCAGACCTTTTACAGGATCTGGTACCCAGGACGTGTTCAGCAAATAGGGACTTGAAGAATGCCTGAAGGCATCAAACTAATTTGTGTCTTGCATTTGAGCAGCTAAAATTATCTATGGTGTCACTGGAGATTTTTAATTTCCATCTTTCCTTCAGCTGCTTAGGTATTATTTTTCAATGGATTTTTCTGAGTTATCTTTTTTAACCAATTCAAAATAGAGAGTATCATCAACGATTCATTACATATGTTCATAAGAGTTTGTTGTAATATCGTTCTATAATTAACCCATATAAAATAAATGTCATGAAAAATAAGTGCACGTTTGTTGCTAACAAAAAGATGGCATATTATTTTAAAATTTACCTTATATCTCATAAATTCAGCAATGTTAGTGTGATTATTACTTAAAAATCTTTTTTAGCTGCTCCTTGCTTAGCACTCCTGAGGCATAGAATTCTGAGTACTTTTACTGCACAAATACATACCACACAATAAGTTTTAAATAACTTCCTTTTTTTGAGATTTCCATCTTAATTTTTCTTTCTTTCACAATGTGTTCAGAAATAGATTTTTAAAACAGTATCCATACCGTATTTCTCATGTAGGAGGAAACGATGCACAATCCCTACATTGATTTTTATATGTGAGGTCTTTAAAGCCCTGCTATGCCCAACTCTCCTGTGAGTTACAATTTTCCTTTGAGTTTTTATCCTGACAGAAAGATACATGAAGATGGAATTTTTATGTTAATGTTGCAGTTCTGAAATGTAAATATCTTGATCTGCAGAGGATTTGTAGATTCAAATCTCATTTTAAAAAATCTTTCATTAAGAAGCTTTGTGAATGAAAGGAAATAATATGTTGATTAGCAAATAAAGATTATCAGCACACAGAAAGCACTGAGAGGCATTCTAGTTATTAAAATAATCAACTTGTCAATACTCTGCATTTCCTGTCAGAGAATTGTTTGCTCTGGAAAACTACAGAATGACCCGTGGGGATTCTGACTTCCCAGAAGTGTGGAAAACAGGCAAGCTTTGTACTTTTCAACTCTAAGTCATAAGAAAATGGTTACAGTACAAAATGTGTTCTAGAACCAAATAGTGATAACACTGGACTCACTTCTCAGCATACTCCCTTGTTTGTTTCTGTTACCATTCTCCCTTTGTTTTTCCTCTATTTCTCTGTCAGTTCCTTTGTGAACTCCTATTAGGAAGGGAGCTCATGATCAAGGAAGACAGAGAGGAGATGATGGGAATTATCCCAAGCTTTGTCAGGATAAAATGAAACTATGTTTTCTCGAATCTTTTCTAGGCTAAGCCTCATCACAGTTTAAATTGTACAACTAATATGAGACTAGACTCTAATATTAGACTAGGCTCCAACAGGGCAAAGGAATTAAATATGTAATACTGGGATAGTTTCCCTTGTTTACAGTTCCTGGACAGCTTTACACGTGTGATTATGAGAGCATGCGGTATCTTTTTACTATATTTCTCTGTTCCTGTGATTGTCTCCCTATAAACATGCACTCTTCGAACTTGGGGGTGGTGACACATTCATCATCACGTTTGCATTGCTTATCTATGTGAACATACAATGAATGGCAGCTTTCAAATGACATCCTACTGTATATATCCATTTAGTGTACAATGAACCCTTACTCTCTAAGTACTGTCTTCACACCATGGTCAAAAGTATAACTGAGATTTGGAAAACTGTTTAAAACCTCTTTTTATTATGTTAACAATTCTTAAATGAATGCTTAGGGGCTACCATAAAAAAATAGAACGATAACTAGTCTACCTGGCAACTTTCCCATTACCATGGAAAGAACTTTAACTTTTATTTTAAACGTAATATGCCTCCAGGTGGACTTCTGGCTTTTGCACAAGTTGTAGAAAGCTTGGACAGAGTGTCACTCCCATTCTTTCAAAAGCAAAAACAACAGCCAAGCAAACTTGAGATGTACAGTTTTTCTTGAACCTAGAGACCTGGGGTCAAAGAGCAACCAACTAATCAAAAATGTAAGGACAGACAAGTGCCTCTCCAAGATGAGACTGGACACCAGGCCTTGTTTAACTGACTGTACCAGATGCTGCCGGACATTGGTTAGAAAAATTTATCTAACATTTTTAATGAATTTGTGAAGGATAAACGTTTGCTAGCCATAGAATAAAAACTCCTAGGGAAAAAAGCACTGGCAAAGTTTGTACTCATTCATAGGCTTCTTTGCACAAATGTCACGAAAGTTTTTGACAAGGATCTTGAGGGAAGCAATTTTCATGGCAATGTGGCTGGGGAAGAGGAAGAGCAGCCACTGTGAGAAATAAAACCTGCTCCCAGATCCTTCTCTTCTAGTTCTCCTGCGTAGAAAGGCTTAGGCTCCTGTAGGAAAGGCAGTAAACATTATCACACTTGAGGAACTGGTAAAAACTCATTTCAACTGGGGAAAAGGAACAGGAAAATAATAATATTCTTGCTCTCCTCATTTCACGAGGAGAGAAGAATACAAGCTAAGCAAAAACGTACAACTAGGGTTGGGCTAAAACACTGAGAAAGCCACACCCCGAAGATCCAGGAAGACACTCACTGCCTATGAATGAGGTTTATTCAGAACAACCTAGAACCTGCCCCACCTTGTCCCTCACCATCAGGCTAAAATGTGTCACACTGCAAGTTAAAGTTTACTGCTAAGGGAAGGTAAACAACATGGATGGAGACAAACTGTCTCTGAGGTACAGCGCAAAGGGAAGACCTAAAGATGAGCGTAGAAAAGACATTGAGGAAAACTCTCTGGCGAATAGCCCTCAAGTTAAATACAAGGTGACATTCAAGGTAAAGGCAACATGAAGCATATGGTGCACTAAGAAGAGCCATAGAAGCAACTATTCCCAAACACAGAGTAGCACTTAAAGATTTTAACTCAATGACTGACACTACAGATTTAATGAAGGAAAGACTTGCCAATTTTCAAGCTTAAAATGTGTTTACTTCAATCTTTACTGTCTATGAATAGGTCCAGCATTCAATAAAAATCATTAGTCATAGAAAAAGACACGGAACAACAAAAACACCTGGTAGAGACAAAAACAATCAAAGGAACCAAATTCAGATATGAGACACTTGTTAGAAAAATCAGGAAATTTAAAATAACTATGATGAATATGGTAAAGGCTCTGGTTAAAAGGTAGGCAATATGCAGGTCGGGTGGATAATTCTAGAAGAGAGATGAAAACTACAAGAAAAAATAAAGTAGCAATGCTGCAAATGAAAAGAAAAAAGGAAAAAAAAAACTGTTTGCAAGCTAATCAGTGGACTGAGGAAAGAATAAATGACTTTGGCAAGAGGGTGACAAAATTACTCAAATCAAAGTTCAAAGAGAGAAAAAATAAGAATAAAAGTATCCCAGAGATTTGGAACATTATCAAATGGTCTAACCAATGTGAAATAGGAATTCTGAAAAGAGAAGGGAGAGAGAGAATGGGGAAAAAATTTTAAAACATAATAACACACTTCCCCAAATGAATGACAGATACCAAATCACAGATCCCCTAAACTCAGAGAAAACAAAGAGGATGAATACAAAAATAAATAAAACATGCCCCTGCCTCACTCCCCGCACACTTAAGCAGAACATATTCAAACTCCTAAAAAATCAAAAATAAAGAGAGACTTGAAGGCACAGAGAAAAGACACACAGAGGAAGAAATTTAAGAATTTTAGCTGATATCACCACAAACTAAGCAAACAAATAGAAAATAGACTACCTTTAAAGTGATAAGAAAAAAAACGTTAACACTGAGTTTTATTCAAAGCATAAATATAGTTCACAAAGTAGGAAGAAATAAATACTTTCTCAGACAAAACAGAATATTCAGCGCAAGTAGACCTGTACTGCAAGAAATGCTGAAGAAAGTTTTTCACATAGTAGGAATGTGACAACAGAGAAAAAGCATGAATATCTACAAAAAAAATTTCTGGAAAAGGAATAAATAAAAATAAAAATTCATGTTTTTCCCCAGGTTTAATTGATCTAAATGATAAGTAACTAAAGTAAAAAGATAGAGATATGGTCTGTGCTCATAGCAAACGTAAAATTAAAATACATACAACAATAGCACAAAGGATGGGAGGGAGATTGGAAATATAGTAAAAATGACCCTAGAACTATTTGGCTTTTACAAGTTCTCAAGATACTGGACAATGTATAGAAGTAGTTGTATTTCCATAGACTAGTAATGATTAATTAGGATTTGATGTTAAAAAACAGTACCATCTGCAAAACACCAAACATTCTATAAAATATGAGCAGGATATAGATACTTTCAACTACAAAACGCTAGTCAAAGAAATTTGAGATTTATATAATTGGAGCAACAAGCTATGTTTATAAACTTAAAAACTCAAAATCATTTAATTGTAAATTTCAATCCAAATCTCTCCTGAATTTATGAATTTTTAAAAGAAAAATCTAACCAGTTCATACACAAATTAAATAGAAAATAAAAGGACTAGAATAGCTAAAATAAATTAGAAAAAGAAGAACAAAGTTGGAGAACACACACTCCTAATTTTAAGATTTATTATAAAGCTAGAGTTATCAAGGTAGTGTCATACTGAAGAAAGGATACACACATAGGCCAATTAAACAGAATAGAGATCTCCAGATACAGACCAAAACATACTTAGACAACTGCTATTCAAAAGACATTGTTAATAGAATTAAAAGACAAGCAAACAACTTGTAGAGGTTATTTGCAAATTACATGCCTAATAAAGAATTTGAGAATATATAAAGAGTTCTTTAAAATCAACAATAAGAAAACAAGCCAACCAATGAAAAATGGCCAAAGGTTTTGAATGAATGTTTTACCAAAGAAAATATATCGTGGCAAGTAAGCCCAAGAAAATCTGCTCAATGTCATTAGAGACATACAAATTGATACCAAAATGAGGTATTATTATACCTATTAAAATGGTTTAGAAGGAAAACTAATAATTGAAAATACCAAGTGTTGGCAAGGATTTGTAGTAACTCCAATTCCTTCATATTGGTGGTAGAAATGAAAAGTAACAGAGCACCTACAGTAACTTTTAAATTTTTTTCCCTACTCATTTCTATATCATCTTAGGCAGGTACCTCTGGAATAAAAATAATCTTATTGTGTTTCTTTAGAGTTATAGCTTTCTGAATAAATTCTGCTGAAAACTTGGCTTCCTGGGTTAGCATCAAGCCTTGGGAAGTTAATTTACAGCTGTACAGATAGTGAGAGAGCTCAGAGATTTACTTAACACTAGAATTGTTTTCATTTCAATGGAAAATGAGGCCTGCAAACTTGGAGACATTTCTAGGTCATGAGTGCTGACAGCAGGACTTGTCTGTCCCCTGGAGAGATGTGTTTACATTCCAAAAGGTGAGAGTTAAGAATCCAAGATCTTTTCCATTCCCTGTGCAAAAAACAAACGTTTCTATTACTCCTTTTAGGAAGGGAACTTTTAGGAAGGGAAGGGGGCAACTCTCTTACCTGTGAGATTTTTTAAATTGAGAGATAGTTTACATACTACATTGTGTAAGTTTAGGGTATACAATATACTGGCTTGACACATTTATATATTACAATATGATTTCCACCTCGCTCATGTCACATGATCATTTCAATTTTGTTGTGGGGACGATTAAAATCTAGTCTCTGAACTTTGAAGTTTATAATACAATACTGTGTCCATAATCACTGTGTTGTGCATTAGATCTCTAGGATTTATTTATCTACGGGTTGCATGCATGAGAGATTTGCCCTCACTTTCCTCACATCATCCCAGGAGTAGAATTCAGGGGATGTATGGGGAACTATGCAGTCATTATTTGCTTTTTAAGTGAATAATGATAATCTGTCTGATCCAGAACACCTGTGTTTACATTGATAATAAAATCAATATAGAGAAATGTTGAAAACACAAACATACCTCATCCTACTCTGGCTATCCTACTCTAGGTCCTCAATAATTGGCTCACTTCAAAAAGAAAAGAGTCTATTTTAAAGCATGGTTGGTAACAACAGAGCAGTTGAAATCTGTGAAAACTCCCAGGGCCAAGAGTTTGGTAGAAGTGAAACGTAAAATAGATAGCTAGTGGGAAGCAGCCACATAGCACAGGGAGATCAGCTCGGTGCTTTGTGACCACCTGGATGGGTGGGATAGGGAGGGTGGGAGGGAGGGAGATGCAAGAGGGAAGAGATATGGGAACATATGTATATGTATAACCGATTCACTTTGTTATAAAGCAGAAACTAACACACCATTGTAAAGCAATTATACGCCAGTAAAGATGTAAAAAAAAAAAAAAAAAAAAAAGTTTGGTAGAAGTGAAACGTAAAGCCTACTCTAGGAGTTGATGGAAGAATGAGTGGTGCAGTAGTCACTCCCAAAGCTGAAGTGTCACGGCTTGCCTATGAGGGTCCCTAATCAGTGCATAAGATGTACACACACATACACATGATATCTATAACAGACTGTATTATAGATAATTTTTAGTGGAATACATATATGTTTTCTCCCTCTTAGCATGATATATAAGATTGGAGCTTAAAATGGTAACTATATGCATTTTTTATGCCTCTCTCTTTCCCCTTTTCAGGTTTAATCTGGGGAGAAATTAATCAGCTGAATTTAGTGTGTTTGTAGTCTAATAGGTTAATCTCTGTAATTAAGGGTCATTGTGGTTCAACCAGACAAGATAGAGGAACTCTTTCAATAAAAAAAAAAAAAAAAAATTGAGGTCAGAGACCTCAATTTTTGCTTTAGACATTTTAAACATACTATTCAGCATAATATTTTAACCTCTGGTTTTAAAATTGGAAGATTGAAATTATAATTCTGACCCTGAGTTAGGATAAAGGCTCATGATCCGGCTGAGTGCTACCTTCTATAATGAGTAAATTGACAAAATGGTAAAGTTATTAAATTATTTAGATGAGGGTTATTTTAAATAATCTAATGAAAGATTTCCTTTTTTAATGGCGTATGATTCAGTCTATTATAATTGTGAAATTATTAGGGCAGAATACTATAAGGATTATGTTTAATCAGTGTTGGATTTGACTTGTAAATTATTTTTTTGTCCACTATTGTAAATAAGGGTATTTTACTACATCACTTTGCTATATTCAAAGCAAGTTCAAATAGAATTATAGTTTATTATGATACCATTATTCAAAAGAGGACCACAAAATGTATTGCCCATCACTCACTGAGTGTGAGCTAATACATCTGCTACTCTCTTTGAATGGTATTCTTTTCATAACACGAATGACAGAACAATTTTCCCTCCTTGGCATATCCCTAGCAGTAACAGTATGATTCTTAGCCAGCCTCTTAACATTTTCTTACAAACCTTAAATCTGTTACACTCCCAGGACCCTAGACCTTACATGGTATCTGTGAAATAACTAATTTCTCTACTTATTTCATTTCTGACCTCATGTATACTACCTGATTGGTTCCTATGTGAATATCACTCAAAAGCCTTACTTAGGCTATGCAGCGATGAGTAATGTCTTTATTGAAAAAGTAAAAGATAAAGAAAATATATTATTCCAACTTTATGACATTCTGGAAGTGGCAAAACTCCAAAGACAGTACAAAGTTTAGTGGTTGACAGGTTGGGGGATGGGTGGGATGAACAGATGGCGCACAGATGATTTTTAGGGCAGTAAAAATACACTGTATGATACCATAAGGATAGATACATGTCAATGTATACTTGTCTAAATCCATAGAATCTATAACTCCAAAAGCAAACCAAAATGTAAACTATGAACTTCGGGTGATTATGATATGTCAGTGTAGGTTAATCAATTGCAACAAATGACCACTCTGGCAGGGAATAGTGATAATTGGGGAGACCATACATGTGCGTGGCAGGGGTTATAGGGGAATCTCTGTATCTTCAAATTTTGCTATGAACCTTAAACTGCCCTAAAAAAAAATAAAGTCTTAATAAAATTTTTAAAAGATAAGGAAATGACAGCATATGGCAAGACAGGGAAAGAAAGCTGGACTAATGAGAGTAAGGGGACCAATTCTTTGACTTGGGGCATATCCTTCCTTTGTATCAGAGATGAAATATTAACTCTCGACCCAATAAATCCTTGCCAATGGTCACTTGTCTCTTACGTTACCATTATTATTCTTTCCTGGAAATACCTTGGTTAGGGGAAACAGTGCATCCCCTCTCAACTACGTATTTTTGACTGCCTGTAGGAAAAGGCATCCTATTATTTGGGGCCCAACTATTCCTACTAACGTTACTTTGTGTGTAGAAGGACCAAAGATGGTTCTAACTTATTCCTACAGCAGTAACATTTGCTTACATACTAGGAAAAATAAAGATGAAAAAGAAAGCTATTTCAGAGTTGATGGATAGTAAATACATTATGTGTGTGATATGATAGCCTCTCCCCCGTGATGGCAAACTTCACCATCTGTCATGGTCTTCTCTCCAGTCTGAACCTAGAGCAGCCTCTGAACCTATCATAGTAGAGGACTCTAGGATTCTAGTTGACCAGAGTTGATGCGAAAGCACAGACTTACCAAGGGAACTTCACGCCTCTTATTCTAAATAGAGTATGGTATAAATGATTTTTTTGCTTTTATTAATGAAGTATTAAAAGAAAGTAATAAAAGTAAATATTTTGATTATATACTATCCCATTGTATATTCTGGTAATGAAAAGTAAGTTGTATTAGGACTTGGCTTTTAAATAAAAGTACAAAAGTAACTGAACATTATTATAAAGCCCAAAGTGTCTATGTACCCATTAATTACATAATTTACATGGTTTTAGGATGCACTATGATATTAAATCTGTCCTGAATCTTCATCATTGTTATCTAACATGTTGGTTACATGTTATTTGTGTTAAAAAAAGAATCCAAAATGTTTGACTTAAACAGGAACATACTGTCAAGGTTGTGAGGGTTTATTAGGTTGAGTTAGGCAGTCCTTGCCTGGTGTCTCTCATGTTGTTGCAGTCAGATGGCAGTTGGGGTCATCTGTAGGCTGGATTGGGCTGGAAGTTCAAGATGGCTTTTTCCCTCATGCCTTGTATCTCAAGTGGATGCTTGAAATAGCTTGGAGCTGGCTAAGTGTCTCTTTTATCTCTTTACATGGCTTCTATTTTTGCCTAGGGTAGTCAGACTTCTTACATGGTGGTTGGCTTTCTCCAGAGCATGTGTTTCAAAAGATCCAGATGGAAGATACAAATCATCTTAGGATTTAGCCTTGGAAGAAACTTATTACAATCCTCGCTGTATCCAACTGGTCAAGACCCAAATGGAAGGCGAGGAGCTATGCATGAATGTGGATACCAGGAAATGTGGTTCAGTAGGGGTCCATCTTTAGAGACCAGATGAAACATCTCCTTAGACCCTTGTGCTGGCATAGAAAATATTAAAGGAAGATATCACTTTAGAATGGGAAGGGAAATACCTTGGTCACAAAGGTAGATTTTGGAAGGAATTTGTTAATAACTGATTCTTTGCATAGGATAATACACAATAACTGAAGAAACCAAACAAGAACCTACATCTTGTGGGTTTTCTTGGATAAATTGTCATAAAATGCATTTTGTAAATGCACATACAAGTTTAAATGGGAATATCTTCTTACTGAAACAAGTGATATTTTATATTTAATACTCAACAGAGCATAAACCATACCTGAGGTCTCCTTACTATTTCATCCTAGCACAGCACTTGGAATTTAATAGGTATTGAATCTTTGCTCATAAAACACTAATAATGAATAAATGCACGTGCATGAATAAACATATTTCAATTTCAAACTGTATCTATATTATACAGTGTGATGCTGAGGTACCAGTTAGTTTAATTACATTTTATTTTATCAAATAATTCTGTAGTTTGTGAAATATGTTTGCATTTAACAATGAAAGAACAGGAAAATAACTTCAGGGGGTGTTTGTAAAAGGATTTTTTTTTTCTGAATCAGCAAATAACACACAATACTAATGAATGGATTCTTCTCCCCAGGTAGCAGCTTTCATTATCCTGTTGTTTGTATAATTGGGGTCATACAGCATCACATTATTATTTAATATCTATTGAGACTTAATTGTAATTTCAAATCCACAGTGAATAGATAATATAACTTTTATCCCAGTGTGTTTGCAGTCTAATGGATTCATCTTTTCTGTGTGGCTATTCAATTTTGTAGAATCCGAATGAAACTCAGCAGGCATTCAAAATAATTATTGCAAAATATGAAGAACAATTAGTATTTAATCACAAGACTGCCTCTTTACTAAGTCTGTAAACTCAAAAGTATAGGAAAAATCCTATAGAACCCAGTGATTGATTGATAGAGTGAAGTATTTGTTCAGTTTGTATGTGTGTTTGTGTGTGGGAGAGAAAAGGGGTGTATATGATTGTGTGTATTTCATTTTGGAATGCAAACTGCAAGGAAGGGTACAGTGAGGAAATGAATTTTCACTGTTTATCCTTTGCACTTAAGGACAGTCTGATTGTAGAAGAAACAAAAACTGCTCAGTTTTGTGAAATAACTTAAGTATAGATGAATTATGCCACTGAAATATTTATTAGTTATGCCACTGAAAATATTTATTCAATAAAAATAAGTTCCTAATGTAGTTATATGATCCTTTCACATTTTTTGAGGTTGCACAAAATTGCTAGTATTTTAATTTTTTAAAATTTGGTAGAATTTACCAATGAAGTCATATGGCCCTGCAGATTTCTTTTTTTTTCTTTTAAATAAATTTATTTAATTTATATATTTTTGGCTGCATCGGGTCTTCGTTGCTGTGCGCGGGCTTTCTCTAGTTGCAGCGAGTGGGGGCTACTCTTTGTTGGGATGCACGGGGTCCTCATAGCAGTGGCTTCTCTGGTTGTGGAACACCGGCTCTAGGGTGCACAGGCTATAGTAGTTGTGGCACACGGACTCAGTAGTTGTGGCTCACGCGCTCTAGAGCACAGGCTCAGTAGCTGTGGCACACGGGCCTAGTTGCTCCACAGCATGTGCAATCCTCCCAGACTAGGGCTTGAACCCATGTCCCCTACACTGGCAGGTGGATTCTTAACCACTGCACCACCAGTGAAGCCCCTGCAGATTTCTTTGGATGAATGATATTATGAATTAAGTATCTTTAAAGATAGAGCTATTCAGATTTTGTACTTCTTGCATTTGTACTGAGATCTTTTTCCAAGTAACTTCTCCATTTTTTAAGCCATTAAATGTTTTGTCACATAGGTGATCATAATAATTCCCTATTATTTTTAATGTCTATAGGATATATGATGCTAATATCCTTACTTTCATATCATATATGGCCAATTGTGTTCTTTGTCCTTAATTGGTTTTGCTAGTTTTTGTTAACCTTTATTAATCTTTTAAAAGGATGAATTTTTGCTTTGTTAACTTTCTCTATTGTGCATTTTATACTTTGCTAAATTCTGCTTTTTAGTATCACTATTCTACTTCTTTGGAATAATTTGTTTTTCTATCTTCATAAGGTGAAAACTTCATACATATTTGTTTTTAAATGTTTCATCTAATTAATTATTCAAAATTAAATAGTATGGTAACTGTAGTTAATAAAACTGATGGAACACTGGAAATTTTTTATAAGAGTAGATCTTAAGTGCTTTCACCACAAAAAGAAAATTAATAACTATACCAAATGATGGGTGTGTTAATTAACTTGCTTGTGATAATCATTTTACAACGTGTATGTATATTAAAATCATTATAGTGTACACCTTAAATGTATACAATTTTTATTTGCCAATTACATCTCAGCAAAGCTGGAGGGGCAGAGAGAAAATTCTCAATAAATACCTCTTTATCCAAAAAAAACAAAAAAATTAATGTTTCCCTATAAACACCATTTTAGCTCTATACTACACATTTTGAAATGTTCTTTTCTATATCATTCATTTGGAAATATTTTCTAATTTACTTGTGATCCTTTCTTTAACCCTTTGGTTATTTAAAAATGTGTTGTTTAATTATCTACTTGGAGGTTCTAAATATTGTATTCTCATTGATTTCTAATTTAATACTGTTGCAGTCACAGAACAGAGCCTATAAGCTTCAACCTTTTGACATTTATTAAGTATGAATTTTATGGCCCAGCACATGGATTACCTAATTTTAATATACACATTAACTAACATGGTTTCTTCAATTATTTAGTAAAATATTTTGTTAATGTTATTTTGATCAGATTGTTTAGTAGTGGTTTTAGATTTTAAATAACTTGTTTATTTAAAAAACTCTTTGTATCCTTTTAATTTCAATCTGTCCATAATTTTCTATTTAAGATGCATCTTTAAATATACACATAACCTACAGTTGGATCTTTTTATCTAGTCTAAGAATGTCTGGTATTTAATTGGAGATTTTTGTCAATTTATATTTAATGTAATTACTATAAATCTGGATTTAAGTTTATTATGTGAGAATTTATTTTGTACCTTCTCTATTTTGTTCCTCTCTAGGACTACATGAATGTCCTTGTAGCAATCTTTGCAAATGACCAAATTAAGGTTAGATCATTAAGGTGGGCCCTAATCCAATATGACTTATGCCCTTATAAAAAGAGAAATTTGTACAGAGAGAGAGACAGGTACAGATGGAAGACTGTATGAAAATACAGGGAGAATGCCATTTACAAGCCAAGGAACATCTGAGGCTACTAGAAGTAGGACAGAGTCATGAAACAGATTCTTCTCCCCTCCTTTCTCAAAAGAAACCAACCTTACTGACACCCTAATTTTGAACTTCCAGCCTCTAGAACTGTGAGACAATAAATTTATGATGTTTTAGCCACTAAGTTGTGGTACTTTGTTATAGCAACACCAGGAAGCTAACACATCATTCAAAAAGAAAAAAAACCAACAAAAAACACAGTCTTAGGAGATAAAGCATACAACAGAATAATACTGAGAAGTGGCACAGATTTTGGAATTATCACATAGGAAATTTAAAGTACTATGATTAATATGTTATTATATTTCTCATAGTGAAAGTAGACAGCATTCAAGATCATATCGATAATGGAAACAGAAAAACAAAAACTTTTAAGACTGCTAGGAAAAAAAATTTTTAAATGCCTTTGATGTGCTCTTCAATAGAGGGGACACCAATGAGGAAAGAATCAGTGACTTTGAAGATATGTCAACAGAAACTTCCCAGTCTGAAGTGTAAAGAATAAAAAGGTAGAATATCAAAAAAGTTATGATAATTTCAAACAATGTAGCATATATGTAATTGAACTATCAAAAGAAGAATGAGACAATGGAGCAGAAGAAATATTTGAAGTAATAATGCCTGAGAATTTTCCAAAATTAATGACAGACATCAAACTATAGATCCAGGAAGCTCAGAGAATTCCGAGTTGGACAAATATCAAAAGATCTACACATAGTCATATCATATTCTGCCCGCAGGGAAACAAAGATAGAGAAAATAGTTAGAGAGGAAAACAAAACAAAAACAGAACAAAAAATAACTTACCTATAGAGGAAAAGGGTAAGACTGACACTACTCAACCTGAAGACTTATTATAGAGCTATGCTATAATCAAGACAGCACAACATTGTCAAAAGAATAGACAAGTAGATCTATAACGTAATAGACAGCCAAGAAATAGATTCACACAAATATACTCAACTGATCTTTGAAAAAGCAGCAAAGGGAATTCAATGCTGAGAGACAGTCTTTTCAACAACTGGACATCTATATGTTAAAAAAAAAAAAAAAGAAAAACATACAAGAAAAGACTACAGATACAGACTTAAAACTTTTCACCAAAATTAACTCAAAGAGGATCACAGACCTAAACATAAAATGTAAAACTAAAAAATTTCTAGAATAAAATACAGGATAAGATCTATGTGACCTGGTTTTAGTGAGGAGTTTTTACATACATCACCAAAAGTATAATCCATGAAAGAAAATATTGATAAATTAAAACTTGTAAAATTAAAAACTGCTCTGCAAAAGAGAAACACTGATAGAAACACTATAGAAACACTGATAGATATGTGTACATACATGCATCAGTACACAGACACCTGTATCTTTACTGTTGACTGAGCCAGCCTAAAAGAAATGGTACCCTGGTAGCAACAAATACACCTAAGACCCAGATCTTGGTTCCTAATACCATCACCCACTAGAAAGAATCAAAGTTCCTTGGAGGAAGGGCTGATTCTAGAACCAGGGCAGGAAATACACAAGATGAACCTGGAGCTTCTTGTAGTGCCAGAATTAAGAAAATACTCAACACACACACATTGATGGGAGTATGTCAAAGGAGCAGTGGAATCAACTGAAAGAACTCTCACTGTCTAAAGCTGGAAAACTTGAGCAACAAAATAAATGAAGTATTACTGGATTTTAACCCACAGTTAAAATAAATATCTATGAATCCAGACTGATAAATGTTTGAACAAATTCATTAATGAGGGAAAATATCTCCAGTGCAGAATAACTCCAAACAATTTATACAGATACTCCATCCTTTTAAGTGTATGCTGTGCATAGTGACTTTCTTAAGTGTCCACCTCTTAAGTGTATGCTGTGCATAGTGACTTTCTTCCCAAGGTTACAGTCTGGAAAGGGCATGGGAGGGTTAACTTTACAGTGGAGAACCTGACAAATATTTACTATGTCAACCAGGTCATCAGGTCAGTATCGGCAATGCCAATCACACAGATAGTATGTATCCTTGATATGATGTGATAAAAATAAAACTCTACCTCTTTGGTTTTGGTTTTCCTCTCAATAGCTCATATCCACAATCTTATGATAAAAACATCAGACAAATGCCAAATGTGGGCATCCTACAAAATACCTGACCGGTACTCTTCAAAACATTTAAGAACATCAAACTAAGCGAAGTCTGGGAAACTGCCACCACGAACAGGAGGCTGAGGAGACAAGATAACTAAAGGTAACATGGTATCCTGGATAAGACCCTGGAACAGAAAAAGTGATAACTAAGGAAATAAGAAATATGAACTTCAGTTAATAATAATGTATACATTTTAAATTATAACAATGTACCATATTTACATAAACTGTTAATAGGGAAAATGGAGATTACGTGGAAACTGGGATTTCCTCAATTTTTCTGTAAATCTAAAACTGTTCTAATAAATAAAGTCTTAAAAAAAACCTGTGATCAAAACGGAATTGCTCCATTTTAAAGGTAGAACATCTTAAAATAGTTAAAAAAAAAAATCTAGATGTATGCAAGACATCTTTCAGATATTTATCAATACAAAAAACTAAAAATTAATATAAAGTCTTTTGATATAAAATTTATCAATTTAAATTATAACCAGAAATCAGATTTATAATGTTGTGCAAGGAAAAGTGTTCCGGAGGGATAAAGAGTAGGCTCTTTTGGCTCCCAAAAGAATGAGGGGACAGAGCTGCATGACACTTCATAAGACAGGAAATGTATAGACCATGTCGGTTTTAGGAGGTTGAATAACTTCCTGTTGCTTTGAGAAAATGCTCTTCAAAGGGGCAGACTTCCATTTTGAAAATAATAATCTGTCTACAATTGTAGAGAGGATTGGAGGAAATCCAGAACACAGGATTTACTAGTACTGTTGCATTAGACAAGGTAAAAAGGACAGAAAAGTGCTCCAGAGTGGTGAAAATGGAGCTGAAGAGAAATGCAACTTACAGAATTACATATAAAATCAAATAAACAGGACTTGTTGATGGATTATATATCAAATATTAATATAAAGGGGTAAGAAATGTTAATGAGGAAACCAAAGTTTCTGGCTTATGCAACTCCTAATGAAATTGCCATTTACTGAAAAAGGAAACACTGGAAAATGAGCACATTTATTCTAACTCATTCCTTTGATCTGGATGTAAATTTGTCTAAGCACACCTACTGAAATCAAACTCTGGCTCTCCATCTATTATAATGTCTCTTTAGAAGTTACCACTATGGGATAAAGACAGGTAGATATATTTTTTTAATATTGTCTCTCCCTTGCCTGGTGCGATACCTGACACAGTAGGAACTTCAACAGTTTGTGAATAATAAATATATGTTTTAAGCAAAAAGTGAATCTGGGCATGGTTTCCGATATAGTTTCCACTATGTTTACTTTTGAAGGTTGGTGCGTGTCGCTGCCCTTCACATTCACCTTTTTGCTTTTCCTTACAAAAATGCTCATGCAATTCCAAAAGTGTTTTCTGTCCTTATTTTGCCATTAGTATTGATCTTTAAAAAATAAGTGTACACCACAAAAACGTATAATTTAGATTCACTGCTGAATACTCAAGCACTTCATATTTATACTTAGATAGGTCATACCATGATCTTCATTTACTTCTATTATGTCTCATAGCTATTTGATTTTTTTTTTTTCAGTTTTCCATCAAGAAGATACTCAAACAAAGAAAAAGTAACCATAGGCAAGAAGCAGAAGAAATGGAAAATGTGGCAGATCAGCAAGGGCTTTCAGATATTAGACATAATAAACACAATATATCAAATAGATGTATTTGAAGAAATAAAAGGCATAGTAAAATATTTTGAGTGAAAAGAATTATATTACAATGAGTATATAGAATGAGCAGTCCCGATAAATAATCAAAAAGACCTTCTAAAATTGAAAATGTATTTATGGATTTCAAACTCTCATGATGGTACATAAGGTAATTTAGAACTAATATAGAGAAAACCCAGAAATTCTGGACCAAAAAGAAAAAATGTGTACCCATCTCATCTGCCTGAGGGTATTAGAGAGTTAACAAGATAACAAAGATTTATCAGGCCAGTAGTACAGAGATGATGGGACCCTGAAGATGAGGGTAAGTTTTGCAATGGTTTACACCCTCTAGACTTTATCCAATGCTATAATGCATGTATGACTGAAAGGCTGAGCATCACTTATATCAGCCTTCTGAGACTAGTTCAGGGTTTCTAAACCTCAGCAATATCTACATTTTGGGCCAGATAATTCTTTGCTGGGTGGGTATGTCCTGTGATTTGCAGGATTTTTAGCAGCATAACCTGTCTTCTATCCACTAGATGCCAGTAGCACTTTCCCAACTGTGGCAACCAAATTGTCTCCACATACTGCCAAATGTTTCCCGACTTTGTGGGTTGAGAATGCAAAATTGCTCCCTCTCCCTTGCACCCTGTTCATGAGAACCACTGGAAGAAGTTTTTGGAGTCTAGAGTCTGCCAAAAGAAGGGGCACCATGTAAACTTCTTGTTTCGGATTAGGAAGGCAAAAGACTGCCCTAGAAGAAAGGGAAACTGGAAATACAGTCAACTGTAGAAAGTTCCTTCAATTACAAATCATCTCAATGCCTTAACTGGTATGAAGTCACTTTTGTTTCTGTTACTGCCACCCATTCTATATAAACTTTAAAATTATTTGTTTTATTTTGGAAATGATGATGCAAACAGAAGAATGTCTATTATAGAAGTAGACTGGAAAGTATAATTTAATATAGTACTAAAATAAAACATTAAAAAAATTTATGGTAAGGTACAATATTAACCCTGATTTTGAATCCTCAATTCAATTCTCATTTTGATTTCATTTGATTTTGATTTGCACAAAATATTTTAGCATGTATAAGAAATTTCTGTATTTAGAAATTTATTATCTCTAGAATCTATAGAGTGAAAGTTTGCTTTTGTGCTCACACACCCACTTTCATTAAAACGTTAATTTTTTTCTCATCTAACTACTCATAACCCTACTCTATGTTAGACAATCTTATGAAAGGTGTATTATTTCATCAAAAGCTTTATAAAGTAAATAGAATTAAATGTAAATTTAATGGAAAACATGTTATTTATATTAAAGTATATATTTAGTATCTCACAACTATCAAAGCTTTCAAGATCTTATTTAAATATCAGTTATAAATGGCAAAATATTTTACAATTTCAGTTTTTTATGTTTGTACTGTGTTAATGTATGTGCTTATCTAAAATTGGCATTTAAATTTAGGCAAAACCATGTACGTTTGGGAAACCAAAGGTTAATAAGACATGACCTATGCTTTTCTGATTCAGTCTCATACAGTGGTTCTCAAAGTGTGGCACCCAGACAGCAAGAGCATCATTTGGGAGATTGCTAGAAATAAAAATTCCATATCATCACCGTACACCAGAATGTTTAGGGGGGGTGGGGCGTGGAGCCTAACAATCTTTTGGGTTTTTTTTTTTCGGTCTTTGTTTTTTACAAGCTTTGATTGAGGCTAAACATCACAAAACACTATTCTAATAGATGGGATCAAAAAAAACTACTACAAATAACTATATTACAAAACAGCAAGACAGTCATAATAGAATGGAGATTAAAAAGATCAATTGTATTTCTGTCAGGAAAAATCAAAATATCTGTTGGAAGAAGTTATATTTAAATTCATACACAAAGGATTTGCTGAAGTAAAATTAAGAAAAGCATCCCAGGCAGAACAACTGACATGACTGGCCAGGGTGAATTCGCAGGCCAGTGACCCAGTTCCCAGAGACTGCGGGCTCATTATCGATTGATAATGTGGGGGGATTATCAATCAGGCAGGTTAGAAAAATTGGACCCTACTGTGATGACTCCAGAATGCTACTGAAGTGAAGAAAAAATTCTTGATAGTAGATAAAATTGCAATCCACTTTATACTTTTAAGTATGGATTTATGTAACCATGATAGAATCTTATAAAGTTTAATCTGGTATTACTATATAAAATGAGTCCAACAGAGGACAGAAGATAGTTTGAAAAGAAAAAAAAGATGTACTTGGGAGACATGTTCCAACACATTTTATTTGGCAAAAAAGTGGAAGAAGATGCAAGAAAGATGAACAAAATTATCTGACTATTGTTTTAAATGGGAGTGAATGATGCAATTATGACATCACCTGAAATAGGGAAGTCAAAATAGAGAAGATTTTTAGATTAACACAAGATGCATGTGTTCCACTGTAAACTCAAAACATTTTAATGGAGTTGGAAGAGAAGTGAGATTGAGGATTTCACTGGTAGTTAATGAAATCTTTATTCTACACCAAAAGTTAGAACAATCCTTTAATAGCACAGATTAATTTTACCTCTTCTTGAATGTTATACAAGTAGAATCATTTGTCATATAGGTTTTTCTGCCTGGCCTCTTCATATCAACCTTGTGTTTGTGGAATTCATTCACGTTTTCAAGTAGTTCGACTGAGCACTCTCATTGTTTCTCTCATTTTTTCATTTTATGAATAAGCTACAATATACCCATTCTACTGTTTATGCATATTTAAGTTTTCTCTAGTTTTGAGAAATTACAAGTAATGCTGCTATAAACATTCTTGTAGTTTCTTTTGGTGAATATATGTGGACTACAAATATATATTAAACATGCTTCTATTGAATATGTATCTAAAATGAAATTCTTAGATGAGAAAATATGTGTGCATTTTATTTGATTAAATAGTGCCAAACATTAGTCCAAAAAAGTAGTACAAATTTACATTCCCATCAACAATGTATGAGTTTCAGCTGCTCTACCTCTATTCCACCACTTGATTTTATCTGTCCTTTTCATCTTAGGCATCCATCATAGCAGAGGTATAGTAGTAGTATTTTGGTTTCAATTGCATGTCCCTTAATGACTAATGACAGTTTTACTTTTTTTGGCTCTTTGGATATCATTTATTGTAAAGTGCTTGTTCTAGTATTTTGACCTTTTTTTCTATCTAGCTGTTTGCATTTTTCTTACTGATTTACAGGAATTACTTTACATTCTGATCTATATGAAAGTGAATATATTCTTCCAGTTGACGGTTTTATAATATAATGTCCCTTACCTTATTAATCTATTAAAAATTAGCCATAACCCAAACCCTAATTCATAAAATCACAAGAATTAAAATCAAATTAATCCACAGAAGCCGATGGTATTTATGTTCATAAATATAGAAATAAACAGATATTTTAAACTTTGGAAAACATTTTGGGGTTGAAGAAGCAGCAAGATAATCAGAAAAGCAAAGAAAACATTTTCAGATGAAATAATAATCTGAAATTTAAAGGTAAAGAGACTTTCATCATCTAAGGATGGTTACTAATATCAGGTACTGCAGAAAGTCAATGACTATGAGTAAAGACCACTTAATTTGCCTTGTAACAGGTTGTTGTACCTAAAAAGAGATTAATTTCAATAGTTGGCTAGAACAATAAACCAGAGTTGAGTGAGTAAGATATGAGGAAATTCAGGCAAAATATATGCTTCTTTTTCAAAAAGTTCATAGGAAAAGAAGTAGCATGAGAAGCTGATATTGCTATTTTGATTTCCCTATTAAGCAAAGATTTATTTATACGGTAATACTCTTTCTATTGCCAAATTATTGTTTGTGCATTTATTGTTTTTTTTAAATATCTGTCCTTCTGTGTGGTGTAATGAATAGTAGCATTTTCTACATGCTCCAGGGATACTGAGAAGTCTCTGAAATTATTTTTATACTGAAAACATTATTAAATTCAGTATCAAATGAACTCTTCAAATACCCTATAAATGTTTGTGTAAGGAACTGCTGTTTTCCCCTCATGTCAGCTATCCTGGCCTTTTTTTTTTTTTTTTTTTTAAATACATTCACTTCTTAAGCAAGGCTTGCAGCCTCCTTCATGGTCATACCACAGGAATACTCTTCCTCTCAGACCTCTATCTTGGTTAAACCCTAGGGGCTTAATTTCCCCTCACAGTGTTATAGTCAGCTTTTAGAATTACTCTTGAAATCTTTCTTCAATGTGTAGAATATGTTAACAATGGAACTAAAATAAAACACCATGAATGTATAATTTAATGTAATTTAAAAACTGACAGTGAGCTCAAAAAGAATTCAAATCAACGTTGTATATGTCTGTAATTTATGTTACAAAAAGAAATAGAAAGACACAGAAGTGGAGAATGGACTTGAGGACACAGGGAGGGGGAACGGTAAGCTGGGACGAAGTGAGAGAGTGGCATGGACTTATATATACTACCAAATGTAAAACAGATAGCTAGTGGGAAGCAGCCACATATCACAGGGAGATCAGCTTGGTGCTTTGTGACCACCTAGAGCGGTGGGATAGGGAGGGTGGAGGGAGACGCAAGAGGGAGGAGATATGGGGTTATATGTATATGTATAGCTGATTCACTTTGTTATAAAGCAGAAATTAACGTACGACTGTAAAGCAATTATACTCCAATAAAGATGTTAAAAAAAGAAATAGAAACATTGAAAAAGTACATAGAAAACAAAACTAATGATCTAAGCTATAATTTGGAAATAAAACTATAAATTATATTAAGAAATAACAGAAGTGAGGGGGTTCTTAGTATGGAGAGGGGGCTTGGGAGGTGCCAGATTGATTAATATAAACTAACGAATACATTTGAGAACATATTTAGCTAGGAGCAGAATTTAAAAGTTCTTCCTGTCTTTTCCGTGGTTAAATTCATTCAATGATTTATTATTCGCTTTGGCAAGAATTGCAAGAATAATGTTCTCTTCGGTTATTCATTGTGTCATATATTCCATCTATGGTGCTCTTTATTTTAGCAATTATCATTACTTACCTATTATTTCTGCTTATTTCTCCTCATGATTTCTTACTTTGGTTCCATATTGCTAACACGTTCCCTTGCCTCTTTTACGTGCTTACTGTGCTTGCTTTAAAATCTAGGTCCATCTACATTAATATGTTTGCTACTAGGTGGTATCTATAATCCATCTGTGTGTATCTTAGGTATTCAACTGCCTTAGTTTACATTTGTTGGGGATACTGACTTTTTTGGCTGAATGTATATGAAAAAGGCCAAAGGCTAGAGGCGGATCAGCAGATGAATACCTCAGATGTAAAGGATAATTCAAAGAAAGATAACTGAATGAGTTATTAGGTGGAACACCACAGGTACCACCTACCACAGTAAATCACTCCCATTTTGTATCATCTCATCAAACCACTATTATGCTCAACACATCAGCTTTACATACTCAGGAAAAAGCACCTTGGCAGGAAGCATTGCAGCTTATCGTGTACCAGCTATGGAAGTTTGGAGAAAGGAAGAAAAGTTAAAAGCTCATCAGTTCTTACTTGTTTTCTCTGCTACTCTGCCCAAGCATGAGTTTTGAGCTACCGTGATCTCACCCCTATGGATATCTATTCAAGTGACTGTAGCTTTGCCACAATATTTGCAATAAGGGGATAAACACTGCTTTTATCCAACGCAAAGAGGTAGGGAGCAAGAGAAATTTAAACCATATTAAAAAAAAAAAAAACCTCATAGCCTTGGCTGCTATCATTTTAGATTCTGTGTTTTCCTTCATTAGCATCTCTTGGGTTGATCTTTGGAGAAGGAGCCTTCACTGGGGTCAAATCCACCATCTTGGCAACAGCCCAAACTGCATACCCCTCACTAAGATGAGAAAAAAGCAGCCACAGGTTTTAGGTAGAGATCAAGAGTTCAGATTTCAACATGCTATATTTAAGTGTCTTCAGCATATAAGTATTTTCAAGTCCAACAAACTCAATGAAGTCATGTAGGATGTGAGGGTACCTACAGGTATTCAAGGACAGAGTTTGAGGTACCCCAATATCTAATACCCATAAAGTTTAGAAAATGGAAAACAATCTAGCAAAAAATTATAAGAGTAGGCAGTGAGGTAATAAAAATGCCTGAAGGGATTGGTATTATGCAAGGTAAGGGGAGAAAGCGTTAAGACACAGTATCATAAGTATCAAATGCTGTTGAATTATCAAGTAAGATGAGGACAGAGAATTATACATAAGGAAATGGACAGAATGAATAGACCAGAATGAATAGAGTGAACAGACCACTCTTCCAAAGAATTTGTAATTAATGAGAAGAAAAACTGGGTTGTAGATAGCAATGTTAACTCAAGATAATTGAAGATGGGACATAATACAACATTTTATGTGGAAGGAAAGAACCAGTGAAGAAGAGACCACTCAAAGGAGAGAGGTGGATTAATTTCAGGAGGAAAATCCAGTGCACAAGTAGAATGTGTATTTTGATGACTGACTTAACTGATGGGAAACAACAGTCCTTGTCACAAAGTGTGTGAGCATTAAGTATGTGCTACTGTGGTATTATGGATATTTTCAATCTCATTCTAGATTTTACTTTCCTTCATAAATCTTCATTACTTATCACTCTACTTCTCCTTTTCCTCCACCATATATTTGTTGAATTTAATTTTGGTAGCCCCACTCCTGTTCTTTTCATTATTAATAGCTTATATTTATTTTAATCAACATTTTATTGGGTTCAATGGAGAACAGGTTAAAAAAAATGTGATCCATTCACATCTGGTTACCATACTGACCACTGATTATATTCCTATTTTCCTAATACACATACATAAAATCTAAATCACAGAATGCTAAAGAGATTTTTCTAAGGTAATGAAGTTACTAAATTGTATAACTGAAAATTCTGAATGTATCTATGTGACTCCATACAGAAGCTGTTTTTCAACTAATTGAATAAAACGCATATAAATAAAACTGGCACTGCTTTCATTTCTTTTTCTAAGTTCTTGGAAACTCCTCAAACATTTAAAAAATATATTCTGTATCTATGTATAGTATCATGTCATCTGCAAAGAGTGACAGTTTTACTTCTTCTTTTCCAATTTGGATTCTCTTTATTTCTTTCTCTTCTGGGACTACCATGGCTAAAACTTCCACAACTATGTTAAATCATAGTGGTGAGAGTGGGCAACCTTGTCTTGTTCCTGATCTTAGAGGAAATGGTGTCCGTTTTTCACCACTGAGAATGACGTTGGCTGTGGGTTTGTCATATATGTCTTTTATTATGTTGAGATAGGTTCCCTCTGTGCCTACTTTCTGGAGAGTTTTTACCATAAATAGCTGTTGAATTCTGTCAAAAGCTTTTTCTGCATCTATTTTGATTATCATATGGTTTTTATCCTTCAATTTGTTAATATGGTGTATCACATCCTAAAGATGCTACCAGAAAACTACTAGAGCTAATCAATGAATTTGGTAAATTAGCAGGATACAAAGTTAATGCACAGAAATCTCTTGCATTCCTATACTAATGAAGAAAAATCTGAAAGAGAAATTAAGGAAACACTCCCATTTACCATTGAAACAAACAAAAAATGCCTAAGAATAAACCTACCTAAGGAGACAAAAGACCTGTATGCAGAAAACTATAAGACATTGATGAAAGAAAGATGATACAAATAGATGGAGAGATATACTATGTTCTTGGATTGGAAGAATCAACATTGTGAATATGACTCTACTACCCAAAGCAAACTATAGATTCAATGCAATCCCTATCAATCTACCAAGGGCAATTTTTCACAGAACTAGAACAAAAATTTTCAAAATTTGTATGGAAACACAAAAGACCCCGAATAGCCAAAGCAATCTTGAGAAAGAAAAAGGGAGCTGGAGGAATTACACTCCCAGGCTTCAGACTATACTACAAAGCTACAGTAATCAAGACAGTATGGTACTGGCACAAACACAGAAATATAGATCAATGGAACAGGACAGAAAGCCTAGAGATAAAGGCACACACATATGGTCACCTTATCTTTGATCAAGGAGGCAAGACTATACAATGGAGAAAAGATAGTCTCTTTAATAAGTGGTGCTGGGAAAACTGGAGAGCTACATGTAAAAGAACGTAATTAGAACACTTCCTAACACCATACACAAAAATAAACTCAAAATGGATTAAAGGCCTAAATGTAAGGCCAGACACTATAAAACTCTTAGAGGAAAACATAGGCAGAACACTTTATGACATAAATCACAGCAAGATCCTTTTTGACCCACTTCCTAGAGAAATGGAAATAAAAACAAAAATAAACAAATGGGACCTAATGCAACTTCAAAGCTTTTGCACAGCAAAGAAAACCATAAACAAGACAAAAAGACAACCCTCAGAATGGGAGAAAATATTTGCAAAGGAAGCAACTAACAAAGGATTAATCTCCAAAATATACAAGCAGCTCATGCAACTCAATATCCAGAAAAAAACAACCCAATCCAAAAGTGGGCAGAAGACCTAAATAGACACTTCTCCAAAGCAGACATACAGATTGCCAACAAACACATGAAAGAATGCTCAGCATCATTAATCATTAGAGAAATGCAAATCAAAACCACAATGAGGTATCACCTCACACCAGTCAGAATGGCCATCATCAAAAAATCTACAAACAATAAATGCTGGAGAGGGTGGGGAGAAATGGGAACCCTCCTGTACTGTTGGTGAGAATGTAAACTGATACAACCACTATGGAGAACAGTATGGAGGTTCCTTAAAAAACTAAAACTAGAACTACCATACGACCCAGCAATCCCACTACTGGGCATATACCCTGAGAAAACCATAATTCAAAAAGAGTCATGTACCACAATGTTCATTAGCACTATTTACAATAGCCAGGACCTGGAAGCAACCTAAGTGTCCAACAACAGATGAATGGATAAAGAAGATGTGGCACATATATACAATGGAATATTACTCAGCTATAAAAAGAAATGAAATTGAGTTATTTGTAATGAGGTCAATGGACTTAGAGTCTGTCATACAGAGTGAAATAAGTCGGAAAGAGAAAAACAAATACCGTATGCTAACACATATATATGGAATCTAAAAGAAAAATGGTTCTGATGAACCTAGCGGCAGGACAGGAATAAAGATGCAGACGTAGAGAATGGACTTGAGGACACGGGGAGGGGGAAGGGTAAGCTGGGACGAAGTGAGAGAGTGGCATGGACATATATACACTACCAAATTTAAAATAGATAGCTAGTGGGAAGCAGCTGCATAGCACAGGGAGATCAGCTCGGTGCTTTGTGACCACCTAGAGGGGTAGGATAGGGAGGGTAGAAGGGAGACACAAGAGGGAGGGGATATGGGGATATACATATGCATATAGCTGATTCACTTTGTTAATACAGCAGAAAGTAACACACTATAAAACAATTATACTCCAATAAACATGTTAAAAATCTAAATATATATTCTGTATCAATGAATGTATCAGATTAGGAAAAAAATAGAAACATTCGATTTGTGCCGTCGAGTAAATCATAGTCAGCAGTCCCACAAAATGTAAATGTTGTGGTTGCCCTTTACAACCAAGTAACACAGGATCAAAGAAGAAAATTATTATTTATTTGTAATGTCCTAGGCAGTCATAACGCTGGAACTCTTCAGAGACATCATTCTTTCTGGTATATAATTAAACACCTTAATGGTAAATCATTCTGGAATGTATCACTAATCCTAGGCCACTACACCAAAACTGCTGGCTGCTAGGGAACAGAGTGCAGTAAATATACTATGTGCCCAAAGATTCCTTCAAACCAATTCTGACTCCAGAACACGGCACCGTCTTCTGAAGCAGGAAAGTGAGTGATTGAAACCGGTCCTCCTATACACTTGGTCTTGTACACAGTTGTCAATGGAGCCAAATGGCCGAAAAATGTAAGAGCTGCTCAATAATTTGAGTTTATAGAGCACAATGTTTAGACCTTCTGCCTAAGGGCACAGTATCTAAATTCCTTTCTTTCAGTTACTGCTTATCGATGGAATATTGTTCTGCTAAAAGCAACTCAAAAATTGAATCAGTTATAGCCACCTATCCAGTCAAAGCAACTGGATTGATGGGTGCGGTAATGCCTCCAAATTTGTTTAAATTAATTCCCATTTTTCTTTTTTTTTTTTGAGGCAAGGAATATGACTTTATTTGGAAAACCGGCAAAATGAGAAGATGGCAGACTAGTGTCTCCGATAAACCATCTTCCCTGTTTTTCTAATAGCAGTATTCAACTTGCTTTAAACATGGGAATATTTGGTTCAAACTATTTAGAACCTTAGTTATATGTGTATGTGGTGGAACACAGTCGTGCTTCAAAGACTGTGGAATCACATAACAATTACAGCAAATTTTCTAAGTTTTTCAAAGGTCAAGAATGACTGAAAAGTTACCTGGAAATGGGCTAAGCTACTGGGAAAGTAACTAGAATTTCTAACGACCTTTAGGCCAATAACATGAAAATTACAAGGTGCTTACTTCTTTTTACTCTTCCATGTGGATACAGTTTTAAAAAGTTTCAAACAACAATATAAAATGTAAGGAAGCTCACTGGGGCTAGAGCCCCAGAACTGGCATTAGAACACCCACAATGTGTGCAGAAAAAGCACTGTCAGAAGAAATGTGCCACAGGCACCTGTGTGATGAAAAGACAATCATCGATTCTATGAACCGGCATGACAGTTTTATAATCCCAGCTTGACCATTTACTGGGTGTGGAACACTGGGAAATTCACTTAAATTCCTGGGGCTCTAGTTTCCTCATATCTGTATGAGAACGCTTGTGAAGATTTAATGAAGAGACGTGGGTAAAATACTCTACCCATAGTACCTGGAATGAATGGTATTTTCATCAATCCAATAAGCATTTTATGTTTTTACGTATATATACATATAGCCAGGGTGGCAATACTTGCCTTGTTCCACCTTTCTAAATCCATTGGTGCTTCCAACAGTTAAGTGGATTTTTAATCTTACTATTTATTGTTAGAATTCAAACGTCAGAGTCCCTAAACAACCGTGGTCATTGTCTGTTACATTTAAAAATATGTATGGAGAGAAGCCACCGCAATGAGAAGTCTGTGCACTGCAACAAAGAGTAGTCACCGCTTGCGGCGACTAGAGAAAGCCCGTGCACAGCAACGAAGACCCAACGCAGCCAAAAATAAATAAATTTATTTTAAAAATAAAATAAAAAATAAAAATATGTATGACAGGAATAGAAATTATACTTCCCAGTATCGCTAAACTCAAAGTTAGTCGGGAAACATCTAAATAACTCAATCAAGAATACACATTTAAATGCATTTGATGTGTTTAAATTAACCTATAGCTTCTTTAAGCAGAAACAAAAATAGGGCAAGTGACCTTGTTTTGATATCTTTTCATATGAAATAAAGGTCATAACTAAACTAACGTGCATTAAATATCCAAACCTGAGGAAAATGTTTCTGTTAACTCATATGTCCACAGGTCAATTGGAAGGTCAATTTTTGATCCTGTGAGAAATTATATTATTGTCAGTATCTGGTTTACAGAGCTTAATATGCTTATATTTTTGGTAGAATTCTGTTTATCAGCTATAAGACTAAAATCTGTTTATCACCTTAAAAATTGGTTGAGTCTGAGTTGTTCATTCTCACTGGTAAGCAATGGTAGGACAATGACAAAATCAGACAGGCCATGCTGTACAGAGTTAACGAGCTTCAGATTTGCTCTGAGATACCTGCCCCCTTGCCAGGTGGCTATAATGTAGGAAGTTATTGCTGGGACCACTGACAGGGCCAGTAGGCAGTTACTGTTTTTTTTGTTTTTTTTTAATTTATGGCTGCATTGGGTCTTCAGTGCTGCGCGCGGGCTTCTCATTGTGGTGGCTTCTCTTGTTGCGGAGCACAGGCTCTAGGGTGTGCGGGCTCAGTAGTTGTGGCATGTGGGCTCAGCAGTTGTGGCATGTGGGCTCAGCAGTTGTGGCATGTGGGCTCAGCAGTTGTGGCACGTGGGCTCAGTAGTTGTGGCTAGCTGGCTCTAGAGTGCAGGCTCAGTAGTTGTGGTGCACAGGCTTAGTTGCTCTGCGGCATGTGGGATCTTCCCCAGACCAGGGATCGAACCCGTGTCCCCTGCATTGGCAGGTGGATTCTTCACCACTGAGCCACCAGGGAAGTCCCGGCAGTTACTGTTCTTAACACACAAAACCACATCTAGAGAGAACTAGTGTATAAAAAGTTAAAGGTGCTTATTAGGATCAGCTGTTTTGCTTTCCTTTGTTTTTATTAATTTATATTAAATATAGTAAAAATTCATATGTATGTATATACAGCCTCATGTACACTACACAGAAATCATGTACTAGTCTTTCATCAATGTGAAGTGTCAGCATGAATTAGTCTTTTTAAAACAACTAGATTTTATAACATACTGATAATCTCATGGAGGATAAAATCAATGGGATAACACTGTTAGTCAAACTCTTGAGGATATAATGAAAAGGAGTTGGAAATTACAGCCGTTTCAGTTGCACTGTATTTGTAAACCACATGGATTTCAATGGAGGAAGCCTCCTGAATCCATACAGAGGTTGTCATGGCTGCTTCTATGAAGAGTCAATGCTAGCTCAATTTTTATCCATGTTTTCAACCAAATAACATCTCAACATGACTTCACCTAACTGATATGTAAGGCAGATTTGTTTATAGCAAGCAAAAATTCACTAACTGTATTATAATTCGTCTATTTTTTCTTCCATCAGAGATATTATTTTTTAGGATACTATGAATGGAATCTGAGCTGTCCATTGAAGCCTTACCTTCCCAGATACCAGTCTTTTAAAGGAGAAAGGTAGGTGCCTAATCTCTATAAATAACCTTTTCTAGTTTTGCTGTTTTTTCCAGTTGAAATTTCCTGGTTGAATTTTTCTAGTTTTTTTTTTTTTTTTTTTTTTTTTTTTTTTTGCGGTACGCGGGCCTCTCACTGCTGTGCCCTCTCCCGTTGCAGAGCACTGGCTCCGAACGCTCAGGCTCAGCGGCCATGGCTCACGGGCCCAGCCGCTCCGCGGCATGTGCGATCTTCCTGGAGCGGGGCACGAACCCGTGGCCCCTGCATCGGCAGGCGGACTCTCAACCACTCTGCCACCAGGGAAGCCCGAATTTTTCTAGTTTAATCAGATGCCCTCCCCTAGCTCCCTGCCTCTCTGCCCTGTCCACTGGAGTAGTTACCCAATTGGAGGTGATAGACACTGCCTCTCTCAGTAAACGTGGCAGCTTCTAGAAGGTGGAGACGTATCCACCCCACCTAGCACGGGAGTAGGCATATAGGAGCAACTTTGTAAAATAAATAAGTATATATATTTACTGTGGTAAAAGCCCCACCAACATCTGTGAGTACGTAATTGATTTTGTAAGTGGCCATCACCGGGATCCAATTCATTCAATAACAGAGGTGCTAGAAGTACAGTTCAAACCTGTCACTCCTCAGGGAGAGGCTGGAAGGTAGGCACACCCTCCAGACTATAGGGTGCTCTGCCGGGGCGGGGTTTATAGCGAGAATGCGACTCAGCTTTTCCTACCCTTTCCAATGTGAGCGTTTTCTCATTTACTCACGTGTAGGCATCACTCAGCTAGTTTCTGGATTTCTCCCAGTGAACAGCGGTGCGTAGGTGGACATTTGGTGTGTCCTGGGAGGGGACAGTTCAGGAGCCCCTTAGGTCACCATCTAGTTCCCTCCCCTCAGTCTCCTCCTAAGGTGTGGGCCTCATTGTGGTTTTGATTTGCATTTCCTTAGTGATTAGTGACATCGAGCTTCTCTTTGATGTACCTGTTGGCCATTTGTATGTCTTCTTTGGAAAAATGTTCCTTCAAGTCTTTAGCCCATTTTCCTATCAGGTTATTAGCTCCTCTGCAATTGAGTTATACAAGTTCCTTTCATATTTCAGAAATATGTGATGTATGCGAAAAATGTGATAAATGGTTTGCAAAGTCTCCCATTCCATAAGCTGCACTTTCACAATGAAAGAAAGGATGAGTGGACAAATAAGTGAATGAGTGTTGCCAAATAAAAATTGTCACTTGCCATCTGCCTCTAAAAGGATTAGTTCACTGGCCATTGCAGTCGCTGTTCTTCAGAACACTCTGAAAGGAGTTCAGGGTGCAGACCAGGAATGAGGCACTCTGTGCTCTGGAAAAAACTGGCAGAACAGGCCTTCAGATAGTTAGATATTTTCAGGAGATTTTCATGAGCCCAAATTCTTGCATCTTCTCATACCTAGAGAAGCACTCAAATCATTAACGAAAGTATCTGCTCCTGATGACTAACCTTCTCGTGACCAGCAGCAAGTCTCTGCCGAAATGTGGGCTTCAGTGCACGTCCCCAGCCCTCACTGAAATCGTATAAGATACCGACCTTCCCCCCTACCTCTTTGGAGCAGTTCCTCAGAGCTATTTGAGAAGCTATCTCCCAGGCTACAGTCCTCATTTTGCCTCAAATAAAACTTAACTCACAACTCTGTTGTGCATTTTTTTTCAGTTGACAGTGTTAGCATAAAAAATGCTATTTTCCTTTCAGTAGGAAGGTCAAATTCTATACTTCTCTTGATCCCTGTTCTTTGCTAAGGCTTTTTTCCCCCAATTGTTTCTCAAATTACTAGAAAAAGAGGCTGAGGATAATTAAAATAACAGTGAAGACAGTAAACTAAATCTTTTCTGTAGAAATACTGTGTTAATTTCATCCACTCTGAACTGGCTCTTTGGCCAGGTTTTTATTAAGCTATGTTTCCAAGAGAGGGGGAGGGGGAGAAGGAGAAAGAGAAAGAGAGAGGGAGGGAGGGAGGATGGAGATGCATATGCTTAGGAAGATCGTCATCACTATTAGAGTAATAGAGCAACAAAACAATGGACTCTTCCCTAAGGCATATGGTAGCACACTGCCTTGGGGACTGTTTGCACTTACTACACTGACTTTATATGTTAAGCATCTGACACGGTAATTAGTTTTACAAAAATGCCCTTCTTGCCATTCCTTTTGTTTGTTACTGATCAATTTGAAATACACCACTTGCATCTTAAATGACTCTTCAAGTATGGATGAAGCTTTTTTTTTTTTTTAGCTTTAGGGTTTTGTTTTATTGTGAACAATATCTACTAGCATCATTACCTGCAGATCCTCCAAATCAATTACTTCTATAAAGGAAGAGAATCTCTTTTTCTGTGATAGATTGAGACGAGCCATCCTTCATCACTCAGTGTTTTCTAATTAAAGACTCACAGTACAGTAGGTGGGCACTGGCGCCAAGATGACTGACCTTCAGTTCATTAACCTAAAAGCTGAATTATTCTCACACATTCTTAAAGTCCCAGCCCACCTCCAAGCAAATATTTGATAGCAAAAAACTAGCCATGAAGATTTAGGGTAAGAGTTTATTACTGGCATTAAATATAATAAATCCATTTGATAATATATCATCAAGTGTTAAAAATAATGGAAACTAAATGGCACTTGTCAAAATAGTTTTTTAAAAGGATATTTTTTGAACTACTTGCTTCAGGTGTTTCTTTGGTCATTTTTATAACGAAAAGCAATTCAACAGATCTGATCAAATTAGTTTTCCACATTATTAATGTGAACTGTAAAACTTTTACTAAGTTACATGATGGATTTAGAAGTTCTAAAACATTTTCAGAGACAAGAATTTTTTTTTTTATCATTTGATGAATGGCAGAAAGACTCGAATATCCATTTCTTTCCACTTCCTTTTAACCAAAATGGCTTTAACCTCGCCTAGACCTGACTAAACTTTATACAGGCTTCTTCCTGACTCTAGGCCTTTGACCTCCCCTTTTCTTGGAGCTTTTACTTTAGAAAACTTGCTGCCGTAAATTCTTTCTCTATCCCTTTGAAATGTAAATCTTCTTCCAGCCTCCTGCCAGTTTTACAACTCAGAAGAGTCTTTTTCAAGGACCAGAGAGCCAACTCTTTGAAATGTCATCATCAAGAAAGATCAGTCTCCTCCCCCAGTCTCTGTGGGAGGGTAAGAGCCTACTTTCAATAAAGGAAGATTAGAAAACAGAGATATAGCCTAGTAACACTGACCAACCTCTCTCCTCAAGTCCTTCAGTACTTTTCTATTAGTTCACCCACTGAAAAATCCTCCCATCCTTTGCTTCAGAGAAACTGAGTTCTATGTCTCTCCCATAGTGTGACAGTCTTGATCCCTATTTCAAACCTATTCTCAGGGCTACTTTTGGTTTGTCTTCCTTGTAATTACACTTTTTTTTTTTTTTAACCTCAAGAATATTTGAACTTAGAATCCTCTGACAAACTGAACATCTTATAGAATTTGACAGAATGGTATCACACAGGTAACATTTCCTCTTTTATCAAGTTACTAAAAAAGTAACTTTAAATGATCATTTGTAGAAATTTTAACAAAATACCAATGATTTTAATAACTTTCTTCTGTGACATTTAAGTACTTAATTTATTCATTTATTTTTGGCTTTTGCTGAGAAGAAAGAGCATTAGTATCTCCATTATGAGAAGTATGTCATACAATGACAGTTTATAAGTGGAAATTCACTTACAAGGGTCTTTGGTAGCAATCTGGACTGTGGTTTCTATCCTTCTAATTCTGGAGAAGACAGACCATACAGCAAAGGCTATACAATAAAATAGAAGTCTCTGCTGTGTGATACTTTCTCTGAATTCCTAGGTTGGTTCTCTGGTATCAGGAGGCCATCCTTTCTTTTATTCCAGCCCAAGTCAACACCCATCTTGCAAAAAATGGTCAGACACAACAACTTTTAAGTCAATTTTGTTGCCACCTCAGTCTTGAAATATGAGAATTTCTCCCTGCCTCCCTATCTGGCCCATCTTTCTAAGATTTTCTGTTCTCAGTGGATTTTTAATCAATCTATGGCTAATAAATCCTGGCAGACCACCTTAAAAGAAAGTGATGACAGTGAGATACTTTGGTATGAAAATAAGTTAAATATATAAACTTCATAATAAATGTTCTGAATTTTCTTGAATAAAAGGTACAAAAAAATGTTCAACATATGCTAATATTTACATGGGGCTGGTGGGGATAATTTAGTATTTGTGAGCCACTATGTGTGAGGCATGTGCTTGTACCTTACATACACCTCCTTTAAATTATGATACACTTTTCAAGGGATACTAATAAAATGAAAAGTAAGTACAATAGAAATTGAGATTGAAATTCATGGGTAAAAAATTAGCTTTTGAAGAGAGCATTACATATGCTAGAATTCCCTTAGGCTACATATACTAAGTCAGCCAGCTTTCAGGCAGCAGATGGAACACATAGGCACTGACATCAGTGGAATTCTGCCATTGAATTTTTGATAAAGACAAACTATTCAACAAGGAAGTCTTCATCATTAGACATTTGTGCCTTCACTGTTGGAGAAGAAAACATATTACATCATGATTAGTGTGCAGTACCATTAAAATGATTGACTGGGCCTTATCAGCTTCTTACTCTTAATTTTCTGGGCACTGAGGGGTGTGTGCAAGTGTGAAATGGAAAGCCATAGCAATTGCTGTGTGATTATATTTTCTAAGTGTAAAAAGTGGATTTATTTCAACCTTTTCATTCTTGAACTGAAGAGCTCCCGTCTCTCTAAAATTATGCAAATATTTGCAATTAGGTTTAAAAATCTTAGTCATGATGATTTTACAAACCAAGTGAATACAGAAAAGCTTCTGTAGTCTTAAAAGGGCATTTTTAGTAATTTATCATTAACTGGTAAAAAAAAAAAAGACACAGTTGAAATTTTTTTCCATATTAATCTAACTTTTCTTCCCATATTGACAATTTAGTCTTTGGTCGGTATAACTTCCAGAATTTCAGTATCATATGCAACAGCCCTGGCAAAGTTCTGTTCTTCTCAGGCAGAACTGATCAGTATTTATACACAAAATTTTTAATGATTGTTCTGCTTTCTGCTAGCCTCATGAAGTTATGTGAAGACTAATTAGAAGTTGAAAAATGATTGAATACGGTCTTTTAACGAGGTGAAATGGTTTTGTTTCAGGGGTGCTTTCTGAATACATGCTATGAATCTAAACAAAACGCATGTTTAGAGGAGATGTTGTATAGTATAAAGGGCAATTAGAAAGACAGAAATTACTTAGTTTTGGTGCTTCAACAATGAATTTATCATTTCATCTAAAAAATAACCTCATAAATATTCTAGATCTCAGTTTTCTATATCTGAGAGGTACTTGCAGTAAGGTGACCTTTCAGAATTTCTCAACTGAAAATTATCCAAACCAATGTGGCAGTGAAGCATGAAAAAATAACCGAGTTTCATTCAGTTCCTTCTTTATCAAAGAAAAAGTCTCCAAATCTACGTGGAGTTAAAAGGCTAAATTTAAAATACCCACATTCAAAATTCTCAAGATTGTTTTGGGGTTAATATCACCTAATTATATGCTCACATCGTATGCATTTTATCTACAGCAACTAACTAACCCCTATAGCACTAAATTATTGTAATTTATTTAGGCAACATATGTTGCCCATGTAAGAAACAGGCGCCTCAAATGACAATATTTTACCTGGGAACTGTTCAGATTTCAAAGTTCAAAAACTTCCTTTTTCCCATTAAATCATGACCTATTTTTCCTTGATATTGTGTCTCTGAACCTATAAATTTAGACACTATCTGGCTGAATGATTTTGCTCGTCACCCTCATTGCTCCCTAAGATTTGGAACTTGCTTCCTTTTTTCTGTTTTTGGATTCACTCCCTTCTCTGAACCTAGCACCTTCAATTGTTCCAGATAACAACTCCCACCTTGCAGTTCAAAGTTCCTTTAAACTCCACTTCCCATGATATATTTCTGGATCATCAATAGACCTGTCTAGCCAAAGATTGGAATTTAAAAAACTCTTGGGCTTTGAACTTTCATAATTGTCATGAATTATATAACCTTGATGATGCATAATTTAGGTACTGCCTTTAAGAGATGCTTGCTCTGAATTTGCCCCGCATCCCTACACACCTATAAACTCAAAGTCAACTTACATAACTAGGCTCACATAAGGAAAATAAATCAAATCTTTGTATTTCCTGTTCACTGCTCTCCACAGTAACATTTTTTCTCACCAGTTTAAGTTATTCACTCTGAGAAAAGAGAAAACATATGAGAATCAGAGAACATTGTGAAAAACATTTCTGGAGAATCAGAGAAAATTTCTGACAAAGGCTAAAATTTGACTATGTAGGGACACGAAAGTATAGAAAATTAAAAACAGATTACGTGCAATAGTTGTTATGCTTACCTAATGATATAAATTTTTATATTGATCTATATCACATTTAACATGTTTATTTTATTACCATTTTTGCATAGTAAAATAAAACTGGACCTAATAGCAGAGGTCACTATCATAATTAAAATAAAGTGCATATGGAAATATACTAAGTAAATATGTCATATAAAAGGTACACACAGTGGTGCAGTGGTTAAGAAACCACCTGCCAAAGCAGGGGACGCGGGTTTGAGCCCTGGTCTGGGAAGATTCCCACATGCTGCAGAGCAACTAAGCTTGTGCGCCACAACTACTGAACCTGTGCTCTAGAGCCTGTGAGCCACAACTACTGAGCCCGCGCACCTAAAGCCTGTGCTCCACAACAAGAAGCCACCACAATGGGAAGCCCGTGCACTGCAACACAGTCGCCCCTGCTCGCCACAACTAAAGAAAGCCTGCACACAGCAACGAAGACCCAACGCAGCCAAAAATAAAAAAAGGTACACACAGTAATTTAACTTCCTGGTTATCTTATGTATAGAAAGGAATAAATACCATCTAAGATTATGTTTCAACAGGAAATTTTTAAGAAACGTCTTTTATTATGGGATCATAACAAGATTCTTATATATTCTCCATGATTATATTTGATTCTTTCTGTTATTCAAAAGCTTCACACTGTTTCTCCAAGCATCAGCTCACTAACTTCTTTCTCAGAACTACATCATAGAATGGAGAGGGATGGAGGCAGAAGCGGGTGAATAAGAGGCAGCAGGGAGAAAGGAATAATATATCTTTTACACGTCACTGAAAGTTTTCTAATTCTAGAATTGATTTCACATTTTAAAGTTCACCTGAAATCAAGCAGAACCAAAACAATTTGCAAATATAGAAGCCTGAGTATTTGAAAACAAGATCTATTTGCTTTGTATGTGTAGGCATTCATCCAGTTATTTCAGTGTATCAACAGTTTATATATAATAACTGACAAATGCTCTTTCTTTTATATGAAGTTCTTTTATTTTACCTAAATATGTTAGATTATACTTTTCATTCATGTAAATAATTTAAAAGAAATCACTGCATCATAAACAGATAAAAAGCATATTTATGCACTAACTTCTACTGACCTTGCTCTGTAGGTTCACTCACCACCTCAGTATCGAGAAGAATAGCCAGTATCCCTAATAAACTTTGTTCACTTCTACAGTTTTTAAAAATGTTCTCAATTTATTCACCAAGACATTAAATTGAATGAGATGGAAGCATTCAGCTTCAAAGTCCCTTTTCCCCTTGGTAAAGATTAGATCTGGTTCTCCAGTGGGTTGCTTTCTCATCGTCCTCCTCCCTCCTTTTCCTGGGCTTACTGGGCTGAAGTTGTGGCTGGGAAAGAGGAGAAAGCTATTTCCTCAGCTGACTCGGATTGGTGAGCTCCCTGTTCTCTCTTACAGTGACCAAAATTGCTCTCGATCTTGAATTCCTTGCTCTCATTTGGACTAAGATTACTTAATTCTCAACCACTTTGAGCAGATACACTTAAAGCAAGAAAAACTATTATCCTCGCCATGTGAAATGGGATTATTTCCTCTCAGCTCTTTCATGCTTCCTTTACCCCACATCTCCATGTCCTAGCAGCATTGGTCACTCTAGTCCTGTGGCTTACTAGAATTTATCCAAATATATTTATAGGTGCTTGCTTTAGTTAAAGAGATGGAGCATCAAACAAATCTTCGTGGAAGAAAAGAGTGGGAACTGATAGCATCTACACACAAATTCTGTATTTCTCCAAAACACTACTTCACCGGCTCTCTCTTCTCCACCACCCTCTTTTTTTTGTTGAAGGTATAGGGAGGGACAGCTGAAATGGCACATTTAATCAAGTCCTTCCAAGTTAAGGCTGGACCCTCAGCTATTAGTGCTTTGAACTTAGACAGTGGAACAACTTAACACATTGCCAAACCTCCGTTAAAATAGGTGCTAAGAATTATAGTAAAATTACTATGTAAATGAACTAAATACCATGGTGAAATTAGTAGTGGTCCAATTGTACTATAAGATCCCAGAGTAGCAATCCAATTATCATAATTTTCATATCTACAAGCTCCATGTGCAATTTGGACAAACTGTCTACTGAAAAATGTTTAACAAAAAAGAATGGTTTTGAAATTACTTTTAGAACCATATTTAACTGGAGAATTTTTGTTCACTGATATCATGTTCCTTGAGCATTTGTGTGAGCATTTTTTAGAAGTATACAATCATATAACTCTCGAGAGCTTTAAGAGTCACAAAAATTATCATCAAATTATGGGAAGTTCCATAATGATGATGATATAATAAGTAGGATGGAGTATTTTGGAAGGAAATCACCAAGAAAAACGCAAATCATACCATAGTTACTGGTTTGCTTTATTTGATCAGACAACAGAAAAACAAACATGTATGATTACCCATTTGTTAAATAACAAACACACACACACAGAATATCTGTGATAAGCATATTTAGAATCATAGCACGAATGTAAACCTTTAGGATATATTTTGTATCTCTTAATTGTTGAATTTACCATTAAGCCTATTTGATTGCATGAAATAAAACCTACCTCATTATTTAAAGAATACTTATGCCATCTTAAATAAAGAGAGCACAAAAGTAAGATATGAAAAGACAGGGAGCAAAATTAGCTGTCTCATTCATTTGTAGCTATTTAAATGGCTTTGTGAGAATGAAATGAATATAATTATTTCAAAAGACATAAAAAGCATTTGACAAAATTTAACACCCTTTCACGATAACACACTCAAAAATCTAGGTGTAATGAATAACTTTATTAAACTGATAATGGGTATCTATGAAAAGCCGATAGCTAACATCATAGTTAACGGCAAATAATATGAACATTTTCTGCCTAAGTTTAGGAGAAAAGGATGTTTAATCTTTCCACTTCTATTCAAGTCTGTGCTAGAGGTTATAATCAGGGTAAATATGAAAGAAAATAAAAGTCATTTGGACTGGAAAAGAAGATTAAGCCTAACTCTATTTGAGAATGACAATCTTTTTTATAGAAAATATTAAGGAATCCCTTAAGAAACAATTAGAACAAATAAATTCAAAAAAGTTTCAGTGTACAAGACCAATATAGAAAAAAAGAATTGTTTTTCCAGTATTAATGAACAACCCACAAATGAAGTTTAAAAAAATTGCATTTAAAAGAGCATCCAAAAAAACAAAATACTTGGGAACAAATTCAATAAAAGTGAAAATTTTGTATACTGAAAACTGTATACTGTATTTTGTATACTAAATATAGTTAAAAGTAGTTAAAGAAGATCTAAATAAGTGAAGTCATCTCTTAATCATGGATTGAAAGACTTATACTGTTAATAAAGAAATACTTCCTAAGTTAATCTATAGATTTAACTCAATACTTAACAAAATACAAGGTAGATTTTATGCAGAAATTGACAAGCTGATCCTAAACTTCATAGGAAAATGTAAGGACTCACAAGAGCCAAAGCAATTTTGAAAAAGAACAAAATGGAAAGACTACACTTCCTGATTTCATACTCACAACAAAGCTACAATTATCAAGACTGTATGGGGTTGGCATTTAGATAAAACATATAGATCAATGGAATAGAATTGAGAACGTCCAAGTATGCCTTTTTTTTGAGTAGGATGTTCAGATCATTCAATGGGAGAATGAATAGTCTTTTCAACCAGTAGTGTTGGGATCACTGGCTATCCACATGGAAAAGAATGAAGTGGAAACCATACCTCACACCACATACACAAAAAAACAAAGGGAATCAGACATAAGTACTAAAACTAAACAAGTCTCAGAATGCAACTTTGAAGTAAATCTTTTTAATTTGGCATGAGGCAAAGCCTTCTTATATACGGTGTCAAAAGCATAAGCAACAAAAAACAGATTAGGCTTCTTCAAAATGAAAAACTTTTGTGCTTCACAGTATACTGTGAAGAAAATGAAAAAACACTGTATAAAATTGGGAAAATGTTTACAAATAGTTTATGAGTTAAGACACTCATACTTAGAATACATAAAAGACTTTAACAATAACAAAAATACAAAGAATACAGTTAAAAAGTTATTTGTGGGAAAAGGATCTGAATACACAAATGACAAATAAGAACATGAAAAAAATCTCCATATCGTTACCAACAGGGAAATGCAAATCAAAACCAGGATGAGATACCAAGTCTCTACACAAGACCATATTAGAAAGTGTGGATGAGGATGTGGAGATATTGGAACCCTCATACCCTGCTGGCAGGAATATAAAACGATGCAGCTACTTTCGAGTACAGTTTGACAGTTGCTCAAAATGTGAACAGAGCTTTCCTATGACCCAGTAATTCCTAGATATTTACCCCAGAGGTATGAAAACATGTTCACACAAAAACTTGCACACAGATGTTTACAAAAGCATTATCTATAATGGCTGAAAAGAGAAACCTAAATACCGTAACTGTTGAATGGATAAAAAGGTGGTATATCCATACAATGGAATACTATTTGGGAATAAAAAGAAATGGAGTACTGATACATGCTACAATATGGATAAACCTTGAAAACATAATGCTAAGTAAAAGAAGCTATTCATGGGCTCCCCTGGTGGTGCAGTGGTTGAGAGTCCGCCTGCCGATGCAAGGGACACGGGTTCGTGCCCCGGTCCGGGCAGATCCCACATGCCGCGGAGCAGCTGGGCCCGTGAGCCATGGCCGCTGAGTCTGTGC